>NC_135666.1:46913135-48113135 GCF_964188315.1 Podarcis muralis | reverse complement strand
ATTACGCTTTCCATTTTAAAGTTTGGAATAGAGTAGTTGCTTTGGAAGACGATCATCAGGCATCCGTACAACATGACCAGTCCAACGAAGTTGATGTTGAAGAACCGTTGCTTCAACACTGGTGATCTTTGCTTCTTCCGGTACACTGATATTAGTTCGCCCGTCTTCCCAAGTGATGTGTAATTTTTTTCAGAGACCAGAATATGACAGCCCATAAGGACCATCACTTACCACCCTGCCCACAGCTTTCTGCACCAGCTGGACTAGCTGCAAGGGAAGCCCAACACAGGGTGTACAGTATTACAGTAGTCTAAAAGAGAGGTAACTACCACATGTGTCACAATAGCCAAGTATTTCCTATCCGGGGAAGGGCACAGTTGGTTCACCAGCTGAAGTTGGTGGCAGGCACTCTTCCATGGACAAAGATCGTTCCAAGAACTGCCCTAAACTGCCTGTTCCCCTAGAGGGAGTGCAACCCCACCTAAAACAGGCAACCCTCCATTTTTGGACCTGGGAACCGTTCACCAGCATCTGGGTCTTAGCAAGATTCAGCTTCAGTCTACTGTAATGTACACCATATGAACACGTTACAGACTTCTGCAATTGTCTGGGGGTTTGTTGAAAGGAAAAGTTGTGGCCCCCCAGAGGAACATCCTTAGATCCTAACAATTCCATCTGCATCCACAGCTTGTCTTTATATTTCAATTCACACACACCCTCCCTTCCACTCCCCAAACGCTCTGGCTGCATTCATTACCTGCTGCTTTCTTGTCCATTACGCAGTACAAAGCAATCTGAAGTTAAACACAGACATTTGCATTTGGAAGGCAACACACTGTTTTAAATTTATCTTTATATATAACGCCATGAGCCATTGTTCAGGGAAAACTGCAAATTAATAAATTCAAGTTCTCTCCATTGTTTGGCTGTGTCAGCGCCACACTGGATTACCGTACTCCTGGGCTCCAGATACGACTTGCTATGCATCACCAAGGGCTGGTGTTTGATGGAAACAAAGTCTAAAGCACCCTGCACACAGAACTATTTGGTTCTTATTTTATATCACGTTGCACCACTTGTCCCGGGAGACCTGGGTTCAAATCCATATTCAGTGATAAAGCTCACTAGGATCCATCTCTCTCATCCTAGTCTTCCTCAAAGAGTTTGTGAGTATAACATCAGCACCGATCAGAAGATTGGCGGTTCGAATCCCCACGACGGGGTGAGCTCCTGTTGTTCGGTCCCTGCTCCTGCCAACCTAGCAGTTCAAAAGCACTTCAAAGTGCCAGTAGATAAATAGGTACTGCTCCGGTGGGAAAGTAAATGGCATTTCTGTGCACTGCCAGAAGCGGCTTAGTCATGCTGGCCACATGACCCGGAAGCTGTCTGCGGACAAACGCTGGCTCCCTTGGCCTATAGAGCCAGATGAGCACGCAACCCCAGAGTTGTTGGTGACTGGACCTAACAGTCAGGGGTACCTTTACCTTTACCTTTTCCTTGTAAATGGATATTTTTATTTCAGTAGGTATCTGTACTAGATTTGAAACTGCTTTTATAAATTTGATTTTTTAATTGTTTCTATGTAGGTAATTGTTTTTATGACTGCAATTATTCTGTTTTTTAATATGCAAATGATTTCACAGTTCTGAGAAATCAATCTGTTAGTGTGATGGCACCTAAACTTCGGAACTCCCTGCCGATTGATGTCAGGCAAGCGCCTTTTCTATAGTCTTTTTGGTGCCTGCTTGAAACATTTTTGTTTAGGCATGTGTGCCCGGACAAAGAGATGTTGACAGACATTACAGGCTTGCCTGCTCCTGGTTTTGGCTCGACAGCTTTTTACGGTTTATGGATATCAATCATGGTCCGCAATGAAGGGCGAATAGCTCCATTTGAATGACCATACCATGAAAATCCTTTGAGTGAAATCTTTTGACTTTGAATAGGCTGCTTCAGATGCTGTTGCCCATTATTGTCCAGCGGGAAATCTTTCTTCGAGTTTAGCACATTATTCCAAGCCCAATAGCCCATATATGAAAACCATGTTTCACCACAATCTTTTTAGAGAATTCGCAACTCGTTTATGATGGTTTATTAGTGTTTCCTTTGAGGCATCTAACAACTGGTTTCCAGACTCCTTGGGGACCTAGCTGAGAAAGCAGGCATGGAAGTTAGCTAATGTAGCTCATATGGTTTAAATGGCTTGGATCTAGCGATGGGGGTGGAATTCTTCCTTGAGTCACGTTTTAATGGGAACCTACCATGTTCACACTTCCTAAAACAATGCACGAACAAAAACACAGCTATCCTTTGAAATCTGCACATCCTGCATTTTTTAAAAACACATCCTTAATAATAAAATACATTTTTGCCTGATCCAGAAATAATTGCACACAGCATCAGGCTACAAGCAGGTCTCTTCCTTTTGCTGCTCTAATCCTCCCATTCGGGAGATATGACAAGAGAACGTGTGTTGTCCCACCTACATCCAAACAGGCGATTGTCCCCATCTGCTTGGCAGTGCACTCGTAATTCTGAATCAACAAGCAGAGTGTGCAACTAAGCAGCAGGATGTGGGCTTCTTCCCCTACCCAGTTGGGGTGAGTCATGCCTAGGAGGTTCGTATCCAATGTGACTCACATTGGTTTTATGGGACAATAGTGCTCGCCCCAATAAAGCCATAGGGTTGGCTCCAACTTGCTTGGAGCAGAGCCACTTAAATTAATGGACCTGATTTAGTCATTAATTTCAATGGATCTACTGAGCATTTTTTTAAAACAACAACAACATACTAATAACTCCTGTATGCCGTTTAATGTGTGAGACCCAAAGAAGTTTGCAAATAATAATAATAATTATTATTATTATTATTATTATTTTGATGGGACGCGGGTGGTGCTGTGGGTAAAAGCCTCAGCGCCTAGGACTTGCCGATCGAAAGGTCGGCGGTTTGAATCCCCGCGGCGGCGTGCGCTCCCGTTGCTCGGTCCCAGCGCCTGCCAACCTAGCAGTTCGAAAGCACCCCTGGGTGCAAGTAGATAAATAGGGACCGCTTACTAGCGGGAAGGTAAACGGCGTTTCCGTGTGCTGCGGTGGCTCGCCAGATGCAGCTTTGTCACGCTGGCCACGTGACCCGGAAGTGTCTCCGGACAGTGCTGGCCCCCGGCCTCTTGAGTGAGATGGGCGCACAACCCCAGAGTCGGACACGACTGGCCCGTACGGGCAGGGGTACCTTTACCTTTACCTAATAATAATTTATTTATACTTTGCCCCTCTGGCTGGGTTTCCCCAGCCACTCTGGGCAGCTCTTAACAGAATATTAAAACACTCTAAAACATCAAACATTTAAAACTTCCCTAAACAGGGCTGCCTTCAGATGTCTTCTAAAATGCAGATAGTTGTTTATTTCCTTGACATCTGATGGGAGAGTGTTCCACAGGGCAGGTGCCACCACCGAGAAGGCCCTCTGCCTGGTTCCCTGTAGCTTCACTTCTCACAGGGAGGGAATCGCCAGAAGTGCCTCAGAGCTGGACCTCAGTGTCCGGGCTGAACGATGGGGGTGGCGACGCTTATTCAGGACACAATAAGATCATAAGAAATCTATGCAACAGCACTAGAACACAAAGGAGTACATCAAGAATAATAATACCCACCAATAAAGCATTAATAAAACAGGGCAGTGTAATGATTCTTATGAGCACAAGTAATTTTGGACACCACCCATAATTCCAGCCAAGGTAACAACTTAAAGAGAAAGAAAACTTCCCACCAGTGTGGCTGCTTTAATTTGCTTTATCCACTGAAGCCTACCTACAGCACCTAACCGTGATATAATTAAAACCTTAAAAGCCCTTGTGAATTATTTCTCTGTTCCATTCCAGTTCCAAAGCACCTCATTGGAAACAACGTCTGCATTTTTATGAACAGCGAAAGTAACAAGTAAAAGCCTTCCAGAGAGCTCTTTATTTTTCCAGACCTCTTCCCCTACGAAGACTGTAATTATTTCCTCCTCTGCTGCTTGCATAGTAGTTAATTCTCATCCTCCCTCGCACTTGATATCTATCCCCCAAGCTTATTAAACACTCTAATAAATGATACTGAAATATTACTAAAACGACTGCAGCTCTATGCAAAAAAGCCGGTCTTATCTACACAAAGCATAAACAATTTTTTCCTTTGGTTTTAAAGGTCTTTGGCTTGTAATATTTGTGAGGCACTAAAAGTGGTGTGTGTGTGTGTGTGTTGCAATCCTTGGTATGGTCACTTTATTATAAATAACATTTGTAATACTTCCTTTCTTTTCATCTCAAATGAAACATTTTCATCTCAAATGTTATCTGTGTAGTCTTTCAGATATTAAGCCAGACTTGGTCCCAACAGCCCTTCAAACAGAGGCCTCTCCTCTGACTGTCATTCAAATAGAGGACTATCCTTGTAGATATGGCCACCCTACTGCCAAACAAATAGGTGGGCAGGTTCACGTGAGAAAAGACAGTCCTACAGACAGCCCAGCCCCTTGTCATTTTGAACCACCATCTTCTCCTCCTTGAACCTGCCCATCAGTTAAGATCCCCTAATCCCAGGCCATGTACAGCTTAAAAGGCCAAAGACAGTTCCTTTAATTAAGCCTGGAAACAAACCAGCAGTATGTGAAGATTTTTGATTTATTCACAGCTATCAGTCCCAGTTAACAATTGGACTACCTCATTTCGTACAGTTGCAGTATCTTGATGCTTTTCAAGCAAGGCTCCATGTACAACATGCTACATTAGTCTATCCTAGGTGTTGGTTACTGTAGCCAGGTGAATTAACTTCAAGATTACAGTGGTACCTCAGGTTACATACGCTTCAGGTTACAGACTCCACTAACCCAGAAATAGTGCTTCAGGTTAAGAACTTTGCTTCAGGATGAGAACAGAAATCGTGCTCTGGCAGCGCAGTGGCAGCAGCAGGAGGCCCCATTAGCTAAAGTGGTGCTTCAGGTTAAGAACAGTTTCAGGTTAAAAAACGGATCTCTGGAACGAATTAAGTACTTAACCCGAGGTACCACTGTATAAAAGTGGGTTGATTGGCAGGTGTGGCAAAACATGATTCTAAAGCAGTGATGGCCAAACTTAGGCCTCCAGCTGTTTTTGGGACTACAACTCCCATCATCCCTAGCTAACAGGATCAGTGGTCAGGGATTATGGGAATTGTAGTCCCAAAACAGCTGGAGGGCTGAGTTTGGCCATCACTGTCCTAAAGCAATAAGAACAGGGTCCTGAAAATATGGAGAACAAGCCTTGCAATCATATGACTGTGTCATGTCTTGCCTGCGACCTTCCCCAAACATGTGGCTGGCATTTGGGTGGGGACAGAATACTGCAAGACTATGTTTATGTTCTGGGACACGGGTGGCGCTGTGGGTTAAACCACAGAGCCTAGGACTTGCCGGTCAGAAGGTTGGCGGTTCGAATCCCCGCAACGGGGTGAGCTCCTGTTGCTTGGTCCCTGCTCCTGCCAACCTAGCAGTTCGAAAGCACGTCAATGTGCAAGTAGATAAATAGGTACCGCTCCAGCGGGAAGGTAAATGGCGTTTCCGTGCACTGCTCTGGTTCGCCAGAAGTGGCTTAGTCATGCTGGCCACATGACCCAGAAGCTGTGCGCCGGCTCCCTCAGCCAATAAAGCGAGATGAGCGCCACAACCCCAGAGTCAGCCATGACTGGACCTAATGGTCAGGGGTCCCTTTACCTTTACCTATGTTTATGGTCACAGGTATAGCCAAGGGAAAGGGCTCCAGCAGTGCCACACCTCATCCCAGGACTGGCCCAATACATTTTGGCCCCTGAGGCAAACCACAAAACGGTGCCTCCACCCCGCATCCAGGAAAGAAGGCAGGAGTGAAGATCTACATTGGGAACAAGGATGGGAGGAGACCAGGCCGCTGTAGAGATGGCATATGGTGGGGCAGCAACAGAGGTGGGCAAGGCATTCCTTGGCGGCTGGATCAGCTGCCCCGTGGATCCTGCCGCTTGAGGCAGTTGCCTGACTTTGCCTCATGGATGGGCCGGCCCTGTCCTGTCCTCTAGCTAAGGATCAGCCCTCACTGTCAGCTGAATGAAGCAAAACAAATGGATGGCTGGGGTGATTGCACCAATTCTGTTGTATTTGTGCCTGGGGTGAATTTGAAACCAATATGTTCATATTTTTAGGGGTCAGTGGGTGTCAATCCATCTCCCCCCTCTCTCCCAGTTTTGATGATTCCCTAGCAGAATTGCTTCATTAAAAGTATGGGCTCCCAAAGACAGGATGAATTAATGATAGATGTGTGGCAGATACAAAGACAGAGGCAGCTTAACTATTTTCATTTCTTTTGCTAAATAGTCCAAAGAAAGCTTTTATTGCTGCCACTAGGTTTCAATAAATAATGCCACTATTCGTGTGGCGGCATTGTAATATAAATCTAGAGAAAGTCTCCAGAGATCATCACCCTGACAACAGGAAGATGTCAATTTGTGATATCATCATGATAAACATTATAAGAATGGTGATGTGCCCTCTCTACTTTGCTTCTTGTTTTGGAACTTTTCCTTCCCCGCACCCAGACTGCCGCTTGTTTTCATTGTTGTGTCATTATAATTAGGACCCTGCAGATTTCTTTATAATTGCTAATTATAAATAGCTTTTGCAAGCTTAATTGATTCTGCTTACAAGGACTAACAGATTACCCAACATTCCCCAGCATTTGTCACAGCAACACATGGAGTGGGGAGAGGGGCTGTTGCTCTCAAGATGTCCATGTAGGCTTCCCATGGACATCTGGTTGACCACTGGGAACAGGGTGTTGGGACTAGATGGGCTATTGACTTGATCCAGGAGCCAGACTCTTGTTATGTTATTTTTATTTTCTCTGGATTTGTAATGTCCTGGGTGCAATCCCCTTCTGCTAACTTTGTTCTTCTTCGTTAGTCTTGACCCAACTGCACTTGATGCCAATTAGTTTCCGGGCCCAATTCAGAGTTCTGGTTCTGACCTATAGAGACCTAAATGGCTCAGGACTGCAATGCCTCTCTCACCATATGAACCAACCCAGACCTTGCAATCATCATCTGAAGCCCTTCTTCTTGTGCCTCCACCACGAGAGGTCCAGAGGGTGGCAATACGAGAACAGGCCTTCTCTGCAGTGGCTCCCTGTCTGTGGGATGCTCTCCTCATGGAGACTCGCCTGGTGCCTTCATTACATACTTTAGGGCAAGGTGAAAATGTTTCTCTTTAACCAGGTGTTTGTCTGGTTAACATGCTATGGCTTTTAAATGTGCTTTGGGGGACGGGGTTATTAATTTGTTTTCATTTTTGTTTTATTGTGTGTTTTGTATTCTCATTTTGCATTTTTCTGTTGTGAACCTTCCTGTGATACTCAGTTGAATGCCATATAAATTTAATTGCTAAATTGATAATAGGACCACGGGATGGGTCTAATGTCCAATTAGGGTTTTTAAAACCCTAATTAAATGCAAAATTGTGTGAGCGACAGGAGAAGGAAATGCTTAATCTCCTTCCCTGACCACAGAGAGCAGGAGGGTTCAGTCCTGCAGGGTGCTGCTTTGCAAGCGCCTTCCCTGTGGGGCGAGTACTTACGAAGGAGCATCTTGCTGGGGACTGTAGCCTCCCCACCTGATACCACACCCACTGACAGCCCCAGTTCACACCGGGGCTCCTAATTTGACCCAGACAATTCAGGACTGCCTCTACCCAACTCCGTCGAAGCTCAAACCCTCTTGAATCAGCATGCTTCAGTCAAATCCAGTGCACAGCCTAATCTTTATCATAATACATCATATATACTCACTTATAAATATAATTCTGATATCGTCTTTGGTCATATTAGGTTGGGTCTCATAGGGATGGACAGATCAGTCTATTTATGGTCCATACCACTTTCACAGGTCTTCAGTCACAAGTCAATCCCATCCAATTCTGCATCAGTCTGTAATTTTTCTTTTAAAAAATGATTGGGAATTTGCTTTATTTTGAACATTTTCCCCCATGGAATACAGATTTAAAAAATCATTTTCTCCCAAATTACTCATTCGTGCATGTGTATGAACCAAAAGCATGGATTTTCAGCAATGTTTTGGTACATTCTTTCAGCCAATACTTGAAGCTCAAAATCTGGAGAAGCGCAAAGAAACCTGAAGGATAACTGTGTTCCGATCTGTGTTATTAGTCTGGGGAGTGCAAATCGGATTCATTCGCTTAAAAAACAAACAAACAAAAAACATATCACATGAATTCCTCCAACATTCCTAAGGTTTGAAGTGATGGAACAGGGCAATTGATTGGAAAGGCTGTTTTCTTTTTGTAGGCCTTCTGAACGAATATTCATGAGCAGTTTCTGATACAGTTTCTGATACTCGGGTTAAGTACTTAATTCGTTCCGGAGGTCCGTACTTAACCTGAAACTGTTCTTAACCTGAAGCACCACTTAAGCTAATGGGGCCTCCCGCTGCCGCCATGCCGCCGGAGCACGATTTCTGTTCTCATCCTGAAGCAAAGTTCTTAACCTGAAGCACTATTTCTGGGTTAGTGGAGTGTGTAACCTGAAGCGTATGTAACCTGAAGCGTATGTAACCCGAGGTACCACTGTACAATATACAAAGGAGTTTTTGAACACACTTGAGCCTGTCTCTATGTGTTTCTTGCTCCACAAGATAAACGTCACTTGGAAGAGGAAGCCACGTCAGCAAGGTCAACCTGACACCTTTCTCACAATCCCTGTCAGCATCCACCAGTCGAAAGGTGTGAGACCCAAAAATGGTGGAGTTCGGACACTGAATTGGAGTGTCCCTAGATCCATTAAGGAAAGCTCCCTCCAGAGTTGGGGACAAACCAAAATAGATCCATCTTGTCCCCTTCCCAGCCCACTCTGCTCTTTCCCCCTACTACTTTACCTAGACAGGTGAACAGCTTTCATAAGCATCAGTACACCAAAAGGATGAATGCACTGTGTCCTGTATGGAGCCATGGGACTCTAAAATGCGAAGCCACAATGACAATCAGTGGAACTGTGGTATTCTGCAATATTCTAGAATAGGAGGCAATATTTTTTTAAACAGGGATGGGAGCCCTTGGCTGCCAGATTTTGTTGGACTACAGTGCCCATAATCCTTGACCACTGGACATGTCAATGAGCTACAGCTGATGGGAATTAGAGTCTAACAACATCTGGAGAGAAACAGGTTCTTATCTCTGGTTTAAAATATATTATCTCCCTTAAACTCGGAGCTATCTAGCAACTCTATGGCAGCACAATTAACTTAAAGAAGTACTTGCTAAAACAGAAAGGCCTAATAAATTTTCTTGAGCACCATGTCAAGGAGCTTGTGGTAGACGTATTAATATAGGAAGGACATTCTTAATTGATGGGACACTAAGCCAACTCTTACACATCCAGATGAAATGGAAACTTGCTGAAATACATACCTTGTGGAAGTGCTAGCGTTTAGACAGTAATTCAAACCATCTTGTATCAGTTATGAAATGGGATATGGCATTGCAGTAAGACCTTGAACTCACTGTGCTGGTGTTTGGTTCACTCATGCGGTACAAATAACTGAGCAAGCTGTAAGCATTAGCAGTCCTTTCCATTGTTCCTCAGCCACCCACATTCCACCCACAAAATGATGAGCAAGATTTTACAACATAACAGATGATGCCAAGTCAGGAAGGCCATAGCTATAGCTCCACTCACAGTATGAAGGTGTGCATTGGCAGAAATCCTGCTCACACTGCATAATGTGATTGCATCCTGCCACACTGGGGGTGGAACTACAACAAGGAAGGCACAATATCGCAGCCTCAGCTTTCATTCTTGCTCTACCCCTCTTCCACCTCTAACACTTGAGACTAGATTTTGCCATTTCATTTATAGCAGCCCTCCCCAATCTCTATTGCTGATCATCTCAGCACCACCACAAAATTAGTCTTCTACTCCACCAGTAACTTGAGAAGCAGATCTTCGTTTGGAAGGGCAGTTATCTCAGCAAGAAGCATTCCAGTGACTATGCGGGCATTTTCATACATGATGCTAAAAGATGAATTTCAACACTTAATTCATGTTTTTGTTTAATTGCTTGTGAATGCATTAAATCAGAGATGGAGAACCTGTGGCCCACCAGATCTTGCTCAACCAATATTCCCATCATCCCTGACCGTTGACCATGCTGACTGGGGTTGATGGACATTGGAGTTCAGCAACAAGTTCTCTACCTCTGCTGAAAGCACAGGTGAGAATCTGGAAAGATAAGACTGGATGTACGTTGTAGCTTATCTGGGTTTTGCATCCCTTTTAGGGTCAAATCTAAAAACAAAGCTAATTTAAGTCTCAAGAATATAACCATAGTTAACCTTTCATTTGATGGAGGTTTATTCATGACTATGGTCATGATTCAGACAGTGTAGATCATGCAGTTAAGGACTTTACATTTCCCCCAAATCATGTGTCAGATTTATTTTTGAAGGGCTGTAGGCTATCTCAGTTGGTAGAGCATACTCTGCATGTAAAATGTCCCTGTTCCAACCCCCAGCTTCTCCATGCAGGGCTGGGAGGGGGAGGCGCTTTCCTGAAACCCTGGAGAAGAGCTGCCAGTCCGTGTAAGCAGTACTAAGCCAAGTACTAAGTACTAAGATGGACCAGTGGTTTGGCTCAGAATTAGGCAGCTTCTAACTGCACCATTTCTCAAGGTCAAAAGAAGGAAGACGGAAGTACTCTGTGACAAACATACATACATACATACATACATACATACATACGCACCCCCCTGATCTGAAATGTACCAGAACTCTGTGAAAATAACTATAAATTATAATTAAAATTATAATTAAAAAAACAAACCGTGTTGCTTTTTTGTGGCAGGCCTGGCCTCAAAGCATTTGTTCAGGTAGTCAGGTAGTCTCTCTGCTGCTTCCCAACACTGCCAGCTTCCTCTTGTTATGCAAATGTCGGAGGTTTCCGTCATTACAACTAATCAGCAGAGGCAATAACTTGTAGAGCCAAATGACGGCTTCTCTTGTTTTCCTTTTCAGTCCGCGAGCTCCTTATCTAAATAGTTAAGTCATACCAGCCCCGACAGTAGCATAAGAAAGCAATTATCTAGTTTAAAAAGTGAGCGGGGACAGGCAGCAAGGCTTATTACGTTCTTCTCCCTTAGGACTGAACAATTATTCCAGGGTTTTTTAAAATATGAAAAGGAAACTTCAGTCGAATGCAATTGAACGCATCATCAAGCCTACCTAGTGGCGGTGAAGGCAGCAAAGAAAGCATACTTCGCTGCCTCTGTTGCATCCTTGTTGTGTCATCCAGAAGAGCTTTTCCGGGTAGTGTGGGGCCTCTTACAGTCTGGTAGAACTGACAATGACCGCTCCCCACATCAAACGGGGGCGCCCTTTGCGTGGTCAAGCACAGCCCCTGGGACCCTATGTGGCACCATTAGCACAGGCTTGGCTTCGCCTCCCCCCAGGTGGGATACCTGGAGGTCTCTGCCTACCTCAGCCAGTTGCCCAATCCCGCCTGGGGAGGTGTTGCCAAGGTAATCAGGCCAGGTAGGGGGAGGGACCACCCTGCCCACAGAATAGGGGGAGGATCTTACCTGCGAATCGTCAGTTGGCTCCAGAGCTTCTCCCACCCTACCCACCCTCAGTTAAGATTTCTTTTGCAGGTTAACCTTTTCTCCACAGGTACACGGATGCTGCTATGTCAGGGTCACTGTTGAAGGGTCAGAAAGGAATTCCCCTGCATTGGCAGGTTTGCCTTTCCCGTAGCAAAACGTCACAACTTTGGCGGTATCAGGCCTTGGGCGGAATCCTTTAGTCTATCTTCCCTAAATGAGGGTGGGTGTGTAACAGTGACCCACACAACCCCTTCTCTTTGCGGCGGCGATACCAGGGTTCCCCATTAAAGGGGTTGTTTTGAGGGGAGGCTTTGGCCATACGCCTAGAGGTTGTCATTGCCCTGCGACGGCGGTGTAACGGGGGGCAGGCTCTCTCCGCTTGAACATATGTTCTCCAGAGCCAGCCCATCCCCTCACACACTCTGGATAACCCTGATGTTACCCAGATCCGCGACGGGGGACTGGGAAAGATAAACGCCCAATGCCTGAGCCAAGGTCTGCCCACATCTGAAACATAATAAAGTTGTGGCCAATTTTAATCCCATAGTACCTTGTCTTGAGTCGTTATTCCACACAGGGCTGCCCAGGGGTTGGGGGACTCCGCCTGTCCATGCAATAGCTGGCTGTGACTTGTTTGCAAAGCACTTTGAGGACAAAATCACTGGCATCCACCAAGATCTTAACTCTACTATTCCAGCAGATGACTCTCAAGGGGTGTTGAGAGCAGTGTGTAGTCCAGGGGTCAGCAAGTCTTACTGGCCATGGGCTGGATCACTCCCACAGAGATCGTCCGTGGGGCGAACCGACTCAGAGCGACGCTGGATATCACGTCTGCGCATGTCCGCAGCGCCGGAAATTGCTTCTGCGCATGCCCTGACGCCAAAAATCGCACCAACGCAGAAGTGATTTTCAGCATCTGGACATGCACAGAAGTGATTTCCAGTATCTGCGCATGAGCAGACGCAATTTCCGGCGCTGCTCGGCGAGTCCCCATGGCGTGTTGTGCCTGTTTAGCACAGTGCACGGGGGACTCGCCGAGCGGGCGGCTCGGTTTGCGGATGGCTCATGGGCCAGTAAAACGATCTTCGTGGGCCGTATCCAGCCCATGGGCCACACGTTGCTGACCTCTGGTGTAGTCCCTGACCCTCCCAAGTGTCCCCATTTTACAGGGACAGTCCCGGATTTACAGAAACTGTCCCAGTTTCTGATTTGATCCCAGAATGTCCCGCTTTCCCCTAGGGCGTCCCTATTTTCATTGGATAAACGTCAGAGGGTATGGATACAGGTAGGTAGCCATGTTGGTCTGCCGTAGTCAAAACAAAATTAAAAAATTCCTTCTAGTAGCACCTTAGAGACCAACTAAGTTTGTTATTGGTATGAGCTTTCGTGTGCATGCACACTTCTTCAGATACACTGAAACAGAAGTCACCAGACCCTCATGTAGAGGGTATGGAGTTATTCAACCCCCAAGCCAAAGAGATAAGTAACTATACAATCTTTAGAAGACGTCTGAAGGCAGCTCTGTATAGAGAAGATTTTTTAAAATGCTTAATGTTTTATTATGTTTTTATATATGTTGGCAGCTGCCCAGAGTGGCTGGGGCAACCCAGTCAGATGAGCAAGGTATAAATTATTATAAATATTATCCCCAGGCAACATGGCCAATGTTCAGGGATGCTGGGAGTTCAGGGATGCTGGGAGTACATGTTTGGGGAAAGGCTTATATCAAGTAGGCAGTATGGAGAATTTACTTATAGCAGTGATATCTGTGATGCGGGCAAATGTATTTCCCACCTGTGTCACTTTTGCATGTTTTTAATAATAATAATAATAAGAAATTTTATTTATATCCCGCCCTCCCCAGCCGAAGCCGGGCTCAGGGCGGCTAACAACACTAAAACAATGCAACATTATAAAAACATTATATAAACATTTTACCCACAATTCCGTCCCTTTTCTATGTCACCCTGCAAATTTTTGTAAAGCATTTCTCTAATTTAAATAGCTTTTGTCAAGGGCAGATATTTAAACATCCCCAGAAAGAATAGACATTGTGGATGTTCTTTGAATGTGCTGGACGCTGTAGAACATATTCTTTTCTACTGTTCATTGTAGAACCAGCTACGCAAACGCATACTATCCCCTTTTTTGGGTAGTCTAACACTGCAGGAAAATGAAAATAACCAGATTCTATCTGATGTAACTGGGTGGCTGGGTTTTTGTCAATAGTATCCCTTAGAGGGCGAATGGCACTATTTAGCGGGAAGAAATCCCAATGAAAATCCTCGTCATTATATATTTTACATGGCTGTTTATTTGTATATATTTTACAATGTTATATATGGATGTTTTATGATGGCCTCTAGTTGTAATGCCTAAAAAGGTTTGGCGAAGTATTTCCAACCTGTGTCACTTTTGCATTTTTATTGCATGTATATATTGTGGTTTTATATTTTGATTTTGTTCTGTGAACCGCCCTGAGACCTCTGGGTGTAGGGCGGTATATAAATTCAATAAATAAATAAATAAATAAATATATTTTACCCCCAGTCCCGTCCCTTTTCTATGTCACTCTGCAATTTTTTTAAAAAAATCCTCTCACTATACAAATTTAAATAGGCATTTAAAAATATATTTAAATATGTTTTTTTCCTTTTAAATTACTGAAAACTGTATCTAAACCAGTGGCCAAACTTTAACATCAAAAAACCAGTTGTAATGTATGTCTGTCATAAGAAGGTGACACAGCCTTGACACTTACCAATGGCTGAAGCAGAAAGAAGGTTTCAGCTATGCTCACCAGAGAATTTGAGTCTGCAGAGAGAAGATTTATTTATTTCCTCAAATCTGTATACTGCTTGACTGTATATATGAGCATTATTTTACTGCAACAGACGATTCTGATCTCCTCCCCACCCCCCACTCTTATTTTTTCTTTCTGTCACAAGTCTGCCCTTAACGTTAATTTCCCCTCAGGATCAAAAGTGTCATGTCCCCCACCTTTTCGTTGTTTCCTTATTCGTAATCAAACGGGAGACCCGCACATTCAAATGCTGATAATAAATAGGCGATAAATTATTAACAGTAGCAAGCTGGAGGGAAACGAGATGAAAGCTGACGGATGTTTCTCTGACAGATCAAAAGTAGTAAATGTAACTGACCAGGCCTGCGAGAGAATTGTAGAAGGAT
Organism: Podarcis muralis; assembly: GCF_964188315.1. NCBI lineage: Eukaryota > Metazoa > Chordata > Lepidosauria > Squamata > Lacertidae > Podarcis > Podarcis muralis. The sequence continues at coordinate 48,098,297 of NC_135666.1, read as the reverse complement.
AGCTTGTGTGAAGAACGTACCTCACAGAAGCAGGATGGAATATACACATATATTTTAATGGCCAGGTAAAATTTAAATTATGCTTGTTACTGTGAGGCCATTTGGAGGATCAGATCTCAGGTCTTTACTGTCAATGCCCTACCCTCCAACATTTCTCTGATGGGGACATTTTGGGATCAAATTTGGAGCGGCTTCTGTAAATCTGGGACCATCCCTGGAAAATAGGGACACTTGGAGGGTCTGGAATGGCGGAAGGAGCAGTTTCCACGAAACCATTCGTTCTGAAGCCTGAGCCAAGGTGGAGGGGAGAGAGCTTAGCTTTCAAACACAAGTTCAGGCTATGACACAAAAATAAATCTCTGCATAGTGACAGCGTCTAATGGAAGAGGTTCCCAGCGCTGTTAATGAGAGCTCGGAGATAGGAGCGAAGCTATAAATATTTTAAAATAATTAAAATATATTGCCATTGCTGGGCCCCGAGGAAGCGTGGGGCTGCTGAACTGTCAGCTGTGGTGCTGAGGGAAATTGTTTTCTGAAGAAATGAATAAATGGAAGCACTTAAGTAATAAGATTTTGTATTTGCCAATCCTCCCACCAAGAGAGCAAGTGGGGGGAAACAAAATCTGTGAAATGATGAAGGGACCATAGGCCATGCAGCTAGCATCAACACTAAGCTCTCTTTGTGGCTGTGCGGAGCCATAACAATTTTTTTATCTAATAAGAAGAACACCCAGGGCTTGTTTTCAGCTGGAACTCTCTGGAACTCAGCTCTGGCACCTCTCAGGGGGGCGCCATTGCCATTCCAAGAGGTGTTCATGGTGAATCCCTGCACCACTTTTCTTAGTAAAATAGCACTAAAGGTAAAGGTACCCCTGCCCGTACGGGCCAGTCTTGACAGACTCTAGGGTTGTGCGCCCATCTCACTCAAGAGGCCGGGGGCCAGCGCTGTCCGGAGACACTTCCGGGTCACGTGGCCAGCGTGACAAAGCTGCATCTGGCGAGCCAGCGCAGCACACGGAAGCACGTTTACCTTCCCGCTAGAAAGCGGTACCTATTTATCTACTTGCACTTAGGGGTGCTTTCGAACTGCTAGGTGGGCAGGCGCTGGGACCGAAAGACGGGAGCTCACCCCGCTGCGGGGATTTGAAACGCCAACCATGCGATCGGCAAGCCCTAGGCGCTGAGGCTTTTACCCACAGCGCCACCCGCGTCCCTAAAATAGCACTAAGAGCACCTTATTTTACTGTGCCAGTGTCTTGGTCCTCATCGCTAGATAAAGGGCTATCAACTCCCAGGCTGGTTTCTGCCAAAGTCTTTAATGCATAATTCAAAGGGATACAAAGGCAATACGCAGGTTACAAGGTGGAACAGATACATAAGAGGGAAAGACACATGGCTAAGTGTAACATGGCTGGTCCACAACACTGTCCTCTGTGGCCAGTCAGATGCCCATGGGAAGCTTGCAAGAAGATCCGGAGCCCAACAGCACTCTCCCCACCTGTGATCCCAGGAGCAGGTATTCAGAGATGTGCTTTCTCCAAAATTGTAAGTAGGGGTCATTCCACACCAAATCACCTGGTGCCATGTGCTCTCACAACTCAGATTTTCTTCAATAATAATAATAACAATGTGTAGATACCTATGAGATAATATTTTTAGATTTTTGAGTCCGAAATTGGGCGCAGGAGAAACTTTTAAAAATTTCAATTTTCACGCTATTTAGGCTAATGCAATTTCTGCACCAATTTAGGAGGGGGACACCTCCTGATTCACTTATTTTTCAACCAATTAGGCTTATTTTGGTATCAAAATAAACAGACCAAAAAAACTTAAAAAATTAATTTGAGGTTATCTCATAGGTATGTAAAGGTAAAGGGACCCCTGACAGTTAAGTCCTATTTATTTACTTGCACTTTGACATGCTTTCAAACTACTAGGTTGGCAACAGCAGGGACCGAGCAACAGGAGCTCACTTCGTCGCGGGGATTCGAACCGCCGACCTTCCGATCAGCAAGCCCAAGAGGCTCAGTGGTTTACACCACAGTGACACACACACACACACACACACACACACAAAATTAAACAAAATCTGAGATGTGAGAGCACTGTTGAGTATTAAAATCAGGTGATTTGGCTTGGAATGACCCTTAGAGCATAGTAGAAACTGATAGCCTTATCTCCATGAAAATGTTTTAAGGCTATCCTAGTTTTGGGGCAGCACAAAGACATTAAATGGATATTTGAGGGACGGGGAGGAGCATTAGAAACCCTGCAAAACCCATGTATCTCAAGGCCTGCTCCTTGGGTCTCTCAGCTGCACCAGCTCTGGATTGGGGCAGCAAAATAAAAGAAGAAATGCAGCCCAAGCCTCTGACCTGATAAAGCCTTGTATGTATTTGACTCCCTGGTTCCCCAGCCCTATTTAGGTTTGCTCTGTTTGGCTGCCGGTTCTTCTTTTATGCTGCTTCACTTGGATATTTTATCGATTCTGTGTTCCTTTCAGCTGATGGTTTGTAAGTCACCTTGGGGGGAACAGAACATGGGATACAAATATTTCAGTAACTCAACTAAAAATAATTTTTTCTTTCTTTTTTAGAAAGATACTGTAAAATGGAAAATTTGCCAGAGGTAAGCTTGCATAGCAGAAGAAAAAGCACAGCCTCCATTTACTCCTCTGTCCTGCTTGGTGATAAACGTTTCATGAACACCTCTAACAACCAAGGCAAGCTTTGCTGTTCTCTTGGCAGTATCCATGCTGAGTGAAATCCATAACCCACAGGCACATTCACAGGTTTGTGTGTTAAAAAAAAGGAATTGCGAGAAAGAAAGAACCTCTGGAAATTAGGATAGATGCCCTACTGATAGGTTTGTGCAGATCTTACCATTTCTCAACCTGTGGTCCTGTAGGCACACACACACAAACACAATCTATTGTAGTGCTGCGCTATTAAATTCTGAGGGCAGATTAGAGTCAGCTGATACTTGTGAACAATCCATAAATTGTAGAAGAACATTGCAAATTAGTTGCTTTCTGTTCTTTGCCATAACACTGAATCTAATGAGGCATCGATTCATTATAGCTAGTAGCCACTGATATCCTTTAGTTTTCCATTGAGGTGAAATTTACAATAGTGCACATATTGGAGGAGAGTCTAAAAGCATCATATTTTTCCGACATGGGGAAGCACTTCTGTGTAGGAAAAAGCATTAAATTAATGTGGAGGTGGCCCCATGCGGCAATCGCACATGCATGAACATCATGTTTGTTGGTGACATCTCATCAAGGGAGGGCTGCCAGTCTCATTTGCCGTTGGTGTCTAGGCATAGGGTGAAAACGTATTATTAGGAAGGTCATTAAAATTTGAGGGGTTTGAAGCTTCCTCTGTTAGCCAGGATCTTCTTTTCCCCAACCCCCTTTGCTTCTCTGAGCTTCTCTACTAAGGTGTTCCTTGAAATAATTTGAGCCTGGTCTGGAAGCTGAGGTAACAGACTATGGCTTGCACATAACTCCTATGCTTAAAACTCCTATGCATGGGTTGACCAATTGCTTCCAGGCCAAGTTCAAGGGTTTTGCATCAATTTACAAGGCCCTTAACAACTTTGGTCCAGAATTCCTTAAGGACTGTTCAGTTCCTTATATCCCTGCCTGATCATTAGGGAAGGGGGAGAAATGAACGAGAAACTAGCTAGCCTGCACTCCAAGAACCAATACATGCACCAAAACAGAGCTAGCCTTCAAAACTCATACTTCTCTGAATTTTTGATGTGGTTTCCCAATGAAAACAATATGTACAAAAAGCAAATGTTCATGAAAATAACATACCCAAAATAAAAACAAAAAAATGCCTTCCAGTAGCACCTTAAAGACCAACTAAGTTAGTTCTTGGTATGAGCTTTCGTGTGCATGCACACTTCTTCAGATACACACTGTATATCTTCTTCAGATACACACTTCTTCAGATACACACTTCTTCAGATACACACTTCAGTATCTGAAGAAGTGTGCATGCACACGAAAGCTCATACCAAGAACTAACTTAGTTGGTCTTTAAGGTGCTACTGGAAGGAATTTTTTTGTTTTGACTATGGCAGACCAACACGGCTACCTATCTGTAACTATACCCAAAATACTTCACATTAGGAGAAATTACTTGCAAAAATGGTGTGCAGTAGTCAAAAACTCATACCAAAACAATGTGTTTATTAGGAGATATGCATGCTAAAATGCTGAAAAAAATTCATGAGTATTTTTTTAAAAAAAGGAATTTGCAAATTGCAGCAGAAATTTGGAGAACTGAATTTACGATGGAAAAAAATGAGACTGTTGCAGAATATCCTCACAAAGAAAAAAAAAGTGAGAATAGCTGAGTCAGTAGAGCATGAGACTCTTAATATCAAGGTTGTGGGTTTGAGCCCCACAATGGGCAAAATACACCTGTGTTGAAGGGACTCTCATGTCCCTTCCAGCTCTATGATTCTATGAAAACAAAACAAAAGCACCAGCCTGGAGAGGCCCAAAATGAAGTTTGATAACAGATCTGTATCGCTGAAATTTAGAAGACAAGGCTTTCTCTTTGAATAAGTATAATCTTTGCATGAAAGCACTTATGCAAGTAGATTTCCCCCTCCCTATATTTAACATTCATACCTAGCTGTAGCATAGGAGTTAATGTTTCTTTGCATTCTTACCATTACATGAGGAAGAGCGAGAGTTCCCCAAGGGCCCTAGGTAAATGGAATAAAATTGTGTGAAGTTGTGTGGTTTTTTTAAAGGGGGTGAATGTCGCTCAACACATTTCCAGTCTTATTTCTGCATTATAAATACACTCTGCCATGCGTTGATTGTAGGCATATTAACACCAGAATGCAGAGAGCTGCTTGGAGCAGATGGGCCTTGTCTTGGGGGTAGAGCATCTGCTTTGCAGAAGGATCCGGGTTCAATTCCTGGCATCTCCAGGTAGGGCTAGGGATGCCCCTGTCTGATACCCTGGAGAGCTGCTGCCAATCAGTGTAGACAATACTGAGCTACATAGACCAGCAGTCTGACTTGGTAGCTTCCTGTGTTCCTATTGTCTGGAGGTAGTCCTCAGTGATTTAAAAGGAGGTCTCTATCTCTACGCTTGTCCAGGAAATGGTGTAAAACAGAACTGGAATGGGGAGGGAAGAATGAGGTAAATTCCTCTCACTAAAAGGGGAAAGAGAAGCTTGTCTCTTCTAGTCAAACAAAGGCTCCTTAAAACTTGCCCATGGCTTATAACCACTTTCATGTCACGTTCTATTTGTTGCTTCGTGGTGAAAGAACAAATCTGCAATGGCAGCAGCACAAGCAACAGATTCTGTTATGGATTAATATTTAGGTAGCAATGTTACCAAGCACAGTGAATCTGAAGATCACAGTGCTTGTTATTTTGCCTTTTATTTTCTTAGTCTTGCAATTGAGCCCGCCATTCTTAGAGTAAAGGAGTTGTCTGTCCACACAAGAGCATTTTGCATCTTCCAAGAGCTCTCAACTACACATGGCTAATACTGATTGTATTCACTAATGGCTTACTAAATAGTATTGTGCCACTTTTGGGGAGGTTTTTTTTTATAAAAAAAAATACCCTTTTGGATCTCATAGGGCCATGGAGGCTCTTACAACCATACATAAGAAACATGCATAAAAGTTACAGCAATCTCCTTTCTCAAGGCCAAGGTAGACTGCAGTCCTCTCCTCGCTTACTGCTGGGGGTAAGCCGTACTAAATTTTATGGGGCTTACTTCTGAGCAGACACATAAAGGATTGCATTGCAAATGATATTGATGGTTAACAAGCCAAAATCAAATAGCATTTAGCCACAAAAGTATTTTAAGACTCCACTGGTGTGTGTGTGTGTGTGTGTGTGCTTAACATACATCCCACCGGAGCAGTACCTATTTATCTACTTGCACTTTGATGTGCTTTCGAACTGCTAGGTGGGCAGGAGCAGGGACTGAGCAACGGGAGCTCACACCATCGCGGGGATTCGAACCGCTGACCTTCTGACCGGCAAGTCCTAGGCTCTGTGGTTTAACCCACAGCGCCACCCGCGTCCCGGGTGTAAATAAAACCAGAGGTTTGAGATCTCTCTCTCTCTCTCTCTCTCTCTTGTCCTCCCGCCTTCAGTCCAGCCCCCCTGTATGAATTTGACTCTTTCAGTTCTCAATTATAATCCTACAAGTTATATTGAAGGGCTTAGCAACTACAGTAGTTTCTCTGCTGGATTCACATGATAAGATCGCAGGTAACTGGAGAAAGAGCCTGCAATTCATAATGACGTGCTAAAGCAAGGGAAAAACGAGGAGAACATTTTTTCATGTTCAAAGTGAACTCAGGCTTGAAAAAATCCCAAGCAAGCAGCTGTTTCCCCATCTAAGTTTCAACTCCAACACCTGTTTTAAAAAATTAGGCATATGGATGTGTCTTAACACTGTGCCCCATAAGTAAAAAAAATAATCCTCCAGATACACATCTATATAATGCATCCGGTTTTGTTGCGTTCCCAGTGATCTTGCTCCAAAATAATTATCTTAGGGAGAATAGCATGATTTGGTCTGTTTATTTCCCCAGGAGTTAGTAGTCTGTGGAGTAATAAGCACTCTTTGTTCACTTTCTGAAATAGACCCCATTTAACTGGGAGATTTTAAGAAACTTTTCTTGTGAACAACCAGAAGCATTGCAAACAGAAACAGTCACAAGGCAATGGTGGAAATACATTAGGGAATGATACAGAGGGAATTAGCCCCCACCCCGAGGTGTTCTTGGTAGGAATGGCAGATCGTCACATCCTGTTGCTCCCAGGCATATTTGCAGCACCTTTTTCGATGCACGTGTCACTTACCACACTTTCTAGCCACTCCGAGCAATGCTTTCTTGTTTATAAAACAGGGAAAATGTTTTAAAAGAAGCAGTCGTCACCTTGTAGAACTGTAAATTCACTTTTAAAAAACAGTAATTTCATGAGGATTTGATTAAAAACAAGAAGTACATTAATGTGCAAATGGGATGGAATGGGCTTAAAAATAGAAGGAATTCAAATGCGCTTGAATCCAATTTAGACTGATCTATCCATCCTTACATTAGCTCCCTGCAGCAGGGGGCTGACAACTGTGTCGTCTCCTTCAGACTCTGATGGGTTTGCTGTTCAAAACACTCCCGAGAGGATTCTCCGTAGCTAGAAAACATCTTTCAGCAAAGACCTTGCACATCCCCTGGACATTCTGGGCAATGGGCAGAACAATCCCACCAGTGAGTCAGTCAAGGGTTGTGACTGTTGGCAGAGAACCCAAGACACCTGGTGCCCTGCTGGGCTTACAGGGGCAGAGGGGAGAGGAGCGTTCGCTTTTTGCTTTTCCAGATTTTTTTTTGGGGGGGGTTAATTTTTATCACACACATGTTGTTATGTACTGAAGTTCTCACCCTGGGCCAGCAGGGGGATACTGTAGATAGTTATGCAAATGAAGGATCGAAAGTGACGTTCAGTGATTGGATAGTTTGTATGCAAATGAAGGATCGAAAGTGACGTTCAGTGATTGGATAGTTTTAGAAAATGGCAACAGTTACATTGTTCTGGAGCTCTATATAAGCAGGCTGACTGAGCTCCTCAGTTAGTCCTGTTCCAGCTTACAAATAAAGAGCTGCTTTGGAAGAATCACTGTGTCGTCTGCTATGTCTACCCACAACTTAACACATGCCAGTTCCAGGGCTGGTGTTTCCCCCTTTGTTTCAGGAGTGTGTCAGGAGAATGGAAAAGCTACATAGTGAAACAGGAGCATATCATAGCAATTTGCAGGTGCAAATCCATGCCACCATAAGAGGAACTGACACCATTACCCTGCCCTTTAGCTCAACAATGATTAATGGAAAGGGGCAGGGCTCTGGGTGACTGGGATGGGAGAAGGCTCAGAGGTGATGTGGGCAGAGCACATGATTGCAGGAAATCATAATTTCATGAAACTGTATTTTGATTACCTTGGTGCTCAAATGGAATCCGTTCCGGAAGCCTGTTCGACTTCTGAAAACGTACAAAAACCAAGGCGTGGCTTCTGATAGCTGCAGGAGCTTCCTGCACTCAATCGGAAGCCATGTCAGACGTTCGGCTTCCAAAAAACATTCGTAAACTGGAACACTCACTTCCGGGTTTGCGGCGTTCAGGAGCCAAAACCTTCGAGTCACAAGGTGTTCAAGGACCAAGGTACAACTGTGTTTTATTTTGAGTCTATGGCCTAGCTAAATTAAAAGGGCCTGGACTTGCCATTTGCAGTATAGAACTAGTTGCTTTTAGGTACTGTACATAGCGAATGTCTGTTCCAGAACACTGAAAGGAATAAATCGTTAGAATCAGTGTTGGCCATTGTATGCATGGAAAGAGAATCAACTAGGTTTGGCAATTGTGATTAATCTTGAATTGTTTTGTAGGCAGATGAAAAAGGACATTGGAAAACTTTGAATGAATTGGGAAATTAGTTAAAATCTTAATAAAGAAAGACACTGAAAATGCGTAATCACATGATATTATGATGGGGCTGATCCGAAGATTTTGATCGGTTCAGGATGATGACATTGGGTTGCAACTATTAAGATTGCTGTGATCCTTTGATTGGTGAAATGATGTATTGCAGAATTTGATGTTTTTTTGGAAGCCACCCAGAGTGGCTGGGGAAGCCCAGCCAGATGGGTGGGGTATAAATAATAAATAATAAATGATGATGATGATGATGAAATGACCGGTAGTGTATAAAAGTGTAATCCGGAAGTGTATAAAAAACATTGCTTTGGGTGTGGTTCTTTGCAGCCTCCTCATTTTTGAGCCTGTCCTTATATGCGCATTTGTAATATAGGCCTTTATATTTTCATCTGGAGCCTGCATCCATTTCTTTGGGGTTCCTGTGTGGGTGACCTCCAGTCTAAGAAACTTTTTTTAAAAATTCTCCAAAAGTCCCAGCTTCAATTCTTAGTAGGGTTAGTTTAAGACCCCGTCTGAAACTCTAGGTATCAACTCCTAGTCAGTGTGGACTAGACCAGTGTTCCTCAAGCTTGGGTCTCTAGATGCTGCTGGAATACAGCTCCTATCATTCCTGAATTGTTGGTTAAGCTAGTTCTGGGTGATGGGAGTTGTCGTCCATCAGCAAATGGGAACTCTGGACTGAAGAACCCTGGACAAGACAACCTCAGTTGTCTGGTCGGGATCAGGCAGCTTCCTAGAGACACATCACACATTCTGATCACCATGGAGCCATCCACACTGCCATATGCATAAGCACCTGGTGTGTTGTATCAGCAGCTACAGTGGTGTTAGTACCGACACGCACAGCGTGCCAGGTCAGCCTTGATTTACTTCCTTTGCACATAATGCTGGGCTGGTAACTGTGAGCTGTCCTTGTCCCCCCCCCCCAATGTGGCATCTGTCATGTAGTCACCATGATCCAAATGGCCTTGATCTGACCTTTTGAGTCCAAGGTTTCTGTTTTTCTTGTTATTAGTGTTACTATAGAATGCCGGTTGTAAGTTAATACTGATGACCCTTAATTCCCCTTGTTCCTAAGGGATGAAATATCTCTCCTCTTTCTATAGAGCACATGCCATATCCTAGCAGCGGAGTATCCTCCTTTTCAATCCTGCATTCTCACAGGCCTTGCCTCCAGATGGACCGCGCTCTCATTAAGTGTGGGGAGTGTTTGCACCAAAATAGAAACGTATCTTCTCTAAGAACAAGATACAAGGCAGGTGGCCCCTTGGGAATTTGCAAGCCGCAGCCTTCTGGGGCTTGCTAGAAATAGCCGTAACTATGCCTCGTAAGAGGCGGTGCTCTGATTTCCTGGGTTAGTGACAGCAACTCAGAAAGGCACAGAAAGGAACCATCAGGATCTGAGCTGGAATGGCAAGCTCAGTCCAAAAGCATGTGGTTTTTTTGTTTTTTAATAGACATCTTTATTGAAAGTTTAAAAGTACATAATTATGTGTGCACTAAACATGGCGAGATGTACATAAAAGAGAGAAAAAGAAAAGAGACACAGTACCTGTATAGAAGAGAAAGTAAAAGGGGAGGGGGGGACCCAAAACTGTATATAGTCAAACCTTTTCTTATGTCTGCCTCTGCTCGCGTCCATTTCGCCCAACGTCTGCGGCAAACCCAGAAGTAACCGGCGGCAGTGGCGTAGCGTGGGTTGTCAGCACCCGGGGCAAGGCAAGTAATTTGCGCCCCCTAACCTGGGGATTTGCGCCCCCTAACCCTAACCCCCAGATGTTGCGCCCGGTGCAGCCGGCCCCCCTGCACCCCCCACACTACGCCACTGACCGACGGGTTTGCCGCCATTCGCACATGCGCAGAAGCAGGCAATCGCCGCCCATGCCTGCACACAATGCATAGCTGTCAACTTTTCCCTTTTCTTGCGAGGAATCCTATTCGGAATAAGGGAATTTCCCTTTTAAAAAGGGAAATGCTGACAGATTTGACACAACGGCGCCACTCCCAGCGACCCATTTCGACCTCCAGAGGGACCTCCGGAACGGATTATGGTCAGAGGTAGAGGTTCCACTGTACTTTACAAAGTTGTTATTGTACTTCACCAGATCTTAACCTATTACAGTATAGTATTTGAAAGAATGGATTCCAAATATCATTGAATTTGTCCATGGCAAGTCTGCGTTTATATGCAAGTTGTTCATATGTTGTGATTTATGTTGTTGTTCAGTGCCTTGAGACCTTGGTGGGGATGTGGGAAAGATGTTCTTAAACTTGGTTCAGGGTGGATCTGATTTTATCAGCCTTCTGTACTATGGTAGGAAGCTGGTGTGTTGTTAACATAACCCTTCTGTCAATACAACCTGTGGTTGACAGGGTTGGTGACCTGCTTGATAGGAATTTAGGACTCCTGCAGTTGGAGCCATTGGGTCTTGCAAGAAACAGCTGCATAGTTTCTCAGATCAACCCAAAGTATTGGGTATTTTATGACCTATTGATCAAGCGGAGAGTTGTCAGCTACTTTATGATCCAGTGAGACAAATTGCAGTGTAATGTAAAAGCTTGACTTGTGTGGTTTACTGAAAAGATGAGCTATAAGCATCTATAATAAATGACTAATATTTACTGTATCTTCCTATTCTCCTGGATGAAATCATCTCAGTAAAGCTGAGTGTTATCTAGAATATCTAATGTGTCTATCTGTGCATTTGTTTTTCCATAGGGACAGAATGCAGTGCTGTGTTGGCAGTCCGATATAATACAGAAACCTTTCCCATTCCTGTGCTCCGCAGATGTTTTGGACCACAATCCCCATTAGCCCCAGCCAGCATGGCAAATGGCCAGGAGTGATGGGAATTGTAGTCCCACCACATCATCCAGAGCACACCTGATTGGAGAAGGCTTTCCTTAGGCTATTTTCCATCAGGCAGATCTCAGAAATGTTAGAAATGGATCACACATACTGTTGCACAGACAGCAGATCACAAAGCTAATTGACATAGAAATAAATGGAGGCTTTCACATAAGTTGCATTATTTGATATCGCCAGTATCAACTTGAAGCAAAACAACTACATTCAAAATGGTGTCCCTATTGCCAAGACTAGGGTAGCACCACCTATAGAACACATGGCTTTTCAGCTGGCTTTCCCAGATGGAAACATTTCAGCTCTTTCGTGCTGAAATGCGACATGCAAACTGCTGTGGCCAATCCTGTTTACATGGTTTACATTAATAAGTGGTAAGTGGCCACGCAGACTCGGTAATGCGATTTAAGAAATGCGCTTGATCTCAGAGTAACGTGCATCAGTTCGCTGACCTACCAATGTGCTACAGCTGCAAAAAGAGAAAATTATCTTTGAGGCTTTATTAGAAACAGCATTTCGAGGAAGGATAGAGCAGTCATGAGACCTCATATGAAGCACTAGTGTCCCCATTTGCTCTCCCTAATACAGGTAGCCCAAAAGCATAACCAACAGCCAGGAATAGAAGGAAGGCAGCAGAAAGCAGCCCTGTATCGGGAGGTTTTTAATGTTGGACATTTTATTGTATTTTTATATGTGTTGGAAGCCTCAGCCAGATGGGTGGGGTATAATAATAAAATTATTAATATTATTATTTACTGAATTTGCACTACAGCCCCCCTGATCTGTCCCAGGGGACTGATATGTGACGATACTCCCTGTGATGTCCTGGGTACCACCTGCCCTGGCCTGTATCTATTCCTGCAGAAATTTGAGGGGAAATTAAAAAACCCGATTCAGAGAAGTGCGGATATCAAAGGCTGCTTGCTTTTTGGTCTGCATATTGTTTCAGAACGTGCAGATCAGGTAAATTCACCTTTAACTGCTAAATGCACCAAATTTCTTCCCCATCCTTACTAGTGGGTCAACTATAAATCTTGCACACTCTGTTAGATAGCCCTGTGACAACATTGCCTGGTTGCTCTCTTCACCTCTCTGGCCTCTGGTAAACAGACTTCCAAGCTTCCATTATCTCGCAACAGTCCTTTTTTTTATTATTCTTACAGGCCATAGATACAGTTCTGCGGGCTGATTGATGAGGTGATTGTGTTCCTACCGCCCTTATAAACCTGTCCTCCTAAACATTAAAGAAGCTAGTAATGTTTCAGCCAATTACGGTCTGTGAGGGACAATTTAATAGCAGCAAAACATTTCCGTTCCTTGATTTTATGAGGTTGAGCTCTGGTAACTTATCAATTTTATTAGTATTGTTGCACACTACCCCAATCTCTGAGCAGTGAGAGATTCCAGGGGTTCAGTTTCCTCAGCATAAGGGACAGCAGAGACCGTGGTGTTTTTAGGATATATGGTTTATTTACACATATATACATCCTGAGCCTACAATGGAAGGGCTCATAGCATTAACACCCCAAGAGGGTGTTGTTTCTGCCATAGCAATAGCCTTGGATTCAAGCAGAAATCAATTCTCTCTCTCATCTGCATCTAGCTTCTGACTCACATACCTCAACTCTGCCCTTTGTCTTTCTAACTAACAGGCAGTTGAGGGGAAGGTACCCCCACATTTTGCCCTCTTGCACAGAGCCATTTCCTTTGTTACCTTAATGGCCCACACTTAGGAGGCCATTACCAGGAAACTTGCTTGCCTATTCTGGCAATGGAATCCTGGTTCAGACTCAGGCCTGCATACATATATACAGTGGTACCTCGGGTTAAGTATTTAATTCGTTCTGGAGGTCCGTTCTTAACCTGAAACTGTTCTTAACCTGAAGCACCACTTTAGCTAATGGGGCCTCCTGCTGCCGCCACACCACTGGAAGATGATTTCTGTTCTCATCCTGAAGCAAAGTTATTAACCTGAGGTACTATTTCTGCGTTAGTGGAGTCTGTAACCTGAAGCGTATGTAACCTGAAGCGTATGTAACCCGAGGTACCACTGTACATACATAAATTTGTATGCTGCCTTTCCACAGTTCAAACCATGCCCAAGGCAGCTTAGAACATGAGGCAAATATATAACTACAGCCAGTGCTACTTTTCTAGAAAGAGAGGTGCCAGAATTCAGCCATGATCGCCTCCCTTGTTCTCTTATGATGGTAATGGCGCCCACCTAGGAGGTGCCAGAACTGAGTTCTGGTAAGTTCCGGCTGAAAAAAAGCCCTGACTACAACAAAAGTAGTTATAAACAAAAATAAAACGTTTTAAAAAACACACAACTAAACTAAACAATTTCCACATAAATCACAAGATCTAAAATAAAGATAAGAAAAAAAGAAAAAACACACACAACAGCAACAACCCCACCAACAAACTCCTTCCCACAAACACCCCAGTCCAAGAATCTCCTCAGCAGCTTCAGCTTTTGTAGCTGGAGGTAGTCAGCACCCTGCCCTCCCAGGCCAGGTAGAAATTAAGACCAAATTTTTCCCTCAAATGGACATGAAACAGAGGTAATCTGTTGTGAACAGGACACTGCTGCAAAGACAAGTTCTTTTTTAAAAAAATAATTATTGCTTTCTTCATACATTGAAATACAGACTCTTCAATGTTTCGTCATATTTCCTTTTAAATTACACTGCCGACATATTTTCCTTCCTGTTCTTAAAGATGGTTGCGTTCAAAGCAGTTTGTTTTCTTACAAAAAAGCTGAAATTTATATAAAATTCAGTACACGTGTTCCCAAATTATGTCATAAACAGCATAATCGTCACAACAAGCGGGACATTTTTTCAGCCGGAACCTGCCGGAACTCAGTTCTGGCACCTCTCAGGGGGGCGCCATTGCCACTCATGGTGAGTTCCAGCACCCCTTTTTCTAGAAGCTGACAACAAGTGTTTCTGCAACACATGTCCACCTCATAAAATTCAGATTTCCCTTCTGTCCTTTTTCTTCTTTTTAATTTGTTTGGGGGACTCCTCCCTCTCTTCAGACTCGGTCTCTGGCGGACGCGCACTGTTTTGCCTAACATTCAAAACTGGTGTCTCCCCCACCCTGCCTCAGACTCGTAACATTGCTAAACCAGTGGTTGTTTTTTCTTCTCGTTCCAACAGTTGGGCTGTTGTTTTAGATTTCTAGAGCACAGAGAGAGAGAGATAAAGGAACATACTGAAAAGCTTCGAGCACATGTTTTTTGTTATTTTGAACCGCAGCAGAAACTGGCTGAGTAATATGATCAGAAAAGGCAAATCCAGAAGAAAGGAAAGCGCCAAGGAGCACACAATGGGATAACTCATCTGTCTTCATGTATGCAAATTTAACTATAGCCTTCCAGGAAACAAGTTACCAGCATTTCCTATACAGTAGTACCTCGGGTTAAGAACTTAATTCGTTCTGGAGGTCCGTTCTTAACCTGAAACTGTTCTTAATCTGAGGTACCACTTTAGCTAATGGGGCCCACCGCTGCCGCCCGATTTCTGTTCTCATCCTGAAGTAAAGTTCTTAACCTGAGGTAATATTTCTGGGTTAGTGGAGTCTGTAACCTGAAGCGTATGTAACCTGAAGTGTCTGTAACCCGAGGTACCACTGTATATGTATCCACCTCCTGCTTCTCCCTCGTGCAAATATGAATTTATTTATTTACAGCTTTTTCTTTATTTCTTTTTCTTCTTAGATTGTCTTTCTGGGCACAGCCCTCTCAATAAACCAGTTCCTAGGACTTGATTTAAGGCCCTGGTCATTTTAGGTTATTTTATAAGGTTGTGAATATTTGCTATGGGATGAAACCTTCTATGCATTTAAAACTAGAGTTAAAAAAAAAAAAAAAAAAAACTAGAGTTGTGCACAGGCCTGTCCTCTAATACACTCTGTGGCCCCTGGATTGGGAAAATTCACCCTGTGCCACCTCAAGGGCCACCTGCCCTGAATCTTTCTCCAAAGCAATTTTTGGGATGGGGTTAAGGGTCTTCTTCTTCTTCTATTATTTAATTGTTGCAACATATAACAGTATCATACAGACTAATATCACCCTAACCTCAAATATGGTGTTTAGGTAAGGCATGCAAAATCACATCCCAGCAGCATAATAAGTTCTTTTCCCAGACTTATCCCATTTGTATAAAAGGTGATAAACAGTTTATGTTAACCAAAAGGTTTTATACCGCGAGGGAAGTCCTGTTTCTATTTGTAGCCGTGTACATAATAAAGATGTACCCAATCTGTTACAAAAAAGTTTTTGTGCTTTAAACCTTGTTTGTAGTAATTTATCAGAGTTAAGTGTTTTAAAGGAATTTTTAAACCCTGTTTGTTCAACACACAGTTAAAATAGGGTTTAAAAATACAGTGGTGCCTCGCAAGACGAAATTAATCCGTTCCGCGAGTCTCTTCGTCTTGCGGTTTTTTCGCCTTGCGAAGCACGGCTATTAGAGGCTTAGCGGCTATTAACGGCTTAGCGGCTATTAACGGCTTAGCGGCTTTAAGAAAAAGGAAACAAACTTGCAAGAACTCGCAAGACGTTTCGTCTTGCGTGTTTTTCGTCTTGCAAGGCATTCGTCTTGCGAGGCACCACTGTATGGTCGAGATGGGGTGGACCTGAAGGGAAGTTGATCTTTGTGGTGCTGCTTGAGGATACAGGAAAGAGAAGAGGCTTTGTGGGAAAGGCATCTACTGTACTCCATCCCCTATCTTCTCTAGTAACAACAACAACAACAACAACAACAACATTTATACCCCACCCATCTGGCTGAGTTTACCCAGCCACTCTGGGCAGCTTAGGGTATATAAAAAATTGTAAAAACATCAGACATTAAAAATATCCCGATTCAGGGCTGCCTGCAAAGATGCAGCCCCCTGGTGGGTCCCTTATCCTCCTCACTCACACCTACTTCTCTTTTCTACCTGATGCCCTATCAGCCCCACATGTTTCTGAGTCATTCAACCCAACCTGTAGTGATCCAGGGTTGTTTGAACCTATTTGACCAAGGCCCAGATACCTCCAAATGGGCCCAATTTGCTTGCACAGCCCTGTTCACTACAAATGAAATTTTCCACAAAGTTAAGCATGTCAAAGTCCCACTGATTGCACTAGAAGAGTTGATTATGTCCTTAAATCTCTTCCTTTGAAATCAATGAGACTTCAAAGTGATTAACTTTGGGTGCATCCGTGCTGTTGTTTCTTATTTATTAGGTGAAAGTACAGCTTTTCTTCCAGTCTTTTCTATTGCCTCTTTCTGTTTAGCTCATTAGCAACTGTCCCCCTTCCCTTCCTGGGCTAAACATTGTTAAAAAAAACTAATTAATTATCAGATTTTTTTAACAGATTGACTAAAACGATGTTAAACTGAGTACAGGAGTTGCCCATGGCAGATGGTGTGAGTTGCTTGGAGTTTGCAATTGTGGTGCAGCAATAAAACTGCTAGCACATTTGCAAAGCTAAGCAGGGTCCTGTATGGTTTTGAATTGGATGGGGGACCACATGCTGGGATTCCTGCATAGGGGTTGGATTAGATGGCCTTTCCAACTCTACAATTCTATGAATTGTAGATAGAATTGTCTGCATCTGCCAACATTCTCCTGCCTGTGTGGAAGACAGGGAAAATGGAGTGTAATGCCCTAAAAGGGTTTTGGAGGTGCCTTTCTCCTTCCTGATCTTTCTCATTCTCATGCTGTGATGAGCAAAGCCAAGCTTTGGCCTAGCATATCACCCGAACTCGTTGTTTAGTCATTTAGTCGTGTCTGACTCTTCATTACCCCATGGACCAGAGCACTCCAGGCACTCCTGTTTTGCACTGCCTCCCGCAGTTTGGTCAGACTCATGTTTGTAGCTTCGAGAACACTGTCCAACCATCTCATCCTCTGTTGTCCCCTTCTCCTTGGGCCCTCAATCTTTCCCAACATCAGGGTCTTTTCCAGGGAGTCTTCTCTTCTCATGAGGTGGCCAAAGTATTGGAGCCTCAACTTCACGATCTGTCCTTCCAGTGAGCACTCAGGGCTGATTTCCTTCAGAATGGAGAGGTTTGATCTTCTTGCAGTCCATGGGACTCTCAAGAGTCTCCCGAAGAGTCACCCGAACTCAGGATTGTGGTTAAGCTCTCTCCCCTTTAACCAAAAGCTGCACCCAAGCTTTGTCCTTGGCCACAACTCACGGTTAATGAAGAGAGAGTTTGACTATGGCCCGAGGTTTGGATGACAAACCTGGACATTGCTTGGCAGGGGAGTGAAAAGGACCAGGGAGGCACAAAGTAGATGTGAACTCCTCTGTAGAAGCCCACATGTTCACACAGTTCCAGGTTAGCTAAACATATTGTGCAAACACAGCCCTTCCATAGCAGTTACAGTACCTGTAAGTTGTGGTTTTTGTCTCTCTCTTAGCATTTAAAAAAATGACAAATTCTGTCTGGCTCGGAAAATATGGCAGCTTCCAGCAAGGACATGTTGGACAATGATAATAATGAATTATTATTAAATTCATTACCCGCTGATCACCAGAAGGTCCAAAGTTAACAGCAACATAAAACACAACATGAAAAACAGTGTAAGGCAAATTTCAATTAGAACCAGAGTAGGTCCTAAAAATGCATATCTCAGGTGTCAAAGACCAGAATATAGAGGTGCGGCTTAAGACTACGGAGGGCAGCCATTTTTGCTCAAACGGTATTTGTCACAATCAATGCTGTTTCCATTCTGCTGCTGTTCAGTTTCTGCCAAATACTACGTTATTCATCTTCCTGGATGCTATTTAACATAAGTTACATAACTATTTATGTAATTGATGTTATATTCAATGTAAAGGTAACATCAAAACAAAGTTTAAAAAAACACAGCCGCTATAATTTATGTATCACTTGCAGACTTAAAAACAACAGTGTGAATGAATACATATCATACTCGCTTGGCTGTTTTCTGTTCCTGTTCACAAACAAACTCATGAGCTGCAGCAGTTTCTGCTTTCTTTTTTGTCAGATTTCTCTGACATCCCTACATTTGACTCATGCGACAAAACCCCGTAGCACAGGTAATGCCCATTTCATTATTTTTTTAGCTCTCATAAGCAAAACCCTGGTCACCTCTGAGCAGAATTGAACCATCAAACACAGGAGTAGCCTCATATCAAATTGTTGTATTTTCAATTCGTTTCAGTTTCTGCAATAATTCAGTGCTTCATTTTTGTTTTCCTAAGTGGAGTGTTTCAACATCTGAAATGTCAATTAACATAAAAATAACAGAGGAGACGCCTTCACCCCCATCGCCAATGCAGAGTAGTAGATAATGGGTCCTTGAAAAACATAGGAAACAATCCATTGGAAATATGCCCTTTGTAGGCTGCTTTGAACTGAGTGGGACATGGATGAGATGTTTTGTTTATCTGTCAATGATAAAGGCCAGGGATGTTTCACAGTAACAAACTGCCCACGTTCCAAAATCATGCCATATATTCTACTTCCAAATGGTAATAAATTATTCACAATGTGCTTGCACCTCCATCTCTCCAGTGCTTTAGAGGCAATTAAAATATGATCATCACAATAAAGAAATAAATAACCTTAATTAAAACAGTGTGCGGGAACGCAGAATGGAGATGTAGCCATGCAGCCAATGGGGAGCTGCCCACTAACGTGTGATTTTACATAGCTGTCAGCTTTATCTAATGTATGTCTGAAAATAAAATCTGCAGAGACCAAATGTGGATTTTATTTTATTTTTGCTTTCTCTGCAGGACTCTGGGGCTGTGCACAAATGAACAGATGAAAACATCCACGTGTAGTGGTTGTTGTTTTAAAATAAAAATACACTGCAAGGTATACTTAATAATTAAGGCAACAATTTTTTCTGTAATTAGTATCTTACACAATTGGAATGGACCCATCCTGATTTCCGTGCTAATACAAATCCGTCTTTGATCCTCTCTCCAGATCTTAGATTGATTATTTATCAAATGATAGAATCGTTTAGTAATTGGTGTTGCAAAACGTGGGGACTATATGCCATAAGTACTGTAGCTGTTCTTTTCCAAAGCATGCTTCTGTTTCTTCAAAAATGCATGCCTTCTTTTACTGATGCTGTAAAAGGAAGCACTTTGTGGCTATATGCCAGCTCCGGTGCCCCCAAATTTAGAGAAATATGCCGCAACTCTCTTTTTAAAATGAGTCTAACTCTGATGCTGCCAACAACATTCTCCGCTTTCTCAACAGGACATTCCTTGAGAAATGTTTGAATCACAACCTTGCTGAAGTTAATCAGGTCTAGCTATGGTCAGTGTCTGCACGGAGACCCATGTAGGCTTTCCTCCATTAGATATCACTGTCATAAATAAGCTCTAACACTTCAAATGAATGATCCTGATAACAATAGACTTCATGCAAGGGTATCCTGAGGAGCGGATTTTGGCAATATGGCACCCTGAGCGAGGACAAAATTTGGATGCCCCCCACCACTAAATATTTATTATTTTCACAGTAGTTCATTTTGGTACAGTTGCTTTTTATGGATCTTCTCAGTGGGTACCTGTATAAATATATGTTTTATTATTATTACTAGGGCTTTTTAAAAGCCGGAATTCAGTTCTGGCACCTCTCAGGTGGCCACCATTGTCTTTCACATCTACATGCAGCTGCTGGGAGAGATCATCGGGGGGTTTGGGCTGGGTGTTCATCAGTATGCAGATGATACCCAGCTCTACCTCTCTTTCAAATCAGAACCAGTGAAGGCGGTAAAGGTCCTGTGTGAGTGTCTGGAGGCGTTGGAGGATGGATGGCGGCTAACAGATTGAGGTTGAATCCTGACAAGACAGAAGTACCGGTACTGTTTTGGGGGGACAGGAGGCGGGCAGGTGTGGAGGGCTCCCTGGTCCTGAATGGGGTAACTGTGCCCCTGAAGGACCAGGTGGGCAGCCTGGGAGTCATTCTGGACTCACATGTGTCCATGGAGGCGCAGGTCAATTTTGTGTCCAGGGCAGCTGTTTATCAGCTCCATCCGGTACGCAGGCTAAGACCCTACCTGCCCACAGACTGTGTCGCCAGAGTGGTGCATGCTCTAGTTATCTCTCGCTTGGACTACTGCAATGCTCTCTATGCGGGGCCACCTTTGAAGGTGACCTGGAAACTACAACTAATCCAGAATGCGGCAGCTAGACTGGTGACTGGGAGCGGCTGCCGAGACCATATAACACCGGTCTTGAAAGACCTACACTGGCTCCCAGTACGTTTCCAAGAACGATTCAAAGTGTTGGTGCTGACATTTAAAGCCCTAAGCGGCCTCGGTCCAGTATACCTGAAGGAGTGTCTCCACCTCCATAGTTCTGCCCGGACACTGAGGTCCAGCGCCAAGGGCCTTCTGGCGGTTCCCTCACTGCAAGAAGCCAAGTTACAGGAAACCAGGCAGAGGGCCTTCTTGGTAGTGGCACCCGCCCTGTGGAACGCCCTCCCACCAGATGTCAAAGAGAAAAACAACTACCAGACTTTTAGAAGACATCTGAAGGCAGCCCTGTTTAGGGAAGCTTTTAATGTTTAATAGACTACTGTATTTTAATATTCTGTTGGAAGCCGCCCAGAGTGGCTGGGGAAACCCAGCCAGATGGGCGGGGTATAAATAATAATAATAATAATAATAATAATAATAATAATAATAATAATAATTATTATTATTTCTAAGAGAACAACGGAGGTGATCATGATGAGTCCCAGCACCTCTTTTTCTAGAAAAATAGCACTGATTATTGATATTGTTGTTGTTGTTGTTGTTGTTATTTCGCTCCCTCTTGGCTTGGCACCTTGCAAGGGGGAACTGCATGCACCACCCTAAACCCAGTGTAAAATGCTCCCCCAACACAGCCCCCCCCTGCAGATCTGGGCCCCCTCCCTGCCACCACCATTGTGCTTACACTGCTACCTTCACCTGTGGCTGCACCAATGGCAGCAGTGGTACAGGTGGCTGTGGCCAGACTGGCAGCACGGGGTGGGTCTTCTGCTTGAGGCAAATTGCTTTGCCTTGTCTCATGGAAGGGCTGGACTTGACTCCATGCCAGGTGTGAGAGCTTAAAAAAACCGCTCACCCACTTTATTAAGCTGCATTGATGCAATGATGTGTCAGGAGATGAGTCGTTTTGGCTACCTCAGGTTACCTCAGGCTAGATGGACCAATGGTCTGACACAATATATGGTGGCCTTCTGGATTATGTTCACTCTGAAGAATTGGACAACCACAGAGTTGTTTGTCTATGACATTAATATTGTGCAGTTTGAAGTGACTGGAAGCATAAGAACTGACTCCTTTTGGAATAGATCATTGTTCAGACCCATTAAAATATTATTCAAACTTTTACTGGCAGAACTCAAAGAAGAAGAAGAAGTCAACTCCCTTCAAAATGGAGATCTGCAACTCAGTATGACTGTACCAATGAATTCACAAGCTACACTGTTGTGGAATTCTTTATACAGGCACGTATTGATTTTTAACAACCAAGGCCTGCAGCAAAATGTTGTACGTGTCAAGGGTGGCCTGAAACAAGATGGCGGCATCCTCCATTCCAAGTACAGAAGTTGACCTGACTTCAAGTAAGTTGAACCTTACTTCAACGTTGATCAGTTACTTCTCTACCACATCTAGAGGCAGCAGGGAGAAATTTGACTCAATTCACATTCAAATTCTTAACTAATCTGCACTTTACAAAACAACGCACAAACTGAAACAGAGCCATCCTCCAAAATTCACACCAACGGATAAAGACAGAAAAACTAAATCCTGATTAATTTGATGTTTTTATTTTTATTCAATAACTGTTGTTCTTTTATAATGGGATCTTCTTAGAAGCCAGCCTAGGATTGTCCTCCAACAGTCTAATGTTCACATGTCTCTTCATATATTGAACACCAACTAATGGCGTTTACCAATGATTGCAGCTGCTACCAAGCTTGCACCCGTGGCCACAGCTACAGTAGCAGCGAATGTCGCCCTGAGACCGACTTCCGCCTGCAAAAAATAAGAGGTTTAAGCATTTTTATTCACAGTGACCGATGGTCCTTCATTTCTCACAACAGAGTTGATATGAAACATAGCTTTAAATGTTTCTTTTGGCGACAGAAAATAGCCAGATTTGAAACTCTCAGATTCCAAGACAATTAACTCTGGGTTTAAAATATGCTTTAAAAATTAATTCCAAGTAACAGAACATGCTTTGGTGTGAAAATCTGAGTTCTGTGGTGAAAAATATTAAAGGAATAGAGACCCAACATTTTTCATCAGGGTACAAGCCTGTCATTAATTTGGAAACCTGAGTTCGGAGTTTTTAATCTTCTCATTTGTCACTTGAATGTATGAACTGAAGTTATTTTTAAATGTTATGATATCTATTTTGTTGTTGTTCTGGTTTGCAGTACTTCAACATACTCCAAGTAAAAGTTCCGTTCTGCTCCCCATCTTTGTAAATGGGGGTTAGAAATTAAATCCACATAAAAATAAATTAAATTACCTGCTTCTTAATCTCACTTCATTTTTCCAGGATCAGGAATTAAGAATGAATTTCAATATCACAGCACAGATTGCCATTATGAAAACATGAATGAATTCTACACACCTGTCCACTGTCAGGTTGGCCATATCGTAGTATGGCAGCAAAATGTTCACAGTTCATCGTGACCACATTGTAGTCTATCTCCACCCCAACATATTGGTTTGCAATCCTAAGTATTTCGCTTACAGGCCTGACTTTATATTTTCTGTCCTTCTCGTTGTTGACCTTCCAGTTGTTTTTCTCCGCCACTTTTGAAAGCTTTTCTTTCTTCACCACTGCCTTTTTGGTGTTGGCAGACAGGGGAATAGAGGGAGAACTTCCTATACCCCCATCTCAAGAGCAGAGAGAGAAAAGAAACTCAAAAACAGTGACCATTACGCCTGGATTCCCTGCATTTCATCAACAACATTGTCTCAAGAAGACATCAGTTGTTGTTGTTTTGACAAATACTATTATTTTTAAAAAAATTGTTAGTCACTCTTATCTTGCCCAAGGCAACCCAAAACAACTTACAACCAACCAGAATGCAATCTCTAGGCTACAAAGCAGTCCTCTAACTGGCTTACAACAATTGCAAGTATCAGGACATAGAACTTCCAGCAACAATTAGTCCCTAAACCAGTGGTGAGGAACCCCCCCCCCCCCCAAGGGCTGTGCTTCTTCAGGGGTAATCTGCCAATGTTCTCTTATCTTATTCTTCCCTCTCATAAAATCACCCTTTCTAGGAAATAATGAGAAGCTCTTACCTGCAGAAGTCAGGTGGACCACATATCCATCGCCTACGTAGATAGCCCAATGTTGGTAACCAATTCGAGAAATCATAATCTGGTCTCCAGGCTTTGGGCTCTGCAAGAAGAAAGTGAGCCCATGTTTTCCTTGGCTAAAGAGCTGTGCAAGTTTACTCAGGAGTAAGTCCCACTAGGTTCAATGAAACTGACTCCCAAATACATAGGATCACAGCCACAGAGGCAGCCTTTTCTTTTATACTGCAGCTCAGGGATGGAGAACTTGTGGCCTTCCTGATGTTGCTGCACCACAACTCCCATAACCCCAGGACATTAGCTATAGTTGCTAGGGCTGATGGGAGTTGGAATCCAACCATGTCTAGAGGACAACTGTTTATCCCAGACCTCACTCTGTGGCATCGTTATCTTTTTTATTGTATTTATCATTTTCAATTTTACAAATTTGCACAATAATATTAAGCCAAAATACAAACCATACTTTTTCCATTGACTTCCCTTCTCTCCGTCCATGGTTCATTTTATGGAACCTTTACTGCTGCTAGCAGTATCCTGTTTGAAAGCATGCCAGTGCAAGCAGATTAATAGGTACCGCTGCGACGGGAAGGTCCACAAGACAGCTTTCTGGATCATGTGGCCAGCATGACTAAACTGCTTCTGGCACAATGGAACACCGTGACACAAACCAGAGCACATGGAAACGCCGCTTACCTTCCTGCTGCAGCAGTGTCTATTTATCTATTTGTGCTGGCGTGCTTTCAGAGTGCTAGGTTGGCAGAAACTGGGATAGGCCAACAGGAGCTCACAGGGATTTGAACTGCTGACCTTCCAATCAGCAAGCCGAAGAGGCTCAGTGGTTTAGTCCACAGAGCCACCTGCTCCACTATGAGAACAGGATGCTGGAATTACAGGCATATAAACAGTACAGAGCTCTCTTTTTGCAAGAAATCACTTAGTATCCATGCCTTGCAGGAGCCTCGCTCTCTTCCCCCACCCCACTTCAGACAATTTGAATGTGTGAACTCAAGTTATTTTTAAAAGTTATGATATACATTTTTTCTGTTCTGGTTTGCAGTCCTTCAATATACTACAAGTAAAGATGGCGTCGTTAGTGGTAGCATCGGCGTAAGCTCCGCATCAGTATGCGGTTTTTATTATTCTTATCAGTCTTTTATTAGCTTTTATTAGTATTTTACATCTATCATTTGTCAGCTTTTCCTCAACTATTATATTCACATAAAAATAAAGTAAATTAACTGCTTCTTAATCTCACCTAATTTTCCAGGATCAAGAGTTTAGAAAGAATTTCAATATCACAGCACAGATTGCCACTATGAAAACGTGAATAAATTCTACACACCTGTCCATTGTCAGGTGGGCCATATCGTAGTATGGCAGCAAAATGTTCACAGTTCATCGTGAGCACGTCATAGGCTATCTCCATCCCAACATATTGGTTTGCAATCCTAAGTATTTCGCTTACAGGCCTGACTTTATATTTTCTGTCCTTCTCGTTGTTGACCTTCCAGTTGTTTTTCTCCGCCACTTTTGAAAGCTTTTCTTTCTTCACCACTGCCTTTTTGGTGTTGGCAGACAGGGGAATAGAGGGAGAACTTCCTATACCCCCATCTCAAGAGCAGAGAGAGAAAAGAAACTCAAAAACAGTGACCATTACGTCTGGATTCCCTGCATTTCATCAACAACATTGTCTCAAGAAGACATCAGTTGTTGTTGTTTTGACAAATACTATTATTTTTTTAAAAATTGTTAGTCACTCTTATCTTGCCCAAGGCAACCCAAAACAACTTACAACCAACCAGAATGCAATCTCTAGGCTACAAAGCAGTCCTCTAACTGGCTTACAACAATTGCAAGTATCAGGACATAGAACTTCCAGCAACAATTAGTCCCTAAACCAGTGGTGAGGAACCCCCCCCCCCCAAGGGCTGTGCTTCTTCAGGGGTAATCTGCCAATGTTCTCTTATCTTATTCTTCCCTCTCATAAAATCACCCTTTCTAGGAAATAATGAGAAGCTCTTACCTGCAGAAGTCAGGTGGACCACATATCCATCGCCTACGTAGATAGCCCAATGTTGGTAACCAATTCGAGAAATCACAATCTGGTCTCCAGGCTTTGGGCTCTGCAAGAAGAAAGTGAGCCCATGTTTTCCTTGGCTAAAGAGCTGTGCAAGTTTACTCAGGAGTAAGTCCCACTAGGTTCAATGAAACTGACTCCCAAATACATAGGATCACAGCCACAGAGGCAGCCTTTTCTTTTATACTGCAGCTCAGGGATGGAGAACTTGTGGCCTTCCTGATGTTGCTGCACCACAACTCCCATAACCCCAGGACATTAGCTATAGTTGCTAGGGCTGATGGGAGTTGGAATCCAACCATGTCTAGAGGACAAATGTTTATCCCAGACCTCACTCTGTGGCATCGTTATCTTTTTTATTGTATTTATCATTTTCAATTTTACAAATTTGCACAATAATATTAAGCCAAAATACAAACCATACTTTTTCCATTGACGTCCCTTCTCCCCGTCCATGGTTCATTTTATGGAACCTTTACTGCTGCTAGCAGTATCCTGTTTGAAAGCATGCCAGTGCAAGCAGATAAATAGGTACCGCTGCGACGGGAAGGTCCACAAGACAGCTTTCTGGATCATGTGGCCAGCATGACTAAACTGCTTCTGGCACAATGGAACACCGTGACACAAACCAGAGCACATGGAAACGCCGCTTACCTTCCTGCTGCAGCAGTGTCTATTTATCTGTTTGTGCTGGCGTGCTTTCAGAGTGCTTTTGGCAGAAACTGGGATAGGCCAACGGGAGCTCACAGGGATTTGAACTGCTGACCTTCCAATCAGCAAGCCGAAGTGGCTCAGTGGTTTAGTCCACAGAGCCACCTGCTCCACTATGAGAACAGGATGCTGGAATTACAGGCATATAAACAGTACAGAGCTCTCTTTTTGCAAGAAATCACTTAGTATCCATGCCTTGCAGGAGCCTCGCTCTCTTCCCCCACCCCACTTCAGACAATTTGAATGTGTGAACTCAAGTTATTTTTAAAAGTTATGATATACATTTTTTTCTGTTCTGGTTTGCAGTCCTTCAATATACTACAAGTAAAGATGGCGTCGTTAGTGGTAGCATCGGCGTAAGCTCCGCATGAGTATGCGGTTTTTATTATTCTTATCAGTCTTTTATTAGCTTTTATTAGTATTTTACATCTATCAGTTGTCAGCTTTTCCTCAACTATTATATTCACATAAAAATAAAGTAAATTAACTGCTTCTTAATCTCACCTAATTTTCCAGGATCAAGAGTTTAGAAAGAATTTCAATATCACAGCACAGATTGCCACTATGAAAACGTGAATAAATTCTACACACCTGTCCATTGTCAGGTGGGCCATATCGTAGTATGGCAGCAAAATGTTCACAGTTCATCGTGAGCACGTCATAGGCTATCTCCATCCCAACATATTGGTTTGCAATCCTAAGTATTTCGCTTACAGGCCTGGCTTTATATTTTCTGTCCTTCTCGTTGTTGACCTTCCAGTTGTTTTTCTCCGCCACTTTTGAAAGCTTTTCTTTCTTCACCACTGCCTTTTTGGTGTTGGCAGACAGGGGAATAGAGGGAGAACTTCCTATACCCCCATCTCAAGAGCAGAGAGAGAAAAGAAACTCAAAAACAGTGACCATTACGCCTGGATTCCCTGCATTTCATCAACAACATTGTCTCAAGAAGACATCAGTTGTTGTTGTTTTGACAAATACTATTATTTTTTTAAAAATTGTTAGTCACTCTTATCTTGCCCAAGGCAACCCAAAACAACTTACAACCAACCAGAATGCAATCTCTAGGCTACAAAGCAGTCCTCTAACTGGCTTACAACAATTGCAAGTATCAGGACATAGAACTTCCAGCAACAATTAGTCCCTAAGCCAGTGGTGGGGAACATTTCCCCAGTGTTCTCTATCTTATTCTTCCCTCTCATAAAATCACCCTTTCTAGGAAATAATGAGAAGCTCTTACCTGCAGAAGTCAGGTGGACCACAAATCCATCGCCTACGTAGATAGCCCAGTGTTGGTAACCATTTTGATAAATCTCAATCTGGTCTCCAGGCTTTGGGCTCTGCAAGAAGAAAGTGAGCCCATGTTTTCCTTGGCTAAAGAGCTGTGCAAGTTTACTCAGAAGTAAGTCCCACTAGGTTCAATGAAACTGACTCCCAAATACATAGGATCACAGCCACAGAGGCAGCCTTTTCTTTTATACTGCAGCTCAGGGATGGAGAACTTGTGGCCTTCCTGATGTTGCTGGACTACAACTCCCATAACCCCAGGACATCTTAGCTATAGTTGCTAGGGCTGATGGGAGTTGGAATCCAACCATGTCTAGAGGACAAATTTTTATCCCAGACCTCACTCTGTGGCATCGTTATCTTTTTTATTGTATTTATCATTTTCAATTTTACAAATTTGCACAATAATATTAAGCCAAAATACAAACCATACGTTTTCCATTGACTTCCCTTCTCCCCCGTCCATGGTTCATTTTATTAAACCTTTACTGCTGCTAGCAGTATCCTGTTTGAAAGCATGCCAGTGCAAGCAGATAAATAGGTACCGCTGCGACGGGAAGATCCACAAGACAGCTTTCTGGATCATGTGGCCAGCATGACTAAACTGCTTCTGGCACAATGGAGCACCGTGACACAAACCAGAGCACATGGAAACGCCACTTACCTTCCTGCTGCAGCAGTGACTATTTATCTACTTGTGCTGGCGTGCTTTCAGAGTGCTAGGTTGGCAGAAACTGGGACAGACCAACTGGAGCTCACAGGGATTTGAACTGCTGACCTTCCAATCAGCTCCACTATGAGAACAGGATGCTGGACTAGGTTGATGGGCCATTGCCTGATCTAGCAGGTTATTCTCATGTTCTTTAAGTCTGAAAAAAGCGCCACATCATCTCCTGCCCCATCCAACACATGCTGCAAGGCCAGATGGAAACCCCCTCACTGAGGAAATCCCCCTATTCTTAGCTCTTTCCTGCTCTTGAGGTCTGCTTTCCTTTCTTCCCAGTTCTAGTGTCCAGCCGTTTACTCTTTTTCAAAGACGAAATGTTTATTGGTTTTATAACGAGCCAAAGGCAGAGACAAATATCAGTTCAACTATTGCACAATAAAATAAAGTATAAAAATGAAAGTCAAGCAAACTTAAATAAAAATATTTAAGTCAAGAAAACTTACACAAAATTACAGGCATATAAACAGTACAGAGCTCTCTTTTTGCAAGAAATCACTTAGTATCCATGGCTTGCAGGAGCCTCGCTCTCTTCCCCCACCCCACTTCAGACAATTTGAATGTGTGAACTCAAGTTATTTTTAAAAGTTATGATATCCATTTTTTTCTGTTCTGGTTTGCAGTCCTTCAATATACTCCAAGTAAAGATGGCATCGTTAGTGGTAGCATCGGCGTAAGCTCCGCATCAATATGCGGTTTTTATTATTCTTATCAGTCTTTTATTAGCTTTTATTAGTATTTTACATCTATCATTTGTCAGCTTTTCCTCAACTATTATATTCACATAAAAATAAAGTAAATTAACTGCTTCTTAATCTCACCTAATTTTCCAGGATCAAGAGTTTAGAAAGAATTTCAATATCACAGCACAGATTGCCACTACGAAAACGTGAATAAATTCTACACACCTGTCTACTCTCAGGTGGGCCATATCGTAGTTCGGCGACAAAATGTTCACAGTTCATCTTGAGCATGTCGTAGTCTCTCTCAGTCCCAACATATTCATT
Source organism: Podarcis muralis (assembly GCF_964188315.1). Taxonomy (NCBI): domain Eukaryota; kingdom Metazoa; phylum Chordata; class Lepidosauria; order Squamata; family Lacertidae; genus Podarcis; species Podarcis muralis. The sequence goes on along the minus strand of NC_135666.1, from coordinate 48,068,827 downwards.
TGCAGTCCTAATTATTTCGCTTACAGGCCTGGCCTTATGTTTACTGTCCTTCTCGTTGTTGACCATCCAGCTGCTTATCCCCACTACTTTTGAAAGCTTTTCTTTATTCACCAATGCCTTTTTTGTGTTGGCAGACAGGGGAATAGAGGGAGAATTTCCTCTTCTCCCATCTCAAGAACAGAGAGAAAAGAAACTCAGAAACAGTGACCATTAGGCCTGGATTCCCTGCATTTCATCAACAACATTGTCTTCAAGAAGACATCAGTTGTTGTTGTTGTTGTTTTGACAAATACTATTATTTTTTAAAAAATTGTTAGTCACTCTTATCTTCCCCAAGGCAACCCAAAACAACTTACAACCAACCAGAATGCAATCTCTAGGCTACAAAGCAGTCCTCTAACTGGCTTACAACAATTGCAAGTATCAGGACATAGAACTTCCAGCAACAATTAGTCCCTAAGCCAGTGGTGGGGAACATTTCCCCAGTGTTCTCTATCTTATTCTTCCCTCTCATAAAATCACCCTTTCTAGGAAATAATGAGAAGCTCTTACCTGCAGAAGTAAGGTGGACCACAAATCCATCGCCTACGTAGATAGCCCAGTGTTGGTAACCATTTTGATAAATCTCAATCTGGTCTCCAGGCTTTGGTCTCTGCAAGAAGAAAGTGAGCCCATGTTTTCCTTGGCTAAAGAGCTGTGCAAGTTTACTCAGAAGTAAGTCCCACTAGGTTCAATGAAACTGACTCCCAAATACATAGGATCACAGCCACAGAGGCAGCCTTTTCTTTTATACTGCAGCTCAGGGATGGAGAACTTGTGGCCTTCCTGATGTTGCTGGACTACAACTCCCATAACCCCAGGACATCTTAGCTATAATTGCTAGGGCTGATGGGAGTTGGAATCCAACCATGTCTAGAGGACAAATATTTATCCCAGACCTCATTCTGTGGCACCGTTATCTTTTTTATTGTATTTATCATTTTCAATTTTACAAATTTGCACAATAATATTAAGCCAAAATACAAACCATACGTTTTCCATTGACTTCCCTTCTCCCCCGTCCATGGTTCATTTTATTAAACCTTTACTGCTGCTAGCAGTATCCTGTTTGAAAGCATGTGAGTGCAAGGAGATAAATAGGTACCGCTGAGACGGGAAGGTCCACAAGACAGCTTTCCGGATCATGTGGCCAGCATGACTAAACTGCTTCTGGCACAATGGAGCACCGTGACACAAACCAGAGCGCATGGAAACGCTGCTTACCTTCCTGCTGCAGCAGTGACTATTTATCTACTTGTGCTGGCGTGCTTTCAGAGTGCTAGGTTGGCAGAAACTGGGAAAGGCCGAAGGGAGCTCACAGGGATTTGAAGTGCTGACCTTCCAATCAGCAAGCCGAAGAGGCTCAGTGGTTTAGTCCACAGAGCCACCTGCTCCACTATGAGAACAGGATGCTGGACTAGGTTGATGGGCCATTGCCTGATCTAGCAGGCTATTCTCATGTTCTTTAAGTCTGAAAAAAGAGCCACATAATCTCCTGCCCCATCCAACACATGCTGCAAGGCCAGATGGAAATCCCCCTATCCTTAGCTCTTTCCTGCTCTTAAGGTCTGCTTTCCTTTCTTCCCAGCTCTAGTGTCCAGCAGTTTACTGGACGAAATGTTTATTTGTTTTATAACGAGCCAAAGGTAGAAACAAAAATCAGTTCAACTATTGCACAATAAAATAAAGTATAAAAATGAAAGTATAGCAAACTTAAAAAAAAATATTTAAGTCCAGAAAACTTACAATTACAAGCATATAAACAGTACAGAGCCCAATGCTTTACTGAGTTGCTGCTATTATCGTGGATTTCATTCCAAGCTCTCTTTTTGCAAGAAATCAAAACTTAGTATCCATGGCTTGCAGGAGCCTCGCTCTCTTCCCCCACCCCACAAGTAGATGAATTTTTCAACCTTTGGACCCTGTGATTATTCATCACAGTTTTTGAAAGTCAGACTTACAAAAGGAGCTAAAGCAGGGGGAAGGAGCTAAAGCAGAGCTTTCCAAACTTTTCATGCTGGTGACACACTTTTTATACACGCAGAATTTTGTGACACAGTGATTCAGTTTCACTAGCATACCAGAGGTTAAACTAACCCCTTTCCAGCCTGGGAGGAGGGCAGGCAGCATTCATGTGAAAACACCGACACACTGCAGCCGACACACGAATGTGTCGCAACACACAGTTTGGAAAGCTCTGAGCTAGAGACAAAACTTTTTTAAAAATATTTAAGTCCAGAAAACTTACATAAAATTACAGGCATATAAACAGTACAGAGCCCAGCACTTTACTGAGTTGCTGCTCTTATCGTGGATTTCATTCCAAGCTCTCTTTTTGCAAGAAACCAAAACTTAGTATCCATGGCTTGCAGGAGCCTTGCTCTCTTCCCACAAGCAGATGAATTTTGGACCCTGTGAGTATTCATTGCAGTTTTTGTAAGTCAGACTTGCAAGGCAGGGGGAAGAAGCTAAAACAGAACTTTCCAAACTTTTCATGCTGGTAACACACTTTTTATACATGCAGCATTTTGTGACACAGTAATTCAGTTTCACTAGCAAACCGGAGATTAAACTATCCCCTTTCCAGCCCGGGAGGAGCGCAGGCAGCATTCATGTGAAAACACCGACACACTGCAGCCGACACACGAATGCATCGCAACACGCAGTTTGGAAAGCTCTGAGCTACAGACAAAACTATCCTAAGCATTCTTACACAGAAGTAAGTCTCACTGTGTTCAACGTACGTTGGCTTGCAGCAGAGATAGCAGTGTAAGGCAAGCAGCAAGTCAAGTGGCAACTCTTACTTTGAAAAAACAGTCAAAGGGAAGACACTCAAAGGGAAGGTCTTTTGGACTGGGTGGGGATCGATAGCCAATGTCCCCAATGCAAAGAGGTACTTACCTGAGCCATAATGTTTTGCTCTCACCGTCCTCTCCTTTCAGTCCTCAGATATTTATAGATCTTTTTCAGTTTCGTTTTCACTTTATAGCCTTAAAAAACAACAACATGTTATTAGCAAGGCAACAGTTGTCATCAGTATAACATCTCCTGGCAACACTTGCCAGGATAGTTTTCCACATGCCAAAGAGGCCTAGAGCCCCCACCCCAACTCCCCAGTATTCCAACATTTTAGAGGTCATTCCTGGTTCCTTTCACTTCTAGAAGTGTAAGGAAAAGACTTCTACCCAATTACACAACAAAAGGGAAAATAACCATATCACTTTTTTCCTGTCCTCCCAGCCTGCTAGGCTCCTTGTATTTATGTTCTGGCTGTTCTGCAATGGTTTCCTGCCCTACAAGACCCATTCACCACAATCTCTGTCTGAGGCAGGGGTAGCCAACATGCTGCTCTCTGCATATTGTTGGACTCCATTGCCCATCACCATGGCCCATGTCTGCAGGGTCACAGGTTCACCACCCCTCAAGCAGGTGATGCTTTTCCTTGGCATGGACATACAGTTGATTGGGAAGACTTCCCCTTCACAATTGCTGCATCCTAGAAGCTGCAGCTATTCCTATCTTCCAGACAGTTTCTTTCTGATCCTTGTACCTGCTTTGATGAGTATGTTTGTTTGTCTGTCTGTCTGTCTGTCTGTCTGTCTCTCTCTCTCTCTCTCTCTGTGTGTGTGTGTGTATGTGTGTGTGTGTGCCCCAATTCTCCAAGAATTGAGGAGATCAGGGGCTCAGAATGCCCTCAGGTTCTGCTTCCATTGCAATAAAGTCACTGGAGACTTATTGACATTTTGTGATATAGGACTTGCATAGTTATAGGGGTTGACTGTAAGTAAAGATTCACAGCATCAAACACCCTAGAAATCTTCTGAAGAGCTCACAAGAAGCTCTTGGATCCTCAGCCTGATCTTGTTTCCAGAAATTTAAGAAGTATGGAGAAGAACTTTACCACCATCTGAAAAAATGGCCCTTCCCATTTCCCACGGATATGCCACGTTCAGATGTCTTGGAGAACGGATATGTGGCTGGTGTTTGTGGCTCCCTGTAATTGTGCCGAAATAGCAGCCCACCTGCTGCACGTAAAATTCCGCTACACTCTAATGCTAAGCAAATCCATGGGGAACGAAGCTTCCTCAGGGTCACTGCGATCCGCTTTCAAAGAAGTGTGTTTGTTATTAAGGACCATGTGCTGTTCAGACTGGTCTATTGATAGCTGCTAAGCAACCAACAATTCATTTCAAAATTAAGAGTACTGAACCAGATAAGGCCTAATTAATAGCTCACTCCCAGCATTTTGCGCTACCTTTTTAAATGTAGCACTGGAGCCAAGTAACTAATTTGAGCTCAGTTGTATTAACACCATTACCATATTTCCGAAGCTGCAAATGGGTGGACCGGTATGTGAAACTCTTTCTTCAGTTTCAGTGGCTCCTGTGCTCCTTCAATTTTAGAAGTCCCATTTGTGCGTGTGTGTTTTAAGTATTCAACATGCATCTGTTTTTAGCTAATGGGACGTCTTTATCTGTTGCGGAAGTCCGTTCGACTTCCAAAACATTCAACTCCCGAAGCGTGACTTCTGATTGGCTGCTGGACGTTCAGCTTCCAAAAGAACATTCGAAAACCGGAACACTCACTTTGAAAACCGGAATGCTTGCAGGAACCCCACTGACATCCATGAAAAATGGGGTTTGTAAATCAGATGTGAATAATCTGTAACCCATCAAGTCAAAAGCAGCGCACTAGCTATGGGTTGTGGGTTTGGCCAGAGCTTCTGTCACTTTTGATCTCAGATGGGAACCAAAACCAGGAAGCAAAAACATATTGAGACAGATGGGGCTCAGTTCAACATTACTGAACGTTGGAGACAGTTTTGTTTAAGAAGGCTTTCCCCAAGGCACAACCCAGTCATTTATGACTTGTACCTTGGTAGGAATGGTTTCATTGCCTTTTGAGTGTGTAGGAATGGTCTCACCGTTTTTAGAATACCTTTATTTTTTGTATTTTTTAAAAAAATTTAATCTTGTACTTTGCTTTGATGACCTCAGGCCATCAAATAATAAATGTCTATTATTATTCGTCAAAACTTGTGTGTGTACTCAATGGTAAAATGTTTCGTAAGAGGAGGGACCTATTTTCCCCTTATATAAATTGGCCATTTTCTGTGGCAGCCCTAAGCAATGTGACAGAGGTGTGCCTGTCACCGTCATTATATAGCTTCTGGCAAATGCACCTCTTTACCCTGAATTTTGATAGTTGAGGGTGGGTAATAAATAAGAATAATTTACAATAAAATATTTTTATACTGTATACCGGTAATAATAATAATAATAATAATAATAATAATAATAATAGCATTTTCCTATGTAGTATCATACTGGGATTAGTGTTTATAGAAATTTCTTAGTAGATGTGATCAGGAATATTCACTTACATTTAAAATAATGTACTGTACCACATTATCCCAGGGCAGTGTGACACAAATAAAAGTTTGCTTGAATTCCAACGACTGGGGTCACAAGGGACTGAAGAGACTGACCCTTCACCTCACTGGTATTCCAAAGTGTACCACTTGGTTTTATTTTCTCCCATTCTCATTTCTTTTACCATTCATCCCTATGGGAAAAACTAACGCACTGGACTTGTGAACTTGATAGTGAATGGGACAACACTTCCTTTCACTAAGGGGGACCGTACAGGGAATGGCCTTACTCAATACTATGCCAAAGGTCCTAGGTTCAGCTACCAAAATCTCCAGGGGAAATTCTGACCTCTGTCAGAAGCCCCAGAGAGCCCCAGCCAATCAGTGTGGACATTACTGAGCCACATGGACCAATAGTTGTGAGTCAGTCTAAGACACCTCCCTGTGCTCCCACATACCTCCATATACATTATCCTCCTTCTCATGATAGGCATTTTGCTAATCAGTCGTAAAAAACAAACAGGTAAACGTCCACCCATATGCTGCCCAACTACTAGAAGCTTGATACATTTCAAAATTAAAAACTAACCCTTTCCCTCTTTTTAATCGCAGGAGCTGCTGTTTCCATCTCCACCGGAACTGTGTTTTATGGCCTTCTATTTGCAGTTATTGGCTATGCTTTCATTTTCATTGTCACTTGTCCACAATTGGTGTGCTTTCCTGGAAACCACCTGTTTCATTGAATTACAGGTGCGTCACTTTAGAATTGCTTCTGAAGGAGCAAAAAATAATCAGGGTGTTGAACTTCTACGTTTACGTTTACACTAAGGACATAGGAATAAGGAAGCAGTTCAATCAATACTGGAAATATGTTGTTGTTTAGTCGTGTCCGACTCTTCGTGACCCCATGGACCAGAGCACGCCAGGCACTTCTGTCTTCCACTGCCTTCCGCAGTTTGGCCAAACTCATGTTTGTAGCTTCGAGAACACTGTCCAACCATCTTGTCCTCTGTCGTCCCCTTCTCCTTGTGCCCTCAATCTTTCCCAACATCAGGGTCTTTTCCAGGGAGTCTTCTCTTCTCATGAGGTGGCCAAAGTATTGGAGCCTCAGCTTCAGGATCTGTCCTTCCAGTGAGCACTCAGGGCTGATTTCCTTCAGAATGGATCGGTTTGATCTTCTTGTAGTCCATGGGACTCTCAAGAGTCTCCCCCAGCAACATAATTCAAAAGCATCCATTCTTCGGCAATCAGCCTTCTTTATGGTCCAGCTCTTACTTCCATACATCACTACTGGGAAAACCATGGATTTAACTATACGGACCTTTGTTGGCAAGGTGATGTCTCGGCTTTTTAAGATGCTGACTAGGTTTGCCATCGCCTTTCTCCCAATGAGCAGGCGTCTTTTAATTTCGTGACTGCTGTCACCATCTGCAGTGATCATGGAGCCCACTGGAAATATAGAATTGTACTATTTAGCTATGGAAAACCTGGCAACCTAAGATTGCGCCTATTATTTTTCCATTAATCCCAATATCACATCACCCAGATTCCTCCCCGCCCCCAGCAAGGGAGAGATAAGCAATTTGAACCCTGGGAATCCAAAGGTTTATGCACATTACGAGATTTCTATACCAACAATCAACCTGTATCTATTAACCATGTACCATATTTTTCCGTATATAACACGCCCCCATGGATAAAATGCCCTCTATTTTGGGGGACTCAAACTTAAGAAAATGGAGGGAAATTGCCCAGAGCTGTTGAGCTTTTTTCCCGCTTACAGTCTCTGGGGAGCAGAAACAAACAAGCCCACATCACCAATATTCACTGACAATGTATAAGATGCCCCCCCCCCCCCCCATTTTAAAAATTACTTTTCTGGCACAAAAACCTTGTCTAATACACAGAAAGTATTGTAAATTTAACTTTGTCAAATCTTAATACTAACTGGATTTATTTTAAACAAATGAAGCTCTGAGACCCGTAACACAATTTGAAAAGTTCTATAAGCACAATGAGTAGGGGGAAGGGAGGAATAGTTTCTAAAACAGACTCTGTGTTGCTTAATGTAACTTACAGATCTATGGAACCTCTTAAAAACATGGTAACTGGATACTAGAACACAAATTCTTCCCAAGGATTGGAATAAAATTTGGGGATCGTGACCCTTAAAATCTCTTTTGGAACGGACTTCCGGAACGGATTCTGTTTGACTTCCAAGGTACGACTGTATTGTCTTCATGGGAAAACCGCATGTTAAACCTTCTGCAATATACCTTTAGCCACTTTTCATTTTTGTGTCAATTAAACCCTTTATACTTAACACTGTTGATGTCCATGACCCATCTGCCACTGAGGGGAGACAAGACCCACAGCAAATACTTAAGTACTGTATAGTATGGGTACTTAGGCAAAGTCTGCTTAGGGCAGGGTTCAGCAACGTTTTTTAGCCGTGGGCCAAGCCACCGTCCCTCAGACCTTGTGGTGGGCCAGACTATATTTTGGGAAAAAAATGAACGAATTCCTATGCCCCACAAATAACCCAGAGATGCATTTTAAATAAAAGCACACATTCTACTCATGTTAAAACACGCTGATTCCCAGACCATCTGCGGGCCAGATTGAGAAGGCAATTGGGCCGGATCTGGCCCCTGGGCCTTAGTTTGCTTACCCCTGGCGTAGGGGAACTGTTTCCCACCTTACAAGCACATTCTGTACAAAGGCCAAAATGGATGCCATTTACTCCAGGTTCATGCCTATCTCACCTCCCTCCCTCCAGTTACTAAATCTCTCTAATAGGTCTGGTATACCAGTTTAGGAAATCCTACCAAATTGGCTTTTGGGTCTGGCGCTAGACCAAATGCTTGGAGTGTGTCCCACTAAAAAGACGGCCATCCTTTGTTCCCTATAATGTCTCAGATTGTGCCTTTTCAAGCCCCGCTTTAAACCCCCCAAATATTGTACGTTTTTCACATGCTATGCACTGAGCAATCAAACCTTTATTACTCATTTAATTTGGAAGCAATTACTTGCTGCCTGGATTTATCTCACACACTTTTCAAATCTCAAAGCTCTTTTAACAGTCGGTATTTAATGAGCATATGGCAAATGTCCTCGTGATTCCAAATGTAATACCTCCCTTTTAATGAAGGTGGGAATTAGAGCGATGTTTCACAATTCCCAGTTATTTGGGTTGTTAGACGCTCCAGAGGTATCAGCATTAAGGCCCTGGGACTTCATGAGGAGGCCAATGTGTTGACATGGAAGTGGGATGATGTAGACTGTAAATTGAACATGTAAAATAAAAGAGGCAGCCTATTTAATGAGAGGTGGGGAAAGCAGTCTCAAACAAATATAAAAGGCAGCACCATGAACAAATCAACCTAACAGGGTTAATGTTTCCCCTGTATATTTAAAGTTCCTTCTCCTACCAACCAAGCCAGCTAGTAATCCTCTCAAGCCCTTATTCAATCTCCCACGTTGTATTTCTAATACTGCTGAATGTTACTGTAGTATGAGGCTGATTATTTTGTGAATAGGTGGGATAAATGGAAATTCTTATGCCTTTGGAGACAGAAATCCAGGACTAGCCTGAAACTAATAAGGGGCATGTGCAGACCAGGCGCTTTTCCCCTCTTGTTTGGCAAAAAATTATTTCATTTACAAATCCATCTAACATAGATCCATACTCATGGGTAGCTCTGTAGATACAAACTGTAGATAACAAATGCCTGTCAGTGATCACTTTCTGTAGTTATGTTGGTGTCCTGTTAATTTTTGTTTCCTTTATATTGTCTCCAAGTGATATTAAAAACCTTTCTGTACCAACCCTCTAGGAATCTTTTGTAATATGAGAAGTCTCCCCTGTGGCCAGTACTTGAAAAGTTCAATCTGTCCAAATCAAGGAACTAGTTCCAGATGAAGTTTGTACTTCTACAAAACAAGGTAGTTCAGTGCCAGTTCGTACAAATGAACTTTTCAGTTCCTAAAAAGTTCATCCTTAGGTGGGTGAATTTCAATGTTCAGAATATTATAAGCTGCTGTGCTGAAGCATAGGATCCAAAAATAAATCAGGTGTCACACACGTAATCAGATGACAGATAGTCAACAGATGATGCTCTCTCACAAATTGCATTTCAGTGTTAGAAAACACCCTGCTTAATTTGTGCCAGCCACACAGCTGTCAAAGGCAAAAGGCATTATTTGCTTTGTTCCTGCATTTGTATTTGTCACTGTGAGCTGCTCCTGTTGGAAGGGGGATGAAATATACTCTGAGCCGAGTGTGAATTTCATGCTCTTTATTCAGCTCATAGTAGCAATGAATAAAACTTTCCCCAAAACATCTAACTATATATACATTATTTACATAATGGCCCTCGCATGATTGGCTAATTTCGGGCTGCTTCTGTAGGCCAATCAGGTTGTGGATTCACCTCCTTCAGAAGCCTGATTGGCTGCTCTTGCAGGCCAATCAAGTTGCTGATTCATTTCATCCAGGAGCCTGATTGGCTGCTCCTGCAGGCCAATCAGGTCGCTGATTCACTTCCACCTGGAGCTGGATTGGGTGGCTCCTGCGGACCAATTGGCCTGCTGCATTCTGAATCCTGTTGTTCTAGGATTCAGCTCAGTACATAACAGGGGAGCACTCGGGAGAAGAAAACCTCCTCTCCTTCCTTCACCAAGAGCAGGCAGTTCAATTCTGTAGGGTGCTCTTCACAAGTGGCTTCTCTGCTGGAGCAATGCCCTCCACTCTCTGATCCTGCAGGATGAGGGGGTCAGGTGGAAGATGCAACTACTCGTCTGGTAGGTCTTGGCCTTTGTGCAAGGCTTCACACCTGACTCCTGCTTCCCCTTCCTGCTTGAGGCCCTGCCCCAACCACCACAGATTGCTTTGAGCCATCAAACCTGAACCGTAGTGATCCGTGGCTGTCTCACCTTGATTGATGCCCATTTTACTCCAAATAAGCCCAAGCTGGCCCAGGACTCGGATGAATCTGGTGCACAGCCCTAGTAAGAGAACACTACTTGGCTCAGGAACTCTCCTGCAATATTCAGAGAAGTGCAAAAGACGGCTGCATTTCGGTTCTGCCAAATGAACTAGATTTGCCTCTAAAGGTCAACAGAATCAAAGTTCTCCAGCATCCCTACCTGCCAGCAGCACCGAGTCTGCATGCAGATGTCACCTGGGCTTCGCAGCTTCAGAACAAAAGGACTGGACTGTGCCCAAAATGGTCACCATGGAAGCCCAGTTCTACACACAGAATAAATCCTGTAAATATAAACGCCTACCTTGTTCTACTTGCAAGACAAGATTGTTATGTTATGCCAGTTCTTTTATATATATGTGTATATATGTATATGTGTATATATAATATATATAGTGTATATTTATATACTATACACACACACACACACACACACACACACACACACACTACACACACACACACACACACACACTACACACTACACACACACACACACACACACACACTACACACTACACACTACACACACACACACACACACACACACACACACACACAATGCTTCTTATCTCTGCCCCTTTTGATAACTCTCATGCTGATGAAATCACAGGAGTCTAGAAAAATAAATGATTTCCTTTTACGCCTTCTTAGGCTGAAATCCTTTGCATACATCCCTGGGAGGAAGCCCAGTCAGATACAATGGGACTTGCTTCTGAGTAAACATTGCTTAGGATTGTGCTTCAAACATTCTCTGTACAGCTGACAAATAATGAATGAAACAAACAAATTGCTTAATGGAAAAGGAGTTGTGCTTATCGCTCTGCAGAGGAAACATATCAGGATGCCAAAGGGATTGCTTTTTATCTTAAGGCATTAATGACTTAATGCAAAGGCAAACCTGATTATGGAAAGGGGCCTTGCTTAATGAAGACAATGTTTATTTTTCTTGGTAATTAAGAATTTAAACGCTGCCATTTTAAGAATCAAATCCTCCATTTTTAAGCTCTCACTCCAAGCATTTGAAACACTTTGGTCTGCTGTGCTTGCCCCACCCACCAAACAAAGGTCATGATTGGCTGGTTCAGATAAGGATTTTTGATGGGCAATGCCACAAGGCTGGCTCAGGTAGAGTCCAGTGGCCAGCTGCAAGAGAAAATTGTTTTCTCTGTGCCCCGGGGGAGGTGCATCTGGCCGCAGCTGCTACCCATTCAGAATTCGGGTGAGGGCCCCTTATTTTCTGCCACATCATCAATAACACCATCCTTTTCAAATAGTAGAAGGTGATGTTCTCTCCCTCTCTTTTGCAGAAATAATTCCTGCTGCCATCTTAAATAATCAATCACCCACCCAACCAAATAATTTCCACAACCAAAGATGATGTCTGACATTTCCAAGCTCAGCTTTGAATTCTTAGTGGTGAATATAGTTTATCTCATATGCTTTTCTTATAGAAAAAGGGAATTTGTCTCTTCCGCAAGTCCTTCAACAAATTTGGGATAAGTAACATCTAACCAAGGGACACGGGTGGCACTGTGGGTTAAACCACAGAGCCCAAGACTTGCCAATCAGAAGGTCGGTGGTTTGAATCCCTGCGACGGGGTGAGCTCCTGTCGCTCGGTCCCTGCTCCTGCCAACCTAGCAGTTTGAAAGCACGTCAAAGTGCAAGTAGATAAATAGGTGGAAAGGTAAACGGCATTTCCGTGTGCTGCTCTAGTTTGCCAGAAGTGGCTTAGTCATGCTGGCCACTAAAGCGAGATGAGCGCCGCAACCCCAGAGTCAGCCACTACTGGACCTAATGGTCAGGGGTCCCTTTACATTTTTTAACATCTAACCGGTTCAACATTTCACTTGATGTAAAATAAAGCCTTTCTGTTCTTGGTACTCTTTGTGCTTCTGATGGTTTCAGTCACAGGCTTATGTTTCTGTATACAGTGGTACCTCTGGTTACATACTTAATTTGTTCCGGAGGTCCGTTCTTAACCTGAAACTGTTCTTAACCTGAAGCACCACTTTAGCTAATGGGGCCTCCTGCTGCCGCTGCTCCGCCGGAGCACAATTTCTGTTCTCATCCTGAAGCAAAGTTCTTAACCCAAGGTACCATTTCTGGGTTAGTGGAGTCTGTAACCTGAAGCGTCTGTAACCTGAAGCATATGTAACCCGAGGTACCACTGTATCTTGCAAGCCATGGGCCTCTTCTTCTCTCATTCCTTATGATGGTACTTTCAACTTACCTGTCTGCATCTCATTATAAATATCCGTCTTTATTATTTTTTCTTCTGAATGTAACATCTCATGCCAGCCTTGGTTGGGTTTAGTTTTTATTTGTTTGTCTCATGAGGTTCTATTTTGTCCTTTGGGTTATATGGATAAAATTCAATAAAAATAGATTTAAAAACCCTTATACTCTTCTTACAGGACCTAAAGTGCAAATGTTGCAGAACAGGAGGTTCATGTTGCAAATTCTCCAAAATATAATGAAAAATCGATTTCCGAAAGAACATAAAAAGCAGATGTTACCAAACTTAAAATATTATTAACCTTTGCCTAATATTTCATATGGTTTTTTTAATAAGAGAAACATATACAGTGGTACCTCAGGTTACATACACTTCAGGTTACAGACTCCGCTAATCCAGAAATAGTACCTCGGGTTAAGAACTTTGCTTCAGGATGAGAACAGAAATCGTGCAGCGGCAGCAGGAGGGCCCATTAACTAAAGTGGTGCTTCAGGTTAAGAACAGTTTCAGGTTAATAACAGACCTCCGGAACAAATTAAGTATGTAACCAGAGGTACCACTGTACTGAAATTACAACAACAAATTAAATTTGTATACCACCCTTCATCTCTGTAGATCTCAAGAACATAACATAAAAATACAAGGGAAAAAAAACACAAAATACATAATAAAAACAAGAACCAAAAAGAAAACCACAAACTAATAACCCCCTCCCCACCTTGTCCCACTGGAATGTGTCTATAGAAGAAATAGCTGTCTGGCAGTAGCTTATTTTCCCCTCCACCCCAGTAACCTGTAAAGATATCTGTCCTTTTTAAAATGAAGTTTCTCAGTCACTGGAAAGACTTCCACATACTGCTACAGTGGCATTACCCATTTCCATTTTTATTTTTTTGATTCATTCCTCATTACTTGTGGCTCCCAAGTAAACTTTTGTATCACTGACTGGACAACCGCATTTTGTAGTAGAGTTCCATCCCTTAATCTCCAGTCAAACAGAACTGAACAAAATAATGATGATGATCCCAGTCTGTGTCATTAAGAAATGCAATCAGCTATTAACCTCAGAATTCTCCTCAGTTCACGGTAAAGGTAAAGGTACCCCTGCCCGTACGGGCCAGTCTTGACAGACTCTAGGGTTGTGCGCCCATCTCACTTAAGAGGCCGGGGGCCAGTGCTGTCCGCAGACACTTCCGTGTCATGTGGCCAGTGTGACAAGCTGCATCTGGCGAGCCAGTGCAGCACACGGAAACGGCGTTTACCTTCCCGCCAGTAAGCGGTCCCTATTTCTCTACTTGCACCCGGGGGTGCTTTCGAACTGCTAGGTTGGCAGGCGCTGGGACCGAGCAACGGGAGCGCACCCCGCCGCGGGGATTCGAACCGCCAACCTTTCGATTGGCAAGCCCTAGACGCTGAGGCTTTTACCCACAGCGCCACCCGTGTCCCGCAATTTACGGTACATGAGTATTAAACTTGAGTCCTCTCCGTTTGTAACCCAGACTTCCTAAGCGGGGGCAAAAATAATAATAAAAATCTGACACCAACATATTTTTTTTTACTCTATATCCTGAGAAATCAGATGGCTGCTTTGCAAAACTATGCAAAAAAAGGTAATCTGTTTCTTGCCAGATGGGATCCCTCCACTGCGTCTTTCCATAGCCTCATTAGGCAAAGCTCTATATTATAGGTTAATCTTGCACTCTAATGGAGCACTGTGTGAAATTATAAGTATAAAGCAGATAAGTATTTTGAGTATCCTCACTTTATTTTATGCAATGATAAGAACTAACCACTACAGTATTTACAGATACTTCATAGATAGTGGTTTCCTAGTCTGCTTTTCTATTTTATACCCTTGGAAGTAAGAAGGAAGGCAAGCATGCAGTTCTGTGACATTGTGACCCCTTACTAGATTGCTTCACCTGGTCAGAAGAAGACACCAATATGAGGGATGGGAACAAGGCAACTGAGAAATTGGAGGCTTTGTTGTGTGACGAAACTGTGCTATGCCACTGAAATGGAAAAAGAACAAAATGTGAGTCTCCTCACCTTTTTAAAGTCTATCTTGTAGATGCGGAGAGAGCACATCCATCTGTTATCTGTTTTCACATTCTTTTATTTATGAAACCAAATCAGCCAGCGAATTTATATAGAAATGCAGGAACCAAGTCAAAATGGAATCCCTAACCAACTCTTGTTCCATCTCTGATGACTTTCCTACACTATGCAGAGATGATTCCACCCCCCCCCCCCATGTATATATAGGGACGCATGGCAACCTAAAAATAGCTCACCAACTTTGCCCAAAAAAGCTCAACAACTGTCTGGATTTCCAGTGTTTGAAATATGGCAACCCTACCCTGATACGCATTGTCTGTGTCCTCTTATCTACTTGCTTGTTTCCTATTTTGAATTTTTATTGTTTTATTTTGATTAGATTGTAAGCAGCTTTGAGCCTTTAAAAAAAATGAAAAAGCTGGCTAGAAAGACTTTAAATAAATAATAATTTGACGAGTTCATAAAAACCTGCAAAACATGGTGCTTAAATATCTTGTTTCCTTGTCTTATACCTTGGAGTTTACCCTTTGCCCAAATATGAATGGGAGATTTTTTCCCCCTTGATGGTCTATTTGTCATTAAGAAGTGTGGAACCTACAACCAAGTGTTGTGCTGTATAACCTTTATCCTAGTAGGAGGGCTCAGGGTTCCTGCCAGTAAGCAAGCAAAAAAAAAAAAAAAAAAAAAAAGAAGATCATGAGAAAGTGGTGGGACAGTTGCGGTTACAGTTTATTTTACAGTTGAAAGTAGCGTTTAGACCGGCAAACACAGGTAAATAATATTGTAAGCATTTCAGTGATTTGGGTTTGCAGTGATTTGTAGTTTTCTTTTTTCTTTTTATGTCAAATATATTTATTATCTTTCTTCCAAGAGCAGCACATGTTTCACACAGGATGAAAATCTAAGGCTTATGCAAATCCTTAGCCCTTAACATTGAAAAATATATATGCTTATATATGAAGAATACAAATGCTGTAATAAATTAAGCCTTGATGCAACAACATGAGTTGAAAAAAAATCTAAAAATCCTCAATAGTTGATCCTGAAACATTTGTTTTTTGTGCATCTGTATACACAAACAAAGTGCTTTTCATTGTTGTTTTCATTTTTAAATTACCTAACAAAGCTAGTTAAACTAAAAAGGAGAAAGGCAGAAAAGAAAGTACAGAGCCAAAATAATATACACCAAACTGTGTTGTAAACTTCAGGATCTATTTTGCCATATGTTTTACTATCTGTTGGCACTCACTACCGGAGTTCGCGAACAGAGGGACTGATGTCGATGTATCTCACCAAGATGAAACATTCATTCATAGGGAAAGCTTCACGAAGCAGCTAAGAGATCACATGAAGGATGACGCTCGGTTTTAGCACAAATTGAAACCTTCCATTTAAAGATGGAAAGCAAAACCTGCACCTGACAGCAAGACACCCACAGATTGTCATGTTGATAAAATACTTGCTTTCAGAATGTGCCAAGGCACTAAGTAATTAACGAAGAAAAAGACATTGTCGTTCAGGGCAAAGTACATGGGAAAGCACATACTGTTGCGATGTATGACTCTTGCTCTTGATAGTATTTTTCAACTAACCAGAATAAAACTTAGGGAGACAAATAATGTGGCCATCTCACACCCCTCAACTATCCCAGTAAAACCGGGACTTCCTGTTTTTTCTCATGAGAGCATGGTCCTCACCACTATCATGATCTCACACAATCTTAAGCTTAAACCATCCTAATTGGCTATCTCTACACATACTTTACATTATTATTATTATTATTATTATTATTATTATTATTATTATTCTGCCTGGCGGTTCATATAAAAAGATAACAGTATTTAAAATTAAAATAAAAGCAATAACCCAATAATACACCCCCTCCAAGAAAGAGCCACATTTTAAAAGGGTATGGGATGTCGATCAGGTCAACCAAAGGCCTGGTTAAAAAGGAACGTTTTTGCCTGGCACCTAAAGGTGTATAATGAAGGTGCCAGGTGAACTTCCCTGGGGAGAGCATTCCACAGACGGGGAGCCACTGCAGAGAAGGCCCTGTTCTCGTGTTGGCACCCTCCGGACCTCTTGAGGGGGAGGCACACAAAGAAGGGCCTCAGAAGATGATCTCAGGGTCTGGGTAGGTTCATACAGAAAGAGGCGGCCCTTGAGGTATTGCAGTCCTGAGCCGGTTAAGGCTTTATAGGTCAAAACCAGCACTTTGAATTGGGCCCGGAATTGCTCCTGTGTCCTGCACAATGCCATAGCAACAGATATATGTAAGCAAAGTTATAAATTTGTCCCATAGAGAATGTTTCATTTCCCTGTCAGTGTTATCTTGCTACATGAAGAATGTCTGAGTCCAGTTTAATTATTGTTCTCCTGGCTTTAATGCCATCCCCCCAGTCTTCTGCTGAAGGCCAGCGAGAGGCTCGTGATGGGTATTATGCTAGCAGAAAGACAGAAATGCATCTTTTATTCACTAATTGCGGATGCAGGAAGAATTAGCAAGCTGTCGGGGCTTCAGACTAGTTGACCTTGTTCTTTCAATGTCTTGCAATATTAGAGTCATTTTGCAAAGCAAGCAAGCTTCTTATACTGTATGAGGAGAAAAGCATAAAGTAAGAAGCATGTAGAAACAGGGATAAATTGGGGTCACAAGTCCATTCATTGGAAAAGTACAATTACGTCATAACTTAAAGCAGAGTGGGGTGCAGAGTATAACTCTGTTGGATCTACTTTGTATTTTACTATGTAGAACCCCAAGTTCTGGTCATCAGAGCCAGATTTAAAAAGACATGTCCTTTCAATGAAAGCATAAGATGCCTCTGAGCACATTCTGAGCCTAAGAGTTTATTTTGAGCCGAATTCATGGTCCTTGCACAACAAAGGTCCACTCCTGGTATTAGCTCTCCTTTCCTTACAGCTGTCTAATTTAGGTGGGGAAAGATGGTTTGCAGTTGCTATGGTTAAACAACTGGGAATCAGAAATGCTTGCTGATCTATTGCTAATCACTCTGAGATCTACCAGTAGATCTACCTTCTTCCTAGGTAAAGGTAAAGGGACCCCTGACCATTACGTCCATTCATGGCCGACTCTGGGATTGCAGCGCTCATCTCGCTTTACTGGCCGAGGGAGCCGGCGTACAGCTTCCGGGTCATGTGGCCAGCATGACTAAGCCCCTTCTGGCGAACCAGAGCAGCGCATGGAAACACCATTTACTTTCCCACCAGAGAGGTACCTATTTATCTACTTGCACTTTGACGTGCTTTCAAACTGCTAGGCTGGCAGGAGCAGGGACCGAGCAATGGGAGCTCACCCCAGTGCGGGGATTCGAATCGCCGACCTTCTGATTGGCAAGTCCTAGGCTCTGTGGTTTAACCCACAGCGCCACCTGTGCCCCCTCCTTTCCTTACAGCTGTCTAATTTAGGTGGGGAAAGATGGTTTGCAGTTGCTGTGGCTAAACAACTGGGAATCAGAAATGCTTGCTGATCTACTGCTAATCACTCTGAGATCTACCAGTAGATCTACCTTCTTCCTAGCCATAGCTTAAATGTTCTTTTAGGAAGAAAATTGGGCCCTCCCAGGTAGCTTTCCTTCCACTTCAGAGTGCCTCTCTGTTTAGCTAGCTGTAGTACTGAGAGAAATACCAACTAGAAAAGGTCCTTAGGGTTAGAGATTCTTCATGAATAGTCAGTGTGTCCCAGACAGGGATTTTCTTCTGCCGAAACTTAGTTCTAGCACCAGGTGACCACAAACCTAGACCAGGGCCAGTGGCAAGTGGAAGGAGGAGGGGAGGAGGAGGCAGAAGAGAGAAGCCCAGACTGGTGCAGATTCATTGGGGCCTGCAACTGAATAGACAAAACAAGGGTGTCAATAACTCACCTAGCGGACATTTCTGTCTTTCTCCACACCCTTCTGACAAGCTTCCAGGTGTCAAAAGGACTTGTGCTGTAGTAGAGTGTCGGATATCATCTTTGGCCGGAGCAAATACCTTAAGGGCATCTCAAGAGCAACTTTACGAACACAGGGGCTGGTACAGTGCCAGTGATTATATATGGACAATTTATACAAATGGGAAAGTCCAAGGAGCTCATTAAGTGCAAGTGATCAGTCAGGTGGCCATTCAGTGAATAGTGAGAGCCTGCTTCAGTTTGAGTTTTAAAAGGGGAAATTGAGTTCCCACCACCACCAAAAACAACAACAACACAAAATACAAATTGCTTGGGTAGCAATATGTTGTAGCTGACACTTTTGAAATAACGGTGGTACAAAGAAATAGCGGAAATTCTCAGTTAGAAAAGAACAGTTTAGCTTAGTTGCGTGGGAGATATAACATCTGATGGGTTTTAAGATGCTGCATCTATTCTTATACTCTGACTTGTTACTCGGTTAGTAACAAGTGTGCTAATATTATGATACCAAAGAGTCCTGTGACAAACAGTGAGTTGTGGCATAAGGATCCACAGATTACAATCCCCTTCATTGGATTCATGAAGTATTATCCTGAGTTGAAAGTTACATATATATGCATGGTTTGTGGGCACATATTATTATAATGAAGGAAGAGGGAAACTGAACGAGTTTTGCACCAAGGGAGGAAATATGGGGATATTAAACCCATCAAAGCTAGATGGGTGAATGGGCCCATTCCCAATACCATTTGCATCAGTGTTACGTGCATCCATCACATTTGACTGTAATTATCTCCACATTTGGCTGCAATTATCCGCACAAATTACTAAATGGCAATGCAGATGTAATATGTCTAGGATGCCTCTGAAGCCTCCTGGAATTATGGCTAAGTGAATGAAAACACGGGGAAGACCAAAGGCAGGGTGGAAGAGAGACAAACAGATATCTCAGAATGGAAAATAGAAAAAAGACACCGGCTATCTGAAAATGCTAAGATATACACTGATATAAGAAATGGAGAGTATATTGGAGAATGCAAACCCACTGTTACCGGAGATGCAATTGTTGCAGTGCCATCGATTTTAATTTTGAGTTCTTTTGTGGATAAGAACTGCCTCAACTATTGATTTATATGACACAGGTTTCATGAATAAGGCTGGTGCCAAAATGAGTACTTGGAGAAGCATCCTAGCAACAGAGCAATCATTCGGTTTGTTATTTCAGCAGACTTTGAATTCATCGTTGGAGCTTTGCTCATCTTTATTACCAGTTTGCTTGCTTCAGATGTTCTCAGCATATTTTTCCTTCACAGCGATGGAAGAGCAGCAGTGGAGCCGGATCTAAAATATAATTTGCTGATTTGATGACAATTCTGTGGGAGGGAGGCAGGAGAGGATATATTGTTTAATGATATCCTTCCTAACTTGCGCTAGCAAGTTCTATATCTTAGCAGAGTTTAAACATTCCCCTTTAAACCAGGGGTCAGTAAACTTTTTCAGCAGGGGGCTGGTCCACTGTCCCTCAGACCTTGTGGGGGGCCGGACTATATTTTTTGGGGGGATGAACAAATTCCTATGCCCCACAAATAACCCAGAGATTCATTTTAAATAAAAGCACACTCATGTACTTTTACTCATGTAAAAACACCAGGCAGGCCTCACAAATAACCCAGAGATGCATTTTAAATCAAAGGACACATTCTACTAATGTAAAAACATGCTGATTCCTGGACTGTCTGTGGGACAGATTTAGAAGGCAATTGGGCCGCATCCAACCCCCGGGCTTTAGTTTGCCTACTCTTGCTTTAAACGCACAGCGGTTTGCTTGTTGCAAGTTCGTCTGAACCTCTCTATATAAGATTCTTGGTAAGATCCCTTCTTGTCCCTCTTAAAAAGAATAGAAATGACAATCTTATTAAAGTGAATATAAAAGCAGTTTACTCACAATCATTCAGTTCACAGTTGGATCCCTGAAGGCAGACTTAGGTTATAAAACTATATACACATGTGGAACTATCCCATAAGGGAATAGTTCCTAAGTGACTGCGAACAGGCAGTCACTTCTGCTCACATGTAGCACAGCAAAATGGAGAAGAGACAAAGGAAGGAGCTGTGCTCCCTTGCCCAGGTTTGGCCTCACAAACTCTAGTCACATGCAGAGGAAGTTTTGTCCCGGCTCAGGAGGAAACAGGAAGTTTTCTCCTGGGTGATACAAAGCATTCCGTAGCATATCCACTCTAGGAATGTTGTACTTGACTGTAATAATAATAATAATAATAATAATAATAATAATAATAATATATTATTTATACCCCACCCATCTAGCTGGGCTTCCCCAGCCACTCTGGGCGGCTTCCAAAAGAATATTAAAATACTGTGATACATCAAACATTAAAAGCTTCCCTAAACAGGGCTGCCTTCAGATGTCTTCTAAAAGTCTGGTAGTTGTTGTTCTCTTTGACATCTGGTGGGAGGGCGTTCCACAGGGAGGTCACCACTACCGAGAAGGCCCTCTGCCTGGTTCCCTGTAACTTGGCTTCTCGCAGAGAGGGAACTGCCAGAAGGCCCTCGGTGCTGGACCTCAGTGTCCGGGTAGAATGATGGGGGTAGAGACGCTCCTTCAGGTATACTGGACTGAGGCCGTTTAGGGCTTTAAAGGTCAGCACCAACACTTTGAATTGTGCTCAGAAACATACTGGGAGCCAATGTAGGTCTTTAAAGACCGGTGTTATATGGTCTCGGCGGCCGCTCCCAGTCACCAGTCTGGCTGCTGCATTCTGGATTAGTTGTAGTTTCCGGGTCACCTTCAAAGGTAGCCCCACGTAGAGCGCATTGCAGTAGTCCAAGCGGGAGATAACCAGAGCATGCACCACTCTGGCGAGGCAGTCCGCAGGCAGATAGGGTCTCAGCCTGCGTACCAGATGGAGCTGGTACACAGCTGCCCTGGACACGGATTTAACCTGTGCCTCCATGGACAGCTGTGAGTCCCAAATGACTCCCAGGCTGCGCACCTGGTCCTTCAGGGGCACAGTTACCCCATTCAGGACCAGGGAATCCTCCACACCTGCCCGCCTCCTGTCCCCCAGAAACAGTACTTCTGTCTTGTCAGGATTCAATCTCAATCTCTTAGCTGCCATCCATCCTCCAACCGCCTCCAGACACTCACACAGGACCGTCACCGCCTTCACTGGTTCTGATTTGAAAGAGAGGTAGAGCTGGGTATCATCCGCATACTGATGAACACCCAGCCCAACCCCCCTGATGATCTCTCCCAGCGGCTGCATGTAGATGTTGAAAAGCATGGGGGAGAGGACAGAACCCTGAGGCACCCCACAAGTGAGAGCCCAGGGGTCTGAACACTCATCCCCCGCCAGCACTTTCTGAACACGGCCCAGGAGGAAGGAGCGGAACCACTGTATGACAGTGCCCCCAGCTCCCAGCCCCTCAAGACGGTCCAGAAGGAGTTTCACATCCCACAAATTCTCCTTTAATTCGCATTTTGGATATAGGAGATGGGATATGGCAGAGTCAGATGATGATGATGATGATTTATACCCTGCCCATCTGGCTGGGTGTCCCCAGCCACTCTGGGCATGCTTCTCACATGTTGGGAACAGGGAGAGGAATCTTCACTTCACCATTGTAAGAGATTGCCTCCTTCCATGAAAGCCTGCTCACACCCTTAGACTTGACAGAGGGGCCCTTTTATGTCCTATCAATGATGACTGGACCTAATGGTCAGGGGTCCCTTTAGCTTTACTAAACTGCATTAACTGAACGGCTTTGTCAGACAGGTAAGAAAACGTTTTCTCTATAACGGCCACTCAAGGGCTAATGTTCATCATTTGTTCGGTTACAAACAAAATCCTGGTTCTTTGCGTTTAAGATTTAAGAGTCCTTGTAAAACTGAAGATGTGAGGAAATGTTTCTTTCTGATTTACAGGTTGCGCAGCTTTTGACGGTTCTGAGCTCTGCTTCTTTATGGGTTTCTTTGGCTTGTTCAAGAAAGATGGAATTGCCACTTCGCTGTATTGAAGCTAAGAAAACGGGTCATGCTGGTAATCCTTTCTCCTTCCCTTTTGAACTGCCTTTTAGAAAAAGAATGGAATGGCTATTTGTGCCTGATTGATGTTTTGGTTGTGAGAAACCTAAAACTTTGGGAAATCATTGCAAGATCCATTTTCCCTGTTCCTAGCACTTTTGATAGCCATTTGTTGATTTTATTTCAGACCAACTTAGAAACACGAGCAGGTGTAGTTATACTGCAAAGCAAGCCCTGTCTTCCTTGCAAGGATTGTCAACCTGGTGCCCGTGGGCACCAGTGCACCCACCAGTAACTCTTATGGTGCCCCTAGTGGTCCTTGAGTTTCATTTAGGTGGTCTGTGGCGTGTTTGTAAAAATACAATTAAAAATCATACAGCATCTAAATACAGCACATTACAGTTATTACAACCAGCAGAAAAGAGATTTTAAGGCTCACAATCCCCAAATTTTATTCCAATTCTTGGGAAGAATTTGTTTGCTAGTATCTAGTTACCATATTTTTTAGGGGTTCCATAGATCTGTAAATTACATTAAGCAACACGGAGTATGATTTAGAAACTAATCCTCCCCTCCCCCACTCATTGTGCTTATAGAACTTTTCAAATTGTGTTAAGGGTCTCAGAGCTTCATTTGATTTAAATAAATCCAGTTAGTATTAAGATTTGACAAAGTTAAATTTATATGGCTAATAGATACAGGTTGATTGTTGATATAGAAATGTCGTAATGTGTATTAACCTTTGGATCCCCAGGGTTCAAATTGCTTATTTCGACCTTGCTGGGGGGAAAAATCTGGCTGATGTGATATTGGGATTAATGGAAAAATAATAGGTGCAATCTTAGGTTGCCAGGTTTTCCATAGCCAAATAGTACAATTCTATATTTCCAGTATTGATTGAACTGCTTCCTTATTGCTGATTATTTCCTTATTATCCTGGTTATTTTTTGCTCCTTCAGAAGCAATTCTAAAGTGACGCACCTGTAATTCAATGAAACAGGTGGTTTCCAGGAAAGCACACCGATTGTGGACAAGTGACAATGAAAATGAAAATGAAAGCATAGCCAATAACTGCAAATAGAAGGCCATAAAACACAGTGCCAGTGGAGATGGAAACAGCAGCTCCTGCGATTAAAAAGAGGGAAAGGGTTATTTTTAAATTTTGAAATGTGTCAAGCTTCTAGTATTTGGGAGGCATATGGGTGGACGATTACCTGTTTGTTTGTTTGTTTGTTTGTTTGTTTTTGTTTGTTTGTTTGTTTATGACTGATTAGCATAATGCCTGTCATGACAATGAGGAGAATGTATATGGAGGTACATGTCTTAGACTGAGTCAGAACTATTGGTCCATGTGGCTCAGTAATGTCCACACTGATTGGCTGGGGCTCTCTGGGGCTTCTGACAGGGGTCAGAATGTACCTCCGTATACATTCTCCTCATTGTCAGAATGTTCCCTGGAGATGTTTATAGCTGAAACTAGGACCTTTGACATAGTATTGAGTAAGGCCATTCCCTGTACGGTGTCCCTCAGTGAAAGGCAGTGTTGTCCCATTCACTAGCAAGGAGTTCACAAGTCCAGTGTGTTAGTTTCCCCCCAAACGTATGAATGGTAAAAGAAATGAAAATGGGAGAAAATAAAACAAAGTGGTACACTTAGGAATACCAACGAGGTGAAGGCTCAATCTGATCTCAGTCCCTGGTGACCCCAGCCTTTGGAATTCAAGCCAACTTTTATTTGTTGTGTGGCACTGCCCTGGGATAATGTGGTGCATTAATTTGAAATTTTTAAAAAAGTAAGTGTATATTCCTGAACATATCTACTGAGAAGTTTCTATAAACACTAATCTCAGTATGAAACTACATAGGAAAATGCAAAAAAATTATACAGTATGTGTAATGGTTATATGGGGTTGCTCGTGCGTAAGTTGCTGCCACTCCTGGGTAGGTTGCCTGGTTAAACCTTTTTCTGGCTGGACAGCCCTTCACTTCGTGGCTGTTTCAGTCGCTAGCAGAATCCGTCAGTGGGCGTTTCTTGAACTTCTTCCAGCAAAGAAGTTCTTTGACGCCAAGTCTACGCCTACTTTCCCTGCGCGGAAGTCTTCTGCGCAGGGTGGGTGTGGGTAGCGGAGGACCCGTGCTCTCCCCGCTGGTCTCCGGCGAGGAGTCCTGGAGCCCCCTCGCCGATTCCCCCATCTGCCCCCCTTTATCCTTGGTGTTACGCTGATTTCCTTCCCCAGCCGATGAGCTCCCTCTCTCCCTGCTGGGCCCTTCTCCAGCATCGCTTGGGAGCCTTGCCTCCACCTCTGGCTCCGATGTCAGTTCCCTGACAGTATGTACGGTAAATATTTTGTTGTTAATTATTCTTATTTATTACCCACCCTCAACTATCAAAATTCAGGGTAAAGAGGTGCATTTGCCAGAAGCTATATAATGACGGTGCCAGCCACACCTCTGTTACATTGCTTAGGGCTGCCACAGAAAATGCCCGATTTATAGCATAATGATTAGCATAATGCCTGTCATGTCAATGAGGAGAATGTATACGGAGGTACGTGTCTTAGACTGAGTCAGAACTAGGAAAATGCAAAAGAAAATTATATATAAATATTTTATTGTTAATTATTCTTATTAATTATTCTTATTAATTACTTCTGGCATTTGCCAGAAGCTATATAATGACGGTGACAGGCACACCTCTGTTACGTTGCTTAGGGCTGCCACAGAAAATGGCCGATTTATATAAGGGGGAAATAGGTCCCTCCTCTTACGAAACATTTTACCATTGAGTGCGCACACAAGTTTTGACGAATAATAATAGTCATTTATTATTTGATGGCCTGAGGTCATCAAAGCAAAGTACAAGACTAAGATTAAAAAAACAAAAACAAAAAAGGAATTCTAAAAACAGTGAGACCATTCCTACACACTCAAAAGGCAATGAAACCATTCCTACCAAGGTACAAGTCATAAATGACAGGGTTGTGCCTTGGGGAAAGCCTTCTTAAACAAAACTGTCTTCAACGTTCAGTAATGTTGAACAGAGACCCACCTGTCTCAATACGTTTTGTCTTCCTGGTTTTGGTTCCCATTTGAGATCAAAAGTGACAGAAGCTCTGGCCAAACCCACAACCCATAGCTAGTGCGCTGCTTTTGACTTGATGGGTTACAGATTATTCACATCTGATTTACCCCCCCCCCCCCCATTTTTCATGGATGTCAGTGGGGTTCCTGCAAGCATCTTAGTAGCAGTTTTCATAGAGGAATCCAAAGGGAGGGATTGTTTCAATATCTCTTTTGGTGGAACTCATTTTTCATGGAATGCTTTTACAGTTTTCTTTCTTTCTTTCTTTCTTTCTTTCTTTCTTTCTTTCTTTCTTTCTTTCTTTCTTTCTCTCTCTCTCTCTCTCTCTCTCTCTCTCTCTCTCTCTCTCTCTCTCTGCTCTGCCATGAATCGAAAAAATCTAGTTACACTTCTAGAAGTGAAAAGAACCAGGAATGACCTCTAAAATGTTGGGATATTGGGGAGTTGGGGTGGGGGCTCTAGGCCTCTTTGGCATGTGGAAAACTATCCTGGCAGGGAAAACGTGTTTGCGTGGACAGGCGGAGTCCCCAGATCCCCCGCGGTCCCCCCGTCATGTGGAATAACGACTTGAGACAACATGCTATGGGATTAAATTGGCCACAACTTTATTGGCGACAACTTTATTAAATTTCAAATGTGGGTAGACCTTGGCTCAGGCATTGGGTATTCTCCCTCCCCAGTCCCCAGCCGGGGACCTAGGGAGCATCAGGGTTATCCAGTGTGTGTGGGGGGGATGGGCCGGCTCTGGAGAACATATGTTCAAGCAGAGATAGCCGCCCCCGTTACGCCGCCGCCACCGGGGAGAGCAATGACAACCTTTCGGCGCACGGCCAAAGCCTCCCTTCAGAAACCCCTTTAACGGGGAACCCTGGTATCGCCGCCGCAAAGAGGAAGATGGACTAAAGGATTCCGCCCAAGGCACAACAAAGTTGTGACGTTTTGCTACGGGAAAGGCGAAACCTGCCAATACAGGGAAATTCCTTTCCGGCCCTTTAACAGCGACCTTACATAGCAGCGCCCGCATACCTGTGAAGAAAAGTTAACCTGCAAAATAAGACATTAACTGAGGGTGGGTAGGGTGGGAGAAGCTCTGGAGCCAAGTGAGGATTCCCAGGTAAGATCCTCCCTCTATTGTGTGGGCAGGTAGTCCCTCCCCTACCTGGCCTGGTCTCCTTGGCAACGATTCCCCCAGATGGGATTGGGCAAATGACTGAGGTAGGCGGAGACCTCCAGGTATCCCACCTGAGGGAAGGCAAGGCCAAGCCTATGCTGTTGGAGCCGCTCCAGATTTAGGGGCTGCACGCGTCCACGCAAAGGGCGCCCCCCGTTTTAAGCGGGGAGCGGTCATTCCTGCTGTTTTTCTACACTAAGGAAGTGTTGCCAGGAGATGTTATATTGACGTCAACTGTTGCCCTGCTGAGAACATTATTTATTTATTTAGTATATAAAGTTAAAACGAAACTGAAAATGAACAAAAATATCTGAGGATTGAAAGGAGGTGAGAGCAGAACATTATGGCTGAGGTAAGAACCCCTTTGAATAGGGGATATTTTCTATCAATCCCCACCAGGTCCAAAATACCTTCCCTTTGATTGTTTTCCCTTTGACTGTTTTTTTCGAAGTAAGAATTGCCACTTGACTTGCTGTCTGTTATACCCTGCTATCTCTGGCTACAAGCCAACGTGCAGTTTAGGAGCAAAGTGTCATTGAACACAGTGAGACTAACTTCTGTGTAAGAATGCTTAGGATAGTTTTGTCTCTAGCTCAGAACTTTCCAAACTGCGTGTTGCGACACATTCGTGTGTCGGCTGCAGTGTGTAGGTGTTTTCACGCGAATGGTCCCTGCGCTCCTCCCGGGCTGGAAAAGGGTTAGTTTAACCTCCGGTTTGCTAGTGAAACTGAATTAAAGGTAAAGGTACCCCTGCCCGTACGGGCCAGTCTTGACAGACTCTAGGGTTGTGCGCCCATCTCACTCAAGAGGCCGGGGGCCAGCGCTGTCCGGAGACACTTCCGGGTCACGTGGCCAGCGTGACGAAGCTGCTCTGGCGAGCCAGAGCCGCACACGGAAACGCTGTTTACCTTCCCGCTAGTAAGCGGTCCCTATTTATCTACTTGCACCCGGGAGTGCTTTCGAAGTGCTAGGTTGGCAGGCGCTGGGACCGAGCAACGGGAGCGCACCCCGCCGCGGGGATTCAAACCGTCGACCTTTCGATCGGCAAGCCCTAGGCGCTGAGGCTTTTACCCACAGCGCCACCCACGTCCCTAGTGAAACTGAATTACTGTGTCACAAAATGCTGCATGTATAAAAAGTGTGTCACTAGCGTGAAAAGTTTGGAAAGCTCTGCTTTAGCTCCTTCCCCCTGCCTTGCAAGTCTGACTTACAAAAACTGCGATGAATAATCACAGGGTCCAAAGGTTGAAAAATTCATCTGCTTGTGGGGTGGGGGAAGAGAGCGAGGCTCCTGCAAGCCATGGATACTAAGTTTCGATTTCTGGCAAAAAGAGAGCTTGGAATGAAATCCACGATAATAGTAGCAACTCAGTAAAGCGTTGGGCTCTGTACTGTTTATACGCTTGTACCTCCCCAGCTGAGCAGTCTCGATCCAGCTCCTGTTCCCGTGCAAGCGGCAACGCTGCCTAGCGGAGCAGCCCAATCCCACTCCTACTTGCCCGCAAGCGGGAGCAGGTGGGGCGGGGACATTCATTGCCTCCTCACTTGCCACTCAGGCCTGGCCTTCCCTCACTCAGCGCCAGGGCTGCCACAGCTGGAGGAGGGGGTGGTTGCTGTTGTAGCATCAGTGTCTGGAGCCAGCACTGGATGGCAGCAGGTGCCTGCTCGCTTGTCGCCCGCCCGCCTTCCCTCACTAGGAAAATGGAAGTGTGGCACTCAAAATGGAAGTTATACTCAGAACAGAGCACGTTCGGCTTCTGAAAAAGGTTCCAAAACCGGAACACTCATTTCCAGGTTTGAAGTATTCAGGTTCCAAGTAGTTCGAGAACTAAGCTGTTCGAAAACTGAGGTGCAACTGTATTTATTTTCCCCAATTTGAACTGTATTTACCCCCCCCCCCGGTGGTGAATACACACACACACAAATAAATGGCCAGAGTTTCCACTTTGGGGGGAATTTTTTAAAGCTGGATTCAGCAAAAATTAGCCAGGACGTATGGCAGCCCTAGAATAAGAAAGAACTTTTAAAGAAAACCGGGAAAGATTTGTAGAATATTTGAAAAATCATTACAAACATATTAAATGTTCACAGGATTTCAGCGGTATGAAGTATACTGGAACAAAAAGTGAAAAAGAGAGAAAATGGAAAATATAGAATATGCAGTGGTAGAGGTTTAATAAAATGAACCATGGATAGGGGAGAAGGGAAGTCAATGGAAAATGTATGGTTTGTATTTTGGCTTAATATTATTGTGCAAATTTGTAAAATTGAAAATGAGGGATACGATAAACAAGATAATGATGCCACAGAATGAGGTCTGGGAGAAATATTTGCCATAAGCTACACAGGTGTAAGAAATCTGTGGTCCTCCAGATGTGGTTGGATTTGAACTCTCATCAACTCTAGCAACTATGGCTAATGTCCTGGGGTTATGGGAGTTGTGGTCCAGCAACATCCGGAAGGCCACAAATTCTCCATCCCTGAGCTACAGTTTAAAAGAAAAGGCTGCCTCTGTGGCTGTGATCCTATGTATTTGGGAGTGTGTTTCATTGAACCTAATGGGACTTACTTCTGAATAAACTTGCACAGAAGTTTTACGACACAGTACAATGGCCCGCTTACCTCCGGGAGAGACCAAAGCCTGGAGACCAGATTGAGATTTCTCGATTTTTTTCCCAACACTGGGCTATCTACGTAGGCGATAGATATGTGGTCCATCTGACTTCTGCAGGTAAGAGCTTCTCATTATTTCCTAGAAAGGGTGATTTTATGAGAGGGAAGAATAAGATAGAGAACATTGGCAGATTACCCCTGAAGAAGCACAGCCCTTGATGGGGGGGGGGGGGAGGTTTCCCACCACTGGCTTAGGGACTAATTGTTGCTGGAAGTTCTATGTCCTGATACTTGCAATTGTTGTAAGCCAGTTAGAGGACTGCTTTGTAGCCAAGAGATTGCATTCTGGTTGGTTGTAAGTTGTTTTGGGTTGCCTTGGGCAAGATAAGAGTGACTAACAATTTTTTAAAAAATAATAGTATTTGTCAAAACAACAACAACAACTGATGTCTTCTTGAAGACAAAGTTGTTGATGAAATGTAGGGAGGGAATCCAGGCCTAATGGTCACTGTTTCTGAGTTTCTTTTCTCTCTCTGTTCTTGAGATGGGAGTACAGGAAGTTTTTTCTCTATTTCTCTGCCTGCCGACACAAAAAAGGCAGTGGTGAAGAAAGAAAAGCTTTCAAAAGTGGCGGGGATAAGCGACTGGACGGTCAACAACAAGAAGGACAGAAAATATAAAGCCAGGCCTGTAAACGAAATAATTAGCACTGCAAATGAATATGTTGGGATGGAGATAGACTACAATGTGGTCACGAAGAACTGTGAACATTTTGTCGCCGAACTACGATATGGCCCACCTGACAGTAGACAGGTGTGTAGAATTTATTCACGTTTTCGTAGTGGAAATCTGTGGTGTGATATTGAAATTCTTTCCAAACTCTTGATCCTGGAAAATTAGGTGAGATTAAGAAGCAGTTAATTTACTTTATTTTTATGTAAATATAATAGTTGAGGAAAAGCTGCCAAATGATAGATGTAAAATACTAATAAAAGCTAATAAAATACTGAAAAAACCGCACGACTGATGCGGAGCTCACGCCGATGCTACCACTAACGACGCCATCTTTACCTGGAGTATATTGAAGGACTGCAAACCAGAACAGAAAAAAATGGATATCATAACTTTTAAAAATAACTTGAGTTCACACATTCAAATTGTCTGAAGGAACAAATGAAAAGATTAAAAACTCAGAACTCAGGTTTCCAAATTAATGACAGGCTTGTACCTTTATGAAAAACGTTGGATCTGTATTCTTTTAATATTTTTTAAACTATAGCCACAGAACTCAGATTTTTGCACCAAAGCATGTTCTGTTACAAGGATTTAATTTTTAAAGCATATTTTAAACCTGAGTTAATTGCCTTGGAATCTGAGAATTTCAAATCTGGCTATTTTCTGTCTCCAAAAGAAACATTTAAAGCAAAGTTTCATTTCTCAGTTGTGAGAAATGAAGGACCACCAGCCATTGTGAATAAAAATGCTTTATTCTCTTATTTTTTGCAGGCGGAAGAACCTTCTTTTCTAAACTGGATAGCAGACAAGATCGGTTGGTAAACACCATTAGTTGGTGTTAAATATATGATGAGACATGTGAACAATCTAAAAGACTGTTGGAGGACAATCCTAGGCTGGCTTGTAACAAGATCCCATTATAAAAGAACAAGAGTTATTGAATAAAAATGAAAACATCAAATAAATCAAGATTCAGGTTTTCTGTCTTCATCCTTTGATGTGAATTTTGAAGGATGGCTCTGTTTTAGTTTGTGCATTGTTTTGTAAAGTGCAGATTAGTTAAGAATTTGAATATGAATTGAATCAAATTTCTCCCTGCTGCCTCTAGATGTGGTAGAGGACGCTGATCAACGTTGAAGTAAGGTTCAGTTGCCAGTCTGGTCAACTTCTGTACTTGGAATGGAGGATGCCGCCATCTTGTTTCAGGCCACCCTTGACACGTACAACATTTTGCTGCAGGCCTCGGTTGTTAAAAATCAATACATGTCTGTATAAAGAATCCCACAACAGTGTAGCTTGTAAATTCATTGGCATTTGGGGTTTCATAGCCCCCTTCAACGGAGGAGGGGAAAGAGTCTTATTTACTTGTGCGTTTAGCTGAAATCTCAGCCCTCAATCCTTCTTCCTTCACCTCAACTTCCCATTTTCTCAATATGTTTTTGCTTCCTGGTTTTGGTTCCCATCTCCCATCTGAGACCAAAAGTGACAGAAGCTCTTTCTTTCTTGCTTTCTTTCTTCCTTTCTTTCTCTGCTCTGCCATGAATAAAAAAAATCTATTTAAAAGAAACTCATTAACAACAATACCATAATTAAAAATTAAAGGAGAAGGAAAAAAATATATCCAAGAAACATCATTATTAAAAAATATTGAAAGAGAATGTGCCCTGGTCTTCAAGGGTGGCTTTTCAAAGGGGGTGGGCAGGCTGGGAATCCTCATACATTCATGGTAGGGTAAGCATTGCCCTTTGGCTCCTGGTGTTTGGACTTTGCAAATACAGTCGTACCTCGGCTCCTGAATGCCTTGGGAGTCGAACGTTCCGGCTCCCGAACAGTCAAAACCCAGAAGTGAGTGTTCCGGTTTTAGAATGTTCGTTTGGAAGCTGAATGTCTGACAGGACTCTCATGGCTTCTGATTGGCTGCAGGAGTTTCCTGCAGCCAATCAGAAGCCGTGCTATGGAACTCGAACGTTTTGGAAGTCTAATGGACTTCTGGAATGGATTCTGTTCGACTTCCGCAGTACGACTGTACTTGGGAATGTTGTTGATGAAATAAAGACGTCCCATTAGCTAAAAACAGATGCATGTTGAATACTTAAAACACACACACAAATGGGATTTCTAAAATTGAAGGAGCACAGGAGCCATTGAAACTGAAGAAAGAGTTTCACATACCGGTCCACCCATTTGCAGCTTCGGAAATATGGTAATGGTGTTAATGCAACTGAGCTCAAATTAGTTACTTGGCTCCAGAGCTACATTTAAAAAGGTAGAGCAAAATGCTGGTAGTGAGCTATTAATTAGGCCTTATATGGTTCAGTACTCTTAATTTTGAAATGAATTGTTGGTTGCTTAATAACAAACACACTTCTTTGAAAGTGGATAGCAGTGACCCTGAGGAAGCTTCTTTCCACATGGATTTGCTTAGCATTAGAGTGTAACGGAATTTCATGTGCAGCAGGTGGGCTGCTGTTTCGGCACAATTACAGGGAGCTACAAACATCAGCCACATATCCGTTCTCCAAGACATCTGAACATGGCATTTCATCATTTTGAAAATAACCTGACTGCCCCATTTGCGGGAGGGAAATGGGAAGGACCATTTTTTCAGGTGGGGGTAAAGTCCTTCTCCATACTTCTTAAACTTCTGGAAACAATATCAGGCTGAGGATCCAAGAGCTTCCTGGGAGCTCTTCAGAAGATTTCTAGGGTGTTAAATGCTGTGAATCTTTACCTACAGTCAACCCATATAACTATGCAGGCCTTATATCACAAAATGCCAATAAGTCTCCAGTGACTTCATTGCAATGGAAGCAGAACCTGAGGGCATTCTGAGCCCCTGAACTCCTCAATGCTTGGGGAATTGGGACACACACACACACACACACACACAGAGAGAGAGAGAGAGAGAGAGAGAGAGAGAGAGTGAGTGAGTGAGTGACAGAAAGACAAACAGACAGACAAACAAACACACTCGTCGTCAAAGCAAGTACAGTACAAGGATCAGAAAGAAACTGTCTGGAAGATAGGGATAGCTGTAGCTTACAGGATGCAGCAGTTGTGAAGGGGAAGTCTTCCCAATCAACTGTATGTCCATGCCAAGGAAAAGCATCACCTGCTTGAGGGGTGGTGAACCTGTGACCCTGCAGACATGGGCCATGGTGATGGGCAATGGAGTCCAACAATATGTAGAGAGCAGCATGTTGGCTACCCTTGCCTCAGACAGAGATTGTGGTGAATGGGTCTTGTAGGGCAGGAAACCATTGCAGAACAGCCAGAACATAAATACAAGGAGCCTAGCAGCCTGGGAGGACAGGAAAAAAGTGATATGGTTATCTTCCCTTTTGTTGTGTAATTGGGTAGAAGTCTTTTCCTTACACTTCTAGAAGTGGAAGGAACCAGGAATGACCTCTAAAATATTGGAATACTGGGGAGTTGGGGTGGGGGCTCTAAGCCTCTTTGGCGTGTGTAAAACTATCCTAGCAAGTGTTGCCAGGAGATGTTATACTGATGACAACTGTTGCCTTGCTAATAACATGTTGTTTTGTAAGGCTATAAAGTGAAAACGAAACTGAAAAAGATCTATAAATATCTGAGGACTGAAAGGAGAGGACAGTGAGAGCAGAACATTATGGCTCAGGTAAGTACCTCTTTGCATTGGGGACATTGGCTATCGATCCCCACCCAGTCCAAAAGACCTTCCCTTTGAGTGTCTTCCCTTTGACTGTTTTTTCAAAGTAAGAGTTGCCACTTGACTTGCTGCTTGCCTTACGCTGCTATCTCTGCTGCAAGCCAACGTACATTGAACACAGTGAGACTAACTTCTTTGTAAGAATGCTTAGGATAGTTTTGTCTCTAGCTCAGAGCTTTCCAAACTGCGTGTTGCGACACATCCGTGTGTCGGCTGCAGTGTGTCGGTGTTTTCATGAGAATGCTGCCTGCGCTCCTCCCGGGCTGAAAAGGGGTTAGTTTAACCTCCGGTTTGCTAGTGAAACTGAATTACTGTGTCACAAAATGCTGCGTGTATAGAAAGTGTGTTACCAGCATGAAAAGTTTGGAAAGCTCTGCTTTAGCTCCTTCCACCTTGCCTTGCAAGTCTGACTTAGAAAAACTGCGATGAATAATCACAGGGTCCCAAATTCATCTGCTTGTGGGAAGAGAGCGAGGCTCCTGCAAGCCATGGATACTAAGTTTTGGTTTCTTGCGAAAAGAGAGCTTGGAATGAAATCCACGATAAGAGCAGCAACTCAGTAAAGCGCTGGGCTCTGTACTGTTTATATGCCTGTAATTTTATGTAGGTTTTCTTGACTTAAATATTTTTATTTAAGTTTTCTTTACTTTCATTTTTATACTTTATTTTATTGTGCAACAGTTGAACTGTTTTTGTTTCTACCTCTGGCTTGTTATAAAACCAATAAATATTAAGTCTTTTTAAAAAAGAGCTGTGAAGAGAAACAAACCTCAAGAGCAGGAAACAGCTAAGAATAGGGGGATTTCCTCCGTGAAAGGGGATTTCCATCTGGCCTTGCAGCATCTACAGTGGTACCTCTGGTTACGTACTTAAATCATTCCGGAGGTCCGTTCTTAACCTGAAACTGTTCTTAACATGAAGCACCACTTTAGCTAATGGGGCCTCCTGCTGCCGCCGCGCCGCCAGATTACGATTTCTGTTCTCATCCTGAAGCAAAGTTCTTAACCCGAGGTACTATTTCTGGTACCTGTATGGAAGTGAGAGCTGGACCATAAAGAAGGCTGATTGCCGAAGAATTGATGCTTTTGAATTATGGTACTGGAGGAGACTCCTGAGAGTCCCATGGACTGCAAGAAGATCAAACCTATCCATTCTTAAGGAAATCAGCCCTGGGTGCTCACTGGAAGGACAGATCATGAAGCTGAGGCTCCAATACTTTGGCCACCTCATGAGAAGAGAAGACTCCCTGGAAAAGACCCTGATGTTGGGAAAGATGGAGGGCACAAGGAGAAGGGGACGACAGAGGACGAGATGGTTGGACAGTGTTCTCGAAGCTACCAGCATGAGTTTGACCAAACTGCGGGAGGCAGTGCAAGACAGGAGTGCCTGGCGTGCTCTGGTCCAGGGGGTCACGAAGAGTCGGACACAACTAAGCGACTAAACAACAACAACACTATTTCTGGGTTAGCGGAGTCTGTAACCTGAAGCGTCTGTAACCCGAGGTACCACTGTATTGGATGGGGCAGGAGGTGATGTGGTGCTTTTCTCAGGCTTAAAGAACACGAGAATAGCTTGCATCCTGTTCTCTTAGTGCAGTGGTGGCAAACCTATGGCACACATGCCAGAGACGGCACTCAGGCCTCTCTGTGGGCATGTGAGCCATTGCCCAAGCTGGTAGCTTCCGTGCTGGGGGGGGGGAGGAGGAAGAGGAGAGGAGGGCTCGGGTGCAAGCAGGAGTGGAGTGCTTGCATGCAAGTAGGAGCGGGGTCGGCCAGCTCAGCTATGGAGCGCCTGGCTGCCTTCACAGGGTTGCAGGGGGCTCTTTTAAACTTCTCCCTTGAGGAGAGTGCAGCCGCGAATCCCTCAAGGGAAAGTGTGAAAGAGCCTGCACCTCCCCAGCTGAGCAGTCTCGATCCAGCTCCTGTTCCCGTGCAAGCAGCAACGCTGCCTAGCGGAGAAGCCCGATCCCACTCCTACTTGCCCGCAAGTGGGAGCAGGTGGGGCAGGGACATTCCTTGCCTCCTTGCTTGCCACTCAGGCCCAACCTTCCCTCTCTCAGCGCCAGGGCTGCCACAGCTGGAGGAGGTGGTGGTTGCTGTTGTAGCGGCAGTGGCTGGAACCAGATGCCTGCTCGCTTGTCACCCTCACTAGGAAAATGGAAGTGTGGCACTCAAAATGGAAGTTATACTCAGAACAGAGCACGTTCGGCTTCTGAAAAAGGTTCCAAAACCGGAACGCTCATTTCCAGGTTTGAAGTATTCAGGTTCCAAGCAGTTCGAGAACTAAGCTGTTCGAAAACTGAGGTGCAACTGTATTTATTTCCCCCAATTTCAACTGTATTTATTCCCCCCCCCTCCAGTGGTGAACACACACACACACACACAAATAAATGGCCAGAGTTTCCACTTTGGGGGGAATTTTTTAAAGCTGGATTCAGCAAAAATCAGCCAGGAAATGTGGCGGCCCTAGAATTGAAGGAAGGTGAGGACAGGTGACCCCACCTAGGCCCGAAGTCACCCCCCCCCCAAAGCAGGCTCAAAGCTTCTCAAAATCATTTTCTCAGCGGCTAAGCATCTGCTCATTTGCTCTGCTGTTGCAAGGCAAAACCGTTACTTTTTATCAATACAAGAAGGCTTCAAAAAGCTAATGAAGCAGGCCTGAGAACTGAATCTTATCTCATTCGGTTGCAACATCCTGGACATGCTGAACCACCAGGGCTCCTCAACCCCTTGGCCCTCACTCCCCTTTCCTGCGAAGGGTGCCAAGAGTCCAAGAGTCCCAAGACAGCTTTCTGTTCATGCTCAGAGTCCCTCAGGACTCCTGAGGGAGGAGAAAGGGGAGGGAACAGGAAGGGGAATATATACTCTGTGCACGTGACTGTGAACCCGTGCATGCTTTTTGTGAGTTATCACACTTGCTCCTTCTACCAGTTCATGGATGGTAGAAATGAAGCTTTTTCTCCGAAACTATTCCTTGAGTGTCTGTTGATTCCCATTCTCCCTTTCCATAAGAAAAAACTTTTAAAGAAGACTGGGAAAGATTTGTGGAATATTTGGAAAATCATTACAAACATATAAATGTGAACAGGATTTCAGCGATATGAAGTATACTGGAACAAAAAGTGAAAAAGAGAGAAAATGAAAAATATAGACTATGCAGTGGTAAAGGTTTAATAAAATGAACGATGGACGGGGGAGAAGGGAAGTCAGTGGAAAATGTATGGTTTGTATTTTGGCTTAATATTATTGTGCAAATTTATAAAATTGAAAATGATAAATACACTAAAAAAAGATAACGATGCCACAGAGTGAGGTCTGGGATAAATATTTGACATAAGCTACACAGGTGTAAGAAATCTGTTGTCCTCCAGATGTGGCTGGATTTGAACTCCCATCAACCCTAGCAACTATGGCTAATGTCCTGGGGTTATAGGAGTTGTGGTCCAGCAACATCCGGAAGGCCACAAATTCTCCATCCCTGAGCTACAGTATAAAAGAAAAGGCTGCCTCCATGGCTGTGATCCTATGTATTTGGGAGTGTGTTTCATTGAACCTTGTGGGACTTACTTCTGAATAAACTTGCACAGCTGTTTTACGACGTAAAAAATTGGTCCACGTACCTCTGGGAGAGACCAGAGCCTGGAGACCAGATTGAGATTTATCGAATTGGTTACCAACACTGGGCTATCTACGTAGGCGATGGATATGTTGTCCACCTGACTTCTGCAGGTAAGAACTTCTCATTATTTCCTAGAAAGGGTGATTTTATGAGAGGGAAGAATAAGATAAGAGAACATTGGCAGATTACCCCTGAAGAAGCACAGCCCTTGGGGGGGGGGGTTCCCCACCACTGGCTTAGGGACTAATTGTTGCTGGAAGTTCTATGTCCTGATACTTGCAATTGTTGTAAGCCAGTTACAGGAATGCTTTGTGGCCAAGAGATTGCATTCTGGTTGGTTGTAAGTTGTTTTGGGTTGCTTGGGCAAGATAAGAGTGACTAACAATTTTTTAAAAAATAATATTATTTGTCAAAACAACAGCAATTGATGACTTC
Organism: Podarcis muralis; assembly: GCF_964188315.1. Classification (NCBI taxonomy): domain Eukaryota; kingdom Metazoa; phylum Chordata; class Lepidosauria; order Squamata; family Lacertidae; genus Podarcis; species Podarcis muralis. Next base: position 48,030,840 of record NC_135666.1, on the reverse strand, counting down.
TTGAAGACAATGTTGTTGATGAAATGCAGGGAATCCAGGCCTAACGGTCACTGCTTCTGAGTTTCTTTTCTCTCTCTATTCTTGAGATGGGAGTACAGGAAGTTTTTTCTCTATTCCCCTGTCTGCCGACGCAACAAAGGCAATGGTGAAGAAAGAAAAGCTTTCATATGTGGCGGGGATGAGCAGCTGGAAGGTTAACAACAAGAAGGACAGAAAATATAATGCCAGGCCTGTAAGTGAAATAATTAGCATTGCAAACCAATGTGTTGGGATGGAGATAGACTACGATGTGAAAACGATGAACTGTGAACATTTTGCCTCCATACTACGATATGGCCAACCTGACAGTAGACAGGTGTGTAGAATTTATTCACGTTTTCGTAGTGGCAATCTGTGCTGTGATATTGAAATTCTTTCTAAACTCTTGCTCCTGGAGAAATGAGGTGAGATTAAGAAGCAGTTAATTTACTTTATTTTTATGTAGATTTAATTTCTAACCCTGATTTACAAAGATGAGGACCAGAACTGAACATTTACTTGGAGTATATTGAAGGACTGCAAACCAGAACAGGAAAGAAATAGATATCATAACTTTAAAAAATAACTTGAGTTCACACATTCATGTCTGAAGGGACAAATGAAAATATTAAAAACTCAGAACTCAGGTTTCCAAATTAATGACAGACTTGTACCCTGATGAAAAATGTTGGGTCTGTATTCTTTTAATATATCCACAGAATACATATTTTTGCACCACAGCATGTTCTTTTATAAGGAATTAATTTCTAAAGCATATTTTAAAACCAGAGTTAATTGCCTTGGAATTTGAGAATTTCAAATCTGGCTATTTTCTGTCTCCAAAAGAAACATTTAAAGCAAAGTTTTATATCAACTCAGTTGTGAGAAATGAAGGACCATCAGTTGCTGTGAATAAAAATGCTTAAACCTCTTATTTTTTGCAGGCGGAAGTTGTTTCTGTTCTAAGCTGGATACCAGACATGTTCCGTTCGTAAACACCATTAGCTGGTGTTAAATATATGATGAGACATGTGAACAATCTAAAAGACTGTTGGAGGACAATCCTAGGTTGGCTTCTAACAAGATCCCATTATAAAAGAACAAGAGTTATTGAATAAAAACAAAAACATCAAATCAATCAAGATTTAGGTTTTCTGTCTTCATCCATTGGTATGAATTTTGAAGGATGGCTCTGTTTAAGTTTGTGCATTAAGAATTTGAATGTGAATTGAATCAAATTTCTCCCTGCTGCCTCTAGATGTGGTAGAGGACACTGATCAACGTTGAAGTAAGGTTCAGTTGCCAGTCTGGTCAACTTCTGTACTTGGAATAGAGGATGCCGCCATCTTGTTTCAGGCCACCCTTGACACATACAACGTTTTGCTGCAGGCCTTGGTTGTTAAAAATCAATACATGCCTGTATAAAGAATCCCACAACAGTGTAGCTTGTGAATTCATTGGCATTTGGGGTTGTGCGTTTAGCTGAAATCTCAGCCCTCAATCCTTCTTCCTTCACCCCAACTTCCCATTTTCCTCCGGTCACAGTTCATTGCTACAGCACTCCTGAAGTAAAATGCCTTGTGGCATGAGTCTGAAATGTAATCACAGACCTTTCCACTTTCAATCTAAAGTTCTCCCTACAGAGTTAATGCAAAAGCCCGCTTCAAATGTTTCGGAGAAAAGTCAGGTAGCCCCTTTGCTGTTCTTACCCTCCTGACTGCCCACTGTGGTGTTTAAAAATTGTGTGATGGTTTAAAACTGCTCAGTGTACACTAGGTTCCATTAACTCCGTGTCATGCAGAAGTATTTAACCATGATCTTTTGACTAATCACGTTTCGGCTTTACAAGTAATTGAGGTGTTCAGAATTGTTTCATTTTTTAAAAAGCCCTGGTTATTAACCAGTTATACCTGGGGGGAAACTGAGACAATATTTTAGTTGTTACAGGGACACATCATTCAAATTATATACACATTTCACGGCATAAGCTCCATATAAAATTAAAATGCTACAGATGGCATATTGGGGGAGAAAAACATGTTCAAGCGTTTTGTCACAAAGCTAAGTTAGGTGACTCGTAAAGTGCGTCCCGCAGTGACCATCGCTTGACACAAACCACATTTTACTGTGTTAACTTGGCAGATGTAGGTCTGACATGGATAACCTATTACAAGAACATTCACAAGAGGATTTTTGGGAACTGCTTGTTCTAAAAGAGGACATTAAATTCCATTTCTTTAACCACTTTTAGACTCTTTTTTTTTAAAAAGGCTGCAATTTAGTTAATCAATCAATCAATCAATCAATCAATCAATCAATCATATTATTAGTATGAATAGTAGTAGCAAACATTTCATATCTATCTTTCTATCTATCTATCTATCTATCTATCTATCTATCTATCTAATCTATCTATCATCTATCTATCTATCATCTATCTATCTATCTATCTATCTATCTATCTATCTATCTATCTATCATCTATCTATCTATCTATCTATCATCTATCTATCTATCTATCTAAATTTTAATTAAATTTTCTGTTTTACAGTTTTGAATACTCATTTAAACATCCTTAAAATGTCAGTGACCTCCCTTCTTCTCTTTCCATGGTTCATTTTGCATACCATAAATCCCTGCTTATTTTACATAAACTAAACCATTTAGTATTCCATTATAACATCAATCAAAACTTATTTACACTGTTGAATTTATTTACACTGTTAAACTTATTTACACTGTTGAATTTATTTACACTGTTAAACTTATTTACACTGCTGCATGCTGCCAACATTTTCAGTTGTACACAATTATTTCCCATATATTCAATAAACTTTGTCCAATCTTCTCTAAATGTGTGTTCTTCTTGTTCTCTTATTCTATATTGTTACGTCTGCAAGCTGTGCATATTCCATCAGCTTACGTTGCCATACTTTAGTTGGGACCTCGATCGTTTTCCATTTTGGGGTTAGTAGCAAACATTTCCATCCTGCCCTTAAATGCCAAACAATTATATATATGCACAGTAACATTAATACAACACAGAAATCTTACCATAGGCTTACACAGTCTCCTTTTAATATAAACACACCAGGCCTCACTATAGCAGCCCCTCTCCCCACCAGAAGAAACTTGGACAAAGAGGTACCTAAGTCTTTAGGTGGCACAGAAAATCAAGCAATGTAAGCACCAATTAAACTTCAAGGGGGACGGCATCTCACAACCAGGGCAGCTACCACCGAGAAGGCCCTGTCTCAGGTTACTGAACTGCATACTTCATCTGGAGGTGGAAGAACGAGATGAGCCTCATTGATGGATCTTAAAGCCAAGGTAGGATAGGTTATGGGCTAAATCATGGGTAGGCAAACTAAGGCCCGGGGGCTGGATCTGGCCCAATCGCCTTCTAAATCTGGCCCCTTGGACGGTCCAGGAATCAGTGTGTTTTTACATGAGTAGAATGTGTCCTTTTATTTAAAATGCACCTCTGGGTTATTTGTGGGGCCTGCCTGATGTTTTTACATGACAACAATGTGTGCTTTTATTTAAAACGCATCTCTGGGTTATTTGTGGGGCATAGAAATTCGTTCATTTTTTTTCTTTCCAAAATATAGTCCGGCCCCCCTCAAGATCTGAGGGACAGTGGGCCGGCCCACTGCTGAAAAAGTTTGCTGACCCCTGTGCTAAATCATATAAGTTTAACTCAGTTAATCAACTGAATGAATTTGCATATATTCACACATAGATAAAACAATATTACTGAAGGGGGGAAAGGCACACTGTTTTTATATGACACTTATGTGTTGTGTGTGGCGGTGGGGAGAAAAAAACACAGGGGCATAGCAAGGGGCCTTATCTCAAGCTGAAAAGCTACCGTTCAGTTTAGGAACATGTGAATACTGCATCCATGTCTTCAAGCTCCCACCTCTCCTCCAATGCCTGCACGAGCATCACTGCCTGCCACCATTCACACTCTGAACCTTCTACATGTTCTGGCACATGCCAAGGGGTCTGTGAAATCACACCATAAGTAATTTGTTTATGGAATCCAGGATGCAATGACTAGAGGGGTTTGGAAGGGATAAGGAGAATGAATGCATGGTGGATCAATGGCTATTGGCCATGATACTTAAAACAGAATCGTGAGAGACAGCATACCTCTCTTGTGCTGTAGGACCTTTTCCTTGTCTGCTATTTTTTTTAAAAAAAAATAATATTTATTAAAGTTTTCAGAATACAGAAAGAAAAGATAAAAGTACATTTAGAGCCTTATTTTCATCCACTTTCTGGGACTGCCCCCCCTCCCCCACCCCTACCATATTCCCCTTTCATATTGTTGTCTCCACAAGCTCTCACTTCTAGTTTAAAACTTAATTTGTTTAAACCATTATTCAAATTTAAATTTATACAATCCTCATCAATACCCTTAGTAAGAAGACAAAAGTTCTCTCCCCAAGGCCCACCCCATTTTCATTCCACAATTTCCCTTTTTTTAAAAAAATAGTAAAAACACCCCACAGAATAGAAATGTAAGAAATAGAAAGTATAGTAGAAACAAGAAACCCAATTCAAAAAATAATTGCAAGCCTTTGGATTCTAATGCTCCCCCCCCCCTTCACCGGTTTAATTTCCCCCTGTCCACCAATCTATGTTGTCTGCCTGGAATTCTTAAGTCCATAAATCACATTTTTCCCCCAACTCCTTGCAGGTTTTTTTCTTTTTTAGAATTATTTTTAAAGTTATTTTTATGACATTTAACTTCGAGTCTCCAATCTAGAAGTCTAGAAATGGCCCCAAAGGGCCTTTAATTCCTTAGTCTTTAATCTTTAAGACTGTAAAACTCCCCCCATTGTTCTTTCCAAGTTGTAGTCCAGTTTCCTCTTGTTCCGCTGCTAAAACGTTCTAATTCAGAAATTTAGTAGCTCTGCAGGGGTTATTGTTGTTCAGGAACAAAAACTTGCGTTCAGTCCCTTCCTTTCTTCAATAGAAAATTCTATTGTCTCCTTTAGCGTGAACACCCTGTAGACAAAATACTGTTTCAGTTTTGCAGCTTTCCCAGGAGATAACCAGTCCTGTAAAATTCCGAATGTATTTTTCCACTTACGACCATCTTTGTAATGTCCCGAAACTCCTCTAGGGGGATTATTGTAACTTTGTTTTCTCTAGTCCAAAAGTCCGATTGTTATCCATGTTTTCGCCATTTTGTATCCAAATCTTAGCAAGTTGTAGCAAATTGTAACAAATTTAACCCGCAAAGTCCTCATAATAAAATCCTCTTTGAATTTCCGACTTTGACAGCTACTTTGACAGCTGTCAAAATCTCCGGCTCTTTTCACCAGGCTCTCTCCTCAATCACCCCGGTTCCCAGGGGGGGGGGTTACGTTTTCCTTCTCCCTCGATTCTTCCTCCAGCACAGTTCATGTAGTTTCCCATCGTGGAATTCTTGGTTTTTATCAGAAATACAGTTCTTTTTGGACCTTGGTTTCCCAATCCTTGTTTTAGAATGTTTACAGTAGGGAGGGGGACTGACTTCCTTTTTGGATCCCCCCCCCCCCCGCTCGTATCAAATCCGGAAAAAAAAATTCCTTTTTTTCTCCTTTTGAACCCGGTTTCCAAATTACTCACGGGTTGTTGTTAAAAGTCCGAATTCTCAATGGAAGAAGTCAGCGCTCTCCGCCGGATGGCATGCGGCTTCGCTCGGCAGGGATAGCAGAGGACTCAAAGCACCACGCTTCTCCCCGGCACCCGATCCGTAGCCTTTAAAAAGGCTCCTTCACGAGTCGGGAGGGCGCTAACGGTGCCAGCCGAGTCTCCATGTCCACGGCCTCCGTGGCCGTGGCTTTTAAGGGTCCCCGCGTCGCCGGCGCGGTAGGACCCAGCCCCTGCCGAGCAGGCTCCCTCCGGAGCTCGGAGGGAGTCCGCCATTCGGCGATGGCGCCAACCCGGAAGTTTTCCTTGTCTGCTATTGGGTCCCCGGAGCACAGAGTCACACAAAGTGGCAAAACGACCTTGCAGGGTACCACAGGGTTTATTTGAAATGCATATGCATAGCAAAGGTGATGCACAATAAGCTCGCAGTCTGCACACTCAATTCTGAGCAAGCCAGCTTTTTATACATTTGCAGAATACAAGACCACCTGATTTCTTGTAAACCACCTGATTTCTGGGAAATTGAAAGTTATATTAACATAGCTGGCAAGTGTCCCTTATTTGAAGGGACAGTCCCTTATTCCAGCGCCATGCCCCGCTGCTGTCCCTTATTGATGGATGTCCCTCAAATGATGTCCCTTAAATTTCAAAGGAAGCAGCTCCTCTTCCTCCCTCCCTGCCAGCCAGGGAGGAGGGAGGCTCCAACTGTGTTGCTTGCCTGTGTTGCTCACCCGATAAGAAGTCTAAGAATGACTGGGGGTGGAGCTAGCTTGCATGCCTTGTGTGTGGCTAGTTAATGGAAGCTGAGGGAGTTTTTGAATGCTGGATGCCATTTTGTTGCACGTGGTGCTGCAAACTTTGCAGTGCAAAGCCAGGCTGGGGAGCCATCTTAAGTTGAGGCTGCATAGGCCTTGTGGTGCATGTGATTCAGATTCTATTCAGTTGAACCTCTGGTTACAAAGTTGGTTGAACAGTGTTCTCAAAGCTACCAGAATGAGTTTGACCAGACTGCAGGAGGACAGGAAGACTGGAGTGCCTGGAACAGGTGAGGCTGCAGGTCCCTTATTTTGGCTGCTGGTCCCTTATTTTCAAATCTGTAAGTTGACAGCTATGTATATTAAGTTTCTATTTCCTTACATGGGCATATTAGCAACGGGCATTCCTGAGTCCTCCTTATCTCTTTGCAACCTTGAACAAAATTTTGAGAGGCCCTGCCAGCCTTGTTCTTATCTTCATTTGCTTAAGCAACACATTCTCCACCTTCTCTGTAACATCTGAGAGAGGAGAAAATGCCTCAAAGAGTTTTTGGGATCATATATAGAACAATATTCCTATGGCCCTTCTGTGCCACTGCAAGAAAAAGAATACTGAATTAAATGGACCTTTCGTCTGACCCAGCATTTTGTCTGACAAAAGCATTTTGTAGCCCTCTGTTCCTTCAGTGGTGGGGCTGCAGCTGAGATACAGCCTCTTGCCTAAGGCCAACCAGGGGATTTATAGCTTAATTTATCAGTGCAAATCAGCGGGTCATGACATTTCAACGGCACCACGGATGTCCTGCTGATTCCTAAACCCTGATTTGCTTTGCATAAGGGCAAACACCAAATGTATCCTTTTTACGAAAAGCTGGCACAAACTCGGGATGAAACGGTTGCATATTTTCCAGCTCGTTATGCATACAGGGACGTTGAAAGAGATGTTTTCTCTTGCTGCAGTTCTGACACACTTTTGGACAGACGGCCCAGCGTTCATGAAACAGAGGGAGGGGGCAAGACTTATCAGTGAGCTGCATCCAAGACCGAAACCAAGTGTGATTGCTGAGTCACAGGATACAGCGTGAAGACTCAAATTCTTGCTTGGCATTTGGCAGCTGTCAAAATGATAGGCTTGCTTCACGCTATCACACAGAAGCACTTCAAACCAAACCTGTTTCTGCACTTGACATCAGTTGCAATTAAGGTAAATAAGTGGAATCCCACGAATCTTGACAGGTGGACAGAGTTCCTGTTTGAATCAGACACTAGGCCTTGAACTCTGCTCCTTAAGAGTGATTGGAAGGGCTTTAGCTCAGCGGTAAGAGAACCTGCTTTGCACCCAAAAGGTCCAAGGTTCAATCCCCAGCCTCTCCACATAGGGCTTTGAAAGGTGCCATCTCTGAGTGCAGCACAGGGTCAGTCAACCTTAGACCTGGGAGCCGCCGACATTTCTATCCAGCTTTGGGGCTCTCTCTTCCCAGGTCACACATGTGATGTTGGTTTCTGTGTGTTGCCACTGTGCAGTGCTTGGAGTCACAGGACTCTGTTTACATTCCTGGGATTCCATACTGTTGGAAGTCTCACGGGAGACGGATGAGACGTTACTGGTTTCCTGTTCCTTTGTTTGTTTTCGGTTGCACTCTGCTCTCACAGAGAGACGATGTATTTTTTTCTGTCTGCGTAGCTTAGAAAATAAAGCATAGCCATGTAGCCATAAATCTCATCACTTCCGCGTGCTGCTTTGATTCTCTGCTGAATGGGATGTGCCTGGAGCCAGAGGCTCAGGTCGTTAATTATCGTCGGAGGCGATTCTGGAGGACTCGGCTGGAGGAGGATGAGCTTTATCACCTCGGTCGAGCGGAGATTCTGATATGTCAATGCCCCTGCTCCACTCCTCCTTCGTGTGCTGTTAACTGGCTGGGATGTGTTTTTGAACTGTGACAATGCCTCTCTTTTGTCCAGTTTGAGAGTTATGTGTGCCTGGCTGGAATGTCACCTATTGCACAAAGATTCACGTCGTTTTGCTGCACCTGCATTTCGCCTCGGGCCCCATCTGGCACAGGCACATGGCCCCTAGAAAGTTGCTCAGGAGGGAACATGGCCCTCAGATTGCAAAGGAAGGACAGTGTGTCTGGGGATCCGCCTCCTTTTTCTAGGTGCCCCACCTGACAAAGGACCACCAGGTGAATTCGTAAATGCACTAGGTGGGCTGTTTGCAGATGCTAGGATAGTAGAGGTCACTTGGTGAGTCAGTCCTTGTTCACCTTCCACAGGGTTCAAGAGATGATCTTCCCTCCCTTCTGTCCTTAGCCCAAACCAGACAGTGAGAAGGAATGGCACTCTCTGGCTGCTGCTTTTGTGCCATAATTTGAGCGTGTTTGCAAAATATCCAAATCTCTTTGGAAAACCTGCCCTTCTACACACAGAGCCACTCCCCATTTATTCCCTAAGTCTTGCTGCCCTCTAGTGATAGATGCTGTTGAATTTCAAGAGCACAGTGTCACAGCACTGTTGATCTTGTTCTTGTGGAATGAGATTACTCATTATTACCCAGAAGTTTGTTCTAAATTCAGTGGACTAAATTCATACCAGTGTGCCTAAGTTTGCAGTCTAAGGCTGCATCTGCTCCTTAAATTGTGTTGATATCATTGCCTGAAGAACTACTCTTTGTATTCACAATTTACCTGTTTAAAAGAAATAACATGGTACACCTTTTTAGGTAGCTCACAGGGCTGTCCTGTGCATTTTTATTAGTGCAGCTGTAGGGTAGAAACGAACTCTTATATTGGATTAATTAGGAGTTCTAAATCTTGAAATTGATCAGATCTGCATATTGTTTCCATCTATTTTTAAAAATTGGTTATTCTTATAGACCAGGAGTAGGGGACGTGGGTGGCATTGTGGGCTAAACCACAGAGCCTAGGACTTGCCGATCAGAAGATGAGCGGTTTGAATCCCTGCGACGGGGTGAGCTCCTGTTCTTTGGTCCCAGCTCCTGCCGTCAGTTCGAAAGCACGTCAGTGCAAGTAGATAAATAGGTACCACTCCGGCGGGAAGGTAAACGACGTTTCTGTGTGCTGCTCTGGTTCACCAGAAGTGGCTTAGTCATGCTGGCCACATGACCTGGAAGCTGTACGCCAGCTCCCTCGGCCAATAAAGCGAGATGAGCGCCGCAACCCCAGAGTCACCCATGACTGGACCTAATGGTCAGGCATCCCTTTACCTTTACTGGGCAAATACTGGGCAACTTTTGCCCAGATCCCTACGAGAGAAAACGGATTAACAGGTGACTCAGTTTCATCTTCCTGTGGCCCCTAACACATCCACAAAGAAGCGGGAATGCATCATCAAAACAGAGGACAAAAAAAGGGCACAACTTTGCATGAAATTCCCACATGCTAATTTGCATCTATAACCGTATGCAGTGCTTTTTTCTTTAAAAAAAATGTTTAGGGGTACTCTCATTTTGACTCAAGAAAATCACTATTTTATAGTTCAAATCTGGAAAAATAAATACAGTAAATGGACAAAAGTACAAAGAGTCACAAAATGTTTAGGGGAATGCGTACCCCCAGAAAAAAAGCACTGATTGACTATATGTTTAGACATAATTACTATATTCTAAATAGACGTACAATATATTTCACAATAGTGAGCAAGACTGTATGATTGGATGATTGATACGTGTGCTTGCTCTAGGTGCTAAGTGTTGATGGGCAATTTCAAGACTCCTCCTCCTCTCCCTTTTTAGGGTTTTTGATCTTTAACCTGATCTGGAACAGAGAGACCTTCAAACAGAGGACTGTCCTGTGTATAATAGGACATGGATGCTTGGCAGCTGGAAAGAGCATAAATGGAATCAGAGCAAACATAGAATCCCATCAGCGAACCTCTCCCTGGACTGCTCTAAACAGGTTGCTCCAGAAGCCCTTAAGGAAAACCAGCATCAAAAATGTCACTCAGATCCTGTGCTCCCTCAGTCTCACTGGCTGGAAGGAACTACGTGGCTGTGGAGATAGTGGGGAAATAGGAAACCTTTGGGTGCAAGAAGGTTGGCCATTGGGCTTTTGCTGACTGACTTAGCCAGTCTTGACCTACAGCAGGAATGGGGAACCTCCAGACATTAGACTCTCAATTTCCATCAGCTCCTGCCGGGGATGATAGGCATTGCAGAGTTCAGCATCATAGGGAGGGCCAATTCTGGCCTACTGCCAGAACCCAGATGGCAGTGGGAGCATCTAGCAAAGAGCTCGTTTCATTAGATGAAAAGGGAAATCTCTCCTGGGTTAGATGTTCAACTTCCTGAGTGTTTGGAGCAGCTCCTCTGATTCCTGATAGGCTCTACAGCAGGTGGTTTGATAAACCTCATGCATCCTTTACACAGAACATGTCCAAATGCTCAAATCACCACTTGATTCTTTGAGTTTCAAAAACAGGCGTATTCTAGATGGAAAACCAAATCTGTTTTAGTAAAAACAGCAGGTAGGCAGTCCCGTGGCATTTAAAAAAACTAATACGCTTATTACAGCATAAGCTTTGGTAGACAAGAGACAGATGGAGCAGATATAAGTAAAAAGCATAAGGAGAAGAACTCGTTTCATCAGGTTTCCCCTGGCTCTTAATTTTCTGATCACACTGCTTAGTATTTCTGTTTTGAAGTTCTTCTTAATATTTCATTGGATTTTATTTTGTGTTCGCTTTTTGGGTGTGGGTGTGTGATTTTATTATTGTCAATTGTGTGAACTGCTTTGCTATCAGTTATGTAAATAACAGGGACGCAGGTGGCGCTGTGGGTAAAACCTCAGCGCCTAGGACTTGCCGATCGCATGGTTGGCGGTTCGAATCCCCGCGGCGGGGTACGCTCCCGTCGTTCGGTCCCAGCGCCTGCCAACCTAGCAGTTCAAAAGCACCTCCGGGTGCAAGTAGATAAATAGGGACCGCTTACCAGCGGGAAGGTAAATGGCGTTCCGTGTGCTGTGCTGGCTCGCCAGATGCAGCTTGTCACGCTGGCCACGTGACCCAGAAGTGTCTGCGGACAGCGCTGGCTCCCGGCCTATAGAGTGAGATGAACGCACAACCCTAGAGTCTGGCAAGACTGGCCCGTACGGGCAGGGGTACCTTTACCTTATGTAAATAAATGAATGGGGGGAGGGTATCCTAAGGCACAAAAAGAAGGGGAAACCAGCAAACAGTGGAGCCCAAAGACTGCAAAATGCAGTAGTCTAGCCATGTGATATGGTTATGTCAAGTCATTGGCAAATGAACATAGCAAATAAGGAAGCATTTTTTCCCCTGTAGTGGGAAAGCCATCCATTACCGTCACTGAGTTTGGAAGAAGAAGAAAAATGCTCAGCTATATATTCCTCACTACCAGTAGATCTGGTTCCAGGTTAAGGAGTGTCTGGGTAGGGGTCCATCAATTAGTGGATTTAGTTGGCAGTGGTGGCAAGAACTGTGCACCAAATAGAACTGGGTGGGTAAGTCTAGCTACCATTTTAATTTCCATTTCTCCCCAAACAATTTTTTTATTAAGTTTCAACATTCAAAACATAATTTCATCTTTTCTTTTTGTCGACTTCTCACCCCGTTTTCCATGGAGTTGGTTTTTCCCCTTCAGCTGCACCCTACCTTCTATCTATCAAATCAAAACTACAATATTACTTCAATTTTACTTAGTTGCTCATAGCTCAAATCCTGCTCATGAGTTCATCATACTATATTTCTTTCAGTAGTCCGAAAAAGGCATCCGTTCTTCCATAAAACACTCATCATTAGATTCTCTTAATTTTGATGTTAATTTTGCCAGTTCTGCATAGTCAATTATCTTACTTATCCCTTCTTCTTTGGTAGGAACTTCTTTCTTCCATTTCTGTGCATAAAAAATCCTAGCTGCTGTTGCTATATACATAAAAAAATCTTTAACATTTTTTCTGCTCCTATAATCCCTAACAGAAACGCTTCATGCTTTTTTGATATACTCATTTTAAACATCTTTTTAAAAAATCTAATCATGTATCATTTCCCAAAATACCCTTGCTTTCCTGCAAGCCACCATTTTAATTTCCTATAAAAGGTAAAGGGACCCCTGACCATTAGGTCCAGTCGTGACCGACTCTGGGGTTGCGGCAGCACTCATCTCGCTTTATTGGCCGAGGGAGCCGGCGTACAGCTTCTGGGTCATGTGGCCAGCATGACTAAGCCGCTTCTGGCGAACCAGAGCAGTGCACAGAAACGCCGTTTACCTTCCCGCTGGAGCGGTACCTATTGATCTACTTGCACTTTGATGTGCTTTCGAACTGCTAGGTTGGCAGGAGCAGGGACCGAGCAACGGGAGCTCACCCCGTCACGGGGATTCAAATCGATACTTCCCCCCAATTGTTTGGGGAATTGTGAGAAATGAAATGGTGGCTTGAAACCAATCAACCAGTACTGTTCAGAGTTTTTATAAAAAAAGCCTGAGGCAGCAAGGTCACTCCTGTCAGGACAGATGCCAAGAATGCCAGGGCCAAGTATGAGTGGTCTGCTGACCATCACACAATTTGGTTTGTCCCAGTTTGAATTCATATTCAGTTGAATGCAGCACAGTAGTATTTTTGAAAGGCTGTACTGAACTGCCTATCTAAAGCAGTTGCTAATAAAGCCATTGTAATGGGATCCCTATTTTCTGGAAAAATTCCTAAATAAATGGTGAAAGGATAGCACTCGGTGTAAAATGAATCCCTAACATGGAAATTAGGAACCCAGCAACCCATTCTCTAAAAGTCTACTTTCAGATGCATATTATTTATTTGTTAATTTCCATACCTCTTTGTATGAAATTCTTCTGAAATACTAATGCAGCCAGCTGCTGGGTTGGTACGCTTTGCAAACCGAACATCTGCTTAATTCTGGGCTCTGGGTAATTTCCTACCAACAAACAGCATCGATATGTGTGAATGATCGCAGCAATTTTATTTTCACAATCAAAGCTCTAAATCTACCTTCATTTTGCATGGATGAATAATACATGTGGCATGTTTCCCTGGACGAGGTTGCATTGCACTTCAGAGAACAGCGTGTGGAGCCCTATTTGCACAGCAAAATCATCTGCTATGTTATGTTTAGGAAGCAGCCATTTTCTTACGTGCCAGTTTACAATCATCCTCAATGAAGTCTCTTAAAGTACATAATCTGTAATTAATGGGCTGCCTCCTTCGGTTGTTCCCAAAAAAACCCATTGATTTGTGAGAAGTGCAAAAAACATGCGCTTTGTTCTTCCACTAAAATCTGAGGCCACCGTCACACCCACACCATCCATTTAAAGCACATGACTTCTCCCAAACCATCATGTGCCCCACAGTTTACCCTTCACCAAGCTACAATTCCCAGCACCTTTAACCTACAGTTCCCAGGATCTTGGGTGGTGTTGGGAAGCAATGTGCTTTGCCACATGGCTTTAGACTTAGAGGGTAGGACTTGATTCACAGGGCCGGATTTAGGTTTGATGAGGCTCTAAGCTACAGAAGGTAATGGGGCCCTTTATATGTCCAGCTGTCCTTTGTCAACAACAAATTGTCACTGTTTTTTGTGTGGAAGATATGCTATATGGTAATTTACAGACCTAATAGGTATCTAAAGCCATTTGCACATGCAGAATGTAGGCACCCTAAATATAGAAATGAGCAAACCAGTGATATTTTAGGGAGCAGGCTAGCAGGCCCATTACTTATATCATAGGAGCCTACACAAAACACTGATGCTGTATGTAGTTTTTTTTTATCTTATATTTTGGAAACATACATCCAGTTCCCCCCCCCTTATTTTTTTGGGGGGGGGGCAAGAGAGTGAGGCCCTAAGCTATAGCTTGTTTAGCTTATACGTAAATCCAGCAATGACTTGATTTGACTAAACCTCTGACAGAACTTATTTTAAAAAATAGTTTTTGTTAAGGGTTTTCTGTGCGTGTGCTACAAAACAGATATAAAAGGTACGTCTATCAATTCATAAGAGTCTTTTTTTCACAGTTTGTTTACATTGAGCGAGAGACATTTTTTTGTCACAGACACCTCGTCTCCCTCGGGAGGTTGTGAACTCTCCTTCCTTGGAGGTTTTCTTAAGCAGCGCTTTAGCTGAGATTCCTGTATGGGGACGGGGGGGGGCGGGAACGGGGTTGGACTAGATGACCCTTGAGGTTCCCTTCCAACTCTGCGACTCAAGCACACTGAGGCCGCTGGCCAGCTGCAAACCCTCCGGATGGGGCTGAGCTGCGAAAGTTGGGAGAAAGAGAAGCAACCGCGCGATGGAAAGGGCGAGCGCAGACACCGGCGCTGCGCCTTCTTCCCTCGACGGCGCCTCCGTCCGCTGCCCGAGGAAGAAGGGAGGGAGGGAGAAGCAGCCACGTCACTGCCTCCTCCTCCTCCTTCTCCCTCTTTCCCCTTCCCTCCTTCCTTTCTCCCCCTCCGTTGCTGCGGGAAGCAGCGAGGGAGCTGCAAAAAGTCAGTCAGACAGAGGAAGGCGGTCAAGCGCGCCTGGCCCCTCCTGCCTTTTGCATCGGGCGCTCTGGGAAACTTTTGGCGACTTCTGCCTTTCTAGCAAGAGGGGTGGAGATATTCCCCGGACTGGGCAGTCTTGGGTCATCCCTGGGACGGTAGGAGGGTTTCAGCCTTTTAGGAAAGTCACGTCAGAATGCAGCCCGGCCCTGCGCGCGGGTTTACTTGCGAGTCGACGGGACTCGCCCCCCTAGTAAGCGTGCATTAATTAGGAGGAGAGCGGGACAGGACGGGCTTTGCGCTGCAAATCCTATACGCGTGTCTGTTCAGCAGGGAGCCCCATTGAGTTCACACGAGCTTGCCCTCAGGTAAGTGTGTCTAAGGGCTGCACTGCTGTTCTGTCAGCCGGTGCCGGGGATGAAAGTGGACCGAAAAGAAGACTCACCCAGACTTGTTTCAGGAGACATTTATCGGTGAGTCAGCTGGCTGGGTAAATTCAGAAGTCGGGTGTGGTAGTACTGATGGCTAGACTCACAAAATCTTTACCATGTGGCTGCAGTCTTGGCTGGGCAGTGTAAGAATTGACCCAGGAGGAGAATCCAGCGCTTGGTGGTGTGTTGGGGTTTAAGAAAAAATAAAAATAAAAAAACTTTTGTCAGGGGGAGTAGGGTTGTCATTCTTCATCTGTACATGCTGATTTGCAAATTTTAAAAAGATTTCCCTGTTGAATATCTAGAAGATGCAGAGCCCAGAAGACTGTGCATTAAAAAACCCTGGCCATGTTGCGAACCTAAATTGCTGGCTTGCTGAAGCAGCCGGACAACCTTGGAACAGTTCATGGCTAAGTGGAATGGGAGAATGGAGGCCGATCTGTGGCTATAGGGCTGGCACAGAGCTTTAAAGCTGCAGTTGCAGGTCTTGGCATAAATACTGAGGATGGGTGAATGCCTGGCATTTTGGTGTAACCTTTGAGTAAGGCAGTAACTTCCATCAAGAAGAGACGGGGTTGAGGAAGGCACTATGGGGACTGCTTCATCGTTGGTGAACCCCATCGGCACGGTCGGGGAGGTGATTGAAGACACCTATGAGGGAGGCGGTGGCGAAGCTTGCGAGATCCCCGTGGAGGTGAAGCCCAAAGCCCGCCTCCTGCGCAGCTCCTTCCGCCGTGTGGGGACGTCGCGGCCTGGAGGCCTCATCGGAGCCAGCTTCAAGTCCACAGCGTCCGTACAGGAGCTGGAATGCATGGCAGAGTACGAGCGCCTGAAAAAGGAATACGAGATCTTCCGCATCAGCAAGAACAACGAGGTGGCCTCTATGATGAAAAAGGAGAACAAGCTGGATAAGGAGAACAAGAGACTTCGGGCAGAGCTACAGGTAACTTGAAAGGCTGGGACAGCCATCTTGGGCTAGCAAAAAGAGGCATAGGTTTACAAGACCAAACATAATAAAACAACAACACCACCGCTTTGGAATTGGAGAGCAGCTTCTTGCAAGCTGCCAATTTTTCTATTCTGACACTTAGACGTTAACAGTCAAAACCATTGCTTAGCTGTAATTTTTCATCCTAGGGAAAACTCTCTCTCTCTCTCTCTCTCAATAACACTGGTCTTTTTTTAGGCACTTCAGAAAACCTATCAAAAGATACTTCGAGAGAAAGAAAGTGCTCTAGAGGCCAAATATCAAGCCATGGAGAGAGCAGCTACATTCGAACACGACCGGGACAAAGTCAAGAGGCAGTTCAAGGTAAATTGCTCCTTCTAGCAGCCAATTCAGGTGCTGAGTGCCGGTAGCTTTTGAAACCAGGACTGCGAAACAAAAAGGAAGTATCAATATGCTTGGGGAATATGCAAGGGGAGACCTCCCTGCAACTCAGTGGGCACTGAACATGTATGCTGAGTGTCTGTTAATGGGAGAAAACACAAAACTAGAGGAAGGAATCGAATGGAGCATTTTGAAGAAGGAAAAGTGGCCAAAACCCTAAACAGGCCCACTCCACACTGCAAGATTTTGTTGCAGTTCCCATTTGTGTCTACTTATTTTCCTTCTGTCTTTCACATTGCGTCGTGGTGGGGGCTGAGGGTCCTGTCGCTTGTACATCAGACTGTCCCAGCGGGTGTTAGTTTCATGCCAGCATGAAAGGACTCTCACATACTATTAAGTGGTGTTTTAGAACAGCT
Organism: Podarcis muralis; assembly: GCF_964188315.1. Classification (NCBI taxonomy): domain Eukaryota; kingdom Metazoa; phylum Chordata; class Lepidosauria; order Squamata; family Lacertidae; genus Podarcis; species Podarcis muralis. Next base: position 48,013,776 of record NC_135666.1, on the reverse strand, counting down.
GTAAATTCTGGCTGGTGGTTAGGTTCATATAGTTAACCTTACTTTTTTATATAGATTTTTAGAGAAACCAAGGAAAACGAAATTCAGGATTTACTGAGGGCTAAGCGGGATCTGGAGGCAAAACTGCAGAGGCTGCAGGCCCAGGGCATCCAAGTCTTTGATCCTGAGGAGTCGGATTCAGATGACAGCAGCACGGAGGTTACCGGTAAGAATTTTAACCTGCTGCTTTTGCCAGTCATGTGGGGGGAAAATGTATACAGTCATACCTCGGGATGAATATGCTTCAGCTTAAATATTTTCGGGTTGCGCTCTGTGGTGACCCGGAAGCAAAAGAGCATGCTACTTCCGGGTTTTGCCGCTCGCGCATGCGCATCTGCTCAAAATGACGTCATGCGCAGAAGCGGCAAAACGCGACATGAGCATCTGCGCAGTCGCGTCTTACGTTCACTTCAGGATGCGAGCGGGGCTCTGGAACGGATCCTGTTCGCATCCAGAGGTACCACTGTATAAATGTGTAGCATAAGATAGACAAAAAGCTTCTATTCCTAGTGGATTAAAAAAACTACAATATAATATTAACTTTTAAACAATGATAATCTGCTAAATTACTACCCACCCACCCATGAACTCATCACACAAGCCATTTCAAATTGTAGTATCGCTGTACAGTGATCCTCACGTGCACCACTGCCAAAGGATGCTATTTGGCCCCCAAATGTAATGTTGCACCCCACCCCAAACTCCTAGCAGTGCAAGATTCCGTGGGTCTTAGGCGCTTCCCCGGTGTTCATGTTTCCTTTTGGAAATGAGGCACAGCAGAGACTGCGGTGTCTTTATGATATAAAGTTTTATCTACACATATATACAACCTGAGCCTATGATGGAGGGGTTGCAGCGTTAACACCCCAAAAAGGTTTTAATTTTCCTATAGCTGCAGTCTTGGATTCAAACAGAAATCAAACAGTTGCTCTCAAATACTGTTCTGACTCTCCAGCTTGCTGATTTAATTCTTGGTCACATCACTGCAACTCCTAAACTCAGGCTTTGTCCTTCTAACTATTTTCCATCTCACACTGAGCGTCTTTCCTTTGTTTCCCTTAATGGCCAAACACCCAAGATATTATATCAACACCAGAAGCTAGCCTGGGTTATACAATGATAATAATCTGATTGCGTTTTAAGCTGTTCTCTTACGTTACTACTACTACTACTACTACTACTACTACTACTAATATATTATTTATACCCTGCCCATCTGGCTGGGCTTCCCCAGCCACTCTGGGTGGCTTCCAACAAAATATTAAAATACAGTAATGCATCAAACATTAAAAGCTTCCCTAAACAGGGCTGCCTTTGATAATTCATTATTTGATTTATGTAATAATAATAATAATAATATAATTAATAATTTATTATTTATACCCCACCCATCTGGCTGAGTTTCCCCAGCCACTCTGGGCAGCTCCCAATCGAGTGTTAAAAACAATACAGCATTAAATATTAAAAACTTCCCTAAACAGGGCTGCCTTCAGATGTCTTTTAAAGATAGGATAGCTGCTTATTTCCTTCAGGGTGTTCCACAGGGTGGGTGCCACTTCCAAGAAGACCCTCTGTCTGGTTCCCTGTAACCTCCCTTCTCGCAGTGAGGGAACCTCCAGAAGGCCCTCGGCGCTGGACCTCAGTGTCCGGGCTGAACAATGGGGGTGGAGACGCTCCTTCAGGTATACAGGACCGAGGCCGTTTAGGCTGATTAAATTGTTGCATGGCGCCTAAATGACTAGGCAATTGATGACCAGTCTATGTAAGCAATAGGTATCCATCAGTAAATGCTTGTTTCATTTTTAAGCCACTGGAGCTCAGACCGAGTATTGGACTGGTGGAGCTTTGGGAAGCGAGCCTTCCATGGGCAGCATGATACAGCTTCAGCAGTCCTTCCGAGGCCCCGAGTTTGCACATAGCTCCATAGATGTGGAAGGGCCATTTGCAAATGTCAACAGAGGTAAGGCCTTGGTTCTTTCTGAAGAATTTAAAAAGACCCGAGACAAAATCTTGCAGTGTTGTATCACTTCAAGACAAACTTTGGCTGAAATGCGGAGTCGACCTACAGAACAATTCATCTTTTCACCAGTGTTTTAGTTTTATCACGTACCGGCACAAATTCCAGCTCCTTTGCAGATGACCTGTAGTGGCAATTGAGGTTTAAACTGGTGAAATAATGATTGATTGATTGATTGATTGGTTGAATCTTCCCTCCCTATCCGGAAATGGGTGTTGTGTTGTTGTGGTTGTTAGAGGCATCACTTTCATAAGTCATATGTGTGTCTCTCTGTGTGTGAAGCCACCCAAAGGGACTTCTTTTCTTTTTAAAGAGAGCACTACGGCACACATACTTGGTAGTACAGGATATTTTCATTCGCTGCTTCGAAACGTGACATTCAGTTTAAAGAAATATTGAGCAACATTTTGTGGCCCTTAAGTTCCAGCCTGGCAACATTGACAGGCCAGGCCAATTGCATACCGTCCCCTGTGGCTGTCGGAAGAGCATGGTGGGAGGGATGGACTGGCAGGGCTGCATTAAGCTGATTGGTGGTTTTGAATTGGCTAACAATGTGTTTGTGTGTGTTGTCTTTTCTTACGTTTGCAGATGACTGGGATGCAGCTGTCGCTAGTTTGCTGCAAGTCACTCCCTTGTTTTCCCACTCTTTGTGGAGCAATACAATTAGGGTGTATCTCATCAGTACAGAAGAGACTCAGCAAGAAGTAGACATTTTCATCCAGGTGAGAAAAATGCGTGCAGGATATACTAGTGATTTTCTACACTTTTCTGCGTTCTGTTGTCACAACACTTTGCAATCTGCTTCACATGGACAATAAACCGTATCCTGATTTCACAGTTTTCGAAACAGGGAACATTGCCCAGTTAGTAGAGCCTGTGTTTTGTATTGATAAGATTTCTAGGTTACTGCTTGCCATTTTCTAGTTTAAAAGTAATTATGAGTCATTTTGCTGAGCTAGGTGTCTGCCTCAAGGTATAGAGAACTGCTACTCACCAGAGCAGACAGTATAAGCCTTAAATATATTACTTGGCTCATAAATAATGTGGGTTTTTTCTGTCATATGGAGCAGAATTTTCTGAATTTATGATGCCTTGGTGACCTGGTGTGTGACACAATGAATCACTTCAGTGCAAAGAGTGTATTATTCTGGCTGTGTGACACAGCAACTTTATTTTGAATTTTGGTTTGATCAGAATATAACTTCCATCCACCTGGTTGTAGTCCACACTGTCATTTATTTACCTATCAACCCAACAAAATCTCAGTATAATGTACAGCAACTGGATAAGTGTTTTATTAGAGTTATGCTTAGCTTGAAATGCCCCTGGGCTTTTGCAAACCTTTTCAAGAAAGGGAAGTTCAAGCCCCTCCAAACCAGAACTGCTGTCTTCAATTTGAACCTACCTGAGCACTAAAATCAATGTTGAAATCTGGATTCTGCGACCATTGGAGGTGCAGTGGGTGGGAGGTCCAGTGCTGTGGAACACTCTTCCAACAGGGGTCTGTCCGACACCATTGCTACCCATGTTTCGTGGAGCAATGGAAATACGGCTGTTCTAGTGAGCTTTTGGGTCTTACGTCAACTGATTTGAAACTCTTCTATTTTCAACTGTGCATGAAATTGTGCTGTGATCTTGGATATTATTCTTGTGCTTGTATAATATATTATTTTGGTCTTTCAGTACTTTCTTTGCTTGGTTGTGTGAACCAGTTTGAGTATCCTTGTATAGAAAAGCGAGTTATAAATTATTGTAAGTAAATAAATCTGAGAAACAAAAGAACGGGACTGTCTCTTGGCATGTCCTTGACATTATCCAGAGCATCTTGTAGCTAACTGGAGAGAAAATAAATCGATTTAGGAAGGAAGGTGGTATCCAGCATGTCAAATGACTCTCAGGCTTACAACCCACTACTAGTAATCATTTATGAATGACTGTGGCTGAGAGCAGACTTAATGGTTAACAGTGATTACTGCTAACCAGAGTTTCTTGTGTTAACCCTGATTAAGATGCCAGTGAAACAATGGCTTAGCTTGCTCAGTCTTGTTTTTTGTGATGGCAATTTAGCACCCATAACAAAACCCACATTTTCCTCTTAACTTTCAGAAATACTCTCCCAAACTTCGGAAATATTGTGAAACAATGGAATACTTCTTCCAAGCTGTCCATTTTCCAGTAGAAACCGAAAGTACTTTCCAGGCTGTGAGAAAATGGGAAATTGAGAAAAGCTCTTTAGCCATTTTGTTCTTGCATCTAAATTTGCCAAGGTGAGTTAGCAGCTTAGGAAACCGTTAAACAGAAACAGGCAAGTACATCAGTAAAAGAGGACTATGTCACTAAGATGTTCCTGGGTATATGGAATATATTTTCAATCAGTTTTGTTTCGAAATACTTGAATACAGAACCTGCCTTAAACCAGCTTCTCTCAACGCTTCAGGTTTTCTAACATATTCCGATTGAAGTGCGCTTACTTTATTAAAATGTATACACTAGCATTCTTCCTAGAAAGAATACTAAGAGCACAATGTCTAATGCCTACTTACTGTGTTTAATGAGGATTATAGGATTTCAGCCTAAGGGTAGTTTTCCTTAAAAGGCCCACTTGGTTTTATTCATTTTTGTTTCTTTCTTTACAACTCTGAATCTCAGGGCGTTTTTGCCCTCAGTTTTTTAAAGGCACGTTGCTTGTTTCGTGATAAAAAGGCTTGTCCCTTTTTGACTGGAGCCTTTTGTAGGAAAAAATGCACCCTTGGGGCTGATGTTGATGAAAACTGTGTGCTACAGCAGAATAGTATATAGCACAAAAATGCTGGTTTTTCAATCTAGCTGCCTGCTGGATGAGTGCGAAGAAGCCTTCTTGAAAAACCCCGAAGGGAAGCCCCGGCTTATTTGCCACCGACTGGAAGATGGACAAGTCGGTTCGGATTCTGTGCAGCGATTAGTTGAGCAAGTTCGTTATGTGAACAAAACAAAGGTAATCAGAGTGTTGGTACATTTATCAGTTTTCTTATTTTGTAACCGTTTGTAGAAGCTGGTGTTAACATAATTTGTATGTGACTCCTTAAATAAATTTTTTTTAAAGGATAGTGCATGCAGGAAGATAATGGAATAGCACACATTCTGGCAATTGAATGCAACCTGATCGTGCAATCCCAAATCAATTTTGCTTCCCAGATAGTTGTTTACTGTCACGCTGCAATAGTTGTTTCTGTCTTTAATACAAATATCTAGTGGAAAAAAGGTTGAGGTTTCCAAAAAGAGATATTGCTTCTAAGATTGCTGTGATAGTAATATTTTTCACCTTGAACCCTAATGAGGAAGGATTTTTATTTTTTATTTTTTGGCCTTTAAAATGTGCTTTTGTTTATGTAGTTCACTTCGGGGGAAAATGTTCTGTCCTTAAAATTAATTGGATTCAAAGAATGAAGATACTCTTCGAATTACTCTTCCCTACTAGCATTCATTTTTGTCTTTTGTCATTCCTGCCCTTTGTACTACTGGGTTTGAAACGGCTATTATTGGGTGGTTATTGCATATCGGTGCAAATTTTAAATACAGCCCTTCACCCAAATATGCAGCGTGGCCTGATGATCCATACCCTTTGAAAAGCAACAACCCCATTTAATTCTTTTTGTGATATTTAATTTTAAAATGTAAATTAAGTTTGTGTATGTTTGTAACGAAGCAGTTTTTAAGAGGAAAAGAGTAGCTCATCTAGGTTTCTTATGGAATCAGGAGATTGAATTATTGTTGCCTAGGAGAGTAGTATGCTGAACTGACTTTCTGTTTTTTTAAAGTGTGCAAATCTTTTCTGAATAAGATGCCCCAGGTCTGTAAAAACAACCTACAACTATCTGGAAACATAGTTTTTCAGAATCATTTCTCTCTCCTTCTACCCCAGATCATCAGCCATATGGGAGGAGAAGAGGAAGGAGCCCGTGAAGTCTATAATTATGTGGAAAAGACCATAAAACAGGTATTTCCCCAAAGGCCAGTTGTCTGGTGGAAAAGCAGTGTATAAATGCTGTGATATTTTTTATTTTTTAAAGGAGTAAATCAACATGGGGTTCTTGACTTTTGTTTGCATAAATTGGGGTTGCTTCACACATTGCATTATTATATGCATATCTAAAGTATATTTTAAAGGATCTTATTTAAAGCCAGAGGAGGGAAGCCAAAAGCATTTGGCTTCCGCTTTAAAACTAATTGCAGGTTTAGGTAATATGCAAACTTCAAGAAACTGTGGGTTGCTTTAACTATGGTTGGTGAGAACAAGCAAAGATCTGAAATCATGATTTGACCCCGGCTTGTTCTCAATAGCCACCCTGAAATTGTAAAGAAGAAGAAGAAAGGTAAATGACCCCTGGACTGTTAAGTCCAGTCAAAGGTGACTATGGGGTTGCGGCGCTCATCTCACTTTCAGGCCGAGGGAGCTGGTGTTTGACCACAGACAGCTTTCCAGGTCTTGTTGCCAGCATGACTTAAACTGATTCTGGCACAACGGGACACCGTGACGGAAACCAGAGCACACGGAAATGCTGTTTACCTTACCGTCACAGCAGTACCTATTTATCTACTTGCACTGGCATGCTTTTGAACTGCTAGGTTGGCAGGAGCTGGGACAGAGCAATGGGAGCTCACTCCTTCATGGGGATTCAAACTGCCAACCTTCTGATCGGCAAGCCCCAGAGGCTCAGTGGTTTAGACCACAGCACCACCCGTGTCCCTCTGAAATAGAACATCAGCAGAATGCTTTGTTTGACATCAGAAGCTTCCAGTCTCTTTCCTTGTATGCTCAGAAGAGGAAAGAACAGAGAAAGCCCAAGATTTGCTGTAGTAGGAAAACCATGGTTTGATGTTAAGTTTGAACTGGACTGATGGCAGGACATCCCTAAAACACATGAACTATATGAAGAAAGGATGATTCCTCCAAAGCCCACCTGAATTTGGTGGTGGAGAAGTCCTTGGGGTAGATTTAAGCCCCTGCACCTCCTTCTTTAGGGACGCGGGTGGTGCTGTGGGTTAAACCACAGAGCCTAGGACTTGCGGATCAGAAGGTCAGCGGTTCGAATCCCCGCTACGGGGTGAGCTCCCGTTGCTCAGTCCCTGCTCCTGCCAACCTAGCAGTTTGAAAGCACGTCAAAGTGCGAGTAGATAAATAGGTACCGCTATGGCGTTTCCGTGTGCTGCTCTAGTTTGCCAGAAGCGGCTTAGTCATGCTGGCCACATGACCCGGAAACTGTATGCCAGCTCCCTCGGCCAATAAAGCGAGATGAGCGCCGCAACCCCAGAGTTGTCCGCAACTGGACCTAATGGTCAGGGGTCCCTTTACCTTTACTTTACCTCCTTCTTTGGAGACTGACCACTTTATAGACAAGAGTCACTCACTGCTTCTTCATAGGATTTGTTTTTCTGCTAACATAGGATATACTGGGCTGTGAAATTACACAACTGGAAAGGAAGGGCGCAACAGACAGTGCTGAGCCTTCCATTCCTGAAGAGGAAATTTTTGGAGACGTGCTGTGGGATGCTCACGATGAACAAGAACAGATGGAGGCATTCCAGCAGGCGTCCAGTTCAACTTCTGAGCTTGGATTTGAGAAAGTAAGCTTGTGCCCTATTTTAAGGCACACAATAAGTGTTTGTGTCTGTTTTCCTTCACTTGCAGCAGGGCTGCCACTCTTGCAGGAAGAGTGGGGTTTGCAAACATCCCTGGAGGCTTTCAGTCTTCAGGCTGAAGGAGGCCATATGTCTCAGGCAGACGATTCGGTTGGTTCTGGGACAATTGCCAAATGTGCCTACACCAAGGAGGAAATGTAATGATCGTATTCTAGCTGGCTGTATGCTTCCTTACTGTTGAAGTAACAAGTAAAATGGTACCTCGGGTTACATACGCTTCAGGTTACATACGCTTCAGGTTACAGACTTCGCTAACCTGGAAATAGTATCTCAGGTTAAGAACTTTGCTTCAGGATGAGAACAGAAATTGCGCGGCGGCGGCGGCAGGAGGCCCCATTAGCTAAAGTGGTGCTTCAGGTTAAGAACAGTTTCGGGTTAAGAACGGACCTCTGGAACGAATTAAGTACGTAACCAGAGGTAAAGATAAAGGTACTCCTGACCACTAGGTCCAGTCGTGACCGACTCATCTCTCTCTATAGGCTGAGGGAACCGGCGTACAGCTTCCGGGTCATGTGGCCAGCATGACTAAGCCGCTTCTGGCGAACCAGAGCAGCGCACGGAAACGCTGTTTACCTTCCCGCCGGAGCGGTACCTATTTATCTACTTGCACTTTGACGAGCTTTCGAACTGCTAGGTTGGCAGGAGCAGGGACCGAGCAACGGGAGCTCACCCCGTCACACGGATTCGAACCGCCGACCTTCTGATTGGCAAGTCCTAGGCTCTGTGGTTTAACCCACAGCACCACCTGCGTCCCTGCACATGCTTAACCAGAGGTACTACTGTATAAAAACTTAACCTTAAGTCTTGGCTGCTCCCAGACGAAGGTTTTCTGAGTGCTTTCCAGCAACGGTGCTCATTCTGTCAGTGCAAAAGGCGGATCGCGGGCCAGCACAAGGTGGCTCACAGCTGACAAAAAACAAGTGAGCAAATGCAACCTCCATATTCAGGTGTATTTTAAACCACTTGAGGTTCAGAGCCACAGTGCAAAACCAGTTATGGGGGTAATCTATTGACTTGGCAAGTCTCTGGTATATGTTAGGTCCCTTTGAACAAGATAATCTTTAAAACAAAATGCTTGATAACTGTACGAATTTTAACTTGAGATCCTGCACCTGCTTACATGCAAACCACTGCTGTTAAAATTAACAGGAACTGCTTCTGAATCAAAAGGCTGAAGGTCTTGTTGACTTTCCTGGCACTTAAAATACGTTTGGGTTTTGCTGTATTGTACCCTGTTGCTGCAATCCACTGGTTTCTTTCATACATAGAAATCTAAACAGAAAACTGTTGGCAAGAAGGGCACCAACTCTATGTATACATTCCTTTGCACATGGAGGTGTGCTCCCTCTGTGTTTTAATCAAGGGGCAGCACATGCGCAGGGGAGCTGGGTGTGCAATTAAGCATTCACAGGGGCCTGGATTGTGTACAATGGCTTGGCTGTCAAGACTTCAGAAAGCATATTTGAAGAGGGAAATGTACAGTGGTACCTCGGGTTAAGAACTTAATTCGTCCTGGAGGTCCGTTCTTAACCTGAAACTGTTCTTAACCTGAGGTACCACTTTAGCTAATGGGGCCTCCTGCTGCTGCCGCACAATTTCTGTTCTCATCCTGAAGCAAAGTTCTTAACCCGAGGTACTATTTCCAGGTTAGCGGAGTCTGTAACCTGAAGCGTATGTAACCTGAAGCATCTGTAACCCGAGGTACCACTGTACTCACCTTAGAAATGTAGCTCACGGAATAGTGGTGCTCCTAGAGTTCAAAAAGTCATACATTGGAAGAAATTGTTTCATGCTAAGTGAATTTAAGAGTTTTGCGGATGTATCTTTTCTATCACATTTACATAAATCAATGTTGGAAGGATTGCACCTGTTTCTGGGTATGTTGAATTTCAGTATATTGGCTGTAAGAGGCGATTCTGCATTTTGGTGAGGAGAGGCCTAGGCTAAAAGCAAAGCTGTCCCTCCAGAATTTTGAAGAATCATACTAAATCTTTTAGTTATAAGAGCATGTGCTATGGCACTTTCAATGACGTGATGCTGAGAGACCCCTAATTGAATATCTGGATTTTTTTTAAAAAAAAAAGGGGGAAAGGGATCCAGACATTCAAGTCTACTTGTGAAATATTTATGTGGTTTGCATATGATGGTTAGTGGTTTGCTGTGATCATGCCTTGGAGAGCTCTTTTGCTCCTCCCACTCATGCATAGAGGAAATAAACAATGATCCCTGGTTCAGAAGAAGAAGAGTTTGGATTTGATATCCTGCTTTATCACTACCCGAAGGAGTCTCAAAGCGGCTAACATTCTCCTTTCCCTTCCTCCCCCACAACAAACACTCTGTGAGGTGAGTGAGGCTGAGAGACTTCAGAGAAGTGTGACTGGCCCAAGGTCACCTAGCAGCTTCATGTGGAGGAGCGGGGAATCGAACCCGGTTCACCAGATTACAAGTCCACCACTCTTAACCCCTACACCACACTGACATAAGCACGAAGCCAGCGGTCATTACTTGCTTCCTCTGTGCATGAGTCGGGAGCAAAAGAGCCCTCTTATCATGGTAGCCTATTAACCATGTGGTGCATGAATGGGGCCAGTATTTGAGAAAGTAAGCTTAGCTCAGCCCTGCCCCTGCTGTGTGATGGTGGCTACTATGTTTGTGAGCTAATCTGTGACCAAGACAGTGTCCTTAAGAATACTAATATGGACACAAGCCAATTAAATTCAGCGTGACTTACGAGTCAATGTGGTTAGAACTGAGTGTTTGGGGGACCCAAGATGCTGTTATTATCATCTTATTATATCGCACAGAGCCTCAAGATCAAGTAGATGTTTAGATTTTTTAATCACTCTGTTTCTTGACTTAACCCCAGAGCTCTTTGTTACGATGCCTGATTTTTGTTTGCAGTATTACGAACGCCTGAATGACTTGGTGGCAGCCCCAGCGCCAATCCCGCCCCTTCTCGTGTCTGGAGGACCAGGCTCAGGAAAATCTCTCCTTTTGTCAAAATGGTATAGTCTTTTAAGTGTTTCCCTTCTTGGTTTTTACTATGGGTCCCCATAGTTGTACCCAATACAGGATATAACAGAGAAAGTTCACAAGAGCAGCCTTTCAGAGCTGAACCAGATATGCCAGTCCAAGCGTGACAGCTAAGGGGACGTAATGGAGGAGCAGTTGCCTTGCCTAGAGCAGAGTTAGTGCTTCTTAGGGAACTTCTTTTGCAAAATGGAGTCAAAGCTGGACTCTAGCTCCTATAGAGGAACAGGGTCTGTTCCTGCTGTGTCTCCTCCTCCTCCGCCTCCTCCTCGGCCTTTCAGTTCTGTGTGGGGGGTTTTTAACACTCCCCCCAATATTCCGTAGCAAAGATGGGGAAGCCATGATCCTCTGGGTGTTGATTTCCCTGCCTAAATCCCATGGACGCTGCTGAGTAAGAAGTCCCAAGTCCACAAAATAGCTCTTGGATAGAAATAAACCTGGCAGATAGAAGGTACTTCTCAAATGTTCAAAAGCACGGTCCTCTCTTCAACCTTTTGGAAGCCAAGAGAAACTATTTCTCTTGGAAATAGGACCCTCGTACCAACAGGACCGCCTCTCCCGGTATGCCCCACGGAGAGCCTCAAGGTCCATAAATAGCAACACCCTAGTGGTCCCGGGCCCTAATGAAGTTAGATTGGCTTCAACCAGAGCCAGGGCCTTTTCAACACTGGCTCCGGCCTGGTGGAACGCTCTGCCTCATGAGACCAGGGCCCTGCAGGATCTGATTTCTTTCCACAGGGCCTGTAAGACAGAGTTGTTCCGCCTGGCCTTTGGCTTGGAGTCAATTTCATTCCCTCCCCCTCTTTCCTTTTTCCTTTCTCCTTCTGTGATGGAGCTCCTATTTGGGGACTTCCCTGGCTTTTTTCTGGCCCATGTAGGACCAGTCTGGATAGTTAGCCTTGGTGAAGACTTGACATTTTCATCCCCAAAAAAGTTTTTGATTTGAGTTTCCACTGAAATGAGGCTGTGTTTTAATGTTTTAATGTTGTATTTTAATCTTGTTTTTAAGTTGTATTTCAATCAATTGTTTTTATATCAGGTGTTAGCTGCCCTGAGCCTGGTCCTGGCTGGGGAGGGCGGGGTATTAATAATAATAATAATAATAATAATAATAATAATAATAATAATAATAATAATATTAAAAAGGTGGACAGCCTGTTGCCTTCCGGCTGTAGCTGAACTACAGTTCCCATCAACCCCAGCCATCAAGGCCAATGGTTGGGGATGATGGGATGGTAGTCCAGCAACATTTGGAGGGCCACAGGTTTTCTGTCCTGCTTCTATTGTGGCCATTCTATGGGTCGGAAGGAAATCCTGCACATGCCTAATAACTGCAGGGTCAGGTTTTTGCCCCCTTTTTAGTGGTCTCAAAATGGTTGAAGAGCAAGTCTGAGGTGGCTGGGAGGTGATCACACCCACCTTCCTCACCCACCGATTAACTACCTCTGTCCTGTTGAGAGAAATCATTTGGCCAATAAGCCCCATAAACACGAATCCCCTTTGGACAGAGTGGGTTGTCTCCGAATAATATGCTGTACAGACTTTTTAAGTCCAGACAGTTGGCTGCTCCTGTTCATCCGCTTTCAAAGTATGTGTATACCCCACCCCCGTTCCCTTACAGCAAAGCATGGATGGTCAGAATGGTCAATTTGGCTAATGCCCCCTGAAAGCACAGTGCATTTATAAGTGCTGTCAACAAACTCAGTGGCAGGGCACATGTTGTGCATGCAGAAGGACTCAAGTTTGAGGGCCCAGCACCTCAGGCCGGCTGGGAATGAACCCTGCCTGAGAACTAGTACTGGGCTAAACGGACCAATGGTTTCAACTTGGTGCAAGGCATCTTCCTACATTCCTATACAGTCCCAATATTTCCCGCATACTGATCGTCCTTCTCTGCTCATTTTTTTTTAACATTTAAATACAGCCGACTCAAAATATTAAAAACAGTAAACTAACATTCCAAAAGATCATTGGCACCATTTAGATGCCATAATGCAACTTTGAAAATGTCGGTTCACGAGAAACCCATCTTCTCCCTTGTTTCTCTCTCTCCACCTTCTCACTAGGATTCAGTTACAACAGAAGCATTCGCCAAATACTCTCATCCTATATCATTTCGTTGGGAAACCTTTGTCTAGCAGTTCAGAGCCTGCGCTGATTCTCAGACGTCTCACTTTAAAGGTATTTCAAAAAAATAAAATAAAGTAAAAATTGGGCAGGGTAGAATCGTCAAAGTCTTTTTAAGGACCTGAATGCCTGTGTGCTAAAGAAAAAGTCAAGAACTATTTTATATTAACGGGCCTTGAATTTCTGATTTGACAGTAAGCCATCATATGGTGTACTGTGAACATTGTGATCCCTGGCAAGGAGGTCATTCCCATTTTTTCCCTCCCTGGGTCTTCGGGTCAGCACGGGATTGCAGCAAAGCAAAGGTTTGGCTTAGTATGTTGTGGAATCTTGGGACCACAGTTAAGGCCTCTCCTTGTTAACCATGGGGCGTAGCCAAGATTTGGCCTATGGTTACAGGTTGTGGTTGAGGAGAAGTGGCCTTAACCATGATTTTGGATGACATGTTAAGCCAAATGCTGGCCTAGCTGGTGTGCTCCATTGACCCCTATAACATGGAGAAGAGCAAGATGGCTGCATTTTCCTTCTTGGGAGCCAGTTAAAGATGGACTTCACGTGATATTCGGACGTGAGCAATATCTGCTTTGTCTCAAATGCCATGAAACTGCAAAAACAATCTCTAGGACACTGAAATATATATATATCTTAGGAATACCAGTTAGTTCATAACAACAACAACAAAAACCCTGAGAGTTAATGCACTGAGTAATATGTTTTCCTGGCAATTCCCAGCCATCTGGACAAAGAAGTAGAGACAGGTGGTATTTCGTCTGTTTGAGGCTCCAGGCAAACCCAGTCGGCGTTTTTCAGTTGGCAGCAGACTGCACTGCTGCTGAGCTTGTCTCTCTTGATTTAGATACATGCAGTCATATTTTTAAAATAATACCCTAATTCGTGGACCCGAAAGTAGTGTGAAGGCAAAGTGAATCAGCGTCTACCATTGAAGCTGGGCTGTTCTGGCCTTGTGAGCTGCATGGGAAGGGAACCATATGCAAGCCATTCTATGAAGTATAAGTGTAGTAGTTGTTTAAAGATATGACTGTTCTTTTTTAAAAAAGACGATGGTTCATTATGCTTGGCATTGATTCATACGTGGGTCCTCAGTCCCCTCTCCCTGCCACCCAGGATGTTGTGTGGTTCCTCATATGCTGGGCGATGCCAGGTCAGCCACTGGGACAAAAATGGTGATGTAGCACTTATAACGACAGAGATCACGTCCCCTGAAGCTGAGCCAGTAAATCAACATTCTTCTCTACCCATCCACCTATTATGGAGCCTCAAGGTCCATAAATAGCAACACCCTAGTGGTCCCGGGCCCTAAGGAAGTTAGATTAGCTTCAACCAGAGCTCAGGGCCTTTTCAACACTGGCCTGGTGGAATGCTCTGCCTCATGAGACCAGGGCCCTGCAGGATCTGATTTCTTTCCACAGGGCCTGTAAGACAGAGTTGTTCCGCCTGGCCTTTGGCTTGGAGCCAATTTGATTCCCTCCCCCTCTTTCTTTTTTCCTTTTTCCTTTCTCCTCCTGTGATGAGGCTGCATTTTAATATTTTAATGTTTCAATATTTTAATGTTGTATTTTAATCTTGTTTTTAAGTTGTATTCATTCAACTTGTTTTTTATTATTGCTTGCTAGCCACCCTGAGCCTGGCCTTGGCTGGGGAGGGCGGGGTATAAATAAAAATATTATTATTATTATAATTATTATTTTGCATTCTACGGGCTATTCAGCCCCACTGGGAAGAAGCAGGACTACATTCTGCAAAGGTCTACCATCCCATCATATACAGACAAAAGTTTTAATAGGATACTGCTAGGGCTGGGCAATATATATATATATCGAAGTCCATATTGTGATATTGGTTTCATGATTTTTGACCTGGCAATATATTGTGAATCATGGTCTCTCTTTCTCTGTGTGTGTGTGCGCGCGCGTGCACGCGCTATGCAACAATCACAATATGGGGAAAACCGCGAAGCCAGCCAATTCTTCTCTCGATTCCTGCAGCCCCTGTTAACTAAGCCAACTTAGCTTTCCCGTCCTGCAGCGGGGAGTGAATCACAAGAGGAGGTGCTGGCAAAAATCACGATGCAGGAAAAACTGTGAAGCCAGCCGATGCCTCTACATAACTCCATCTTTATTTCAGACATTGTGATATACAATGCCCCAGCTAAACATTTCACAATGTTGAAAAGCAGATATTGCCCAGCCCTATATACTACGATCTATTATGACGCAAGCAACAAATTGTAGTAAATCTATAGGACCGGGCAGTCAGCGGTAGCATAATGTATCAGCGTCCAATTCTCAGTACTTTATTCTCCTTTCAGGAGAATAAAACCAACCTAATGATCTTCAATCCTGACACATCATAAAAGACTATATTTAATTCCAGCATCATTCACGTATCTCTGGAAAGAATTGTTCATCTTCCTATTTTGATAAAATCAATTTAAACAGATGGATACTTTAATCCGCTTTTTGGTCCTCTTTACAACAAAAATGCAATTAAGAAGAAATAGCATGGGGTCATATATTGCCTTTAATTTACTGTTTCTGTGTGTTCCCTGCTTCATCAACAATTAGGTAAAGCATATTTTACTCACATTTACAATGTTGTAGCTTATGCAGCATTCCTGGTCAGTCTCACCTTTGACACTCGATCCTGTAAAGCTATTAGAAGAATTTCCTCGTTGGCTGGAGAAACTTTCTGCTCACCACCAAGGCGGCATTATAATAATTATTGACTCTATTGATCGGATCCAGGTAACATTTGCAGTATACTTGACTTGAAAAATGAATTTAGAATGGTATGGATTATTGTGCATTAGCTATTTCACCATTCAGCCTTTTCGTTGCTAATGGATGATGCTTATTCGATATTATTGAGGAGGGTTGTTGTTGTTTTTTAAAGTTTGGGAGTGTTGGGCCTAGAACCCAACTCTGAATCTTGCAACGCATTATGTAGAAGGGGGTGGGGGAAATTATAGATGTTTACTGCATTCCCAGTGGCCACAGATACATAGACTTGGAAAGTGAAAACATATGCACCATTTCAGGGCCAGATTTAGGGTTAATGAGGCCCTAAGCTACTGAAGGTAATGGAGCCCTTTATATGTCCAGCTGTTCTTTGTCAACAACAAATTGTCGCTGTTTTTTGTGTTGGACACGGGTGGCGCTGTGGGTTAAACCACAGAGCCTAGGACTTGCCGATCAGAAGGTCAGTGGTTCAAATCCCCGCGACGGGGTGAGCTCCCGTTGTTTGGTCCCTGCTCCTGCCAACCTAGCAGTTCGAAAGCACATCAAAGTGCAAGTAGATAAATAGGTACCACTCCAGCGGGAAGGTAAACGGCGTTTCCGTGAGCTGATCTGGTTCGCCAGAAGCGTCTTAGTCATGCTGGCCACATGACCCAGAAGCTGTACGCCGGCTCCCTCGGCCAATAAAGCGAGATGAGCACCGCAACCCAAGAGTCGGCCACAACTGGACCTAATGGTCAGGGGTCCCTTTACCTTTACCTTTAAGCTACTGAAGGTAATGGAGCCCTTTATATGTCCAGCTGTTCTTTGTCAACAACAAATTGTTGCTGTTTTTTGTGTTGAATATATGTTATATGGTAATTTATGGACCTAATAGGTGTCTAAAGCCATTTGCCCATGCAGAACGTAGGCACCCTATATATAGAAATGAGCAAACCAGTGATATTTTAGGGAGCAGACTAGCAGACGGGGCCCATTACTTACATCATAGGAGCCTACACAACACAAAACACTGTTGCTGTATGTAGGTTTTATTTTATTTGTTTTTAATCTTATATTTTGGAAATGTACATCCAGTTTTTTTTCTTTAATTTTTTTGGGGGCCCCCAAGAGAGTGGGGCCCTAAGCTATAGCTTGTTGAGCTTATACGTAAATCCAGCCCTTCACCATTTTTCTGTTGGGGGCTGTAGGAAATCTGTGCATTTGTGACTTCTGGGGGCTGCTGAAAGGGAAAAATCAGGGGTGTCAGAGTTGTCCTGCGGTGGGGTGAAATCCGTGTTCTATTCAGCATGCTTATGAGATTGAATTCAACTCTTTGTTTCTCAGCAAGCTGAAAAGCATATGAAATGGCTGATTGACCCCCTGCCAGTGAATGTGAGGGTCGTAGTGTCTGTGAATGTGGAAACATGTCCCCCAGCGTGGAGGTAAGTTTGTTCTGGAGATGCTCAAATGCAATCTGCTTAAACTGTTCAGTTGGCAGGAGTCAGGAGGTGCCTTTAAGTTTAGTTGTAGTTTTTGAGTCACCTTCAAAGGTAGCCCCACGTAGAGTGCATTGCAGTAACCCAAGCAGGAGATAACCAGAGCATGGACCACTGTGGTGAGACAGGGCACAGGCAGGTAGGGTCTCAGCCATCATACCAGATGGAGCTGGCAGACAGTCTTCCTGGACATACAATTGAACTGTGCCTCCAGTCTTGAGGTAGCTGTAAGCAGTAGGTAATGCGCACTCAACAACAACAATTTAAAAGTCTCAGTGGTGGTGATGGTGGAATGAGGCCATAAAATGTGTGGGCCACTTAGGAAGGTGGTGCTTAGTGTCCCTATCATCAGTGATCATTTGGGCATGATGCAGTACAGTGGTACCTCGGGTTAAGTACTTAATTCGTTCCAGAGGTCCGTTGTTAACCTGAAACTGTTCTTAACCTGAAGCACCACTTTAGCTAATGGGGCCTGCCGCTGCCACCATACCACCGGAGCACAATTTCTGTTCTCATCCTGAAGCAAAGTTCTTAACCTGAGGTACTATTTCTGGGTTAGCGGAGTCTAACCTGAAGCGTATGTAACCTGAAGCGTATGTAACCCGAGGTACCACTGTACAGTCATACCTCGGGATGAATACACTTCAGCTTAAATATTCTTGGGTTGCGCTCCGCGGCGACCCGGAAGTAACGGTGCGCGTTACTTCTGGGTTTCACCGTTTGCGCATGAGCAGACGCTCAAAATGACGTCACGCGCATGCGCGGAAGTGGCAAAACGCAACCCACACACGTGCAGACGCACAGTCGCGTCTTACATTCGCTTCAGGGTGCGAATGGGGCTCCGGAACGGATCGTGTTCGCATCCAGAGGTACCACTGTATGTGCAATAGCATTTGTGCAGCCACGTTCACTGTAGCACTGCAAGATGCAGCTGCTGTATAACCTGGAAGAAGAAGGTTGTCCCAGCAAAGTTGTACAGCTGGGAAAATGTGGCATCCTTCCAGAACCTGTGCAACAAATGAACAGCCACTGTGATTGTGCTGCGTGGTAATCTAATGCCCGGAAAGGTCTCTCACCCATTTTAGGTCTTTGTGCAGCAAGGCTGATAATGGCTGGAATGTACCGAGGAGTAAAGAAGTGTTCAGTTCATTCTCTTCTAAGTGTTCCCTCTTAGAAGAGAATAGTAAGCCTCCTCCGTATTTAGGGCTTTGAAATACAACCATTATCTCAAAAAAGTTTTTATCTCCTGTGCACTAATCTTGGGTGTGTGCATGTAGAGACTTGCAGTGCTTTGATATAGTCAGACTGCATAGATCAAAACTATATTATAGTCATCCAGAGCTCAATAGTAAAGGCTTCAAATTGTGCATTAGATTTTTTTAAAAAAATACTGTTCTAGTATTTGAATCTGTTCTTTACAAGGAAGTGATTTCCCACTCTCTCACTGAAAGGTTGTGGCCAACCCTTCATCTTGATCCATTAAATGCGAAGGATGTGAAATCTCTCATTAATGAAGAATGCAGCTGTGCGGACCTGAAACTGACAAAAGAACAGGTATTGATTCTTTATATGTGTGTGAATGCTTTAGCCTGGGAGACGTTATCTACTGTCAAAGTGAGAGTCCTTGACTCAAGAAGAAAACTCCTAAAGCTCTACATGGGTAACTAAATTATTTGTTAAAATGAAGCAAAACGCTGTAAAATGTGGAAAACCAATAACTGCACTTCACTCAAAGGGCTCGATCCATCATGCATAAAATCGCTTTGGAATTATTTGGTTATCTGCATATGATTGTGTGCTTGCATTTCTTTATCTCCCTTTTCTCCAAGGATCCCACCTATTTTGTCTTCTTAATAACCATGTGGGGTTGATTACACTGAGCTTTGGCTTTTGTAGTGTTAGATAAATGAACAAGGAGAGAGAATTCTGATCATCTACATATCTATTTGCCAAAAAGAGTTAGCAAAATCTTTCACCTTACTATCACTTAAGCCGTCATTAGCTCAACCCAAATATCTCATCAAATGCAGCTAAACTATGGTTTGGTATGTCTGAATTGGCAGATCATGGTTTGTGATCAGGCAGCAAAACAGAAAGTATAGTTTAAAGTGTTTTTTGCACACCATGGCCTAGTTATAGTAATTGTTGTACCTCAAGAGGCCACAACACTTTAGAAATCAGGGTATTTAGCAGATGGAGAAAAAAGTAAGCAAGTCACTGTGAACCATGGTTTGCTGGTATGGCTTGGAAAAAACATGTTTTGGGTTTTAAACTATTAGTGCAAACCACGGTTTGACACGATGTGTGACCTGAATCACTGCATTCTTCAAACTAAAACAGTAAAAAAAGATTGTGGAATGAGTTCCCTGTGTATAAACATTTCTATGAGTGTGACAGTTTGTAGACAATACAACATAAGTAAGCTCAGCAAGCTGCTCTCTAGTTTCTCAAGTTCTCTCCTGTTCTTTATCTTTTCCCTACTGCAAAAAAGATCGTCATCTAGAATGATGGCAATTGATATAGTAATGTGGTTACATTGCTTTTTTTTTTAAAAAAAAGTCATATACCGTATTTTTCGCTCTATAAGACACACCAGACCACAAGACGCACCTAGTTTTTGGAGGAGGAAAACAAGAAAAAAAATATTCTGGATCTCAGAAGCCAGAACAGCAAGAGGGATCTCTGCGCAGTGAAAGCAGCAATCCCTCTTCCTGTTCTGGCTTCTGTGATAGCTGCACAGCCTGCATTCGCCCCATAAGACGCACACACATTTCCCCTTACTTTTTAGGAAGGAAAAAGTGAGTCTTATAGAGCAAGAAATATGGTAATTTACATTGCACCATCCTGAGTATATTTTGTATACTGCCCACAATGTTTCGCTGTTCTTGTGCTCTCCTTCATCCTGTATATTTGTGCAGTATTTTCAGAGCCTCATAGAATACTTAACGTTTGTGTTCAAACCTGCTCTAGGAGAAGAAGATTGAGAAACATGGTCATTCTGCTACAACTTGCAATGCCCTGTATGTCACTCTCTTGGGCAGAATGATGGCTGGGTATGTTGAAATAAATACGGAAACTGTAGTGCTTCGCATGTGTTCTGTAAACAAATACTGTGGATGAAAAGGTAAAAGCTGTGCTTTTGGAATCCAGATCCACTAAATTCAATGGGATTTCATCACTGTTTTTAGTGGGATCTAGATTTCACAGCGGCCTGATTCAGATATAATGGTACAATATTTTTTTAGTGCTGCATATGAACTGACCTGGGCTTTAAGATCTTTTGTGGAGGTCTTCCCCAGAGGAATATAAATTTAATAAATATAAAATTTAACAAGCAAAAAATTTTAAGGAACAAGACTCAGACTTGGTTGTCCTCGTCTTCTTTTGAAACATCCACTTCCTGTTTAAAACTAACCATAGTTTATCATGACATATGAACTGGAGGGAACTCTGCCTAGTTTAAACTATGACCTGATTTAGAATGTAAACTAAAACCATGGTTTAGCGCAAGGACAAAGGAGCTATTGTGGGTTCATGATGTCTTACATCCTTCTTCTCCTCCCATTAAAGTTGGGCAAAGTCTAATTTCACTTTCCACAAAACCTGACTTGTTGCATGTGTACCCAGAGATCATCGGTTAAATCCAACTTTGGTTAGTTAAACAAACCAGCTTCACATCCCATGGTTTGAATTTGGCTTGTTAAAAAACCTGATGTGTTTGTTGGAAATCGCAGCCCCTGGTTTGTACCTTGTGTCATGGACTGGCTGGATGCAGAGGAATGGGGGGAGGAGAGAGACACCAGCTGGGGAACCGCCCCCCCCCCCAAGGAAAGAAGACTCAGAGCCAAGGAATTGGTGGTGGGATGACAAGGAGTTGTCCGGAGGGAGAAGAAAAATCTGCAAAGGAAAACAAGCAAAGAAGTGGTTGTAATTCTTGACAAGTGTCAGCAGCAAGGCTGATATAGAACCACACCATAAAACATTCATTGCACAGATGTTTATGAACAATCTTGTTTATTTGTTATATTTAACTTAGGACTCAACTTGAATATAATAAATATCTGCCTTGCTTTAAGTGTTTTTGTGCTAGTAGCTTTAATCTTTTTTTAAAAAAACACACCTTAAAACTCTTACTTTATAGGATTATTTTTTTAACCTGAAGGCTTTTTGCTTTGTGCCTGATATTTTTATTTCCTGCCCCCACCCAAATTTAGAAACATACACCAGCAGATGTTTTTCCAGTTGGGCACAGCAGTGGCTGAAGTCCATAATAAATAGTCATTTTCTGTAGTAATTTAAATACTCGGTTTCAGGTGAAATGTGTGCTTTCTTTTTAAATCCTTTGTTTCCTCCTCCCCCTTTCCCAGTGCTGGAAGTGCAGAAGACATTGACGTAATCCTTCTGAAGTTTTTGCAATGCCAAGACACAGTGTCGCTGTACAAGCTAGTTCTGAATTCAGTCGAAGAATCCTTGAAAAGTGAAAAAGACAAAAACCTCATGAAAGAGGCAAGTTACGAAGTCTAAAGAAGCTCTCTTTTTTTGGGGGGGGGGTGTGAAATGTGTATGTACTTTCATAGAAATGGTTTTTCAATGGCCCCAAGTCCAAATTGTAAAATCCACATTTAGATTCCCACCTTTCACCACCATGTTCAGTTGGTTATAACAATTGTACCGCAGTCTGTTGTAAAGTAAAGGGACCCCTGACCGTTAGGTCCAGTCGTGGCCAACTCGGGGGTTGCGGCGCTCATCTCACTTTATTGGCCAAGGGAGCTGGCGTACAGCTTCCGGGTCATGTGGCCAGCATGACTAAGCCACTTCTGGCAAACTAGAGCAGCACACAGAAACGCCGTTTACCTTCCCACCGGAGCGGTACCTATTTATCTACTTGCACTTTGACATGCTTTCAAACTGCTAGGTTGGCAGGAGCAGGGACCGAGCAACGGGAGCTCACCCCGTCACGGGGATTCGAACCACTGACCTTCTGATCGGCAAGTCCTAGGCTCAGTGGTTTAACCCACAGCGCCACCCTCCACATTCTACCACATGGCAATGTTGGCCTCGCTTTTGTAGACCTTCCCACACCTCAGCAGGTTTCAAGGACATGTACTACACACATAGTTTCTGCAGAACATGGACACATGCACAGCAACATGCATGATTTATAATTTAGTATATCGGGCAAGCAGTGCTTCATTAAAACAAAATTAAGTGCTTTACGAGAAGGCCCTGCCTTCAGGCTTGCTATCAAAAAATAAACTTTTCCCTTCCAAAGTCAATGATCAAATGCACATTCAATGCAATTTGATTTATCATGGAGTTTTATTTGGTCCGGCAAATAGGAATTTCTGAACAGCTGAAATGCTGACATTTTAAAAGTCACTGCTTGTTTAAAAGATAAATCCGTTCTCTCTTCAGTGCTCTGTTGTAGGTCTGCGGTGGCTAAAATCTTTTGTTACGTCTCTTCAGATAAAGCATCTATTTAATTTACACTAATAAGATGAAAGATTTGCAGCAAACACAATTTATGTTGTAGCCAGTTTTCAAAAGCAGTAGTTGATAAGTTTGCAGTCATGTTTTCATCTTTCAGCTCTTCTGAAAGAGCTAAGATCAAAATCCCTTAGATCTAAAATCTTGTATGTCTGTCAAGGATTCTGAAAGCTTCTTATATTGTTTAGGCACATTTAAATCTCTGTGCTGAGATTTTTATGAGGTTACTTTTTGTTGTGGGAACTCCCCCACTTTTTAAAGAATGTAGACAGAACTGCCTGGAGAGCTGTCCATCATCTAGATTCAATGCTAATGCTTATTAAGTTAATTGTTTCAATATTTTTTTAGCTTGATCCTGAAGCATCTACTGGTTTGGTTTTGCTGCTGTGCTGTATTATTTATTACTGGTCACACACCAGACTCAGAAAATAAATAAATTAATAAATTAGTAAAATACATTTTATTAAAATAGATAAATTAATAAAATAAATTTTATTAAAATTATTTGTATTCTTGCACTGTAGATACTTTGCCTCATCAGTGTTAGTCACAACGGAGTCAGTGAATCAGAACTGATGGAACTATGTCCTGCGCTGTCTTGGGAAGTGCTGGCCTCGTTAGTTTACAGTTTGCACAAGATGTGCTTTTTGACATACGGCTGTGGCTTGTTAAAGTTTCAACACCTTCAGGTAAGATGTTCTTGCAAAGGTATCTGACACCTGCCAGCTTCTTATAGAAGGCAAAATGAAAGAATGTATGCATCTCACTCCTCCTCTTTGCATTTTCAAATATTTTCTACAAAAAAAATCTTTTAAGATCCATTCTGTTATAAATTATAGTTCCAGTCCTGATGGGAAGCTTTGTCTCCCTCTTTCTCTTGCACACAGACGTGCCCCAGGCATGAGGAATTACGTTCTTAATGTAAAATTCATTCCAGATTTTTGGATTTCCTTGCCTTACCAGCCTTATATTAAGCAGTTAAGTTATGCAATGTACCAGCCTTGGTTTTTCTTTCTTGCTTTCTCTGATGAGACTTCGAAATCCTCAGTTCACGATTTACTAATCTGAGAGATTTATGCAGTCCTAAACCAACGCGGGTGGCGCTATGGGTAAAACCTCAGCGCCTAGGACTTGCCGATCGCATGGTCGGCGGTTTGAATCCCCGCGGCGGGGTGCGCTCCTGTCGTTCGGTCCCAGCGCCTGCCAACCTAGCAGTTCAAAAGCACAAAGTGCAAGTAGATAAATAGGGACCGCTTACCAGCGGGAAGGTAAACGGTGTTCCATGTGCTGCGCTGGCTCGCCAGATGCAGCTTGTCACGCTGGCCACGTGACCCGGAAGTGTCTGCGGACAGCGCTGGCTCCCGGCCTATAGAGTGAGATGAGCGCACAACCCTAGAGTCTGGCAAGACTGGCCCGAATGGGCAGGGGTACCTTTACCTTTACCTTTAAACCTATTTTATTAACTGAACCCCATTGTACGTACTATGACTTATTTCTGAGTAACATGCATAGGATTGCATTGTAACACACTTACCTGGGAGTAGGTCTAATTGGACTCTGTGGGGCTTACTTCTGAAAAGATATGCGTAGAATCGTGCTGCAATTTATACAATGCAACCATTGTCTTCTGTGTGTTTTATGTGGGTTTTTTTTAGGCTTGGGAGACTGTCAAGCTGCAATACATGGAAGAAGGTCAGAATGTTTTTGCTACTTTCAGAGAAAAACTGATAGACTACTTCACCATGCAACTAAGGTAGACTTTTCAGGAAATTAGAGAAACAAATAATTCAGTATTTCCTATAGTTGACAGATGGTTTTTATAACTCAGTGGCTAAAAGTCTGAACTGTAGACTAGACAATTCTTCGACTGAATCTCAGATTTCACTTCTGCTATAGACTCAGTGGATGGATTTAGCCAAAGCATTAACTTGGGACCAGGGCAAGATTTTTGTGATTCCCAGCAAAATCTGGCAGTGGGATCTCAACTTGGTTTTACCTGCTTTTTTTCATCTTATGATAAATATGTTTTAATACAGTGGTACCTCGGGTTACATACGCTTCAGGTTACATACGCTTCAGGTTACAGACTCCGCTAAACCAGAAATAGTGCTTCATGTTAAGAACTTTGCTTCAGGATGAGAACAGAAATCGTGCTCTGGCAGTGTGGCGGCAGTAGGAGGCCCCATTAGCTAAAGTGGTGCTTCAGGTTAAGAACAGTTTCAGGTTACGTACGGACCTCCGGAACGAATTAAGTACTTAACCTGAGGTACCACTGTAGTTGTTGTTTTTTCAATATCCTTTGCTTAGCTGCTTTGGGTGCTGTTTTTTTTAGAAAGGCAGGATATAAATTGAAACAATGTGGTTTTAGCCATCTAAGTTCTACTCAGAGGAGACCTATTGAAAGTAATACAGTGGTACCCCGCAAGACGAACGCCTCGCGAGATGAAAAACTCGCAAAACGAAAGGTTTTTTCGTTTTCGAGTTGCCTCGCAAGACGAATTTCCCTATGGGCTTGCTTCGCAAAACGAAGCTTGCCCAGGGGACAGCGGGTCTTCTCTTTTGAAGCAAGGGGCGGCGGGGAGAAGCGATCTTCTCCCCGCAGCCCCAGGTCCGGGGACAGCGGGAAGCGCTTCGCGCTGCCCCCGGACCTCTTTTGAAGCAAGGGTTTGCGGGGAAAAGCGATCTCCCCGCAGCCCCTTGCTTCAAAAGAGGTCCGGGGGCAGCGGGAAGCGCAGCGCTTCTTCCCCGCTGCCCCCGGACCTCTTTTGAAGCAAGGGGCTGCGGGGAGATCGCTTCTCCCGGTGCTCCGAAGCCGGGCGGCGGGGAGGGAACACCTGCCCCGACCGCCCGGCTTCGGAACGCTGCCCCGAAGCGGGGCGGGGGGGCGGGAACACCTGCCCCAGCCGCCCCGCTTCGGAACGCTGCTCCGAAGCGGGGCGGGGGGGGCGGGAACACCTGCCCCAGCCGCCCCGCTTCGGAACGCTGCCCCGAAGCGGGGCGGGGGGGGCGGGAACACCTGCCCCAGCCGCCCCGCTTTGGAACGCTGCCCCGAAGCGGGGCGGGGGGGGCGGGAACACCTGCCCCAGCCGCCCCGCTTCGGAACGCTGCTCCGAAGCGGGGCGGGGGGGCGGGAACAACTGCCCCAGCCGCCCCGCTTCGGAACGCTGCCGCGGGGCGGGGGGGCGGGAACACCTGCCCCAGCCGCCCCGCTTCGGAACGCTGCCCCGAAGCGGGGCGGGGGGGGCGGGAACACCTGCCCCAGCCGCCCCGCTTCGGAACGCTGCCCCGAAGCGGGGCGGGGGGGCGGGAACACCTGCCCCAGCCGCCCCGCTTCGGAACGCTGCCCCGAAGCGGGGCGGGGGGGCGGGAACACCTGCCCCAGCCGCCCCGCTTCGGAACGCTGCCCCGAAGCGGGGCGGGGGGGGCGGGAACACCTGCCCCAGCCGCCCCGCTTCGGAACGCTGCTCCGAAGCGGGGCGGGGGGGCGGGAACACCTGCCCCAGCCGCCCCGCTTCGGAACGCTGCTCCGAAGCGGGGCGGGGGGGCGGGAACCTCTCACCCCGCCGCCAGGCATCGGAACGAGGTCCTGGACCTCTTCTGAAGGCAGGCGGGGGCAAAAGTCTTTGCTCCCCCCGCCTGCCTTCCCGGGACAGCGGAGACTTCTCCGCTGCCCCGGGCGATCTTAAAATGCTGGCGGGCGGGAGCGAAGCGTTCGCTGCCGACCCCCAGCATTTTAAAATCTCCTCGGGGCAGCGGAGACTTTGCTCCCGCCCGCCAGCATTTTAAAATCGCCCCGGGACAGCAGGGGCTTTTAAAATGCTGGCGGTAGGCAGCAAAGCCCTCCTGTCCCCTGAGCTTGCGGGGCGGGAGGTGGGAAGAAGGGCTTTTCTTCCCACCGCCAGCCTTCAGAACAGCCTTCTGAAGGCTGGCAGTGGGAAGAAAAGCCCTTGTCCCCCCCCCCCAGCCTTCAGAAGAGGTCGGGGGACAGACTGTCCCCGGACCTGGTCTGAAGGCGGTTTCCCTAGGAACGCATTAATTGATTTTCAATGCATTCCTATGGGAAACCGTGCATCGCAAGACGAAAAAACCGCAAGACGAAGAGACTTGCGGAACGAATTAATTCCGTCTTGCGAGGCACCACTGTAGACCAAAATTAGGCATGTCTATTAATTTCAGTGGGTCTGCTCTGACTATGACTCGTATTGGATCTAACCCAATACATTTGATAGACTCTATGCAGATAAGGCATTTTGCAGAGGATGTGTTGTAATACTGCCCAATGTGGATGACTATTTTATCAACCCCTGTATTTTGCTTTCTGTTCTCCTATCAGCGAAGAAAGAGTGACTTGGAGGAGTGCAGATGAACTCCCCTGGTTGTTCCAGCAGCAAGGGGACAGGCAAAAGTTGCAGAAGTGCCTGCTGAATCTCTTTGTGTCTCAGAACCTTTATAAAAGGTAAGACGAACTTAACTATGCCTTGGTTTGCAGGTTCTTCTTGCTAGTGTCATTTGTGTCTTCTTGCTCGTGTCATTTCTAAATAAGCACACATTCCTAGAAATACATACAGACAGACTCATTCCAGATAGAAATATTGAGTAACATCATGAGTATCTAATTCAAGCACCCCAGCTGCTCAAGAGTTCTTAATTCCCCTTCCTTGGTGCAAATAGCAACAGAGGCATTGGTTAGATTTTCTTTTTGCGCCTTATTTCCCCCCATAAAGCCCTGGGTTCAAAAGAGAGGGAACTGCCAGGACCTTTGTTGCTGTTGTGTCAGGACTGGGGAGAATGAAAGAGAATCTGATATGCTTAGTAAGTGGGAAGACTCTGCAAAAGATTGTGGTAGTCAGAATTTGGGGGACAGAGCTAAAGAGTGTTTTTCCTCAGCTTTTGTGGGGCTGACCAATAAGGCAGAACCGATGGGTGTGTTGACTCATCATGCTGAGCCATAGGTGAGAATGAGCCTTGGGCTCATGTAAGGAAGAGTTCAGAAACCTTATAGAGTTGAGAAGACTCTCTGGTAGCAGATTTGGAAAAGACCTGGCCTTGGAGAACTGCTTTCAGCGGGAGTGGACAGCGCTAGGCTAGATAGCTCCTTTTGGCCATACATGTTTATAATTTAACATACTTAAATGGTGCAGCTCTTTTTATACGGTTTTAGAGGTAGTTGGATTAAGCAGCAAGGGACAATTCAGAGAGCCCATGTGTATACTTGCGAAAGAGTTCAGAAATACTGATTGTGAGAATGGGGGGAGTCATTGTGCTGCCCTAGAGACCTCTCCCAAAACTTCCACACATTTCGGATAACTTTCTCACCCAGCAGATCATAACAAAGCGAGACTCAGAAGCCCTCCTATCAATTGCTCACCATGGTGTAGCTTCATAGGTTCCTAACTAGAGGAGGAGGAGGATTAAATTGGATACTGTTATTAAGATTTCCCCCATGTGGGGTAGTAATTTTGGGGGGATGAGCAGCCCTCAGACCTTGATGGACTGCTTTGGCTGTTTTAGACACAGCGTGATGAACATAAGGAGTTATAAAGGTGTCCACCAAATGTATCTATGGGGCCAGAACCTTTATTAAATGTTCTAGATATAGTTAGGTAGCCATGTTGGTCTGCCGTAGTCGAAACAAAATAAAAAAATTCCTTCCAGTAGCACCTTAGAGACCAGCTAAGTTTGTTATTGGTATGAGCTTTCGTGTGCATGCACACTTCTTCAGATACACTGAAACAGAAGTCACCAGACCCTTATATATAGTGAGAGGGTGGGGAGGGGTATCATGATAAAGCTATTTTTGGCCATCTCACCCCTTGCTTTTCCTGTAAGACCAATTGCAGTCGTTAACAGTCGTCAACTGGTTTACCACACCTATCAGCCAATCACCCATTCCCACCACCCTTCTGAGTAATACCCCTCCCCACCCTCTCACTATCTATCTATATCTATATCTATCTATCTATCATCTATCTATCTATCTATCTATCTATCTATCTATCTATCTATCTATCATCTATCATCTATCTATCTCACTATATATAAGGGTCTGGTGACTTTTGTTTCAGTGTATCTGAAGAAGTGTGCATGCACACAGAAGCTCATACCAATAACAAACTTAGTTGGTCTCTAAGGTGCTACTGGAAGGAATTTATTTTATTTTATTGAATGTGTTTAGAATTTACTCCTTGGAACTTCTCCTGCATCGTATTTCCTTGCTTGCAGGGGCCATTTTGCAGAACTGCTGAGTTACTGGCAGCTTCTTGGGAAAGATAAGAGCTCCATGGCGGCAGAGTATTTTAGCTCCCTTAAACTTTACGAGCAAAGCTGCGAGGGGGAAGAAAGCATGATCTCTCTTGCTGATCTTTATGAGACTCTGGGGCGATTTCTTAAAGACCTGGGTCTTCTCAGTCAGGTAAGTGCATTTGGTGGGCAAAAGAGCAAATGAAAATCTTATGTCCCACAGTGACACACCATGGGTATGCCATTTTGTGCAGTGCTGAATACACAGAGAACTGTAGTTTTCATTCAAACTGTTCGTTACTTTTGCTATTATTATTTTTTAAAGCTTTATCTTTTTTTAAAAAATGGAGATAACTACCATATTTTTTGCTCTATAGGACGCATTTTTCTCCCTCCAAAAATGAAGGGGAAATGTGTGTGCGTCCTATGGAGCAAATGCAGGCTCCTTGGCTTCAGCGATAGCAACGCGAAGCCTCCAAGGCGCAAAGGGAGCGCTCCCTCCACGCTCCGGAGGCTTCGCGTTGCTTTCGCTGAAGCCTGGAGAGCGAGAGGGGTTGGTACACACCGACTCCTCTCGCTCTCCAGGCTTCAGGGATAGCCGCCTGAAGCCTTCGGAGCGCAGCGGGAACTCGCGCTGCGCTCCAAAGGCTTCGGGTTCCTTTTGCTGAAGCTGGGAGAGCAAGACTCTCCCGGCTTCAGCAGAGAGGGAGAGCTGCGCAGCGCCCCTTCAGCCAAGCGGGAGGAGAAATGGAAGGGGCTCCGTTTCTCCTGCCGCTTGGCTGAAGGGGTGCTGAGCGGGGGGGGGGGTCTTGTTCTCCCCCTCTAAAACAAGGTGCGTCCTATAGTCGGGTGCGTCCTATAGAGCGAAAAATGCGGTATATTTATCCCGGGGAACATTACAGTGGAGGAGAACACCCACAGTCATTCTGTTAGGTCTCAAGAGACTAGAGATGGAATCTTCGGCTGACATCAAGCCTCTTAAAAGACAGTGCAGACCAATCTGGAGGTAGTCACTTGAGGGATTGGCATAGTTGTGGAAAGTGATTGGGAAAACCTGTATAAGGTGTACACGGCATCTCCCAGCACCCAGAGAAAGCAGTGTTTTATTTCCTCCTTCACAATGTATGGAACTACCTTTTTATATGGAGTCAAACAGACAGTTCGATTCACCTAGTGGAGTTTTCAGTCACAGAATCATAGAGTTGTAAGGGAGCCCGAGCATCATCCTGTCCAATCCCACTACAATGCAGGTATCTCAACACGTGGTCTCCCATCCAGTTTAAAACCGTACCGGACCCTGCTTAGCTTTGCAAATGTGCTGCCTGTTTTATTGCAGCACCACTAGGAAGTGGCAGGTGGAAAGGTGTAGAGCTTTAATTTCCTGGGCGCCCCCACCTCCCTTTTTAAAAAATAAAATAAAAAATTATATATTCTTTTACAGGCCATTGCTCCTTTGCAGCGCTCACTGGAGATTCGGGAGACTGCCCTTGATCCAGACCACCCCAGAGTTGCCCAATCACTCCATCAGTTAGCTGGCGTTTATGTGCAATGGAAGAAGTTTGGTAATGCTGAACAGTTGTATAAACAAGCTCTGGAAATCTCCGAAAATGCTTACGGGACCGAACATCTCAGGGTCGCTCGTGAACTTGATGCTCTCGCAATGTTGTATCAGAAACAGAACAAGTAAGCACAGCCATTTTCTCCTTCATCTGTTTCTCTCTTTTTCTCCTCCCTAAGATGTTGCTCCAGAGTGGCAGCTGGGCTGCAAAACCTCTGGGGCAAAGAAATTTGGTTTTGGGACACCGGAAGGGTAGTTTGGGGAAGGAGGTTGTGCAAGCTTTTAGACTGGGGAGAGAGCCTTCCTCTCTTTAGGTGGACTAGTATGGCAAGGGATGTATGCTAATGATGCTCTGATGTTCAGCATTATTTTATGTCTCCCGAAAAATTATAGAGTGGGATAGGAGATTGGTGTGAGGCAGAGAGTACAGTGGTACCGCGGATTACATACGCTTCAGGTTACAGACTCCGCTAACCCAGAATTAGTACCTCGGGTTAAGAACTTTGCTTCAGGATGAGAACAGAAATCATGCTCTGGTGGCGCGGCAGCAGTGGGAGGCCCCATTAGCTAAAATGGTGCTTCAGGTTAAGAACAGTTTCAGGTTAAGAACGGACCTCCGGAACGAATTGAGTACTTAACCCGAGGTACCACTGTACTGGAGGACAGAGGTGCCTGGCGTGCTCTGGTCCATGGGGTCACGAAGAGTCGGACACGACTAAACGGCTAAACAACAACAACACCACTGTACTAGGGACGCGGGTAGCGCTGTGGGTAAAAGCCTCAGCGCCTAGGGCTTGCCGATCGAAAGGTCGGCGGTTTGAATCCCTGCGGCGGGTTGCGCTCCCGTTGCTCGGTCCCAGCGCCTGCCAACCTAGCAGTTCGAAAGCACCCCTGGGTGCAAGTAGATAAATAGGGACCGCTTACCAGCGGGAAGGTAAACGGCGTTTCCGTGTGCTGTGCTGGCTCGCCAGATGCAGCTTGTCACGCTGGCCACGTGACCCGGAAGTGTCTCTGGACAGCGCTGGCCCCCAGCCTCTAGAGTGAGATGGGTGTACAACCCCAGAGTCTGTCAAGGTACGGGCAGGGGTACCTTTACCTTTACCACTGTACTGTTAAACTGCCTGGTAGCATTCTTCTTTACGGTCATTTGTACCAACTGGTTTTGTGCATCTTTTGAAATCGGGTTTTAAGGAATTGCTTTTGTTGGGCTTCACAGATGCTTGCTTCCATCCATGGGCCAGTTTAGATATTTATGGCTCACGTTAATGGGATACAATGGGTGTCGAATTACACCCATGTCCCACATCTCACCTGGGCACCTACAACTGTGCCTAATTTCTGTAATCCATGCAGCGAGTGGAATGAAAAGAGGAAATGTGCTTCTCTTTATACAGAAACCCAGTCACTGGTGGCTTTTTATAGGCAGTGGCGGCAGCTGTGTCGTCCTCCATATGTAGGCCATTACAGTACTGAAACAAACCCTGACAATACATTCTCATAAAATTTCAGCCCAAGAAGTCAAGATCTCCCACTAGCCTGGTGAGAAAGAAGGGTTATATCCCCCCGTTAAAAGCACTGTTGAACTCTTAGTAAGTTAGCCAAACAAAATAGTAATTGGTTTTATTCATTTTAGATACGAACAAGCTGAACATCTAAGGAAGAAATCCTTAAAAATTCAGCAAAAAGCTGTGAGACGTAAAGGAAGCCTGGTAAATGTTTTATTCCTTTGTTATATGGCTTTTGCTGTTCCAAGGCTTAAAATATGGAAGGTCAAGGCAGTGAGTTTCTTAATCTCCTTTTTAGTATGGATTTGCTCTTCTTCGCCAACGAGCCCTGCAGCTAGAAGAGCTCACTTTGGGAAAAGATACGTCTGATAATGCTCGGACGCTTAACGAGCTCGGAGTTCTCTACTACCTCCAAAATAATCTTGAGTAAGTAGTGATTCTGTAACAATTTACACGGCTTCCTTTCTCTTAGAACTGGCTGGGAGGGTACCATTATTCCTGACAGGAGCAATGCCATACAAGTTTTGTAGCCTGTGTTCCATATGGAAGAAGGAACATCAAATATACAAACTCAGGTTGCAGGTTTGTATCATTGCTGCATTTCCTGCCATTTTTGAAGGAAATGGCCAAAAGGACTTGCAGTTCCAATGTGCAGGTTGTCAGGAGCTCGGCCTACACTCGAGTAGGACCCTGGCAGAGACACACACCCGACTGGCATGTTTCCTCCCTCCTGGTCGATTGTTCGGGAGCTTCATAAGCTTTCTTCAGCCCGAACATCACAGCGACCGATGCCAACAGACATCGGCACACTTAGGGATCCGCAGAGTTTGCGCAACTTGCGTAACAGACCTCAGCAACTCACCTTTTGGCTAATCTACTTTATTTACATATAAACACACACTGAGCACTGCAACATGGCTCCCTCTCTCTCTAGCATAGTCTCCGTCACTTCCCACTCTGTGGAGTCACAACATATACCATCATGTGAAAGACAACAATCCCATGACTGCAACCATGGAGCAGGAATTCTAACACAAGTATCTTCCTACATGGACTTTGGGCCACTTCACACCTATCTACACCAGTTTCAAAGTTATAAGGCAGCTTGATTTTTATCAGCTTGGACCGAAGCATAATTTTGCAGCCAGCATTATCCATATGCAGGTGACATGTGAGGTAGGGGGCCAGAATCTGCTGGACAATCCCAATCCCACTCTACTTATTTTTCCAGATGTGTTAGGCTTCCTCAAACTCAGCCCTCCAGATGTTTTGAGACTACAGTTCCCATCATCCCTGACCACTGGTCCTGCTAGCTAGGGATCATGGGAGTTGTAGGCCAACAACATCTGGAGGGCCGAATTTGAGGAAGCCTGTGTTAGGCATTGTGTTCTAAATGTGTATGCTTAGTTTCAACCCTACCCCTAATTTTCATGGTGTCTGTTATGTAGAGAAG
The DNA here is from genome assembly GCF_964188315.1 of Podarcis muralis. Lineage (NCBI taxonomy): Eukaryota > Metazoa > Chordata > Lepidosauria > Squamata > Lacertidae > Podarcis > Podarcis muralis. The sequence goes on along the minus strand of NC_135666.1, from coordinate 47,980,407 downwards.
GGCTACATTATGCACATAGTGATATCAGATGACTTCAGGACCATCAGGAGAAAGACTGTCGAATGTGGTCCTAAATGCAGCGTCTGTTATCTTATTGGGGTTTTGAATTTTCTGCTTTGATTTTTGATAAAATTAGCAGATGTATATCAGGGCAGGTCCAACAAACATTGAGCAATCACAGGTCCTGGGGTAAGTGGTGGTGCAATTATGGGAATTGCTATGTCCCTGGCTACCTAGATAATCTGTTTCATTTGCATATGCATGTACATTTAAAGGACAGTGGGTATTGCTCATGCATGGAGAAAACTTGTCTTGCATGAACCAGCACTTGCAAACATGGTTAGGCAGAAACCTTTTTCCTTCTTGAAAGGAAAAGTCAAGGGTTGACAAAGCAAGCCAAATTCCTTGCACAATATACTGAAGGGTCACGGTTCTTCATCAGCAGTGGAACACACTGGCTTTGGAGTAGAATTATACCATGCTGCAGCACTGGTAAAACAAAGGATGTACAACTGCTCTGCAAGTTCTGGTATGAGCTAATCCACTTTTGATGGATGCATTGACTAAATCACTTACAGTTCTGCGTTTTTAGTCTCGCTGCAGCAGATTTAATGGTTTCCCTTAAAACGGACATTCTTCTAGGACAGCAGAGCTTTTCCTCAAACGCTCCCTGGAAATGCGAGAGCGTGTTCTTGGGCCTGACCACCCAGATTGTGCCCAGTCTCTGAATAATCTAGCAGCCCTCAGCAACGAGAAGAAGAACTACGACAAGGCAGAGGAGCTGTACGAAAGGGCACTGAACATCAGGAAGCGAGCGCTGGCCCCAGACCACCCGTCTCTGGCATACACTGTGAAACACCTTGCTGTCCTGTACAAGAAGATGGTAAGAGCAATACACGTGTGAATGCACTATTTGGTTTAAGTGTCAGAAGCTCTCACCTAGCTTGGGGGTTTACACAGTAGCTTGCCGTGACAGTGCAGTGGAAATAACAGAAGCAGAATAAATTATGCCAAGTATATTAAGTCCAGAGTAATCGCACAGCGCTGCAAATAGTGACATTTTCATTTGACTTCAGCCAACGGTTGATGACAGCATAGACTGAATGTGCTGCATTTCTAAAAGGAAAGAAGACTATAGAGATCTGCCTCTCAAGCTCACGCTTGCTTTGTTTCCTAGGGAAAGCTTGACAAAGCTGTTCCTCTGTACGAGTTGGCTGTTGAAATCAGGCAGAAATCTTTTGGTCCAAAGCACCCCAGTGTGGCCACTGCTTTAGTGAACTTAGCAGTTCTTTACTGCCAGATGGTAAGTTTTCTCTGCCCTCTCCTTTTATACACAATATCAGGGATGGTTAATGAATGATATGCACAACATATGCCACAATTTAATGTAGCCAATAAGAAGAGGAGGGGAAAAACCCAGATTAAAATCTCTATTGCAGCTCTCTGAAGTAAATATAAAATGCTGATTTTAAATAGGACTAAAAATGTGTGTTTTCACATTAATTGGAAGCAAATACAGAGGCACAGCATAGTATTATAAGATCTCAGGGCGGTTCACATTTTTGTATAGCTGTATATTACTTTCTGTAAGTGACGTGGGTGGCGCTGTGGGTTAAACCACAGAGCCTAGGACTTGCCGATCAAAGGTCGATGGTTCGAATTCCCGCAACGGGGTGAGCTCCCGTTGCTCGGTCCCTGCTCCTGCCCACCTAGCAGTTCGAAAGCACGTCAAAGTGCAAGTAGATAAATAGGTACCGCTCCGGTGGGAAGGTAAATGGCATTTCCGTGTGCTGCTCTGTTTCGCCAGAAGTGGCTTAGTCATGCTGGCCACATGACCCGGAAGCTGTCTGAGGACAAACGCCGGCTCCCTCGGCCAATAAAGCGAGATGAGTGCTGCAACCCCAGAGTTGGTCACGACTGGACCTAATGGTCAGGGGTCCCTTTACTATAGTACTTTTTGAGCACAGCTGCCAATGGCTTTCCCCATCCCACTTGCACAAGTCCTTGCTTGCTAGCAAACCCCTAGAGCATGATGGAACCTGTTAAAAACCCATAAACAGGAACCCACAGGTGTTAGGTTGGCTCGCTTACCACTCATCACTGCCCTTGCCCAAATCCTCTGGCATGCAGCAAGATTTCTCTCTCTCGCACAGCAGTTTGGGTTATTATTTTCTCAATGTTTTCCTTCACCTTCCTCCCTGACTGCCACACAAGTTAGTTCACAGGAAGGGATGTGTGTGTTCTACTTGTCATAATTCGCATCAGGCAGATCAGGCTCCATAGCAAAGCCCTTACTCACATGGTTCCTTTGGGAGTTTCACAGAGACCCTTTCTTATCTGTTTATAGCACAGGACAGAATAGGCAGAAAACCCCAAGGGACACTTTGCAAATACATTGGAAAATTCTCCTACGCAAACCTCACCTACCATACAGTTTCTGTTTTTTTGTGGTTTTGCTCGCAGATGAGGATATCCAAGTGCTCTGTAATAGCTGGCGATCTTTGAAGAAGACTCATGACTTCTTCAAATGTTTTTCTTTTTTGGCAGGCAGGCAGGGAGACAGACAAACTCTGGCTGAAATATTTGGTGTTCATTGCTTATGTTGTATTCATTCCTTTGGACTCAGTCTGCATTCAGGCCAACTTATGATCCCAGCTTTTCTCATCTTCAGAAGTTAAGCCTTGCACAGCCTGTTTTAATTCTTTGGCTTGGTGTCCTGGCTTAATTTATAAAAGTTGCAGCACCCGTTCCTGCCTTCCAGCTCTCAGATTTTTATCATAACCTTAGCCAAAATGTGAGAGTAGTTACAAGCTATTCTCCTAGGCTCAGACATCTTATGGTTTCCAGTAGTTGGAATGTAAAATTTTAATGAAACTTAAGTGTTCAGATCTGAACAAACACTTTTGGCAATACCTGTTATCTTTTGTGCCCTAATACTTCTAGAAAAAGCACTCTGAAGCCTTGCCTCTTTACGAACGAGCGCTGAAAATTTATGAAGACAGCTTTGGGCGGATGCATCCTCGTGTGGGAGAAACATTAAAGAATTTGGCTGTGCTTAGGTAACATTTAATCTAACCAACCTACCTTGTTATTTTAAAAAAGTGTATGTGCGCACTACTTGCTTACTGAATAATCCTAGGTTCACACACCAGATATTTGGACCAGAGCAAAAGCTGCAGTGGGTGGGGGGTGGGGGTTCAGAAGTACCTGGCAAAGTTTATTTGAAGCTTTTTAATGTGATGCAGAAGTAGTATATTTTGATTTGGGAGGGGGGGTGACTTTAATCTCCAGAAAAGTGGGAAATACGAGTTAATGTTCTATAACTTTTTTCAGTTCTACTACTATTCTGCAAATGTTCTGGAATAGCAATGTGGAATGTTTTTTGTTCCTTTGTTTCCTCTCACTCTTCCCCCCCCCTTCCCCCAGCTATGAAGGAGGAGATTTTGAGAAGGCTGCCGAGCTCTACAAGAGAGCCATGGAAATCAAAGAAGCAGAGACTTTGTTGATTGGTGGCAAGGCAGCGTCCCGTCATTCATCCAGTGGAGACACCCTCAGTTTGAAGAGTGCTTTCTCTCCCAATGTTTTTTTGCAACATGGACAAAGGTGATGATAAGGTAAAGGACCCCTGGACAGTGAAGTCCAATCAAAGGCAACTATGGGGTGCAGCGCTCATCTTGCTTTCAGGCCGAGGGAGCCGGCGTTTGTTCAGACAGCTTTCTGGGTCATGTGGCCAGCATGACTAAACCGCTTCTGGCACAATGGGATACCGTGACAGAAAACAGAGCGTATGGAAATGCTGTTTTCCTTCCCGCTGCAGCGGTACCTATTTATCTACTTGCACTGGTGTACTTTCGAACTGCTAGGTTGGCAGGAGCTGGGACAGAGCAACGGGAGCTCACTCCGTTGCGGGGATTCAAACCGCCAACCTTCTGATCGGTAAGCCCAAGAGGCTCAGTGGTTTAGACCACAGTGCCACCCACATCAAATGGGTATGTCTGAATAAGAGGAGGATGGCAGTGCCCTGAACACTTTGTTTTCAGTATTGCTGAATGTTTGCAGACTGTTCCACACAGTTAAAAAGTAGTTTTAGTTATATTGACACTCCAGTCCTGCATACATTACATGGATTTAAGTCCCATTGATTATAAGGACAGGTACGTATATAATCTATAATACCTTTCTTAGGTGCAGAGTCTTTCCAGCAAGAGAAAGGAGGCCCAGGTGAAGAAGTAAAGATAGAGGTGCAGAAAGATGGAGGTTCTTGATTTGAGCAAAAACAGGGAGATGCTTCCAGATTGGGGCGAATAGCTAAGTTGCATGCCTCCCTTATTTCCAGCCAAGTAGAATTATCCAAGGTGAGTTATCTTCCACAAAAGGAACAGAAGCTTCCCCTTGTTTTTAACTCACTGAACTCAAAACTGTCATTTGTCCTGCAGTTTACAGAGGAAAGCCAACTTCAAACTGGGTTTTATGATGTTCATTTGTTTCAATAGACCATAGTTAAGCTTAACCAGAAATATTGGTTTGGACACAACACAATTGAAAGTGATGGCTAATGAACTCCTTGTGGCTGCACTAGAGAAGATAGGGAGTACACAAGCCCAAGGCTTATTCGTGTTACATGTTAATCAGGTTATTTTAGTTACAGCGCCTTCTCTCCTTGACCAGGTATAAAGGATTTGTTGGAACTGAGCTGTCATTCTGTAATGTCTTTTCCTACTTCTGTTGGATTTAATGTGACTCTACAGTCAGAGCTTTTGATACCAAGAAGAGGGCCTTCTCGGTGGTGGCGCCCGCCCTGTGGAACGCCCTCCCACCAGATGTCAAGGAAATAAGCAACTATCTGACTTTTAGAAGACATCTGAAGGCAGCCCTGTTCAGGGAAGTTTTTAACGTTGGATGTTTTATCGTGTTTTTAATATCCTGTTGGGAGCCGCCCAGAGTGGCTGGGGAAACCCAGCCAGATGGGTGGGGTCTAAAGAATAAATTATTATTATACCTCCAAAGTGGAGAAAAAAAACCAAAACATTTGACTATCAATCTTTCTGTAAATTATGAAATTTAAAAGCAGTATTTGTAGCTGTCCAGTTATACTTCCTTTGGGATACACACTAAATTGTGAAGAAGTGAAACTCTTAACTGAATAGCCTGCTTTGTGTTTGCCACATATTCAAAATCTAGAGCTGGGACCATGTACTCTTGAGCTGTGTGGGGTGCTTTTCTTTTGACCTTCAGGAAACAGCTATAGATGGCGGTTGCGCATTTCCCTTATCATTTTTTGTTCCAACTTAGCTGGTTCTATACATCTTTGCTTTCTCGCAGTTAATATATTCCCCTTGATACGTGGCACTCAGCACAGCAACCATATTCATGCAAGCTTATTAGCAACCCCCACTGAAAACAAATCATACTTATGGGTGAATATTGAACAGGGCTGCAGTAAAGCATTAAATATTCCTTTCTTTGTATTAGGCATCAGGCTGAAGCAGTGGTAGCTTAGAAACAAATGGTTCAATTGGTCTTAACCCTATTTGTTTGCACTCCAATAATAATTTAATTTGAAATGTTTATAAGCAAGAAGCAGGCCTTTGGCAACAAAACTTGTATATGGTATAAACTGCACCAATATAAGTTCTGTTAAAGCTGAATTCTAGACATGCTGGTAGTCTAAATTTCAAAACTCTTGTAACAAATTTAATAGTTGTGAGTTGAGCACAAAGTCCAGAGGTAGAAAGCAATCTGTAAAAGCACACAAGTAGATAACGCATTGGTTGGTTGATGCTGAGCTTATTTTAGTAATTAAGTTTATTTCCAAGAAAGTAACTCACAGGAAGGACACACAAAAATGCTGTTGCAAAAATGCAAAATGGAAACAGAATGGAGTGTGGTTGAACAAGTAGCTGAAGCAATTAATTGTGGGATTACCTAGAACCATCAAACTTCCAAACCACTATTTTTGCAAATCTGTCTGAATTAATTAATTAATTATGTTAATCACCAGTTAATGACAAAAGCATTTCTCCAGCGGGCTTATCCAACTGACTGTACAACATTCAGTCCAGCAAGCGTAAACTGTGGTTTAAAAATAGTTAAATACCATTAAGGCCATTGATTCTAGATAGGCTTCTCTTGGATTGAAGCTTCTTTGTTTACTAAAAATATACCTGGAATATTACTTAAATAAATACTACTAAGGTGACATTATTAGAAACCAACTGGCAAGAGGCCTTGTAAGTGCTGAGCGACTGCAAGTGTCTTTAATCCAGCCAACTTTCAATTTTTGGTTGACCTGCTCTGATTAGAAAGGGAATTAAATGCTTTGGTGGAGGAAGCCCTGGCAACTTCTGCTTCCCAGAGCTTTTTAACCTACCCCACTTGAGTGATAATCTACAATTGAACATAATAGACTAGATCATTTGCCAAACACCATGGGGGCGGCAATCAACTTCCTCATAGTGCAGTTTTCTCTTATCAATTCAAAGCAACTTTCACCTCATTGCTTTATTTTCTTCTTATTTGGAAACGGAGGTTTTTAGGCATGATGGCTCAAGAGCATTTCCGAATTCAGTATTCTCCCGTAACGTTAGATCGGTGATAGCAAATTTTAGCATTCAATGCTTCCTATTACACACTGCATGACCAGAGGAACCAGATATTGGCTCAAGTCCCACATTTTCAGCCCACTAAGTCTTCCAAAAGAGTTCTCTTGCGGCTAACGAAAGTATTCCAAACAGTTACTTTTCCATGTAACAGTCATATATAATTGGCTAGGATGTATGACAATGATAATCATTTTTTAAACAAGGCTCTCTCTATATATCATATAGCTTTTCATTCTTCTAACAATAAGCTTAAGCAGATCAAGTGTTACTATTTTAGACACTTTTGCAATCCAGGCATCCTAAGGAGGAACTGATTATGCTCAACCTGAACTGGGCTTAAAAAGCAGCCTAGCATTGTGTTATATATTAAACTTGTCAGCTTGCCTTGGTTTTCACTGGACCCTCATACCATAAAGTCTTCACATAATTAACAAAAAGACAACATGACGACGCACTATTCATGAAAGACTAAATCTGTTACACATCACTGGCTGCTGAAATTACAGTAATCTCGAAGTGTTCTTTTTGCTAGATGCTCTTCATCTTAGCCATAAGTTCTTCTAGACTTTCTTCAGATTCCGGAACAGTTTCCCCAGTAACAGCGTTCTCTTCCTGGTGAGGGAAGAAGAGTAGTAAATGCCTTTACACCTTTTATCTATAGCCTCAAATCCAAAAGCCCCAACAAGATTGGCGTGCTGAACACCACACACATTATTGTAAAATAGGCCAGATACAAACGTAATTAAATACTAACACCTGTCAGTCACCCAACATCACCATCATGTCAGGGGACCCATTCTTCCTGCTTTGCATGGCAAGTACAGAAAATCCAAGCTTAGTCACACAAGGATGAAAGTTACCAATGATCAATGCCGACTTCAAACTCCACCTTCTGCAGTGGTTGGCTACGCTACTGAATCCCTATGGGGGAAACTCAGAAGTTCATCCCAATGAACTTTAGTTAAGGCCTATCAGGTGATAGCATCCTTCCACAAGCAGGAGGAGACTTCAAGGCTGCAAACTGTGCACTGGCAACTGCATCTCTGCATGCCCTTTGCCTGATATCCGGAGGCCTCACAAGCCAGAGGTTCCCACCCCGTTGTAAAGCAAAGGTTAGCAAAGCACGTCAGTGCCAAGTGAGCAGAGGCTCTCTCCGCCAAGGAAGCTACGACAGCCAAGCTTGGAAGGTGCAAAGCTTGCAGTGCTGCTGTGGCTATGACAGCAGTTGTGGGCTGTTAGGATTGTCCTACTTTTGTGTAGGACCCTGGTAGAGACACATGCCCGACTGGCATGTTCCCTCCCTCCTGGTCGATCGTTCGGGAGCTTCATAAGCTTTCTCCAGCCCGAACGTCACAGCGACTGATGCCAAGAGGCATCAGCACACTTATGATTCTGCAGAGTATTTGCAGTTCGTGTAACAGAGCTCAGTAGCACAGCATTTTGGCTAATCTACTTTTATTTACATATAATACACTCAGAGCATTCTGACTTAGCTCCTTCCTTTTTCTCATCAGACAGCAAAGAGAAAAAACAAAAGACAATAGTCCCACTTTCCGGAACACAGTAACACAAAACATCCTGTCTCCATCACTTCCCACACTGTGGAATGAAAACATACACCGTCATGTGATAGGCAACAATCCCATGACTGCAAACACAGAGCAGGGATCCTAACATCAACTTCATTGACGCACACGATGGAAGTGAAGACTGCAGAACAGCAGCACTGATTGCTCATTCCCACATGCAACTTGACAAGTTAAAGCCAATCCAAATAAAATGTTCTTGACGTTGGCTAAAAAGAACTTACCACCTTGTTTGGTATTGTGTATGCCATTGTGATTCCTTCTGGAAGATCGAGAACTGGACCCGAAGCAGCTTTTAATTCTTCCTCTGAAACTTCCGATACCAACTCTATCCCTGAATAGCCCCAAACACATCAATGCAAGGGAAAGCATTAGTGCAGATTAATGGTATACACAGTAATCGTCTACAAATACAAAAAAGTTACGTATCCCGAAAACTTTGTAACTAGAGGCATCCTTCTGCGCATGCACGGCGAAACCCGGAAGTATACACTTCCGGGTTTGCAACAGCCGTAACCCGAAGATTCCGTAACCTGGAGGTTACGCAACACGAGGTACCACTGTACGTCTTAGTCAAAAACCTCTTCAGGCAATTGAAAGGGCAGGGAGTGCTGTTACCCTCCCCTGTGTTGGACTGGCCCAATGGATCTGGAAGCAGTGGTAATGTTTAGGGGTTTTTAAACCTTAATTAAGCATAACCTCCCAAAGTGGGTTCATAATGTGGGATACCCTTCCATGACAATAATAGATCACAATAGTGAGAAGAGCATAGCTTGTGCCGCTATCACAACTATGTCCTCACTACAGCTACCTGCTTTTTTGGGTGGGGGCTCAATTGAAATCATTCACAAGAGAGAAACCTGCTTAGGCTGATGGGCATTTTACTAGTTCCAAGAGTTGTAAGCGAGCAATTTGTATTGTCTTAGTATCTTAACTCACCCCAATCATTCTCTTCATGAACTATTTCTTCTTCCTGTTCAATTACTTCTACTTTAGGATTTTCTGCTGCTTTTTTCTGGAAATACAAACACAGTCAAAAGTGGTTTTTGTTCCCACTCTAAATAATGGGAAAAGTTAAATAATTATATGCTAGAGGCCCATTCAGAATGACCATACTAGGGTAAATATCTCCAAAGAGTTCATGCTACATTTTCTAACTTCCGCTGAACAAGTTATCCACCCCTTTCAAGGAATCGGAAAAGGAGCCTGAGCTCTTTTAGTTACTTATTTTACCTTGTACTCTTCCTGCTGGTGTCTACAGTTTCTGTCATCGCACTGTGGATTTGGCTTCATCGTCATGGAGGGGAAAAAATCCTGCATTGCATTATAGCCAAGGTAAAAGCTCACCGTGCCAAAATTCAGTAGATATCTGGGGGGGGAAATGCAGGAAGGATAAAAGAAGAGAACAGTTTATTATTTGCATGTGTCAGACGGAAGACACAGCACTTGGGTTCATTAGGGGTGACATCCAGTGATGCTTGCCTACTTGCGCAACAGAAATCTTGCACAACTGGAGTTCTCCTTCAGCACCTGTGCACCTAAAATCTGCTCTGAGGGGTCCCTATCTGCAGCAAATATAGGAGGGTGTGGAGGGAACAGATGGACAATGCACAATCTCAACCAATATGCTTAATGTCATCCTTTTGCCATGAAGCAATTCCCACTTAAACTTTTTTAAAAAATCAAGGCATCTCAGTCACTTACTTCAGGACGTTTTGAACAAGAAGACCGGCGACCACTCCCATAGTGGTGGGAAGGCTGGCGGCACAAACTCCCTCCCGTTTGAGCGTTTTCTCATCTATATTTGCCGCTACGACAAGTGGAGGTGCACACTAGCCAAAAAGGGGAGAGGAGTTTGAGAATCATAAAAGGGGCATTTGAAAAACCCATAAACAAGAGAAGGATCCAACAAAAATGACTTTAGCCAGTGTGGTGTAGTGGTTAAGAGCGGTAGTCTCGTAATCTGGGGAACCGGGTTCGCATCTCCGCTCCTCCACATGCAGCTGCTGGGTGACCTTGGGCCAGTCACACTTCTCTGAAGTCTCTCAGCCCCACTCACCTCACAGAGTGTTTGTTGTGGGGGAGGAAGGGAAAGGAGAATGTTAGCCACTTTGAGACTCCTTAAAGGGAGTGAAAGGCGGGATATCAAATCCAAACTCCTCCTCTTCTTTAGATTCCAACAACTTTCACTTTACCTTAGAAGGACAGTACAATGGAACTTAGAAAGCGTAACATCACATACCGCAAAACAAGCCGATTCACCAGGGATGATGAGTTGGATATGGCCAGAGACAGCGTTTTCGCTCACTCCAGATTCCATCCATATTTGTCCAAGCTCATTACAAGCCTTAAAAAAAAAAAAAAAACATGCCCTACTTATACATGCATAAGTTGCATTTGCTGCAAAAATCGAAACTGCTTATGGATATCGGAAGTGTCCTGCTGAATCAAGCTAAAGGCTTATCTCAGGGGAGGGGAACTGTCTAGATCTTGAGCTCCTCCCCCCCCAAACTGACCGGCGGCTACTTTGAAAGATGAGCCAGGACACCTTTGCTGTAAAATCACCTGCCCATCACCATGACATCAGGTGACCCAAATTCAAAGGCAAGAATCGGTAGCACACTCCTGGTATGCAGGCCTGAAAATGAACTCATTGTAGGGGAGTTGGTCCATCTAAAGAATTTCAATTGAAAACAAGTTCTTAGGAAAGCAAAACTTCCTAAGTTTTTGGGTTTTGTGACAGACTTCAGTAATCCCTCACATTTCTCAAACCAGACCTGGAAAAAGGATCCCGTTCATGTCACAGAAGTCTCTTTGCATTCACCAAAGGATGAAGCTGAAGTCGCCAACAAAATGCAGTTTAATCTCCAATCTTTGTATATTCTGCTTTCATATAACATACACAAGCTCAAGGCACGATGATACTGCAAAGGCACCAAGCACAGCTACTCTGGAATAGCCACATCTTTTCAGAAGCGGCTTGCTTGGGAACCCTCCACTGCCCCCACTGAGGTGGCACAGCAGCCACATTTGCTACAATGTACTGGGTGCGAGATCCACAGCTTCTAGCAGTAGGTGTGCAATGTGCACTTGGGTGAGAACAGGAGGCATGTGTGCGTTGCTGTTGCTGCACTTACCGTGTTAATTGCCATGCGTGCTTCAAAATTATCCACGCAGCTCAATACAAGATCAACGGGTTTCCCTTCTTCTAAACCTCCATTGCTATAAATAAAAAGGGGAGAAAATGGAACTATTAAGGGAGCCTTGCTAGAAGATCAAGGAAGCTGCTTTACCATGAAACTCTCCATTATTAGCATGGAATCCTTCTCTGCTCAAGGGTCGCATCCCCTTCTAGGAAATCTTACATGCCAGCAATGGGCAGGGCCAGAATGACAAATGCCGATTTAACCTTTGTACAATAGGCTAAGGCGATTGGGCCGGATCCGGCCCCCGGGCCTTAGTTTGCCTACCCATGGGCTAGCTGCAGAGACCCCTCTATCCTCCATCCAAGCTAGGGAGAATCATTATAAGAGTTAAAGGGTTATTTCCAGCCAGATAAAAGCCCTCAAGGATGGGGTAAGGCTAGGCCAGACAGCAGTGTGGCCTGGGAGAGAGGGTGTGTGGCCTAGAGAGTCCCAAGGCCAAAGAGAGAAGCCTGGAGCATTTGACCCCCCAGGCCTGAGGTTACCAACGATTTAGAGAAATGTGAATCAGTAGTGTTTCGTTACGACCACCACTACCAGCCCCCGAAAGATATGCTACCTGATCCTGTCCATAAAATGTTGAAAGTTGTCCACAGTTGTGATGTTGTAGTTATGTACTTCGAACTGCACATCGGGGTTGATGTTCCTTAAGGATAAAACAAACACTGCAGCTTTAACACGAACATCTCTGAAAGGAGTCCCACACGTTTGTGTTGCAAATTCTAACATACTAAGGTTGCAATCCCATGCTCTTCCTTGGGAATAAATCCTACTGGACTCAGAAGAACTTCCTTCCGCATAAATGTACGCAGCATGATTTATTTAAGATTAGTTTCTCATGAAACTTTTTTTAAAAAGTTGGAAGTTCCATATGTCTGAAGTTGCATTCCATAACTGGATGTCACCTCCCACTTTCACATACCTCAAAGTGTGCTCTGCTGCTTGCACTTTACTCAGTCCAGCTTGGTGGGGTTGGAAAAAGAGCCTGTTCATATTGGCCAGCTCCACCTTATCATAATCAAACAGGAGCAGCTAAAAGAAAGATTACAGTGACACATGAATGGCCTTTGCTCAGGTTCATGTTTAGGACAGACAGGGTCACAGCCCTTGGGCTAACAAATATTATTCCTATGGATTCTAAAGTGGCAAACATATTTATTTCTAAAACACCTGAAATTCAGTTTTAAAAGACTGTGATAGTTTAAGTAAAATGAGATTCAAAAGCCACATTCATCACAGATGCCCATTAACTTTAAATAATAACTTTGTAAGGGTTACTTCCGCAAAAAAGCTCCCATTTGTCCCTCATGTGCTTCTGTAGCAGAGATAAAAGAATCAAGAGAACAACAGTACAGTGGTACCTCGGGTTAAGTACTTAATTCGTTCTGGAGGTCCTTTCTTAACCTGAAACTGTTCTTAACTTGAAGCACCACTTTAGCTAATGGGGCCTCTCGCTGCTGCCGCGCTGCCGGAACACGATTTCTATTCTTATCCTGAAGCAAAGTTCCTAACCCGAGGTACTATTTGTGGGTTAGCGGAGTCTGTAACCTGAAGTGTATGTAACCCGCGGTACCACTGTACTGTAGATCGGGGGGGGGGGGGGGTTTGGATGTAGGAAATAAAGCTTCAACATTGATGTTTGCTCTTTGGCCATGGGCAAGTCATTTACTCTCTTCCTAACCTACCCTACAGGACTGTTGTTAGAATTAAATGAGATAAATCCACGTATGTTGCTTCAACAATTTTAGAAAAATGAAGTACCAGTATAAGAACCAAAAAAGGACCTGCAAAGAGAACTGTGTGTCCTAAAATGCACTGTAAACATACTTCCAGGAGCCTCAGCCAATTACAGCTTCCAAACCATCACTAATCATCATGTATGTGACTACCCTTTACCCATGACAGAGGCCACTGTGAATATATTTCAGTTGACAAAGGGAAATTAATCTTTCGCCAAAGCACCACTGATTTTACTCAGGACAGTGTTGTTATAAGGAAGAAACGTATTATTACCTTACCAATGCCACATCTTGTCAGCATCTCAGCAGTTACGCTGCCAACTCCACCAACACCCACCACCGCGACCGCAAAGGAGCGGATTTTCTGCAACAAGAAACCAACACCGGTAAGTGTTTTGTGCCGTGAGTTTACATCATTAATGCAAACTTCTATAAGAAACATTATCCCACCTCATAGTCTTTCACAATTCCCATTCTTTTCAGCGCCATCAGGCGACTAGAGAGAGGGAAGAAACAAAAACACTTTTGTCAAGTGGGCTTCATTCACATGACACAGCTATTTCAAGATCAAAAGGAGATTAGCAAATTCCATGGTGCAAAATTGAAGTGCGCTGAAATCCCTGTTTGTCTTGGATATTTCAGCAGCTCCAGATCTCCCACATTGATTAAATTAAGTATGGATTCATTTACGACATCCTGGAACATAAACCAACAACCTCCAGATTGGTGAAAAGGGCTGAACGGAAACACTCTGGAGGTGTGTATACAGCCTGTTCATGCCACTAATTTCTGTGCTGCCACTAGGAATAGCCATTACTTGCCCATTACTGTTCCATTACAGTAGCTGAAAATGCCATACCACTTCTTGACTGGCTGTTAAGGACTTCCATCTATCCACTGACACAGGGCTGTCATATTCCTAAAAGTTAAAAAACCAGGGCTGCCTCTGAAGAGTTCTGAAACTCCAGCTGGTGCAGAATTCAGCAACCAGGTTGCTTCCTGGGGCAGGCTGGTTTGAGCACACAACACTAACCCTGGCCCAACTGCACTGGCTACCCATGAGCTTCTGGAGCCCAATTCAAAGTGCTGGCTTCAACCTATAAAGTCTTAAATAGCTCAGGACCGCCGTACCTCAAGGACCACATCTCCCCATAGGAACCAACGCAGACCCCGCAATCTTGAGGCCCTTCTTTTGTGAGCCTCCAGAGGTTAAGAATAGCTGGGCCAGAGTGCTGAACTAGGATCTGGGAGCCCAGGATCTGCAAATCCAGCTCAGCCTTTGAAGCTGACTCGGAAACTACAACTAATCCAGAATGCGGCAGCTAGACTAGTGACTTGGAGTGACCGCTGAGACCATATAACACCGGTCCTGAAAGACCTACATTGGCTCCCAGTACGTTTCTGAGCACAATTCAAGGTGTTGGTGCTGATCTTTAAAGCCCTAAACAGCCTTGGCCCAGTATACCTGAAGGAGTGTCTCCACCGCCATCATTCTGCCCAGACACTGGGGTCTAGTGCCGAGGGCCTTCTGGCGGTTCAGTCGCTACAAGAAGCGAAGTTACAGGGAACCAGGCAGAGGGCCTTCTCTGTTGTGGCACCCACCCTGTGGAATGCCCCCCCCCCATCAGATGTCAAGGAAATAAACAACTATCTGACATTTAGAAGACATCTGTTTAAGGAAGTTTTTAATGTTTGATGTCTTATCGTGTTTTTTAAATTTTCTGTTGGGAGCTGCCTAGAGTGGCTGGGGAAACCTAGCCAGATGGGCGGGGAATAAATTATTAATATTATTATTTTACTTTGGAAAACTGTTAAAATGATATATAATGAAATTCAATCAAGGGGATTTGAGGAAGTCACTTAATAATGCTACCAAGATTTAAACAGGATGCATGTATGTCTGTTTTAAATGTTTTGGGTTTTTTTTTGGAAAATTAATAAAAAAAAGGGAAAAAAATAGTATTATTTTACATGAAGCTCACTGGGTGACCCTGGGCCTGGTAGCCTATAGCCTACCTCGCAGGGCTGTTGTGGAGCGGGTGGGTGTGTGGGAGAACCTTGAGCTCCTCCTTGGGGGGGAAAGGGCGGGATCACAGAATGGTAGAGCTGCGAGGGACCCCGCCCCACAATGGTCACCTAGCCCAACCCCCCCTGCAATGTAATTCACGACCCTGCCCCAAAAGCCCGCTCACCTGTACGGGTTGGAGTCGGTCACCTCCGAGCTCATCTGCTCGATCCTCGCCCGCCGGCCTCCTTCCCCCCGGCCCAGCTCTTCCTCCAGCTCCCGGACGCGGCGCCGTAGCTGCTCCACCAGCTGCTCCGAGGCGGCCATGGCGATCCCTCAGCGGAAAGCCCGAAGCGCCGGCTGCTCAGCCCAACCCCGCGCCGCCGCGGCCAGAGACACGTCTCCCCAACCGGCGCTTCCGGGAGTCACGGCAAAAGGCTTCCCCCCGCGCAACGCAGCGCCGGCCACCACAGTTCCGGCCTTCAGAGTTGTCTCTCCTTTCAGAAAGTCGCCAAGTTGCTGCGCGTTTCAGAGTCCGGGGATGGCGGGCGGGCGAGCGATTGGGTAGGGAGCCTGGTTGCCCCCCTTGCAAGCAAAAGGGCGGGCAGGGAGGAGCAGCTGCCCCCCACAATAAGAAAATAACTGAGGTTCTCTTTCCACCCCACAGACATAAAGCCTGCTCCCCTCACCAAAACAAAAATCCTGGTTGCCCCCCTTGCAAGCAAAAGGGCGGCCAAGGAGGGGTGGGCGGGCAGGGAGGGGGAACTGCCCCCCACAATAAAATAAAAAAACCGTGGTTCTCTTTCCACCCCCCACACATAAAGCCTGCCCCACACCAAAACAAAAATCCTGGTTGCCCCCCTTGCAAGCAAAAGAGCGGCCAAGGAGGGGCGGGCGGGCAGGGAGGAGCAACTGCCCCCCACAAAAAAAAAAAACTGGTTCTCTTTCCACCCCCCCCCCCCCATAAAGCCTGCCCCACACCAAAACAAAAATCCCGGCTACGCCCATGAAAAGGGCACCATTTTGCTTTGCCCTCACCCCCCGGGTTTTGCATTGCCTTGCAAGTGGGTTTAAGGGTTGCAAGCTGAGCAGCCCCCTTCCACGCAAGACTTGGGAGTGGACCCATTGAAGTCAGTGGACCTGCTCTCTACAGCAGCGACTAGGTCTGGGCTACGACACCGCCACCCTTGAGGGGGGAAAGCCAAACGCAGACCCGATGAAAGCATTATTTCAGTCAGAGTTCAGCTCGGTCTCCAGAAAAGAGCATGGACTGAGCCGCAGGGGCAGCAGCCCAAACAGCTCTTTCCGCTCTGGGTGAGGAGGAGGAGAGTCTTTGCAAACGCTTTAGAGTAACTTCAGAGGCAGCCCTATAGTTTGGTGGCGTGTCGCCTTTGGAGGAGCGGCTGCAGCAACCTTTGCGCTGCAATTATTATTTCACCCCCCCCCCGCCCTCTTTGCTCTCGCCTCCAGTGTAGCAACAAGTCAGCGAACCGGTTCGAGGCCAGTGGAGAGGAGCCTCTGCAAAATGGCAAGTGAGCCCGATACCACCGAAGTGAGGAAGCCGCACAGATTTGACCAGGGAGCCTTGGAGAGATACCTGTGCCGGCACCTGCCGGGCTTCCCGCAGCACCCGCCCGAAGCGCTGAGGGTCAGGCAGTACAGGTAAGGATGGCAGCTTCGCGGAGCAATGGGGCTGGGAAATCAGGGCACTGAATTCAGCGAGATTCCTGCATTGCATGGGGTTGGGCTAGATGACCCTCGGGGTCCCTTCCAAGTCTACAGTTCTATGATCCCATCCCGCCCCCCGGCACAAGAATCGTGGGAATCGTGGTTATGGGCAGGACTTTTTTTCAGCCAGAACTCTCCTCAACTCTGGATCCCTCTCAGGTGGGCGCCATTGCCATTAAAAGAGAATAAGGAAATAAATTGTGCTTTTAAGTTCATGTGTGTTCGCAGCCTTTGGTAAACACTGATAGCGCTGCAGCCTTAGGACTCTTAAATCAGTGTGTGGAGAGAGATGGAAAGGAGTGCATTAAGCTGCAAACATTTCACTGAAATCTGATAGTATAAGATTGCTTTCCTTTCTCCTGCACATTCTTCCTTATCCCCTGAGGTACCCTATACAGTGGTACCTCGGGTTACATACGCTTCAGGTTACAGACTCTGCTAACCCAGAAATATTACATAAGGTTAAGAACTTTGCTTCAGGATGAGAACAGAAATTGCGCGGCGGCGGCAGCGGGAGGCCCCGTTAGCTAAAGTGGTGCTTCAGGTTAAGAACAGTTTCAGGTTAAGAACGGACCTCCAGAACGAATTAAGTATGTAACCAGAGGTACCACTGTATTTTTAGAAGTGTGAATTAGTGATGCTTGAATAAGTTAGGACATCTCCAGTAGGTGAACAATAACCCCCAGATCCCCCAGCTTCTATCCTTTGTAGAACCCGAGATATGAAGCAAAATGTAAAGACACTTTTTTGTCAGAAATAAGTCTGCTTTTGCCTTTTCAGTGTTTTACTCCCTTCCCCACCTCCACCCATGTTACCTATTTTTATGGACATATTCCAATATGTTAAAGGAGACAAATCTTCCCTTCTTAGTTATACACAGAACATATATCCATGATTCTTTTTCTCCCATGTACCCCTCTCCTTCCTCTCTCCCCAGGTTGCTGACAAGTTCTGTGACTTTAAAGCAGACACTCTAGGCAGTTTTTGGACTCCCAGCTCCCATTAGCCCCAGCAAACACTGACAACATCTAAAGGTTTTCTCACGCATGCTTTCAAACAGCCCAGTGCTGCTCTTTGAACCTCCGAAAACCCAGTGGTTCAAAGAACAGCACAGAGCTGTTTGAAAGGCTTTTTTGAGGCCAGAAAAGTGTTATGTAATGTTATTCCGCTTCTCAGAGTGGTGAGAACACCTGCTTATCCAGGTGTTATTTCGTTTGGAAAGAGAGCATTTGGAAAATATTGGTATTTCGTAATATTTGCACTCATTTACAAATGCACAGGCTGTTCATGGGTGGGGAGTTCTAAACCAGGCATGGCCAAACTTGGCCCTTCAGCTCTTTTGGGACTATAACTCCCATCATCCCTAGCTAACAGGACTAGTGGTCAGGGGTGGTGGGAATTGTAGTCCCAAAACAGCTGGAGGGCCAAGTTTGGCCATGGCTGCTCTAAACAGTCCTCCAGATAGCCAGTCTATCTGCTCTCAGATCAGATCTCTAGGAAGAAAGCCAGCAGTCTGAGAACCCATATACAGCTCTATGTATCTCACTCACTTCAGTTTGTCCTTTGTTTTCCCCACAGCTACACAGATTACAATAGTTTTAGCTAATAGGGGAGGAGACAGTAATGCCTTTCCCCCGAAAATGGCTCTCCAACTGTTTCCTCATTGTGGGCCATTTACCTGTAGTTCACCTAACAAAGGAGAGACGTGGCAACTTTGCCAAGGCGGTCTCTCCTGTTGGAATGCCCAATTTTACAACAATCCTAGCCCATTTATGGTTGTAGCTCCTCATATAGTACTGACCTGCCTATCCTGGTTGTGTTTGAGCAATCCCCAAAGGGAGGAACAAAGGACACAAACAGGGAAGAGAGAGACGCTGTTGTTATCTTGGACCATTGCAATTAATTAACTAGCTTTGAAACTGTGTTCCAGAAACCCATATCCTACAAGCAATACACTTGTTTGTAAGGACCAGCTAACTTTTTTTTTTTAGTGAGTTCAGTGGCGTAGCGTGGGTTGTCAGCACCCGGGGCAAAGCAAGTAATTTGCGCCCCCTAACCCGTGGATTTGCGCCCCCTAACCCGTGGATTAGCGCCCACTAACCTGTGGATTTGCCCTAACCCCAGATGTTGCGCCCGGTGCGGCCGGCCCCCCCTGCACCCCCCACGCTACGCCACTGAGTGAGTTATAGAGTCTAATTATTGCCCTCTGAACTCATAGAGCACACTGCATTCTGCTTTTGTGCTGTTTTTTCCCCTCAGCACCAAATCTGGGGTTGTTATGGCTTCAGAGAGAAAACTTGCCACGTAATGAGCAGATGTACTATGCGTGCTCTGAACGTCGACTCCAGATTTAGTATTTATATTTATTTATTTAGATTACACTTGTGAATCGCTTCCCATAAAGTATCTTGAAGCAATATCGGGGTAAAAGCATCAACAATAAAAATTGTGTTTCTTACAAAATAAAAATAAAATAAAATAAAAGCAATTTTAGATGTAAAAAACCCGTTTCGAATCCACTGGTATGCCTCCGCTGAAAAGGCTTGCCCCAAAATGTGTTGCTTTGATCATCAAAGCAATTTGCTTGTGCAAGTGTTTCATGAGAAAATTTCACAGGTGTGGTTGTTCTTCCATGCACTCAGACTTTTAACTAGTTAAACCAAAGTTATTAGATTTGGTAAGGGTGGACAACCAAGGTCCTCCATATGTCACTGAACCAATAAGCACAAAACAACCCCTCTGCAGTGCCACAAATCCAACTCAATGGTGCAACGTTTGAAAATGTTGATCACTTCTCCTGCCTGGGCATCAAACATCTTTCCACAAGGGCTGACATTGATGCCGAAATCCAACCTCGCCTGAACTCTGCAAGCATGGCTTTCTCCCAGTTGAAGTGCAGAGTGTTTGAGGACCAGGACATTTGTAGGGAAACCAAAATGCTTGTACTACCAACCTTACTATATGCTTGTGAAACATGGACCACTTATA
This sequence comes from Podarcis muralis, assembly GCF_964188315.1. NCBI lineage: Eukaryota > Metazoa > Chordata > Lepidosauria > Squamata > Lacertidae > Podarcis > Podarcis muralis. Next base: position 47,960,556 of record NC_135666.1, on the reverse strand, counting down.
AGCGCCATCTCCAACTCCTTGAAAAATTCCATCAACGGTGTCTCTGAAAAATGTTCCATATCACTTGGGAAGACAGGCAAACTAATGCCAGTGTACTAGAAGAAGCAAAGATCACCAGTGTCAAAGCAATGATTCTTCAACCACACCTTTGTTGGACTGGTCATGTAGTGCGGATGCCTGATTATTGTCTTCCAAAGCAACTATTCTATTCCAAACTTAAAAATGGAAAGCATAATGCTGGTGATCAACAAAAGAGGTTTAAAGACTCTCTCAAGGCAAATCTTAAAAAAATGGAGTATAAACACTGACAACTGGGAAACACTGCCCTGTGGGTGCTCCAATTGGAGAACAGCCTTTACCAAAGGTGTCGTGGGCTTTGAAGACGCTCAAACTCAGGTCGAAAGGGAGAAACGTGCTAAGAAGAAGGCACATTTGGCAAACCCTCACCATGATCAACTCCCAGCCAGGAACCTAGGTTCCCACTGTGGAAGGACGTGTGGATCCAGAATTGGCCTCCACAGTCACTTGTGGACTCACTGTTAAAACCGTGTTTATGGAAGACAATCTTAGTCGGCTACAAGTGATTGCCAAAGATTAAGAATAAGACTGGACCAGAACTCCTATCATCCCTGGCCATTGGTCATGCAGGCTAGAGCTGATGGTATATGGAGTCCAACCACATCCAGAGGACCACAGGTTCCCCATCCCTTTTTAACCCCTGGTTTGGTTTCTGTTGCCTTTCAGTTCATTTCACTTTTAATTTGTATACTGCCTTGCTGTATTACTATACACAAGGCAGTTTATAGGCTGAAGAAACAACAAAACAGACGGCAAAGATCACACAAGTATTAACAAATCTGATCCGATACAAAAAAAGTCACAATAACTTTTAAATAAGCAACTTATATCCAATAAAGCAATATTCAACAATCCATTGGAATATTATAGTAAACAGTAAAATTAAATATCAGCAAATAATAATGAAACGGTTTGCACTTATCAATTACAATAAAGAATTAATAAACTAGAATCAATAAAAAATATTGGCAAGTCACAATGCATGAAATACCGCAAAACATACAAAACCATGTAGAAGGATCAAACTGAGAAACAAGGACACACAGCTTATAATTTTATTTTATTTTTTAATATCCCTGAACTCCTATTCTCTCTTCCCAGCTGCTTCTCAAAGTGCTGGTCTGGGGGAAAGTCCTAGGGCTGGAGGGTGGGGCAAAGCAGGTGGAAAAAGCCATTGCTTGATGAACAGCAGAGTCTCTCTCTCCCCCCTCCCAGTTCTTCCTCTGGAGCAGCTCTCTTAGGAAGCCTCCTAGGGCTGGAAGGTAGGCCAAGATAGGTGGGAAAAGCCATTGCCTGATGGGCAGCAGAAAGCCTCTTATTCATCACTACATTTCCATGGCCCGAAGAGCTCAACCTGCTGAATTTTTGTTTGCTGCCCTAGGAATCTCCTTCATTCATACCTCGGTAGAGTGCGAGACTCTTAACCTCAGGGTCATGAGCAAAATACTCCCACATCACAAGGAGTTGGTCTGGATTGCTCTTGTGGTCCTTTACAAGTCTACCATTCTATGATTCTATAACCAGCATATGTTGGGTTGTACTTACGCTTACCTTCTTAAAATGTTGTAACTCACTTGGTGAGCTTTTGTGTGTGTAAAAAGTGACTAACAAGTTTTTAAAATAATAATGATGATGATGATGATGCATATCTTTGCTCACATAGCTCAGGGCAGTCAAACCCAACTTTTTACTTGGAAAAAGGCCTCAAGACCTACGTACTGAGGAAGAAACCTCATGGCTCACTCCTGCCTCAAGCTCATAAGGTAAATTTGCTGTTGTAAAACAATCCATTAATAAAATACCTTTCGCTTTCGATTGAAAACGTTGATTTGGTTAGCAACAGGGTGGAGAAGGAGAATGGCTCCTTCAGCTGACCGTAAGGACTAGGCTCGCAGGTATAAAAAGCAGAACTGCTACCGTTTAGGATTGCCCCTGATCTTGTGTTCCATTTTCTGCTAGATTTGTGTCGATGATTTGTCAGTAGTTGGCGTTAACATTTGTTACTAGCAGTGTGATGTGGTTGTGTTATGGGATGGAGTTGGTGCAGTGTGTTATGGCTTGGTGGTTGGGGGTTTCAGAGTTTTAAAGACCCCCTCCTGTGACGAGGTGTATGTCTGAAACCACATGCGTGTCCACCGCATGCATGAACTCAACGTGAAGCTCTGAGAGGGTTGGCACCTTTTGCATTGAGCCATTACATGCACCCGTTAAAAATAAAATGTGATACTGTGTATACCTTTAACCCTCATGCCCAGTAATGAACTTGTCACATAAGGAAGTAGGGCAAAAAATGGTTTATTACGCGGAAATGAAAAGAGACAGAGCATATGGATGTTCATAGGCGCCGACTCCATGGGGCCTGAGGGGGCCCGAGCCCCCTCAAAAATTTTATTGGGGGGGCAGAGCCCCCCCAATAATTAAAAATTTTTTCGCGCGCCTTGGCTCCCTCGTCGCGCACCTTGGCTCCCGCGGCCGGCGAGGGGAGCCCGGGCCGCGCGAGGCTGCTGCTGCCGCCGCCGTTTGTGGTCATGGCGGAGCTGCCGCCTAGGGAGGAGGGGAGAGGGGGCTGGCGGGGGGGGGGGCAGGCGGTGAAGGGGGCTTGGTTGCTCTCGCTCTCTCTCTCTCTCTCTCTCTCTCTCTCTCGGGCTCTCTCTCTCTCTCTCTCTCTCTCTCGGGCTCTCTCAACAAAAGAACAAAAAACAAAAGAATGAGAGTTTTCTGGTAAGTCACTGACAGTCATTCATAAAAGCACAAACATTTCACCACTGATATCAAGCCTTGAATTCAAAAGCATTTTGTTACTGATAAAAACATACATACATGTATGTTTTTATAAGCTGCACACCTACACACATTTACCTGGGAGTAAATTAGACTGAACTAAACAGGGCTTACTTCTGAGTAGACCTGCATAGGACTGCACACCAGGTAAAACATAGGCAAGAAAAACAGGCCCTTTCCCCAGCAGCTGAAAGTAACACTGAAGCACTGAATTGTTATGTTACCCTTACAGACATTCCAGGAAATAATAAAACGTAAATTGGTTGGCCCAGTGTCCCTTCCACCTTCTTTTACATTGAAGATAGGACAAGTATTCAGAAAGTTAGAAAAAGCAACCAGCAGCATTAAACAGAGACTTCCAGATCTTAACCTGCAAAATATATTAGCTCTGGCAAATGGGATTTGCTCAGCGCTGTATCTTTTAAGTCTAAGGCCAGCTATTTTGCAACATTAAATATTCCAAGATACAGGAAATCATTTTCAATGGGTGGGTTCAGTGCTTTGCTATCAGCTATTAAGAAAGATTGATTTACTAGGTTACTTTGGCATTTGAAAGTTTGCCCTTGCAAAAGCGTTTCAGTCAAAAAGTTACCCATATTCTCCTATCTACACTGCAATTTTTATAAGGACCCATGGAATGGGGGGCGTTCTGCTGCACAAGTGGAAATCCTTGTGCTGATAGGATGGTTACAAGCAGCGGGATGGATACAAGTCTCACCAATATTTTCTCTATACTTGGGGAATGCAGTTTAATTTTATGTTTCAATTTTAATGGCAGACTCCAACTCCAATGTTTTAGATAATATAGCCAAGTTCCTCACTGTATCCAGAGTCAAAATTGCTTTTTTAAAGTGTTTCTGATTGTTCAGGTATTCTGTTAAACGTTTATACAGTGGTACCTCAGTTTTTGAATGTCTCTGTTGACGAACATTTTGGTTTTCAAATGCCGTAAACCTTGAAGCATAGGCGCCGACTCTCTCTCTCTCTCTCTCTCTCTCTCTCTCTCTCTCTCTCTCTCTCTCTCTCTCGGGCTCTCTCTCTCTCTCTCTCTCTCTCTCTCTCTCTCTCTCTCGGGCTCTCTCTCTCGGGCTCTCTCTCTCTCTCTCTCTCTCTCTCTCTCTCTCTCTCTCGGGCTCTCTCTCTCGGGCTCTTCCCGCCCAGGGCTTGTGGGCATCTGCTCTGAGAGGAAGATGGAGGTGACTTCCCTTAAAGGTCATGGAATCATAGAGGTGGAAGGGACCCAAAGGTCATCCAGTCCAACCCCCAGCAATTCAGGACTCACAGCTAAAGCATCCCTGGCAGATGCCCTCCCCCGACCTCTCCCTAAAAGCCCCTTCCCCTGTCTGACTGCTCTCACCACCAGAAAGGCCTTCCTAATGTTTTGTGGGAATCTCATTAAGCCTACAGAGCTATATATGCAAATGGATCTTTCCCTTGAAGATACATTGATTCGTTTGTTACTGTGGTTTCGATCAATACTTTCCAAAGATCTTTACATTTGTCCATGCATGATCTTTGTCTGAAAGCTCATGGGTTGCAGGAGTTGTCATAGGAGGTTATATTTTTGTCCTTCCAACTGTTATGGAAATTACAGGGGGGGGCACATCTTTAAAGTTGTTAAATGTTGCAAATATTATGCCTGAATGTACCCTTTCAACTTGACAGCTCAGGGAAGTTACCTAGATAAAATCCTGTAACACAATGTATCAGCCTTAATCATTTTGCAGATGTTAAGGGGGGGGGGGCAGAGCCTGCAGCCACCATCCCTTTCCGGTGGGGAGGGGGCAGAGGAAAGACAGGAAGCTTTTCCCTGCAGAGTTAGACCCCTTGGCTGCGTGGCCCTCGGGTCCCTTCAAACTCCTGGGCGTTTTGCTGGTGGGGGGCTGCGTGGGGGCCTGGGCGATGTCAGAAGAGGAAGCTTGCAGGCCTGGTTGTCTGTTGGGGGCAGCAGGAAGAGGCGGAGGGCAGGATGTGCAGCCCCTGCCTGGCTTTCCTGTGGGACCAAGGAAGCGGCTGGGGGGGGGGACTTGGCCGCTGGCCTTTGTTGCGGAGGTGGCAGTGTGGGAACGCCAGTCCCAAGGGCAGCCTCTGGGGTCTGGGTGCTGCTGCCTGTCTCCTGCCATGGACTTGGCGGGGGGGGGGGGCTGTGCTATTGGGCTGGCAGAGACTTAACGGGGGGCTGCCTCTCCCAGCCAAAGCTGACCCACAAAATTGCAACCCAGTGTGTGTGTTTGTGTGTGGGGGGGAACCAGCCTGCGCAGGGTAAGCCCCGATGGGGCTCCTGGGCTCCTTCTGATGCATGAACATTGGAGGTTGTCCTTTACAGCTCAGCTCCCCAAGGGGCTCAAAGCCTCCCAAGTCCATTATCAGTCGGAGACGAATGAGTGGAAGCTGGAAGAAAGGGGGAATCTTTATTTTTCTGTTGAAACAGAGCCCTCCTTCCCACTGACATTTGCAAGGAGGGGAGGACCCCAAACAAAGGTGTGCAGCAGCTTTGAAAGACTTTTCCGGCTCAACATCAGGAAGAGCTTTCTGACAATAAGAGCTGTTCAGACGGTCTCTGCTCCCTGGGAGAGGCTAGGTGGCCATCTGTCAGGGATGCTTGAGCTAAGATTCCTGCATTGCAGGGGGCTGGACTAGATGACCTTGGGGTCCCTTCTGTCTCTATGATTCTATGATTAGCATAATACAAGCATCTCAGGAAGAGGCATCTACCAACAGAAATCCAAGAGTGTGGCTTCTCTCCTGTCTGTCAAGGGACCTGCAGATGCTGATTGCCTTACTTGGCCAGTTCCTTAGGACTGGTACATACAGTCATACCTCGGGTTACAGATGCTTCAGCTTAAGCATTTTCAGGTTATGGATGCACTGAAACCCAGAAGTACCGGAATGGGTTACTTCCAGGTTTCGGCACTTGTGCATGCGCAGAAGCGCTAAATCACAACCTGTGTGTGCGCAGACGCAGCAATGTGAGTTGCGAACACTGCGGGTTGCGAACGTGCCTCCCACATGGATCACGTTCGCAACCCGAGCGTCCACTGTACCTTGGTTCTCGAACAGAATGCGTTCCGGGAGTCCATTCGACTCCCGGAACCATTTGAAAACCAGAGTGCGGCTTCTGCCAGAGGAGCCCCCTGCAGCCAATCGGAAGCCGCACCGGATGTTCGCCCTCCAAAAATCATTTGAAAACCAGAACACTCACTTCCGGGTTTCGATTGTTCAGAAGCCGATTTGTTTGGGAGCCAAGGTGCTCGGCTTCTCAGGTACAACCGAACCTGAGTCCTTGGGGGCGCCGCCTCCCCGGGCAGGAACGCTGCGGGTGCGTGAGGGAGGAGGGCGGCCCCCGGGGGCTGGGAGAGCCGGGCTGCCGTGGCCGAGAGGGCTGCTCTGCTGGGCGCCGCTGACATTGGAACTTAGAAAACTTCCCGGGGCAGGACCCCGGTATGGGCCCCCCCAATATTTTTTATGTCGGCGCCCCTGTGGATGTTACACATATGCGATCAGCAAACACTCATTAGACACTTACAAACCTTAATTCTAAGGAATAAATAGAGTCCCTAACTACCCCTAAAGAGTGAGTGCCACAGGCTCACATTAAAAAGAAAGAACTATAAGAGAGGGAAGGGTGTACACTTGTTCTAGAAGCACACAGAACACAAAGTCAGGGAATTAAGCTTCCCCTTTAAAATCCTAGGTCCACAAGCCGACATCCTCTCTCACCTGTGCCTTTGGTTGTCTAGCAAAGGATAGGATTGATCCTTAAGGAATAAAAGAAGGGGGGTCCTGTTTGAGCTGTGAGACAATGAACCATTCAAAATCTGGGGTTTGGGTACAGCCTGAATCTAACGAAACTTGGTAGAGAAAGGGGCTTCCTGAATGACTGAAGAATGAAATGGCCACATCCTTTGAACTGTTGTTTACTCCTGGGATAGCTTCAAAGTAAGGAGGGCACAGCCTTAATTTTGAGGAGACCACACATTTATCTATACGTGTACCTTGAAAGAGATCCCATTGTCCCTGTAAAGTCTGGCTCCTGCTTACAGGAGGGCGGTGGCCAAATTTTGCTGAAACAAACATTAGTACGTTGGTACTTTCTGCAGCTATTGGGGTCCAGATGGTAGCTATTCATTCCAGGTCACATCTAAGATAATAACCTGTATGTCCTTCGCATGCATATTTTATATTAAACTTATGTCAGCTGAACTGATCCATAGAAATAAACCATGTGAAATGGCTAGATTAGCACCTGCCTGCAGGTAAGAGCCTGCACTTGTATTCAACTCTTGAGCCACAGAGAGGAAGGGAATATACGGGTGTTATTCTGGTTAGTGTGTTTGGTTTTTATTGGCTGTTACATGTGTGAGATTGATGTAAATCAATCTGTGTAATCAAAAAAGAAATATAACCCTGGTAAGGTTGCATATTTGGTGTGAGTGGCTAATGAAAGTGATAAATTGCGAGAACTGTTGTGTGGGTGGAATGTCTATGTGGGCTTGTTTAACAAATGATACGGTTCTTCGTTTTAGACTTTTGTATTGGCATGGTTATTGTTACGTGTATGGTTATTGTCCTGTGTCGTACATCTGTGCACGTGGACTTTTCTTCTTCTAAAGTTATCGAGATTGTGTTTACTGTATATTTACATATTTGGATTTTTTTTAAAAAAAGTAAATTGCTTCAATATTGTTAATAATCTATAAATTACTTAAATGGGCAATCAGATAGCACTTGCATACATTTGGGTAAGTGCTAACGATTGTGATTTATTTCTAATGGCTTCATTGCACCTGTAGGGATTTGTGAATGCTGGATAATAGGCCGGGGTATTTGAAGTAAGCTCCACTGAGCTCAGCTGAACTTGCACTCAGGAAATTTGGTACAGGACTGTAAACTTAAAATTGCAGTCTTATGCATGTTTGCTGGGAGTCTGCTCCATTGAACTTAGCTGGGCTTACCATTGAATAAACTTCTATGGGATTGTGCTGTAAATCTTGCTGAAACGTGTAAGAATTGCCAAATTCTTAAGTTCTACTGATCTGAATAGGGCAAGTGCATCCGTTTCTGTGGATCACAGCTTTTGTCACTTAAGCTCCTATCACTCACATTATTGTATATCCTACCATAATCCTGTTCAGGTCGACAGAGAATATCAGGTTCAGAAAGCCTTGTTTGCCGTTGGATTTCCAGTTCCTGAGCCTCTCTTATACTGTAGCGATGCTTCTGTGATTGGAACGGAGTTTTATGTGATGCAACATGTACAGGTTGGTGCTTTGATTGCAACAGCATTTATTGCACACACTTTTCCTGCTCCATGGGCAAATTTAGCCCAGAATCCTTAAAAACATAAGAATGTCCCCACTGAACCGGATCAAAGGCCTATGAAATCTAACGTCCTGGTCTCACAGTGACCAAGAAGCCTTCCAGCAGGGCATGAGCGCAATAGCCTCTACATAAAGCACTGGTCCCCTCCCACCCTTGTTCCTGAAATAAATCTTTATTCTTCCTCCTTGCTTCTGATGTAGGTCTTCACTTCACCAGTGTTGGTGCTGACCTTTAAAGCCCTAAACGGCCTCGGTCCAGTATACCTGAAGGAGCGTCTCCACCCCCATCGTTCTGCCCGGACACTGAGGTCCAGTGCCAAGGACCTTCTGGCGGTTCCCTCGCTGCAATAAGCCAAGTTACAGGGAACCAGGCAGAGGGCCTTCTCGGTAGTGGCACCTGCCCTGTGGAACGTCCTCCCACCAGATGTCAAAGAGAACAACAACTACCAGACTTTTAGAAGACATCTGAAGGCAGCCCTGTTTAGGGAAGCTTTTAATGTTTAATAGGTTATTGTATTTTAATATTCTGTTGGAAGCCGCCCAGAGTGGCTGGGGAAACCTAGCCGGATGGGCAGGGTTTAAATAATAAATTATTACCCCTTCTTCCCTTGGTTGGTGGGGGGGAGTGCATTTTGTGGTTCACCTCAGGTGCCAAAATGTCTTGGGTCCTGCCTGGGACTCCCCATCTGGATCAGGACCCTAGAGTATGGGAAGAGGGGGACTCTAAGCTTTTACCCCTTACTGCAGTTCTGATTCAGATCAGGTCTGTGGTGCTTGCAATATGCATTGCAAAAATGTTTCTTTTTAAATGGATGGGCTCTTTCCCTCCTCTCTTCAATGCATATTTTGTTTGTGGGGGGTGGCGGGGTGGCAATGAGGATCACAGCCAGGAGCAAAAGATTAAAGTCACACACACCAGCCCCTTCCAATTTGTGAAAATAAATTCTGCATTCAAGGACAGAACTATGAAGTTATGATCACGTGTCGTTTTCCCCTAAGTATGTTACTAATCCGATCTCTTGGTTTATCTTCATTGCTCAACTAAGGCGAAGCAGCATATCTATGTCTCAGTGCTTCTGAAAACCAGTAAGACAAAGTCATCACTGACTTTGTAATTGATTCTGAGCCGATATATTAGGCTCTATCTGCACTATAAATTTAAAACAGTATCATACCATACCAACAGTCATGGGTTCCCTCAAAGATTCCTGGGAACTGTAATAAATAATAATAATAATTAATAATAAATATATTTATTACCCCCCCCCCATCTGGCTGGGCTTCCCCAGCCACTCTGGGTGGCTTCCAACCAAATATTAAAATACAGTAATGCACCAAACATTAAAAACTTCCCTAAACAAACTGTAGTTTGTTAAGGGTTCTGTGAGACCCCTCTTCCCCAAAGTTCCCTGGGAAGAGTGATTTGCTGTTAACCCAACTGTAAGAATTGTAGCTCTGTGGGATGAGGGGAGGGATACAGGTCTCCCAACAACACTTAGTACGCTGAACAAACTACAGTTCCCAGGATTATTTAGGGGCAGCCATGGCTGTTTAAAGTGGCGTGATATTTCTTTAAATGCACAGTTCAGATGGTCTGGTGCATCTTGTGTTTTAAAGCTGTAATCCTCCCTATTTGCTTCTCACCCACCTTATATTTGGCTCCTGGTGTCTTTAGGGTCGCATCTTCCGAAAAACTGCGTTACCTGACATACGTCCAGTGGAAAGATCTGCTCTATACATAGCTGTAATAGAAACTCTGGCCAAGCTACACTCATTCAATGTGAATTCACTGGGACTCCAAGGCTATGGAAGAGGACCAGGTTACTGTAAGAGGCAGGTAAATGATCTACAAAACCTTTCCAATGTCTCAGCCTCATCGTATGACTTTCTTCACCAGTAATGTTCTCTTTGCCATTTACAGAGTGACTGACTTCCCTCCACACACACACACACATTTTATTTTATTTTATTGGTTTTTTTTTGGTGTCAGGCAAAGGATACGTATTTCAACTCTAAACAAGGACGTTAGCTTTCTGCAAGTCTTGGGCGATATTTAAGTGGCTGGTGCCAGCAACTAATGGAGCACATTTACAGAAGCAGCAGCAGCAATGGCCAGAGATCAATGGTCATTTCCAGTTTGATTTAACTGCAGCTGCTGATCAAGCAAATAGGTTTTCTGCAGCTCTCTTACACTTGCAGTTCTGCTTTACCCAACAGTGTTCACTTTGCCCTTTCTTTGCTCCTCCTCCTCCTCTTCCTCCTTCACTGCTGACGTTCCCATTATCAGTTTTCCACAACAGATCACACCACACCTTTACAACATCTGTGCTTCTGACTCTCATTAAAAAAACCCCATTTGAATTGTGCGACTCGTTTGCTGTGTGAGGAAGTGTTCCCTTTTGAAGTAAATAAATAAATAAGTTCAGGCTATTAATTTTATGGATTAGGATAGTGGTTCCCAAACTCCCCCCCCCCCCCATGGAGCACTTGAAAATCGCTGAGCGTCTTAGCTGACCACTTAATGATTTTTCTTCCTGTTGCAGCAATTGTAATTCACTCTGCTTGATGCTGCATGATTTTCAAAGGGGGTTTTTTTTGTTTGTTTTTTTGCTTCATTGCTTTCTTATAAATTGCATTTTATCCTATGACAAATACAATTAAATACAATACGGGAAATGAAAGAAGCAATAAAAATTCACTAAAAATTGATTGTGATGGATGTGCCCTCTTTCGTCTTCAATCACCAATCCATAGACACACTGTGGACAGCCTGAATGAAGTCCATGAACCACATTTTGGGAACTCCTGGACTAGGAACCAAAAAACTGTGCAACCATGGCAATCTGCTTTTGAAAGCAATATTGTGATATAATCCTAAAAAAGAAATGGAAAAGTTCGCTGTCACAAATCTTTTGTCTGAGCTTAAGCAATATATTTTTTGATCACAACCATATCATTTTCTCTTCAGTTAGGCCTCCGTCTAACATATATTTCCCCCCATCCCTTACTGATTTTGTTTTCAGGTATCAACTTGGAGAAGACAGTATCAGGCTGCTGCTCATGCAAACATCCCAGCTATGGATGAATTGGCTGAATGGTTAACCAGCAACCTGCCTGCTGGCGATACGGAAGAAAAGTTGGTCCATGGAGATTTTCGATTAGACAACATCGTATTTCACCCAACAGAGGTATCGTGCATACGGCTTCAGTTAGGCTTGTAGCATTTTCAATACTATGTGCATAGAGCCCTGAGATAAAAGTAGTCCCTCTTATTTCTGTGTGCTTCGTAAGATATTGCGTTTTCTGCCTCTGGGGAAGATGTACAATTACTTTTGTGTGTCATCAGAAGCAAGGCACGGTTGACATTGCTCTATTGGTTAGGTGCAATTTGTTTAAATTTTTCACCAGTGGCCATTCTGGAAAGGGATTGGAATGAAAGAAAGAAAGAAAGAAAGAAAGAAAGAAAGAAAGAAAGAAAGATAAGGCTATGGAATGCTTTGCAAATGATACAAGAATAAAGGAGTCTGTTAGAAGGGGGGACATTTCCACCCAAAGACTGGATGGTGCTGAGGGTGACTCATGCAATTGGTTTCCAATTCTCTAAGAGTATGTCTGCATAATCCTTTTTGTCGTGCCTCAAATTTATTTATTCCATAGGTTTGAGTCAATTTGGTGCCATTACCCTCATGGATCACTCCTTCACCATATTACATAAAAAAAGGACTTGAAGGACAACCCCTCCCCATATAAACTGTCCCAGACTCTGTGTTCATAATGTGAGGCCCTTATTTGTGTGCCTTCTGCATCCGAGGTCTGAAGGGCCTTCTCTGTAGTGGCTCCCAGTTTGTGGAATGCTCTCCCCGGGAAGTTTGCCTAGAACCTAAAATATATATAATGAAAACGTTCCTCTTCAACTAGGCCTTGGGCTGATTAATATTCCATAGCCTTTTAAATGTGTCTGAGGGAAGAAGGGGTATTACTTGGCTGTTTGGTTTTACTGATTTACTTGTTTTTATCGTGACAAGTAGACAATTATGAGAAAGGACATTGATAACAATGTTCCTCGCTGAAGGAGGCCTCTTACTGCTCCATTAGGTATACAAATGTCTTTAGATTTAGAAAGGAACACTGAATTATATTTTATATTGCTAACAGAATAATAGACTTCAGAGATGTACATAGAGATGTTGTAATATTGAACGGAGCCAGCAGTCATAGGAATCGACTGCCATGCTTGGGAAGCTTTCCTGACTTCTTCTGAATGACATGTTGTGCCAGAATGTATGGGGAAAGGACAGTGTGAAATAATATGCTTCAGAATGAGGGGAGAAATTAAAAATCTGGGCAGTTGAGCTGTAACCTCTAGGCGTATCTTGCTCATGGTTTGAACCGAGCTGAGAAAATCAGTTGGGCATTAACCCAACCAGTTGGTCATTAACCCTGTAAATAAATTCACATAGTTACATAACTACCCGGTGGGAGGGATCATTCTAAAAAGAGCCCTCTAAAACTCCCCTCCAGCATCTCTGTGCTACCTCTTTTGTGAGTGAAAGTTGAGTCCTTTTTGCGCAAGCAACAAATGACGCAACACTTGTAGAATAAAGTCCAAATCTCCGCTTCGGTTTCATGACCATAACGACAGCCAGTTTAGGCTTTGCTCTGCAATCGTCCCCTTAAGTGCAATTTCTTTCCACAAAATACTAGTCCAGTAAAGTAGCAGCATGTTATATTAGGGCACTGATACAAAGGGGGTGGTGGGTTTTTTTTGCAATTCTTGCTTGTTTCAGTGGACCTAGCCCTTGCCTAGTAGGCTGTGCCTCTAGTTCTGAGAGGTTTTCCTCAACCTTCCATTGCAACCAGTAATATAATTATGCAATGCAATAATAATAATAATAATAATAATAATAATAATAATAATATATTTATACCCCGCCCATCTGGCTGGGTTTCCCCAGCCACTCTGGGCGGCTTCCAACAGAATATTAAAATACAATAGTCTATTAAACATTAAAAGCTTCCCTAAGCAGGGCTGCCTTCAGATGTCTTGTAAAAGTCTGGTAGTTGTTTTTCTCTTTGACATCAGGTGGGAGGGCATTCCACAGGGCGGGTGCCACTACCGAGAAGGCCCTCTGCCTGGTTCCTGTAATTTGGCTTCTCGCAGCGAGGGAACCACCAGAAGGCCCTCGACCCTGGACCTCAGTGTCCGGGCAGAATGATTGAGGTGGAGACGCTCCTTCAGGTATACTGGACCGAGGCAGTTTAGGGCTTTAAAGGTCAGCACCAAAACTTTGAATTGTGCTCGGAAACGTACAGGGAGTCAATGTAGGACTTTCAAGACCGGTGTTATGTGGTCTCGGCAGCCGCTCCCAGTCACCAGTCGAGTTGTCGCATTCTGGATTAGTTTCCGGGTCACCTTCAAAGGTAGTCCCACATAGAGCACATTGCAGTAGTCCATTCCAAAGCAATTATTGGACACATGTGGGTGGCGGCTTGATACAGTGCCAGAAAATATTGGGTGCAATCAGAATGAGCCCTGTGCTTGCATGCTTTGTGATTCTCTCCCCCCCCATCACTTCCACTTTAGTGGCAAACCCTCATTTGCTTTTGCTTTGAAACTGGTATATACAAACTGCTGTTTGCAGGCAAGCCAAGATTGCAAACCACAGTCTGAACTGCATAATAATTGTATGGTTTTGCCATTTTCTAAATCTCTTAACATTGAGACAAATATTGGGGTGGCTCCCGGCATCGTGGAATCATAGTGAGAGACCCATAGAACCAGTCATTTTTTTAAAGTGACTCTTTAGAGCTGGTAACACCAAGGTTGCATGTTCAATCCGCCTATATTGCAGGGGGTTGGATTAGATGATCTTCAGGGTCCCTTCCAACTCTACAATTTTATGATTCTTTAAAAAAAATGACAAGGGGCAGGGGGGTCACAAAAAACCTTCTTGGGGGCAGGATGCAGCCAATGGAACATGGTTAGTTGCTCTTGTTTTACATGATAGAAATAAATGCTTGTATGTAAATTCAGCATCAATATTTTGGAGTGGCTGCCAATGTAATAAAAACAAGCTTCTCAGAAGTTGAATGAATGGAAGCAGGGCACTGAAGATGGACTGGTGTTAATGGTCCCTTTATATTCACCTGTGGGACGTGGGTGGTGCTGTGGGTTAAACCACAGAGCCTAGGACTTGCTGATCAGAAGGTCGGTGGTTTGAATCCCCGCGACAGGGTGAGCTCCTGTTGCCCGGTCCCAGCTCCTGCCAACCTAGCAGTTCGAAAGCACGTCAAAGTGCAAGTAGATAAATAGGTACCGCTCTGGCGGGAAGGTAAACGGTGTTTCCGTGCGCTGATCTGGTTTGCCAGAAGCAGCTTAGTCATGCTGGCCACATGACCCGGAAGCTGTACACTGGCTCCCTCGGCCAATAAAGCGAGATGAGCGCCGCAACCCCAGAGTCGGTCACGACTGGACCTAATGGTCAGGGGTCCTTTTACCTTTACTTTATACTCACCTGTGCTCACTTCATTGAGGTTAATCCTCCAGTCCTAGAACAATCTCTCTGGGATCTCCTGCTTTTATTTCAAGACCAGGGAGAGCTGCATAAGTCCAGCAAAGATGTTCGTTAGATTACTGCAACTCGAGGAAGAAAATGTTTGTGTCTAGAGCCTTGTGTGTACGCTGGAGTCAGTGGTTGGGGACTGTTGACCTAATCCAGCCCTTGCAGAACTGGTGCCCTCCAGATCTTGTTGGACTACAACTCAGCCCCAGCCAGCTTTGCTGCAATCCAACAACACCTGGAGGGCACCAGGTTGATGAATGTTGATCTAAACCTTTTCACCATTGCCACTGGTTTCCCCCCCTGTATTCCTCTCTTTCCAGGCCCGTGTTGTGGCAGTGCTGGACTGGGAACTTTCGACTATAGGGCATCCTCTGGCAGACTTCGCTTACACTGTTTCTCTCTGGTTTTGGCCCAGATCCCTCAAACATTTGCAAATGGTGAATTTCCAGTATATAAACAATATTGCAGGTATGCACCCATCTTTCTTTATATGTTCTGTGCCTATGTATTGGAGGGGGGTCACAACCTTTGGGGACCAGTGAGCTGAACGAAGGTCCTCGCTAGAGCGATGAGAGCCACTGGCTGCAAATTTTAGGGTTCCTTTATCATATCATTTCCTTCATGGAGAAGAGAAATGGCTTTGGGATGAGGAATTATTATACAGTCATACCTTGGGATGAATACGCTTCAGGTTAAGCATTTTTGGGTTGCGCTCCGCAGCAACTCGGAAGTAACGGAACGCGTTACTTCCGGGTTTCGCCGCATGCGCAGACGCTCAAAATGACGTCACACGCATGCGCGGAAGTGGCGAAACGCGACCCGCGCAGACGCGCAGCCGTGACTTACATTTGCTTCAGGATGCGAACGGGGCTCCGGAACGGATCCCGTTCGCACCCAGAGGTACCACTGTAGTAGATATTGTCTTTCCACTGGGGTTCCTGCCCATTTCCATCTTGCAAATTAAGGGTTTGAAAGACTACCATCCTAGTGCAGTGGAACTGAGCTGGTTGTCTTTTGTCTTCTCCCTGCCTTCAAATTATCTCCTAACATTATCTTGATGGTCTCCATTCAGGGGGTGGACAGACTGTACTTGGCAACTAAATTTTCACATGCTGACCGTTATGCAAGGAAATTAATGTGAGGAACTCCAGGTATGCCTGGATGCCTTTCAGGAGCCGAGGCTGGGATCGGACTGGTACCAGGGACACAAAAATTCATGATGGGGTACCTCTTGTCATATTAGGTTATACCACTTACCTTGCATATGCCATGATCTACAGCAATAAACCACAGAATAAGTTCATATGGACACACACACCTTTGCACAACCAGACTTTTTTTGTATTAGAAACTCAATAGGGTAAAGGAAGTTCTTGCTGCCAGCTCCACCTGACTGGCAGGCAGCAACACATAGCCTGATGAAGTGGGATTATCTCCATTGCTCCTCTCTCTTTTCCCCACCCCCCACCCCCCACCCCCACCAAAGTTTTGTTTAAAGAAAGGTTTATCTGTGGGGCAAAGAAATTATTAACTGCCAGCTCCATGTGACTGGCAGGCAACAACAGCCCAGTGTATGCCTATGAGATGTGGGAGCATTCTCACATAAGCACTGCATTGGATACAACCTGATAGTTATCTCAGTTGGTACAGCATGAGACTCTTAATCTCAGGGTTGTGGGCTCGAGCCCCATGTTAGGCAGAAGGTTCTTGCTTTGCAGGGGTTTGGTCTAGATGACCCTTGTCGTTCCTTCCAGCTCTATCTCTCTATGGTTCTATGATCTGGTGGCTATATTGCTGCATGAGAAAATAGATGCAGTACAGCGGTACCTCGGGATGCAAACGGGATCCGTTCCGGAGCCCCGTTCGCATCCAGAAGCAAATGTAACTAGTGATGGCACGTCTGCGCATGTGTGCATCGCTTTTCACCACTTCTGCGCATGCGCGTGACATCATTTTGAGGGTCTGCGCATGCGCGATCGACGAAACCGCAATAATGCAGGTAACGCGCTCTGTTACTTCTGGGTTGCCGTGGAGCGCAATTCGAATGCGCTCAACATGAAGCATCTTCAACCCGAGGTATGACTGCACTAGTACAGTGGACGCCCGGTTGCGAACGTGATCTGTGCGGGAAGCACATTCGCAAACCTCAGCGTTCGCAACCAGCAGCGCTCGCAACCAGCAGCGCCGTGTCTGTGCACATGTGGGTCGCGATTTGATGCTTCTGCGCATGCGCAGAGCACGATTTAGCGCTTCTGTGCATGCGCCAAAACCTGGAAGTAACCTGTTCTGGTACTTCCAGGTTTGGCGCGGTGCACAACCCAAAATCGCGCAACCTGAAGCGTCTGTAACCCAAGGTATGACTGTATCTCTATTTATACCCCTGTTGCATACAATTAAGACAACAACAACTGTGTGTAACTGGCACACCAAAGCCAAGTTTTCACATTATTCCGTATCAATTTCCTAGGAATTCCTTCGGCTGAAGAAGTGATCGCGACGTACTGTCGCTGCAGAGGTATCAGCACTGCTGTGCCCAACCTGAATTTCTTCCTTGCTCTCTCGTATTTTAAAGTGGCTTCAATAATGCAGGTAATAGTTGTGGCTTATAAATATATCTTACCCGTTTTAAACATATTTTAAGTTTCAGGGAGAAATACTGCAAACCATACTCCTACATAATGTTAGTGAAGTTTTTTTGAAGTTCAACAAGAAATTGAGCGTTACTTTGATATGCATATTTCCTAGAATGTGATCAGATATGTCTCAGGCATGTGTCAATCACACCATTCAAATGCCCCTTAACATTCACAGGAGCACAAAATTTAATAACTGTGTGGCAGCGGGGAACCAGTCCTGTTTAAACAGTAGCAGATCCCGCTGTGAGATTTTGCAGGGCTAGTTGAGATTATTACTACTACCACACTTCATATTTAGTTCTCCACAGCCTACAGGAGCTGGATTTTAGCCACCCTGCAGTGGGTTTGTGTCAATGTCCTCAACACCCCAACTTTTAAAAAAAATAAACAGCTCTGGGACATCAACAATACTGTCTTACACTGAACGTAACAAGAGAGAGAGAGACCTTGCAGTTCTTTTGTAATTCAAGAAAACCTTTAATAAAAATTATTTCAAAATAAAATAACAAAGGTCATTATATATTACTTTAGCTAGTAACAAACAACAGCTCTTCAAATTTTATATTTTATCAGTTGTTTCAGAGGCAGAATTGTTTGGCTGTGCAGTACCAAGTGTTGTGCCATTTCACAATTTCCACATGACATATTGTTTTAGCAAGTGGGTTCTTGAATGAAATAAAAAGCCAAATCACATATACTTTTGTTTATATTTTCCTTAGGGCATCTATGCCAGATACCTTCAGGGAAATTCCGTTGCAGAAAACAGCCACAAGTTTGGCAGTATGGTGAAACCTTTGGCAGAAACTGGATTACTGGTATCAAAAAAGTAAGAATGGTTTATTCAGAATATTTTTTTTTAAATGGCAACGAGTTCACTCCAAAGCAGTTGAGGTTGTAGTGTGGGGTATTGCATGAGGAGTCGGGGAGATGAATTTGTTTCTGCTTTAAGGCTATGTAGCTGAAGAAAAATGCCATTACTGTTCCCTTCTGGGTTTTTCTTCTAGAACATCTTTTGCCACTGAGAGTCAGCCCTGTAGCACAGGAGAATTATTCCACCAGTCTAAAGCGGGCAAAGAAGTACTTGAAACGGTGAAGGATTTCATGAAGAAATATGTTTTTCCAGTTGAAATGGTGAGACATATACATACTCAGAACATATTCAGAACACTGGTACTAATCAGGCACAGATTGAAAGCCTAATCATTCATTAGGAACAGAAATGTGGCTGAATTTTGCCCTGGTTTATTAAGATGCAGACTGGTGAAGTATTGGCAAGAAAACTGAGCCAAGCCACTCATTTCTTTAGTATATGACTCAGCAGTACTGATTTGTGGTTGTCAAAGCCAGACACAGATTTAGTTGCCGTTGGCGGCTCTAGCAGAGATGGGGAATTTCCTGCTCTCCATCTGTCGTTAGACTTCAGCTTCCATCAAACAACATGGCTATGAGCAGAGATGATGAGAGTTCAAGTCCAGTAGAGCTTTGCCCTCCCTGCTGTCAGGTCTAGTTCCTCCCTCAGTGCCAGAAGGCAGAGGTGATCCCATTGCAAAGGTTATTAGGACTCCTGTATCATTCATAGTTTTTGTTATGTAATGAAGTTCTCACCCTGGGCCAGCAGGGGGCTACTGTAGATAGTTCAGGTCCACATATGCAAATAAGGGATCGAAAGTGGTGTTCAGTGATTGGATAGTTACAGAAAGTTGTTACAGTTACATTGTACTAGAGCTCTATATAAGCAGGCTGGCTGAACCCTTCAGTTCTGTTCTGGCCTGTGAATAAACAAGAGCTGTTTGAAGAATCGCTGTGTCGTCTGATATGTTCACCCACAACTTAACAGTTTTACACAGAGGCATAGGTGCCAGATCCTGGGGGCCGAGGCACTTTCACACACCCCCAAATGTTTTTTTATTAGTGGGTAGGCCCCATCAATTTTCAGAGGGCATTTGACTCTGCCCCGTGGTACATCACAATGCCATGCTCACGACATCAGGGTGTTGTGTGACATCAGGTGCGCATGACATCAAGACGACACATCAGGCCTCCTCAATCATCTTGAGAAGTTGGTGCCTCTACAGAGAATGGGATTTTAGCTGGTGCAATCATCTCTGGCTGCACCAGAGGACCAGTTGCAAGCCTGAGTTGCCTCATAACAAAATGTGGCCTAGTAACTCACCTCCTAGGTTGGTGTCCTCACCCCAGGGGCATGCAGTAGCAGCAGCAGCAGCATCTGTTTTCTAAATCAGGCAGCTGGGAAATGCCTGCCATTTTAAGCCCACCCCAAACAAAACATTGACCCGTGGCATTGTGGGAAATTTTAATGGTGGATAGCTTTCAGACCCAGCCATCTAGTGCAGGGGCACCAGGACAGGCAATAGTGGTGGGCCTTTCTAAGGTCCAATGGTATAGTTAGGTAAATTACATTCTAGACATACAGTGGTACCTCGGGTTAAGTACTTAATTCGTTCCGGAGGTCCGTTCTTAACCTGAAACTGTTCTTAACCTGAAGCACCATTTTAGCTAATGGGGCCTCCTGCTGCCGCCGCGCCGCCGGAGCACAATTTCTGTTCTCATCCTGAAGCAAAGTTCTTAACCCAAAGCACTATTTCTAGGTTAGCAGAGTCTGTAACCTGAAGTGTATGTAACCTGAAGCGTATGTTATCTGAGGTACCACTGTAATGGCTTTACAGGAGTCCTTTTATTTTACAGTGGTACCTCGGGTTACAAACGCTTTGGGTTACAAACACTTCAGGTTACAAACTCCGCTAACCCAGAAGTAGTACCTCGGGTTGAGAACTTTGCCCCAGGATGAGAACGGAAATTGTGTGCCGGTGGCACAGCAGCAGTGAAAGGCCCCATTAGTGAAAGTGCGCCTCAGATTAAGAACAGTTTCGGGTTAAGAACGGACCTCCGGAATGAATTAAGTTCGTAACCTGAGGTACCACTGTATTATTTTATTATTTATATGATGCCCATCTGACTGAGCTGTCTGGGTGGCTCACAACAAAATATTAAAAGCACAATAAAACGTCAAACATTAAAAAATTCCCTGTTGTACTGGGCTGCCTTCAGATGTTTTCTGAAAATCATATAGCCATTTAGATGTGTGACGGGAATATTGCTTCGCTATTCATCCAGTCTATTGGACTTCAGATGCTCACATTCACAATTCTATGTCTTTATAACTCTGTCCTCCAATTACTCACAAATCTCTTACCATATGAAAAGCAGAGTAAGTAGCAATCTAGTGAAATGTACTGAGGGGGGAAAAACGCACTGATGTGGCTTTATTGGCTGTTGTGTGTTCTCTGTTGATGTATTTTATTTTCCTAGGAAATAGTGGAGTATTACACCAGAAATAAAAATTCGCCAGACGTATGGAAAAAGCCTCCCGTGATTGAGAGACTGAAGGTGCTTGTATTTTTTTTCACTTTTGTGGTGTTAATAATGGAAGGAATTACCTGATACAATCCTGTAGCTGTGCAAATGTCACTTGAAGAATAGCTTATCTGATGTTTGGGGATCTTATTCCAATTAAAATGGCAGGTAAAGTTTTGAAGAGAAAGAGTAGTTTATCACCCTGATCCACAGGCCTGATAAAATGGCGACGCTTTTGCTTTAAAGCACTTTAGTTCAATTGATTTCAACTGCAGGCAAGCCTAGGCCAAATTTCTTCTGCAGTTTCACAGGCTTACACTCTGGGCCGTTAATCATAGATGTTTTGCTGAATAACACTGTGGAAAGACAGAAATCTCTGCAATGTGTAGTTTTTAGTCTTCTGTTTCTATAACCAAGGAGGAAAAAATAATAATTTCACACTAAGACACCTAGTCAGGAGTTAGATGCTCTGACTCATTTGGACTTCCTTAATGGAATTAGGTTGGTTGGAACCAGAGTTTAAGATCTGGTGTGTATATGAGAGAGAGAGAGAAAGAAGGAAAGAAGGAAAGAGAAAGAGAGGGGGAGAGAAAGAATAAGTGAAGCTGTTTATGGCAATGCCAGAACCAATAATTTGGCTTGGTGTTTTCTGAGTGCTGTGATTTTAATCAGATTGGCATTTATTTTATCGGGATTATATTAAAATACGCATATTTCCCCGAATGCTGTAAGCATCCCAGCTCTTAAATTATTTATTTTATTATATTTAAATATTATACATCCCACTTCTAGCTAAAGTATTAGAATGGTCGTTCAGTGCCACCATGACTTGGCTGATCTCTTACTTCTCTCATCAGGAAAGGGCCAAGGCAGAGGGTCTCTGGAACCTTTTCCTGCCAGGGGTTAGTGGTCTTGGCCAGCTGGACTATGCCTTAATCGCAGAAGAGACCGGGAAGTGCTTCTTCGCGCCCAACGTGTTCAACTGCCACGCCCCAGGTCGGTGAATTGTTATGACGCTCATACCAGGGATTGTGGAAACACAGAACTGTAGAGTTGGAAGGGACCTCAAGGGTTTTCTAGTCCAGCCCGCTGCAATGCCAAACGTGGGAATCGAACCCATGACCTTGAGATTAAGAGTCTCATGCTCTAACCAACTGGGCTATCCTAGTACCTGACGGGGAACCTTTCTCAGCTCAAGGGCCACGCTTTCTCCTGAGGGACCGCATGCCAGAGACAAATGTTGCATTAGACCTTTGACTGGTTCCTACAGACACCATTTTCACACCCTTCTTCATCCTACATCTAGGAAGGTAGAAGCATTTTCAGAGTTGAAGGGCACATTCCAGCCAGGCAAAAACCACTCAAGGAGGGTGCAAAGCAGGGCTGGTGACAGACGTGACCTTGGGAGTTGTCCTGAGGGCTGGATAATGAGTCCTGAGGTGTTGCATCTGGTTCCTGGGCCTGAGGTTCCCCATCCTTGCCTCTATGCAGTGATCATTGTATGTCTGATGGAGCGGGAACCGCAACAGCGTCTTTTCTGTTTGTCTCCCCCCCAGACACAGGAAACATGGAGGTCCTGCACATGTATGGGACCCAAGAACAAAAGAAAGAATGGCTGGAGCCTCTCCTAGATGGGAAAATAAGTTCTTGCTTCTGCATGACAGGTAATAGTTTCTTCGTCTCCTCCTAAAACTAAGGATTGTGATACGGTGCTACAAAAATCCTCCAATAGGGACTGCATGGTGACTTCTTACATTTGTATTACATACAGAGAAATATAATGGTTTTAGTAGTGATAGTCCACAACAGTTCCTCTGTAGTATTTTGCCAGGAATATCTTTTCTTTATAATTTATATCTGCTCCAATTATTATTTTTTGAATGTTTGTCTTATTTTTATACTTTTAAAAAATAATTTGAGATGTATATATGTTTCGTTATACAGTGGTACCTCGGGTTAAGTACTTAATTCGTTCCGGAGGTTCGTATTTAACCTGAAACTGTTCTTAACCTAAAGCACCACTTTAGCTAATGGGGCCTCCTGCTGCCGCCGCGCCGCCGGAGCACGATTTCTGTTCTTATCCTGAAGCAAAGTTCTTAACCTGAAGCACTATTTCTGGGTTAGCGGAGTCTGTAACCTGAAGCGTATGTAACCTGAAGCATATGTAACCCGAGGTACCACTGTATAAGTGTGAAATTCAATAACCCGTAAGAAACATTGCAATAATAAAACAAATAGAGCTTGAACCAGGTTTAAAATATTCCCTGTCCTTCTCATCGCCGTTCATCTTTCTACATCACATAGAATTGCATGTTGATAAGAATTCTCAACTAATAAATATACGTCTACATATATATTTGAGCTCTTTGACATTCTCCTTAGATTAACTTAGAAACAATCTGAGACAGTGGTGGCAAACCTATGGCATGTGGGCACATGCGCCATCGGTCCATCTGTACCGTTGCTGGTCGTTGGCAAAGTGGGTAGCCGCCCCCCCGACCACTGTGGGTAGGAAACTCTCACTACAGTTCCTCTGCCCCCCATGCCACTGCGAGCCAGAAACGGGTTATGTTTTGCTTGTGCGAGCTGGAGATTGTCTGCGGCGATTGGGCAGGAGATTATTGCCTGTTGTCGATTGGCTTCCTCTGTATTAGTTTGGCAGCTGCCTCCCCACAAAGAGCTCAGCAAACCTGGACATTCCTCCCAATGAAAGCTCAGCAACAGTGTGCAAACCCCCCCCCCTACCAAAGAAGCTCAAGAACTCAGGGCACTTTGTGTTGGCACTTTGCAAGAAATAAATGGGTTTTGGGTTGCAGTTTGGGCACTCGGTCTCTAAAAGATTCGCCACCTCTGATCTAAGATCTTCAGCAAGATAAATAGTAAGGCCACTTCCCTAACCAATCAAGAAGGACCAGGAAAAATGCCAACCAGTCTGCGAGGTCTCCAGAAGTGCTTTAAAACAACTAGGGGGACCAGAACTAGGTCTCCAGAAGTGCTTTAAAACAACTAGGGGAAATAAAGGGACCCCTGACCATTAGGTCCAGTCGTGACAGACTCTGGGGTTGCGGCGCTCATCTCGCTTTATTGGCCGAGGGAGCTGACATACAGCTTCCGGGTCATGTGGCCAGCATGACTAAGCCGCTTCTGGCGAACCAGAGCAGCGCATGGAAACGCCATTTACCTTCCCGCTGGAGCGGTACCTAGTTATCTACTTGCACTTTGACGTGCTTTCGAACTGCTAAGTTGGCAGGAGCAGGGACCGAACAATGGGAGCTCACCCCGTTGCGGGGATTCAAACCGCCAACCTTCTGATCGGCAAGTCCTAGGCTCTGTGGTTTAACCCGCAGCGCCACCCGTGTCCCATAGGGGAACATTAAGCAACATAATAAAAAGGTAAAGGGATCCCTGCCAATTAAGTCCAGTCGCAAACGACTCTGGGGTTGCAGTGCTCATCTCGCTTTACAGGCCGAGGGAGCCGGCATTTGTCCACTTCTGCAGACAGTTTTTTCTGGTTCATGTGGCCAGCATGATTAAGCTGCTTCTGGCGGAACACTGTTTACCTTCCTGCCGGAGCAGCATAATAAAACCACATAAATAGACACGTCATCTGCTGAGGGTGGTAGGGACAGACAGACTGCCTTTTCTCCTTGCAGACCACTGATACTGCTTCTATCACCTCTGCTTGGTGATAAATTGGGCTAAGTTAAATTCTGTTTTCAGTTACTCCAGCTGCAGTAAGCCATGATTGGTATTTTGTTTGAACAGAACCTGGTGTCGCTTCGAGTGATGCCACCAATATGGAATGCAGCCTCGAGAGAGATGGAGACAGCTATGTGATCAACGGCCAAAAGTGGTGGAGCAGCGGTGAGTAAAACAAAGTTTTCTTGGAATGTTGAGGTCAATTCTATCTCAGAATTCTGTCCCATGTTTCCGTATTGACTGCATGAGGACTAAGAAAGATGACTTTTATTTTTTTCCTGGCGTCATGCTTGAACAGGCCTTTGCATTTACATGCTAGATAGTCCATTATATTTTATCTATGGATTAAGTCACACGGGACTCCAGCATTAAGGTTTGCTCCTGCACATAGGTGAACTGAATCCTAGGCCCCTTCTCAAACTGAGTGTTCTATGAATAGTGGAGAATACACATTAATCCTGCTGAGTCTCAGCGCTGTGCTGCGTATATGTAAACCAGTGTTTCCCAAACCTGGGCCTCAAGCTGGTTTTGGACTACAATTCCCATCATCCCTGATCACTCGTCCTGCTAACTAGGGATGATGGGAGTTGTAGTCCAACAACAGCTGAAGTTTGGGAACCCCTGATGTAAACCAATGACTCCTTTGGAATATATTTTACACACAAGTTGTTTAACAGTGTGTGAAGCTACAGACGTATCAATCTTTTGAATCGGAATAGTATGATATGCTAATTAGGTGATATCCCAAAACTTCTGCAAGCCAATAAGGGACCTTCCTGAATTTTGAATTTGAAAGATTCCCCTATGAAAAAAACCCCATAGTAGTTCAGGGATTGTTTTATACACATGGTTCCTTTCTCTTCCGTTGAAGCTCTTTTATTGTATACAAAAATGAAGCATAATATATATTAATAAAATACGATAGGAATAAGAAAATATAAGCTTGTGTTGTGGGTGACTTAATGGAAATGCTGTAGGTGTCGTTACGTGACAGTTCTAATCGTATTAGGAAATTCTACCCAGTAAGACCTGCGCTTCAAATTCCATTACATGAAGGAATAAGGTTCCCCCCGCCACCGAAAAATTACTATACAAATATTTGTGTAAATAAGTGTTTAGGTGTATTCTTGTCCATATAAGTATCCAGATGCATTCTTGAGCAGCAACTGAACATGGCATCCCCATGTCTAGTATTCCATCTTTCAGGAACACAAGGCAACATGTACCCCATGTACTGATGCCATTATCCTATGCGTTTTTTGGATTCCTGTTCCATGTAAATTATCTGGGTGGAGAAAACTTAGCACAATGGCACCAGGATTTATAGCAGGGCTTGGGGGAAAGCATTCATCCATTGGGGTTGTTGGACTCTGGCTCCCATAAGCCCCCATCAGTATGGTCAGTGGCAAGGCCGTCTTAAACATATCCTGCGCCGTGGTGCAAAGATCCTGCCAGCGCCCTCCCCTTTCCCAGAGTTGACCTTTTTTTTAGGGCTGGAGGAGGCGGGCAGCGGCTGGAGGGCGGCTTCTCCAGTGGGGAAGAGGCAGAGGCTGGACACGGCGCCTCCTGGCTCAGCTGGCTGCTTCGTGCCGCGGTGGGCATGGCAGGCAGCACACCGAGCGAGCGAGGGCACGTGCGCCGCTCCTGCCAAGTGTCAGCTCGGTTTTTTCCCTTATAGCCTTCTGGCACCCCGCAGAATTTTGAGCCTGCAGGCTAAAAGGGAAAAAACCGAACCGATGCTCAGCGGGAGCAGCGCACACATGCACCCTCGCTCACTCAGCGTGCTCGTTCGGTGTTGCCTGGCGTCCTCCAGAACTTGGCGCCCTGGCACCCTGCACCACTAGCCTCAGTGGGTAAGATGGGCCTGGTCAGTGGTCAGGGATAGTGGAAGCTGAAGCCCAACAACAGCTTTCATTATCCCTGACCGTTGCCCATACTGATGGGGGTGGAGTCCAGTGCTTCCCCACCTCTGCTTTATAGGATGATTTTATGTTCTATAATAAGAACAGGCTTGCCACTATCTTTCCGGAGCCATGCTTCTCAAGGAAAAAAACAGCATTTAGGAAAATAGCTATTGAGTGATTCTACTCACTCCATCTCCTTGCTACTAAGCAGGCTTATTTCCACTTGAACATTTCATTAGTTTGTATTATTTGATGTTAGAAATAATGTGCAACATTTCCTGTATGCATAGATCAGCCCATTTAAACGAGGTTAGCAGAGAGCAGGTATGCTAGGTCCAGCTATCTGCTCAATTGGAACAGCTTCATCCTCCCACGTGAAGCAATCGCAGTCGATATTCAGTTCTTTTATCAAGGATCTCTGTGTCAACCCAGCACAGCCAGGCATTGACTGGCTTAAGCGAACACGGATTGCTTTCCTTCTCCCCATTTTCTAGATAGTGAAGCTACTGGTTTCTTGCCCTGAATCTTCATAGTCCATGGGCATTTCTTCATTCGCTGCGCTCTGCTGCCTTCTCCAGTAGCCGCAACGCTTTGCCATTTTGACCATGTGCATTTTGAAAGAGGCTCCCATAAAAAAATAAAGGATGGGGTTCAGGCAGCAGTGGAACAAAGCAATGCTGTTAGTCACCTGGAATACGATATCGATGGTTTTGCTTGTGCTGCAGTCTGTAATAAGCGGGTAGATAATGTCAATGGCTTTCCAAAGCTTGATGATGTTATAAGGCAGTTGCGTGACGATGAAGACCGACACCGCTGCAACAAGAACTTTCAGAGGCCGGCATTTTTTAACACTGGGGCTCGAAATGAGAGTTCTGGCCACAGCCGAGTAGCAAACCAGCATGATGAGGAAAGGCAGCGCAAAACTCAGCAACATTTCCGCTATTTCGATGGTTATGTTAATTACGTTCCCCGTGCTTTGAGGAAATGTGGGAAAACAGGAAAGTCTGTTGTTGAACTCCATGACTGTGTTAAAGACAAGTTCAGGAATGCAAAGGAACATGGCAGCTGCCCAGACAAGGAAAGACGTTTTGACGCATTGGTTGATGGCCC
The DNA here is from genome assembly GCF_964188315.1 of Podarcis muralis. NCBI lineage: Eukaryota > Metazoa > Chordata > Lepidosauria > Squamata > Lacertidae > Podarcis > Podarcis muralis. The sequence goes on along the minus strand of NC_135666.1, from coordinate 47,933,089 downwards.
CTGATTTAGCTTGGGATTTGACAATGGCTTTGTATCTATCGACGCTGATGCAGGCCAGAAATTGCATGCTAGCACTAAAGGTCATTGTGTAGATAGCGGACGTGATCTTGCACAAAGGGATACCTAGGACCCACCCGTGGGCGGCACTCGCAGCCCAAAAGGGAAGAGTGCAGAGCAGTAACAAATCGGCGATCGCCAAGTTCATGATGTATACATCCACCCTGGTCTTTAGTTTTCTGATGTAGGCGAAGAATGCCACCACTAGGGAATTCCCAGCGAGCCCAACGAAGAAAACGACAGAGTAGAATGCCGGTAGGAACGAGGTGATGAATGCTCTGACCTCACCTTTGTAGCAAAGCATTTCGAAGGAAGCGTAGTCGAAAGTAGTGTTCAGTTCATAATCATCATAGTGGTATCCTTCTGTAGAGAGCTCCATGGTAGAATCTGAAAGACAGGGTGGGGTGGAGGGAGAACTTGAAGTTAATTGCACCCAGTGGATGTTGGTTTTCCAGGAAATTTTGGATTGGGGGAATGTCCTGTACAAATTAGGATGATTTCCAGCTTGCCTCAGAAGATTTATTGATGCCTTACAATGTGATTCAAGGATGATGATGATGATGATATATTATTTCTACCCCGTCCATCTGGCTGGGTTTCCCTAAACAGGGCTGCCTTAAGATGATCTCTGATGGGAGGGCGTTCCACGGGGCGGGCACCACCACCGAGAAGGCCCTCTGTCCGGTTCCCGATAACCTCACTTCTCGCAGGGAGGGAACAGCCAGAAGGCCCTTGGAGGCTGAACGATGGGGGTGGAGACGCTCCTTCAGATATACTGGACCGAGGCCATTTAGGCTTTAAAGGTCAGCACCAACACTTTGAATTGTGTTTGGAAACATACTGGAAGCCAATGTAGGTCTCTCAAGACCGGTGTTATATGGTCTTGGTGGCCACTCCCAGTCACCAGTCTAGCTGCCGCATTCTGGATTAGTTGCAGAAGGAAGTGTGTCCGTTTCACTTTTGTTTAGTAAAGGGAGATAAATACCTTTTGTTACATCAGAAAATGTACTGATATCCTAGATAGTGACCTAATTTTACATGTTTATTTTACTTTTATTTCATAAAGAAAGCTAAAGCATTTGAAACTGACATGCTTGCGTAACATTATATTTTTGCAGCTGGCATCCATTCATTGTTATGAATGAACAATGTGGGGAGGGGTTTTTGCTCCACATCATTGGTGGCATTTGGAAATAGATTTTAAATACTTGAATCAAAGGCTCCAGACAAACGCTATAATCTTCAATGGCTCTTACCTGCATGCAGGTCTTAAACTAGGCATTACAATGAATAAACACATGGGTGTTGCTAAACATAGCACCTCCTCTCCCCCATTCCATCCTTACTATTACAACAGCCTCCAACCATTAGCAGCCAACTCCTAGGGGTCGAGTAGTCTTTGCCCCCCCAATAAAATATTTGAGGGGGCCGGACCCCTCCAAAGTTAGTGGGCATTGCCATTCCATGCGTCTGTGCACTGCAGCATGTGATCGTTTATGCAGGGTAGGGGTTTATTTGCCCCCCCCATATTTTATTCAAGTTGGCACCCCTGGGAGCCAACGATGTGAAGGGGGACCATGTCATCAGAAAAACGGGCTCTCAATTTAGATGATATTAATTTGTTCCAGTGAGCAAAGACCCAGAATCACGCCAAAAGAAAATACATTAGAAAACTTATTAAAAGTAAATGGTAAAAATTGCAAATATGTACGATGAAGGCAATGTAAACGATGCATTTATGAACAATGATGCAAAATAAACAGTGAGCTATATAAAAAATGATTGCAGTATATAAACTTACAGCGAGACAAGTCCAGGCAGTAAAGCCCTGCAGCTTTCAAAATTAAGATAAGGCAGGAATGCCAAACCTGCGGCTTTCTTTCAACGGTTTGCCCTTGAAGCTCTTGATCCAAGAAATTAATTTCAGCTGAGTTGGCGGAGGATCCGCTTTACTCCTGGGCTGTCCTTTTTGTTTTCCTGAAGCTGCAAATGAGCAGATGGATACAGGAAGTTCTTTTCTTAGATGTCGGTGGCTAGATTCCTGAGAGTCTCAAATTGTTCCTTCGTGCGCCCGAGTGAAATCTTCCAACATCTAACTAATAGTAGCCGGTGGGATTTCTTTTGCTGATCGACAAAGATCCCAAGTATTATTTTTTTTGAAGTCGAAAAGTTTTCTCTTGATCTACCATGTGTGCCTGGGGATATTCCAGCCTCCCACTTTCCTCCATAAACAGCTAGGTGACTGCTGTGGCTGGTTGGAATGGCTGGTTTCCAAGACACTATAATACTTTTAACAGCGGTGGGCTTTGTTATCTTCCCCCTGGCTGTTTTAAATTTGGATTCCTGCATTGCAGGCAGTTGGACTAGACGACCTTTGGGTTCCTTCTAACTCTACAATTCTATGATATCTGCCTGCCCCCTAGTAACCCCATCCTTTTATCTGTGTGCGTTTTATCCCCCTTGGCTTCTGTCTTTGGGCGGCGCTAGTGCCATGGGATGTTTGAGTGCAGGATTTTATCTGTACAAATAAGAGGTTAGAGCACCAGGAGGGCTGCACCCTTCCAGTTGCAGGCAGAGCAATGGGCACAAATTTAACGATCAGTCCAGTAGTCTTGCATCCTTTTCGGGCGCCCTCCAGCTGGGAAGGATTCAGCAGCTCATGGCACCCTGTGCCCCCTCCCAAAACTGCACCTGGGACAACAGCCCCCCTCCCAGCCCTTCCATGCTATGCCTCTGGGGTCCCGCGAGGAAGAAGGACCATAAGCCTAGTAGTAGCAGCAGAGCACAATGTTTGAGTCCCAGCTTTAATTCCCAGCGGCTCTCTCTTGTAAACGCCAGAGAGCTACGGCTAGGTCACATCTGTCCTGCACATCTAGAGCACTCTGATGCTGCCTTAGCAGTTATGACTCCCCCCCCCCCCCCAAAGAATCCTGGGAGTTGTAGTTCGTTAAGGGTGCTGGGAACGGTAGCTCCGTGAGAGTTCTCCCAACAACTCTCGGCACCCTTTGCAAACTGCAGTATCTGGGAAGCCACTTGAGGGAACACACACACACACACACACACACACACACACAGAGCAAAAGGTCACTACAGACTGTTTTCTAATCGTTTATAAAAATGATAAAATGAAATTGCTGACCTGCTTTCCTCTTTGCAGGAGCTGCTTCATTGAACTCCTCCTCTGCAATGCTGTTTTGGTTTCTGACTCACAATTATTCTCCAGAACCACCCCGCCTTTCATTTCCATTCTCTTTCCTCCGCCCACCCTCATTTGCCAGCAACACTTGAGCTTTCCTGGAAAACATCTATTTTAGTTGAGCCAAAGGGCAGCTCCCTTTGCTGGCTCAGCTTTGCCTTTTAACCTGAAAGACAGAAAAAACTTTGTTGAAAACCCAGTTATTGATGTGGAGTTTCGACGATGGGAATAGGATTGAGGTAGAAGTTTGGTCAGGGTTGCTAAGTGTATTTTAGCTCAGATAAGGGCTGCGTATGCACCATGCCTTTAAAGCACATCTCTCCCCCCCCCCCCCCCAAGAATCCTGGGCACTGAAGTTTGCTGATGCAGGGCTGACAAGTGGCAGTATGGCTTATAGGGCAGGTATCTGGCTTTAAATGGAGGGTGCCCCATTCCCCTGCTGCAGCACAACTGTCAGGTTATGCTCAACACAGTCTGCTAAAAGTTGTTTGCATGCCTCAAATTGGTATTTCAAAAATATTATGTTTCATGCATCCTAACAACCAGACCAACAAGTCAGTTAAGCCAGTTTAAATCTGGCTGGTTTGTGGATCATTTCAGGCAGCGGAATGTGTGGGATTTCCACCTTAAGCTGCCCTTTCCCGAATCTGACTGTTGGTCCATAAAGTACAGTATAGTCATAACTTGGTTTTTGAACAGCCTAGTTCTCAAACGTCTTGATTCCAAAACGATCAAAACCTGGAAGTGAGCATTCTTTTGGAAGCCGAACATCCAACAGGGCTTCCGCAGCTTCTGATTGGCTGCAGCAGCTTCCTGCAGCCAATCAGAAGCCGTGCTTTGGTTTTTGAACATTTTAGAAGTCAAACAGACTTCCAGAACTGATTCCGTTCGACTTCCAAGGTACGACTGTACTGTCTGCTCTGACTGGCGGTTGGGTCTCCAGGTTTTCTTTTCCCATCAGCTGCTCTTTTTAACTGGGGACAGAATTTGCTTTCAAGTAAATGTGTACCTAGGAATGTCGTTTCTTGCTAAATGAGATGGGAGTAGTATCACAGCCTTTTAGCCCAACCCTAAAACTGTTCACTGGGAACTTGTCCATTTTGTAGGCGCTGGAAATCCAGACTGCAAGTTTGCTATTGTGATGGCCAGAGATAAAAACACATCTGCATCCAGGTAAGAAGAAAACCATGGTAAACTGTTCAGCCAAGTCTGAAAACTGGTCCATCTAACTCGTGGATTTGTGGTTCAAGATGGGAGATGGCACATCCATCACATTAAATATCCAGTTACAGATAGGTAGCCGTGTTGGTCTGCCATAGTCAAAACAAAAGAATTCCTTCCAGTAGCACCTTAAAGACCAACTAAGTTAGTTCTTGGTATGAACTTTCGTGTGCATGCACACTTCTTCAGATACACAGAACTAACTTAGTTGGTCTTTAAGGTGCTACTGGAAGGAATTTTTTTGTTTTGACTATGGCAGACCAACACGGCTACCTATCTGTAACTGGAACTATGGAAGGCACCACATTGAGCCGCATGAAAGGTATCTGAAGAAGTGTGCATGCACACGAAAGCTCATACCAAGAACTAACTTAGTTGGTCTTTAAGGTGCTACTGGAAGGAATTTTTTTGTATTAAATATCCATATCGAGTTTGAATTGTATTTGTATTGCTACTTCCTTATATTCTATTTTTATACAAAAGCAATATGTCCAAATTCAAAACAGATGTTCTTATGAACAGAGGAAGCTCAAGAAGGGCCATGGCATGCAAGAAGAGGCTGCCACCACTGCAAAGTGACCAAGGGGGAAGACCACCTTGTGTCCTTCCTGGCCGGCATGCTGGGGCAGAAGGTGCCCGAGTCAGTCTTACGCAAGTGCATGCATGCAACTGCACAATACCTTTCACGAGCCTTGTCCCCCGGCATCCGTGCTCACACTGGCTGAACCTGGACCAGCTGTCCTTTGTCAACAACAAATTGTCACTGTTTTTTGTGTTGAATATATGCTATATGGTAATTTATGGACCTAATAGGTATCTAAAGCCATTTGCACATAACAAAATATGTATTTTATCAAAGTACATCCAGTTTTTTTCCCCTTTAAAATTTTTGGGGCCCCCAAGAGAGTGGGGCCCTAAGCTGTAGCTTGTTTAGCTTATACATAAATCAGGTACTGCGCTCTCTCTCTCTCTCTCATATCTGTTTGTTTTTTAAACTCACAGTTAATTCCCAGCACCACTTTTTTTTATTTTTTTAGATATAAACAGCACAGTATGATCATTGTGCCAATGGATACACCGGGTGTCAAACTTATAAGGCCTCTTTCAGTCTTTGGATACTGGGGTAAGTTGGTTTGCCAAGTACTTGCGATCATCATTGTCATCATCAAGTACCTTCCAAGCGCTTGGATTTGGCTCCTAGCTCTCGGTGCCCTAACTGGTCTGAGCTGTTGCTTTAATTCAGGCATAGGCAAACTCGGCCCTCCAGATGTTTTGAGACTACAATCCCATCATCCCTGATCACTGGTCCTGCTAGCTAGGGATCATGGGAGTTGTAGGCCAAAAACATCTGGAGGTCCGAGTTTGCCTATGCCTGCTTTAATTTAAACCACTAAATAAATGGGTGTCCCTTACTCTCTTGCCCTGATGCTCTGTCACTGGATTGGAGACACTTAAGACTCACAGAATCGTAGAGTTTGAAGCGACCACAAGGGTCATCAACCCCCTGCAATGCAGGACTATTTTGCACAATGTGGGACTCGAACCCACGACCTTTGATTACGCTCTACTGACTGAGCTATCCCATAGGCCAGGGCTCCCCGTAGCTCATGGAGCTGCTGCTGTTGGGCTGCTATACTGTGCATACTGGATATAGAAAGGACTGGCACAGATCCTGCAGTTTTAAAATATGTATATACTGGTCGGCGGTTCGAATCCCCGCGATGGGGTGAGCTCCTGTTGCTCGGTCCCCGCTCCTGCCAACCTAGCAGTTCGAAAGCACACCAGTGCAAGTAGATAAATAGGTACCACTCCGGCGGGAAGGTAAACGGTGTTTCCGTGCGCTGCTCTGGTTTGCCAGAAGCGGCTTAGTCATGCTGGCCACACGACCCAGAAGCTGTACGCCGGCTCCCTCGGCCAATAAAGCGAGATGAGCGTCGCAACCCCAGAGTTGGCCACGACTGGACCTAATGGTCAGGGGTCCCTTTACCTTTACATACTGACGCTAGCGATTTCCCTCAGTTGACACTTGCCTTTGCTCTTTTCACAACTTTATAGATTATTTCCATGGCGGACATTTTGAGGTGCATTTTAACAACGTCCGGGTACCTGCCTCTCATTTAATCCTTGGTGAGTCTCAACATTTCTTTGCTAGAGAAGTTTGTTTTTTTATGTTTGATGTTTTATATATGCTGTAAGCCGCCCAGAGTTGGTGGGGAAAACCCAGCCAGATGGGTGGGGTATAAATAATAAAAAGTATTACTATTTATTATTACAGAGCTCTGCAAAACTCTGCTGCAACCTCTTCCTACCTGGTGCCCTGCGTATGTTTTGGGCTCCAACTCTGATCAGCCCCAGCTAGCCTGGGTTTGGTGGGAGTTCTCATTCAAAACACCTGGACAAACTGACCTCGTCTAAGATCATTTTTTTTAATTGTTCCCATGTATCCCCACTGAAACTTCAGCAATCTCTCCACTGTTACGTGCTAGCTATGGAACAACACCACATTAGTGGTGCAGATGCAATCTTGTTCCCAGAAAGGCAAAGAACTTTTCTGTCTCTCTCTGTCTCTCTGAACCCAGGAGAAGGAAGAGGATTTGAAATCGCGCAAGGAAGACTTGGGCCAGGCCGCATACATCATTGCATGCGGTCCATAGGGGCAGCTGAAACTGCTCTGCAGATCCTGTGCAAGCGCTCAGCCCAGAGGGTGGCATTTGGGAAGAAGCTCTACCATCATGTGAGTTGAGTCTCTACTTCTGTGAGTGTAACTCTTTTCTTAGCTCAAAGGTGCGTCAGATCCAGTGACAGGAACAGGATGTTTTTGTGCTAGATAAGAGACAATTTTGAACTAGATGGACAAATAGTCTGATGTTGCGCAAGGCGGGTCCCTGTGTTCTCGTGCTGTTCAAAATATCTCATGAAAGGAACCATGCAGGGATTGGGAAAGAACAAAATAAAATTGAGAATACAGGCTTCCTCTCATTTACGCAAGGGTCATGGTGCATGTTACGGGGACACGGGTGGCGCTGTGGGTTAAACCACAGAGCCTAGGATTTGCCAATCAGAAGGTCAGCGGTTCGAATCCCCGCGACAGGGTGAGCGCCTGTTGCTCGGTCCCAGCTCCTGCCAACCTAGCAGTTCGAAAGCACATCAAAGTGCAAGTAGATAAATAGGTACCACTCCAGCAGGAAGGTAAACGGCGTTTCCGTGTGCTGCTCTGGTTCGCCAGAAGCGGCTTAGTCATGCTGGCCACATGACCCAGAAGCTGTATGCCGGCTACCCTCGGCCAATAAAGCGAGATGAGCGCCGCAACCCCAGAGTCGGCCACAACGGGACCTTTACCTTACATGGTGCATGTCAGCAGAGCATGCATAACACCCCATTCTGCCCCTGCCCTGCCCTCTTCCGGTGCTGAAAATTCTGGTTGCGATTGCACATGCATTGAATGCGCACAAAATGGGAATTGCTTGTAAAGTCTTTCAAAGTCGTTTAGCTCCTATAGTTTCTATCACCATTAGCAAAAATTGCTAGTTTTAGCATGCATTGGTGTACTGTGGTTCATGAGCATGATTCTTCAAATCAGTGACCCAGTGTGGTGTTACGAACAGTAGACTGGTAATCTGGTGAACCGGGTTCGCGTCTCCGCTCCTCCACATGCAGCTTCTGGGTGACCTTGGGCTAGTCACGCTTCTCTGAAGTCTCTCAGCCCCACTCACCTTAGAGAGTATTTGTTGTGAGGGAGGAAGGGAAAGGAGAATGTTAGCCGCTTTGAGACTCCTTCGGGTAGTGATAAAGCGGGATATCAAATCCAAACTCTTCTTCTTCTTCTTCTTCTTCAAATCATCTTCCAACTGGAGGTATGCATTCTGAAACTGTCCAAAACTGCAGATCTACATTAAGTATCCATGTTCAAGTAAGACCGCTAGTAGAAGGTGCAGTGAGATTGGTTGCGTTACTTAAGCAGGGTGCTAATTTTCACTTTTCTTTGGTTATCCTTACGACTGCAGGAAGTTGTCGCTCACTGGATTGCTGAATGCCGCATTGCTATTGAACAGGCAAGACTGCTGACGTTGAAAGCAGCCAGCAAAATAGATGCCATGGGCAACAAAGAAGCCAGAAAAGAGGTAACAGGGCAAGCGCTGCAAGCTGGAGAAAATAGCATCATGTTAGCAGATGTGTCTTAAGTCAAGGGTAACTGGGGTGGGGTCCTCCAGAGATTGTGGACTGCAGCTCCTATCATCCTTGACCACCGGCTATGCTGGCTTGGGGCTCATGGGATAGCACTATCTTGGCTTTCCTGACCTAGGAAATAGAATTTTATCATCTCTGCCAATAGCAAAAAAATCCATTATTTCATACCTGGACAATCCCACCTGTGTGTACAGTTGTACCTTGAATCCTGAATGCCTTGCGAGTTGGACGTTTTGGCTCCTGAACGCCATTAACCCGGAAGTGAGTTTTCTGGTTTGCTAATGTTCTTTGGAACCCGAATGTCTGCCGCGGCTTCTGATTGGCTGCAGGAACTTCCTACAGCCAATTGGAAGCCACGCCTTGGTTTCCAAATGTTTTGGAAGTTGAATGGATTTCTGGAACGGATTCCGTTTGACTTCCGAGGTACGACTGTATTTTGGCAAATACAGCAACCTTGTAATTTTTCTTGGTGAACATGTCGTGGATTTAGTGCAAGCAGCCTTGGCTCAGGGGCAGAGCATCTATTTTGGATGCAGAAGGTCACCCTGCCTGGAAAGCCCCTGCCAGTCAGTGCAGGAGGACCAGTGGTATGACTTGTTCCTACACACGGCAGACCATTCCAATAAGATTTATAGCAATCACCACAGTCTTCCAGCTTTCAAGAAAGCAAACAGAATTTGATCAGGAACTGCATTTTTTGTTTCAATTCAATACTGTTTCTTTACCTTAGTGCCCTTATCTCCAGGGAGCACCCAATGGGCTTCATGGCTGAGTAGATATTTCAGCTTGGGTCTCCTGATCTGAGTCTGACCCTCTAGCTATGTGCTACAAAGATCGCTTTGGCTATTCTTATTCCACTGTGGCTATCGACAAGTTCAACTGGAAGACCACCAAATTCTCAACAATCAGTATTCTTGCTTGAGCTGGCTGGATTAGATTGGCTCTGGTTTGGCTCTGTATGGTTGTGCCTGCTCTGTATTTTCTCAGAAACAACTTTTAGTAAGCACTCTAGAAATTACAACCTCCCACTACACCAGCAAGCATGCTGCCTTTGTGTATGTTGTCATGCGCCCAGAGTCGTCCTGGATTTTAGGCAAGTTGCAAAACAGCAAACATAAACACTCACAAATGTGTCCAGTGGCATGGGGGTGCTTCGCTTCTTTTCTGAATTGCAAGCCTGCTTGTCATCAAAGGGTTTTGCTTGTTTATTCATGAGCACATCTTCTTTAAAAAAGCTTTTCCTCATCTTTACAGGTTGCGATGATCAAAGTGGTGGCCCCCCGGGCAGTCCTTAAAGTGATTGACTGCGCCATTCAAGTTTGTGGAGGTGCCGGAGTCTCCCAAGACTTCCCATTGGCTGAAATGTAAGTGAATGTTATTCTTAGGAGAGGCTAATATTGTAAGCCAAACACATCCTACGAGCTGTGTGTGGTGGCTCAGTAGAGGCTCAAAGCTCCTCCTTTAGCTGCCAACACACCGGCGTCGTGTCAAGCTCCTGCACATATAGCTCCTGCACAAGCTCCTGTTGGCACATAAAGCTGAGCCATAGTTTACTTTAACCATGGTTTGTTCAACAAACCACAAGTTGTCTCGCAGATGAGATAACAAGCCTTGTTTCTCCAAACTTGCTCTTGCTTTGGGTCTCAGTTGCTTGGAAGCACATGGGGTAAGGTGGAAGAGGTGATCCAACAAACCATGCTTAATCTAAGCTGTTGCGACTGAATTAAAAAAATTCCTTTGCTCACATTCTAATCTAAAAAATTAGGATTTTTTTTTTAAAAAAAGGTATAGTAGCTGAGCTTAGTTTTATTTAAAGAATGTATCTAAAAAGGTAAAGGTACCCCTGCCCGTACAGGCCAGTCTTGACAGACTCTGGGGTTGTGCGCCCATCTCACTTAAGAGGCCGGGGGCCAGCGCTGTCCAAAGACACTTCCGGGTCACGTGGCCAGCGTGACAAGCTGCATCTGGCGAGCCAGCGCAGCACACGGAACGCCGTTTACCTTCCCGCTGGTAAGCGGTCCCTATTTATCTACTTGCACCCGAAGGTGCTTTCGAACTGCTAGGTTGGCAGGCGCTGGGACCGAACGATGGGAGCGCACCCCGCCGCGGGGATTCGAACCGCCGACCTTGCGATCGGCAAGTCCTAGGCACTGAGGCTTTAACCCACAGCGCCACCCGTGTCCCTAAAGAATGTATCTAGTGCTCTCTTATTCAAGTCGGTCTGAGAGTAATAAAAAATTAAAATTCACAGTACAAACGTTTGAGCCCTAAGTGCATTTATAGTAATTTAATCCTGGGAATTTTGTTCTAGCAGAAATCCATGTACAGTACTGTATCCCACAGCTTTTGCACGGTGGGGTTGGTTGGATTTGACCTACAAAGTCCTTTCCAAAGCCAAATCTGTATATGGCATTATTCTTCTAAACTGCTTGGAGGTGTTTTTGTTTTACAACCAAGCAGTGTAAAAGTGGTTTTTAAATAAAAAAAGATTCTGCTGAAGATGCACATTTTAAAAGCCCCACTGTCTGCGCTGAAAGAGCCAAGATGCTTATGAGACTTACAGCGGTTTCCAACTTGTTTGCCTCCAGATGTTCCTGACTACAACTCCCATCAGTTTTGGCCAGCCTAGGCAGTGGTGATGGGAGTTGTAGTCTTGCAACATCTGGAGGGCACCAGCTTGGGCTAGAGTATGAAGTCTTTATCATCGAAAGCCATCCTTGGTATGTTAAGAGAAGGTGGGGAGTGACAGAGCACGAGACTTTTGATCTCAGGGTTCATGGGTTTGAGCCTCACAATTCCCTTCTAACTCGACAATTCTATATAATTAGAGGTAGAGACCTAAGGTATAAACCAGCAAGCCTTCCTGTTGTTGTGTTGAAATGGCCAGACCATCTGCAACTGCTCTGTTCCTCCTGCAGGTTTGCCTACGTCCGTACGTTACGCATAGCAGATGGGCCCGATGAAGTTCACCTCTCCGTAATTGCAAGACAAGAGCTGCAGGACCAAGCGAAACACCTGAGTGCACATCTGTAATATTTTGCTTGCTTGAAGTCGTGATGGTACCACAATCATTTTAAACCATTTTCTTTAAGTTAGGCTGAAAGCTTATGGGGCAGGGGACTGTAGATTTGACACTGTTCTCAATTATGGATATTTCTTAAGTAAACTCACTCTTACTAATTCTACTAGCAACAATTCCTTTACTGATACTTTCACTTGCAGACAAAATGGCTTCACTCAGAAGCCTACGTGTTGGGCCATCTAAACCCAAGAGGGAAGGTCTAGAATAGGCCTGCCATCAGAATTTTGATACCTTTCCCTGCAGTTGGTGGGTTGCATAAAATGTAAGATTCCTATTCAATTGCACACTGGGTTTTGCTCCTTCTGTTGTTTTTTTTAAAGCAGGCGTGGGACATTTATTCAGCCCCAAGAGATGCATTCCCAGCAGTGTTTCTCAAACGGGAGTCCCCAGCTGCTGTTGGACTACAACTCCCATCATCCCTAGCTAGCAGGACCAGTGGTCAGGGGTGATGGGAATTGTAGTCAAGTAACATTTTGGGCGCCATCTAAGATGCAGGTTTGGTTCTCTCGCCCTCAAAATAGATTTCAGGTATCGAACCCTCATTTTCTTTCCAGCTTTACAAAGGAATAGAACAGCAGAAGTACAAGTCTGTCACATTAACAGTTCAGTTCCCTTTATTTTTTAAAATTTTATGTACATACGAATGATCTGTATAATGTACATTCAATATAGAAAGTTTTATATACTGGATAATGTATAGAACATATCACAATTACACTATGCTTTTTATATATAACATGTTAACGTCATTTTTAAATAGGTTTTTTTTTTTTTTTTGCTGCATTTTAATTTTTCAATTTGGTAAAGCCAGTTATACATACAAATATCTTGTTAGGTCTGGTGAAGGAAATGTTAATGATTGAGGAGAGAGGCAAACACCAAGTCTGTCAAGTTTTGGGAGGATTATCTTGTCCAACTTGGAGGAGGATCAAGTGATTTAGCCCAATTTCTTCGAGACTGCAGTTCAACTTCAGTCATGCTTAGCTCATAAAATACAAAAAACTAGGAAAAAGTGTTTCGATTCACAGTCTTGTAAACAAAAATATAAAGGAACAAAAAAATGTGCTTACGTACAGCAAGAAACAAAAACTTCTTGCGTACCCCTTTAGGCTGATCCCCCAAAGTACTTTCTTCTTATGTTACAGTGTGATAGAATCGTGGAACCTTGTCTTTCCCCCCTAAAAAAAATATATTCATAGAAAAAGGAATAACACTGTCATGAAACTGGAAAGGCAGGCAGAAATCTGTTTCGGTGGACAGGCCAAGGAATGGGGCCTTCCTCACCCCCGCCAGTCTGTTTCGGAGTCTCTTGCATTTCATGTCCTTTAGCTGTGGTCTCCAGCTTCGTGGTCTACTGGAGGGGGGACACTGGGCAGAACCGATGAAGACCTCCCTGCAGTAAGATAGCCAGCAACTCCAGGACCTGTACCAGGGGGGAAAGATAGGAAGGAACAAACAGTTTTCTTTAAAACGCTGTATCATTAACATGAGTGTTTTCAAAGTTGTTAGTTCTGATCAGACAAACCATAGTGATCTGTCTTACCCATGACATTTGTGTCCAGCTTACATTTCTCTAGATTGATACACGTTACTGGAGATCAGATTTCCATATCACCAGTCACTATGCTATCTAGGATTTATGTTTTAACTCAACTGCAATAATATATCCACAAAAATATACATATACACATACACAAACACACATACATGTACCAGAGGTTTTCAAACTATGGTCAGTCCGCAGAAAGGTTGCAAAACAGACAAGATTATCTGAACTTTACCCTAAACTTGATTTGTTTTTTTAGGCTGTTTGGACCAGGGCAGGATGATTAAACTGGCCAATGAGACGGTGGGTCAGTTGTTTACATAATAAGCCTACTAGCTTTGTCGATTAGAGGTACCTCTCATTTTTTGCAACAATGCTAGTGTGGAAGCAAAAAATGTTGCTTGCTTTCATAGTTAATCTATCCATCATATTGGAAAGGCAAGGCTAGATTGTTCTTTTGCGCTATAGAAGAAAATACTAAATGGCCCGTTGAGACTCCTTGCAAATTTTTCAAGTGGTCCGTGTGGGGGGAAGAGTTTGAGAACCACTGATACGTACCCTCAGGCACCTACCATTTGGAACCCTGATGTCACAGTCACAGGGGAATAAAAATCACGAGTTCCAAAACGTGGCATTGCGCAATGTTCTACAACAGTCACATGTCCGCTACCACTGTATTGCCATGCACCTAAGGAAGCGTTTCGTTCTAGGAACTGCGCAGATGCAGCATGCACTGAGCAAAGTGGTATCTACCTGCTTTTAGAGGGTGCTAGAGAGAGGTTTAGCAAGCTGCCTGCCAAAGTAGATCTAAAGCCCACTTCTGAGATGAAGAGGACTGCTACCAGATAGAAGGGAAGGAGAGGAGATACCTGGGGGAGAAAGAAACCAGACGCAAGGGAAGTACAGACAGCAAAGCACTTGGAAGCAAAAGTGAAGCATCACTCCATAGTGTCCCGAGGAGGTTTGTAACGGACACATTAATCATTTGCCCCTTTCAAATTTCTACCCTGGATATGTCCAGAATTAAAGCTGAAGTCCAATTGGAGCATCCATTGCTCCTTGTGGCCCCTTTCCCAACATTACAATTCTACGATCAAATTAAGGGGACTGAATTAAGGTGTTATCCCAGAATAAACAAGCCACATGATACACAAAAGAAGGGAAACACAACAGGAAAAGCCTAAATTAGAATGTTTACTGACCAGTGAGGTATCCTGCTGTTTGAGTCTCAGAAATGAACAAGTCATGTTTCTGATCTTTGAAGGCACTCCACACAGAGGAACGAGACAGTATTTCATTCACCTGCAAGAACAACAAAGCTCAGGAAACGTTTGTTTCATTTCCCCCGCTGTTCTTTAACTATAACTGGCTGCTGTCATTATGAAGTTGAGCCTGCCATTAGCAGCGGCTTTTGTAATTGCACAAATCTGGAGCATTTTTTTTTTGGGGGGGAGGTTTCGTCAAAAATACAAAATGCAGATACTGAAAGGAATTCAGGGTGCTTTACCTGCTCTCCATACTGTAGACTGCGAGACATAGATTTCAAAGCTTTAACGATCTGAGCTTTCGTGGCCGAGGGGCTTTCCAGATTCTCAAGACCGACGCCTTCAAGCAATCGCAGGAGATATGGAACCAACTCTACTTTCAAAGCCTGCAAAACAAGATTACAGTGGTACCTCGGGTTACATACGCTTCAGCGGCGCAGCAGCAGCGGGAGGCCCCATTAGCTAAAGTGGTGCTTCAGGTTAAGAACAGACCTCCAGAACGAAGTACTTAACCTGAGGTACCACTGTACACGGTACTTAATGATAGTCCAAGGGCATTCCAAAGCAAGAAGTGCTCCTATCCGTCAGGCAGGTGACGAGCCTGCCTCCTAAAATTCTTTGCTCTCCTGCCTAACTCAACAACTCAGGTCATCTCAAATATGGCCACCCAGAACCGCTGCAAAAATATTAAAGGATGAATTCACCACCTTCCCCAACGTTCCAACATTAATTCCACATGATTTTATGGTAAAGATGACTCCAGCTCTAATAGACAGATAGGTACAGTCATACCTTGGCTCCCGAACGCTGCAAACCCAGAACTGATTGTTCTGGTTTGTGAACGTTCTTTCGGACGCCGAACGTCCGACGAGGCTTCCACGGCTTCTGATTGGCTGCAGGAATTTCCTGCAGCCAATCAGAAGCCACAATTTGGTATTCAAATGTTTTGGAAGTTGAACGGACCTCTGGAACGGATTCTGTTCGACTTCCAAGGTACGACTGTATTACCAAAATCTTCATCAATGACTGAGGAAGTAATGAGTGGCATGTACCATTGGAATTTGGCTTGCCCTGAGATGCAGGATTATTGCTGTATGCAAATGCCTTTTTCTATACCAGATTCCTTTTCTGCACAAGCATGTGCCTCTGTTTGGCCATTCAATACACACTGCTCCTACTGGTAAGGTACTCCAAACAGCAAATGTTAGGAACTCTGCATTTAGTGTTGCACACAGAACTCGGCTAGTAACTCAGGGAGATATTTGTGGTGTATTACGGATATCAGCATGCATGGCAACATTCCTGTGGTGTGGTCACTCTTAGAAATACATGTGTGAGCGAATGAGCAAGGATGCATGTTAATGCAAGGACATTCCACCCGCAGCTTTGCAAAGCGAGCCTCACTTTTTCTTGTTGCCCTAAGCAACCTACACACAAGCTGCCACAGGGAAATTCCACACCACTCCACACAACACCACGAAGCAAGCGTAACAAATTGAATGGACACATATTTAGATTGCTATACAAATGCCTTTAAAGGGCGCGGTTCCGGCTTGCTTACTTGGACTACGAGATCATTTTGTTCCTTTTGAAACATTCGATTGAGTGCCTCGCAGGCTACTCCAATCGTATCTGGCCGTTTCTTCATTCCATTCATCACGGGTCCAATGGTCTCTAGCGCTGCCATGGAGCGAACACAAAGCTGTGGAGGGGAAAAGCAGTTTTATTTAGGCTGTTGAAGATTCTCATTTAAAAGATGAGGTTACAAGACCCCGAGAAATGTCTAGCACAGGGGTAGGCAACCTAAGGCCCGGGGGCCGGATGCGGCCCAATCGCCTTCAAAATCCGGCCTGTGGGCGGTCTGGGAATCAGCGTGTTTTTACATGAGTAGAATGTGTCCTTTTATTTAAAATGCATCTCTGGGTTATTTGTGGGGCATAGGAATTCATTCATTTCTCCCCCCCCAATATAGTCCGGCCCCCCACAAGGTCTGAGGGACAGAGGACCGGCCCATGGCTAAAAAAGGTTGCTGACCCCTGGTCTAGCATACCAACTTGAGTTAACACCCATTTTCCAACCTGGGCTGCAGAAGTAGTAGGCAACATTCCTTAAAGCTAATTGCTGCTAATTTTCCATACCCTGGATTAATTCAAACTATTGGTTGACAGAGAGTTCAAACAACTAGGCAACCAACATATTTTAGGGCACCATATCAGGATAGTGTTGGGGTTGCTACATACTGAGAGACTGGAAGCAACAGTTTGCCTAAATAGGTTGAAGCGTGCATGGACCTGATCTCTTCAACTGACTGAGTTGACAGTTTTATATACTATGATCCCAGCTGGAGACAATCTAATCTGGGGTCTAATATGTTTTAAATTGAACCCTGTTTTATACTGTGCCTAGACAGACTTACCACCCCTGGTACTGGTTTGGGGGGGGGGGATTTGAAATCCAGTCTACAACTTCAAGAACATACAACAAGCACCTGAGATGAAAGTTCTTCCAGCAAACAATAACACAATAAATCCATATCTTCATACCTCATTATCAGACAGCATGTGTATGACACGCATTGCGCTTTTCGGAATGGCGTTGTTCTTGTGATTCAGGGCCTGGAGAATCTTGGGAAGATGACCAAGAGGGGGAACTTGGTCTGCCAGCTGAGGCTGAGCACTAAAGAGGCACACCGTCGCTGTTGTTAAAGTTTCTAAAGTTTCCCCCTGTTTCGTAACACAAAGCACAGAGCAAGTCAATGAAATTTCCTGCTCCACTATTGAAGTCAGCCAACAAGCAGCCAGTTTACAATCAACCGTGTTAATGACACTCAGGAGTTGCATGTATGAACATCTTGATTATTCTGTGGGAACCGTAGGCTTATCTTGTTAAGAAGCAGAGAATGACAGCCATAACCTGAATATGAATAAGAACCTCTTCAATGTACTGAGCAGTTACCGTTTCTTCGGTTAGAATCTTGTATGGGGAAAACCCAAACTGCATGCACAGATCAAATGTGTGTGCATAAGCTGTTTCGAACAGCTGCCTTATGCAACTGCATGCTGCACAACGGCTTGTGCTAGGATCCATTCCTTCGTTGTTCTTCATACTAAACAAATTGCTCTCCTACTGCCTTTAACCACCATGCGTTTACTGCTGTTATGTGCCAATTATTTCACAGCACAAGCCTAGGCAGGTTTACAGAGTAAGAAGCAGAACTAACCACATCCTTAAAGGTCTTTATTGTGAACTGCTCAGGGCAAGCTATTCATAAATGAAACAAACAGTGGTAGGAAGTAGTAACAATAATAGCAGCAGCAGCTTTCAGTGGACCGGAGCTCGCTTTCACAAATGCAGTTGCACAAAGCTAACATGCAACCAATCAACTCCACTTACATGGGGGTTGTTTTTCTCCAGGAGTTCGGTGAATTTTTCTAACAGTGCAATGAGAAATTCCCTCGGTTTTCGCAGCACCCAGGCCGGCTGGGCAATAAAGATTCTTAGGAAGACCCCTCCTACAGAAAGTTCACCCTCTGCTTCACCATACACCACAGCAAAGTCCTCAGGCAGCTGGATCAACGAGAAAGGGGGGGGGGGGAAATGCCACTGAATTCGTGTATTAGGAAAGTTACATTTGGTTTATTAGAAAGGGAGGGGGGGTAGCAACACAGCTGTGAGCCCAACTACGATTATAAGGGTCCGTAGCAATGCAGAATACTCTGCAGCAGGGCTGTTGAAGCTGCAGCTACCCAGTGGATGCTGGGCTCCTGCTCCCATAGGACCAAAAGTAGCATGACGTGGTCAGAACGGATGGGAGTTTTAGTGCAAGAACATCCAGAGTTTCATAGGTCGCCCCCCCCCCCCCGGGTCCTACTGTGCAGTTTCATGCTATTAGTCGTGGTATAGTGAGATAAGACTGAGCAGTAGCAAAAAACAGAAAATGCAAAAGGATACGAAGGAAAATCACACCCATGCTTTGTTTTAATCTCCCCCATAACATTTAAATTTTGCTTACCTTCCAGTTAATGTCAGGGTTGTCTCTCTGTAGTTTAAAGTGCCTTTAAAAAAAAGTCAGAAAACCCATTAACAAATTCTTCTGCAAGCAAGGGGTAAAAATGAATTAAATTCTAAATGCTTCCCTCGCCTGAGGTTAAAATCAAACTGGCTTATTTGCACTCTAATCGCTTTCAGCAATTTTGATCAATACAGAATATCTGGTTATATTTTTTGCATTATGCCGCCTAGAATAGACCCTGTACTACAATCCCAGAGGATTCCAAACTGAATCTAATTGTTGGCTTTACAGTTCTGCTACGTTTTACCACGAAATTGACTACAAAAGTACAACCATTATTCACCACAACTGTAACATACTCTAGCATCATTTCTCGAACAGTTGTAGACACTTTCTCTCTGGAGTTGTCATTCCATATCAACTCTGGATTTTCATGCGTTCCTTCAAAAATGTGAACAGCAGCTTCGGGGTTATCTCTCATGGCATCCATAAAGACACCAGGTAGAAACTTCATTAGGGTAATTCTAACCTAGAAAAGAACACACCAGATTGCAGATTCTGTCACCGCTAACCAAGGTTTCCAGTGAATCAAATGAGCAGCTTGTAATACTGACATCTAGCAAAGCACGGGGAAAATGTTTTTGAAAGGAATTTCCTTATCAACAGATAGCAATTCTTAAACCTGTGTGGGGAATGCCTTTGTATGGCTGAATATTGTTTGGATAATGACCTGTCTTGTGAAGAGTCCTTGAGTTACCCCCCTGCCTCGGAATGACATAAACTGAACTTGATGGATGGGCATTGTGAATCCCCATTGTTCAGCCCAGACAGAGAGAACCAGCTCTGACAGCCTTCTGACTCTTTCCTCGCTGCAAGGTGACAGGGAACCAGGCAGAGGGTTGCACCCGCCCTGTGGAATGCTCTCCCATCAAATGTCAAGGAAATAAGCAACTATCTGACTTTTAGAAGACATCTGAAGGCAGCTCTGTATAGGGATGCTTTTAATGCTTGATGTCTGTTTAATGTTTTAATTTGTTGGAAGCCTCCCAGAGTGGCTGCGGCAACCCAGTCAGATGGGCGGCATACAAATAATAAATTATTACTATTATATTATTATAGGTTTCACAATTCATGAAGACTAAGGTTATCAATAAGGGGACGCGGGTAGCGCTGTGGTCTACACCACAGAGCCTAGGGCTTGTCGATCAGAAGGTTGGCGGTTCGAATCCCTACGACGGGGTGAGCTCTCGTTGCTCGGTCCCTGCTCCTGCCAACGTAGCAGTTCGAAAGCATGTCAAAGTGCAAGTAAATAGGTATCGCTCCGGTGGGCAGGTAAACGGCGTTTCCGTGCGCTGCTCTGGTTCACCAGAAGCGGTTTAGTCATGCTGGTCACATGACTCCCTTGACCAGTAAAGTGAGATGAGCGCTGCAACCCCAGAGTCGGCCGCGACTGGACCTAATGGTCAGGGGTCCCTTTTACCTAAGGCTATCAATGGCTACTATGCCCACTGTTGGAGGCAGAATGCCTCAAGGAACCCGTTGCAGGGATTCACATTTGGGGAGAAAATGCTGCTATACTCCTGGTTATGACTTCCCACAGGCATGTGGTTGGCCATTGCGAGTATTATATGCTGGGCCAAATGGGCTGCTGGCCTGATCCAGAATGGCTCTTCTTATTGTTGCCATGTTTTCCAACCAGCATGTTGCTCTACAAGACTAGTAGCTTGCAGAGAATGAAATGTAAAGCTTGCACCACGTGAGGGCTGTTTATTCGAAGTGATGCACATTGGCTGCATCCAGACAATCAGATCTTGGACTGAGAAGCCAAGCTACGAACAGGCAGGCAGCCACTTGGCTCTCCCCACCCTTCACGTTAAGTGGAAAAACCAAGGCAGGAAGACGTCGCCAATTCCTCTTGCGTCCAAACCAGGAAAACTATGACTAATGGCTTCCAAATAAAGAATGACAGTAAGTCATATTTCAAAACTGGCTTATGCAGCCTGGTTTGCTGGGAAGCTATTAATCATTGTTTGCTAGCTTAGGTGTAATGGGAAGCCATGGTAACAGTAGCTTCGTGGCCTGTTTCCCAGCCCATATGAAGGGATGATAAAGATGAATACGGCCTGTGTAATGTTAACTCCTAGTACAGGGTTGGACAGCATTTTTTATAAGCATGTTGCAAATCAAGTCTAACAGACATTGTGTTATTTAGTGTTAAAAGCATGCTTTTAAAAGGGCCAGTTACAATGCCCAAAAATGAAGCAAAACACTCACCTTTGGACCAACCAGCTTGTCGGCTGTCATTTTAGCAAAAAGCTCTGCAGTCTGAGATCGAACTTGGGGATGTGTTGAGTTGCAGAACATATCAAGTAAGTAGATTAAAGCACCTAGGAAGGGACAGAGAAACAGAGGGCCTTATGGCAGCCTATGAATGTTCTGATAGATAAAAACAAATGAACTGTTGCCTCTTCCAATCACAGTAAGTTTGAAACATTACTTTTGGGTTCTACAAGCAACAAAGAACAACAGCGTTCACTGTACCTTTTGCCATGGCCTCTTTAACTATTTTGGTACTGGATGTCAAAGCATACAGAGTTTCCAGAACAAGCTGCCGACCTGCCAAGAGGAAAAACCGTGAGCAAAACCCAGCTTTTGTGTGTCTCGATTTAGCAAAGATGAAGTAAAAACGTAACAGGGCTTGTTTAGAGTTGGACAATGGGGCCTGCACTGTTGCCTATTTTAGCTGGCCCCTCAGGAAAGAGCTGTTTATGAGTCGAAACAAAAGCCTTCCATGGACTGAGTTCCAAAGTCAGCAAAGGTACTTAAAAAAAATATCCTATGAAAGATCAGCTTAAGTCAAAGAACTAAGCACTAGTAGAATTAAAATATATGCATATAAAAAAAAATCACATACATATACAATACAATAAAAACATCACAGGTCTAGCCTTTCCCTTAAAAGCAAGTCCCCAATAGAGAAAGAAGTTCCAAAGGGCTGATTGTGGCAAGATGCCTTCATTCGCAAAATGGGTGTATCCTGAAAACATAGTGAAAGTATGACCTAACCTTCACTGAGGGTTTTTCTCTAGATCTATTTTGAATGACAAAGACAACACCCCAACACAGGCGATTTTACTTCATTAGTGACTTCCTATAATTTCCCCAACAGATCTGAAGTCAGAGGGCAAGGTCTCCAGGTTAGAGAATATTTGTCTCTACACAGGCCTGAGACCTCAATGCCCTTCCCAAGTTGGAGCCACAATTCTATATGCATGCTTGTGTGGGGAAGTTTTTCTTTTTCTTTTGGTATCTAAAGAGTTTTCTAAACATGTATTTTTGTCACTGAATAAGTAAACTCACGCTCTACGTACTTGAAGGTAGTGAATGTAGGAGGGCTAGTAAGTTGGAAAGAACCATTGCTTCTGCAATATTATTTACACATTCTTGGTTACTAGTCACTATGTTCACCACCTGTGAAAGAAATAAATAAAATAAAATAAAAACTGCTAGACTGGTATGGAAGCAGCTAGTTGTCAATCTTCATTCCTTCAACATAAGGATTGTCTACATATTGATTGGATACATAAATTCAAGCTCTGCTTCCAGAAAGGCCGCTCTGAATTTTCTGTGAATATTTATAGCAGAAAATGTCTTTCAAAATATTTGACCAAATGCTGTTTTCAAACAATAGGAGTTTAATTTTGCAACAGAAGGAGCACCATCAGGTAAAAGCCGTGACCCTAGTTCTCTATCTCTTCCCAACCCAGCATCGCTGTCCCTACCCATTCAGAGCGAGGTCAATGCAAAGGCTTCATTTGCCCTTGGCGAGGTAGCCAAATCTGATTTGTGTAACGGCAGATATATGACCTGTGATTATCTGGGATCATGTGGGCTGAAAAAAGACTCCATGTCCCCCAAAAATCTGACACTTAGCCAGCTTCTTAGAACAGGCAAATAGGTGTGGAAATGTAAGCCGGGGGGGGGGGGGAGTGGATATTCGTGTATAGGGGTGGGCGAGGGAATAACCGTTTTTTAATACTCTGGGTAACAGTGTCGGTGCAAAGAGATCAGTCACTTTTGCCAAGGCAACTCGGGCCATTGCTTCTGCCAAATGATGCGACTTCTGGTAAGAGATTAAGACTGCCACTGTTGCCTTCGGAAAGAACATTTGGACAAATGTCATTGTGTTCTACTGCCTGCTAAATGCACATTCCTTAGTACTATTCACATAGTCTCTGAACTGAAGATTTAAAGTCATGTACGGTAGCTATTTTGATGCCCTGCACTCCATTCTCTAGCTACGAAGCCCAAAATCAGAATCATTACTGGCTGAGTGTAAAATAACGTCCTTACATTTGTCATAAAAGTGAACACCGCTTTGATTAATCTACACAATATGTTCCGAAGTAAAGAACTTTCTCCTATGGCAAGAAACTTTTATCGCTTTGGTTTTTACCTCCAGAGCCAGCTGTTGGACTTGACCAGCTCCGTGGACACGCAGAAGGGAGAAGATTAACTTAAAGTGACCTATGCATTCACATTCTGAACCTGCATGGAGAAAAACAGCTGCTATGGTTAAAGTGGGCTAAACTAAAGCACTTTCAAGCAAAGGTATCTTAAAAACATTTTTTAAATTAAAAAAACCCACCTTAATCAGCTTAAACAGCCATTTTAGTTTGGTGATAAGCTGTATGACTAAGCATTCATCTAAAACGTCGAAAATCTAAAGTGAGGTTTCGTTCGACAGGAATGTTTAAGGTGTCTAACATGCCTCACTTACCTGGGTTGTGTTTTATTACATTTCTCAGAGCCTCCAAGGCCATCTCAACCCTTCTGAGCCTCTCTCCATGTTGGTTCGACTCCACTTTCCCTGTGTGAGTCATGGCCATTAATGTATGAAGATACTGGGCTTGTGAGCCTATGTAATCCAATAGGCTTGCAGCAAATGATTTCGGAAGCTGTAGGGTAACAAACAAGCAAGAAGGAAAATTAAAAAGATAGATAGGAAGGAAACATTTTGTTGCTGCTGCTTAACACAGTGTATCCACATTTTACAAACTATTTACAATTAAGGGATGAACAATCAAATGCTCTATCAGGATACATCACCAGTAGTGTCTCAGCTTCATGTAGCAAGGCTTCTTCACAAGATTATAACAAAGAAAGGCTAAGACTGCTATATAAAAGTCTGGGAAGTTCTATAGTATAGGGTTACTCCATTCTGAAAAGATTGCTTTCCCATTGTTTGAATTTTTTAACAGTTATAACAAACATGTAACAAAATTCAGAGGGAACAGATATAGATCCTCTGAACGTATCTGCTGTGTTGATGATTTACTGAGAACAAATTAGTACATCCTATATTTTGACAAGGAAAGGAGCTTCAATATCTAACATGTTTCGTATTGGTATGCAAAAAAGAAGAAGAAGAAAAGGGATTAACCAATTTAAAACCAAAAGACTTCGCCAAATAACAAGAAGTGGAATCTTACCTCCAGCTGGAATGTGGGGACTTCATTGTAAACTCTAACAAAAATCTCTCCTACAATAAGCTCTTTTGCATGATCACTGAAGATGAATTCAGATCCATAGCTTTTATCACAGTCACCCTTTAGAAAGTAAAAATCAATTGAATATATTTGCAGCTTCCCATAGTAAAAACATTAAGCCGAATGGACGCAAAAGCAGTACAGTTCCCCAATATGAATTGTCTACTTTAAGCTTGGAGCCATGAAGCGGGGACAGAATTTGATTTCAGTTCTCATTTACTTTGCAAGAAAAGGCTAGAAATGTAAGCAGGTGAAGGTAGGAGGAGAGTTGGCCAGCACTTGGGAAGATATCTATTACTTCTGTCCTTTCCCATGGCTGTTGCTAATTCCTGCACAGGTTGCACTTTAACCCTCAATGATCTTTTAACACGTGTGGTGCTACAACAGGAATCCTGCAACCAAAAGCAGGTTGTTTTGAAATTGTTCTTTTACCTCCAGCTGAAGAACTTGAATACGTATGACAATCATATTCAGCTACAAGTGATTGCCAAAGAAAAAGAAGAAGATGCTAAGGCAAGACCTGAGCTGTACTACTGGCAAAGAAAGAGCTCTCGATCACTCAATTGAGGGCAAATATCTGAGGGAAAACAAGTCACCCCTTGTGCTGCTTCAACATCTTCTCCATCCGGAGCAACATGAGATGCAACAAAGGGGATAAAGGAATCAGGAAAAACTGTCTCCTCCACCTCTGCCACCAAGAGCCTCTCCTGGTTGTAGGTCATGTCTGAACTGAAGGAGCCTTTCTGTTCACTGATGGCAAATTAGGATCAGAGTTATTTACACATGCTTTTGTTAAAGGAGGCTGTTTACAACATGAGACCATAAATGGAGAAATGAGGGGATGAAATCTATAAATCCCACGGGAGCACACCAAACTTTTGTGGCCTGGTACAGTGGTACCTCGAGTTACATATGCTTCAGGTTACATATGCTTCAGGGTACAGACTCTGCTAACCCAGAAATATTACCTCATGTTAGGAACTTTGCTTCAGGATAAGAACAGATATCGCATGCCGGCGGCGCGGCAACAGCAGGAGACCCCATTAGCTAAAGTGGTGCTTCAGGTTAAGAACAGTTTCAGGTTAAGAACAGACCTCCAGAACGAATTAAGTTCTTAACCCGACGTACAACTGTACATTAAAAGAAGCTGGCCATGTGGCTTTTGTACACCTCAGTTTAATGATTCTGAAAAATGCAGCGACAAGAATCACTTGCTGCTTCTTTCAGTTCCCTGCCTCAGAAACTCCCAACTAACAAGCCCGACAATTTGAAAAAGTGCCTCACTCTTTTAATCATGTTTTCCTGCTGAGATTCCAAGAACTCAAGGAGTTCAGCTCTTGTCCGATTGTTCCAAATAAGGTACGGGCTTTCTGTGTTGCTGTTCAGCATTTTCAGAATCTAGGTTAAGAAAGTTATGGCAAGACAGATTTGAATGCAAGACGAATATTTCATTTTTTCTACAGCATCTACATCCGGCCAGCTTAATACCATTACAAAACCACTGTAACCCTTCTAGCTTTCTCAATGTGCACGTTATTTCCTCTTATTTATTCTTTAACACGAGTCTATTTGGAATTTGCTCTTAAAAACTCCAGCTCTGGCTAGATGCACACTTTATGATTTCAAGCGCTACCAAAGTAATCTGAAACAGTCTCTATTCTGCAACTATTGAGTGCAGCAAGCACTGTTTCTCTCTTCTGTTTGCGTGCACACACACACAAATATTCCTGGTTTGCCATATGCAGTAGTCACTCAAAAATACTGTAGCAGCAATATCATGAGAAATAGCCCTTAGTATCTGGCAAGAAAGACACGACAAGTTAGAAATAGTAGGATGACTACTGTACGAATCAGCACATCTCTATTAACACTCCACTATCTTAAACAAAAATCCATTGGCTGCAACACAGAGAACTGAAGGTGCTCGCAAGTGCCTCAATCAAGACTCCTTTTCTAAATTACTAAATTTTCATACTGAACTTACATGCTCAGCATACTTGTCAAGAAAAGCGGAAAAACATTAACGTGGATATTAAAATGTTATTGTACCTCGGCAGGATTGACCACAGCAAGTTTTCTTGCAATATATGGCGTCAGCATGCCTGCAAGACTTTTTCTGATGGTTGGGTTTTCAGGCGTAGCTTGTTCTTCGGGAAGATATCCGCCAAGACGGCTCAAAGCAAGGAGGCTAAGCTTGGCAAGGGTATTGGCTACTTCCTGTTAGCAGAAAATAGGGAATCAATCTCATGCATAGATTTCCTGAGTAGATGAAGAAACAAGACCACCCCTCCTTCACAAGCAATACTGCAAAATAAAATGGACACAACTTGCAAAAATGTCATTGCCCAATTTGGGGCGACTGTCACTTGTCATTGTGTCTCCTTATACCCCACTATGCAGGAGGGTTCTCTAACTCTCTAGAGGGGCTTTTTGGGTGCTGCAGAGGGGTGTGTGTGTTTTTTAAGAATATAAAGAAGTTCCCTTCCTCAAACTTCCTTTTCTCTTTGGATCAAAGCTTGGCACAAGCAAGCACAACTGATCTTGAGAATGCCATTTGAACCGCACAAAAAAGGCTACAACACACATGCAAAGTTTTACCTAAAAGCACAGCACATTAAGCAATGTGTTTGATTTTAAGATAATGACTGTAAGTTCCTACAGCCATCTCAGAAGTGCTGCTCAGGATATATTTAAAGTACAGCAGTCTATTCACAGTTCCTTATTATCATTACCTGCTGATTGGAATCTTCACTCTTCTGAATCCCACTCTCTTCTAGTGTGTAATCATAGTTGAAGATGTAGCCGAGCAAATACCACAGAACTCCAGCTTGGAACAGATGTGTCTGTAGCCAGTAGTCCACAGCAAAGGAGCTGACACACTCGACCCCTAGGGAAGCCACGCGGGGAATGTTCTGAGTAGGAAAGAAAACATTTGCTTTGGGTGAGAAATGCTTCAGTTCAGCAGGAACGAGACAAGCGGTGTTTCTGACGTAAAAATGACAAAATGCAATAGTGGCACGTTCTTCACACTTTTTGTTTCTTCTGCAGTGTAGCGCTTTAATCACATTACATAATAGGGTAAACAGAATAAATAAGAATATAATAGGGTAAACAGAAGGACTGTGTCTGTACATTCCATTGGACAATGTGCAAACAAAACTGTCTACATGCCCCAGGAAGTCTTATGTAAACTGGGGCTCTGACAGGAAGTTCTACAGCTTTCAAAAGGAAGGCAATAGGCCCAAGTGATTGCATGCACTTAATGGACACTCCGGAGGTTCTACAGAAATGGGAGGCTAGAAAAGGAAGATAGGAGTCATACAAGAGCTTACCTTGCCATAATACAGTACTCTGCAGAGATCCTTGATGATATTTGGCATTTCAGTTATTTTCTCTCTGCAGTCTTCAAATTGGGCTGCCACACTGTAACATTTACTTACATGCCCACACACCTATTAAGTGAAAAATGCTAAGTCATATGGCGTTGGGACAGTGTATAATAAGATGCACTACAAATACACACACTGCAGAAGTTGAAAAGGAATGATAAAGAGCCCCCTGGAAAGGCAGACACAGCACTGTAATTTGCCAAGTGATTACTTCTTTCAGTCTTGTGAAGCATTGTTACTTCTTTTCAATTTATGAAGTGTCTAACGTTGGCACCTGGGACGTGGGTGGCGCTGGGGGTTAAACCACAGAGCCTAGGGCTTGCCGAATTCCAACGACGGGGTGAGCTCCTATTGCTCGGTCCCTGCTCCTGCCAACCTAGCAGTTCGAAAGCACGTCAAAGTGCAAGTAGATAAATAGGTACCACTCCGGTGGGAAGGTAAACAGCGTTTCCGTGCGCTGCTCTGGTTCACCAGAAGCGGCTTAGTCATGCTGGCCACATGACCTGGAAGCTGTACGCCGGCTCCCTCGGCCAATAAAGCGAGATGAGCATCGCAACCCCAGAGTTGGTCACGACTGGACCTAATGATCAGGGGTCCCTGTACTCTTTACCTTTGATGTTGGCACCAGGAAAGGGCTGTGGCAAAATGGGAGAATGGTAAGGTACACATTTTGCATGTGGAAGTTCTCAGGTTCAGTCTTTGGTATCTCCATCGTTAAAAGAAACTATGCTTTAATGAGAATAAGCAGAATGCTGGTAGGCACCACTGAAATTGCAGGTGCTTTCTTCCTTCCCTGTTGCTGCTATACCACCAAAAATAAGCCATAGCTTCTTGTGTTATCCGAGCCTGGACTGGTGGTTTGTTTCTCTCCAAACCAACCACAAGCAGCTAGCCAAGGTTTGTTTTTATTCACATTAAACCATAGTTTATTTTATCTACAGTTTTAATATGATGTGAGAAGTATGTTAGTGTAAATAGTTAGAACAGTTGCCCAAATATGGTCTCCTATGGCCAGTTCACATTTTAGTTCACATTCACACATATGCTAAATCCTCCATTACTGGATTATTTTGAACACTTACCTGAACTGACATATCATCTGGCTTACTAAAGTGTGTCAGGACAGCAACACAGCGATTAAAAGCCTCTTGCAGAATCTGTGGGGATAGACAGACATGTTTTCCCCCTGAACACTGTCAGCAGCAAAAGTTGAAACGATTGTTTTCATTTAGCAAATATTTCTCTCCGAATTTTCGGATGCCATTTTAAAACCACAATGTAAAATTTAATACGTCAAATGCCTACTTGTTAGAGAAAGAGAAGTTCAATTATTCCAAGCCAAACCAATAATCTGAAATTATCTGGAGTAATATTAACAACATTTTTTAGAAGCCCAGTTATTGTTTCTTTTGCTTGATATAAGTTAGAAGTTAATATTTGTCTTTTTAAATAACAATCTACTTGCTTATTCTTAGGCAAATTAAGCCAAAGACATGAAATATTCAGCATTGGTTATGCAAGCTTATAGAATAGTCAGCAACAGCAGTTCTGAGATGTACTTAGCTAGAAAACATGAGGGAAAGCTGGCTTTGCAGACAACACCCAGCCAAAAAGGGGTATTAAAATGCATTTTGCAAACCAGAGCTTAATAGAAAGGATGCAAAGAATAAAACTCACTCTCTGCAAAACGCAACCCACAGGAAGATTTTGAGCCTACCTCAATACCATTCTCTCTTCTTAGTTCTTCTGCATTAAGTGCCGAGCAGTTAACAGTGTAGAAAGCTAACTCAGTAGCAGCAGGCAACAGGGGAGATTCTTTGGAGAACAAGAGGTCGTCTGAAGTTTCTATTGTGATTGTCTTAATCAACATGGGGTAGCCTGCGTATTTATAAGGCTTCAAATCTTGAAAAGAAAAGAATGCCAAGAATCAACATTCACATCTGGATCAGTCTCATGGTGACACTTACTCTATACCAAACAAATTATTTTATGGTTTCTTACTTCAAAGGCCAACCACACAGGGGAAAGAAGTGTAACACAGAATGCACTAAACGAATTAGCTCCTAACAAGTAGGAGAGGTTGAATTCCCCAAGATTCTGGGCAGCTCCTCGGGCAGTATACAGGTGAATCTGAGCAGCATTTGGAAAATAGGATCTCAAGGTTCTGTTTTGAATGCAGACTTTCTGCTTTAGAACAAGTCCTAGGTTTTCTACCAACAAAGGTCCACCTATTAATCAGTGGAGACTGGTTGATTTTAAATTGCTGGGAAAAAAGTATTCACTGCATTCAAAGAAATGTCCATTTTGGACTGGACTGTAGCCTCCAGACGTACAGGGGCCTCAGAAATCCACTCTCCAATGAAACCAAGGTTATGCACCTGAAAAGGTAGGGCTTGATAGTTTGCCGCACGATTTGTATTGGTTGTAGCCAGTGAACTCCCAAATAGGCCCAAAGTTTTCAATAACACATAAATGTGATTTAATATTTTACAAAACAAAGTTATGTCTTCAGATGCTAAGTATAATTACCATCTTTGTGTCTGTTGAAAAGGATGCTTTGAGCTTTCAAAATTAGAATTATATTCTCAGGATCTGGACCATCCACCACTTTGGCTGACTTTGTACACAAAAACTCATACGCTTTATTCACCTTTTCAAACATATCCTGCAAATACAATGCACGTAAGGAAGCAGGTATGAATCCAATCTCAAAATAAATCAGCTGATGTTGCAAAAGGAACAGGCCAGGTTTTTCGAGAAAGACTGTCTTTACTACATCATCATCAAAGACACTGTTCTAATTTTGAGCTTATTTTAATGTTTTTCTGACTTTTATTCCATACTCTTCTATGGAAAGTCCTACACACACACACACAGTAGGACAACAGAGAACAAGAAACGTAAGTACAACCTATTCAGAACAGCCACGTGTACAGACTGCATCATACACAGTATTCCAGTATTTGGCTAAGGATTACTTAATGTAAAGAAGGGATGAGACCTGCAGTCAGATTTCCCCTCCCAACCTTAAGTTGTACAGCAGGAAGGGAAAGGGTCTTTGAAGTTGTGCAAATTGTGCAATTACGACTTCTTCCCTCACAATCAGATCAAAGCAGAGGGAGAAATTAACAGACCCGTAATCCTGGCAGATGTGCAAAAAGTAGTCCATACAATTTTGGGGATGCAATTACATTTTGAAGTTTGGAGCTTAAAACAGTTGCGATTAAGGACTTCCAGTTCAGTGATGTGCTGACTTCATTTACATTCTTCTGCCGGGATTACAGAGCTTTGCCACATTTGCACAGGAAGGACAGATAAAAAGGGCATTGGGAGAGAGCTATTTTCCCCCCACAAGAAAATGGAAGGCGAAACTTGAATGGAGTTACTAAAAATGATATATATGCCTCTGTTACCATGGGAAAAAGGGGTGTGTGTGTGTGTGTGTGTGTGTGTGAGAGAGAGAGAGAGAGAGAGAGAGAGAGAGAGAGATTGTGTTTGGGTCTGGCAACTGCCACTACTGGAATGTAATAGGGTTCAAACTCAAAACTGTTTCCCCTTTCTGATGTAAATATATATATATATATATTTAAGAGCTTTAGCAAACCAACAGTTGCACTTCTATTATGCAGGCATTTGTCCTGATTACATAAAAGGAGTGACTCTGCACATTTGAACAAATGCACACTTGAACCTGCTCCCCCCACTGCAGTAACTGGGGTAGATCCATATATACAGTAGAGAGCCTGTGCTCAGACACCAGATCAGACCCAATACATCCTATAGGCATAATATATATTTAATACATAGCACTTACTCGACCTTCTGGATTCTT
Organism: Podarcis muralis; assembly: GCF_964188315.1. Classification (NCBI taxonomy): domain Eukaryota; kingdom Metazoa; phylum Chordata; class Lepidosauria; order Squamata; family Lacertidae; genus Podarcis; species Podarcis muralis. The sequence continues at coordinate 47,901,752 of NC_135666.1, read as the reverse complement.
GTCAGGGTGGTATTTCTGGGCCAGTCTGAAATAAGCCTTCCTGATTTTGCTCTCATCGTGCCTGTCAGATACATAAAGAATTTGCTTACCTAGGATTCAATATGCTGTCATTCGGTCAGGGGAAAAAAATGTAACATAGATTTCAAACTAAACTGTGGCAGAGGTTATTTTGAATGGCAGATTTTAGGTCACTTTCCAAAGCACATTTTATGAGTTAGCTACAAATGTTATCCATAAGATCTAGGCCAGTTTGTCTCTTATTTAATGCTGAGTAGGGGTGGCAGCGCTAATGGTGCATTTTCAGTGACTTTTCAGCACTGCCGATGTGACAATAGCAAGGCCTGTGTACACTATTATGACAATCCAGTCTTGGAAACTGGATTCCCCGCCCACCCCATCCTCTCTGCACACTGCTATGTGGGCTCCTGCGCTTTAGTTAACCGCTATGCGTCCAAATCAATAGGTCAGGCTGGTCTGAAATAGAGGTGCTCCAATGCTGAACCACTATACTATCGTTCCTGTACAAAACTTCAGCCATGCCAGCTGTTCTTCCGGTTCTAGAACTTAATCAGAGGGCAACTAAGTTTAAATGACGCAAGATACACGACCTAAGAGTCATTTATATTAAAATGTCAGTGGAACCGAAGAGCACATAACTTACTGTCCTTGTCCCTTTGGGAGATGGAGAACTTCATAAGCGTCATCTATTGACATTGTGGGTGCCTTCTTATCCACCTCCTTCTTCCAAGCATCTAGGGTATCTTTTAAGAGTTTAACCTGGGCAGGGTGGTGGGGAGACAGAAAATTCCAAATGAGTTCTTCTAATGTAACTTCCAGATCTTCCCGGGGTGGGGGGGGGGGGAGAGGAAGGGGGAGATAGCTGCTATTACTCAGCCACCTAGGCCCTCCTCTCTATTAGAAAACCTGCAATATAGGAGTTTTATTTCTTATATTTGAAAATTTGAACATACTCCTTTATTTAATTTCATTGATGCTTTAACAGTAAATTGGTACATCCATTTCACAATAATCTTCATTATCCTCGTTTTTATTCTGATTATATATGCTGGGATCTTTTCTGTGAACCACCCTGAGACTTCCAGGTATAGGGCGGTATATATACTCAATAAAATAGTAATAATAATAATAATAATACATTATTCAACTTTCCCACCCCAGCCCTCCCATGGGTTCTCTTTTACTCTTAGTTGTGATACGTATCTTTCTCTACCTGCTGTTCATCGATCTAGTCCTACTTGGGATACATGTAACTTATAATTCTTTAAACAATCTCCAAAGTTTTCCCACTCCTCTCTTATGGTATGTTCATCCTGGTTTCTTATCTTTGCAGTCAGCATCACTAACTGCACATATTCTATTAACTTATTCTGCCAATCCTCTTTTGTTGGACTGTTTCTGTCCTTCCACATTTGTGCATAGGCTATTCAGGCCGCAGCAGTTGCATAAAGAGCAAGATTTAATGCATTCTTAGGTATCTCACCCTCTATCATACCCAAAAAGAACATCTCGGGGTTTTTTTTTGGGGGGGGGATGTCAACCTCAGCATCTTTTTTATTTCTGTGTATATCATCTTCCAATATCCCTTAGCTTTCTTATATCCCCACCACATTGAACACACTCCTTGTTTAAACTTAACTGGCTTTGAAACTGTATACTTTAAAACAGAACTGTTAAGATCGCGGCACACTCAAGATACCAGTAAAGCAGTCATGGCTCTTGCAGTTCTTTGACTTATTTCCCCTTTTTATTTTTCAATTCTGCTTTGCTGGAGATTGAAGAAGAGTGCAAGACATTTGACTTACAGGGTCTTTAATTGGCCAGTCAGGAAACCGAAGTTTATCACAAAGATGCCTGAGGTAATAGATGTTACAAAACAGCTCGTTCTCCAGCTGAGGATAGTTGATTAGTGGTATCGGGCAGTACTGGTAAAGTGCTCTTGTGTTACTTTGAAGACGAGGGGTGAAGTCAGCAAGATGAGCAGCTATCTTCTCTATCATAAGGCGCCTGTAAATTGCAAAAGGCATTTTGAAGCAAACAATCGCTAACGTTCTTCCAGATCACTAAACCATTAAACCTTGTTATCTGTGGCAAGTCACAAAGATATCAGATGAATTTAATTACAGTCAGCAAACTGAAAAAGGGGGGGAGATGTTAATGGGGGGGGAACCTACTTCTTTTGCTGGAAGTGTATAAATCAAATTACCTCATTTCACTGCTCCAAATAGCTTCTGGAGTGTCGAATTCGCCCAAAAAAATTTCAGAAAATTTTTCTGGCTCATAGTTTTCCAAGTAACACACCATAGCTTCCGGCAGGATGTGCCCAAGAATGCTTCTCTGAACTATATCTTGCCCCTTCATCTAAAAAAAGAAGAAGTTGTCGGGATGTAAGTGTGAAAATGAAATGAACACGCGTTTGCACGTCTTTACCGGTTGCTTTTGTGATAATGGAGGTATTAATTTTCACAAGCCACTATGTGCAGCACAACTTGCAGAATCACAGAGTTGGCGGGGGGACCCTGAGGGACATCTAGTCCAACCCCCTTGCAATATATCAAGAGTTAGGAGCCTCAGGCGCAGAGTCCAAAGGCGGCCCTTCTTGCCTCTTTATTCCACCCTCTCCATAGTAAGTAAGCAAGTAAATAAATTTTTATTTATACTCCGCCCTCCCAGGCCAAGACTGGGCTCAGGGCGGCTAACATCAAATACATTAAAACACAATCAAACAACTGATTAAAATACAGCTTAAAAATTAGATTCAGGATAAAATTAAATGACTGCCCATGAATTACAACCATAGGGGTCGGGAAACTCAAGTATACATCAGGGCCAGCTATCCATGTTGGTCCCACATGAGCCGACAAAAGGGCTAAAGGGGTAATTTACAGGGTCCCGCAGAGGGGAGTCAAACTGGGTCCAGACCAAAGGCCAGGCGGAACAGCTCCATCTTGCAGGGCCTGTGAAAGGATGTCTAGTCCCGCAGGGTGCTGGTCTCCTGCGACAGAGCGTTCCACCAGGCTGGGGCCAAAGCTGAAAAGGCCTTGGCCCTGGTTGAGGCCAGTTTAACCTCCTTGAGGCCTGGGACCTCCAATATATTATTTGCAGACCAAAAGGTCCTCTGTGGGGCATACCAGGGGAGGCGGTCCCATAAGTACGAGGGTCCTAGGCCGTATAGGCTGCACCAAGCACTGTCTTGGTCTAAAACCCTACACCCCCGACCCCCAGTACTTTTCCCCGGCTGGAATGTGTCATTGAACCATGAGAATACCTTTATAGGAGAGGGAGAAGCCTCTGACTTTTGCATGGATGGAATACAGACTGCTATAAAAGCCAAATTCTCTGCATCTGGTACTGCCCACCCTCCTGGGGTATGTGGGCCCTGCAATGCTGCCCAGAAGCAAATGGAACAAACCCAAAGGTTTATTGCCCTTGCCATACATGTGTACCCAGCAGTGAGCGAGTACAGCATTGCTGTCTTGGTCTCAAGGAATTTCAACTCCTACAACTACAAACTGCTCTGCGGCTTGCCTCCACAATCACATTGCAGCACAACTACCAACGCATTTAACGCTTAAGAGTTGTCTCCACACTCATCCCTTCCAAAACTTCCTAACGCTAAATTCAGCTACATATTTCCAACTGTTTGGTTAAACATTGTTTAGCTAACAGCACAACAAACTTTTGTCAGTTTGCCTTTTAAAAGGATCCAGCACATTCTGAAGAGAGAGAGTTGTTTCAGAGAGCAACAAGACCCCCCCAAACAGACATTTTCTCTGTTTAAATGCTTATACTTAGCGCATACATGGTACTGACTTGTTTTGTTGGAGCATTGCCAGTTTCTTTTGTAATATTAATTGCTGCTTACCTCTTCAGACTTGAAGGCCTGCTTCGAATGTGTATACTTCAAAAACCTAGAAAATAATTCATATATACTTTTAGCTCAATGGCATGAGCTCAGCATGCAAGTTAATGGGACTATAAAACGTGCACCTGCCCTCTAACCCGTCTGACCCCTGGGCTCTCACTGGCCATCTAGCACTAAATACAGTCCCAAACGACCCCTCACTATCACCATTATACAATGTAGCCTGGTTTCTTTAAGATGGTCCAGGCAGGAAAAGTGTAAAGCGATTTTATCACTTACAATCTTTCAGAAACGAACACAATATCCTTTGCATTTACACTTAGCTGGTGTGAAACTCTATGCTTAAGTAAACATGCAACAGATGCTAAACATTTATTGCTTTCACCTTGCAACGGGGAGCACGTTGGAACCAGTATACATCATGATGAAGAAGAATACTCCACTGAGGTAAAGGCGAGGTAACTGTGGGTTGTCTTGCATGATGTAGAAAAGCAATATGGCCACTTTCTCAACAAGAATGGGATCAAAGGTCAGCAGCAGCTGCAATGCAAAAAAACAACAACTTAACATGGTTTTAAACTGTGCATTTCAGATTAGGGCTACTGCTCTCAATCAAAGTTCCAAGATTTCTTCTCTTTTCAAAAAGCAAAATATGCTGAAAAGCAAGCCATCTAAATCTTGACGATCAGACTGCAGACCAGCTTACCTGAATGATGTGAGGAAGGCAAGTGCTGTCTGAAAGGAGCCTCTTCACTCTGGGCAAAGGCCTTATAATGGCATTATCCTGGTCTCTGAAAGGGAAGAAGTTTCCCTAATCAGTCTCTTATAGAACATTACAGGTTGCCAGATTCCTGAATTCAGTTCTTTCATATAAAAGACTTCATGGAATGCTGCATGACTATTAAAAATCTAGTAAACTCTATCCACCATCTTTATATTCAAGGCCACAATATGGTACATCTAGAGATTGTATGTAATGTGAAGGAGATTATGCATTGAAATATTTTAGTTGATATTTTAGAATGTAAAATGCTATTTTATTTATTGATTGGTTTTACCTTGTGGGCTTATAGCCGAATAAAGTATTATCTATCTATCTATCTATCTATCTATCTATCTATCTATCTATCTATCCCTAATCAGCGTTTGAAGTGCACAATGGCCAGCTGGTACAGTGGTACCTCAGGTTAAGTACTTAATTCGTTCCAGAGGTCCGTACTTAACCTGAAACTGTTCTTAACCTGAGGCACCACTTTAGCTAATGGGGCATCCTGCTGCACCGCTGGAGCACGATTTCGGTTCTCATCCTGAAGCAAAGTTCTTAACCCGAGGTACTATTTCTGAGTTAGCAGAGTCTGTAACCTGAAGCGTATGTAACCTGAAGCGTATGTAACCCGAGGTACCACTGTACTGTAAAACAGGGTTACCCTCAAAGTGGTTGATACGGACCTCTTTGGGTCGATAGTGTCAGTATCGCAGCTCACAGTCAGGACAGCACAGTCAGAGGTTACTGGCCTCCCCCAAGGCGAACTGAGTGAGATATAGAACTGTGTAGGGAGTGAATAAAGGCTATGGATGTTTGTGTGAAAAGAAAATCACAGAACTGTAGCGTTGGTAAGGACCCCAAGGATCATCTAATCCAACCCCCTACCTTCCCAACTCCCCACCTACCCAACTTCATTGTTTACACCTTACCTACTGGGGAAATAGCTACACATTGTGACAAGCATGTTGAGGATAAGTGTAGCAAGGTCCGTCTCATTCAACACAGCTTGCCCAGTGGCAAGTAGACACCATTTCAGCTGAGGGATAACTTGCAGCGGACGCCATCCATCCATGCCCTGGGCCCAGCACCTGGTTTTGGAAGTCAATACCCCTTTGGTCCACAGTTCCTGCATCTATGTTAGGAATGGATTGCCACAGAGAAAACAGAAAGCCATAATGCAGTTGTCTCTTTTAAACTATGTCTTTAGGAAGTTGTGCTGAAGGCACTTTCATTCCGAAACTACCATACCCTTTAAGCAACCTATCCCTAGATATCATATCAAGGCACCACAGAATTTTAGCAAACCTAAGAGCTTTTGACCCAACCAAAATGGGCAATCAAACAGCTTACGGATCCGCTGAGGCCACAAATGGAAGACATTTGCAATGCAAATAGTGCCAAATGACTAAGAGGACTAAGTTTTTAAAAAGCAGTTGCTAGCAAATGTGCAGTACAAAAAAACCCAAAAGCCAGCCAGGAAGAAATTGTAACATCCATTTGGTGCACCCTGCCAGACATTCTTTGTCCAATTCTCCCAGTTCTGCAGGCCCAAATGAAGGGATTAATGGGAGGTGCTCCACCTTTAGGGAATTGTCAACCAAGAAGTGGGACATTTCAACTCCAAAGCAAACCATACAAACCACACAGCATGTGCTGGCTCTGAAATTATACCTGTTATTTGTGGAAGCTGAAATTCCCAAGAACAACAATGACCAAATGAGATATATCTATAAGCACATCCTTTCCTCAAGTGTTATAGGGGCATGCGGTAACACAGCCTTTCTCAACCTGGTGCGCTCCTGACATGCTGCTCTGAAACTCCCTGATCATTGGCCATGTTGGCTGGGGCTGATGGAGCGAGAGCCCCAAATATTTGAGGGGCACCAGAGTCAGGAAGGTTGCTCGAACAACGTTGTGCTTTTTGTGTTCGTTACCTTTGACTCAAAAGGCGCAACCACCACTTGAAAAGTTACCTCGTTCAAGCTGTATGGACCACTCCTCTCTTTGTCCGCATTGCCAAAGTACCACTCTTTTTCACTCTCTCTCTTCATATCAGGTGATGCTTCAATTACATTGCTCTTAAAAATGAAAAACAACAACAACCCCATTTAGAGTCAGAAACAACACACATATGAACTACTTTCATAGCATTAAATGCTTCGATTTGAAGCTCATTTCATAGAAACTACAATATGGCTAAGCAGCTTTTTAATAACCCACTCCTAAATTATACACATGGAAGGAAAAGAAACTAAAGATGTCCTACTTGCAACGGCACGGTTGCCCGACTTGTGTGCAGATGGGCAAGAGTAAGGAGGTCCACGAGGATCCGAATGCCATTTGAATCCATGAGCTCCTTGACATTTTTCTGCAAGAAAGGGAAAACAACGGTCACGTGTGTTCAATTATAACATAAAATAACAAGATTAAGTGATTTAGTTAAGCATAATCCATTAACTTCATGCTACACAATTACCCAGACAGGCTACTTAATGACACTAATACACACAAATACATAAACTGATGTACAAACAAATACGTCAGAACCTTTAAAATTAGCACACGCTTATAAAAATCACAGATATATTCTAAGAGCCATAGCTATCTATTTTAATGGGGGGGGGGGAGACCCTTGATGTCTATTTTTACCTTATTCCTTAATACAAGAATAGAATTTGTTTTATGTATTTGGGATTTTTAGCTGAGCCTATCTCTTAAAAGATCAGGACAGGTAAAATAAAAAACATACATATGAACTGTGTTTGTCCAGGAAGCATCTAAAATACTTTCTTAAAGCCAGTGGACTGACAGCTGGGGTAGCGCAGTCAGGAGAGCATGAGATTTTTAATTTCAGAGTCATGGGTTGGAGCCCCACGTTGGGCAAATGATTCCTGCATTGCAGAGGGGTGGAATAATAGCAAATGCCAAATAAATAATTGGTGAGACTTTTATAGGTCTTTCTGTTCAACATTAGTGATTCAAAGGGTAACAAACTAGAGTGGCTTACAATTTTCCAACCAAAACTATTGTATCCTTTGTGAAATAGGGAAAATGTTGGGTGGAAGTGAAGTTATAGAGTACCAGGTAGAGGGCCTTCTCGACAGTGGCACCCTCCCATCAGATGTCAAGGAGATAAAGAACTACACAACTTTTAGAAGATATCTGAAGGAAGCCCCGTATTGGGAAGTTTTTAATGTTTGACTTTTTATTATTTTTTACATTTTGCTGGATGCCGCCCAGAGTGTCTGCAGAAACCAAGCCAGATGGGCAGGGTATAAATAATAAAATTATTCTTATTATTATCTCCTTGTAAGACATGCAATATCCTCTCAGCAATTAAACATATCTAATGACATGGTTATTGATCAAAATTGTAATATCTCCTCCAATTCCATAACACAAATGAAAGAGAGCAGCAAGATGTTTGGAGAAGGAGGCAATTATGAGCACCCCAAGCCACAATAAATGCTGCTTGTGCATGTATTTAAATTTATTAAAAATGGCACAATTTATGCAGAAATGCGAGGTCGCTCACCTTGTTGAGAATCAGCTTGTTTAGGAACACTATCAATCGGTCCCGTTCAAGTCTATCAGTGCACTAGAGAAAAATACAAAACATTTTTAAATAGGAAAAAGTCTGAGAAATGTGCTACAATGTTATTTATTTATTTATTTAAGATTAAATATGCTGCTATGTTGAAGGCGCGATCATCCTCTTATCTCCAAAATCTGTGAGCAAAAATAAACACTCATCTACTGTTATACTATCAGTGCTAGAAAGTGATCTACTAAAACGTGGATGCACAAAAGCAAAGCAGATCTATAGCTGAAACCAGAAATGAAGCAGCTGTAGGGATTGCTCTCCAAAATGCACCATTTTAGCCCCTTTATTTTACTGCTTGCAAGTCTAAAGTGTAACAATAAAAAAAAGGACCAACACAGATGTGTCGCTTGACCAGGCAGAACATGAAAAGCTTGTTGTCATTTTTTTATACTTAAAAGTTTACACCGCTGGTTTAGCTTCCTTAAAAGTTGAAGGTGCAAATGCTACAGTTAATCACATCCACTCTAAAGTAACTCAGAAAGGTTCAGTAAATTATAAAATTCTCAAAATAAGTTGTTGTTGTTTTTTAAAAAAACTTTCTTCAAGTATAAGTCTAAAGGACAAACCATAGGTCACTGACCATGTTCAGAAGTAGCATTATTGTGAAGAAGCCTAGCTTTCTCCCAGACTCTCCCACAAGAAATTTTGCTGAAGTTTGGCTTGAACACTAACTATGGTTTTAAAACATAGCGTCATAGCAGAAACCCCAATTCAGACCAAAAAAAGAGAGTCAGGGTTCAGCAGGAGTTTCTGAAACTCCCCCAAGCCATGTGGGAGCGGGGAGAAACAGGTCAACCTCAGAGGAAGCTAGAATTAAACCATGACATCTCACCATAGCAATCAGTGGTGTGCGGTGAATTTTTTCGTAGGGGAACAGTTAGGGCAAGAAACAGCATCTTGTAAGGGCAATTTTTTGGGGGTGTGGGACTGATGTCACGCCTGTGAGCATTGCACCTCCCACCCTAAGTCAGGCAGAAGCTTCCTGGGGTTTGGGAATGAGGCACCTTGGGAACAATTAGGGGACTAGTCTAGTCCTCTTAGTCCAATGGCCACATGGCATTGTTAACTGAAATACCAAAAAACAAACTTCAATATGCCTGCTGTGCTCTCCCAAATTGTGTGCAGTAATTTTAAAAATGCTTACCCTCTCCAACATCCCTATAATATATTTAGTGTCGCTAAATGGGCCAATCTCCTCGTGGCATCTTCCATATACAATGGCCAAGGCTTGCAAACAGAGGCATTTCATATTTATTTTAGGAGTGAGAAGGAAACGGTGATACAACTCATTGAAAAATTCATACCTGTAGGAAGAAAAAGGTAGAACAAAAGGTTTATTACGCAGAAAATTAAGATTCCAGAGGGAATATTAAGATAACAGTAACTCACGATTTCTTTATCGCTCCACTGTCTTCACTTTCATCTTCTTCCAACAGCAATCTCAAGTAATAATCCCCTATTTTGATTTCATCGGACAGGCATTCATACTTCACCTTTTGGAGAGAAAAATAAGATACAGGAAGTGAGCAAAAGTTTCTGACATAATTGCTAAGGAATCAAGGTTGTGTGGTGGGAACATAACTTTTGAATGAAGTTCCAGAATCAAAAAACCAGTCAGTTATAATAGTCAAGTTTTACGTTTTAGTTTGTAAGCTAAAACATACAATGAAGAAAAACCCAGTGTGTAAGTAGCACCATATATATATGAACCTCATCAACAGAGAGAGAATGAATTGTGTTTGTATGTGCCAGAAGATTAGCTTAAAATACTCAGTTTTAAGATATTCAAGATAAGCTTTTCTGAAACACCTACGTTTCAGGCACTTTTTCTACACCTGGTAATAAATATGAAGTGTTCTTTGACTAAAATAGTCTGATTTAAAACTTTGCTTTCAAAGAGGACCCCAATTAACTGCATAAAAAATATTATTTGTAAATAAAGAGTATAGATGACAAACACCATCTTAGAAGCGGTGCATTCCTCGCATGCAAAAAAGGGAAGGGGAAGAGCTGTTATATCAGTGTGCTTGCTATGACACAGCCACAACATCTAAAAGCAAAGTGTATGTTTTCTTCCTTTAGAACTGTTGCTCTTTTTGCCAGTTTAAATGAAATCATTAAAAGACTAGGGTTGCAATCCTATCTGGGAGTAAAGGTAAAGAACCCCTGGGCAGTTAAGTCCAGTTGAATTCGACTATGGGGTGTGGCGCTCATCTCGCTTTCAGGCTGAGGGAGCTGGCGTTTGTCTGCAGACAGCTTTTTCGTGTCATGTGGCCAGCGTAATTAAATTGTTCCTGGTGCAACGGGACACCGTGACAGAAGCCAGAGCGCATGGAAACACTGCTTACTGCTGCAGTAATTTATTATTATTATTATTATTGTTGTTGTTGTTGTTGTTATTGTTATTATTATTATTAATACCCTGCCCATCTGGCTGGGTTTCTCCAGCCACTTTGGGCGGCTCCCAACAGAATATTAAAAGCACAATAAAACATAAAACATTAAAAACTTCCCTAAACAGGGCGGCCTTCAGATGTCTTCTAAAAGTCAGATAGTTGTTTTATTTCCTTGACATCTGATGGGAGGGCGTTCCACAGGGCAGGCACCACTACCAAGAAGGCCCTCGGCCTGGTTCCCTGTAACCTCACTTCTTGCACTGAGGGAACTGCCAGAAGGCCCTCGGAGCTGGACCTCAGTGTCTGGGCAGAACGATGGGGGTGGAGACGCTCCTTCAGGTATACTGGGCCAAGGCTGTGGTACCAATTTATCTACTTGTGGTGGTATGCTTTCGAACTGCAGCTGGGACAAAGCAATGGGAGCTCACCCCATTGCGTGGATTTGAACTGCCGACCTTACGATTGGCAAGCCCAAGAGGCTCAGTGGTTTAGACCGCAGCGCCACCTGTGTCCTTATCTGAGAGCAAGCTTGATTGAACTGAACAGGTCTTATTTCAGATTAGAAATGCTCAAGTAAAATTAGAGCAATGACAAAATAAAATCAGTAAGATGAATTGATTAAATTTCTTTGCTATAATGACATTCTCAGTAATTATTATAAGCAGGAACTGCACAGATATAAAATTTTCATTAGGTAAAGGTCACTGAACTGTATAAAGCTATTTCTTTTTTTCTTTCATATAATATTTATAAAATTTTCTGTTTTACAATTTAAAATACTCATTTTACATCCTTAAGGTATCAATGACTTCTCTTCTTCTCTTTCCATGGTTCATTTTACATATCATAAATCCCTGCATATTTTACAAAAATTATACCATTCAGTATTCCATTATTGCATCCATCCAAACTTATTTACACTGTTGAATTTATCTTAATGCTGCCACCATTTTCAGCTGTACACAATTATTTCCCATATAGTCAATAAATGTTTTTTAATCTTCTGTAAACTTATGTTCTTCTTGTTCTCTTATTCTACGTTAAGTCTGCAAATTGTGCAAGTTGAGCGATGTCCCAACCATAGAAGAATGGAAACTTAAGTTGACAGAATATGCAGACTATATAAAGCTATTTCAAACTGAAGCTTGCTTTTTATTCTAGCATCTGTAATTGCAAGGCAAAAGATAATGGGGTCCCACAAGGCAACGTTTCGCCAGTAAACCCCCAGCAAACGCCAAGACACGAAAATAAAAGACTGCTGCAACACGCGCCGACAAACAGATAAAACAATCAGCGCACTCTCTCACACAGTGACCAACTCACAGTTGGAGAATATTGGAAAGACGCGAAGTCTAACTAACGCTCACACAGCGCTCTCCTGCTTCGCTAACGTTTAAGGGGGTTAGAGATAAAAGAAGGGGGAGATTCTAGTGTCTTAAACAAAGCAGCACCAACGGACAATGCAACAACTAGAGAACCCAAAATTATTATCAGCCCGATCTCCCAGCCTAAATGCACACACGCACACGTGGAGCCCAACCTAAAGTCGCACAAGCCCTGGGACTAATCAAGGAGCCGGGCAGGACGGGGGGACGCGAAAACAACCCTCCTGAAGCTCAACTCGGGCACTGGCAACTAACTAGCAAATGCGGTGCACTCTAGCTCAAACAGCAACAAACCCCCAGTTCGGGCTACCCTTTAAAGCAGCACCGCCGCTCTATATCACCGCCGAGACAGGGCTAGGGGTTTTAAAATTAGGTTTCCGGAGGAATACTAGGTAACACAAATCACTCCCCTTAGCAAACCTAAATCTGCAGTGTTCTTCGAAGTCGGATTGCTCAAGCAGGAATAATTAAGACTGCGCCGCTGCAGCAAGGGCTCACACACACACCACGCACAGAAGAAGCAGCAAATCAACTAGCGCAGGGGGTTAGAGCAGGAGGGGGGTGCTTGGGGAAACGCACGCAAAGGAGGAAGCAAGGTCAGTAAATGAATTCCCCACTAGGCGGAAGAAGCTCAAAGAATGAATTTGAAAGCAATACGAACAGTGAAGCAACCAACCAATGTAGCAAACGATAGGCACAATCACACTCTCTCTCCCCACATCCCCGCCTCGCAAGATACTTCCCTGCAGCGGCTAGGTAGCGATCCAGTTGACTCGCGACAGGACGACGACGAGGAGGAATGAGGCCAGGGGGAGGCTGGCGCTGCAGCAAAAGGCTGCTGAACACGCCCCCTCCACGGCACCTGGTTGGGTGGCCACCGGGGGGGGGGGGGCGTGAGCACCAGCCAGGTGAGCTGGAGGCAGGGGGCGACGCCCCCTGCTGGGCGGTGCTCGGGCTCCCGCCCACAACCACTCCCCTCCTTTCAGGGAGGAGAGTCTTAACAGCACATGTATCCAGGTATCAATACAGGGATGTTCAAAATCAACGATGACTTTACATGAAACACAAGTGCTGTGTAAAGGCGTACCTCAAATTCATGGTGATTCCAGGAGATGACATTAGCACTGCCAAGTTCTCTGTCGATCTGAAATGCCCGCATCTCAGACTCCAGGGTATCTCTTAGTTCTTCCCGCGTTTTGAAATTCCAAATCAAATTGGATCTAGCATGATCTTGGAGAAATCTTAATACAGAAACACATGGGAATCAGATTGTGTGTAGCATTTAACTACATGTTATGGGGGGGGGGAACTAAGTTTCCGAATTTAAAGCACCCAACCACTGATAACAGTACTGGAAAGTATCAAACTGGCAACCGTGACTCACCAAGGACTAAACTAATATGTACTATGTCGTATATTCTGCTACACATACAGTGGTGCCTCGCAAGACGAAAAGAATCCGTTCCGCGATTCTCTTCGTCTAGCGGTTTTTTCGTCTTGCGAAGCAACCCTATTAGCGGCTAAGCGGATTAGCGGCTATTAAAGGATTAGCGGCTAAGCTGCTAAAAGGCTATTAGCGGTTTAGTGGCTTAGAAAAAGGGGGGGGAAGCGGGGGAGAAACCCAAGACTAGCAAGACGTTTCGTCTTGCGAAGCAAGCCCATAGGGAAAATCGTCTTGCGAAGCAACTCAGAAACGGAAAACCCTTTCGTCTAGCGGGTTTTCCGTCTTGCGAGGCATTCGTCTTGCGGGGCACCACTGTATTTACAGATCTGAAAACTGCTTAGCAATTACCATTCAAGCTAGCCAGATGCTACTCTATACCAACTACAGTGGTACCTCCATATAAGCGCCCCGTCCATCATCCATTTTGGCGGACGTCTGCGGCAAACCCGGAACGGCTTACTTCCGGGTTTGCCGCTCGCACATGCGCAGAAGTACAAACCGCTCCGCGCGCATGCGCAGAGTGGCGCTTTGTTGAGTGCCCTTTTCATGGAGCGTCTGGGGCTCTGGAATGGATCCCGGACTCAAATCAAGGTACCACTGTATAGTTTTAAAGCCAACTTAAATCAATAACTTGAATGTTTGAACAAATGTAAAATAATTTTTGTAAAATGTTGTCTTGCCCGCTTTTGGTGTTGTAAGGCAAGATATACACTAAAAAAGAAACATAAAGTATGTTTTCAAACTTGTAATCCACGCGCTAACTAGTTCAGGATAGCAAGTACAGTGGTGCCTCGCAAGACGAAATTAATTCGTTCCGCAAGTTTATTCTTCTTGCGAGTTTTTCGTCTTGCGATGCACGGTTTCCCATAGGAATGCATTGAAAATCAATTAATGCGTTCCTAGGGAAACCGCCTTCAGACCAGGTCTGGGGACAGTCTGTCCCCCGACCTCTTCTGAAGGCTGGGTGGGGGGGACAAGGGCTTTTCTTCCCACCGCCAGCCTTCAGAAGGCTGTTCTGAAGGCTGGCGGTAGGAAGAAAAGCCCTTCTCCCCCCCACAGGACTTCAAAAGAGCTGCGGGAAGTCCGGCGGGGGTCCAAGGGATTCCCTCACTGCCGCCTGCGTTTAAAAGGACTCTGGGGAAAGCAGCGAAGCGCGCTGCTTTCCCCGAGCGCTTCTAAAGGTGGGCGGCAGTGAGGGAATCCCTTGGACCCCCGCCGGACTTCCCGCAGCTCTTTTGAAGTCCGGCGAGGGTCCAAGGGATTCTCTCCCAGCCGCCCGCGTTTAAAAGCACTCCGGGGAAAGCAACAAAGCGCGCCGCGCTTTGCTGCTTTCCCCGGAGTGCTTTTAAAGGCGGGGGCTGGGAGGGAATCCCTTGGACCCCCCCCCCGGACTTCCCGCAGCTCTTTTGAAGTCCGGCGAGGGTCCAAGGGATTCCCTCCCAGCCGCCCGCGTTTAAAAGCACTCCGGGGAAAGCAACAAAGCGTGCCGCGCTTTGCTGCTTTCCCCGGAGTGCTTTTAAAGGCGGGGGCTGGGAGGGAATCCCTTGGACCCCCCGGACTTCCCGCAGCTCTTTAGAAGTCCGGCGAGGGTCCAAGGGATTCTCTCCCAGCCGCCCGCGTTTAAAAGCACTCCGGGGAAAGCAACAAAGCGCGCCGCGCTTTGCTGCTTTCCCCGGAGTGCTTTTAAAGGCGGGGGCTGGGAGGGAATCCCTTGGACCCCCCCCCCGGACTTCCCGCAGCTCTTTTGAAGTCCGGCGAGGGTCCAAGGGATTCCCTCCCAGCCGCCCGCGTTTAAAAGCACTCCGGGGAAAGCAACAAAGCGTGCCGCGCTTTGCTGCTTTCCCCGGAGTGCTTTTAAAGGCGGGGGCTGGGAGGGAATCCCTTGGACCCCCCGGACTTCCCGCAGCTCTTTAGAAGTCCGGCGAGGGTCCAAGGGATTCCCCCCCAGCCGCCCACGTTTAAAAGCACTCCGGGGAAAGCAACAAAGCGTGCCGCGCTTTGCTGCTTTCCCCGGAGTGCTTTTAAAGGCGGGGGCTGGAGGGAATCCCAAGGACCCCCGCCGGACTTACCGATGCTCGGGGAAAGCAGCGCGCTTCGCTGCTTTCCCCAGAGTGCTTTTAAAGGCGGGGGCTGGGAGGGAATCCCAAGGACCCCCGCCGGACTTCCCGATGCTCGGGGAAAGCAGCGCGCTTCGCTGCTTTCCCCAGAGTGCTTTTAAAGGCGGGGGCTGGAGGGAATCCCAAGGACCCCCGCCGGACTTACCGATGCTCGGGGAAAGCAGCGCGCTTCGCTGCTTTCCCCAGAGTGCTTTTAAAGGCGGGGGCTCGGAGGGAATCCCAAGGACCCCCGCCGGACTTCCCGATGCTCGGGGAAAGCAGCGCGCTTCGCTGCTTTCCCCAGAGTGCTTTTAAAGGCGGGGGCTGGAGGGAATCCCAAGGACCCCCGCCGGACTTACCGATGCTCGGGGAAAGCAGCGCGCTTCGCTGCTTTCCCCAGAGTGCTTTTAAAGGCGGGGGCTCGGAGGGAATCCCAAGGACCCCCGCCGGACTTCCCGATGCTCGGGGAAAGCAGCGCGCTTCGCTGCTTTCCCCAGAGTGCTTTTAAAGGCGGGGGCTGGGAGGGAATCCCAAGGACCCCCGCCGGACTTCCCGATGCTCGGGGAAAGCAGCGCGCTTCGCTGCTTTCCCCAGAGTGCTTTTAAACGCCGGCGGCGGTGACCATGCCCCGCCCCGTCCCCGCCGCCCAGCATCGGGGCATGGTCCCAATGGCGGGGGGCGGGGGGAGGCGTTCCCGCCCGCCCCTGGCATCGGGGCATCGTTCCTCCACATGCAGCTGCTGGGTGACCTTGGGCTAGTCATAGTTCTTTGAAGTCTCTCAGCCCCACTCACCCCACAGAGTGTTTGTTGTGGGGGAGGAAGGGAAAGGCTTTGAGACTCCTTCAGGTAGTGATAAAGCGGGATATCAAATCCAAACTCTTCTTAAAGTTACAGACTATGTGCTTAAAGTAATGCATGTTTAGGTGATGCACATTTAATAGGAATTAAGGGCAACAACCCCCAGAACCACTTAATGATATTCCCCCTGTTGTGTTTTTAAAATGGCTTTGCATCCTCCTTCTATAAAAGTGAGCATCTTTTTGAAACTTGGGGAAACCTCAAAAGGTTGCTTGCAACAAACCTCGGCAGCTGCTATTTAAAAAAGCAGAGTGTGCATCCCATTGGCGCATGAGCATTCCTACCAAGGTTTCTCTACATCTTCCTAAAGCACACTTCATTTCTGCAACGCGCATTTCACACAAAAGTGGCATTGCTCCAATTTTGATCTGACACGCAGTTCTTCTAATCTATACCAAAACAGGGGCGAGGGCCTGATCATTACCCCTTTTAGCAACCTTCCAGGAGCCATACATGCTTGGGGGGGCGTGGAGGGGAGGCAGTGCTGGAGACAGAAGTGGGCAGCACAATGAATGCAGATTTTACCTTTGTACCTCGTTTTGACACACATTCAAACATCCCTCTCTATCCTCCATTGTGGCAAGCACAAGTCACTATCTGAGTTCCAGGCCACATTCCAGCCAGGCAAGGGAGAAGCAAGGCCAGTGAAGATTTGTGACCGAGGGAGGGTTCAAAGGGGCAAAGAGAGGCTGCCCATCCCTGGGCTAAAGCAAAAGAATTGTACCTGTAATAGAAGAGATCCCAGTTTGCTTGTATTTTTATCCTTTGCCTTCGTTTCCTCAGTATGACTGGCTTTTGATTAATGTTCTGCAAAGGAAGATTTGTGAATCCAAAACTGTCAACATGCTGTGAGATGAGATCGCATAGATTCCAATAAACTAAACAAAAAGTTAAATGTGTTATGTTCTACTCCAAGACAGGTCTGTCTCATTGCTAAAAAGAGACACATTTTTCCTATCTAAAGCAACAAAGTGGGGGTATTAGAAAACAAGAATGAACAACTTTACCAGCATGTACCAATCATATAAAAATTAAGAGAGCAAATCAAGTAAGGCCAGAGGGCCACTTGACTGTGACCTGGCTATCTCTTTGATTACACTTTACTGCCAATGAGTCCAAACTCATTATCAGGTACTGCGGGAGCAATGCATTAAGACCACAACTGTGTTACAGAATAAATGTGCATGCAGGAAAGCCACATCTTTAGAGTGTTACCAAAATGAATGGGAATGACAAGACAATCAATCATGCCTGTTAAATCTGGAATGGTGTAACTAGAACTGGATGGATGGGGTTTAAATTGGCAAGTAGAGGATTACTTCCTTGCAGAATGGAGACATAAAGGAGCAGCTCAGAAGAATGCAAGCCAAACTTGAACGAGAAATAGTTCAAACTAACATATACAGACAGACAGGTCACTACATGCCAGGTATAATTCAAGGCCATCTACACTCTACAGAAGGGAGTAAGGACTCAAGACTCACCAGATTATTTCTGTCCTGGTAGTATTTGGGAAGTAGAAAGAAAAACAAAAGTTGAATTTTTTACAAAAGCTCCTCTCACATGTTTGAATACCTAGAATAATCATCTACAAGAAACCTTCCAAGGTAACTTCATCACAGAATAGAATCCTCAAATTCACCCCCAGATTCTACAGCCCATAAGTAGCTAAACACAAGACTATTTGGCAGTTAACCGTAAGGCAATGTAATTGTAGCTCTGGAAAATCTAGCTACAGTCCCCATATCATGTGTTATCTACTAAGCAACTCAACAGAAAGACCACCTGTAAACCAAAATGGAAGCCATGCCCCATTTCTCAACCTGACACATAAAGTTTTGATATAACAGCTATATAATTTGATGTGAAGCTAAGTGGGGTTTTTTTTTGGTCTTCATTTATTTCAGGTCAAGTACTTTGGATAAAGTACTTGCATGAGATGCCTGCATAAGATGCATCATCCCTTATTCCCTGCCAAGTCAAAAGCAAGTCCAATGACAAGCCCTCACACAACAAAATGAAAGCACATTTGACAAACAGGCCATTGCGATTTAGACTTCCGTTTGTCCGAGATGCCAAAGTGCAGAATGCCAGAAGAACCACAAGTAAACCAAATGCACAAAAGAATACTAAATAAGAGCAAGGGAAAGCAGGATCCAGATCATAAGCCTGGAAAGAGGAATCCAAGAGGGAGCAGGGATCTAAATCACACCATTGCCCCTCCACACTTATCTAACCACCATTCATCAAGCGCCACTAACAGTACATTTGGCGTCAAGGAAGAGTAGCAAATTTTACCACCGCACAGCAGGCACAGAAGCCTGTTAAACTTCACAATTGCTACAAGAAGGAAGGTGGGAAAGAGGTAAAATGAATGGACAGCTTTGGTCCAATGTTACTGAAAGTATTAGGAAAGGAAGCACCAGGTCATGCATTCTACAAGGAGCGTCCCAGCTGCCCAAGCTCAAAAGGTATGGCAGAAGCACTGCAGAACTCACACTATTTTGACCTTCTTTTTTGAGACCACAAAGAACACTGATGTTCATTATGCAAGTCCAGTCATCACCTTTAATGGAGAAATCCTCTCCCCCACCCCTGCAAATTCCTCTTTGGATAAAAATGTATTTGGAACTTAATTAAATGCACAAAGATACCAATAAAATCAAAGCTACGGTAAGTCTTCTTCGTTAACTTTTCGGGTGGTACTATAAAAAAAAAAAAGCACTGGTGCTTAAAGTACAAAGGCAGAGGATTAAACGTATTACCTCTTTCTGAGCTATCCCCATTTTGTCTCTCCAGTGCATCAATACCAAATCCACCTTCTCTTTGGCAAATTTTTCAACTTCTTTAGCAGCTTTCCCTGCAAGCCTTTGCCACTCTGGCACTTTATTAAATTTTCCGTATTGATCCTGCAGAACAAAGCTCATCGTTAATCCAAATTAATTTCACGGGAAATGCGAGATGAAACACTGAAATATGTTACATCCAAGGGTGCCTCGTCCTCAGATCATGCACCATGTAGGGCACTAAGCAACAACAATGCAAAGGAAGGAAATTCAAGCCTCTTAAAGGTGGAGCATGTCATACTTACATTTGCAATTTTTAAGTTATCCCTAATATGCATCCGATCAGCATCTTTTTCAGGAACAGGGTCGCTACTGTCCAGGTATAAGAGCAGGCCTGCGGGCTAAAACCACAAAAAAGCTTCAAGTTTCTTGAGTCAAAGAACATATGTTTATTAACAAAACCAGAGTGGTGCATGCTCTAAGTTATCTCCCGCTTGGACTACTGCAATGCACTCTATGTGGGGCATTTGAAGGTGACCCGGAAACTACAATTAATTCAGAATGTGGCAGCTAGACAGGGAGTGGCTGCCGAGGCCACATAATACCAGTATTGAAAGACCGACATTGGCTCCCAGTACGTTTCCGAGCACAATTCAAAGTGTTGGTGCTGACCTTTAAAGCCTCGGCCCAGTATACCTGAAGGAGCGCCACCATGAAATCTTCCGTCAATATGTGTACATCCAAGTATAACATTTATTCAACACCCATTTCTACACAGCCTACTTAAAGCATTTGTTGATTAGACAGAGCTGAGTCAACTACAAAACAGTACAAGCAAAATTAAGAATGACATTTAATGTAGACTCTTACCAAAATACGCTTCAACAAGTTTAACGCCGTTGCATTTTCAGCTGTCCAGAGGCCCACTAGATGCCTACTCAGCTGTCTGAGAAATACAGAGATTGATAAATGTGCTACTTATTTGCCAGAAAATGATTACAGTGGTGCCTCGCAAGACGAAATTAATCTGTTCCGCGAGTCTCTTTTTCTAGCGGTTTTTTCGTCTTGCGAAGCAACCCTATTAGCAGCTTAGCGGATTAGCGCTATTAGCGGTTTAGCGGCTTAGTGGCTATTAAAGGCTTAGCGGCTAAAAGGCTATTAGCGGCTTAGCGGCTTAGAAAAAGGGGGGGGGGAGCAAAAAAAAATCGCAAGACTCGCAAGACGTTTTTGTCTTGCGAAGCAAGCCCATAGGGAAATTTGTCTTGCGAAGCAACTCAAAAACAGAAAACCCTTTCGTCTAGCGGGTTTTCCGTCTTGCGAGGCATTCGTCTTGCGGGGCACCACTGTAAACTTCAGACCATGTAATACGTTTCATTGTTTTGCAGCTGCTGTTAAATATATGGAGTCTAACTCCCAACTTAACTGTATTTCTGCTATGCAGCCTACACTTCCTGAAGTCTTAGGATAGACTACAAATAATTGTACTTAGATTGCAGACTTCTTAATGCCAACTGTAAGCACTGGTTATCTGTGGTTATTTTTCAAATTGCCATTACCACAGAACAGTGGTTTTCAGCATGTTCTCTCCAATAATTTTGCCTACTGATTTCTAACCTGCTACCTTCAATTCAGGTGGTCTACTCAGTGGTAGGGTGGGATGGGACAAAACGTTAATGAGACACGTACTGTCTGTGCAGTGATCAGTTGGGAAAAGGCAGGTTATACAATTAGGAGGTTATCATACAAGAGGAATGATAGCAAGCAAGTGACATAGACTTACCTATTCGTAAGCATCCTTTGATCTGTGCTTATTGTAAACATAGCAGTGTGCAAATGACGAGGTAAGGCACCTTCGCTGAGGGCAAGATCTTGCATTTTGGTTGCTATTTCTTTGTCTCCCTCCTTTGGAAACAGAGCAAGTCAATAACCATGAAAGAATCTTAGTTAAGTTGTTCTGCCTTTAGCTTGCAATGCCAAACAACAGAGTGTTTGGAATCAGAGATAATATACTGCTTTCACAGCGTAGACGGTATTTAAAATGAAGGTACTTTATAAAACTATGTGATTTTTTTTACCTCTGCTATGTCCCATGGCTACAGGGAGAACTGAAGAGTAGTTGGCTTTCATATTTTTCAAACAGAGAACGTGGCCATGATGTTTTATTCTGTTTTAATATTCTGTTGGGAGCCGCCCAGAGTGGCTGGGGAAACCCAGCCAGATGGGCAGGGTATAAATAATAAATTATTGTTATTATTACTCCTAGCTCCCAGGCTATTTCGGCACAAACTAATGTGCATTTGTTGGTGGCTGGGTAGATTTTAGTTTTATGATAATATCTCCCTTTTGGAGTTAAATGATTTGCCTGTGGTTGATATTTCTAAGGATGTTAGGTATTTAGAGTTGTTTAGGAGTCAAAATTGAATTTTACTGAATTCACTGTATTTCATTCTGTGTGCTACCTAGAATTTACGAAGTGGTGTGTGTGTGTGTTAAAAATTCTCTGTATATTGGGTCTGCCATCCTTTTGGGGCTTATGAACACATTTCATTTCATTTCAAATTTCAGAAGGGTGTTTCCTGAAGGTGATGAATCAAACCACCCAGTTGGCCACAGTTACCTTTTTTTTCTACTATACGTTTAGTACAGTGTTCTTTCAGTAGTTTGGCTGATATTCTTGCTGTTTTTCCAATTACAGTGGTATCTAGGTTTGCAAACAGTCTGGTTTGCATACGTTTTGGATTACAGACACGTCAAATCCGGAAATGTGTGTCCTGGTTTGCAAACTTTTTTTGGATTACAAACAAATGTTTTTTGGAGGCCCCATTGGCAAAAGCGCGCCTTGGGTTACAACCTGTTTTGGTTTACAAAACAGACCTCCAGAACATATTATGGTTGTAAACCAAGGTGCCACTGTACTATTTTCCTTATGTGAGCTGAGTTATATAGCCTGCCTGTTCCTGTAGCTTGTCAGTCAAGAGATTGAAGTGATGGGTGTGTGTCTAATGGACAAAGAACAGTCTACGATTCCTGTCTGCAGCCACAAGAGAGCAGCATCACCCACCATGTTGTGCACTCAACACCCCTGAGAAAACACCCTTAAGATGTGAGCCAACTTCTCCTTCCAAACAGCTGAATGCCTGTGCAATAAGTTATAACAGAAAATTTTCTTCCTGGAAAAAAAAAGGCTTTGGATGCATGTCTGATTAACTAAGCCATTCTCATTCCTATTTATAAGGAAGTAAAACATTACAAGACTGCATAGATGCATTACCTCTATTATTGCCTTCATAACCAATCCAGCTCCTTTCACAATGGCCATGGAAGGATGCTGCAAAACAAGTAATAAAAGGGAGTGTATGGATAGCAAAGTTGGTTAGAGCATGGCGCTGATAACGCCAAGGTTGCAGGTTTGATTCCCATGAGGGACAGCTGAATATTCCTGCACTGTAGGGGGTTGGACTAGATGATCCTCAGGGTCCCTTCCAACTCTATGATCTATCCTCATTATTTCCCACTACAGCATTAAGTGACCTGTTACAGTTAAGAATTTACAGTACTGGGACAGATTTAATACACAGATCTAAAACCACAGCTGTCATTCTGGCTCTTGCTACTTGTTGAGGATTTTAATGGCTTTTCCAGTCAAAAGCCTCTCTGCTCCGCAGCTGGACCTGTTCCCATACAGCAAAGTTCTTAGCCTACTAAAATGGGAGTTAGGAAAATAACGTGGGACAGCTTGCATTATATGTTATGGCAAATTGCCATCATATGGTGTTAATTTCCCTCAAGAGTATTAGCTCAGTTCAACTAGCAGGAGAAACAAGGTGGAATCTTTGCTGTCTCCCTTCTCAACGTTAAACTCACCTGAAAGAGCTTGAAGAGGGTTCTCCCATTAGATGCAACCATCTCTAGTAGCATATCAAACTGCTGCCCTTCCGTCGTCTCACTATACGGAGCACAGAGGGCAAAAGTAAGGAAGTCCAAAAGTGAACTGATAACTAGGGCACCTGTTCCATGTTCCTGAAATTGAAAAAGGAAGATCAGATATGTCAGATAAAGCAGCATGCAAAAATAGATGAATATGCCTTTTGAAAAACTTTCGCTAAAATTGTCTTTGGCTTACGAGCTACAAAGTGGCACGCCCTTGCTATGTCTCACTGCCTCCACTTAAGTTTTCATATACAACTGTGTATTCAAATGGAGAGGCATGATCAGACCAAAACCAAGACGCAAAACTGAACATCCTTACAAATCTCTAAATTATCTAAACTGTAGGACCTCTGTCCCACATATCCACCCCACCCCCCACAAAACACAGAACCCTTTATTAGTTGATTGATGTGAAATATTTACCACATGGGAATTAAATTTCTCCAACAAGTTTTCCAAGAACTTCTTTGAAGAAAGAAGAGATGCTTTATTTAGTTGTTCTTGCCTCAGGTCATAATCATCATGCATAGGCTATGGATAAAAGATAGCATTTCATCAGAATGTAGGTCTCAAACACTCTTACGGCTCCAGCTAAATGGAAACACGTGCTAGCAGGAAATGCATGATAAAAATTAAAGAGTTCATAGTTTGCCTTATTTGTCCCAAAATAACATAGATAGGGGATGCGAGTGGCACTGTGGGTTAAACTACAGAGCCTAGGACTTGCCGATCAGAAGGTCGGCAGTTCAAATCCCCGCGACGGGGTGAGCTCCCGTTGCTCGGTCCCTGCTCCTGCCAACCTAGCAGTTCAAAAGCACGTCAAAGTGCAAGTAGATAAATAGGTACCACTCTGGCAGGAAGGTAAATGGCGTTTCCGTGCGCTGCTCTGGTTCGCCAGAAGCGGCTTAGTCATGCTGGCCACATGACCCGGAAGCTGTACACTGGCTCCCTCGGCCAATAAAGCGAGATGAGCGCCGCAACCCCAGAGTCGGTCACGACTGGACCTAATGTTCAGGGGTCCCTTTACCTTTACCCTTAACATAGATAGGCTATGCACTTGGGAGGTCATATATCAAGACAGCATCCATTCTCTAAATGAGATACACTGCAATATCCTTCTTGCTAAAACGATGCTTCTTATAACGTCAGAAAATCTACATAAGCTAAAACAAGTCGCTCAAGCTTTCTTGTGTAACTAAGGCTCTCCACCCTTCACTCCTCCCCTGCTCCACCATCAAGGATCACATAATCCCCCCACCCGTAAAGGAAGAGAGAAAAAGCTTCTTGCTCCTCTAACATTGTCCCCACCATTGATTGATTAGCTATATAGTATTCAGGCCTTGGGGAGAGCTGAATAGGCAGTTACCTGTTTATCACTCAAAACCTGTATTGATGGGGTTCAGATAAAGCTATACAACTCCTTCGATCACATAGTACTGCTTCTTCCTACGGAGGCTATGACATTGTAGGAATTATAACCCATCAAACCAAGAAAATAAATATCCTATTTTAGCTTACTCGTATTAAGAGTACTCACACACATGAGGGCACATAGCATATCAATGGAAGCGTGAGTTACTCCATCATTGTTCCTTTTAAGAGCTTTCACGACCTTCACTCCCAGGCGCTCTCGAAACCTTTCAAAACATAGCGAAGTATCAGACTGAATACTGAAATAATAGCAGTATTTTGACAAATATCAAAAGCCCTAACTTAAAATGTGTGTAAATAAACACTCAAGCATAACTGACAGCAGCATATTTGGGGAACAGTAAACTTGAACATTACTAAAAGTTCAGTCAGTTACTTTTCTTTCTAGATGTTTCAAAATTATTCATGAAAGCTCAATGATATGGCCTAGTAGTTGTGGACGGTATAACTGCCAGTAAAAAGAAAAGCTTCCAATAAGCCAC
The DNA here is from genome assembly GCF_964188315.1 of Podarcis muralis. NCBI lineage: Eukaryota > Metazoa > Chordata > Lepidosauria > Squamata > Lacertidae > Podarcis > Podarcis muralis. Next base: position 47,876,691 of record NC_135666.1, on the reverse strand, counting down.
AGCTAAATAATTGCTGCCAAGAATAGCAGGGGGAAAACAAGCGCATCAAGACCTTGTCTGTCACGGGAAATGAATTACATGGCTAAGTGCAACTGAGCTGCCAAACAGTGTTTCAAGAGCAAAGTTTGAGAATAGTAAAAGCTGAGGATCAATGGCTGGACTTGGGAACACAAAAGCTGTAGCATTACTGAGCCTAACGCATTTGGTAAGCAATCTGGATGGGAGGCCACTGAGAGGCCCATAAAAGATTGGGTGGTACTTTTTATTTAACTAACAGAACTAAAGTCATCAGGTGTCCCCAAACCACCCAAGCACAATAAAAGTAAATAGATGTGCAGAAACCAAAAGGGGAAAAAAATCATTTCCATAAATTAGGATTAAATAAATAAATAAATAAGAAAAAGTACGATAAGAAAAGTTAGGAAATTTGATTATGACCGGAATATTGTTATATGAAATAATGATATTGGAAACTGCTGCATTTAATTACAAGGAAATTCAGTTGGAAGAGATTTGAGGAAGTCAAGTAATATGGTTATGAAGTTGGATCTCAATTAACTAATTAAGTCATAGTGTATGTGGTGGTGGTTGAAGTATTTTATTTTCTTTATTCTTTTTTATTTCTTTTTCTTTTATTATTGTCTTTTCTCTCTGTTATGTTAAAGTAATGCTTTTGTATGAAAATTAATAAACATTATTGTGGGGAAAAAATCATTTCCAGCACTAAATCTCCAATACATTTATAGATTTGATCCAGTGAATATTAGAAAGGGTAACAGTTTTTCCACCTGCTTCTGAACCTTTTAATAGATACACATAACTGTGTGCATGCTTGCAGCGCTAGGTACATAAACTTCAGTCTTAAGATCTTTATAATTACTGCTGTACAGAGCTATAATCAAACTTGTAGTTTAAAATGAGTAAAAAACTTGAGGGCTATTTCTAAGACACCATCCTGCTTTAACTGTGGTTAAATAACCCAGCACTGTCCAAACATTGTTGGCATCCGCCAGTCTTGGGAGACAATGGAGGAGTGCGCCGTTGGGGATGAAATCAAATCGTTGGCAAGTAACAGTGCCTGCTAGGGCTGCAGAGACTGATATGGGAGAGACATGTTTTGTTGCAACTGGGGTAGATAAAGGCATTTGGTTGTGCTGCTTCCATTCTGTGGACATAAGCAAGCCAGCATAGACGTCGCTGAGACACGAGTTTGAAAATATTGGGAATGAGGGCTTGGGAGAGAGCATCTCTGTTTGAGACTCCTGCCACATGATGCCCCAAATCTCCCTGACACAGTGCATGTGGAAGGCATTGAGATGTCGCTCTGTGTGGTTGTTTAGTTGTTCACAATACGCTTCCATAAAGCAGCGTGCTCAACATCTTCATTCACAATACGCTTCCATAAAGCAGCGTGCTCAACATCTTCATCTTAGTACTGGTCATTCGCATCACATTCTCCCAGACCACTCTGGAGAGGTGAGCCATTGCCATAGCTGCCTTGCCAATACACCTGTCCAGCTCAGTGTTGATGGAGATCTTGCTGGTTATGGGGAAAACCAGGTAGATAAAACTGCCTACCACCTCAAGAGTGTGGTCACCAATGCTGATGCATGGGGTGCAACACAAGATGTTGATCTTCATCGGGCTAATGGTAAGGCTGAGCTCTCTGCAAGCTTGGGCAAAACTGTCTATACATACATCACTGATAATATGTACCACTGAGATCAGCTAACAATAGTGAAGAGCAAAGCAAGGGAGATAGGACAGTTACAGCAGTATTGATGTTGCTTTGCAGAAACCATTGTGGAAGACTCAAACTTCAGAATTGGGCTCAGAACATAAATAAGACTATTACAGACTATTACAGGGTTGCTGATGAAAGCCAAGTACCTACCTTGGAAGTTGAGTGAAAGCAAGGAATCCCGCTTTGGATGCAACTAATCTTCTAACAGCTTGGAACTGGCTTTCAAGCTCTGCAGTTGATGCTGTCATGTCACCCTCTTGCGAGAGCAACGCCGTTATGGCATTGTTGATTAGCTTCTCTTTGTTTTCTGAAAACAAGCCCTGAAGGAAGGCGGAAAGGTGTTAACCCTTTGGACAGGAGTAGAAGAGAAAATGTACAGAAGAATGACTTTTTAACTTACATCCTGTGTCACTGCATGCAGAACTCCACTATAGGAAATGTTGGAGTTGAACCTAAAAACAGCATCTGCAAAGTTGCCATCTGCAACAGGACAGGCATGGATATAAGTGTCAGGCAGACTGATATTGCAGCATGTCAGCGAGGCTTGCTTTGCAAAAAGCTTGCAACGCACTCATTTCAGATATCAGAAACCGAAAGCAGAAGACTTACTTGGAGGTGCTGCCAAGAACCTGAGATGAAGGCTTTCAACTTCCTCTTCCACGGGCATGCTCAGCAAGCCCCACCGCTGCCCCTTGTCCGTTGGTGTCATTTTCACACAGACATCCCTATTTCCAGAGGCTCTTACTCCATCCAGCAAACTGGCTAGCAATGAGTCCCTAGGAAAATTGTCCCAACAATTAGCTTTTCCAGCCAATGACGCTAAGCGTGCTTATAAGCATACAAGAACACACACATTTCATTCTGCTAAAGATTATATAGGGCAAGTGCTGCAAACACAGAATTTACTTTAATTTGTAGACTGCCCTTCATCCAAAGATCACACGGCAGTTCACAATGTAAGAATGTCGCATAATAGGAAGTTTTAACTGGATAGTGCTTTCAATACACCCTAACCTGTATCATGGCACTGCAGGGGGTGACTTGAGGGAAAGGAAAGTGATTAAGGCAACATGTTGACATATGGAGGCCTGATAACTAGCTCGTGATTAAGTGAGAGGGAAACTGTGGTTTAATGAATAGCTTTCTGCAAGGTAATAGGAGAGACAACAATACATTTCCCATATCATCATCATCTGCACTCATATGCAGAGATGGGGAATAAAACTGATAGGTTTAGGTGAGACATTTTCCAGTGAGTCCTTTAAGTATTTTTAAAACTCAGTAAGTACAAAAGCCTACCTGCATATCACATTTTTACTGGTAATTCACCCCTGCCATTCATTGCTTTGTGTATCTGATTTTTCTATTTTTCCTTCTGGGATAGAACTGGATTCTTTAAATATACAAACAAACAAACAAACAAACAAACCCTAATGGCTATTCCTACCTACCTATACCTATCTGTTGGGAAACTTATTTCAGAATCCTATTTGAATCCTCTGTAGTTTTTGCAAGGCTTGATGTCAAGAAGCTACTGTATTCCCTCCCAGAGGTGGCATAAGCTTAGAATGAATCAAATGTAAATGCAGCATTGTGACCTGGTTGTAGGAGTAAAACTAACTATGTAAGCACTGTGTGGTTTACCCAAGACATGCCAGTAAAGAACAACCGTTCAAGAACTGTTTAAAAATACCTCTCTGTTGAAGAATATTTTCGGATTTGTCCCTTGATAAACTCTATGGTAAAAAGCTGTGGATTTTCAGAATCGCACACAAGCGCAAATACCTTTAAAGAAAGAGTGTATCAAACAGGTTGTCATTATTCTGCACACTGTATTTAAATGACACACTCAAAGTTTCAGTATTGTAAACAACATACTCTTTGTTTTTTCTACATCCCACTATGGTTGCATTAGAGCTTGTTACAAATCTTGTTGTGTAAACTTCAGGTTTTAATAGACGTACAACAGTAGATTTAGATAGCTTAAAGGTTACTATTCCCTCCCACCCCATCCAAAGCTCTAAACAAGTTTCCGCCCTACCTCTCCTAAGGGTTTCAGTGTTGCAATATTGTAGGTAGCTGGGTCCCGTTCCACTAAGCACGTTTCTGTAAGAGCCAATATCCTTTTCACTGGTTCCTTTTAAACAAAAAACAAAAATAAAGGGAAGAGGCTTAAATTCAAATTGTTATAGTCACAGACACCAAATAAGATTGGGTCGCCATATTCCAAAGTCCAAAAACCCAGACAAATCCCCCCCATCACACACATTTGGGGGACACACACACAAACACCACCCCACATCTCTGTTGCCCGCCTTACTTTTCTATCTTTGGCTTCCTGCTCAAGGTGTGAGGGTGCTGGGCTTGTCCCCAGTCTCTGTTTGTCCCTAGTCCAAAGAAGCAGGCCCAGTGCCTCATTGGAGAAGCCGCTGATGCCACTGCCACCAAAGGCCGCCTGGCGAGTCCACTGCCTGCACCAGATTGCAGAGGTCCTCCGTGATCTGCTGTGAGCAGTGGGCTTGCCAGGCGGCCTTTGGTGGCAGCTCCTGCTGCTCCTCCAGTGAGGCACTGGGCCTGCTTCTTCTCAGCACGTCCCTACTCTGCTCGGAAGCAGGGGCGAGCTGAGATGAAGCAGCCCCAGCGCCTCGCCGGAGGAGCCGCCAAGGGCCACCTGGTGAGCTGCCAACCAGGCTTGCCGTACGTCTGGTTTTTCCCAGACATTTGATCGATTTATGGAAATTCCACCCGGATGTTACTGCCGCCTGCCGAATCCCAGATATGTCTGGGGAAAACTGGACGTATGGCAACGCTAAAGTAAGAGATTTCACATTTGGGGGCAATTTTCTTCTGGTAGCAAGTAATGTCAATTGCTATGATTTGGATCCAGACTCGGCCATAACTAACTGCAGGCTTCCAAGTGTTTTGGACTATCAATCCCATTAGTCCTGGCCAATACAGCTGATGAGCGTTATAATCCAATATATCTACAGGGCATCTGGATGGAGAAAGCCTGTTAGTTTCTATGGGTTTGTTCCAACTATGACTAAGCCTTGATTCAACCCAATGGCCATGATCCTATTTCTTACCTCCTCTCCCCATATGAAGGTACCCAGACCCTGAGATCATCTTCTGAGGCCCTGTTCTTACATCTCCTCCATGGGAGGGGTCCAGAGGGTGGGAACACGAGCATGGGACTTTTCTACAGTGGCTTCCCATTTGTGGAAGGCTTTGCCCAGGGAGGCTCACCTGACACCTTCATTATACATCTTTAGGTGCCAGGCGAAAAAGTTCCTCTTCAACCAGGCCTTTGGCTGATTAACATTCTATGCCCTTTTCATAAATGTGTTTGTGGGAGGGCGGGGGTTATTGGTCTGTTTGGTTCTTGTTCTTAATATGCATTTTGTGCTTTCGTTTTGCATTTTTACGCTGTGAACTGCCCTCCGGAGGAAGGGTAGTATACAAATTAAATATATAATTTTAAAAAGTGGGTACAAATCCCCAGAAAGGGTAATATTTTAATCTCGACAGTACCACCAACGTTCATTCTGTGACTCAGCAAAGAAATAATCCTAGAATGAATGGCAATTGCCAATCTACCTTAAAATATATATAAAAAAAGAAGGAAGCTCAGTTCTTTCCATTTAGGGGGAAAAATCATAAAAGTCTAAGTGTAACTGATCTTTTAATTAACAATTTTGATAGAATTTCTAAATTTTTATTCATTTGTTTATTTAATTTGTATACTGCCCTTCATCCGTAGATCTCTGGGTGGCTCACCGCATAAAAATACAAGCTAAGAACAAGAACAAACTGAACCAATGATATTAAATCTAAGTAGATACATGATAAACTGTAGTTACAGGCAAGGCATAGGACAACTGCATCATCATACTATGTCTGCTGCCCCCATATTTTACTATTTGATGTTAAAAAGCAACAGCTCCTTAGCTAATGCAAGGGGCATGGCCTAGCCTAATGCAACTTTCACTTTTCCCCTTGAAACCTGAAAGACCACGGCACACCATCTTCTGTGGAAACAATTCTCAAATGTAGTGGGACATGGATGGATGGCTGCCATCCACAAAAGAGGACGTAAAGCCCCAAGGACTTACTTAACTAGTTTTCTCTTCTTTGTATCCTAGCCATTTGATGTGTTAAAAGTTTATTTTTAAAAATAATAATTTTAAGGGTAACACAAGGTTGCATACTGACAGTTGTGCACATTCTTTATAGAAGTCGTATATATTCACATGAAGAAATACACAATTCAAGTTCCAAAAGGGATCCCCCCCCCCCCCCCAAGTTCAGGACTCAAATACAGTGGTACTCGGGTTACATACGCTTCAGCTTACAGACTCCACTAACCCAGAAATAATACCTTGGGTTAATAACTTTGCTTCAGGATGAGAACAGAAATCGTGGTCCGGCGGCGCAGCAGCAGGCCCCATTAGCTAAAGTGGTGCTTCAGGTTAAGAACAGTTTCAGGTTAAGAACGGACCTCCGGAACGAATTAAGTACTTAACCTGAGGTACCACTGTAACGTATTCACATTTTTAAGCCTTACCGAATGCCTAGGAGATATCTTTTGGACCACAAACTCGGCTAAAGAAGTAATAGATTCATCATTGCTGTATTTTCCAAAGCGAAGCGTCAAATACTGCTCAAATTCCAAAGGTTCCTTCCTTATCCTCAAGGAAATGCCAACATAGTTGCCAGCATGTTCTATTGCACTTTTAATAATTTCTTCCCTTTGCTCAGAAGCAAACAAATGCTGAAAAATTCAAGAGACTTCAGTGAGTTCCTAAGAGCTATAAAAGTGAATACAACAGAATTTGTAGAACTGAACACAGTGAATAGCGATTAGTATGAAATAATTCATAGCTTATCATCTTCTCTCAACTGTCCGGTCGCCAGCTGAACAAAAGAATCAAAATATCCAAGAGCCATCAGTGCATAACTGTGTTTTGCTAAGGATCAGTTGTATTTTCTAGCTCAAACACCTGGGCAATTATGCACAATGCAACCACACTTGGAATACACCTCAAAAACACCTCTACAGCTGGAAAACATGCAGAAAAGAGCAACCAAAATGACTGAGAGGATGTGACAACTCTCCTAGGAGAAAAGGATACAAAATTTGGGGCTTTTGAGTTTTAGAAAAAAAATGTGAATAAGGAGGGACATGAAGGAGGTGCATACGATTATTCACAGGGTGGAGAAGGGGTTTTTCTTTATCAAGATACCAGGACACAGGGCCATTCAATAAAGCTGAATGTTGAAAGATACAGGATAGGAAATTGGAGGTGATCCTCTGCACAGCACACAGTTACACTTTCTGGCCTTGTCAAATGAACCAAGTCTACTGAATTCAAGGTTACTGGTGTCTTGATTTAGGCATAGGTGAAGTTGTAATGTTAGGATACTTACTAGTCTACTAAATCCACCATAAAGTATACAAAAGCCTCCAGCATAATCAGACAGATCAACAAATCCTTCAATATTTCTGTAGTCATAAGAACATAGGACTTTGTTTGTTGCAGGATCAATCTGGTCAATGCCTCCAGGAGTGACTTCTAGAATTACAGGTTTTCTTGTGTCACTCCAGTGATGCTTATAACAGTTGTATCTCTGTGAAAAGGAAGTGGTAGGTAAGGACACCGAGGAGACACACACACACACACACACACACACACACACACACACACACAGTACCATAACTTTGGGGAGCAGTTGCTTAATATGAAAGCAGAAGAACAGAAGTCTAAAAATATTTTCTGAGCACAGCTAGCCATACGGTTAACTATATTTTCAGTGCTGCAAATCCAACAAGCACATCGGACTCTCTTCATATACTGCATTCCTGCCACAAAGATTACAGGTGTGTAAGAAGCAACATTCAATACATATATAGATTGCTGCATGATGGAACCACACAGCTCATCATTTGAGTCTATGTATGTGCAGTATGTATAATATATTGAAAAACCGGCATTAACAGTGGTTTCTGTGAACATGTAAAGGTAAAGGGACCCCTGACCGTTAGGTCCAGTCGCAGACGACTCTGGGGTTGTGGCGCTCATCTCGCTTTATTGGCCGAGGGAGCCGGCATACAGCTTCTGGGTCATGTGGCCAGCATGACTAAGCCGCTTCTGGCGAACCAGAGCAGCGTACGGAAACGCCGTTTACCTTCCCGCCGGAGTGGTACCTATTTATCTACTTGCACTTTACGTGCTTTCGAACTGCTAGGTTGGCAGGAGCAGGGACGGAGCAACAGGATCTTACCCTGTTGCGGGGATTCGAAGCACCAACCTTCTGATCGGCAAGCCCTAGGCTCTGTGGTTTAGACCATAGCGCCACCTGCGTCCCGTGAACATGTACAAGCTGTGAAACACTATTAAAGCACGACATTGTCACATAAAAGCTACATGAAAATTTCACATTTCCCGCACAAATGCATTTTTTGTGTTATGTTTTAGTTGGCCATATAAAGGTATTGCCTAAATGTGCATTTTGGATTGCCCCCTCCACCACCCCCATGGGCCAACACACCTAACTTACTTTTAAAATGTTTTGTGACCGAGGAAAAATTATCATATGAAAGACTGCTCTTACTAACATGAATTAGTGATGTTCTATTCCAAAAAAAGATGAGCAATTTAAGGCTGATTTCAATTCTGTGAAACATGACAATGAGTTGCATTGACCAAGAAGGAAATGCAACCTTAAATTGCTTCATAAAATTAAACAGAAGAATAGAAAGTTCCTTTTCTCTCACATAAGCTAAGTAAAAATGGCAAGAAGTAAAAGAAACTCTTATGCTGTTCATAATTTTGAAAGAAACACTTGGTTTATGCTACTGTAAAATCAATTGACATCTGTAGAAAATAGTTACAAAGAAAGTTAGATATTTCTGACTTCAGCCTTACGCTATACTTACCAAGGCAACACTGTGAAAACCACACACTATTCAAGCATGCACTTTAAGAAGGCTACTAATGTTCACAAATCTATGGGTGGCCATTTTTATTTAAATTTCATTCAGTGCATAGATTTGACAAGAGTACCAAAATCTGTCAAGTCACGAGGCAGGAAGGATGTCAGTCTGAGGTAATTTCATATGTTGAAACTTGAACGACTCTAACTCAAAACATTTCTAGCAGATTATTCCCATTACAAATAATTCAAGAAATGAGTAGAACATGAAAAGAAGACACAGTGCCCGTAAAGGTAAAGAGTCATTTTGAAAGTCATTTTAATATTTCTATTCCAACTTCTGATCAAATGATCCTGAATGCCGTTAACGCAATTTAAAAGTTACCCAGTTCCCTCAAGTCTTCCAATGGGTGGCAATGGACAAAATTACCGTACTTTTCCATGGATAAGACTAGGTGTTTTTTTTTACTGAAAAATAATGTTAAAAAAGGGGGTGTAGTCTTATACACAGGGGCAATCTCCCCCATTTTCTTAATTTTGAATCCCCAAAAATAGGGGGGGGGTGTCTTATACATGGGGGCGTCTTATAGACTGAAAAATACTGTACTTTCCCCCTCACTATTACAATCCCAAATCAGCTGGAAGTTGAGAGAAGAGTTATTTCTAGTAGGCAAGCAGTTGTTCTGCAATTGCTCCTTCCTTCGCCAAAGGCTGGAGCCAGTCTAGTCTCCGCCTCACCATGGTGCACTTCTTGGCGCTTGAACTTCCAAATGGCCCTTGTTTTTCTGGCTGGCAGCAAAGGCCAAAGTCCCATCACCCTCCTTTCTGCAGTCCCAGGGCACCGAGTTATGCACAGTGTGTAGAAACACACACAAAGCACATTTACGATCAGAAGGTCGGCGGTTTGAATCCTTGCGACGGGGTGAGTTCCCGTTGTTCGGTCCCAGCTCCTGCCCACCTAGCAGTTTGAAAGCATGTCAAAGTGCAAGTAGATAAATAGGTACAGCTCCGGCGGGAAGGTAAACGGCGTTTTTGTGCACTGTTCTGGTTTGCTAGAAGCAGCTTAGTCATGCTGGCCACATGACCCGGAAGCTGTCTGCGGACAAACGCCGGCTCCCTCAGCCAGTAAAGAGAGATGAGTGCCACAACCCCACAGTCGTCCGTGACTGGACCTAACGGTCAGGGATCCCTTTACCTTTACCTTTAAATGCCTCAGCCTTGAAGGGAAGCAAAATTTTAATAAAAACAAGGTTTGTTTTTTAAACCAAAAAATGTGAGAAAAGATACTTGCCCTTCCTGTGATTTTTCCTTCAGCAAAATCAGTTCTAAATCTCTGGGGCAGAAAAGAGGGAGGGGAAAAAATAGAATGAGCGGTAAGCACACCAAACAAGTTGCCGTAAACTATTTTGCAGATAATTCAAGTTCAAGCACATCAAACTGGACCCCTCAACTCACAGAAGGAGCTTCCAGTTAATGGGAGGGCTTTTTCATACTTCATACTAGAGAATACTAAATCCAGAGATAATGGGTTTTATCCAACCAATTCACTTGTGCAAGAACTTAAACCTTTATACCAGAGGTTCCTCTTCCTCTTCTTCCCTGTGTGCCCCCAAAATCCTCTCTGGGGATTCCCCATTCACTCCATAATAGATTGGGGGTCATGGCGTGAAGCAGAGGTCGGCAACCTAAGACCCATGGGCCGGTAGCGGTCCACAGGGCTCATCTATCCAGCCCATGGCGACCTCTGCCGCCCCCCCACCTCTTACCGGTGAGGTACACTGCAGCGTGGCATGGGGACAGACTTCAGGGTTGATGGCGCCTGTGCGCTCCTCCGACCTGGATGTGCGCCGGAAATAGGGGGTGTACACGTGTGCGGGACGGAGAAGCGCCCGTGCGCATACGCTATTTCCGGCACACATCCAGGTCAGAGGAACGCCGGAAATAGCGTGTGCACACACACACACTCCTCCGACCTGGAAGAGCGCGTGCGCACACGCACTGGCCCATCCCCTGACAGGCGGAGCGTGGACTGGCCCATCATTCATTCGGTAAGCTTGCTGACCCCTGGCGTGAAGAGATGTTCCGCTGCACAAATGGCAGGGTTTCATTGGATGCAACCAAATGTTTTGTATGCGAAAGAACTTGCATAAGCAGAAGCATAAATACTGCTATTCAGCCCATCTATTACATAGCATTGCAAACTTGTAAGGGCACTAGGTGGCTATTTTCCTTTTGATCGCTGTTGTTTTAGCCCATCCCTGTAGCTTGGCTCCAAAGTATAGCTGGTGGAGGTGTAATTGCTGTCCTGAGAGTTATCAGTAATTAAAAAATGGCAAGCATGTGTTGCATATTGCACTAAAATCATGCATCCAGCAGAAACCGAATGTTCCTCATTACGTTACAGTTAGCAATGAAGAGTGCAAGGCAGCCAGGAATTCAGATTTTTAGAACTAGAAGCTTCCTACCAGGGCTTCTGTGAGGAGTTCTGTTCTGTGTTCTGTAGAAAACTTAAGCGTTTCAGACTTTTTTCCACTTCCCTTACGAAATGTGAGGCTGAATTCTGTTCCTTGTCCTTTGCCAACAGGGCTGATGCTACAGATATCTCCATAAGGCCACTAAACCAAAAGATCAGAGTTGGAGAATGCTCTATGTTATCACCATAGTATCATAAATTCATATATCAACATAAATGACTCAAACGTATACAGAGATTTCTGTCACATGGTACAATGAAAATAAAAAGAGAAAAACAAGTAATAATAATATTTAAAAACAAAACAAAAAAAACCCCATTGCTTCAAACAGGATGTATTCCATCCTTCCTGATTTAAATTAGTATAGGCAGTCATATTTAGGTATCCATACATCATTTTATGCATTCAAATGCAGAAAGGGAAGTGAGATTTTTAAACCACTGGGTGAGAGCTGTTTGTCTTCCAACCTTAGGAACTATAAGGCTTTTAGCCACTAGGTACATTAATTGTTTGGTTACCCATAAATCATAGCTTGAATCCCATCCTATTAACCTACAAGTGACTGACAAGAGATGTTAAGGTTCTCCAAGTTTAGAAGTTCTTATACTGGAAGAGTGAAAACAGGAGATCATTTATGCCTCTGAAAGCACCGGTAGCAGAACTTCAGGCGCAGAACATCCAACAGCCCAGGTAGGGAGACCATTAGTCAGTGGCACTGTGATAAAGAACTACCACTGTCCCATACTCCTAGGATCAGGCACAGAAACCTATTCTAAAGCTCATCGCCCTTAATTAGCCAACTCTACAATTGCAAGATGCACAAAGATCAAAAAACTTGACATCTCCAGTGTGTCCCCTAGTGTCAGAAATCGCAGCAATCTGCATGTTTAATGAGAATGTGATAGTTAAGCCCCAGGCTACCCAAGGCAGACTGCCAACTCTAAATTTAAAATGTATTCTATTTTCATTTTTATTCATATTAAAACTTTTTGATACCAGCAGTCCTAGGTATTGCTTATTCAGCGTTTCTGTACTCAGTCATGGTACCAAGGAAAAAAAATATCCATAATGAGAAGGCATTAAAAGATCCAGGTGAAATGACACACATTTCACATTGTGATTAAGTCTATAGTCCTTCAGGTTTCTGTCTCCTCAACAACAATCATTACCAAGCAGGGATATCAAGCAATCTGATATAAGACGAGAAAACGAAAGAATTACGCTTGGTAATTTTAAAATTCTATTACTCCCTCATATCAAATTGCTGATCAACCCCACAAAGCATTTGGAGAGTGTACAAACTTAAGGCAACTAAATATAACATTTCATTTAATCAAGGTCAACAGCTATTCTTCATTATCTGATACCAGACACCAAAAATATACTCCTGGGTTCCAAATAACGGCACTACTTCATTCCACATTAATATTAACACTCACTAATATGGATGGAAATCCATATATCGTTGAGGAATGTGCAATGAAAGGATGGGAAAAATATACCTTTATTATCCCAACCAGTTATCTTACTGCGAGTTTGAAGGATATCACGAGGTAATTAATCTGAGCATATACCAAGTGACGTAAGTTAGCCAAATCATTAATGTTGGCATTAACTCATGCAACTCCCTCTAGTCCCCAAACATCCTTCCTCTCTCAATAGGATTGGCATATAAACCAACTCAATCCAGTTTTGGAGATAATACATTTTCATGAAGTTACTATGTATTTGGCATTACCTGATTTGTAACTTCTAATGTGTTAGGATTGTATGTTGTGATGGCATGACTTCCGACTGAAAAGACTCGCTTATACCTAAAAAACATACCAACAAGAAACAAGACATTAAGGGAAACTGCAGAATTAGGAGAGAGATATTGCAGCAAAAATCACTTTTGTTTTATAAATAAGCTATAAACATTCATGAAGCTTCTTTCAGGTGAATCATCAACATGACTCACCAATATCTGGGGCAAGGAAAATTATCCCCTGCCCACTTCGTCATGTTTCTAAGAGATAGAAGTTAGGCATTCATTATGGAACTTGAGATCCCACCCTAGAATATACTCTGATGGCAAGCAGGAGTTTGAAATGGGATGCATAAAAGCTGCTTGGCCACTGCTGTATCGAAACACGGATTACGCAGGCATTGCAAGAAGCAGCGTCAGAGCAAATACATGGGATTATAGTTGTGTGAGACCTGCAACAATATGTTGCAGATTGAAGCACTTCTCTCCAGAGTTCCAGTCACCAACTCATGCTTTCTTTCAATGTATTTTTTCCTATTTCCCCTTCCCACCCTACCCCACCCAGCCTTCTGTGCCTACTGAGCATGCTCAGTCCTCACTGAGCTGTTTGGGGTCCCCCCCCCACTCTCTTAAGTGTACCCTCCCAGCCACCACATAGGTTTTGTTGGCCTGCAAACGTTGGAGTTTCCCCAAAACTGCTGATACCTCCCTCTTGTGCATGGATGGTGCCATATAGGCTACAATATGTATTAATACTCAAAGGGAGTCTAATATTAGCATATTGGATAGTTACTTCTCTATAATATTGTTCTTAAGATACTAAATGTTGTACTGATTAGTTTATCATGAGACTTTTGTGTAATTGTGATGTTTAGCTTATTTTTACTTGCTGCTTTGTTAATAGTTTTATAAATTGTAATTGCTTCATTGATGATTTGTTAATTATTTTACGATTTATGTTGCATTTGTGATATTCTATTCTATTATGTTATTATTTGAGATTCATTTGAATGAAAAGCGGCATAGAAATGCAATAATCAACCTCTAGTTAATAAATTGTATAGGAAGCAGTTAATAAACTGACCACGCATCAACTGATTGTGTGAACATGTCCTGAAACTAATAAATTCTGTTGAAACATAAGCTGACATAAAAATAAGCTGTTTAGCAGATCAGTGCTATTTATGATTAATCACAAGGAGATTAATAGATTATTAGCATATTCCAATTCAAAGAAATTTTAGCAGACCAGTTTGAAAACTCACAGCTGGGTAGCAGAAAGGCTATGGTATGTCATTACCACCTCAAAAGTGGAGAATAAAATAAACTAGGCTACTTACTTTCCCCTCCATGAATGTTTAGTTGTGTAGAAACAGGCCAAATCTTTATTTTCCCTAATTATATTCATTTTGTGCCAGAACCTGTAACAAAATATGCTTGGGATTAATAAAATCAATTTGCCACAGAACAGAAATACATTTTCTACTGAATACACAATACAGTTTGCTAAAGGGGTTGCTTGTTACTCAAAACGTTGCATAACTATTAGGCAAGAGACCCCGACTGACAATAGTTCAAGAGTTCTCTCACATCTCTTTACTAAGCAGCTTCACATAGACTACACAATGAAGTGATAAAAGGGATTGTACCACTTCAAGGTACTGTACAGCTGCAGCAAACCACTTCTGAATACCTCCTCATGTACAAAAGAACTCCCTGCAAAGATAAATGTAGCATATCAAGGGCAACCATTGTAGCGCAGCCTTTTGTCTGCTGTACTGTTTTTTATCTGCAGGGTAAGTAGCACAGAGGAACAGTCAAAATTTGATCACCTATCTGCATTCAGTGATACAGGGTGAAAAATCTTCCAGCTCTCTTTTTTCCAAGTTCTTTAAGTTTGTTAGTTACAATGAATGGGTGCCAACTGCAAATATTAGGCAAGCTTGACTGTCTCAAAGTTTTTAGGCTTCTTTACTAAATAAACCACAGAGCCTAGGGCTTGCCAATCAGAAGGTCGGCGGTTTGAATCCCCGTGACGGGGTGAGCTCCTGTTGTTTAGTCCCAGCTCCTGCCCACCTAGCAGTTCGAAAACACGTCAAGTGCAAGTAGATAAATATGTACGGCTCCAGCGGGAAGGTAAACAGTGTTTCCATGCGCTGCTCTGGTAAGCAGTTTAGTCATGCTGGCCACATGACCCAGAAGCTGTCTGAGGACAAACGCCAGCTCCCTCGGCCTACAAAGTGAGATGAGCGTGCAACCCCAGAGTCGTCCGCGACTGGACCTAACGGTCAGGGGTGCCTTTACCTTTACTAAATACAAGCTGCACTGCAACTCCCATCACCATTAGTCAGTAGGGAAAATGGTAAAGAGATTATGGGAGTTGTAGCTCTGCCATAACTGAGTCACAGGTTAGCCACCCAAGCTAAAGATTGTTTTTAATGTAAACTCTAGTTTTTTGCAACGCAATGCAAATTTCAATCCCCGCCCCCCATCCTGGAAATCCGACATTTGTTACTGCAACCTGAAGTTGCTCTTTCCTTTCTATCACCTCATTCTGCTGAGTGTGTAAGTGCATGGAAAGTCAAGTACTACCACAATTTTTTACTGAACGCAAAATAGAAGTGTTAAGTCTCAAACACTGCAAAGAGACAAAACAGTTTCATTCAGCCTTTTCATACTCAAAGCTTATCTATTTAGAGAATTTGCTCCCATAAATCTGGAGAAATGGATCCAATTCTTTGGCAGTTACAATCAGCAGCATTGTACATGATGTCCTTATTATGCAATAACTTAGAGAAGAAGGGGAGGAAAGAGGGAACAAGCGTACAGTACTACTAAGGTAAACAGAGGCTGTAAGGAATATATTTGATACAGGTACAAGTTACTAGGTTACAATTACTTTTTGCCACTGTAGCTACAGGCAAGTTCCAGCTTTTCCATGCCACTGGGCAAAATTATCACAAGCTTTCATTGTTCAAAGAATGTCATTTGCAAAGAGCCAGTCAGGCTTTGTAGTATCATATAACCATTTTATCAGATTTGTAGAATATAATAATTTTCATCATTTCCATCCCAACGTTATTAACCCAGAGGGTCACTCAAAAATAATATTCAACAATATGTGCAATTAATATTCCTTTTTAGGGTTTTAAAATTAGAATACACTCACTAACACACATCTCTACCCAGCAATGATCTTAGTTCTGATCTCTTCCCTATTACTGTGTGCAATTTAGAGCTCCATATTTTAAGCCTAAATAAATGTTACTTATATGGATAATGGTGAATTGCTACTCATTTTCCACTGGCTAGCTTTAGAAGACATTAAAAGATCAGCTGCCATGTGAAATCAAGAAATGAAGGCTGTTTTAACTCTTCATTATGCTTTAGCTTGTATATAGATTGAAGTTGAATTATAAACATTTCCACCCCACCTTTTAATGTCCAGAAGGGCAACTGATAACAGCACAATGAAATACATAAAAATACAAAAAAACAAAACAATACACATTGAAATCCACTTAAATGCTGTGATGCCAGCGATCACAAATAAAAACGATCTCAACAGGCCTGATGAAATAATGATTTTACCAGCTAGCGAAGGGAAGTAAGGGAGGTGGCCCAAATTTGGTAGATACCAGGACAGTATAGTTATGTATACTATAAGAACTGGCATCTGTGAGTGTCTGGCACAATAACAGTCACAGGGAGAAGAAAAGGAAGGCACCAGCACAGCTAAGGAGTCTCAAACGGTGCACTTAATAAAATGTTAAGGCCCAAAGCATGTTGAGTCAGATGACTCAGGAACAACTGAATCAGGCAAGACAGCTGAACCAATTAGGTATGCTCCGTTAAAAACAACCTGCTCAATAAACACCAGTGGAAGTTTAGAGAGCCCTGAGTTGAGAATGAAAGCACACACATACACAAGTTTCTTTCTATCCAAAAATTCTATTAGTTTCTGCAGCTTCTCTCACTAAGCAACTTGGTTGCAATGTTCCACTAACAGACCTGGTCTACCAAATTATTCCCCAGTTCAATTTCATTGTTAGCAGCTGCCACAGCCAGCATGCAATTAATGCATTCTCACTTTGAAGAAAAGTAATGCTATTCTCTCCCTCCCTCTAACATGACTTTCAAGATATCTGAGACAGCTGATTTCTCTTTCAAGTAAAGCAGAACACCCATTGTCTATTATACTAATTCCACACACATCCTTCAACCTCTCAGGTTATACATTTGCAATGTAACTTATTATGACTTCAAAGTAAAACTGAATTACACCAAATCTTTCATTAGATGCAAGTTTCTAATGAGTGGCTGCATGTTTTTGACAGCTATTTTAACTAATCTGAAGATGTGCAGTAAAGTTGGAAGTATCATACACAGCATAGTATTTGCTGCTTAAGTGCATCAACCATTCTAACAAAATGAAACAAATCAGCTGTAGAGGTTGTTTGAAGGGGAAAGGTTTTAGGAAAGGAAAAAAGAAGAGCAGAAAGGTGGAGCGTTGATGAATGACTTTTCCATTGACTCAGTCAGTTTGAAAATCAATAATGAATTATTGCCATTCGTGTAGTATAGCATTTGTCTCAAAACAAAACAACAACAAAAACCCTGAAGCTAAGAAATCATGGACAAAGGTCTATAATATTATCTCATATCAAATGTGTTGTACTAGTTATAGGTCAGGGACAAGTAACCTTTGGATCGTTGGATGTTGCTGAACTATTACTATTATTATTTATTAAATTTGTATACCACACTTCTTCTGAAGATCACAGGGCGGTTCACAACATAAAAATACAAAATGAGAACACAAAATACATAATACAAAAACAAAGGCCAACCAATAATCCTCTTCCCACAAATACATTTACAGGGCCATAAAATGATAATCAGCCAAAGGCCTGGTTGAAGAGAAATGTTTTCGCCTGGGACCTTAAACATATGAAGGCACTAGATAAGTCTCCCTGGGGAGAGCATTTCACGAATGGGGAGCCACCACAACGCAATTCCCATCACCCCTGACTACTGGCCATACTGACCAAGGATGAAGGAAATGGTCATCCAGCACACAGAACCCATTATAACGGAATAAATGTTTAAGATTGTAGTTCCAAATATTCTTACCCAATAGTTAAGGCCCACTGAACTCAATGGGGCTTACTTCTGAGTAGACATATATAGGATTGCCCTGTATAGGATTGCCCAAACCCACCACAGCTTCCAATAAGATGCTAAAACAGGGGTCCCCAAACTAAGGCCCGCGGGCCAGATAAGGCCCAAGGGATTCGTTTATCCAGCCCGCAGCGACCCCCACTGCCCGCTCTTACCGGTGCAGCGCTGCTGCCCACTTCCAGGTTGGAGGAGCATCAGAAATAGCTTGTACGCATGTGCAAGCGTTATTGCTGGTGTACATCCGGGTCGGAGGAGGCCCGTGCACATGCCCCCAAGCTATTTCCAGTGCTCCTCCGACCCAGAAGTGCGCCAGAAATAGTGTGTGCGCATGCTTATGGGCACGCGCTCCCCCGGCCCACCGCACGATCAGCGCTGGAGACACCGGCCCGAGGCGCGGTAAGTTTGTTGACTCCTGTGCTAAAACTTGGGAAATCCAAGGTCTACCACTAGTAGCATCAAGACAAATAGTTAAAACATTTTTACCAAGTTGTATCTATTTTCCTGTCTTTGAACTCAACATTGACACTACAAGGCTGATAACCAGGCCTTGGGCTGATTAATATTCTATTTCATTTTAAATGTGTTTGTGGGTGGCATGTTACTGGTTTGTTTTTGTTCTTGTTTTTATTATGTATTTTGGGTTCTCTTGTATTTTTGTTGTTGTAAACCATCCTGTGATCTTCAGATAAAAGGCAGTATACAAATTTAATAATAAACCACTGTAACTGACTACAAGCTGATTAACTTTAAAAAAGAGCATACATATAGTTCAGAAGAAAAACTGATTCGCCTTATCTAGATCCAGTTTCCAGAATATACTGTGGTTATGCATTTTACACATTAACTTGCATACTTTCCTAGGAGAATAACCGCATGGGCTCCTACATTCATCAAATTATGCATGGAATTAAAAGATACTGCCACTCCCTTGCCAGATGGCCCAATTGCCACAGTTATTTTATTCGCCAATCTACCACAAAAGTTAGCTGGGTTGTGGGCTTTCTGGGAAAATGCAGCAGATAAAGAATTACAAGGACAAAAAAACAAAAAAGCAGCTTACTTCTGGGTGTTAATGATTAAATGATGGCAAGTGGAAAAACATTTACTCAGATACTCATGCATGTGAACATGCATTCAGATTACTCAGAAGGTGGAGGAAATTCCAGAATTGCTTTCAAATTATTTGTATCAATTCCTGGATGCCAAAGACAGCACATACATTAACATCTTGTTTAAAGTCTATTATATATATATTGATTGTTTCTTTCTCCATTCTGGCTCTCAGCGTGAGAAAAGCAGCTCTCAAGTAGAGTCTCTTAAAAGCCACGGCTTGCAGTGCACAAGTGTAAGTGCCAGTTTCCTTGCAGAAGAATTACTCCCTACTTTGTGGTGAATTATATAAAACGCCCTTGCTAACCCTACAATACAAGCCCAGGATTCAAAGCACATATTGGATGTGGAACTTCCATTTGGAATGGAACTGAAGATGCAATTCTCAATCACAGCATCATGCAATTCAGGAGCTATTGTGCACAAATTCTGTCCACCTCCCAAGAATTCACCTACCTTACCACATTTCTAAAGAAAACTCCAAGGCAGGTGGAAATTAAACGCATAAGCTGACTGTACCATTTTTATGTCAGTCAATGAATTTTCTTCCCAAAAGACTGGATGGAGCATGCAAGGAAGCAACAAGCCGTGGGAAAGATGAACTCTAGCCAGCGCATGAAAGTTTCTGGCAGGGGTTTGAACCCACCACCTTTGCAGCACAGGGGCAGCCAGGCAAAGGGGGTGCCCCCAAACCATGGGAACCGTTCCGTACACATTGATAAGATACAATTGTGGAAGCATGAAGGCTTTTGTGCTTAGAAACAAAACAGTTAACATGCTATAATAGTGCACAGCCCGCTTCTCCCCTGTCGCTTTGGCCACAGGGAAAGAAAAAAAGGGGGATTTTGCAAGCGGGGTGCCAGCCTCCCTGGAGCAAATGCGGAAATGAGGGCTAGACACCTGTTTTAACCCCCACCCGTTTGCCACCTCCATTTACCGAGGAGAAATAGGGAGGGGGTGCTTACTGAATTGGGGGTGGGGAGAAAAGAGAAGTCACTGGCTCGGATGAATAAGGGGGGAAGTCCGTGTTTCCCTCCCCTCCCCGCCCCCCACTGCATGCAAAGCCCTCGGCGGCTCCCTTCAGTCTCTTTTTTGTGCCCTCAAGGGGGGGCACCCATTTATTTACCTGGCCGGGGAGCGGCGCCGTCCAGTCCCGCACCCCCAAAGCCTCGCACTGACAAGGGACGCCGCGAGCCAGCAGCCCCCAGTTGCTGCCGAGAGGGCTTCTCCTCTTCCTCCTCCTCCTGGGCTGCAGGCGCTACCCCTCCGAAGCGCTGCCGCCTCCCCTCAGAGCCTAGCCCTGGAGGCCGCCATCTTCGCTCGGGCAGGGGAGCCACCCTCCGCGCGCACGCGCAGTCCAGGCCCAGGCCGCCGCCGCCGCCTGCCCGGCCTGGTCACGCGACGAGCTCAGCTGACCCGCTCAGTTAATCGGCCGCCTTCCCCTCACCTCGCTTCCCATTGCCGGAGGGAAGTGGGCATGCGCAGAGCGTGCAGCTGGAGGGAGGGAGGGAGACAGGGGCGGGGCGAAGGGAGGGAACGCCCCACGCTCTGGTCGGGGAGGGTGAGGTGAGGTAGAGTTCTCCTGGGAATGGAGGTTCTCTCTCTCCATTCCCAGGACAATATATATAAAGGTTTTTATTTCTACTTTTCAAATTTATACTTTTCATTAATTTTGCAACCATTTTAACATTTCAAAGTTTGACTTCCCTCTCTTTCTGCGGCTCCTTAAATTAATTTTTAAAAATCTGCTGCATATCTAAATTCATTAAATTTGATCATTTAATTATCTACTTTAAATATAAACTCTTATAAAAACTGCAGGTCTCTCTCAGGTCTATAGGCTTCGTTTCTGGTCACTTTTTGGGGAAGAAGGCACGGGCCCTGGAGGTGACGGGACGTATACAGCCCTTCACTCAAAGATCACAGGGCTGTTCACAACATTGAAAATACAAAGTGGGAGCACAAAATGCATTTGTTGGCAGCAGCCTGTCTCGGAAGAAAATGGGAGAGCGCACATTTCAGGGTGGGACGTCAAGCTGTTGCAGAGTTACAGCGCCAGCTGTGGCTATAGAGACTTAATACCAGAGAGACATGTTGCAGAATCATAAAATGGGAAAAGGTCACAAAGGTCATCTAGTCCAACCCCCTGCAATGCAGGAATGTTTTGCCCAGTGCTTTAAAAAAAGGGGGGGGGGAATTATGCCCCATGGGGTGGGGAATAATTTATTTATCTTTGTTGGGTTGTGCTTTAAACTCTCTCTCTTTTTTAAAATGATATTTATTAAGTTTAACAATTGCAGAAAAAAGAAAAACAAACAATAAAAAGTTACAATACTTAAAAAATAAAAGAAAATACAATAAAAAACAATACAGCAAAACAATACAAAAGAAAAAACAGAAACATTTAAAAACAAAAACATTTTTTTAAAAAACCATCCAGTATTTTCATATCTTTATCTTTCATTTACTTGTTTCCTTGACTTCCTCACACCTCCCTTTTTTGTATTCTAATTCAATTAGTTGTTTCAGCAAGTCCTTTCCCTCATTCTTAAGTTTTGTTCCATAATTTATCTAACGCAATTTAACCTTAAATTTTCCACTTTGACCCGTTAACAATCTATTTTTACTTAGTTCTTTATAACATTTCTGCTAAAGCCATATAACTTCTTTCGAGCATCCTTCTAACATTCATTTATTTTACAATATTTCTGTAAATATACTTTAAATTTTTTCCAATCTTCTTCCACCGACTCTTCTCCCTGGTCTCGGATTCTGCCAGTCATTTCCGCCAACTCCATGTAGTCCATCATGTGCTTTAAACTCTCCGCCAATATTCATGGGCTCAGTTTTGTAAATGATGCCCCCCTGCTCCAAATATTACCACTGTTGGCTGAGCTCATTCATGTATTTATTTATTTACATTTATATCCTGCCTTTTCTCCCAGGAGCTCAAGGTAGTGTTCATCTACAACATGGGTAGGCAAACTAAGGCCCGGGGGCCGGATCCGGCCCAATCACCTTCTAAATCTGGCCCAGTGACTGTCTGGGAATCAGCATGTTTTTACATGAGTAGAATGTGTGTTTTTATTTAAAATGCACCTCTGGGTTATTTGTGGGACATAGGAATTCGTTCACCCCCCCCAAAAAAATATAGTCGGCCTCCCCCAAGGTCTGAGGGACAGTGGACTGGCCCCCTGCTAAAAAAGGTTGCTGACCCCTGATCTACCCATTAGTTAGTGTTGTCTCCCCATTTTCTTCTCACAACAACCCTGTGAGGTAGGTTAGACTGAGGGACTCACTGGCCCAGGGTCACCCAGTGAGCTTCATGGCTGAAGTGGGGTGGGGGGTTGGGATTTGAACCCTGGTCACCCAGGTCCAGCACTCTTAATGACTACACCGTGGTGCCTCAGGTGATCGGGAATCAAGTAGTTTGGCCAGTAGGACATCCCTACCATTCCAAAGGGTGGCTTAGGAAAGGATAGGGAACTGAACAGCTTTGCCTCTCTTTTTTACTGCCTGTTTTTGAGAGTTCTTCCTCAAAACTTGAATGCTTGTAGGGCAGTAATGCTTCACTGTAACGTAGCTCCTTCCTTTGAAATTGTTACTCATAAGCACTCATTAGCTCTCATTCTAGGAAGATATGATATGTAATTCTCCATAAACTGACCTGTAAATGTGAATGGCTGGGACAATGCTGTCTCTGCTCCTGGAGGTAGCATTTAGCTACCTAGGGCTTTTTTTTCAGCTGGAACTCACTGGAACTGAGTTCCAGCACCTCTCAGGTGGCTGCCATTGTCACCATAAGAGAACTAGAGAGGCATTCATGGTGAGTCCCGGCACCTTTTTTTCTAAAAAATAGCACTCATCATTAGTAACTACTAGGAGTATTATCCTCCATGAATTTGTCTAATCCCATTTTAAATCCACCTCCTGCAAAAGCCCACAGGAGCCACGCACCCTTTAGGGAGCGCGCTGCTCCTGCGGGCTTTTCTACGAGGAGGGAGAAGGTACTGACTGGCCGTGTCAGTCCCTTCTCCAGGGAAAAGCGTTTACACACTCTCTAGCCTTGATATGGGATTAATAGCCGACCTTTGTGTATTGTTAAGACATTTCACACCTGATCTCTTGGTTGGTAGCAGAAATGCAGAATGCAACGACCAGCTTAACCTTTTTTCCCTTTTATTTCAGAGCTTTCCAAACACGTTAGTGTGTTGGCTGCAGTGTGTAGGTGTGTCATAAAAACACTCCCTGTGCTTCTCCCAGGGCTGGAAAGGGGTTGGGTTTAACCTGCGGTTTGCTAGTAAAACTGAATTACTGTGTCATGAAATGATGCATGGCTAAAAAGCGTGTCACCAACATGAAACGTTTGGAAAGCTCTGTTTTATTTTCCTCTGAAAGTCATTTTAATGGTTTTTGGTTTTTTACTGGATTTGTTGTCATGAAAAGGGAGTAGAGTCATTTATAGTTTCCAGAACCGCTATTGCAGTTTTGAACAAGGAAAAATAGAATTACCCACATCTTTGAATCATGCTGTAGACAACTCATTCACTATTAAAAAAATAAGAATTGTCCACTAGGATCAGGTGTTTAGGACTGCTCTTCTTTTGGCACCATAGTTACTGTTTGCATACTTGCCCCTCACTTTACTTAGAATCACAGAATTGCAAGGGACCTCGAGGGTCAACCCCTTGCAGTGCAGGAATCCCCTTGCCCGACGAGGGGCTCAAACTCACGAACCTGAGATCGAGTGTCTCATGCTTTACCGACTGAGCTATCCTCCATGCCATTGTTGGAAAAAAGGTTGCTGTCTGGGAAAGCTCTTGTGAATGTCAGACATCCTCTGACACCTTAGGGTAGAATGGGAAATCCATGACCCTCCAGATGTTATTGAACTCCAATTCCCATCATCCCCAGCCAGCGTGGTCAGTGGTCAGGGATGACAGCAGTTGGAGTCCAACACCACTGGCTCCCCATCCCTGCCCTTCAGAATAAGTCCTACAAAACCAATATAAACCTTTGGGTGGGGTTGATACGCCATTGCCAGTATATGGATAAAATTTCCCCAGGATGGAGTTTGTCCTTCCGCCATCTGCAGAAAGGACTGTGTTATGGACTGAGTTGAATAGGATCCAAAATGCAGCAGTCTGATTGGTCCTAGAACAATAGGATTCAGAATGCAGCAGTCTGACTGGTCCTAGAACAATAGGATTCAGAATGCAGCAGTCTGATTGGTCCTAGAACAATAGGATTCAGAATGCAGCAGTCTGACTGGTCCTAGAACAATAGGATTCAGAATGCAGCAGTCTGATTGGTCCGCAGGAGCCACCCAATCCAACTCCGGGTGGAAGTGAATCCGCAACCTGATTAGCCTACAGGAGAATCCCAGAATTAGCCAATCACGTGGGGCCCATTGTGTAAATAATGTATATAAAGCAGACATTTCGGGGGAACTTCCATTCCTCACTACTCTGAGCTGAATAAAGAGCATGAAATCCACACTCGACTCCGAGTATATTTCAGACTGTTTTTTAATTGTGTGATAAAAGCAGTGATCAAAGGGATAGAAAAGGAAGCATGCAGTGGAAGGGAAGCAGGAGATAAGACTAGCCGCTGGGAAGGTGAGAGGGAGGGCAACTGGGTGCCTGTTCAGAGTGAGGGCGTGTGTACGTCTCAAGGATGAAGAAAGCAAACATTGCTGATCTACATGGACTTAGATACTGCAAAATGATTGTTTACGGTGCCAGAGTTCAGCACGGTTGCTGTAAACATAGCCTTACCCCCAAATGAAGCATAAATGTAGAAGTATTATCGGGTGCAACAAGAAACAGGAAGGAAGCAGGGATAAAATGCTGGCAGCAGTATACTGTTTCTTCAAGCAACAATAAGATTTGTCACTGTATTAGCGAGTCATCAGTATATTTATATGGAGTGGATAGGCCTCAGCTGTTTGAAGTTTTCAGGATAACAGGAAGAAGACAGACAGTGCCTATCAATCTTCTCAAATATTAAATAGACTTTTAGAAGTAGACCAATAGTACTTGTGTGTGTGGTGTGGTTTTTTTTGGGGGGGGGGGGATTACAGTGGTACCTCGGGTTAAGTACTTAATTTGTTCTGGAGGTCCGTTCTTAACCTGAAACTGTTCTTATCCTGAGGTACCACTTTAGCTAATGGGGCCTCCTGCTGCTGCTGCGCCGTCGGAGCACGATTTCTGTTCTCATCCTGAAGCAAAGTTCTTAACCTGAAGCACTATTTCTGGGTTAGTGGAGTCTGTAACCTGAAGCGTATGTAACCTGAAGCGTATGTAACCCAAGGTACCACTGTATTCACCTAGCATAAATGGTTAAAGGCCTACAAGGGCTTGGTCAAATAACTGAAATTTTAAAACAGGTCATTAACATCTCACCTCTACAAAAGAGATAAGAAAACTGAATGGAACTTTATTTGTATTCTACAGCTATACTGCTCTGAGGACTATTTCAACAGGAGCTTTCTTTTGAATAATAAACAGGGTCCTTTTAAATGTTTCTCTTTTTCTGGTCAGGCTGAAGAGGGAGGTTTTAAAGTCAGCTCTGAGCTGTCACTGTATGTCCCCCCCCCCCCCCTTATGCAATCATTGTGAGCAGTTTGCTGCTGTTGGTTTAAAGCTATGAAAGCAAGATGTTACAGGGACTCCGAATGATGACTCAGCAGACAAAGACCAAAAGCTCTTGACTTCAGCTGCCGGCATACAAATGGCAAAATACCGGCTCTTCTGGTTAGACACTAAACAAACTAAAGAGAGCTTGCCAAAGGTCTAAGTTCAAATGAAATGATTTTAGCTCTGCTTCCTTTGACACACAGCGGCCTGTTAAATAGCTGTTAAACAAGGTTGTGCCAAGCACATGACTTCCCCTCATAATTGAAAAGCTGGCATGCTTTTTCGCCAAAGGTAGGGTAGTACTCCTAGTCTTGAGGCATAAAACAATATTTCCACTTAAAAACATGAGTACTGTAAAGAATTCCTGCTAATTAGGAGCAAGATGGAGATTAGAAACACACATACACCCCGACTCAACAACTAGGATCAGATGATAGATGTTCCAATCTAGCTTACAGATGTTCCCGCTATCATTGCATGTCACATTTGGCCAATGCACAATATATTTAGCATATCAAGCACAGAGTGTCCAGTATTTCAAATAGAGGACTGCCCTCTGCAGACGTTGGAAACCGAGGACTGTTCTCTGCAAAGGGGAACATGTGGCCACTTGCTAGCCACCACCCCTGGTGAAAATGTGAGAAAATATGCCTTCAAACATCTTCATTTGTTGAATTTGTATCACCAACCAAGCCCTTAAGGTAACTCAAACCCAAGTAATACCAGTTTTAATTGCAAGTTACAGCAGAAAATTATACTTTACCTTCTCAGATTGTCTGTTTTGTTTTACTATATAGGCTTGAGGCTATGCATTTCAGCTGTTAACACCACTGAGCCATTTTCTAAAAGAACCTCAATAATTTGAGGTTCTTCTATGACAGGACTTTTCAACTGCTGCAAGAAGATTTGAGAGGGCAGTCTTCTGTTGGAAGGCAGAATTTCTCTGCCAATGGAGTGTTACGGCTGAAGGGCTAGCCTAGGGATATATGAAGGCGTTGATTTCCCATTTCTCCCTGTATTAGTTGCATGCTGCGCTGCTTCTGTTCCGCTGCAGTTCGGTTTCCAGCAAAAGCTGTGTTATTAGTCTCGCTGTGATGAGATTTTACATAAAATCATAGCTATTTAGAGTTGCTTTTGTGAGTAAAGCAACTGATGTAGATAATTATTATTCTGCACTATCCAATTCAAAGGAGACCTTACCTCAATGTAAATGGGGGGAAAACAATATCAATTGCATATTGTTATGCATCACTTGCCGATTGAAAACAACAGTGAATACCACATGCATTTTATTTTTCATTTCAGTAGTCCATTTTGCTTAAGCCCTTTCAGAGGATGAACCACCTGGCCACAAGCTTTGCTTGTGCAGCAGACATTACATAAACAATTCTTGCCAGCTCTACAGTTTCAGGCTGCAAGAAAAAAACCTCCGTTTTCAATATACAAGCAAATGGATTTATCCACGTATCTAGAAGATGCAGCTCAAAAGGGCAAGCACCACGATTGCAGCTGCTGTGGTTTGGATTCGTTCCAGGACAGTCCCCTTCTGTGATGCAGTGCCTAAAAGGAGTTTAAGAAGTATTAAAACCAAGAGCTCCATCTCCCATGGTTCGCTACCCAACCCCTTTAGTAAACGGTGCCATGCATTCATTATGTCCATTACCTTGCAGGGACAACTTTGTTATCTCCACAGAGGGTGCCAGTTCACGCAAGCTTTCATCTGTAGCAGAGGTTAGCTTGGCCACAACAACGTTTTCAGATTTGGTGTGTGGTGCATCATCTACAGTCAAGGGAATAGGCGCGTTAAGGCATTGGCTTGTCAAAGAGTTTGTCAAGAACGGCAACTTTGGAGGCTCAGAGGCAAAGCCGCCATTTTGCTTTTTAAAAAAGCCTTACAGGGCTTTAAAAAGGAGGAAGGAAGGAAGTTACAGTTCCTGTTGCTTTTAACTGCATCTTGATTTGTTCTGTGTTAGCTACAATTAGCCATCAATTACAATTCTGATCTTCACCTCTCTACCGTGGTACCTTGGAACTCGAATGGAATCCGTTCTGGAAGTCCGTTCGACTTCCAAAATGTTCGGAAACCAAGGCGCGGCTTCCGATTGGCTGCAGGAAGCTCCTGCAGCCAATCAGAAGCTACATCGGACGTTCGGGTTCCAAAGAAGATTCATAAACTGGAACGCCCACTTCCGGGTTTGCGGCACTCGGGAGCCAAACCGTTTGACTCGCAAGGCGTTCAGGATCCAAGGTACGACTGTCTTTCCAATCTGTGAGTGCCAGACCTTATGTAGCCAAAACAGCACCACCCACCCACAAACTTTAGAGGGATTCCCTCCAAAAAACAGTCAAATGAGGATTGTTTTTCCTCCGGAGTTGACTGACTGGTGGTTTTTGAATCCTAAATAGCAGCATTACACACTGCAACATTTTGTTTCAGGTTTCACTTGTCTATCCCATTCTGGTCTCAGGACTTATTTGGGTAGACAGCCTCCCTCCCAAGATCCCATTATATGGGTTTAGGAAAGAAAATCACTATAGCTGTAGTAATTATTGGAGCAGATTTCTTAGAGCAAAATTGCAAAAGGTGGAGCAGAAGCCATGACTACAGTTACTGAGAGGCAAAAGCCTTTGGGGGGAATCTATGGATTCTCTTATATCAAGCCATCTATTTATTTTATTACATTTATATACCATTATTATCTTCCAAGGATCTCAAGGTAATGTACATGGTTCTCCTCATTTCATCCTCACAACTAGACTAAGAGATGGTGAGTGACTGTGGCCCAAGGTCACCCAGTGAGCTTAAAGGCTGGGTGGGGATTCGAACCCTGCTCTCCCAGGTCTTAGTCCATCTCTCTAACCATTATACTACACTGGCTCTCTAAAAGGACCTTACCAGTTGTTGTCACAGCCTTATCGGAATCCAGGAGCCATCCGAGTCCTTCGTCTGCCTTGAGGATAAACTGACGTCCAACTGTAGAGTCAGCCTCAGCTTCTATCACATGAGATTCACCTTTAAGAAAGGAATCACAACAAGACATAAACTGAACTTTCTGGCCCAGCAGTATAGTTAAGTATTTAATAAGTTTCCTATGTACTCATGAACCGCCAGAAGGCCCTTGGCACTGGACCTCAGTGTGTGGGCAGAACAATGGGGGTGGAGATGCTCCTTCAGGTATACTGGACCAAGGCTGTTCAGGGCCTTAAAGGTCAGCACCAACACTTTGAATTGTGCTTGGAAACGTACTGGGAGCCAGTGTAGGTCTTTCAAGACCAGTGTTATATGGTCTCGGTGGCCGCTCCCAGTCACCAGTCTAGCTGCCACATTTGGGATTAGTTGTAGTTTCCGGGTCACCTTCAAAGGTAGCCCCACATAGAGCGCATTGCAGTAGTCCAAGCGAGAGATAACTAGAGCATGTACTACTCTGGCGAGACAGTCCACGGGCAGATAGGGTCTCAGCCTGCGTACCAGATGGAGCTGGTACAGCTGCCCTGGACACAGAATTGACCTGCGCCTCCATGGACAGCTGTGAGTCCAGAATGACTCCCAGGTCCTGACTTCAGGGGCACAGTTACCCCATTCAGGACCAGGGAGTCCTCCACACCTGCCCGCTTCCTGTCCCCCAAAACAGTACTTCTGTCTTGTCAGGATTCAACCTCAATCTGTTAGCCGCCATCCATCCTCCAGAACATAGAACTAGCAAGGGTTTTGTATGTTGTAGCCTCTAGACAAGTACATTCCATGCAAATAGCAAGTTCCCAGCCTCCAGCCCATGTGTCATCAATAGCCCTTCCTTCAAGAAAGATCATTCCACCAATTCCAAAGTAAATATGTTTCACAAAAACTTGAAGAAAACTGATCATTTCTTCCTATCGCGAGGCTTAGATGAGAGGCTTCCACTGGTAAATGGCTTTAAGCTCTCTAGGAATGCCACATAGACATGAAGACGAGGAGGGTGATGAAATTTGTTACCTGCCTTTCACCAGCAAGTCCCGGGTGTTTGTGTGGCAACAATTCAAAATTCAGTATTTTAAAAAGTTAAAACAAGTTGCAGTCACAAGAATAGGGTGGGTCCTGAAAACCAACACCTCAGGTGTCATGGAGAACCTCCTCTTCTCTGTTGGGGGGGGCTGCACACCTGTTGTGTGTGGGGCCAGCCCCACAATTTCTCTCTGCACCTCCACTTCTCCATTCAGTCCTCCTTAGGAGGTTGCCTGAGAAGGAACTGATCATTCTTGCCAGAAGTCTGAACTGAATGGTTGCAGAGGGAGCCATGGTTTCATCTGTTTTGACCACCTCCCTTGCAATTTTTCCCTTCTTGTCCCCTTCCAGGATTTGCATGAAGTTAGGCGGGGGGCCACAGATCCCCACCCCTACTTTATCATAGCACAAGCTGGAACGTGTCCAGAGGAGGGCAACCAAAATGGTCAAAGGCCTGGAAACGATGCCTTATGAGGAACGGCTAAGGGAGCTGGGCATGTTTAGCCTGGAGAAGAGGAGGTTAAGGGGTGATATGATAGCCATGTTCAAATATATAAAAGGATGTCACATAGAGGAGGGAGAAAGGTTGTTTTCTGCTGCTCCAGAGAAGCGGACACGGAACAATGGATCCAAACTGCAGGAAAGAAGATTCCACCTAAACATTAGGAAGAACTTCCTGACAGTAAGAGCTGTTCGACAGTGGAATTTGCTGCCAAGGAGTGTGGTGGAGTCTCCGTCTTTGGAGGTCTTTAAAGAAGAGGCTTGACAACCATATGTCAGGAGTGCTCTGATGGTGTTTCCTGCTTGGTAGGGGGTTGGACTCGATGGCCCTTGTGGTCTCTTCCAACTCTATGATTCTATGATTCTATGATTCTAAGCCTTTGATTTAGCCATTTCCTTTCTTACCTTGGGCCCCCAAGTCTGTTTTTTCCACTTCCCCTCTCTGGAGGTCCCAAGGAGAATCGAGGATTAAGAGAGGTCCCACCAGAAGGTCTGCTTCAGCTTCCCCTTCCGAGATTCCAATGATAGCTAGAAGCGAATAACAGAACGAGTTGTTTTAGAGCCTTAAAGCAAGCTTATCCCCGGTGTTAAAGGCAAGAGCTGGTCCCACAAACTTTCTGTGCAATGTGGAAAACAATACTGTACATTTTTTTGAAACCCCGTGCGCACGGCTTTTACCTTTGAAATATGGGAAATGTATAGCATTGCTCTTAGCATCACTTATGACAACATTCAAGCATTCCCACTCAGTTTAGAGATACAGAAGGTTCCAGAATATCCAGCTAGTGTGTAGTTTGCAGTTCTCAGTAGCTGAGCTACTGCCATAGAGTAAGTTGAGAGCAGGGGTCGGGAGTCTGTGGCAGGCCAGTTATTGCCCGGGTACAAGGTTACATCCATACTATGCACTTATTATAATTTATTCTTTATACCCCACCCATCTGGCTGGGTTTCCCCAGTCACTCTGGGCGGCTCCCAACAGAATATTAAAAACACGATAAAATATCAAACATTAAAAACTTCCCTATACAGGGTTGCCTTCACGTGTCTTCTGATGGAAGGGCGTTCCACAGAGATGGTGCCACTACCGAGAAGGCCCTCTGCCTGGTTCCCTGTAACCTTGCAGTGAGGGAACCACCAGAAGGCCCTCGGAGCTGGACCTCAGTGTCTGGGCAGAACGATGGGGGTGGAGACGCTCCTTCAGGTATACTGTGCCAAGGCTGTTTGGGGCTTTAAAGGTCAGCACCAACACTTTTAAACGTACTGGGAGCCAATGTACGTCTTTCAGGACTGGTGTTAAGCCCAAGGCTTCCCCCATAGAATCCTGGGAACTACAGTTTACCCCCTGCCCCATTAGCAAACTATGGTTCTTGGGATGCTTTGGGGGAAAGTATGTACTTTATAAACATGGTGTAGGATGTGACCCAACCCCCCATTTTTATACCTGGCTATACTGGAAGGAGTTCGTGGCAGGTAGAATCTAACACCACCTGGAATACCACAGGTTCCCCCACTGCCCAGGTTTAGAGCATACCTGACCCCGAAGTCACTTGTTCCCTCTGTTCTGATGTACGGCGATTGCTGGGGTTGTTTGTGCTGGGCCATCCTTTAGATGATACACAGTTCCCAGTTTCACAGCAGTTGCAGATGTCCTCGGAGCCTTCTACTGGTAGCCAACTGATACATACAAAAAGGTCATGTTAGTACTCCTCAAAGTCCTGTCTTTCCCATAATGCAAACTACGATACTTACAGGCTTCTTTGGCTGTTGAACGAACAAGCTTTATTTAGAGGATCTGGTCCTTTGTCGGTCGCAACGACTCTCAGATGGCAAGCAATGTAGATCTTGAAGGGAAATTAAACAGGGTCAGAGTGGGGAATGCCACCATCTCACTGTAAATGAAAAAGTAAGCAGGGCCAGCTGTCCAGGGGCAAGACAAAATATGGCCTGCATGGAAAGAAGTGGACTGCACGGCCAGCTGAATCTTACTAAGGACAGCAGGCACTCTTAAGGAGGTGCAGGGTGGATCACCCAGCCTTGCTCATCAACACCCTCGCCATCACTTTTATTCTGCCCAATGGTAGGGCTGGGCCTGGAACCTAGTGAGATGAAGGAGTCCTCTCACCAAGTTCCTTATGTCCCCAGAAAATCTGAAGGCTTCTATGGTGAACTGGAGTGTTTCCAGGCGCGGTCTTGGGATTTTGAAGGCGGATTTCACATCAGGAATTCTCCCGTCGACCAGGCATCTGGATCCAAAGATGGTACAGTCAGAAAAAACGCTTGAGTGTTATTCCAGTGTGGCAATTATTTGGGAATGGAGGGCCCCATTAAAACGTGCAACCCGATCTCATGTATGTTTACGCAGAAGCAAACCCAGGGTG
The DNA here is from genome assembly GCF_964188315.1 of Podarcis muralis. Lineage (NCBI taxonomy): Eukaryota > Metazoa > Chordata > Lepidosauria > Squamata > Lacertidae > Podarcis > Podarcis muralis. The sequence goes on along the minus strand of NC_135666.1, from coordinate 47,844,003 downwards.
TTTACAGTGGTACCTCGGGTTAAGTACTTAATTCGTTCTGGAGGTCCGTACTTAACCTGAAACTGTTCTTAACCTAAAGCACCACTAATGGTGCCGCGTCGCCGGAGCACGATTTCTGTTCTCATCCTGAAGCAAAGTTCTTAACCCGAGGCACTATTTCTGGGTTAGCGGAGTCTGTAACCTGAAGCGCATGTAACCCGAGGTACCACTGTACTTCCAAGGAGGTGCGTGTAGAACTGCAGCCTTACAGCACAATCCTCACCATGACCACTCAAAGGCATGTCCTCCTGCATTGAAAGGGACTTACTCCCAGGTAAGTTGCATTAGGATTGCGGCCTTAATTGATTCTAGGTCGGTATAGGCAGGAGTGATTCTGTGTGCATCTCTTCTGAAGGTGGGCAAGCAGACACAGATCCTCTACTGCCAGTGAGGATTGGGTCCCTAACAGGAATTTACCCCCCAAATCCCAATGCTGTTTTTCACCAGAGGGAGCAATCACTGTAACTCCTGGAGTCTCACACTGCTCAGAAATTGGAGTGACATGTAACAGTCCCTTTCCACGGGTTCCACTAAAGCTAGTCAGTCTCTTGCTCAATTCCCGCCCCCCCCCCAATCTTACCCATGGAAGTCAAGAATTGCATATTGTAAGCTGGCATCTTCCTCTGGCGTCTGTTTGGCCACACAGCTATCGACCAATAGCCTGAGAGGTAAATGGTCTCCTTCCCTCTCGACGTCTGCTTGGATATGGAGATAGTCTCCCAGCCAATATCGAGTAGACTCCCTCTCGGCACTCCAGTCATCTATAGTCATCCACAACGAACAAAGGAAAGGAAGAGGAGGAGGGAGACTTAAAATAGTATCTGACAAACTGTCCTCTTCAGGGTTTGGAATCTCCCTTACCGGTCATCAGACGCAGGGAAAAGCGGAACCCTCCTTCCACAGACTTTGTCGAAGTAAAAGGAACCCCGGTGGGCTTGGTGCCATTGCTGCTCACCTTATCTTCCCTAAAAAGAAAAAAAAATTACAACTCAATGGATGTTGACATGCAAGTGGGTTATTGAACTGTGGCCTAAGATGCTCACCTCGGGTAGTGGCACTCAATAGGAATCTCTACTGAGCTGTTTCTTACAATTCCAGGGCTGCTTGCAGAGCTTGGGTTATAGTATAGTCTTGTGTGGTAGAACAGGGAGTCTGCTGTTGTCTGGAATAATAATAATAATAAGAAGAATTTATTATTTGTACCCCGCCCATCTGGCTGGGTTTCCCCAGCCACTCTGGGCGGCTTCCACAAAGACCAAAAGTACACTAACATGTCATACATTAAAAACTTCCCTGAATAAAGCAACCCTGTAGTCTTTAGACAATTCACTTCACAGCAGGTTTCAATATTCTGTATTTTTAGTGTTCAGAGTTATTGCCCGTTACCTATTAAAACAAAGTGGTTGTGGAGTGAGCGTAACTAAGGTCAGGCTATTTTCACAAGAGATGATTAAGGGCTGGTTTTTGATTTTTGCATAACTTTGGTGAGCTGCATTTTCGAGGAACTACATTCCTGGCCAGGGATGGAGGAGAAATTAGAATCAGTTTGCATTTCAGGATGAAACTAACCAGTCCACGCTTGCCAAGCAATATGTGAACTGAAACGGAGTTGTCCTTTGGAACTTTCACTTCTCCAAATTTCACAATGCAAATCCAAAGTCAAGTAACGCATATAAGAATGCAAGCACTAGTGTGAAGTATGCACATAAATTCATACACTGGTGAAAATGACACAAAACTGCATTATGGGGAAACTGCAGCACAAATGCAAAGCAAAATTCACATTAAAATGTGAGAGCTTAAAAAACAACAACCCACAAACTTATGTGGAAATGTGTGTGTGGAGAACTGAACTTAGGACTGGAAAAAACAGAAACTGAAATAAGCTCAAGTTTATATATTTTCCCCATCCCTAAAAATGGATTCAAACAAGCACATTTCATGTGATCACTTCTAATTTTCAAAGAAGACACACCTGCAGGGCCCAGCACAAGTTTTCAGTTGCAAATTGCTCCCCAAAGTGCTGTTTCCAGGACAGGACAGCCTATTCATTAGGCAGAATAAGGCAGCTGTTCAGGTTTGGGGCATCATAAAAAGGGCAGCAAATTATAATGTAATTTATTATTGCTACACTTTATTTCTGCTGGGAAGAGAGAGATATTTCGGCACCTGAGGCAGAAACTCCCACAGGAATAACTCTGTAAAGTAGGATTTACAGAGGATTACAACAGGATTTACTCCAAGGTAAGTACATACAGTGGTACCTCAGGTTAAGTACTTAATTCGTTCCGGAGGTCTGTTCTTAACCTGAAACTGTTCTTAACCTGAAGCACCACTTTAGCTAATGGGGCCTCCCGCTGCCACCGTGCCGCCGGAGCACGATTTCTGTTCTCATCCTGAAGCAAAGTTCTTAACCTGAAGCACTATTTCTGGATTAGCGGAGTACCAGGTACCACTGTATAGGAATATATATACATACATATGTATACACACACACACACCCATATACATATACACCCACCCACACCCACATTTTATACACCCATACACACACGCGCACACACACACACACACACACCCCATATACATATATATATATATATATATATATATATATATATATATATACACACATACATACATACATACATACATACATATATATATAAACATAAGAAGGATCTTATCTGTACACAAGTATTCACATTACCTGTAGATTGATGCCGCATTCTTGAAGCCCCACCTCAAAAACAACCAAGTCAGAAACACCAGCAGAAGTATATCGGCAGCCTTGCAGGCCTAAGTGGAGATCAACAGCTTGGATCAGCTGCCCGGTCCCAAACAGATCTCTGTGAACGGCTATCACCATTTCGTCTTCGTGGCATTGCACCCAAACAGGCCGCAGAGAGCTAGTGGGTAACAAAGTCAAGGGCTGCGTAGGAGAAGGTACATCAGCTTGCCTTGAAGATTCTTCGCTAGCGCCATTTTGCAGCTGCCCAGTCACTGGCTTGTGCCTCGAAGACGCCCCAATAGTAGCACAAGCCACTCTCTCAATCACGCAACACAACAATAAGCACCCAAACCCTTTGGAGTACCACATCCTGCTTACGTTATTTCTGAATTTCTACCACCCTAGAGAAAACTACCCAGCAGCAGTCGTTTTATACCTTCTCCCCATTTGCTATCTATTGCAAGTAATGAGCCTCGTTTATAGAACATCACTTGTTGCCACCCCCTGCTGTTAAGACATTTTTAACGGGGAACTCCAAGGAAATCAGCTGCACCTGGGCCACAGTATCTGAATAAGTAAGGATCTAGTCCTTTGTGCACTTAGGCTCTCCCCTTGGCTGGTTTTAGGTAATGGGGCCCTTTATGTGTCCAGCTGGCCTTTGTCAACAAGAAGTTGTTGCTGTTTTTTGTGTTGAATATATGCTATATGGTAATTTGTGGACCTAATAGGTATCTAAAGCCATTTGCACATGTTGCCATGCAATCATTCCATGCAGAATGTAGGCATCCTATATATAGAAATGAGCAAACCAGTGATGTTTTAGGAAGCAGGCGGGGCCCATTACTTACACCATAGGAGCCTACACAACACAAACCACTGTTGCTATATGTAGGTTTTATTTTGTTTTTTTATCTTATATTTTGGAAATGTACATCCAGGTTTTTCCCCTTTCATTTTTTTGGGGGCCCCTAAGCTATAGCTTGTTTAACTTATACATAAATCCAGCACTGGGTCTCCCCCAAAGCCATGTGTATGTATAGGTAGATAGATAGATAGAGATAGATACTCACACACATACAACTCAGGGTAACACTAGATGCATCTGTTGAATGGCCCCCTATGCCACAATAAATTTGCAAGTCTTTAAGTGCAACAAGATTATGTGCATACCTGTCAGGCGTCCCTTATTTGGCTGGACAGTCCCTTATCCCAGCGCCATGTCCCGCTGCTGTCCCTTATTGATGACGTCCCTTAAATAAGCTACTGAAGGTAATGGGGCCCTTTCTATGTCCAGCTGTGTTTTGTCAACAACAAATTGTTGCTGTTTTTTTGTGTTGAATATATGCTATATGGTAATTTATGGACCTAATAGGTATCTAAAGCCATTTGCACACAACAAAATATGTATTTTATCAAAGTAATTGTTGATGCCTTATTTTGGTTGCTGATCCCTTATTTTCGAGGCTGCTGGTCCCTTATTTTCAAATCTGTAAGTTGACAGCTATGTTATCTGGTATTCAACTGAATCTCACTCACAGTGAGGCAACAGGCGACTCCTATGGAAGTTGTTGCTCAGACTCTTTTAACACTTTGGGACTTATTTTGAAGAGAACATGCCTAAGTACCACCACACCACTAAAACCTTACTGCAGTTGTGGCCAGTTAACTCTCTGGCATTTCCCCCTCCTGATTGTTCAAGAGGTGCTATTTAGGTATAGAGGGTGGCTTTCCAGATAGTCTCTAGAACAATTAAGCAGGAACCTGTCTGGAGTAGCAGCAGCTGCAGGAGGCAAATGTCTGTCTTGGGGATCAGAAGACTTGCATAAAGGCATCTCCAGCTGGACATGAGTAAACCAGGCTGGCTGTACTCAGGGCTGACCCAACCATAAAAGCAAGCAAGGAAACTGCCTGGGGTGCCAATATGGCAGGGACACCTATTTCAGTTATGTAGTGTTAATTTATTATATGTACCCCACCCATCTGGCTGGGTTTCCCCTGCCACTCTGGGCGGCTTCCAACAAATATTAAAAATACATAAAAATGTCGCACATTAAAAACTTCCCTGAAGAGGGCTGCCTTCAGATGTTTCCTAAATGTCAGGTAGTTGTTTATCTCTTTGACATCTGATGGGAGGGCGTTCCACAGGGCGGGCGCCACTACCGAGAAGGCCCTCTGCCTGGTTCCCTGTAGCTTTGCTTTCTCGCAGTGAGGGAACTGCCAGAAGGCCCTTGGCACTGCACGTCTGCAAAAAGGTTGTTTAGTACTCACTGACTGCGTGCTGCTTGTTCATTGTGAGGGGCGTGATTGAGGACCTCGTAGAAGTTTCCGGAGGCTCTTCAGAGACAGACCCTTGCACTGCAATCAGTGGTGTTTTTTTTTTGTGTATGTGTGTGTGTTTCGGGAAATAACTGCATTGCAATCAGCTGTGATATTTTTCGTCAGGAAACACAGCCAGAGATGCCAGCTTGAGAGAGTGATGTTGTGACGTTGCGACATCGCAGTGAGCATCACGCCTCCCTCCCTAAATTGGGCATAAGCTTCCTAGCCTTTGGGAAGGAGGTGCCAGGATTTAATCCTCTAATTTACCAGGAACGTTTAGGGGTCAGCCCAGTCCCGCTAGTCCACTGACCACACACCACAGATTGCAATACAGTGGTACCTCGGGTTACAGACGCTTCAGGTTACAGACTCTGCTAACCCAGAAATAGTACCTTGGGTTAAGAACTTTGCTTCAGGATAGGAACAGAAATTGTGTAGCGGCGGCAGTGGGAGGCCCCATTAGCTAAAGTGGTACCTCAGGTTAAGAACAGTACGGACCTCCAGAACGAATTACGGTAAGTTCTTAACCTGAGGTACCATCCAATAAGGATGTCATTAAGGGCCTTCTGATCTTCACTAACCATAACAAATTGCCAGTCCTAAAATATCAAAAACTTGTAGCACAAGAGACAAATAACAGCAGAAAACGATGTGCTAAAAAGCTGGGTTAGTTTAGCAACATTCCTCAGCTCAGCAGGTCAGATAGCAGTAAAAAAATTAAATGTTTCTACGTGGCAGTGGATGGCTAAGGGCTACAGAGTCTGTCCTTTAATTAGGCAGAGGGAGGCAGTTTTACGAATGGGCAACAAACCGTTAGCGATTTAATTTATTATTGCTGTGCTTTTTACTACCAGGGAAGAGGAAACACACTTACGTAGAAAGCTGGTTCATAGTGAGTCAGGCTGTTGGTTCCTCAAGCTGGGTATTGTCTATGCTAACTGGAAGCGGCTATGCAGGGTTCCTAAGAAGTGACATTCACAGCCTTTCTCTAAGATTCTGAGGACATCATAGCTGCTCTCCTGCTGTGCTATGATGACCCTTCGCTTTTTCTGGGATTTTCTGCCTCAGGTGCCAGGAACGACTTGGCCTTGAGTTGGAGGGTGGGATGTCGTTGCCTGCTCCACCTCAGATTTGAACTGGAGCCTCACTGACTTGTTTGGATTAAGGTGCACATGCCCAAATGATGCCCCTTCCAAGGCAGACTGGTCTACACCTGCAGAGATCCAGCCCACCCTGTCCTGTCAGCTTTTGGGAGCATTCAAAAGAGAACATAGAAGTACGGGCGGGGGGGGGGGCAGAGAACAAAGATTTGATGATGTCATGTAAGTTCCCCATAAAAGTGTGTGTGTGTGTGTGTGTGTGTGTGTGTGTGTGTGTGTGAAATTCTAGAGTGAAGTAGTGTGGAAATATTCTTGGTTGATTATTTCTGAGATTTGAAGGAATAGAGTGACCTCTAGTGATTAAGTTGCTTTTTCATCATTTTGGATGTTTTGGAACATCCATTTGCTATATAGACAGTATTTGTTCTGCATGCTTTGTTTGGGGTCATTCATTATGGCCGAAATGGGTTTTCTTATCCTCCATTAAGTACCCTGGTTAATTATGAAAAGCCCACAGGTAACCATATGAATTCCAATTGTTTTTTCATAGGGTACATTTCTGGGTTTCGAATAATCCAGAGGTATGTGAGCCCAGAAGTATACAAACTTTTCCTTCAGTTTCCATAAATGGAAAAACGGTGGCAAATCCTTGAACATTTCAATACTTATGAAGTCAGAAGAAGTCAAGAAGGTATTAACAGAGCGCAATATGATTTGATGACCAACTGGATATTTGAAAATAGTTAACTGCTACTGCCCTTTAACTGATTTACCCACTACATAGAATTGGAAGGGACCCTGTGCAATGCAGGAATTTCAACACGACATGGTCCCCCATCCAATTTGAAAACATACTTCACTTTGCAAATGTCCTAGCAGTTTTATTGCTGCACCACTAAATGTACACATTGCAATATGTACATGCCTACTGTTTGAGAACTCTAGAGGAAGGAAACACCTTTTCCTTTTGTTTATGTAGTTAAGGCAAAGGATCCCTGGATGGTTAAGTCCAGTCAAAGGTGACTATGGGGTACAGTGCTCATCTCGCTTTTCCGGGTCATGTGGCCAGCATGACTAAATCACTACTGGCACACAAAACACAGGTCAGTTTCACTTGGGTAGGAAGCTTCAAAGGCAAATGAATGGCCTGCAGGACAAACCATTCCTATATTTCTTTTTCAACATATCTGGCACAGGGAGGAGGGAGCTAGAAAACCTATACAGATTGCACGGGAGCAGGGACTTCAAAAGTCCTGTCTAAGTCCCATTGAAATTGTGGGAACTGTGCAAAAGCTTCCATTCAATAGAACAGGGGACAGCAAAATTTTCAGCAGGGGGATAGTCCACTGTCCCTCAGACTTGTGGGGGGCCAGACTATATTTTGAAGGGGAAAAAAATGAACAAATTCCTATGCCCTACAAATAACCCAGAGATGCATTTTAAATAAAAGCACACATTCTACTCATGTAAAAACACGCTCATTCCCGGACTGTCCACGGGTTGGATTTAGAAGGTGATTGGGCTGGATCCAGCCCTTGGGCCTTAGTTTGCCTACCCATGCAATAGAAGCTGTAGAAACAGAACAAACCTGCAGTGATAACCCGAGATCATGCAAAGATTGTTCTGATAGGACATCTAGTGTGACGATTACAGCATATCCCTCCATTTTCTGTTTTTCCTTTATTGTTTCTGGCGAGTTTTCTCTCTTTCTCCACTCTCAGTTAGTTGCCAGTGTTTTTACTGCACAGTGACTCTCACTGGGTCTAGATGGGGTGTGAGAATTCAAACTGTCTGACTAATCTAACAGCTGGATAAATAACATTGCCAACTGAAGTTATTGTTGGCAGCTATCAGTCTTGGAAGACAATTGAAGAGTGTGCCTTCAGGGGTAAAGTCAAACCATTGCAGACTTACGCGTCTGCTGCGGCTGTAGGGACTGATACAGGGTAATATATTAAATGTGTCAACCATTTTGGATGAATGGGGTTCTGACAAAGGTTGTTAAGCTCTGCAGCAGTTTGGAATTAGGAATATCCATATATTCCTAACTCTTAGTAACAGTTACAGATAGGTAGCCGTCTTGGTCTGCCATAGTCAAAACAAAATTTTTTTTTTCTTCCAGTAGCACCTTAAAGACCAACTAAGTTAGTTCTTGGTATGAGCTTTCGCGTGCATGCACACTTCTTCAGATACACTGAAACAGAAGTTGCCAGATCCTTCTATATAGTGAGAAGGTGGGGAGGGGTATTACTCAGAAGAGTAATAGTAATGGAAAGAGTAATGGAAAGAGAAGCTGCTGAATTGCAACTCATTACCAAACTTAAAACCATGGAGAGACCTGGTCTGAACAAAGACATTGGATTCTTATCTCATTATACATGACAAAGCCATTTTTCACCTTCTCACCCCTTGCTTTTTCCTGTAAGACCTATTGCAGTCCTTAAGAGTCGTCAACAGGCTCATCACAGCTATCTGCCAATCACCCATTCCCACCACCCTTCTGAGTAATACCCCTCCCCACCTTCTCACTATATAGAAGGATCTGGCAACTTCTGTTTCAGTGTATCTGAAGAAGTGTGCATGCACACGAAAGCTCATACCAAGAACTAACTTAGTTGGTCTTTAAGGTGCTACTGGAAGAAAAATTTTTTTTTTTGTTTTAACTCTTAGTAAGGTTGCAAAATAGACCCCTGCTTTCCCCACCCTCAAGTAATTAGATTAAGTCTATAGACACACATTAACTTGCAAATGATGGTGTTTGTTCAAGCTAATCTAGTGCACCTAAGTGCCTGATTTTATTTGATTGGAATTCTCAACGAGAAGAAGAAAATCTTGATTATGAGCACCACACAAAAGCATCAACAATCATGTAGTGTTGCCGGTGATTTATAACTTTGCCGTCCAGTTCCTTCCTGAGGAGGTCAGTTTGCTGATTTCCCCTTTCTTTGGCTTTCCTTTTCATCCTGGTAGGAGGTGAGAGGCAACAGCAACACGACAAAAGGTCAACAACACTGCGAACATTTAGAAATACATATTTAGGAAATTTGCAGATAGTCATTACAAGTTATGTAGATATTTGCATTCAGAGAATCTAATGACGAGTGTTTTTATGGAAGAATGAATGCCTTTTTCAGACTATTTAAAGAAGCGTTATAGTGTGATGAACTTGCCAGCAGGGTTTGAGCTATGAACAACAGAAGGAATTAGATTATAATGTTGTGGCTTTCATTTGATAGCTAGAAGATAGGGTGCAAGGGAGAAACAGCAACTCCATGGAAAATGGGGTGGGAAGTCAATAAAAATAAGAGAAAAGATGAAAGTGTGTTTTGACTGTGTATGTTAAAAAAGTTGAAATTTAGTAAAGCAATTTTACCAATAAGTATTTACTAAAAAAGTAGGAATCAGTGAGGAGGAAGAATAGGCTGCCTTTATGTCTTCCACTTCATTCCCTTTTTAGGTAACATATTACAATTGTTGTAGCTTTTCTCCCAACAGTGACACCTCCAAAGTACACTGGGAATTGCATTTTTACCCCTCACAAAGCTACAATTCCCGACAGCCTTAACGAACTACAGTTCCCAGGATAACAGGGCAGTCTGCTTTCCAATGTCTCGAGGGTGGGGCAGGATGAAGGTGGGGGGGGTGGAAGCTGCATTCCTAAAGCTTCAAACCTCAAACAGTCCAGCCCCACTAATTACAGTGGTACCTCGGGTTACATACGCTTCAGGTTACAGAGTCCGCTAACCCAGAAATAGTACCTCAGGTTAAGAACTTTGCTTCAGGATGAGAACAGAAATCGTGCTTCAGCGGTGCAGCGGCAGCAGGAGGCCCCATTTGCTAAAGTGGTGCTTCAGGTTAAGCACAGTTTCAGGTTAAGAACGGACCTCCGGAACGAATTAAGTACTTAACGCGAGGTACCACTGTATTATGATTTTGAGAGGAACGTCAAGCTGGGACCTTGAATATACATCCATTTCACACGTGTTTGTTTCAACCCTATCTTACCTCTCATTTACGATGCCGCCCTACATTAACGGTTACATTCTGCTTCCCAGTTCTCTGGTATGACATCAGAAACCAGTTGTTTAAACTTATGAATGGGACAAGCCGCTTCACAGCCTGGCAAAACGAGCTGTTCAGGTGGAGCAACAGTACTGGTCCGATAGTACATCTCGATGGTGTACTCGCTGAAAAGAAGAAAGTCAGGTCACCCCCTGATTGGATTCCTATGTGGTCATTCTCATAAGATGCAGCCATATATTGCCCAGGGACATTGGCGCTAACTCCAGGGGGCCGGGGGGGGCGGGTACCCACAGAACTTTTGCTGTGGGTGCCTGGCCTCCACCCCTGCCCCCGCCGCCCACTATCCCTGCTGTGCACTGCTGCTGTCTGGCAATGCCCCCTCCATTTCTTTCCTTCAGTGCATCTATCTTGCAATTCAAGCGTGTCCCCACTTGCCCTCTCAAGGACACCTTTGCATGCACCACAATGGGATTTGTGCAGAGGTGGCAAAACACTGAAGGACCTACATGCAAAATGCAACTGTTGCTTCAGCAGCTGCCTTATGTCTTAAGACCGTCGATGTTGCTGGACGACAACCCTGATGGCTGGTCCAGCTGTCTAGAGATGAAAGCAGCTCTAGTCCAACAACATCTGGGGACTCTAGATTGAAGAACGCTGGCACAAAGTGTGGCTCAACCCTTCTAATCCCTTTCTGTCTTTCAAAGGCAGGTACAGTTAATTAATCCGTTCCGCGAGTCTCTTCGTCTTGCGGTTTTTTTGTCTTGCGAAGCACGGCTATTAATGGCTTAGCGGCTTAGCGGCTATTAACGGCTTAGCGGCTTAGCGTCTATTAACAGCTTAGCGGCTTAGCGGCTATTAACGGCTTAGCGGCTATTAACGGCTTAGCGGCTTTAAGAAAAAGGAAACAAACTCGCAAGAACTCGCATGACGTTTCGTCTTGTGAAGCAAGCCCATAGGGAAATTCGTCTTGCAGAACGACTCAAAAAACGGAAAACTCTTTTGTCTTGCGCATTTTTCGTCTTGCAAGGCATTCGTCTTGCGAGGTACCACTGTACACCTCAGCCATTCACCTATGAAATGCACTTCCAATAGCATTTTGGACAGCTGGGTGTCAAGCTCAAACACAGAGGAATGCATACACTCCAACATTTCTCCAATGAAAATAGGGACGTCCCATTCCATAATGATAATTCATACCCCACACATCTTACTGGGTTGCCCCAGCCATTCTGGGCAGCTTCCAACGTACCATATTTTTTGCTCTATAGGACACACTTTTTTCCCTCCAAAAATTAAGGGGAAATGTGTGTGTGTCTTATGGAGCGAATGCAGGCTCCTTGGCTTCAGCGATAGCAATGCAAAGCCTCCGAAGCACAGAAGGAGTGCTCCCGCCGCGCTCCGGAGGCTTTGCGTTGCTTTCACTGAAGCCTGGAGAGCGAGAGGGGTTGGTGCGCACCGACCCCTCTCGCTCTCCAGGCTTCAAGGATAGCTGCCTGAAGCCTTCGGAGCACAGCCCAAATTCCTGCTGCGCTCCGCAGGCTTCAGGTTCCTTTTGCTGAAGCTGGGAGAGCAAGACTCTCCCGGCTTCAGCAGAGAGGGAGAGCTGCGCAGCGTCCCTTCAGCCAAGCAGGAGGAGAAATGGAAGGGGCTCCATTTCTCCTGCCGCTTCGCTGAAGGGGCGCTGAGCAGAGAGGGGGAGATTTTTTTCTTCTTGTTCTCCCCCTCTAAAACAAGGTGCGTCCTATGGTCAGGTGCGTCCTATAGAGCGAAAAATACGGTATATAAAACATGATAATATGTTAAACATTAAAAACAACCTTCCCTATATAGGATTGCCTTCAGACAGCTCAGGGCTGGGATAATTCCATACCCTCCAACATTTCTCCAATGAAAATAGGGACTTTCTAAGGAAAAGTGGGAAGTTCTGGGATCAAATCAGAAACTGGGACAGCTTCTCTAAATTGGGGGTTTCCTTGGAAAATAGGAACACTTGGAGAGTCTGGGAACGCAACTTTTTTTTTACTCATTTTAGCAGTGCACAAATTGTGAGAAGAAATACTGTGTTCTGTGCAAGTTTGAGAAGGTGAGTGAATCTTGTTTACCCAATATACCATTGCTGATTATTTTATCTATGCATCAGTACTTACGCATTGTCTTCTTGATATAGCTCAAAAAAATGGCAAGCGGCGAAGGGAGGTAGATGTTCTTTGAAAACACCCAATGCTACCTGGAGAGCTGCTAGCGTGACATCATGCTATAAAAAGAAAATAAAGAATTCCTTACTACTGACAGAAGTGCGTTTGTGTATAGAGTACTTAGACACTGTTAGCTCTAAGCCGGGCTGGCCCACCCATGAGGCAAGGTGAGATGACTGCCTCAGGTGGCAAGTTGCACAGGGGCAGCAGGTAACGATGTCAATCTTTATTTCCCCTTTGTACCTGAGGCAGATCTTCACTACATTTTGTGTCCACCTCAAGTGCCAAAATGTCTTGGGCGGGCTTTAAGTTACAAGGATGCTGTATCAGACAAAGTCCTCCACTGTGGTCTATGACATGCGATGGATTTAATTGCAAAAGGACCCCTTTCGCAAGATTACCCAAGCAAGAATTTAAAGAGAATGAAATGTGCAGCCCCGGGGATGTAGGACCTTGTTTCAGACATTTATTCAGTATTGTTTAAACATGTAGTTACTTCACATTTGTGCTTCATTCTGCATACATCCATCTGAAATAAAGTTTATGCTACTCACTCTTCTGCATATGAATCTAGGACTGTATACACATATTGTACATAAAATGTGTGTACTCCAGTCATGCAATCTATCTGCCCTAAAAGGGATTGCACAGGCAGGTCCTATGTATAAACAATGGAAAGGTAGAGTATGTCCCTGTTGGGTCTCCTTGATCTTTCAGGGGTTTTTATTGCCACCAGCCATGGAATTCTTCTGAGAGACTATCTGAGTTGGGAGTAGGGGAAGTTGTTTTGCAGTTGTTCTGTTCCAACTTGGATGGTTGTTCCCAGAAGGTGGTGCTTTGGCAAGGTGGCTTGGGTGCCGTGGGGTTCTGCAGGCTTTGATTTACCTTCCATTTTGTTTAACGTTTACAAGAAAGTACTGAGTAGGGTTATTAAGCATTTTGGAGTCAATACGCAACTCTGCTCCCTGAGGGGAGGAGAGGCACATGTCTATATCCAGCGCCAATAAGAAAGTAAAACTTGACAATGTGAATTATGTAAGAACCTGTCATATTCATATTGAAAAATGAATGATTTGTGGTTTGGAATGCAGAATGTGAGCGGTAACAGAATGGAGAGAGCCCTTTAGCAAATACATGCCAGCACTGAAATTGACAACATGTTACAAGACACTTGGGATCTCCCCTTCCTGCCCTAGAACATGACTCCAGAATCTAGCTAATATTTATTTATTTTTTGCTTTATTGTTGTCTTTTAAGTTATACTCATGAGACCTGGGGGTGGCCTTGAGGTTGCCTTCAGTATCAGTGAGATGTTGCGTTAATCTTCTATATGTGTGAGATTTCCACTTCTGTTTTGCAGAAAGAGCACACCACACCTGACCTAGGTTGGAGGGCTCTGCAGGTTTCCTAGCCTCAAGCCTCCCCATATATTCCCAAGTACAATGTACTGTGTGGGGCCCAATCCGAATCAGGAGGGCAGGGTCACAGATCAGGGGCACAGCTGCTTTCCCTTCAAATTTAAAAGTGTTAGCTTTCAACCTAACTTTTAAAATATGTGACGAACGTACAGTACTGTGGGGTTCCACCGCCAGCCTTCAGAAGAGGTCCGGGGACAGCGGGGAAGACGCGCTGCGCTTCCCCTCTGTCCCCGGAGCTTGCGGGGCTGGCAACGGGGAGAAGCGATCTTCTCCCCGCCGCCAGCCTTCAGAACAGGTCCGGGGACAGAGGGGAAGGCGCACTGCGCTTCCCCGCTATCCCCGGAGCTTGCGGGGCAAGCTTCGTCTTGCGAAGCAAGCCCATAGGGAAATGCGTCTTGCGAAGCGGCTAAGAAAACAAAAAACTCTTTCGTCTAGCGAGTTTTTCGTCTTCCGAGGCGTTCGTCTTGCGGGGTACCACTGTAATGTGAATTGAGTAGACAAATAGTGTTGCCAAACAGAAAGGGGAGCTAGAAAGGAGCAGGAAAAATGTGAGCTATAGAAGGTTTGGTCAATTTAAAAAATGTCCATACGTACAGCTGAATACATTAACATTTTTCTTCCATCAGTAGTTTGTGTCATCTGATGCAAAATATCTTTCACAAGGAGACCTTAATGGTGATGAAAAAGAATACAAATGAGGGTGAAACCAGGAAGCCATTCCAAGCCTTTCAATCCCATTTATCACTGTGATGACTCCTCCCTGCTCCCCAAAAAGCTGGGACTGAGAACATCTAACTTTGTTGTTGTTGTTGTTGTTGTTGTTTTCAAGGTGATATGGAATCCTAGCAATGCCCTCCAAACACAACCACTGTCACCAATAATAACGTGATCAATACATGTCGTAGAGCCTGGCTGTTTCCCTGGCAGAGGTTGGCAACCATAAAGGCGTTTGCTCATCACTCTCTGGATGGTGACGGGAGCAGCCTAGGCCCATGCTGGACGGGTGCAGAGGTAGGCATACACACATACATGTGCTTTTGCACACATGAGTCATGTGCCCCTTGAGGTATGTGTGTCCAACCCTCAGTGCAGCCCCTGAGGCAAAAAAAATTAAAAAATTAGCTGCCCCCACTTAAGATAAACAAGAATACATGCATGTCATATTGAATTTTCCCTCCTTACCTCCTTGTAGTTTTGATTTTTCTACTTTTTTGTGTACCCCAAACATGGCATGTAAAGAAAAGGCCAAAAGCTTTCCCAATTCGTCCATGGCTTGATCATCAGCCCAGTTTGGTCGAGGCTGGTTATGGATTTTCTACAGTTAGGAAAAAAAGAAAGTTTTTTCCCTCCTGTGATCCATGCCCTCCCCCCCCCCCTTCACAGTTACCTCTTCTCTTGTTTCATATCTATATTTAGGAAAACCCATTACATGCCACCTTTTGGTTTACATAAAGTGGCTCACAACCACCAACAAAAACCAGAGCCGATAAAAACATGTCATAATGAGAGCAGGCTGGGGCTGGATCTACACACAGTTTAAAAAAAAGGTGTCACATGTTTATAACACAGTTATAATGATATAGTTGACTGAGTGTAGCTGAGTCCTTAGTCTGAATAAATTTCTGTGGTTCTAAGATTAGAGTTAGACTAAATAGGTTTTTGGAGACGGCTCCCCAACCCTGTGACTCTGGTGTTTAAATAAAATGACTGCTAGAGTGGTCAGCCAAGATGGACGAGCTTAGCCTGATAGATTCTCCTTTTTGGGAGAATGGGCCTTTCCATAACTAAAGAGGTGGCCCAGTACAGGTGATGTGTTGCCTGTGGCACAGAAACTAAGTAGCCGGAGCTCATTATGGGACATTTATTTCTTCCCTTTCCCCTTCCCTGGTGACATAGGAGCCAACTCCTAGAGGCCACAGTCCCTTCGGGTCCCCCAATAAAATATTTGAGGGGGGTAGGCCCAAAGTTGTTAGGCATTGCCCCCAAATGGCGTGTGTATGCCACACCATGTGATTGATTACGGGGGTAGGGCTTACCTGCCCCCCATATTTTATTCAAGTTGGCACCCCTGGGTCTAAACAGTAGCTTGGACCACTCTGCCGTTTCTGTTGCTATGGTGACACAAGCAGTATTGAAAACAGGGCCGCTAATCACACTGGTGGAGGAAGAGGGGTGTGGAGGGAGCGCACGCCCCCGGGGCGCATGCTAGCCCCGCCCTCACCTGCTCTCCGCCCCGTGGTGCTGAAGCATGAAGCTCCGCCATTGGCTAATCATTGTTCCACACGAAGTGCTCTCATTTGCCTTTGGTTGCCAGATCTTGTTCTAACCTATTATTTTGTTGTTGTTATTGGAGCCGGATGAGTGATAAAGTTTTCTTAGAAATACCTGAACAACTAAAGCATCGTATGCCTTCCAGAGTTTGAGACTTTTATAATCCAGAACCGTTGGCAAGTCGTATCCCATGTTAGCTGCCATTTTACCTAGAAATTCCTGAAAGAGAAAGAGCAGAAGGATCAATAAATCACTAAGTGCGAATGGGTACGCAGGGATCAATAGCGCCTGTTCCTGCAGGGATTGGCATCTTATGATTTGGCAAAGTTTAGCCCTGTCCTTTAATACTGTACAGGCTTTTCAAGAATTAGATCAAGGGAAGTAATAGTGCCACTGTATTCTGCTCTGGTCAGACCTCACCTGGAGTACTGTGTCCAGTTCTGGGCACCACAGTTCAAGAAGGACACTGACAAATGGAACGTGTCCAGAGGAGGGCAACCAAAATGGTCAAAGGCCTGGAAACGATGCCTTATGAGGAATGGCTAAGGGAGCTGGGCATGTTTAGCCTGGAGAAGAGGAGGTTAAGGGGTGATATGATAGCCATGTTCAAATATATAAAAGGATGTCACATAGAGGAGGGAGAAAGGTTGTTTTCTGCTGCTCCAGAGAAGCGGACATGGAGCAATGGATCCAAACTACAAGAAATAAGATTCCACCTAAGCATTAGGAAGAACTTCCTGACAGTAAGAGCTGTTCGACAGTGGAATTTGCTGCCAAGGAGTGTGGTGGAGTCTCCTTCTTTGGAGGTCTTTAAGCAGAGGCTTGACAACCATATGTCAGGAGTGCTCTGATGGTGTTTCCTGCTTGGCAGGGGGTTGGACTCGATGGCCCTTGTGGTCTCTTCCAACTCTATGATTCTATGAATAAAAGGATCAGTTTCTTCACTTCCCAGATGATGGGAAGGGAGCAAATTGGGGGCCCTTTCCCGTCATTCTGACCTGCCACTCAAAGAAAGCGGAAGGGACCCTTCATTCCCTTCTAGTATTCAGAAGGGAAGGGGTTAAGCACACTGACATTGGACCCTGCAAATCTGGAAGTGCTCTTGTCTTCCCTGCCAAAACAACAAGACCATGGGTAGGCAAGCTAAGGCCTGGGGGCTGGATCCGGCCCCATCGCCTTCTAAATCCAGCCCGCGGACGGTCCGGGAATCAGCGTGTTTTTACATGAGTAGAATGTGTCCTTTTATTTAAAATGCACCTCTGGGTTATTTGTGGGGCATAGGAATTCGTTCATCCCCCCCCCAATATACTCTGGCTCCCCACAAGGTCTGAGGGACAGTGGACTATCCCCCTGCTGAAAAAGTTTGCTGACCCCTGAACATGACAATCTGTCTAGACATCTTTCCCTTTTGGGAAAATTTATTCTCTGTTTATTTTGCAAGCAAGTGAGAACAAGAGAAATAAAACACTTCAAAGCTACATATGCAAGTACATGTGTTGCATTTTCAGATAGAGAAAGAGTTTCCCTATTGGTCAGTTGATACATCTCTTGTTTTAAGTTTTAAAAAATGACCTGGAAGAAAACAGCGGCGACAAATTTGTCATGAGCAAACAGGTTTATAGTCTGGCGCCACGACGGTTTGGCTGTCAAATCAGACATTTGCTGCACATTCCTCGGGAGGTCTACTCAAAAGTAAGACCCATTGACGTCAGTGGGACTGCCTTGCAGGGAATGCAGCCTTAAAGTCACCACCTCTCCCTTTCTTACCATGTGCTTTTTCACTCCTCCCCCGACTGTTTTGGATTCAAACGTTTCCTTTAGAAGTTGGCCATATTTCGGACATTTGGCTTTGACAGGAAAATACAGCAACTAAAATAAGAACAAATAAATAAAATGTATTAACTAACTACAAAGGCTTCCTGATGGTGTCTCCTGCCTGTGCATAATCCATGTGTCCATCCTAAATTTGGATTATGATTAATAGTCTGAGGTTGTTTGCACACATTCAATACTTTGGCAGGCGGGAAAATGCTTAAAGCTTGATGCTGTTGAGACTCTTGAGGCTGGAGTCTGATTTCTGTTGCATTACACCTCCAACCCAGCATTACAGGTCTAAGGCTTCTATTTCTCTCTCTTAATATATATATCTCAAACTCTCTTAATATACAGTGGTGCCTTGCAAGACGAAATTACTTCGTTCTGCGAGTTTCTTCGTCTTGCGGATTTATCGTCTTGCGAAGCACGGCTATTAACGGTACTTAGCGGCTTTAAGAAAAAGGAAACAAACTCGCAAGAACTCGCAAGACGTTTTCGTCTTGCGAAGCAAGCCCATAGGGAACTTCGTCTTGCGAAGCGACTCAAAAAACGGAAAACTCTTTCGTCTTACGAGTTTTTCGTCTTGCGAGGCATTCGTCTTGCGAGGTACCACTGTATACCTGTCTACACCTTGAATAGGTCTGTGTTCTCTCTGTTAATGTGTGCGTGCGTGCGTGCATATACCGTATTTTTTGCCCTATAGGACGCACTTTTCCCCCTCCAAAAATGAAGGGGAAATCTGGGTGCGTCCTATGGGGCGAATGCAGGCTTTCGCTGAAGCTTGGAGAGTGAGAGGGGTCGGTGCGCACCGACCCCTCTCGCTCTCCAGGCTTCAGGAAGACATCCGCAGCCCTGTGGGAGTTCCCGCAGGGCTCCCTACGCTGCGGATAGCAGCCTGCCGCCCGGCGAGAAGGGCGCCCTGAAGCAGAATGCCCCGCGCGCCGGACAGACATCAGCCAGCCCCACAAGCTCGGGGGACAGCAAGGAGGTGCAGTGCCGCCATCCCGCTGTTCCTCGACCTGGTTCGGTTTCCCCGACCTGCTTTTGGGGGGAAAATAAAGGAACCCCCCCCTTTATTCCCCCCCCCAAAACTAGGTGCGTCCTATGGGACAGAGCGTCCTATGGGATGAAAAATACGGTATATATTCTCTTTTAGGTTACCATGGATTCAGCTGGAATGGTAAAGAAAAAGTGATTTATATGTGTTGTATGTGCGATATAATATTGTGCCACCAGGAGGCGACATGGAGTCCTGTTTTTCTCTACCTGTTTTCCCTGTTTAAATTGACCACACTTTAAACTGAAACGCTTCTTTGATGTGTCTGGATCCAGCCCATGTTTTCATTGCACAGGGAGCAGGAAAGGTTAAAAATACCACACGCTTTCTTGCCTTGTCATCTGAACGTGGCACAGTATGAACTGGGATTGGTTGCCAAAGGATCTCTTTGTTCCAGATTTGGTTTCCTTTAGGAGGAAAGAGTCCAGCCAGATTGGCTTCAGCGCTCATAATGGTTCGATCAGTATCTGTACTTCGGACATAAATCTAGAGAGCGGGAAAAAGGAAAAGTGTAGTTATAGGATAGTGTTGGTTTTTTTTGATCCTACAACCGAAGGTATAATTCTATGTAAAGTTGATTTGAATCCCAGTAAAATACTCTCTTGGGGAGACTTGGACATTAAGCATATACCCCAAAGAGAAACAGAAGAAAGAACAACATTTGAGAATCATTGGTGAATATTTCTTCCCTTTTTCTGCCAGGAGCCATGAGGTAGATTTGACTGACAGGCCACCTGTTCCTGCGTGTTCACTCTGTTGTGGGGGCTGGTGAGTTCATGTGGGTATGTGAAAGTGTGAGTCGTGTCACTGGACTTCACAATTCATTTTCTCAGAATACAAACCATAGCGGTTCATAACATGTGCCTTAAAATGTGGCGAGCATTGGAACCCAATCCTTCTCCAGCTTTTGGTTTAGTCCAAGCCAGTGAAGAACCCCCTTCTCTTCCTCAATCACCAAATGCTGGGAAATGTCAATGATTTCTGGGGCTTATTCCCCAGTGTTGTTCTTATTCTTTTTGTTGTGAGTGTTATAATTTTAATTTATTCCCTGCCCTTCACCGTGAGGTCCCAGGGGATGTTACAACAATAATGGGAGTGGGTCAGAGAGGACCAAAGAAGAGGAGGACATTGGAGAAGAAAGAGAGGGTCCTTCAGCTTCTTTCCTCTGCTGCCATGCTTATAACAGTGGAGGAAGCATGGAAACAGACATACAGTGGTGCCTCGCAAGATGAAATTAATTCGTTCTACGAGTTTCTTCGTCTTGCGGATTTTTCGTCTTGCGAAGCACGGCTATTAGCGGCTTAGCGGCTTAGCGGCTATTAACGTCTTAGCGGCTTAGCAGCTTAGCGGCTATTAACGGCTTAGCGGCTTAGCGGCTATTAACGGCTTAGCAGCTTAGCGGCTTAGCGGCTATTAACGGCTTAGCGGCTTTAAGAAAAAGGAAACAAACTCGCAAGAACTCGCAAGACGTTTTCGTCTTGCGAAGCAAGCCCATAGGGAAATTCGTCTTGCGGAACGACTCAAAAAACGGAAAACTCTTTCGTCTTGCGAGTTTTTCGTCTTGCGAGTTTTTCGTCTTGCAAGGTACCACTGTACTGTATTTTTTGCTCTAAAAGACTCACTTTTCCCCTCCTAAAAAGTAAGGGGAAATGTGGGTGCGTCTTATGGAGCGAATGCAGGCTGCGCAGCTATCCCAGAAGCCAGAACAGCAAGAGGGATTGCTGCTTTCACTGCGCAGCGATCCCTCTTGCTGTTCTGGCTTCTGAGATTCAGAATATTTTTTTTCTTGTTTTCCTCCTCCAAAAACTAGGTGCGTCTTGTGGTCTGGTGCGTCTTATAGAGCGAAAAATACGGTATTTGGCAGCAGTCCCTGACACTGTGAGTAAGTTTAGAGCCCCAAAGGGAAATCATTTGTCGTTCCCTCCACACGCATTCTCCACTTCTGCTTGTATTTGCTTGTCCCGATCTAAAGAGCATGGGGAAACTCATCTGTTATGTTTCTATAAATGTTACTGCTAAATGAACAGGGGGGAAATCTCTTGTTAGCTCTGCCACTGCTGCTGGACAAGTAGATTTGGGGCACGTGGGGATGGGAATTATGAGTAAATTTGGGTAAATTTGAGTAAATAGGGGAAATCAATTCTCAGTTTCCCCTTGCCCTGAAGACACACATCCTCCACTTCTACTTGCAACTGCTTGTCCCAATCCAAAGTTCACCTGAAGTTTGACCCTAATGTTATGTTTGTATAAATGTTAACACTAAATGAACAGGGCTAACGTCTCTTGTTAGTCCCAATACTTGCTTCCTTTGGCTTGTAGTCAGTACTTAAGAAGCCCTCATATCTCTTCCTTATGAATTGGCCCAGTTCGTATTGCTGCTGCATTCCAAGCTGAGGGGAAAAGAAAAGAAAAGTAGGCATGTAAAACTGATTGATACATTTGGCTGCCCATTCTGAGGCTAAAGACTTTGCGTATTCTAGGATGACAATGTTGATTGTACATTACAGCATCATGAAAAAGCTAAACTCTGTTCTTTTTCACAACTTCAGGACAACACCAAGGTTAACACCTGTATTTAGATTCTGTTAACTTAAATAAATAAATAAAAATAAAACATTTGGAGTATATTTTGATTAATTAGTATCTTAATGAGCATGAAATAAATGTAAACATATGAAACAAAATATGCTTCCATTTCTAAGAGCAGCTATCAAACCTTCGTGAGTTGTGCGAATCCTTGTGGCCAAGCATCTTCGTTGACAACATTAGTGGGAAAAGATGAAAGGGGGCTTCTGTCGCCATGTCGGTAAACCTAGTAAAATGGTTCGGAGACCGTATTAGCTTTCAGAGAAACTAGAATTGTTTGCAATTTATCTGAATTAGACATTCGCTTTCTTGCCATAGCTCTAAAGATCAATATGACTATTTAATGAGGACATGCTGCAGATTACGTGGATAAAAGTGATGGGTTTGGAAACCCCTGTTCTAGAGGTAACAGATTTACAAAATAAAAGGCTGCCAAGAATACAGTTCTGTGCTGCAAATTATAAGTAATAATTTACATGCAACTATACTGGTGTTCATCCATAAAAAGGAAGCAAAGAAAGAATGAAACGTTTTCTTATTCTCAAAATACATATACTTTGCAAAATCAGCTCCCTGTCTCTTGAATTTATATTCAGGTTCAAGCAGAATATTCCATGCACTGTGTGTTCTTCACAAAGCTAGCCACTTTAAATTCAATTAAGCAAATGTTTGCCCAAGCTCTGGCGTATTTACTTACTTGTTTGATTTGACATTTTTATTCCCTGTCCTTCAGACAGTGCTTTTTTGTGTGATGGTACTCAGAAGTTCATGATCATCATCTCTCTCTGTCTGCTTCAGCCATTTTGTGCTGGCACCCACAACACTTTTTATCAAGAAATGAGTACTGCAACCTCATTTTTTACACCCTCTCTCAAAGCGCTGTGGTTTAGTATAGCCTTACTTTATCTGGTTCCTTCCCCCCTTTTTGACTACAACTCCCATCATCCCTGAACTTGGGCCATGCTGGCTGGGTTTGATGGGAATTGCTGTCTAAAGTAGCAAGTTAGGGAAAGCTGGTTTAATATCTGCACATGTCTTCTCCATCCCTCTCTTCCTCCCATGGAACTGCAAGGAAAAAATCAGAAACATTTGCTTCCTTTTTCAACCTAGGCTTAAACTGAGAGTTACAGATTATGGTTTTGCTGAATGACCAAGAGTCATAAACCATGGGTTTGAAGTAAACTGTTAAGGGCAAAGCACGGTTAAAACCAGCCACCGTTCGCCTCAGTTTGGATAAAAAGATGAACTGCAGTTAGTCGAACATGGAAGTAAATGCTTCCAGCTGTGATGGAGGAGGAAAGTGAATGGGGGAATTACAAACCCAATATTCATTCATGCAGTACTTAACCATAGTTTGGTATCACATCTGAATGCAGGCACCAGAAACACAGATACTGCAAGTCACTTTGCATGTTTTCATCCTCTGGTTGCCTCCAGTATAGACTATTACAATGCAGTGCACAAGGGTTGCCTCTGAAGACTGTGTGGAGATTGCTTCTCCAATATAATGTGTTTTGTATGTGAGCTGGCTAACTACATTGCAAAATTCAGAAAAATGTGAATTTACAAGGATAGCTGTTTTTCAGCTGCCATCATAGGAGCTAACTTCACCCACCCCCCATAAAATATTTGAGGGGGCTGCCCCCCCCAAAGGTTGCTGGGCATTGGCATTCAAATGGTGTGCATGTGCTGTGTCATGTGATCAATTATGTGGGGTGGGGCTTACCTGGGCCCCCCAATATTTAATTCAAGTTGGCATCCCTGGTTCAGAAACTGAAATGGAAAAATGAATTGAATTTTGCTCCAGTGACAACATAGAAATAAACTGGCTTTGTATGCCTATTTGATGAGATCCATGACGTGTTCTGTGAAGGTGGTACACAATGCTGTAAAGGTAAAGGGACCTCTGACCATTAGGTCCAGTCATGGCCGACTCTGGGGTTGCGGCGCTCATCTCGCTTTACTGGCTGAGGGAGCCAGCGTACAGCTTCCGGGTCATGTGGCCAGCATGACTAAGCCGCTTCTGGCGAACCAGAGCAGCACACAGAAACACCGTTTACCTTCCCGCCGGAGCGGTACCTATTTATCTACTTGCACTTTACGTGCTTTCGAACTGCTAGGTTGGCAGGAGCAGGGACCGAGCAACGGGAGCTCACCCCGTCACGGGGATTCGAACCGCCGACCTTCTGATTGGCAAGTCCTAGGCTCTGTTGTTTAACCCACAGCGCCACCCATGTCACTACACAATGCTATGGCTGGGTGCTAATTGCCTCTCAAAACACTCCATTCTGTTTGTGAGCAAAGGAATTGGGGGACAATTTTACCAAGTTTCTCCTGGGGAAGGAAAATTCCTCCCAACGGTGTCTTGGGAAGGAGGGCTCAGCAGCAGCAACACCACTGCTTTCATTTTCTCCTCTCTTTCTTGGAGCAAATGCGTTGGAAGCCTGGCCACCATTTTGCATGCTCTGCAATGCCCTGGACTGAACATCATTCCCAGGCATTGTGTAGGAAGAAAGAATTATGCAAAATGGCCTTCCTCCCTGCCTGCCCCCCCCCAAGGGAGGGGATGAGAAAATAAAAATATCTGAAATCATCCTTGAAATAAGACTATTGCACCTCAGCTGTACAAAATGCACATTATTATTCATGGAATCAGGCTATAGAATGAGGAATTGCACAAATCTGCAATGTCAAGGTCATTGTTAGCAATGAAAAGAAGACCTCATGCTTACCAATACAACATACTTCAGTTTCCTTCCTGTGATACTCGGGAGAAGCAGACCCAAGAACAGGATGAAGAAGGCGAAGCCACAGCTATTGAAATTGTGTAGCAGATGCATCACTGACCTCGTTGCTCCTGGCAGTAATTATGAATTGCCTAGTTAGTGAAGGTGGGAAGGGGAAAAGTTGTGTTTTATAAAGAGCAAACCAAGGGGTGGAAACTCTCTCTAAATCTCTAAATCGGCTCTGGATCCATTCCAGTCCGGCTTCCGCGCTGGTCATGGGACCGAGACGGCTCTGGTTGTCCTAACAGATGATTTCCGCAGGCAGCTGGATCGAGGCGGGTCGGGGCTGCTGATTCTTCTAGACCTGTCAGCAGCCTTCGACATGGTTGATCACGAACTCCTGGACCACTGCCTTGCCGACGTGGGGCTCCAGGGCACAGTCCTTCAATGGCTGCGCTCGTTTCTCTCTGGTCGGGGACAGAGGGTGGCGCTTGGGGGGGAATTGTCATCGCGCCACTCCTTGGTGTGTGGAGTGCCTCAGGGTGCGATACTCTCCCCGATGCTTTTTAACATCTTTATGCGCCCCCTCGCCCAGCTTGTCCGGAGTTTTGGGCTGGGTTGCCATAAGTATGCCGATGACACCCAACTCTGTCTGTTGATGGATGGCCATCCTGACTCGGCCCCAGACACACTGACCAGATGTCTGGAAGCTGTGGCTGGATGGTTACGTGGGAGCCTGTTGAAGTTAAAT
Source organism: Podarcis muralis (assembly GCF_964188315.1). Classification (NCBI taxonomy): domain Eukaryota; kingdom Metazoa; phylum Chordata; class Lepidosauria; order Squamata; family Lacertidae; genus Podarcis; species Podarcis muralis. The sequence continues at coordinate 47,818,972 of NC_135666.1, read as the reverse complement.
CCTTCGAAGACAGAGGTCCTTTGGCTGGGACGGGACGATATGGGATTGAGGGGGCAACTCCCATCTCTTGCGGGGGTGCAATTAGTGCCAGCACTGTCCGTTAAGAGTTTGGGTGTAATCTTCGATACCTCCCTCTCTATGGAGGCACAGATTACAGCTATAACAAAGGTGGCATTTTTTCATCTCCGCCAAGCTAAGCAGTTGGCCCCTTATCTCTCTCGCCCTGACCTAGCCACTGTGATCCACACGACGGTCATCTCCAGACTGGATTATTGTAACTCGCTCTACGTGGGGCTGCCCTTGAGACTGACCCAGAAACTCCAGCGGGTGCAGAATGCCGCGGCGAGACTCCTTATGGGGTCTTCGCTGCGAGATCACATTCATCCGGTACTATACCAGCTTCAGTGGCTCCCGGTGGAGTACAGGATCAGGTTTAAGGTGCTGGTTTTAACCTTTAAAGCCCTATACAGCCTAGGACCCTCGTACCTACGGGACCGCCTCTCCTGGTATGCCCCACAGAGGAACCTACGGTCTGCAAATAAAAACATCCTGAAGGTCCCAGGCCACAGAGAGGTTAGGCTGGCCTCAGCTAGAGCCAGGGCTTTCTCAGTTGCGGCTCCAATCTGGTGGAATGCTCTGTCACAAGAGACTAGGGCCCTGCGGGACCTGACATCTTTCTGCAGGGCCTGCAAGACAGAGCTGTTCCACCAGGCCTTTGGTCAGGGCGCAGCCTGACTCCCTCCTCTGGGAACCTGCACAGAATTTTGCTTAACGGTTGCCATCAATTTGATTTTAATTAATTTTTATAATGAAATGTTTTTAGAATGTTGGATTATTTGATTGTTTGATTATTTGATTGTTGTTAGCTGCCCTGAGCCCAGCTTCGGCTGGGGAGGGCGGGATATAAATAAAATTTATTATTATTATTATTATTATTATTATTATTATTATTATTATTATTATTACTATTATTATTATTTGATCTTGGAGTTTAACTTGATGGCTACTGATTTATGTATTTTTGTAATATAGTCAAGGACTGAAAAGGAAATGCCAAATTCTGTAGGACTGGAGGACCACACTTGCCTGGGGGATGTGCCCCATTGCTTTTCTCCAAAAGGAAGGCCACTTAGGTCTCTGCTTATGGGCAGGGAACCAAAGATAATGGGGAGGTTGCAGTCTCAGACTTCCAGGAAGAACATCAGGCAGAGGAGGAGGGGTCAAATTCTGTAGGGCTGGAGGACCACACTCGCCACCCAACAGATGCCCGGAGGCTGTGGCCTATGATTCTTCTCCAAAAGGAAGGACACGCTAGTCTCTGCTAATGGCTAGGCGGGCAGAAATACACCAGTGCTCTGCCATATTGGCTGTTCCTGGTTGCTAGTGCGCGTAATAAGTCATCCAGGACCGAGGTACAGATATGAAAGTGATGGGTGCAACCATAGACCAAGCGTATAGATAAGATATTCTGCATAGATAGCTATGCATAGAATCTCACAGTCTCACTTGAAGTATTCGCATGGGCAAATAATCATGGACATCAAGGTTCCACAGCATGGTCAGTCAAGGAGGACATCAGCACAACACAATACCATTAGCTCCATAGATTAAGTGCTCATTGAACAAGAGAATGTTAAAAAGTTTATTGCCAAGGGGAAACAACCACCAGTGGGCCATAATGGCATTAACCCTTAGCAGAAATTGAATTCAGACATCTAAGTTGTCATGACTGCCTCCTATGGGAACCCCTTCTTCTCCTTCCGTGGTTCAGTTTGCATGCCATACATCCCTGCATAACTTAAAGCACTGAATATTCCATTGTTACATCCATCAAAACTTATTTACACTCTTGAATTTATCTTAATGCTCCCAGCGTTTCTAAGTATACACAATTTTCACCCAGATATTCAATAAACATTTTCCAATCTTCTTCAAACGTATGTTCTCTTGTTCTATATGTTAGGTCTGCTGGCTGCATATATTCCATCAGTTTAAGTTGCCGCTCTTCTTTGGTTGGGACCTCGCTCGTTTTCCATTTTTGGGCTAACATGGGTTGCAGTAGTGGCATACATAAATAACGTCTGGTAATCTGACACCTGGGAATTTCCATCTGAATTATCCCCAACAAAAAGGACTCTGGTTTTTTTGGGGGGAGGGGGAGTACTTTAAAACATTTTTTTCAGGTCATTATAAATTATTTCCCAGTACTCTTTTACAAGTCCACCGCATATGATGGAACGCCCTGAGTGCTCACTGGAAGGACAGATCCTGAAGCTGAGGCTCCAATACTTTGGCCACCTCATGAGAAGACTCCCTGGAAAAGACCCTGATGTTGGGAAAGATGGAGGGCACAAGGAGAAGGGGACGACAGAGGACGAGATGGTTGGACAGTGTTCTCGAAGCTACCAGCATGAGTTTGACCAAACTGCAGGAGGCAGTGGAAGACAGGAGGGCCTGGAGTGCTCTGGTCCATGGGGTCACAAAGAGTCGGACACGACTAAACAACAACAATACCCTGAACCTCATTGCATCTCCAGATGTACTTCCACATATCTGTCCGGATTCTTCCAGCATTAATCTCCATTGGATGTCCATGAGTTCTACTGTTAGGAGAGAGAGTGATGGAGAAACTGTTCCCTAGCCACTATATCTATGCAATGAATAATTTTATAAACTTCTCTCATGTTACCTCTCAGTCACCTTTTCGCTATACTAAAAACTTTCTTCGGAGGTGAGTCACTTGATTATTTTGGTTGCCCTATTCTGAACCCCTTCCAACTCTGCAATACCCTTTGTGAGGTGAAGGGACAGTACACAGTATTCAAAATGACTGGCCAAAATTCAAATTACAGCTAGTGGGAGCTTCCGCCATTCCAAGCGGCTGGCCTGGGGATTCCCCTACTGCCAAGCGCCCAGACCAGCGTTGCTCCCTGAGGCTCAGAGCCCACTACTAAGAGCTTGGGTAGGCAAACTAAGGCCTGGGGGCAGGATCCGGCCCAATTGCCTTCTAAATCCAGCCCACGGAAGGTCCAGGAATCAGTGTGTTTTTACATGAGTAGAATGTGTCCTTTTATTTAAAATGCATCTCTGGGTTATTTGTGGGGCATAGGAAATCGTTCACCCCCCCTCCAAAATATAGTCCAGCCCCCCACAAGGTCTGAGGGACAGTGGACTGGCCCCCTGCTGAAAAGGTTTGCTGACCCCTGACTAAGAGCCACAACCGCCACCCATCCCAGGACTGGGTAAGCAGCCATTATAACCACAAGGTCCTGTTCCTGATCATTCCCCACCAGTTCAGACCCCATAAGTATAAATGTGAAATTAAGATTTTTTTAATGCCAGCATACATCACTTTCCACGCGTTTACACTGAATTGCATTTTACATTTAATTGCCCACCCACTAAGTTTGGAGAGGTCCTTTTGAAGCTCTTTCACAATCTCTTTTGGGTTTAACAACCCTGAACACTTTAGTCTCCTCGGCAAACGTTGCCACCTCACTTGGCAATCACATACTATCAGCCCTTGAAGTGTTTAAAGCTAAACCCCAAGCACAGTTATTATACGGGGCTCAGATTTGGACAGGCACTCACCTCACAGAAGCTGTTCAATCTGAGTTCCTAAGGCAATTCTTCCCCCGTTCCATCCTGTGTTCCAAATGCTTCATTGCGCTTGGAGGCTAATCTCCCCTCTGTTGAATTACAGATTTGGCGTAGGACATTTAATTATTGACTTCGGCTAAATTTAAACCCCACTGATCTACTACCCTTAGTATCGCAAGATTGTCATGAGAGTGCTTGGACTAAAATTGTCAACCAAAAGCTTTACTTTTCAGGTTTAACAACAGTTGTTAATACTGGGCTTCAGTAAAGCAAATAATTTAATTAGACAGCGCCTATATGATATTGAGCGACAGAATAATTTCGCCACAATAAGGAAATTTTGTCCATGGTATGATTAATTTCTACCTAGCCATTCTGACACGTTGGCACCCTCTTTGCAAAATTTAACAATTCCAAAATACAGAGGCGCTTTCACTATTTCGCAAGATTGAATATGCTGCTTTTGGCTGTCCTTGAGGGTTGATTTCAAAAAATTATGCTGGAAAAATGGTTATGTCCATGTGGAGATGGCGGTATTGAGTCAGTGGCTCATGTGCTTCTGGCTTGCACTCTTCATAAAGATTTGAGGAGTGAGGTTGCTACCCCTCTATTATTGTCCACGCTGGGTTGCTCAACCATTGATACCGTGTCCTTTCTTTGAGCAGATCAAGATGATCAGAAGATAGCAAAAACTGCAAGGTTTTTTAGCAGAGACAATTAGAATAAGATCTATTATTTGATTATTGATGTAAACCTCCAAAATGTATTTTGTACAGTTAAGTTTTTACTTCTATCTTCCGTACATTTTATTTTATATTATTGTGATGGCTAGTGGCTGATGCAAAGAAGAAGAAGAAGAAGAAGAAGAAGAAGAAGAAGAAGAGGAGGAGGAGGAGGAGGAGGAGGAGTTTGGATTTGATATCCCGCCTTTCACTCCCCTTCAGGAATCTCAAAGCAGCTAACATTCTCCTTTCCCTTCCTCCCTCACAACAAACACTCTGTGAGGTGAGTGGGGCTGAGAGACTTCAAAGAAGTGTGACTAGCCCAAGGTCACCCAGCAGCTGCATGTGGAGGAGCAGAGACACGAACCTGGTTCACCAGATTACGAGACTACCGCTCTTAACCACTACACCACACTGGCTCTCAAATAAAGATTCTTCTGATCTTGCCACCTCACTGCTCACCCGTAATACTGCTGTTTAACAGATTCCTGATCCGGAGAGGACTTCTCCTCTTGTTGCATGATTGCCAAGCTTACTCGGGAGTATTTGGTGAGGTAGCTTGGCGAGAGCTTTTTTGAAAGGACATAGGCATCCATTATGGTCACAATTATGCTCCTTAGTTAATACAGGGCAACTAAGGACGGCAAGACAGGAGCTGAGTGTTCCTGGTTGTTAGGGTGATAGAGGTTATAATATTTTTCTATATCTGTGGTGTTTATTTTAAATTACGTTAAAAGTCCATTTGTTGTTTGTGTTCATGGTTGCCTCCAACCTTTTACATGATTGTACTGTTCCCTGAGGCAAAGCAAGAGACCACCAGCTTCTGAGGTGATTTCTTAGTTATTTATTCTTGGCTCATCAGACTTTCCCATTTGGCCCATGAAGCTGTTTTGGGCAAACCATAGCCACTTGCCCTACGCCTGATGTCATGCAGGTGAGGGCAGGGCTTGCCTGCCCCTGAAAGCACCTGACAACCAGGCACCTTCCCCATACCAAGTCCATCACTTTAGGAGCAAGAGGGCCCTTTAATTCAAATCACCAATCTTCTTTTGCTTGGCAAAGGTTCTCTCAAACCCTATTTGCCTTATAGAGTCCCCAGTTCCAGGTTTCTGGTAGCTCAAACATTCTCCCAACTACTGGTATTCTACTGCCACCATGTAAACACTAATATCTCTGACTGACTTTGCCACAGCAAATATGTTCTCAGATATGTTCTCTTGAACTGGAGCACTTTTGACTTGTTTGGATTAAGGTGCATGTGTCAGAGCTACACCCCTTCAGAAAGGCAGAATAGCCGTGCCAAAATGATCTACACCTGTGGAGATCATGATACTGTTCGGTTCTACTCCCCCGTCTTCCAAAAAATCAGGTTGGGCAAGTTATAGAAAGAAACCATAGGAACACAGAAAAACACAGAAGAACAATGTCATATAGGTAAAGGTAAAGGACCCCTGGACAGTTAAGTCCAGTCAAAGGCAACTATGGGGTGTGGCGCTCATCTCGCTTTCAGGCCGAGGGAGCCAGCGTTTGCCCATAGACAGCTTTGTGGGTCACGTGGCCAGCAGGACTAAACCACTTCTGGCACAGCGGGACACCGCGACGGAAACCATAGCGCACAGAAATGACGTTTACCTTCCCGCTGCAGGGGTACTTGTTTATCTACTTGCACTGGTGTGCTTTCAAACTGCTAGGTTGGCAGGAGCTGGGACAGAGCAATGGGAGCTCACCACATCAGGGGATTCGAACTGCCAACCTTCTGATCAGCACGACCAAGAGGCTCAGTGGTTTAGACCGCAGTGCTAACCACTCCCTTTAATGTCATATAACTTCCCTATAAAACACGAGTGGGGGGGGGGGAGTGGAAATTCTGGAGTAAAGTTCTGTGGGAACATCTTCATTTGACCTTAGTCTGATATTTTAAATAATGACATCTAGTGATTAACATGGTGTTTTTTTTACAATCTGTTTCATCAGTTTGGAATGATTTGGAATAACCATTCACTATATACATTTGTTCTGCATGCTTTGCTTGCAGCCATTTATTATGGCCTGATAACCACTGTTGGGAAGAAGAAGTTGGGAAATTATTTATAGAGCACAATATGATTTGATGAGCGGTTGTAGATTTTAACATGATTAACTGCCCTTTCATTGTTTAACCCATTACAGGTAAATGTACACATTGTGTGTGTGTGTGTGTGTGTGTATAGATAAAGATATAGATACAGTGGTACCTCGCAAGACGAATGCCTCGCAAGACGAAAAACTCGCTTGACGAAAGGGTTTTTGGTTTTTTGAGTTGCTTCGCAAGACGAATTTCCCTATGGGCTTGCTTCGCAAGACGAAAACGTCTTGCAAGTTTGCAGTGTTAACTCATAGCAACTCATGTTGCTGTACAGTGGTGCTTCGCAAGACGAAAAATTCGCAAGACGAAAAAAGTGGATATATATCTACTGTTTGAGAACTGTAAAGGGAGGTGAAAGGGAAGAAACAGTCACATAAACAAAAGCTAACAGAGAAGGAAAGGACATCCTTAATAGCTGTGTCATCGTTGACTTTGGGAATATAGAATCTGAATTATTTGTATTATTTACCATAACACAACAGAGTCGAAATGCCTTGACAACATTAATAAATTTAAGGGTGTCAATAATTTGGAAAATGCAGGTTAAAGACACAAACAAGTTCAAGGTTACCAGCATTAAGCCAAATACAAATCTAAAGGACAAGGTGGCACTGATGTTGATGGAACACCTGTCAGTTTCAGCTGAGTAGGAAGGCAAATGGTCTGCAGGACAAAACATTCCTATGTTTCTTTTTCATCTTATTTGGCAACAGGGAGGAGGGGGCTAGAAAACTTGTACACCTTGCACGGGAGCAGGGACTTCAAAAGTACTAACACCCATTGAAATGAATGGGAACTGTACAAGTGCTCACTTTCACAGTTATATAAGAATGATATTTGAAGAATATGGGGTTAATGTCCAAAATATGTTAACCATTTTTGATAAATGGACTTCTAAAAAAAGAATATGAAGCTCAGTTGCACATCTGAACTTTTTTTTTAAAAAAATCAGTATTTAAAAAATATTGTCAATAAGGTTGCAAAATCAATTGCTGCTCTCTCCCCAGGCTTTCGTTACCCGCCCCCCCCTGTCATTAGAGTTAGTATATAGACACACGTTAACTTGTAAATGATGCGGCAGACGGCAGTGTTTGTTCAAGTCAATTTTTGAATCTATTTGCTTGATATTTATTTGATCATAATAATTTCTGAGAAGATGAAAATCCTAATAATGAGAATCACACGGAAGCATCAACAGTCACGCAGTGTTTCTGGTGTCCTACAACTTATTTGCTGTCCGCTTTCCTTCCTGGGGATGTTAATTTTCTCATTTGCCTTTTCTTTGATTTTACTTTTCACCCTGGTAGAAGACGAGAGACAATAGCAACATGTCAAAAGGTGAACAACACTGCCATCATTTAGAAATATATTTTTGGGAAATACACATATATTTATTACAAGTTATGTATACATCTGTGTACCTGTATAATTATATTATTTGTACCCCGTCCATCTGACTGGGTTGTCCTGGCCACTCTGGGAGGCTTCCTCCCAAAATATAAAAACACAGGAGGACATCAGATGCTAAAAACTTCCCTATACTAGGTTGCCTTAACGTCTCTTCTCAAAGTCAGATAGATGTTTATTTCCTTGACATCTGATGGGAGGGCGTTCCACAGGGCAGGCGCCACTACTGAGAAGGCCCTCTGCCTGGTTCCCTGTAACCTCACTTCTTGCAGTGAGGGAACTGCCAGAAGGCCCTCAGAGCTGGACCTTAGTGAACAATGGTGGTGGAGACACTCCTTCAGGCATACTGGGCCGAGGCTGTTTAGGTCTTTAAAGATCAGTACCAACACTTTGAATTGTGCTCAGAAACATACTGGAAGCCAATGTGGGTCTTTCAGGATTGGTGTTATATGGTCCCTGTGGCCACTCCTAGACACCAATTTAGCTGCCACATTCGGGATTAGTTGCAGTTTCCGAGTCACGGTCAAAGGTAGCCTCATGAAGTGCACTGTTTGACCTTGGGCCATTCATCCTCATCTACCTCATAGGGGTGTTGTGAGGAAGGTCAAGCTGAGAAACTGAATGTTGATGCATCGGCTTTATATGTGTTCGTTTCAACCCTGCTATCTATCTTACCTCTCATTGATGATGCCATCCTACATTAACTATTACATTCTGCGTGCCAGTCCTCTGGTATGACAGGAGAAACCAGTTCTTTAAACTTCTGCAAGGGGCAAGCTGCTTCACAGCCCGGCAAAACAAGAGCTTGGGGTGGAAGTTTTCTTTTGGCCCGATAGTGCATCTCAATGGTGAACTCACTGAAAAGAAGAAATGTAGGTCATTAAGAGCATTATGTTGTGCGGATGCCTGATGATCGTCTTCCAAAGCAACTTGTGACGGCCTGGGAATCCGATTCAGAGGATGAACCGGAGGAATCCCAGCCTGCACAGGAGTCCCCGCCTCCAGGGCCGGCTGAACTGGGGCAGGGCCTTGATTCTGAGGCGCCTGCACCTGTGCCGGATCCTCAGGAGCAGGCACCAGGTGAATCCATTCTGGCTCCAGAGGTAGTTGAGGACTCAGTGCCTACAGGTGAGTTTCCCCCTGGGCCCAGTAACCCTTCAGCCTCTCCTGAACTGCAGAGGCTCAGGGCAGAGAGGCGAAGGGAACTGGTTTCTCCCAGGAGGAGTGCTCGCCTTAAGGCCAGGAGAGGCGGGTCTCCTGGGGGCCGGGACCGCCCCTGGCCTCAGAGAAGATAAAGGCCAGTCGTCGCTGAGTACCTGCTCCTGTCCGGACCCAGACCTGACCCTCCAGTGTTCCTGTCCCCGTTCGGCTTCCTGCTTCGGACCTCGCCCCGCTCCTTGCGAACTGTTTCCAGGCTAGTGACCCAGGACCGGACTTCGACTACGTCAACGGTAACCTTCCCCCCGGGACCAGCACACAACTACTCTATTCCAAACTTAAAAATGGAAAGCATAATGCTGGTGGCCAACAAAAGAGGTTTAAAGACTGTCTCAAGGCAAATCTTAAAAAATGTAGTATAAACACTGACAACTGGGAAACACTGGCCTGCAAGCGCTCCAGTTGGAGAACAGCCTTTACCAAAGGTGTCGTGGGCTTTGAAGACACTTGAACTCAGGACGCAAGGGAGAAACATGCTAGCAGGAAGGCATGCTTGGCAAATCCACACCGTGATCAATTCCCGCCTGGAAACCTATGTCCTCACTGTGGAAGGACATGTGGATCCAGAATTGGCCTCCACAGTCACTTGTGGATTCATTGTTAAAACCGTGTTTATGTAAGACAATCTTACTCAGCTATGAGTGATCACCAAAGAAAGAAGAAGTCATTTCTACAAGATGCAGCCATATATCACCCAGGCCTCACTTCCATTTCATAAGAATTGCTTTGAAAACTCTTCTGATAAGATGGGTGGACTTCTGTATTGCTAACCACGGAAGGCTCAAGACAAGTTGCTGATTTTCTCGACTGAATGCTAATCATCTTGATGGGATTTACTTAAAGAAGCAAAACCAACCCTTTGTCGCAAGCCGTCTGGTTGTTCAGTTTATTTCATGCATATATATTTAGAAATATGTCCCACAGATATCAATGGGGTTTATTCTGAAGTAAGCCTGCAAAGGATTTCATTCCTACAGGCAGCCCTTGTTGAATTCTGCCTTCAGGCAGTGCAATTATGGGCATAGTTGCTTAGAATTAAATTTCATTGTGTTCAGTTGGGATTCTTCTCTATTAAGTGCGTTGAGGCATAATCATGCACATGTTGTCTCAGAGGTGAGTCCCTCTGCTTATGACCCATTAAATGTGACTAGAATTGCACTATTGTTTTGGATGTGGTTTAAGAAATCCTTTCATGAAATTGGATATTTTGTGGAATTTAGTCTTGTTTTTCTTTAATAATCGAGAAAAGTTAGGAAAAAGTGTGTAGACAACCTCTCTTGAGCATCTCTCAATCTTTCATTTGGGAGGCCCATGACACCTTTTCATTGTTGCCCAGTTCCAACCTTCTGTTTCAAGTAATTATGATTTAATTGGGGTTTCTCAGCAATGCATCAATGATCAATATTGTAGATTTGGCACAAAGTGTGACTCAACCATTTCAACCCCTTTCTGTCTTTCAAAGGTATGCACACCTCAGCCACTCAGCTATGAAATAATTTTTCAATAGCATTTTGAACAGCCAGACGTCAAGCTCAAACGCAGAGGGAACGCAACTGATTTTTGGCCCATTTCAGCAGTCCAGGAATTGTGAGAAGAAATACTGTGTTTGAGAAGATGAGTGAATTTGCAGATGCTTACCCAATAAGTCACTGGTAATTATTGAATATATGAGTTCATATTTACCCACTGTCTTCTTTATATAGCTCAAAAAATAGGCAGGCGGCGTATGGCGGTAGCTTTACATTGAAAATATTGAGTGCTACTTGGAGAGCAACTATTGTGGTATCATGCTATAAAAGGAAGAAAAAAGAATTTCTTATAACTTTTATGACAGAAGTTTGGGGTGTGTACATATGTGTATGTGTGTATGTGTGTAGTGATGTATGGAAGTGAGAGCTGAACCATAAAGAAGGCTGATCGCCGAATAATTGAAGCTTTTGAATTATGGTGCTAGAGGAGACTCTTGAGAGTCCCATGGACTGCAAGAAGATCAAACCTATCCATTCTTAAGGAAATCAGCCCTGAATGCTCACTGGAGGGACAGATCCTGAAGCTGAGGCTTCAATACTTTGGCCACCTCATGAGAAGAGAAGACTCCCTGGAAAAGACCCTGATGTTGGGAAAGATGGGGGGCACAAGGAGAAGGCGACGACAGAGGACGAGATGGTTGGACAGTGTTCTCGAAGCTACCAGCATGAGTTTGACTAAACTGAGGGAGGCAGTGGAAGACGGGAGTGCCTGGCGTGCTCTGGTCCATTGGGTCACGAAGAGTCGGACACGACTAAACAACTAAACAACAACACACATATGTGTATATATGAATGTATAGAAAGAGAGTTCTTATCTCAGACTCTGCTAGTTTCAAAGATGCCATTTTAGACAAGGGCCTCCTTATGGTCTCTAGGACATGTAATATTGCAAAGGGAACATGCTTGCAAATAATCCAAGCAGGCACCAAAGGGAATGAAATGTGCAACAAAATGGGGTTGTAAGACCTCAGGCTAGTTCCAGACAGTCAGCTAATTTAGTATTTTAACATGTCGTTTCTTCACATTTGTAGCTCTGAGGCTGCCTTCAGTATCGATGAAACCTCATGTCAATCATCTCTCTCTCTTTCTCTGTGTAATAAATTTTATTTTGCAGGTACATGAGCTGTGTTGGGACCCTGATTTGGGCTGGAGGGCTATGCAGTTTTCCTACCCAAATCTCTCCCTACAGCCCCCCAAATATAATGTACAGAATGTGGCCCAATCCAGACCAGGAGGGTAGAGCGACTCATCAAGAGCATAACTGTTTCCCCTTCAAAGTAAAAAGTGACACTCTGTTTTTCAACCCTGTTTTTAAAAGATGTGATGCGCATAATGTTACTTGAGTAGACAAATCGCATTTCCAAATAGTCTGCTTAAAGAGAGGAGCCAAAAAGTAGCAGGAGAATGCGAGCTACAGAAGGTTTGGTCAATTTAAAATGTTCATACTTACGGCTGAATACATTAACATTTTTCTTCCATCAGTGGACTCAGTAGCCTCTGTCATCTTATTCAAAATATCTTTCACAAGGAGACCTTAATGGTGATGGAAAGGAATACAGATGCTGGTGAAACCAAGAAACTCTTTTATCTTTAACCAATTGTTAAAGTAAATTGGCAAAGACTTTTTTTCCAGCTGGGGCAGAGAAGTTCTAACATTCTTAGTAATACTCCCAATTCAATTGGGACAGTTGACGGGTATACAATATGGGTGCTGAGTTGGTCTATATACACATAGGAATGTGACTTCGGACTCAGCTACATTAGCAAAGGAAGGAAGGAAGTGTTTTAAATGTGCTATAACATTGGGACACCAGTTGGCGCTGTAGAGTTGGACCCTTTGGCAACATGACTTCCCACTATAAGCTTTATAATGCGTTTTCCTGAAATGTTTCTTTAATGAGTCTAGATCCAGCCTTTGTGTCTACACATGAGGAATGCAGCACTTGGTCTCCCTGAGTGTCCAGCCTTCAAAGCAGCCCTTGAACCAAGATAAGTTAGTTGTTCCTGCTTTAGATAATATGCATGCCATATAGAAAGATGTGGGCTTTGTTTTGCTTTTTCTTACCTCCTTGTAGTCGTGATTTCTTTTCTCTTTCGTGTATCCCAAACATTGCATTTAAGGAAAATGCCAAAAGATCTTTCAAATTGGCCATGACTTCGTCAGTAGCCCAGGCTGGTAATGGCTGCTTGTGTTTTTTCTACAGTTGAAAAGAAATAAAAGCGGGTGGTGATTCATCTGTCAGCCATGCCTTTGCTCTCTCACTCTCATCTGTTCTGTTGTTTCACAGACCTTCATGTTTCTATATAGGAAAACCCATTCCATGCCACATTGGGGCCCACACAAAATGGCTCACAGCCAGCCAATAAAACCATATTACAATGAGAGGGGATTTGGTCTAAATAAATTTCCACAATTGTAGGATTAGAATTAGACTACATAGGTTTTTGAGGTCTCCTCTCCCAGCCCCATGTCTATGGGAGTTAAAGAAAAAAAACACACAGTCCCAACTGGGTTGATGAAATCAGTCTAGAAGTTCCCCTTTTTGTGGGGGGAGAATAGGCCTCTGCCTAACTAAAGGGGTGTTTTAGCTTGGCTGAAATGTGTCTTTGATTTCTAATAATGTCTCTTATATGGCGCATAGAGAGGTGTGTGTGTACCAGCCTTTCTCAACCTGTGGGTGCCCAGATGTTGTTGAACTACAACTCCCATCACCCCTAGCTAGCAAGGCCAGAGCTCAGGGATGATGGGAGTTGTAGTCCAACAACATCTGGGGACCCACAGGTTGAGAACCGCACAAAGGTAAAATGTACATTTATAGCTCTACACAACCTTGCCCCCTAAAACCACCACTGATACGTGGTCCTACCTTGGAAGGTTTCCTAGATGGAAATGTGTCCCTGAAGCTGAAAATGGTTCCTCATCCTCGATGTAAACAGTAACTTGGACCACTGCAGCTTCTGCTACTATGGTTACAACAGCCTCCAGCACAAATGATATTGGAAGCAGGATCGTTAATGACCTTGCCACAAGTGTGGCTTTTATCTGTCATGTGCCACCTGACCTCGTCCTAAACCCCTTGGTCTTTTTTGTTGGGGATGAACGAGTTTCATATAGGTTTACTAGAAATTACCTGAACAAGTAAAGCATCGTATGCATTCCAGAGTTTGTGACTCTTAAAATCCAGAAGAGCCTTCATATCGTATCCCAGGTTAGCTGCTAATTTACCTAGAAATGGCTGAAAGATAAAGAGCAGAAGGATTAATGAACCAGTAAGTGCAAATGAATGGTAGGGCCTGATCCTGCAGTGACTGCCATTTTTTAATGGGGCAGAGTTTTGCCCTGCCAGTTCCATAATGTGGAGGGTGCTGCAGAGAGAAAGTGAGCAGGAGAGGCCCCAGTGGGCATTTTGTGCATGCCCCCTGCAAACTTGGCAGCGCCACGGCCTGCTCCCCACAGCCAACAAGGCAATCCGCCCAGACCTCTTTCATTGCCCCCTTTGGGAAAATTGATTCTCGCTTTATTTTACAAGCAGGCAGGAACATGACAAATAAAACATTTCAAAGCTGCACAGTGCACAGGTTGTAATTTCAGAGAGATAAGAGAGTCCGTTTGGGGATGGTTGATTCATCTCCAGTTTTAAGCAGCTCAAGGAAGTCAGTTTGACTTGCACAACTGCTAAAAGGACGTGTAAGCAAAACAATAGCAAATTTATAATGAGGAAAAACGGTTTATAATAGACGTCACATCAAGAAACAAAAGGCATTTGGCTGTCTTATCAGACATTCGCAGCACATTCTGAGGTATGTCTACTCAGAAGTAAGCACCATTGATTTCAGTGGGATTTACTCGCATGGATTGCAGCCATAAGATTTTCCCTTTCCATTTCTTACCATTTGACTTTTCAGTTTTTCCTGGACTGTTTCGGATCCAAAAGTTTCCTTTAGAAGCTGACCGAACTTTGGACATGGAGCGTGAACAGGATAATGCAACAACTAATGAAATGAAACGAAACATATCAGCTAAAAAGACCTCCTCATATTGTCATCTGCCTGTGTATAATACATATGTCCATCCTAAATTCAGATTATTAGTGGGAAGATGCTTGAAGAGCAACCAGTCACTAGCGTGTGATTACAACTCCCACTTTTTCGGTTGCAAAAAGTTGCCTTGGTCAGGGGAGGCTTGTGCTAAAGGCTTGGTGGGTTTGCATGGAGATAGAAAGTAGAGCCTCCATGCTTGCTAGACTTTCAGTGCTGACCTTTCTTCAGACTGATACTCTCAGGGCTGCTGACCTCACTTCCTCCTTCTTCACCCCACCTTTGAGAGGAGTTATTTTTCCTTTCTCGCTCTACTGCAGAGATGGAAGAGCAAGCATGGTTCTTTGTACATTTACCTCAGCTGCACCTAGGATCTGTGGTATCCAACAAATATTTCCTACAATAAACTTCACTTTCTTATTTTCCTTACTCAGAGTCTGAGTGTGACTGCAGCAAGGGTCAAGTGTGCCCCTCCGAGCAGGTATTTTAATGCACACTGTAACTTCTGCTGGTGCATTTAAGCTCCAAGTGCCGTTACAGACTACCTTCCCCATGCCCATGGCCTTGGTCCATGGGCCCTTGGAGGGATGCGGGTGGCGCTGTGGGTTAAGCCACAGAGCCTAGGACTTGCCGATCAGAAGGTCGGCAGTTCGAATCCCCATGACGGGGTGAGCTCCCGTTGTTTGGTCCCAGCTCCTGCCAACCTAGCAGTTCGAAAGCACATCAAAGTGCAAGTAGATAAATAGGTACCGCTCCGGCGGGAAGGTAAATGGTGTTTCCGTGCGCTGCTCTGGTTCGCCAGAAGCGGCTTAGTCATGCTGGCCACATGACCCGGAAGCTGTACGCCGGCTCCCTCGGCCAATAAAGCGAGATGATCGCCGCAACCCTAGAGTCGGTCACGACTGGACCTAATGGTCAGGGGTCCCTTTACCTTTACAGCTGGTTTTTGCAAATAGAAGCTCTAACGCTGTATCATAACTCCAAGACTTCTCTCTCTCTGTCTCTTATCTCTATTTATCTCTCCATTTAAGTGAAATATTCACCTCTCAGGTTGCCATGTTTCCATTGAACTGGGAGTGGAAAAGGTTAAAAATACCACACGTTTCCTTACCCTTTCCTCTGAACGTGGCACAGTATGAACTGGAATTGGTTGCCAAGCGATCTCTTTGTTCCAGATTTGGTTTCCTTTAGGAGGAAAGAGTCCGGCCAGATTGGCTTGAGCACTCATAATGGTTCGATCATAATCTGTACTTCGGACATAAATCTGAGAAGGAAAAAAATGAAAGAGTGGCTCAGGATGGCATTGTTGTTTTGATCCTAGATGGTTGTTTTCCACAGGGGGAGGTATAGCTCTAACTTGCATACCCACACCAACCCACTTTCAGGGTTGCTGTTCTGGTGACTGCTGTCTTCTTTTTCTGTCTGTGCCCCATCTCCTAACTGGAAATTCAGTGGGAGGGGAGGGACAGAACCAGGAGGACACGGGAAAGGAAAGACAGGGTCTCTAGTAGCCATTGTAAGGAGGGGAAAGGTTGGCGATGGAAAGTCACTGCGGATGCTGCTAGGCTTGTGGGGATTACAGTTATGAGTAAATTTTGAACACATGGTGGAAATCACTACACTTCTGCTTCTATTTGCTTGTCCCAATCCAACAAGCATGGGGAAACCCATCCATAGCTAAGCGGCATTTTAGAATGAATTGATTTTAGAATGTATTTCAATTAATTGATTGTGATTTTATGTAAACTGTGTTACTTTTACTGTTGTTAGCCGCTCTGAGCCCGGCTTCGGCTGGGGAGGGCAGGATATAAATAAATTTTTATTTATTTTTATTTTTATTTTATCATCATCATCATCATCATCATAGTTTGACCCTAAGATTATATTAGTATAAATGCTATTGCTGAGAAAACGGGGAAGTTAGTTCCAATACTTGCTTCCTTTCGCTTGTATTCATCACTTAAGAAGTCCTTATATCTGTCCTTTATGAGTTGACCCAACAAGTATTGCTGCCGCATTCCACGCTGTGGGGAAAAGGAAAAGTATGCATGTAAAACTCATTGATGCAATTTACCGTCCCCTCCAAGCTACTTCTGACTATTTCAACGGATAAAGGAACACTTTGTGTATTCTAGGCTCGCGGTGTTGGGTGTACATTACACCATCATGAAAAAGCTAAGCTCTGGATTTTGGCCTGTTCCTTTCCGCAGCACCAGGAGAACAAGGTTAACATCTAGATTTGTGGCAGGTCTCCAAGACTGAAAAAAGAGGCTGGACCAGATTCTGTTACAAGTTATGGATGTGTGCTGATATGGCTGTAGCTCTCAGATCACTGGCATTGTTCTAGAGCTGGGTTATGAACGCCATTTACATTCACAGCCCCAACTGCGGACTCTGATAGTGGGAGCTGTGTTTTGGCAACTTCTGCAGCCTGGGAGTAAAATGTTCACTGCTCTTTGTTGAGCGGGGGCTTATGATGGTGGCATCACGTTTTCTTCTTCTAAACGATGTTTTGTTGCCATTCCACATCCTGCTTGATGCATGGCTTTTCCCTTCTCGCCCACAGCAATATTCTTGGAACAAGACTACCTCATGAGGAAGTGTCGTTTATAAGGACTCAGTTTGGGGTGAGGAAGATGGAACCCATGCTCAACAGCAGCAAAAGATTAGAACGTTGCAAAATTTCTAAATGCCGCAATTGACCTTAGACTATGATTGCTCTTTGCTTTTTTTAAAAAATAAATAAATTTATGTAGTTAACATTCTGTAATTTGAGTTAGTGGACCATACATAAATTATATTACTGTTTGTGTACATTGTACTGAAATGGGCATTGCTATTATTGGAGCCTGAAATAATAAATAACAACGTTTCAGAAGTTTCAGAAGCTTTGTAGAGATTTGGACGTTTGAGCAGTATAGCCATTCTGTTAAATAAAATAATAAAACTAATAATTAGTATCTTAGTGAGTATTATATACAGGCAAACAAATCAACAAAATACGTTTTCATTTCTTAGAGCATTATCAGACCGTTGTGAGCTGTCCATATCCTTGTGGCCAGACATCTTCGTTGACCACATTAGTGGGAAAAGTTGAAAGAGGGTTTCTGTCGCCATGCCGGTAAACCTGGTGAAATGTTTTGAAGATTGCATTAGTTTTCAAGAAAATAGAATTGGATGCAATCTATCAGAAAGAAGAACAGCAAAGATCAACACTGTCAAGGTCATTGTTAGCAATGAAAAGAAGACCTCACGCTTACCAATACAACATACTTCAGTTCCCTTCCTGTGATACTTGGGAGAAGCAGACCCAAGAACAGGATGAAGAAGGCGAAGCCACAGCTATTGAAACCGTGCCACAGATGCATCACTGACCCCGTTACTCCCCGTTAGTCAAGGTTGAAAGGGGGAAAGTTGTGTTTTATAAAGAGCAAATCAAGGGGTGGAGACTCTCTGTAAATTTGATCCTGGAGTTAAACTTGAAGGCTACTGATTTATGTATTTTTGTAATACAGTCAAGGACTGAGAAGGAGATGCCAAATTCTGTAGGCAAGGAGGACCACACTTGCCTGGGGGATGTGCCCCATTGCTTTTCTCCAAAAGGAAGGACACTTAGGTCTCTGCTTATGGGCAGGGAACCAAAGATAATGGGGAGGTTGCAGTCTCAGACTTCCAGGAAGAACATCATGGCAGGTTGAAGGTGAGCCTTGACCTTTCCAATTGGCCAGAGAAGGAATAGCTGCAGGAAGCTTACCCCAACCCCTTGCCATCCCCAGCTCAGTTTGTGTATATGCATTCATGTTATTACGGTCTTTTGGTAGCTGCCTTGAGGACCGCTCAATCCAGTGGTAGGTGGGGTGCAAATCTTCTAAATAAATAAGCAAACATAGTGGCATTGCTGCCAGGAGGGGAGAAACACGCCACTCGCCCACCACACTTGTTGTCACTCAGGGTAAAGGTATGTCAGTGATGGTAGTAACAATAACCCAAACCTATTTAGAAGATAAAAGGGATGCGGGTGGCACTGTGGGTTAAACCACAGAGCCTAGGACTTGCCGATCAGAAGGTCGGCGGTTCGAATCCCCGCGACGGGGTGAGCTTCCGTTGCTCGGTCCCTGCTCCTGCCCAACTAGCAGTTCGAAAGCACATCAAAGTGCAAGTAGATAAATAGATATTCTGTACAAAAATGTATAGGACAAGTAATATTATCTGCTGGAAATGTAATGGTAAAAAAGGTACATTTTATCATATGTGGCGGACATGTAAGGTAATAAAAGCTTTCTGGGAGATGATATATTATGAAATTTAAAAATTGCTGAAAATAATTTTTGTTAAGAACCCAGAAGCCTTTTTATTAGGAGTTATAGGTACCGACATACCAAAGGAGCAGAAAAGACTTTTTATGTATGGAACAACAGCCGCCCTGATGCTACTAGCCCAAAGATGGAAAGAAGACAAAGCCCCTATCATAGAAGAATGGCAAAGCAAGCTGATGGACTATGCCGAGATGGCAAAACTGACAGGAACACTCAGAAACCAAGAGGACAAAAACTTTATAAAAGAATGGGAAAAATTTATAAGCTATTTAGGAGACCACTGTAAGCAGATGGAAACAAAAGCAGAATTTTAACTTTACTTGTAGTGTTAAAATTACCATGGATAATATGGTTTGATATAAAAATTGGACTGTGGAAGAATATGCAGTACAGTATTAAATGTTTAAGATGGGACCCCGTGGAGGGGATGGAGGGAAATCCTGAGATTTGGAGGACTCTCTATATGAATATACTTTACGATTCTTCGCTTATAACTTTGTATATGTAAAACCAATAAAAATGATTAAGAAGAAGATATTCTGTACAGATGCATAATCTCATGGCCAATTGAAGTATTCGTATGGGCAAATAATCATGGTCAGTCAAGGAGGACATCAGCACAGCACAATACCATTATCTCCATAGATTAAAACAAAAAAAAATTCTTTCCAGTAGCACCTTAAAGACCAACTAAGTTAGTTCTTGGTATGAGCTTTCGTGTGCATGCACACTTCTTCAGATACACCCGAAACACGAAAGCTCATACCAAGAACTAACTTAGTTGGTCTTTAAGGTGCTACTGGAAGGAATTTTTTTTTTGTTTTGACTATGGCAGACCAACACGGCTACCTATCTGTAACTCCATAGATTAAGTGTTCATTGAAGAAGAGAATGTTTAAAAGCTGAGGTACATAATATTGTAGAAACAGACCCAACCGCCAATGGACCATAGTAACATTTGCCCTTAGCAGAAATTGGACACAGACATCATAGGCATCCATTATGGTTGTTTTTTTTTAAAAAAAATATTTATTAGAGTTTTACAAAATGAAAAAAGAAAAAAGAAAAATACAACATAAAAATAGATAAAAAACAATTCCATCTTTCCATCACTTTCTTTCATTTGCTTATTTCCCAGACCTCCTCACACTTCCCTTTTTGTATTCCAGTTCAATTTGTTGGTTCAGCAAATCCTTCCCCTCTTTATTTATCCTAATCTTTAATCTTAAAATAATGTAACGTTAAGTTTTTGTCTGTTAATAGTCCATTTTTTTCATACTCCTTATAGCGTTATAGCTAAAAACCACATAACTTTTCATCCAACATCATTCTAATATTCATTAATTTTACAATATTTCTGTAGGTAGTCTTTAAATTTCTTCCAATCTTCTTCCACCGACTCTTCTCCCTGGTCTCGGATTCTGCCGGTCATTTCTGCCAGTTCCAT
The DNA here is from genome assembly GCF_964188315.1 of Podarcis muralis. Classification (NCBI taxonomy): domain Eukaryota; kingdom Metazoa; phylum Chordata; class Lepidosauria; order Squamata; family Lacertidae; genus Podarcis; species Podarcis muralis. The sequence goes on along the minus strand of NC_135666.1, from coordinate 47,798,570 downwards.
GTAATCCATCACCTTCATCTGCCATTCTTCCAGGGTGGGTAGATCTTGTGTCTTCCAATACTTTGCGATAAGTATTCTTGCTGCTGTCGTGGCATACATAAAGAAAGTTCTATCCTTCTTTGGCACCAATTGGCCGACAATGCCCAGGAGGAAGGCCTCTGGTTTCTTCAGAAAGGTATATTTAAATACCGTTTTCATTTCGTTATATATCATCTCCCAGAAAGCCTTAATCCTTGGACACATCCACCAAAGGTGAAAGAATGTACCTTCAGTTTCTTTACTTTTCCAACACTTGTTATCGGGCAAATGATAGATTTTTGCAAGCTTGACTGGTGTCATGTACCACCTGTATACCATTTTCATAATATTCTCTCTTAAGGCATTACATGCCGTAAACTTCATACCTGTGGTCCATAACTGTTCCCAGTCAGCAAACATAATATTGTGTCCAACATCTTGTGCCCATTTAATCATAGCAGATTTCACCGTTTCATCCTGAGTATTCCATTTCAACAGCAAGTTATACATTCTTGACAAAGTCTTAGTTTTGGGATCTAACAGTTCTGTTTCCAATTTTGATTTTTCCACCTGGAATCCAATTTTCTTATCCGAATTGTATGCCTCCATTATTTGATAATAATGAAGCCAGTCTCGCACTTTGTTTTTTAGTTTTTCATAACTCTGCAATTTCAGTTTGTCTCCCACTTGTTCCAAAATTTCCCCATATTTCGGCCATTTGGCCTCCATATTAAGTTTTTTTCTGAGCTTTCGCTTCCATCGGTGACAACCACCTTTGGGTTTTATTTTCAAGCAAATCCTTATATCTTGTCCAAACATTAAACAGTGCTTTCCTGACAATATGGTTTTTAAATGCTTTATGTGCTTTGACCTTATCATACCACAGATATGCATGCCATCCAAATACATTATTAAAACCTTCCAGATCCAAAATGTCTGTGTTTTCAAGGAGTAGCCATTCTTTCAACCAGCAGAAAGCTGCTGATTCATAATAAAGTTTAAGGTCTGGCAGGGCAAATCCACCTCTTTCCTTTGCATCTGTTAATATTTTAAATTTTATTCTAGGCTTCTTGCCCTGCCAGACAAATCTAGAAATATCTCTCTGCCATCTAAGATTTGCAAGAGAGGAACCGAGTGTACCTGGTTGTTTGAGGGAAATGGAAATTATATTTCATGGCTCTAAGGAAAGGACACGCTGCCATAATCTTTTCCATTAATTAAGATTCCGTAGACACATGTTCAATAACTGAAAATAAGAACAAAATGGGGGTGCTTTCACATATGAATAGCAAACTCTAGGGCAACAGGATTTTTTGTGATGTGTAGCTGCACCATTTTACCTCAGAAAGGCTTGGCATACAGATGTAACTATTTAATTTATTTAGTTTGTTTAGCAAAGGTCTCCGGAGGGACTCACAGCAAAGGTTTTATACAGAGGTAAATAACATGAATATCAGTACATCAATATGAATTTCACAAAAATGATATCATTTACAGAAGTATCGTGAAATTAATAACATATAGCACAATCTTTCCACAGAAATGTCTTTTGAGATGTGGCCTCCTGAAGCTTGAGCTTCATGCTGACAGGAGCAGAAACAACATTTTCACATTTACCTCAGCTCCACAGCAGTTTTCTCAGAAGTTGTCATGCTCAGGAACTAAAATTTAGAGCCCTTTATAACAAAAAAGGTATCAACCAAAAAAAAAGTGGGGAACTTACAGTGCTGAGGAAATTCATAACCCATTTTGAAAGTTTAAAGGAAGCCTCACTACCAACCTGCACTTAAAGGTTCAGGGCCTTACCGAAAGGTAACATTGGACATATCTAAACTTTCTGAGGTAACGAGTTAGTTGCCCATAATGGTGGCTGCTCTTTCCCTCACCTCTCCCACTGAGCGCGTTTGCCCTTGTTAAAGTAATGTACAGCAGTAACGTACACAGGCTCTTCCTAGGTTCAAGGTTTCAAGGAGAGGAGAAGAAGCAAGAATGCTTCATGTCAAAGGTGGGAGCCTTGCCCAACAAATCTGAGGAGTATATAGTTAAAAATATAAAGGCAAGTGAGAAAAACGTTCTTTAAGTTCCTCATAGCCCTTGCCCACTTCACCATCACACCCCACTCATCATAACTGTTGGCTGAGCTGGTTGCTTTATTCTGCCCAATGGTAGGGCCGGCCACAGAACCAACTGTTATACCAAAGTCCTCTCACTAAGTTTGCTCCTTATCTCCACAAGCCATGTGTGTGCGTGTGTGCGTGTGTGTATACACACCACCCCCCAAAAAAGATGCATCTAAATAAATGGACCGTAGTCTCTTCTTATGCCATAATAAATTTGGTTATCTTTAAGGTAAGATTCTATGGGTGACATTCAACTAAATGCTACTCAGGTAAGGTAAAGGTAAAGGGACCCCTGACCATTAGGTCCAGTCGTGGCCGACTCTGGGGTTGCGGCGCTCATCTCGCTTTATTGGCCAAGGGAGCCGACGTACAGCTTCCGGGTCATGTGGCCAGCATGACTAAGCTGCTTCTGGAAAACCAGAGCAGCGCACAGAAACGCCTTTTACCTTCCCACCAGAGCGGTACCTATTTATCTATTTGCACTTTGACGTGATTTCAAAATGCTAGGTTGGCAGGAGCAGGGACCAAACAACGGGAGCTCACCCCGTCGTGGGGATTTGAACCGCCAACCTTCTGATCGGCAAGTCCTAGGCTCTGTAGTTTAACCCACAGCGCCACCCGTGTCACAAATGCTACTCAGACCTACTGAAATTAATTTACCTGATCCTTAATTTCCACCACATGTGAACATAATTCCCTGTTTCCTGGCATCCCCTCCAACATAACACCGAATATTCCTTGTTTATTTGAGTGGAGATTCTGACTTACAGTGAAAAACATCCCTGGCTGACTTAACCACAATCTGAGATTTGAAGGAGTAGAGTGACATCTAGTGAGTAAGTTCTTTTTCACAGTTTCATCAGTTTAGATATTTGTGCACACCCAATCAATATGTACATTTGTTCTACATGCTTCACTGGGGTTATTCATTATGGCCCAAAGGGGTCCTGTTATCCTCCATAGTAAATACCCCACACCCAGGTTAATCATGAAAAGATCAGAATTGTTTTTTGATAGGATAAACTTATTGGTTTCTGTAATTAGTAAAATCCAGAAGTGTCTGAATTCAGAAGTATACAAGTATGCAGATTCCTTCCCTGCAAATTCTATTGCTGGAAAAACAGTAGCAACTCCTTGAGTCCTTCAGGAATATTTTTCAATATGGATATATTGATACCACTTTTTCAGAAGTTGTTTATAGAGTGCAATGCAATTTGATGACCAGTTGAAGATTTTAACGCAATTACCTGCTGCAAAATCCACCTATATAAATGACTTCTGTTTGAGAAATCTAAAGGGAGGTGTAAGGGTGGCAACATCCACATAAATAAAAGCCAGAGAGAAGGAAAGGGCATCTTTAATAGTTGTTGTGCCACTACCGAATTCAGGAAAATAGAATCTGAATTATTTGCACATCAGAGCCAAAATGCTTTTACAACCTCAAAAAGTTGAAGGCTGTCAGTAAATTGGAAAATGCAGGTGAAAGACATTAACAAGTTCAAGGCTATCAGTATTATGAAAAAATATGCATTAAAAAAGGACAGGTTGACACTGATTTTGACAAAGCCACCAGGACAAACCATTAGAATTGTTGTGAGTTGCTGTTGTTGTTTTGGCAGGGTTAGTTATTTATTCTCAGCCCATCAGACTTTCCCATTTGGCCCATGAAGCTGTTTTGGGCAAACCATAGCCACTCGCCCTACACCTGATGTCATGCAGGTGAGGGCAAGGCTTGCCTCCCCCTGAAAGCTCCTGACAACCAGGCACCTTCCCCATACCAAGTCCATTACTTTAGGAGCAAGAGGGTACTTTAATTCAAATCACCAATCTCCTTTTGCTTGGCAAAGGTTCTCTCAAACCCTATTTGCCTTATAGAGTCCCCAGTTCCAGGTTTCTGGTACCTCAAACATTCTCCCAACTACTGGTATTCTGCTGCCACCATGTAAACACTAATACCTCTGACTGACTTTGCCACAGCAAATATGTTCTCAGATATGTTCTCTTGAACTGGAGCAGCTTTGACTTGTTTGGATTAAGGTGCATGCGTCAAAGCTACGCCCCTTCAGAAAGGCAGAACCGCCGTGCCAAATGATCTACACCTGCGGAGATCATGATACTGTTTGGTTGTATTCCCCCTTTCCCCAAAAATCAGGTTGGGCAAGTTCTAGGAAGAAACCATAGGAACACAGAAGAACAATGTTGTGTAGGTAAAGGGACCCCTGGACAGTTAAGTCCAGTCAAAGGCGACTATGGGGTGTGGCACTCATCTCGCTTTCAGGCCGAGGGAGCCGGTGTTTGTCCATAGACAGCTTTGTGGTCATGTGGCCAGCAGGACTAAACCACTTCTGGCACAACGGGACACTGTGGTGGAAACCAGAGCGCACGGAAACACCATTTACCTTCCCGCTGCAGGGGTACCTGTTTATCTACTTGCACTAGTGTGCTTTCAAACTGCTAGGTTGGCAAGAGCTGGGACAGAGCAATGGGAGCTCACCCCATCAGGGGATTCGAACCGCCAACCTTCTGATCAGCAGGCCCAAGAGACTCAGTGGTTTAGACCACAGCGCTACCCACTCCCTTTAATGTCATATACCTTCCCTATAAAACACGAGTGGGGGGAAAGTGGAAATTCTGGAGTAAAGTTCTGTGGGAACATCTTCATTTGACCTTAGTTTGATATTTTAAATAATGACATCTAGTGATTAACATGTGGGGTTTTTTTTACAATCTGTTTCATCAGTTTGGAATGATTTGGAATAACCATTCACTATATACATTTGTATATAGTGCTTTGCTTGCAGCCATTTATTTTGGCCTGATAACCACTGTTTCAGAAGAATTTGGGAAATTATTTATAGAGCACAATATGATTTGATGAGCAGTTGTAGATTTTAACATGATTAACTGCCCTTTCATTGTTTAACCCATTACAGGTAAATGTACAGATTGTGTGTGTGTGTGTTTATATATATAGATAAAGATATAGATATGTAGATATATATCTACTGTTTGAGAACTGTAAAGGGAGGTGAAAGGGAAGAAACAGTCACATAAACAAAAGCTAACAGAGAAGGAAAGGACATCCTTAATAGCTATGTCATCGTTGACTTTGGGAATATAGAATCTGAATGATTTGTATTATTTACCATAACACAACAGAGTCGAAATGCTTTGACAACATTAATAAATTTAAGGGTGTCAATAATTTGGAAAATACAGGTTAAAGACACAGACAAGTTCAAGGTTACCAGCATTAAGCAAAATACAAATCTAAAGGACAAGGTGACACTGATGTTGATGGAACACCTGTCAGTTTCAGCTGAGTAGGAAGGCAAATGGTTTGCAGGACAAAACATTCCTATGTTTCTTTTTCATCTTATTTGGCAACAGGGAGGAGGGGGCTAGAAAACTTGTACACCTTGTATGGGAGCAGGGACTTCAAAAGTCCTAACACCCATTGAAATGAATGGGAACTGTACAAGTGCTCACTTTCACAGTTATATAAGAATGATATTTGAAGAGAGGACTTCCGGTGGAGCGCGATCTCGTCGCAAGCGAGGGATTCTTCGTGGCTGAAGAATCCCAGCTATTTCGGGTGGAAAGGGGGTGCAACAGGGCGCAGTAGCCCCCTAAAAGCTCCTGGAGCTACTCTAAAAAAAGAATATGAAGCTCAGTTGCACATTTGAACTTTTTTTAAAAAAAACAACAGTATTTTTAAAATATTGTCAATAAGGTTGCAAAATCAATTCCTGCTCTCTCCCCAGGCTTTTGTTACCAACTCCCCCCCCCCCCCCAATGGTATTGACGGAGAACGCAGGGGAGGAGGAGGAGAACGTGGGGGATTGAGAGCAAGAATTCTCAGGCAACATCATGACAATCCGACAGCGGGGCATTTTGGGCGTAATAAGGCTGATATTACCCACACCTGATAGACCTTGGGAGATGGTCTCTATGGATTTTATCACAGACTTGCCGGTGTCTCAGAGGAAGACAGTGATTCTAGTAGTAGTGGACATGTTGACAAAGATGGCACACTTTATACCCTGTACCAAGATGCCCTCGGCACAGGAAACAGCCAAACTGTTTATAGACAACATATTCAGGTTGCATGGAATAGCTTCTAGACTAATAACAGATAGAGGAGATCAATTTACTTCATGCTTCTGGAGGAAGTTAATGCAGTTATTGGAGGTGGAAGTAAATTTCACCTCAGCCAGACATCCCCAAACGAATGGACAGTCAGAGAGGGTGAATGCTATATTACAGCAATACTTGAGATGTTACGTTAAGTCACCAACAAAATGACTGGGCTGAGAAATTAAGTTTGGCTGAATTTGCATATAATAATGCAGTGCACACCTCTACAGGGGTGTCGCCATGCATGGCTAACTATTGGAGGCATCCCCGAGCATTCCCTGGGAGGGAAGAAAGGTTGTTGGTGCCTGCAACAGAAGAGTTTGTAGAGGAAATGGAATTCCTACATAGGATGCTGAAGGAGGACTTAGAAAGAACAAAGTTAGAATACAAGAGAACGGCGGATGCCAGAAGGAGAGAGGGAGAGAGGATACAAGTGGGAGACAAGGTTTGGTTATTGTCCAAGGGGTTAACTTTTAAGGGTAGATGTAAAAAGCTGGAACCTCGGAAGCTGGGACCATTCGAAGTAATAGAGCAGATTAATCCAGTGTCCTTCCGGCTCCGCTTACCAGAGAACATGAAAATACACCCTGTGTTTCACAGATCTTTACTATCACCATACAATCCAGCACACAGGTATCAACAGGAGGCAAGGGAAACTCCTCCATCTCCAACAGTGGTAGAGAATGGGGTGGAGGAAGAGATTGAAGAAATTCTGGATTCTAGGTGGTATAGAAATAGGTTGCAATACCTGGTGGCGTGGGAGGGTTGTCCTAAAACTGAGAACTCCTGGGAACTGGCAGAATCTATTCACGCGCCAGAACTGCAAAGGTGTTTCCATACATGATACCCCCATAAACCTAGACCCCACGATTGGCAATTAAGAGAAATATTTGAGCAAACTGATGAGGAAGAGGAAGACTTCTTCGGTTTTCAATCCTCAGAAGAAAGCGAGAGTGACACGGATGAGGGGGGTCTTAGAAGGGGGGGGGTGTGATGTCATGGTATTGACAGAGAACGCAGGGGAGGAGGAGAGACAAGTAGAGGAAGGGGGGCAGGAAGTGCCATTGGAGGAAAGGAGGGAAACTCAGGAGGAGGGAAGGCTCTCAGATGTTGGAGCAGAGCCTCAAGACCGCACAGGAAGCTCTGGCACGGACAGCGAAGCAGTGCCGGTTCCATCTGCTCAGGAAAGGAGAGTGTTAAAAGAGGAGGGGGCAGAGACATCACATGAGAATGCCTCGCCTCTTCTGCTGGAAAAGGGGCGGACGTAAGTCACTCCGAAAATCTGACCCAGAGGATTCGGATGCTTGATTATGTGTGCTGCTTGTACATATGTAAAATAAAGGATGTATATATGTATCTCTGAGTGAGCAGAGGCATTTCTTGCAGAGAGCATTCACAAGCCATCACCCCCCCCAATCATTAGATTTAGTATATAGACACACGTTAATTTGTAAATGATGCAGCAGACGGCAGGGTTTTTCAAGTCAATTTTTGAATCTGTTTGCTTGATATTTATTTGATCATAATAATTTCTGAGAAGATGAAAATCCTAATAATGAGAATCACACGGAAGCATCAACAGTCACGCAGTGTTTCTGGTGTCCTACAACTTATTTGCTGTCCGCTTTCCTTCCTGGGGATGTTAATTTCCTCATTTGCCTTTTCTTTGATTTTACTTTTCACCCTGGTAGAAGACGAGAGACAATAGCAACATGTCAAAAGGCCAACAACACTGCCATCATTTAGAAATATATTTTTTGGGAAATACACATATAGTTATTACAAGTTATATATACATATGTGTACCTGTATAATAATAATATTTGTACCCCGTTCATCTGACTTGGTTGTCCTGGGCTTCCTCCCCAAATATAAAAACATAGGAGGCCATCATATGCTAAAAACTTCCCTATACAAGGTTGCCTTAACGTCTCTTCTCAAAGTCAGATAGATGCTTATTTCCTTGACATCTGATGGGAGGGCGTTCCACAGGGCAGGCGCCACTACTGAGAAGGCCCTCTGTCTGGTTCCCTGTAACCTCACTTCTTGCAGTGAGGGAACTGCCAGAAGGCCCTTAGAGCTGGACCTTAGTGAACAATGGCGGTGGAGACACTCCTTCAGGTATACTGGGCCAAGGCCGTTTAGGGCTTTAAAGATCAGCACCAACACTTTGAATTGTGCTCGGAAACATACTGGAAGCCAATGCAGGTCTTTCAGGATTGGTGTTATATGGTCCCTGCGGCCGCTCCCAGACACCAATTTAGCTGCCACATTCGGGATTAGTTGCAGTTTCCGAGTTACGGTCAAAGGTAGCCTCATGAAGTGCACTGTTTGACCTTGGGCCATTCATCCTCATCTACCTCATAGGGGTGTTGTGAGGAAGGTCAAGCTGAGAAACTGAATGTTGATGCATCGGTTTTAGATGTGTTGGTATCAACCCTGCTATCTATCTTACCTCTCATTTGTGATGCCATCCTACATTAACTATTACATTCTGCTTGCCAGTCCTCTGGTATGACAGGAGAAACCAGTTCTTTAAACTTCTGCAAGGGGCAAGCCGCTTCACAGCCCGGCAAAACAAGAGGTTGGGGTGGAAGATTTTGTTTGGCCCGATAGTGCATCTCAATGGTGAACTTACTGAAAAGAAGAAATGTAGGTCATTAAGAGCATTATGTTGTGCGGATGCCTGATGATCGTCTTCCAAAGCAACTACTCTATTCTGAACTTAAAAATGGAAAGTGTAATGCTGGTGGCCAACAAACGAGGTTTGAAGACTGTCTCAAGGCAAATCTTAAAAAATGTAGTATTGACACTGACAACTGGGAAACACTGGCCTGCAAGCGCTCCAGTTGGAGAACAGCCTTTACCAAAGGTGTCGTGGGCTTTGAAGACGCTTGAACTCAGGACGCAAGGGAGAAACATGCTAGGAGGAAGGCAGGCTTGGCAAATCCACACCGTGATCAATTCCCGCCTGGAAACCAATGTCCCCACTGTGGAAGGACATGTGGATCCAGAATTGACCTCCACAGTCACTTGTGGATTCATTGTTAAAACCGTGTTTATGTAAGACAATCTTACTCGGCTATGAGTGATCGCCAAAGAAAGAAGAAGTCATTTCTACAAGATGCAGCCATATATCACCCAGGCCTCACTTCCATTTCATAAGAATTGCTTTGAAAACTCTTCTGATAAGATGGGTGGACTTCTGTATTGCTAACCACGGAAGGCTCAAGACAAGTTGCTGATTTTCTCGACTGAATGCTAATCATCTTGATGGGATTTACTTAAAGAAGCAAAACCAACCCTTTGTCGCAAGCCATCTGGTTGTTCAGTTTATTTCATGCATATATATTTAGAAATATGTCCCACAGATATCAATGGGGTTTATTCTGAATTAAGCCTGCAAAGGATTTCATTCCTACAGGCAGCCCTTGTTGAATTCTGCCTTCAGGCAGTGCAATTATGGGCATAGTTGCTTAGAATTAAATTTCATTGTGTTCAGTTGGGATTCTTCTCTATTAAGTGCGTTGAGGCATAATCATACACATGTTGTGTCAGAGGTGAGTCCCAGTGGGGCTTATGACCCATTAAGTGTGACTAGAATTGCACTATTGTTTTGGATGTGGCTTAAGAAATCCTTTCATGAAATTGGATATTTTGTGGAATTTAGTCTTGTTTTTCTTTAATAATCGAGAAAAGTTAGGAAAAAGGGTAGACAACCTCTCTTGAGCATCTCTCAATCTTTCATTTGGGAGGCCCATGACACCTTTTCATTGTTGCCCAGTTCCAACCTTCTGTTTCAAGTAATTATGATTTAATTGGGGTTTCTCAGCAATGCATCAATGATCAATATTGTAGATTTGGCACAAAGTGTGACTCAACCATTTCAACCCCTTTCTGTCTTTCAAAGGTATGCACACCTCAGCCACTCAGCTATGAAATAATTTTTCAATAGCATTTTGAACAGCCAGACGTCAAGCTCAAACGCAGAGGGAACGCAACTGATTTTTGACCCATTTCAGCAGTGCAGGAATTGTGAGAAGAAATACTGTGTTTGAGAAGATGAGTGAATTTGCAGATGCTTACCCAATAAGTCACTGGTAATTATTGAATATATGAGTTCATATTTACCCACTGTCTTCTTTATATAGCTCAAAAAATAGGCAGGCGGCGTATGGCGGTAGCTTTACGTTGAAAATATTGAGTGCTACTTGGAGAGCAACTATTGTGGTATCATGCTATAAAAGGAAGAAAAAAGAATTTCTTATAACTTTTATGACAGAAGTTTGGGGTGTGTACATATGTGTATGTGTGTATATGTGTAGTGATGTATGGAAGTGAGAGCTGAACCATAAAGAAGGCTGATCGCCGAATAATTGAAGCTTTTGAATTATGGTGCTAGAGGAGACTCTTGAGAGTCCCATGGACTGCAAGAAGATCAAACCTATCCATTCTTAAGGAAATCAGCCCTGAATGCTCACTGGAGGGACAGATCCTGAAGCTGAGGCTTCAATATTTTGGCCACCTCATGAGAAGAGAAGACTCCCTGGAAAAGACCCTGATGTTGGGAAAGATGGGGGGCACAAGGAGAAGGGGGTGACAGAGGACGAGATGGTTGGACAGTGTTCTCGAAGCTACCAGCATGAGTTTGACTAAACTGAGGGAGGCAGTGGAAGACGGGAGTGCCTGGCGTGCTCTGGTCCATGGGGTCACGAAGAGTCGGACACGACTAAACAACTAAACAACAACACACATATGTGTATATATGAATGTATAGAAAGAGAGTTCTTATCTCAGACTCTGCTAGTTTCAAAGATGCCATTTTAGACAAGGGCCTCCTTATGGTCTCTAGGACATGTAATATTGCAAAGGGAACATGCTTGCAAATAATCCAAGCAGGCACCAAAGGGAATGAAATGTGCAACAAAATGGGGTTGTAAGACCTCAGGCTAGTTCCAGACAGTCAGCTAATTTAGTATTTTAACATGTAGTTTCTTCACATTTGTAGCTCTGAGGCTACCTTCAGTATCAATGAAACCTTATGTCAATCACCTCTTTCTCTGTGTAATTACTTTTATTTTGCAGGAACATGAGCTGTGTTGGGACCCTGATTTGGGCTGGAGGGCTATGCAGTTTTCCTACCCAAATCTCTCCCTACAGCCCCCCAAAGATAATGTACAGAATGTGGCCCAATCCAGACCAGGAGGGTAGAGCGACTCATCAAGAGCATAACTGTTTCCCCTTCAAAGTAAAAAGTGACACTCTGTTTTTCAACCCTGTTTTTAAAAGATGTGATGTGCATAATGTTACTTGAGTAGACAAATCGCATTTCCAAATAGCCTGCTTAAAGAGAGGAGCCAAAAAGTAGCAGGAGAATGCGAGCTACAGAAGGTTTGGTCAATTTAAAATGTTCATACTTACGGCTGAATACATTAACATTTTTCTTCCATCAGTGGACTCAGTAGCCTCTGTCATCTTATTCAAAATATCTTTCACAAGGAGACCTTAATGGTGATGGAAAGGAATACAGATGCTGGTGAAACCAAGAAGCTCTTTTATCTTTAACCAATTGTTAAAGTAAATTGGCAAAGACTTTTTTTCCAGCTGGGGCAGAGAAGTTCTAACATTCTTAGTAATACTCCCAATTCAATTGGGACAGTTGACGGGTATACAATATGGGTGCTGAGTTGGTCTATATACACATAGGAATGTGACTTCGGACTCAGCTACATTAGCAAAGGAAGGAAGGAAGTGTTTTAAATGTGCTATAACATTGGGACACCAGTTGGCGCTGTAGAGTTGGACCCTTTGGCAACATGACTTCCCACTATAAGCTTTATAATGTGTTTTCCTGAAATGTTTCTTTAATGAGTCTAGATCCAGCCTTTGTGTCTACACATGAGGAATGCAGCACTTGGTCTCTCTGAGTGTCCAGCCTTCAAAGCAGCCCTTGAACCAAGATAAGTTAGTTGTTCCTGCTTTAGATAATATGCATGCCATATAGAAAGATGTGGGCTTTGTTTTGCTTTTTCGTACCTCCTTGTAGTCGTGATTTCTTTTCTCTTTCGTGTATCCCAAACATTGCATTTAAGGAAAATGCCAAAAGATCTTCCAAATTGGCCATTACTTCGTCAGTAGCCCAGGCTGGTAATGACTGCTTATGTTTTTTCTACAGTTGAAAAGAAATAAAAGCGGGTGGTGATTCATCTGTCAGCCATGCCTTTGCTCTCTCACTCTCATCTGTTCTGTTGTTTCACAGATCTTCATGTTTCTATACAGTGGTGCCTCGCAAGACGAAAAGAATCCGTTCCGCGAGTCTCTTCGTCTTGCGGTTTTTTCGTCTTGCGAAGCAAGCCCATTAGCGGCTTAGCGGATCAGCTGATAAGCGGTTTAGCGGCTTAGCGGATCAGCTGATAAGCGGCTTAGTGGCTTAGCGGATCAGCTGTTAAGCGGCTTAGCGGATCAGCTGATAAGCAGCTTAGTGATCAGCTGTTTAGCGGCTTAGCGGATCAGCTGTTAAGCGGCTTAGCGATCAGCTGTTAAGCGGTTTAGCGGATCAGCTGTTAAGCAGCTTAGCGGCATAGCGGATCAGCTGATAAGCGGCTTAGCGGCTTGGGAAAAAGGGGGGGGGAAGGAAAAAAACCCTGCAGGAACTCGCAAGACATTTTCGTCTTGTGAAGCAAGCCCATAGGAAATTCGTTTTGCGAAGCACCTCCAAAACGGAAAACCCTTTCGTCTAGCGGGTTTTCCATCTTGCGAGGCATTCATCTTGCGGGGCACCACTGTATAGGAAAACCCATTCCATGCCACATTGGGGCCCACACAAAATGGCTCACAGCCAGCCAATAAAACCATATTACAATGAGAGGGGATTTGGTCTAAATAAATTTCCACAATTGTAGGATTAGAATTAGACTACATAGGTTTTTGAGGTCTCCTCTCCCAGCCCCATGTCTATGGCAGTTAAAGAAAAAAAACACACAGTCCCAACTGGGTTGATGAACTCAGTCTAGAAGTTCCCCTTTTTGTGGGGGGAGAATAGGCCTCTGCCTAACTAAAGGGGTGTTTTAGCTTGGCTGAAATGTGTCTTTGATTTCTAATAATGTCTCTTATATGGCGCATAGAGAGGTGTGTGTGTACCAGCCTTTCTCAACCTGTGGGTCCCCAGATGTTGTTGAACTACAACTCCCATCACCCCTAGCTAGCAAGGCCAGAGCTCAGGGATGATGGGAGTTGTAGTCCAACAACATCTGGGGACCCACAGGTTGAGAACCGCACAAAGGTGAAATGTACATTTATAGCTCTACACAACCTTGCCCCCTAAAACCACCACTGATACGTGGTCCTACCTTGGAAGGTTTCCTAGATGGAAATGTGTCCCTGAAGCTGAAAATGGTTCCTCATCCTCGATGTAAACAGTAACTTGGACCACTGCAGCTTCTGCTACTATGGTTACAACAGCCTCCAGCACAAATGATATTGGAAGCAGGATCGTTAATGACCTTGCCACAAGTGTGGCTTTTATCTGTCATGTGCCACCTGACCTCGTCCTAAACCCCTTGGTCTTTTTTGTTGGGGATGAACGAGTTTCATATAGGTTTACTAGAAATTACCGTATTTTTCGCTCTATAACACGCACCTGACCATAACACGCACATCGTTTTTAGAGGAGGAAAACAAGGAAAAAAATTCTGAATGAAACAGTGGATGTATCATTTTTGTGCTTCATGCTGTGGCCACAGACATGTGATCTGATGGTGAATTTGGGGTAGCTCAATGCAAAGATCCTGAGGATCCATGTGGATCCATGCTTTTTAACCACATTTTTGCACCATTGCAGCCCCAGACAACAGTGGGTGGGTGATTTTGGGGGGGCAGGCTGCTATGTGATCTGATGGTGAAATTGGGGTGGCCCAATCCAAAGATCCTGAGGATCCATGTGGATCCATGCTTTTTAACCACATTTTTGCACCATTGCAGCCCCAGGCAACAGTGGGTAGGTGATTTTTGGGGGGCAGGCTGCTATGTGATATGATGGTGAATTTGGGATGACCCAATCCAAAGATCCTGAGGATCCATGTGGATCCATGCTTTTTAAGCACATTTTTGCACCATTGCAGCCCCAGGCAACAGTGGGTGTGTGATTTTTGGGGGGCAGGCTGCTATGTGATCTGATGGTGAATTTGGGGTGGCCCAATCCAAAGATCCTGAGGATCCATGTGGATCCATGCTTTTTAACTACATTTTAAGTGGGGAGGGAAGGAAAAACACAGAAGGGACAAGGAGCACGAGAGCGGTGTGCAGAGAAGCAGCTGGCTAAGAATGCAGGAGAGGGATTTAACGGGAGGGAGGAAAGAAAGGCAAAAGTTTCCCCAAACCGAAGCCAGCTCTCTCTCTCCTGCATGTTTTCTGGCTGCCTGCGAGGAGCACGGAGAGGAATTAGAAGGAAAGACTTCTGCTTTCCCCTCTGCTTGCCTGGAGGGGAGGGGATTTGCCTGCTCTTTGTTCCGTTTGAGCAAACACAGCAATGAAACACAAGCGAGTGGGCAGTAAGACCCTGAGGCAGAATGCAGGAAAGCAGCAACTGGGGATGAACGAGTTTCATATAGGTTTACTAGAAATTACCTGAACAAGTAAAGCATCGTATGCATTCCAGAGTTTGTGACTCTTAAAATCCAGAAGAGCCTTCATATCGTATCCCAGGCTAGCTGCTAATTTACCTAGAAATGGCTGAAAGATAAAGAGCAGAAGGATTAATGAACCAGTAAGTGCAAATGAATGGTAGGGCCTGATCTTGCAGTGACTGTCATTTTTAATGGGGCAGAGTTTTGCCCTGCCAGTTCCATAATGTGGAGGGTGCTGCAGAGAGAAAGTGAGCAGGAGAGGCCCCAGTGGGCATTTTGTGCATGCCCCCTGCAAACTTGGCAGCGCCACGGCCTGTTCCCCACAGCCAACAAGGCAATCCGCCCAGACCTCTTTCATTGCCCCCTTTGGGAAAATTGATTCTCGCTTTATTTTACAAGCAGGCAGGAACATGACAAATAAAACATTTCAAAGCTGCACAGTGCACATATTGTAATTTCAGAGAGATAAGAGAGTCCGTTTGGGGATGGTTGATTCATCTCCAGTTTTAAGCAGCTCAAGGAAGTCAGTTTGACTTGCACAACTGCTAAAAGGACGTGTAAGCAAAACAATAGCAAATTTATAATGAGGAAAAACGGTTTATAATAGACGTCACATCAAGAAACAAAAGGCATTTGGCTGTCTTATCAGACATTCGCAGCACATTCTGAGGTATGTCTACTCAGAAGTAAGCACCATTGATTTCAGTGGGATTTACTCGCATGGATTGCAGCCATAAGATTTTCCCTTTCCATTTCTTACCATTTGACTTTTCAGTTTTTCCTGGACTGTTTCGGATCCAAAAGTTTCCTTTAGAAGCTGACCGAACTTTGGACATGGAGCGTGAACAGGATAATGCAACAACTAATGAAATGAAACGAAACATATCAGCTAAAAAGACCTCCTCATATTGTCATCTGCCTGTGTATAATACATACGTCCATCCTAAATTCAGATTATTAGTGGGAAGATGCTTGAAGAGCAACCAGTCACTAGCGTGTGATTACAACTCCCACTTTTTCAGTTGCAAAAAGTTGCCTTGGTCAGGGGAGGCTTGTGCTAAAGGCTTGGTGGGTTTGCATGGAGATAGAAAGTAGAGCCTCCATGCTTGCTAGACTTTCAGTGCTGACCTTTCTTCAGACTGATACTCTCAGGGCTGCTGACCTCACTTCCTCCTTCTTCACCCCACCTTTGAGAGGAGTTATTTTTCCTTTCTCGCTCTACTGCAGAGATGGAAGAGCAAGCATGGTTCTTTGTACATTTACCTCAGCTGCACCTAGGATCGGTGGTATCCAACAAATATTTCCTACTATAAACTTCACTTTCTTATTTCCCCTACTCAGAGTCTGAGTGTGACTGCAGCAAGGGTCAAATGTGCCCCTCCGAGCAGGGGTTTTAATGCACACTGTAACTTCTGCTGGTGCATATAAGCTCCAAGTGCCGTCACAGACTACCTTCCCCATGCTCATGGCCTTGGTCCATGGGCCCTTGGAGGGATGCGGGTGGCGCTGTGGGTTAAGCCACAGAGCCTAGGACTTGCCGATCAGAAGGTCGGCAGTTCGAATCCCCGTGACGGGGTGAGCTCCCGTTGTTTGGTCCCAGCTCCTGCCAACCTAGCAGTTCGAAAGCACGTCAAAGTGCAAGTAGATAAATAGGTACCGCTCCGGCGGGAAGGTAAACGGTGTTTCCGTGCGCTGCTCTGGTTCGCCAGAAGCGGCTTAGTCATGCTGGCCACATGACCCGGAAGCTGTACGCCGGCTCCCTCGGCCAATAAAGCGAGATGATCGCCGCAACCCTAGAGTCGGTCACGACTGGACCTAATGGTCAGGGGTCCCTTTACCTTTACAGCTGGTTTTTGCAAATAGAAGCTCTAACGCTGTATCATAACTCCAAGACTTCTCTCTCTCTGTCTCTTATCTCTATTTATCTCTCTATTTAAGTGAAATATTCACCTCTCAGGTTGCCATGTTTCCATTGAACTGGGAGTGGAAAAGGTTAAAAATACCACACGTTTCCTTACCCTTTCCTCTGAACGTGGCACAGTATGAACTGGAATTGGTTGCCAAGCGATCTCTTTGTTCCAGATTTGGTTTCCTTTAGGAGGAAAGAGTCCGGCCAGATTGGCTTGAGCACTCATAATGGTTCGATCATAATCTGTACTTCGGACATAAATCTGAGAAGGAAAAAATGAAAGAGTGGCTCAGGATGGCATTGTTGTTTTGATCCTAGATGGTTGTTTTCCACAGGGGGAGGTATAGCTCTAACTTGCATACCCACACCAACCCACTTTCAGGGTTGCTGTTCTGGTGACATCTGTCTTCGTTTTCTGTCTGTGCCCCATCTCCTAACTGGAAATTCAGTGGGAGGGGAGGGACAGAACCAGGAGGACACGGGAAAGGAAAGACAGGGTCTCTAGTAGCCATTGTAAGGAGGGGAAAGGTTGGCGATGGAAAGTCACTGCGGATGCTGCTAGGCTTGTGGGGATTACAATTATGAGTAAATTTTGAACACATGGTGGAAATCACTACACTTCTGCTTCTATTTGCTTGTCCCAATCCAACAAGCATGGGGAAACCCATCCATAGCTAAGCGGCATTTTAGAATGAATTGAATTTAGAATGTATTTCAATTAATTGATTGTGATTTTATGTAAACTGTGTTACTTTTACTGTTGTTAGCCGCTCTGAGCCCGGCTTCGGCTGGGGAGGGCAGGATATAAATAAAATTTTATTTATTTATTTATTTTTTATCATCATCATCATCATCATCATCATCATCATCATTTGACCCTAACATTATATTAGTATAAATGCTATTGCTGAGAAAACGGGGAAGTTAGTTCCAATACTTGCTTCCTTTCGCTTGTATTCATCACTTAAGAAGTCCTTATATCTGTCCTTTATGAGTTGACCCAACAAGTATTGCTGCCGCATTCCACGCTGTGGGGAAAAGGAAAAGTATGCATGTAAAACTCATTGATGCAATTTACCGTCCCCTCCAAGCTACTTCTGACTATTTCAACGGATAAAGGAACACTTTGTGTATTCTAGGCTCGCGGTGTTGGGTGTACATTACACCATCATGAAAAAGCTAAGCTCTGGATTTTGGCCTGTTCCTTTCCGCAGCACCAGGAGAACAAGGTTAACATCTAGATTTGTGGCAGGTCTCTAAGACTGAAAAAAGAGGCTGGACCAGATTCTGTTACAAGTTATGGATGTGTGCTGATATGGCTGTAGCTCTCAGATCACTGGCATTGTTCTAGAGCTGGGTTATGAACGCCATTTACATTCACAGCCCAAACTGCGGACTATGATAGTGGGAGCTGTGTTTTGGCAACTTCTGCAGCCTGGGAGTAAAATGTTCACTGCTCTTCGTTGAGCGGGGACTTATGATGGTGGCATCAGGTTTTCTTCTTCTAAACGATGTTTTGTTGCCATTCCACATCCTGCTTGATGCATGGCTTTTCTCTTCTCGCCCACAGCAATATTCTTGGAACAACACTACCTCATGAGGAAGTGTCGTTTATAAGGACTCAGTTTGGGGTGAGGAAGATGGAACCCATGCTCAACAGCAGCAAAAGATGAGAACGTTGCAAAATTTCTAAATGCCGCAATTGTCCTTAGACTATGATTGCTCTTTGCTTTTTTTAAAAAATAAATAAATTTATGTAGTTAACATTCTGTAATTTGGGTTAGTGGACCATACATAAATGATATTACTGTTTGTGTACGTTGTACTGAAATGGGCATTGCTATTATTGGAGCCTGAAATAATAAATTACAACGTTTCAGAAGTTTCAGAAGCTTTGTAGAGATTTGGACGTTTGAGCAGTATAGCCATTCTGTTAAATAAAATAATAAAACTAATAATTAGTATCTTAGTGAGTATTATATACAGGCAAACAAATCAACAAAATACGTTTTCATTTCTTAGAGCATTATCAGACCGTTGTGAGCTGTCCATATCCTTGTGGCCAGACATCTTCGTTGACCACATTAGTGGGAAAAGTTGAAAGAGGGTTTCTGTCGCCATGCCGGTAAACCTGGTGAAATGTTTTGAAGATTGCATTAGTTTTCAAGAAAATAGAATTGGATGCAATCTATCAGAAAGAAGAACAGCAAAGATCAACACTGTCAAGGTCATTGTTAGCAATGAAAAGAAGACCTCACGCTTACCAATACAACATACTTCAGTTCCCTTCCTGTGATACTTGGGAGAAGCAGACCCAAGAACAGGATGAAGAAGGCGAAGCCACAGCTATTGAAACCGTGCCACAGATGCATCACTGACCCCGTTACTCCCCGTTAGTCAAGGTTGAAAGGGGGAAAGTTGTGTTTTATAAAGAGCAAATCAAGGGGTGGAGACTCTCTGTAAATTTGATCCTGGAGTTAAACTTGAAGGCTACTGATTTATGTATTTTTGTAATACAGTCAAGGACTGAGAAGGAGATGCCAAATTCTGTAGGCCTGGAGGACCACACTTGCCTGGGGGATGTGCCCCATTGCTTTTCTCCAAAAGGAAGGACACTTAGGTCTCTGCTTATGGGCAGGGAACCAAAGATAATGGGGAGGTTGCAGTCTCAGACTTCCAGGAAGAACATCATGGCAGGTTGAAGGTGAGCCTAGACCTTTCCAATTGGCCAGAGAAGGAAAAGCTGCAGGAAGCTTACCCCAACCCCTTGCCATCCCCAGCTCAGTTTGTGTATATGCATTCATGTTATAATGGTCTTTTGCTAGCTGCCTTGAGGACCGCTCAATCCAGTGGTAGGTGGGGTGCAAATCTTCTAAATAAATAAGCAAACATAGTGGCATTGCTGCCAGGAGGGGAGAAACACGCCACTCGCCCACCACACTTGTTGTCACTCAGGGTAAAGGTATGTCAGTGATGGTGGTAACAATAACCCAAACCTATTTGGAAGATAAAAGGGACGCGGGTGGCGCTGTGGGTTAAACCACAGAGCCTAGGACTTGCCGATCAGAAGGTCGGCGGTTCGAATCCCCGCGACGGGGTGAGCTTCCGTTGCTCGGTCCCTGCTCCTGCCCACCTAGCAGTTCAAAAGCACATCAAAGTGCAAGTAGATAAATAGGTACTGCTCCGGCGGGAAGGTAAACGGCGTTTCCGTGCGCTGCTCTGGTTCGCCAGAAGCGGCTTAGTCATGCTGGCCACATGACCCGGAAGCTGTACTTCCTTGGCCAATAAAGCGAGATGAGCGCTGCAACCCCAGAGTCAGCCACAACTGGACCTAATGGTCAGGTGTCCCTTTACCTTTTATTTAGAAGATAAAGGTAAAGGTACCCCTGCCCGTACGGGCCAGTCTTGCCAGACTCTAGGGTTGTGCGCTCATCTCACTGTATAGGCCGGGAGCCAGTGCTGTCCGCAGACACTTCCGGGTCACGTGGCCAGCGTGACGAAGCTGCATCTGGTGAGCCAGCGCAACACTCGGAACGCCGTTTACCTTCCCGCTGGTAAGCGGTCCCTATTTATCTACTTGCACCCGAGGGTGCTTTCGAACTGCTAGGTTGGCAGACGCTGGGACCGAATGACGGGAGCGCACCCTGCCGCGGGGATTCGAACCGCCGACCATGCGATCGGCAAGTCCTAGGCACTGAGGTTTTACCCACAGCCCCACCCGCGTCCCACAGATTTAGAAGATATTCAATGCAAAAATGTATAGGACAAATTATAATATCTGCTGGAAATGAAAAAAGGTACATTTTATCATATGTGGCGGACATGTAAGGTAATAAAAGCTTTCTGGGAGATGATATATTATGAAATTTAAAAAGTGCTGAAAATAACTTTTGTTAAGAACCCAGAAGCCTTTTTATTAGGAGTTATAGGTACTGACATACCAAAGGAGCAGAAAAGACTTTTTATGTATGGAACAACAGCCGCCCTGATGCTACTAGCCCAAAGATGGAAAGAAGACAAAGTCCCTATCAGAGAAGAATGGCAAAGCAAGCTGATGGACTATGCCGAGATGGCAAAACTGACAGGAACACTCAGAAACCAAGAGGACAAAAACTTTATAAAAGTATGGGAAAAATTTATAAGCTATTTAGGAGACCACTGTAAGCAGATGGAAACAAAAGCAGAATTTTAACTTTACTTGTAGTGTTAAAATTACCATGGATAATATGGTTTGATATAAAAATTGGAGTGTGGAAGAATATGTAGTACAGTATTAAATGTTTAAAATGGGACCCCCGTGGAGGGGATGGAGGGAAGTGCTGAGATTTGGAGGAATCTCTATATGAATATACTCTACGATTCTTCGCTTATAACTTTGTATATATAAAACCAATAAAAATGATTAAGAAGAAGATATTCTGTACAGATGCATAATCTCATGGCCAATTGAAGTATTCGTATGGGCAAATAATCATGGTCAGTCAAGGAGGACATCAGCACAGCACAATACCATTATCTCCAATAGATTAAATGTTCATTGAAGAAGAGAATGTTTAAAAGCTGAGGTACATAATATTGTAGAAACAGACCCAACCGCCAATGGACCATAGTAACATTTGCCCTTAGCAGAAATTGGACACAGACATCATAGGCATCCATTATGGTCAGGATTATGCCCTTTAGCTAATACAGGGCATCTAAGATTTGCAAGAGAGGAACCAAGTGTACCTGGTTGGTTGTTTGAGGGAAATGGAAATTATATTTCATGGCTCTAAGGAAAGGACACGTTGCCATAATCTTTTCCATTAATTAAGATTCCATAGACACATGTTCATTAACTGAAAATAAGAACAAAATGGGGGTGCTTTCACATATGAATAGCAAACTCTACGGCAACAGGATTTTAGTGATGTGTAGCTGCACCATTGTAGCTGCACAGATGTAACTATTTAATTTATTTAGTTTGTTTAGCAAAGGTCTCTGGAGGGACTGGCAGCAAAGTTTTTATACAGAGGTAAATAACATGAATATCAGTACATCAATATGGATTTCACAAAAATGATATCATTTACAGAAGTGTCGTGAAATTAATAACATATAGCACAAACTTTCCACAGAAATGTCTTTTGAGATGTGGTCTCCTGAAACTTGAGCTTCACGCTGACAGGAGCAGAAACAACATTTTCACATTTACCTCAGCTCCACAGCAGTTTTCTCAGAAGTTGTCATGCTCAGGAACTAAAATTTAGAGCCCTTTATAACAAAAAAGGTATCAACCAAAAAAAGTGGGGAACTTACAGTACTGAGGAAATTCATAACCCATTCTGAAAGTTTAAAGGAAGCCTCACTACCAACCTGCACTTAAAGGTTCAGGGCCTTACAGAAAGGTAACATTGGGCATATCTAAACTTTCTGAGGTAACGAGTTAGTTGCCCATAATGGTGGCTGCTCTTTCCCTCACCTCTCCCACTGAGCGCGTTTGCCCTTGTTAAAGTAATGTACAGCAGTAACGTACACAGGCTCTTCCTAGGTTCAAGGTTTCAAGGAGAGGAGAAGAAGCAAGAATGCTTCATGTCAAAGGTGGGAGCCTTGCCCAACGAATCTGAGGAGCATATAGTTAAAAATATAAAGGCAAGTGAGAAAAACGTTCTTTAAGTTCCTCATAGCCCTTGCCCACTTCACCATCACACCCCACTCATCATAACTGTTGGCTGAGGCGGTTGCTTTATTCTGCCCAATGGTAGGGCCGGCCACAGAACCAACTGTTATACCAAAGTCCTCTCACTAAGTTTGCTCCTTATCTCCACAAGCCATGTGTGTGTGCATGCGTACACCCCCCCCAAAAAAACCCCCGATGCATCTAAATAAGTGGACCGTAGTCTCTTCTTATGCCATAATAAATTTGGTTATCTTTAAGGTAAGATTCTATGGGTGACATTCAACTAAATGCTACTCAGACCTACAGTGGTACCTCAGGTTACATAAGCTTCAGGTTACAGACTCTGCTAACCCAGAAATAGTGCTTCAGGTTAAGAACTTTGCTTCAGGATGAGAACAGAAATCGTGCTCTGGCGGCGCAGCAGCAGCCGGAGGCCCCATTAGCTAAAGTGGTGGTTCAGTTTCAGGTTAAGTACGGACCTCCGGAATGAATTAAGTACTTAACCTGAGGTACCACTGTGCTGAAATGAATTTACCTGATCCTTAATTTCAATTGGTCTGCTCTGAGTAAAATGTAGTTGACTACTACCCTTTGGAAGGGATGCAGGTGGCGCTGTGGGTTAAACCACAGAGCCTAGGACTTGCCGATCAGAAGGTTGGCTGTTCGAATCCCCGCGACGGGGTGAGCTCCCATTGCTCGGTCCCTGCTCCTGCCAACCTAGCAGTTCAAAAGCACGTCAAAGTGCAAGTAGATAAATAGGTACCACTCTGGCAGGAAGGTAAACGGCATTTCTGTGCACTGCTCTGGTTCGCCAGAAGCGGCTTAGTCATGCTGGCCACATGACCCGGAAGCTGTATGCTGGCTCCCTTGTCAAATAAAGCGAGATGAGCGCTGCAATCTCAGAGTCGGCCCCGACTGGACCTAATGGTCAGGGGTCCCTTTACCTTTACTACTCTTTGGAAACTGTAGTTAGATCCTTTTAACTCATTAGGACTTACTTTGCAGGAAACATGCCTAAGGCCAGGCTGCAATTAGAAACCTTACTGCAGTTGTGGTCAGGTAGCTCCTTAGATCCCCCCCCCCCAAGGTTGATGACTCAAGGGGTAGCTGTTTAGGTAAGAAGGGTTTTTCACATAGCCTCCAAAACGATTAAGCAGGAACCAGCAGGCTATTTTCCATCCCCAGATCTGTTCCCCTGAACTGGAGCACCTTGGAATCGTTTGTATCAAGGTGCGCATGTCAAAACTACGCCCCATCAGAAAGGGTGGAACTACCTTGCCAAAAAAAATCTATGCCTGCAGCAATCATACTACTGCTGTTCAGTTTTCCACCCCACCTACCAAAACAACCGAGGCTTTGTGAGTTCTCAAAAGATCCCCATAAATGACCTGTATTCATTGTTTAGATGAGTTGTCAGAATTCAAACCTTCTGGCCGATCCAACAGCTCGATAAATGAAAGCGGTGCTTGAAGAATACAGGATTTGTGCATGAAATAGGTAAATGGGTTTCTGAAAAAGATTATTGGAGTGTCTCCACCCCCATTGTTCTGCCCGGACACTGAGGTCCAGCTCCGAGGGCCTTCTGGCGGTTCCCTCATTGTGAGAAGTGAGGCTACAGGCAACCAGGCAGAGGGCCTTCTCGGTAGTGGCACCCGCCCTGTAGAACGCCCTCCTGTCAGATGTCAAGGAAATAAACTGACGTGCAGCGTAATTAATAATGCAGAGGTTTTAATTGAATAAAATCTTTACTGAGTTAAAATAAACTTCTTCATAAACAACATGGTTCCAAACAGTTTGACTGAGATTACATACTGACTCTGTTTACAACTGAGGCAGACTGACTCTGTTCACAACTGAAATCTTACAGAGAGCACAAAGTGAAACTGGCTGCTAAGTCACATGTCAGAGTGACTCAACACCTAGAAGTTAGCAGTTAGGCCTGAATAACTTTAGTAGGCCCAAATGATTGTGCAGTCCCAGCACTTCCCAGCTTGCTTTGCTGCTTCTGCTCTCATATGTCTTTGTCACATGACATAAACATCTATCTGACTTTGAGAAGACATCTGAAGGCAAACCTGTTTAGGGAAGTTTTTAATGTCTGATGTTTTATCGTGTTTTTAATATTATGTTGGGAGCCGCCCAGAGAGGCTGGGGAAACCCAGCCAGAAGGTTGGGGTATAAATATATTATTATTATTATTATTATTATTATTATTAAGCTCAGTAGCACTTGGGAATGTTTTATCCTAACCCTTATATGTGTCAGTAACGTTGCAAAAAAGATCCTTGTTTCCCCCCCAACCCCCAGACGCTTTCCCGACCCCAAGAATTTACAGTTCAGCAGCGTATAAATACACATTAACTTGCAAATGACGTGGCATTTGGTGGTGTTTGCTCAAACTAATTTATTGCAACTATTTGCCTGATTTTTATTTGATTAGAATCATCACTGGGAAGAAGAAAATGTTGATGAGGACTGCATGAAAGCACCAACAGTCATGTATTGCTTCTGGTGTCTCACAACTTATTTGCTCTCCAGTTTCCTTCCTGAGGATGTTAATTTGCTGATTTGCCCTTTATTTGACTTTCCTTTTCATCCTGGTAGAAGATGAGAGATAACAGCAACATCCAGAAAGGTCAAAAACACTGCCAATATTTAGAAACATATATTTGGGAAATATGCAGATAGTCATTATATGTTATGTATACATGTGCATTCCTTTTAGATCTATGTCCATCTATAGTACATGAAAGCCAGGGTGACGTATCGGTTACCGTGCAGGACTAGGACCAGGGAGACCTGGGTTCAAATCCACTTTTCCATGAAGCACACTGACTCACCTTGGGGCAGCCACACAGTCTAGCCCACTTCATAGGGTTGTTTAAGGATAACTGGGGTGGCGAAGGTACTTCTTGCATTTTGTTAACTACCTGGAAAGTACTTGTGGCAAAGAGGGTAACAGAAATTGCTTAAGAAGAAATCAACACTAGTTAACATACTGACTCCAAATAAACTTGGAGAAGATGCATGAAGGAATTGAAGCCTGAAAGGAAGTGAAATTTTTTACCAATAAGTATTTGCTAAAAAAGTAGGAATCAGTAAGGAGGAAGAATAGGCTGCCTTTACGCCTTCTGCCTTGTCTCCTTTTTAGGTAACAATTGTTGTAGCTTTCCTCCCAACAGTGATGTCCTCCAAAGTACACTGGGAATTGCATTTTACCCCTCACAAAGCTACAATTCCCGACAGCCTTAACGAACTACAGTTCCCAGGATAACAGGGCAGTCTGCTTTCCAGTGTCTTGGGGGTGGGGCAGGATGAAGGTTGGGGGTGGAAGCTGCATTCCTAAAGCCTCGAACCTCAAACAGTCCAGCCCCTCTAGTTATTATGATTTTGAGAGGAAGGTCAAGCTGGGATGTTGAAAGATGAAACATCCGTTTTACACACGTTTGTTTCAACCCTATCTTACCTCTCATTTACGATGCCGTCCTACATTAACTGTTACATTCTGCTTGCCATTCCTCTGGTACAACAGGAGAAACCAGTTCTTTAAACTTCTGCAAGGGACAAGCGGCTTCACAGCCCTGCAAAATGAACTTTCAGCAGCCAGAAACACCATAACCAGACACTGGAGAGACCTGTCAGGAGTAAGCATGGACCAATGGTACCAAATAGTATGGGAAACAGCCCTACTAGAAAAATCAACCAATAAACTGAAACTGACACGGGAACAAATAGAAGAAGACACCTTCACCCCAGTATGGCTCCCCTTTATCACATATACAGCCCAACAAGACAATGACAATACTCCACCAACAGCATACAAATCAATATGGCTAACCTGATCCAAAACACCCACCCACCACACTCACACATGAAAACAAAGATCACCACAGCCAATCACAAACAAACAACCACACCCTAGGCCAGGGGTCTGCAACCTTTAAGACAAAAAGAGCCACTTGGACCTGTTTCCGAAGAAAAAAAAACTGGGAGCCGCAAAACCGGGAAGGTGACGTCGGGACGGTGCGTGACTAACGCACGCACCGCCCCCATGCGACGTCACAGCCAGTACAGCGCCCGCCACAGTGGGGAGTGTCGGGGCGCACAATGCGCCTCCTCCCCTCGCTAGTATCCGCCCCGGAGCCGCGGCAAAGGTGTAAAAGAGCCACATGCGGCTCCGGAGCCGCGGGTTGCAGACCCCTGCCCTAGGCCAACCCCAACCTCTCTCACCACCAAAGAAACACAACTGAACAGCAGAGAACCTGCGCGAGCAACGCTGACATGAAACCCTACATACATTAAGCAAAATAGAAACATCGCCACCCGACCCCCCCATCTTCCCCCCCTCCACACCTCTCGCCCCCCCAATGTCTCAACAAATGAAACTGATTTGTAAAAATGTTACATGGAAAAAATACAAGAGACATTACACATACTTCTGTAAAACAAGAAAATCTTTAATAAAATAATAATAATTAAAAAAAAAGAGATTTCAGGCAGGATCTCTCCCAGTCCCACCAGGAGATGCTGGGGACTGAACCTGATGCCTTCTGCATGCTAAGCAGTTGTTCTACCACTGAGCTATGGCCCTAGCTCACAATATTGCTGTCAGGATAAAATGGAGAAGGTGGAGGCAGAGGTGTATATGCTCTGTGGAGGAAAGGTGGGATAGAAGTGTAAGAAGGAATAAAGTATGTAAACTAGCCTATAAGTGAATAAACGACAGTATATTTTTAACTTTTGACCAAACTGCGGGAGGCAGTGGAAGACAGAAGTGCCTGGCGTGCTCTGGTCCATGGGGTCACGAAGAGTCGGACACGACTAAACAACAACAACAAATATTTTTAACTTACTCTCCTAATAATTTGTATAAAAATTATAAAAGTGGTATATAAATTTGGTAATTTTTTTAAAAAAGAGGAAATGTTCAGACTTTCAAACAGCGTGTTATGCCTGAGCCTTCATTGCTGAAACTCCCAACAGCATTTTCATGCTCACAAACACCTGATGAAGGCTTAAGGAACCATTGTGACATAACCCATTCAAGCAGATTTAAGGGGCAACAGGATGTCAACAGTGGCAGTAGTTGGGAGCTCCCAGTTTTGAAAAGCCACATAGAGACTTTTCATACTGCCTGAGGAATTAATTCTTTATTGAACGTTCCTAATTGCTGGATCGATTTAGCAGGACGGGAGCTAACATTTGCTTGCATTTGGCCCCATTGATAGGGAACTGCCTGCTGCGTCTTCCGCTTTGAAGTCACCCTGGTCTTTGGGCCTCCAGCACCTTCTTCAATATGTCCAACACATCTAAGAGACGTATGATACTGGTGTTCCACTGGATTAGCAAGACGCCCCTGACAGAGAAGCCGTGCTCTACCATCTCGGCCAGACCTTCTGCCTCTGCACCGGCTTGCAACACTCCTCACTCCTACTTCACGAGGAGCAAGACACAACCCGCTCCGCTCAGGAGGTCCAGCAGGCGCAAGGTGCTGCGATTTCCGAATCTCACCGACACCAAGATTTTAAGATCTGTCATTGGCAGCGTTGGCCGGAAGAGAGCCCGCAGGCGTGGCAAGCCAAAGAAGACTCCAGCGTAAACAGGAAAAGGGGAAGCGGCCTACTGGAGTTGCTATTGACAACCACTCTCAGCCTCCTTTTTCCCCTTCTGGCCCAGCATGCTTTGCGCGCATCCAACATGGTGGCGCCCAGCCCCAGCACGTCCCGACTGGCGTCTGCTATCCCTTTCCCCTGCTCCGCCTTGACGGCTGGGGCTGAAAAACCGACGGAGGGGCAGCCTCTGCCGGCCGCCGAACTGAATAAGAAGAAGCTGCCCTGTCGGGCCTGCACAAACTTCAGGAGTTGGAATATTGTCTAATATTGTCTTTATTAGTGTTCTGTTTGTATTCTTGCCTTGTTTTTTTCTTTTTTTGAGTATCAATTAAATAAATAATAATAATAAACTATACCCTGGACCAATCAGCAATCCATGGCTTTGTAGGAGAGGAGGAGGGTGGCTGCTGTCACAAAAAATAGTGGAGAGTAGTAAGAGAAAATTCTGCAAAGTGGCCTTTTCTCTTTTGGGGAGAGAACATGAAAAATCATGTGGATGGTAACAAGTGCAGTTATTATAACCTGTACGTATAATCTAAAGGAAACAATCAAACTAAAGGAATTTGCAGTCCATAGAATAAATTCAGTGTCATACATGTAAATACACTCAGTTATGGAAGTAGGATTAATAAGGCATTGACTGGCAAACATGTTTGATGGGGGAAATTCAACTATGAAGCTGAGTCAGGAACTGGAAATACAAGGCGAAGTGAGAACACTGGCAGTCCTGTGTCTGCAGCCTCTCATTCTAAATGTCCTTCGAATTTGGTGTTGACACTGCTCTGTTATGCAGGAAAATGGAACCTGAAAGAGAAACCAGCCTTTTTGACAGAAACAAAGATGTTAAGAGGGTGCAGGGTGCAAGCTGCTCCTTCTCAAAGTGGCTTCCCCTCCTGATCTTTCCTGCTGCCTGCACACGCTCTGCAGCAGAACCCACACGAACGTCCTTCCCCACATGGAAGCCACTTGTTCAGAAACGACACACTGGACCAAACACCCCTGCTCTCGGTTGGAAGAGGGCAAGGAGACACAGCGTCTCCCAAGGGACCTAGAAGCAGCCTGGCATTAAAACAGCAACAACCAGCTACACAAGGAAAATCCTGCTGCCCATGCAAACTCCAACAGATGGCACTTTGAAATAGGTGAACTCCAAAATCCCAGTTCTTTATTTAAAGCAATCTTTATTGTTGAAGTTTTATCAGGCAGCAGGATTATTATTATTATTATTATTATTAATAATAATAATAATCCAATGCAGAACAAGAAAATCTTTAATAAAATAATAATAATAATAATAATAATAATAAGAAGAAGAAGAAGAAGAAGAAGAAGAAGACGAAGAAGATGATTATTTCAGACAGGATCTCTCCCAGTCCCACCAGGAGATGCTGGGGACTGAACCTGATGCCTTCTGCATGCTAAGCAGTTGTTCTACCACTGAGCTATGGCCCTAGCTCACAATATTGCTGTCAGGATAAAATGGAGAAGGTGGAGGCAGAAGCGTATATGCTCTGTGGAGGAAAGGTGGGATAGAAGTGTAAGAAGGAATAAAGTATGTAAGCTAGCCTACAAGTGAATAAACTACAGTATATTTTTAACTTACTCTCCTAATAATTTGTGTATAAATTATAAAAGTGGCATATAAATTTTGTTAAATAAAAAAAGAGGAAATGTTCAGACCTTCAAACAGTATGTTATTCCTGAGCCTTCATTGCTAAAACTCCCAACAGCATTTTTATGCTCACAAACAGCTGATGAAGGCTTCAGGAACCATTGTGACATAACCCATTCAAGCAGATTTAAGGGGCAACAGGCTGTCAACAGTGGTAGTAGTTGGGAGCTCCCAGCTATTGAAAAGCCACATAGAGTCTTTTCATACTGCCTGAGGAATTAATTCTTTATTGAACATTCCTAATTGCTGGATCAATTTAACAGGACTGGAGCTAAAATTTGCTTGGATTTGGCCCCATTGATAGGGAACTGCCTGCTGCGTGCTCCGCTTTGAAGTCACCCTGGTCTTTGGGCCTCTGGCACCTTCTTCAACATGTCCAACCCATCTAAGAGGCGTATGATACTGGTGTTCCACTGGATTAGCAAGAAGCCCCTGACAGAGAAGCCGTGCTCTACCATCTCGGCCAGACCTTCTGCCTCTGCACCGGCTTGCAACACTCCTCACATTTCACCCTACTTCACGAGGAGCAAGACACAACCCGCTCCGCTCCGGAGGTCCAGCAGGCGCAAGGTGCTGCGATATCCGAATCTCACCGACACCAAGATGTTAAGATCTGTCATTGGCAGCGTTGGCCGGAAGAGAGCCCACAGGCGTGGCAAGTCAAAGAAGACTCCAGCGTAAACAGGAAAAGGGGAAGCGGCCTACTGGAGTTGCCATTGACAACTACTCTCAGCCTCCTTTTCCCCCTTCTGGCCCAGCATGCTTTGCGCGCACCCAACATGGCGGCGCCCAGCCCCAGCACGTCCCGACCGGCGTCCGCTATCCCTTTCCCATTCTCCGCCTGGACGGCCGGGGCTGAAAAACCCACAGAGGGGCAGCCTCTGCCAGCTGCCAAACCGAATAAGAAGAAGCCGCCCTGTCGGGCCTTTCATGGACTTCAGCAGTTGGAATATTGTCTAATATTGTCTTTATTACTGTTCTGTTTGTATTCTTGTCTTGTTTTTTTCTTTTTCTGAGTATCAATTAAATAAATAATAATAAAAAACAATGCCCTGGACCAATCAGCAATCCATGGCTTTGTAGGAGAGGAGGAGGGTGGCTGCTGTCACAAAAAATAGTGGAGAGTAGTAAGAGAAAATTCTGCAAAGTGGCCTTTTCTCTTTGGGGGGGGGAGAAAATGAAAAATCTCAGGCATTTTCTTAGAAAAATTTCCTCTGAAAATCTAACCTTTGTTATCATGGTCAATGATCATCATTAAGAAACTGGGATAAAACAACTCTAATGTGCCTTCGATGTGTTTATTGATAAATACTAATTCTGCATCAGCACAGTACAATACCATTAGCTCCGTAGATTAAGTGTTCATTGAGCAAGAGAATGTTAAAAAGCTCAGATACATCACATTGCCAAAGCAGAGCCACCCATCAGTGGACCATGTTGACGTTAGCCTTTGGCAGAAACTGAACACAGGGAGTCAGAAGTGATGTTGACCAGGCAGTTTCAGTGCCTGTCATGTAACAGGTGGCTGGATGCAAATATTTATCTCACTAGTAAGGTATACATGATGGTAGTGCACTAGACTGGGCTGAATCCAGAACTGAATGGGGCCTATTCTGGGGGATCCATGGTTCACCTGAATCAGATGGAGGCAGCTCCGGATTGCTGTGGGTCAGGTGAGGTGACCCAGAGAGATCCAGGACTGTCAGAGGGCGGGGTGTTGGATGAGCAGAGGCAAGAAGAAAGAGGTTGGGAAGCAAGGAGGAGAAGCAGTGAAAAGGCCTAGGAGGAGAGAAGATGGACGTCCTGGGCTGACTGTATCTTCCCAGGAGAAGTTAGGGGTGGGGTGCCTTGGGTGCAGGGTGCAAGCTGCTCCTTCTCAAAGTGGCTTTCCCTCCTGATCTCTCCTGCTGCCTGCCCACGCTCTGCAGCAGAACCCACACGAATGTCCTTCCCCACATGGAAGCCACTTGCTCAGAAACGACACACTGGATTACTATTAATAATAATCCAATGCAGAACAAGAAAATCTTTAATAAAATAAGAAGAAGAAGAAGAAGAAGAAGAAGAAGAAGAAGAAGAAGAAGAAGATGATTTCAGGCAGGATCTCTCCCAGTCCCACCAGGAGTTGCTGGGACTGAACCTGATGCCTTCTGCATGCTAAGCAGTTGTTCTACCACTGAGCTACGGCCCTAGCTCACAATATTGCTGTCAGCATAAAATGGAGAAGGTGGAGGCAGAAGTGTATATGCTCTGTGGAGGAAAGGTGGGATAGAAGTGTAAGAAGGAATAAAGTATGTAAACTAGCCTACAAGTGAATAAACTACAGTATATTTTTAACTTACTCTCCTAATAATTTGTGTATAAATTATAAAAGTGGCATATAAATTTTGTTAAATAAAAAAAGAGGAAATGATCAGACCTTCAAACAGTATGTTATTCCTGAGCCTTCATTGCTAAAACTCCCAACAGCATTTTTATGCTCACAAACAGCTGATGAAGGCTTAAGGAACCATTGTGACATAACCCATTCAAGCAGATTTAAGGGGCAACAGGCTGTCAACAGTGGCAGTAGTTGGGAGCTCCCAGCTATTGAAAAGCCACATAGAGACTTTTCATACTGACTGAGGAATTAATTCTTTATTGAACGTTCCTAATTGCTGGATTGATTTAACAGGACTGGAGCTAAGATTTGCTTGGGTTTGGCCCCATTGATAGGGAACTGCCTGCTGCGTCCTCCTCTTTGAAATCACCCTGGTCTTTGGGCCTCCAGCACCTTCTTCAACATGTCCAACCCATCCAAGAGGCGTATGATACTGGTGTTCCACTGGATTAGCAAGAAGCCCATGACAGAGAAGCCGTGCTCTACCATCTCGGCCAGACCTTCTGCCTCTGCACCGGCTTGCAACACTCCTCACATTTCACCCTACTTCACGAGGAGCAAGACACAATCCGCTCCGCTCCGGAGGTCCAGCAGGCGCAAGGTGCTGCGATTTCCGAATCTCACCGACACCAAGATGTTAAGATCTGTCATTGGCAGCGTTGGCCGGAAGAGAGCCCGCAGGCGTGGCAAGCCAAAGAAGACTCCAGCGTAAACAGGAAAAGGGGAAGCGGCCTACTGGAGTTGCCATTGACAACTACTCTCAGCCTCCTTTTCCCCCTTCTGGCCCAGCATGCTTTGCGGGCACCCAACATGGCGGCGCCCAGCCCCAGCACGTCCCGACTGGCATCCGCTATCCCTTTCCCATTCTCCGCATCGACGGCTGGGGCTGAAAAACCCACGGAGGGGGAGCCTCTGCCGGCCGCCGAACTGAATAAGAAGAAGCCGCCCTGTCGGGCCTGCACAGACTTCAGGAGTTGGAATATTGTCTAATATTGCCTTTATTACTGTTCTGTTTGTATTCTTGCCTTGTTTTTTTTCTTTTTTTGAGTATCAATTAAATAAAAAACAATAAAAAACAATACTCTGGACCAATCAGCAATCCATGGCTTTGTAGGAGAGGAGGAGGGTGGCTGATGTCACAAAAAATAGTGGAGAGTAGTAAGAGAAAATTCTGCAAAGTGGGCTTTTCTCTTTTGGGGAGAGAATATGAAAAATCTCAGGCATTTTCTTAGAAAAATTTCCTCTGAAAATCTAACCTTTGTTATCATGGTCAATGATGGTCAACGATCACCATTAAGAAACTGGGATAAAACAACTCTAATGTGCCTTCAATGTGTTTATTGATAAATACTAATTCTGCATTGGACTGCCACTTTTCATTGTCGTTGGCTATATTCTCAAGCTTTTAACAGCAGGCTATCATGCAGTAATTAAGCACTGGAAGTGTTCCCAATTACTTCCATTCACTCTGCCAATTTCCAGGGTCTCAACCTCTGATTGTCATGCAAATGTGTTTTTCCATTAAAAAAAAGCTTGTATGTAAATAATTTTAAACCATTTCTTCTTTTACATATAAAATATTTTTAAAAACATACATGATTGTAACATTCATGTGGATGGTAACAAGTGCAGTTATTATAGCCTGTACGTATAATCTTAAAGGAAACAATCAAACTAAAAGAATTTGCAGTCCATTGAATAAATTCAGTGTCATACATGTAAATACACTCAGTTATGGAAGTAGGATTAATAAGGCATTGACTGGCAAACATGTTTGATGGGGGAAATTCAACTATGAAGCTGAGTCAGGAACTGGAAATACAAGGCGAAGTGAGAACACTGGCAGTCCTGTGTCTGCAGCCTCTCATTCTAAATGTCCTTCGAATTTGGTGTTGACACTGCTCTGTTATGCAGGAAAATGGAACCTGGAAGAGAAACCAGCCTTTCTGAAAGAAACAAAGATGTTAAGAGGACTAAGGAAATTTTATGAGATTTTATTTTGGAAACCCGGTACAATGATATATAATGAAATTGAGTCAAGGGGATTTGAGGAAGTCATTTAACAATGTTACTAAGATTGGACCAAGTTCAGTTATGATTTATGTTTGTTTGTTTAAAATTTTGGAAAATCAATAAAAAAAAATTGAAAAGGAAGAAAAGAGAAACCAGTCTTTTCAAACTAACAGAAATGTACATGCTTGGATAACTCATTGTTAGCAATGAAGAGAAGACCTCATGCTTACCAATACAACATACTTCAATTCCCTCCCTGTGGTACTTGGGAGAAGCAGACCCAAGAACAGGCCGAAGATGAAGCCACAACTAACAAAACAGATGCATCACGGACCTTTCAGCCCTGCCAGTAATTATGAAATAGCTTTTTTGTCTGTGTGTGAAGGTGGGAAGGGAAACAGCCGTGCTTTCTAAAGAGCAAACAAAGGGGAGGAGACTCTAAAATTCATCTGGAAGTTTAATTTGATGGCTACTGATTTATGGCTTTTTGTAATATAGTCAAGGACAGAGGAGGATGTGCTAAGTTCTGTGGTGCTGGAGTACCACACTTGCCACACGGCAGATGCCAGGACTTAGGAGGATGTGCCCCATGATTTTTCTCCAAAAGGAAGGACACTACTGTGATAGGAATTTTATTGTCTTAGTTATATGGTAGTGTTCATAAGCGTACCAACCAAGCACAGTACAGGAAGACCAACCTGGAACCATTTTGATTCCTAAACTGAGTAAATGTTTTCTCTACAAGGTGAAAATGGGAAACCTCCCCATTGTCTCTTTCCTCATAAATCCTGTCTTAAGGGCATATTTAAGATATGAATAGGGTGTGAGCCTGTGACATTGCCCAGGAAATAAGTACTGCACTCTTCGCTCTACAAGACGCACCAGACCATAAGACACACCTAGTTTTGGGAGGAGGAAAACAAGAAAAAAATAATAATCCTGAATCCCAGAAGCCAGAACAGCAAGAGGGATCGCTGTGCAACGAAAGCAATGATCCTTCTTGCTGTTCTGGCTTCTGGGATAGCTGTGCAGCCTGCATTCGCTCCATAAGACGCACAAACATTTCCCCTTACTTTTTAGGAGGGAAAAAGTGAGTCTTATAGAGCAAAAAATACGGTATTTATCATTACAATACCCGCCCTCCTTTCCCCACAGGTGGACGGGGTTTGCGGCACCGAGGAGGCTCACCTGGGCGGGTGCCACCCACGTGCTTGAGCTGGCCTTTGACCCGTCCTCGGCCAAGGAGGACAACGGAGGGCCGGCCAGGGGTGAGCCTAAGGCCAAAAGGAAAAGAGGCTGACTCCTGGGCTCAAGCCTCTTTTGCCGTTCTTCCTTCCAGGATCAGGATCAAGATCAGGAGCGGGTCCAGGAGGCCGGACTGAGGTAAGTAACTGGCCTTCTTTACTTTTGCCTGGGTGGGTGGGAATTTGCCCCTCTGCCAGGCTAGGCCGCATTTTGTGTGCTTGGTTAGGCACGTTGTGGCCTTTTTTGGAGCTTTTCCCTGGCAGCAGTTGGGGGGGGGGGGAGCTGGCTCCTCCACCGGCAGCTGCTTGCCCAGGGCGCTGTCAGCCCGAGTGGGCAGCACGGCCCCTGAGTAGGCAGCTAGGTTGGCCTACCAGCCTTTTGTGATGGCCAGCGGTGGTGTGGGCCCCAGCTGGGCCGCAGCCGTGGTCTGCTTGCGTTTGGGCTGCGGGGGGGGGGCATCGTTCCCCACCGCCGCCTGCCCGGTGCCCCTTCCTACTCAGGCGGGTGACGCGGGGCTCCAGCAAGGCCACGGCCTACTTGCTTTTATAGCGGGGGCTGGCACTGGGAGGGCGGTGCGGGCCCGACTAGGCCGCAAAACGCAGCCTGGTCACTTTTTGCAGTGGCGGGGGGTGGTGCGGCATTGCCCCCCGCCACTGCCTGCCGGCCCAGGAGGGCGGTGCGGGCCCGACTAGGCCGCAAAACCTGTGACATTGAGCCTGTGACATTGCCCAGGAACTAAGTATTAATCATTACAAAGGACTGGCCAGGCTACCCAGGCAATCCAATCAAGTAACCTGCCAGACAGGAGAAAATCAACATTCAAATTTCTGTTTTAAAGACCGCCTTTTCTGTGATGTAGGTGTGATGTATCTGAGGGGTGGTCTTAGGTTACACCCCTTCTGTGATGTATGTATGATGTTTCTGGGGGTGGTCTTGATCTACAGGGTGGCAATTTCA
Source organism: Podarcis muralis (assembly GCF_964188315.1). Lineage (NCBI taxonomy): Eukaryota > Metazoa > Chordata > Lepidosauria > Squamata > Lacertidae > Podarcis > Podarcis muralis. The sequence goes on along the minus strand of NC_135666.1, from coordinate 47,762,224 downwards.
AAAGTCTTTATAAGGCCTTGCACGACATTTTTCTGGGTTCCTCCTCCTCTCCTGCGGGTGAGGGGAGCACTCAATTGCAACAGATCAATAAAGATCACGCTTGCTAGCAGCTTTTCTTCTCAATATTCTCTGGGTGGCCTCTGTTATTCTCTCCTACCAATAGGGAACCTATGTATGGACTCTATATGGGCTCTTGGACACCCCATAAGGGAAAAGGGCAATGTTGTCTAAAACACTCCGCTCTCTACAAATGGCTAGGGAACCACGGGTGAAGGGGAGGTTGCACATTCAGCCTTCCAGGAAGAACATCGTGGCAGTTTGAAGGTGACCGCTCGATCCAATGGTGGGTGGGTTGGAAATCTTCTAAATAAATCAGCAAACGTAGTGGCACTGCTGCCAAGAGGGGCAGGAAAAATGTCATGGCAATATGGAGAAGAGCCTGGACCCCTCCAACTGGCCAGAGAAGGAACAGCTGCAGGCAACTTGCTCCCTGCCCTCCCATCTCCAGCTCCAACAACTGTCAGTTGTCTTCGGACTGTAAGGCTGAAAGGAATCACATTCTGGTGCCCATCCAGCAGGCCAAGGACTAATGGTTGCTGAGTTGGGGAAGTTTGTCTAAGACCTTGCACAATCTCATAGTTTATTTTTATCTCCAGAAGAACAATCAAGATGGGAGAACAATTCTTTTTCTTGAATCATTTTTGGGTGAGTAAATAGATGTCGGAATATTATAAATATTCTGCAGCACAGTACACGTCCTGTATTAGAATTAGATGGTTCTCATTTTGACTGTAGGTCACCTCCTCCTCTCCCCGCCCCCCGCACCGGTTTCCTGGGCAAAGAGTGCAGAACACACACAACCCTACCTGGGATAAGGATTGAAGACCAGCCTGGTTAAGAAAGAGTTTAACCTTTCTGATGCCAACAGGAGCAGCTGGCGAGGCAAAATCCTACAGTGCCACTACCCTCCCAACAGCAGTGTCACTGGGGCAGTGTGGGAGGCAGAGCAGGGCAGGAAGTTGGGGTTAGGTGGGTGCACTGGGAGGGCCCCTGCTGGGGTGCCCACACAGCCCCAGTCATGCTGCCCCCCTGCCCCGCCCCATCCCAGCAAGCAGCAGTGACCCTGCTGTCACGGGGGCAGCAACACACCACTGCTTCACCACACCGGCTGTTCCTGGTTGCCAGTAAGCATAATAATGTATCCAGGATGGCGGTACAGAAATGGGGGCAACCTTTAGCCCAAGTTTATTTATAAGCTATTCTGCATGGACACAGAATCTCATGCTCCAAAGGAGAGTATTTGCATGGGCAAATAATTACATGCATCAAGGTTCCACAGCATGGTCAGTCAATGAGGACATCAGCACAGTACAATACCATTAGCTCCGTAGATTAAGTGTTCACTGAACAAGAGAATGTTAAAAAGCTCAGGAACAACACATTGCCAAAGCAGAGCCAACCATCAGTGGACCATGTTGATGTTAGCCCTTGGCAGAAACTGAACACAGGGAGTCAGAAGTGATGTTGTCTGTACAGTGGTGCCTCGGGTTAAGTACTTAATTCGTTCCGGAGATTCGTTCTTAACCTGAAACTGTTCTTAACCTGAAGCAGCACTTTAGCTAACGGGGCCTCCTGCTGCCGCCGCGCCGCTGGAGCACCATTTCTGTTCTCATCCTGAAGCAAAGTTCTTAACCTGAAGCACTATTTCTGGGTTAGTGGAGTCTGTAACCTGAAGCGTATGTAACCTGAAGCGTATGTAACCCGAGGTACCACTGTACAGGGAGATCAGGCAGTTTCAGTGCCTGTCATGTAACAGATAGCTGGATGCAAATATTTATCTCACTAGTAAGGTATACATGGTGGTTGTCACCAGACTGGGCTGAATCCAGAACTGAATGGGGCCTATTCTGGGGGATCCATGGTGCACATGGTTCACACCATGTTGGGTGCGCGCAAAGCATGCTGGGCCAGAAGGGGGAAAAGGAGGCTGAGAGTAGTTGTCAATGGCAACTCCATCAGAAATCAGATGGAGGCAGCCCCGGATTGCTGTGGGTCAGGTGAGGTGAGCCAGAGAGATCCAGGACTGTCAGAGGGTGGGGTGTTGGGTGAGCAGTGGCAGGAAGAAAGAGGTTGGGAAGCAAGAAGGAGAAGCAGTGAAAAGGCCTAGGAGGAGAGAAGATGGACGCACTGGGCTGACTGTATCTTCCCAGGAGAAGTTAGGGGTGGGGTGCCTTTGGGTGCAGGGTGCAAGCTGCTCCTTCTCAAAGTGGCTTCCCCTCCTGATCTCTCCTGCTGCCTGCCCACGCTCTGCAGCAGAACCCACACGAATGTCCTTCCCCACATGGAAGCCACTTGTTCAGAAACGACACACTGGACCAAACACCCCTGCTCTCGGTTGGAAGAGGGCAAGGAGACACAGCGTCTCCCAAGGGACCTAGAAGCAGCCTGGCATTAAAACAGCAACAACCAGCTACACAAGGAAAATCCTGCTGCCAATGCAAGCTCTAGCAGATGGCACTTTGAAATAGGTGAACTCCAAAATCCCAGCTCTTTATTTAAAGCAAGCTTTATTGTTGAAGTTTTATCAGGCAGCAGGATTATTATTGTTCTTAATAATAATAATCCAATGCAGAACAAGAAAATCTTTATTAAAAGAAGAAGAAGAAGAAGAAGAAGAAGAAGAAGAAGAAGAAGAAGAAGAAGAAGAAGAAGAAGAAGATGATTTTAGGCAGGGTCTCTCCCAGTCCCACCAGGAGATGCTGGGGACTGAACCTGATGCCTTCTGCATGCTAAGCAGTTGTTCTACCACTGAGCTATGGCCCTAGCTCACAATATTGCTGTCAAGATAAAATGAAGAAGGTGGAGGCAGAAGTATATATGCTGTGTGGAGGAACGGTGGGATAGAAGTGTAAGAAGGAATAAAGTATGTAAACTAGCCTACAAGTGAATAAACTACAGTATATTTTTAACTTACTTTCCTAATAATTTGTGTATAAATTATAAAAGTGGCATATAAATTTTGTTAAATAAAAAAAGAGGAAATGTTCAGACCTTCAAACAGTATGTTATTCCTGAGCCTTCATTGCTAAAACTCTCAACAGCATTTTCATGCTCACAAACAGCTGATGAAGGCTTAAGGAACCATTGTGACATAACCCATTCAAGCAGATTTAAGGGGCAACAGGCTGTCAACAGTGGCAGTAGTTGGGAGCTCCCAGCTATTGAAAAGCCACATAGAGACTTTTCATACTGACTGAGGAATTAATTCTTTATTGAACGTTCCTAATTGCTGGATTGATTTAACAGGACTGGAGCTAAGATTTGCTTGGGTTTGGCCCCATTGATAGGGAACTGCCTGCTGCGTCCTCCTCTTTGAAATCACCCTGGTCTTTGGGCCTCCAGCACCTTCTTCAACATGTCCAACCCATCCAAGAGGCGTATGATACTGGTGTTCCACTGGATTAGCAAGAAGCCCATGACAGAGAAGCCGTGCTCTACCATCTCGGCCAGACCTTCTGCCTCTGCACCGGCTTGCAACACTCCTCACATTTCACCCTACTTCACGAGGAGCAAGACACAATCCGCTCCGCTCCGGAGGTCCAGCAGGCGCAAGGTGCTGCGATTTCCGAATCTCACCGACACCAAGATGTTAAGATCTGTCATTGGCAGCGTTGGCCGGAAGAGAGCCCACAGGCGTGGCAAGCCAAAGAAGACTCCAGCGTAAACAGGAAAAGGGGAAGCGGCCTACTGGAGTTGCCATTGACAACTACTCTCAGCCTCCTTTTCCCCCTTCTGGCCCAGCATGCTTTGCGGGCACCCAACATGGCGGCGCCCAGCCCCAGCACGTCCCGACTGGCATCCGCTATCCCTTTCCCATTCTCCGCATCGACGGCTGGGGCTGAAAAACCCACGGAGGGGCAGCCTCTGCCGGCCGCCGAACTGAATAAGAAGAAGCCGCCCTGTCGGGCCTGCACAGACTTCAGGAGTTGGAATATTGTCTAATATTGCCTTTATTACTGTTCTGTTTGTATTCTTGCCTTGTTTTTTTTCTTTTTTTGAGTATCAATTAAATAAAAAACAATAAAAAACAATACTCTGGACCAATCAGCAATCCATGGCTTTGTAGGAGAGGAGGAGGGTGGCTGATGTCACAAAAAATAGTGGAGAGTAGTAAGAGAAAATCTGCAAAGTGGGCTTTTCTCTTTTGGGGAGAGAATATGAAAAATCTCAGGCATTTTCTTAGAAAAATTTCCTCTGAAAATCTAACCTTTGTTATCATGGTCAATGATGGTCAACGATCACCATTAAGAAACTGGGATAAAACAACTCTAATGTGCCTTCAATGTGTTTATTGATAAATACTAATTCTGCATTGGACTGCCACTTTTCATTGTCGTTGGCTGTATTCTCAAGCTTTTAACAGCAGGCTATCATGCAGTAATTAAGCACTGGAAGTGTTCCCAATTACTTCCATTCACTCTGCCAATTTCCAGGGTCTCAACCTCTGATTGTCATGCAAATGTATTTTTCCATTAAAAAAAAGCTTGTATGTAAATAATTTTAAACCATTTCTTCTTTTACATATAAAATATTTTTAAAAACATACATGATTGTAACATTCATGTGGATGGTAACAAGTGCAGTTATTATAGCCTGTACGTATAATCTTAAAGGAAACAATCAAACTAAAAGAATTTGCAGTCCATAGAATAAATTCAGTGTCATACATGTAAATACACTCAGTTATGGAACTAGGATTAATAAGGCATTGACTGGCAAACATGTTTGATGGGGGAAATTCAACTATGAAGCTGAGTCAGGAACTGGAAATACAAGGCGAAGTGAGAACCCTGGCAGTCCTGTGTCTGCAGCCTCTCATTCTAAATGTCCTTCGAATTTGGTGTTGACACTGCTCTGTTATGCAGGAAAATGGAACCTGAAATAAACCAGTCTTTTCGAAAGAAACAAAGATGTTAAGAGGACTAAGGAAATTTTATGAGATTTTATTTTGGAAAACCGGTACAATGATATATAATGAAATTGAGTCAAGGGGATTTGAGGAAGTCATTTAACAATGTTACTAAGATTGGACCAAGTTCAGTTATGATTTATGTTTGTTTGTTTAACATTTTGGAAAATCAATAAAAAAAAAATTGAAAAGGAAGAAAAGAGAAACCAGTCTTTTCAAACTAACAGAAATGTACATGCTTGGATAACTCATTGTTAGCAATGAAGAGAAGACCTCATGCTTACCAATACAACATACTTCAATTCCCTCCCTGTGGTACTTGGGAGAAGCAGACCCAAGAACAGGCCCAAGATGAAGCCGCAACTAACAAAACAGATGCATCACGGACCTTTCAGCCCTGCCAGTAATTATGAAATAGCTTTTTTGTCTGTGTGTGAAGGTGGGAAGGGAAACAGCCGTGCTTTCTAAAGAGCAAACAAAGGGGAGGAGACTCTAAAATTCATCTGGCTGTTTAATTTGATGGCTACTGATTTATGGCTTTTTGTAATATAGTCAAGGACAGAGGAGGAAGTGCTAAGTTCTGTGGTGCCGGAGTACCACACTTGCCACACGGCAGATGCCAGGACTTAGGAGGATGTGCCCCATTATTCCTCAAAAGGAAGGACACTCCTGTGATAGGAATTTTATGGTCTTAGTTATATGGTAGTGTTCATAAGCGTACCAACCAAGCACAGTACAGGAAGACCAACCTGGAACCATTTTGATTCCTAAACTGAGTAAATGTTTTCTCTACAAGGTGAAAATGGGAAACCTCCCCATTGTCTCTTTCCTCATAAATCCTGTCTTAAGGGCATATTTAAGAAAAGAATAGGGTGTGAGCCTGTGACATTGCCCAGGAACTAAGTACTGCACTCGTCCCTCTACAAGACGCACCAGACCATAAGACGCACCTAGTTTTGGGAGGAGGAAAACAAGAAAAAAAATATCCTGACTTGAGCTGGCCTTTGACCCGTCCTCGGCCAGGGAGGACAACGGAGGGCCGGCCAGGGGTGGGCCTAAGGCCAAAAGGAAAAGAGGCTGGCTCCTGGGCTCAAGCCTCTTTTGCCTTTCTTCCTTCCAGGATCAGGATCAGGATCAAGATCAGCAGCGTGTCCAGGAGGCCGGACTGAAATAAGTAACCAGCCTGGGGGGGGGGGATTTGCCCCTCCGCCAGGCTAGGCCGCATTTTGTGTGCTTAGTTAGGCACGTTGCGGCCTTTTTTGGAGTTTTTCCCTGGCAGCAGTGGGGGGGGGGGGGAGCTGGCTCCTCCACCGGCAGCTGCTTGCCCAGGGTGCTGCCAGCTTGAGTGGGCAGCACGGCCCCTGAGTAGGCAGCTAGGTCGGCCTACCAGCCTTTTGTGATGGCCAGCGGTGGTGTGGGCCCCAGCTGGGCTGCAGCCATGGGCTGCTTACATTTGGGCGGCGGCGGCGGGGGGGCATCGCTCCCCTCCGCCACCTGCCCGGTGCCCCTTCCTACCCAGGCGGGTGACGCGGGGCTCCAGCAAGGCCGCGGCCTACTTGCTTTTACAGCGGGGGGTGGCACCGGGAGGGCGGCGCAGGCCCGACTAGGCCGCAAAACGCAGCCTAGTCACTTTTTGCAGTGGCGGGGGTGGGGGGCGGCATTGCCTCCCGCCACTGCCTGCTGGCCCAGGAGGGCGGTGCGGGCCCGACTAGGCCGCAAAACCTGTGACATTGAGCCTGTGACATTGCCCAGGAACTAAGTACAGTGGTGCCTCGCAAGACGAAATTAATTCGTTCCGCAAGTCTCTTCGTCTTGCGGTTTTTTCGTCTTGCGATGCACGGTTTCCCATAGGAATGCATTGAAAATCAATTAATGCGTTCCTAGGGAAACCGCCTTCAGACCAGGTCCGGGGACAGTCTGTCCCCCGACCTCTTCTGAAGGCTGGGGGGGGGGGACAAGGGCTTTTCTTCCCACTGCCAGCCTTCAGAAGGCTGTTCTGAAGGCTGGCGGTGGGAAGAAAAGCCCTTCTTCCCACCTCCCGCCCCGCAAGCTCCGGGGACAGGAGGGCTTTGCTGCCGACCGCCAGCATTTTAAAAGCCCCTGCTGTCCCGGGGCGATTTTAAAATGCTGGCGGGCAGGAGCGAAGTCTCCGCTGCCCCGGGGAGATTTTAAAATGGTGGGGGTCGGCAGCGAACGCTTCGCTCCCGCCCGCAAGCATTTTAAGATCGCCCGGGGCAGCGGAGAAGTCTCCGCTGTCCGGGAAGGCAGGCGGGGGGAGCAAAGACTTTTGCCCCCGCCTGCCTTCAGAAGAGGTCCAGGACCTCGTTCAGATGCCCGGCGGCGGGGTGCGAGGTTCCCGCCCCCCCCGCCCCGCTTCGGAGCAGCGTTCCGAAGCGGGGCGGCTGGGGCAGGTGTTCCCGCCCCCCGCCCCGCTTCGGAGCAGCGTTCCGAAGCGGGGCGGCTGGGGCAGGTGTTCCCGCCTCCCCGCCCCCCCGCCCCCCTTCGGAGCAGCGTTCAGAAGCGGGGCGGCTGGGGCAGGTGTTCCCGCCCCCCCGCCCCGCTTCGGAGCAGCGTTCCGAAGCGGGGCGGCTGGGGCAGGTGTTCCCGCCCCCCCCGCCCCCCTTCGGAGCAGCGTTCCGAAGCAGGGCGGCTGGGGCAGGTGTTCCCGCCCCCCCGCCCCGCTTCGGAGCAGCGTTCCGAAGCGGGGCGGCTGGGGCAGGTGTTCCCGCCCCCCCGCCCCGCTTCGGAGCAGCGTTCCGAAGCCGGGCGGTGGGGGCAGGTGTTCCCTCCCCCCCGCCCGGCTTCGGAGCACCGGGAGAAGCGATCTCCCCGCAGCCCCTTGCTTCAAAAGAGGTCCGGGGGCAGCGGGAAGCGCAGCGCTTCTTCCCCGCTGTCCCCGGACCTCTTTTGAAGCAAGGGGCGGTGGGGAGAAGCGATCTCCCCGCAGCCCCTTGCTTCAAAAGAGGTCCGGGGGCAGCGGGAAGCGCTTCCCGCTCTCCCTGGACCTGGGGCTGCGGGGAGAAGATCGCTTCTCCCCGCCGCCCCTTGCTTCAAAAGAGAAGACCCGCTGTCCCCTGGGCAAGCTTCGTTTTGCGAAGCAAGCCCATAGGGAAATTCGTCTTGCGAGGCAACTCGAGAACGAAAAAACCTTTCGTTTTGCGAGTTTTTCGTCTCGCGAGGCGTTCGTCTTGCGGGGTACCACTGTATTAATCATTACAAAGGACTGGCCAGGCTACCCAGGCAATCCACTCAAGTAACCTGCCAGACAGGAGAAAATCAACATTCAAATTACTGTTTTAAAGACCGCCTTTTCTGTGATGTAGGTGTGATGTATCTGAGGGGTGGTCTTAGGTTACACCCCTTCTGTGATGTATGTATGATGTTTCTGGGGGTGGTCTTGATCTACAGGGTGGCAATTTCAAAAGTCTTTATAAGGCCTTGCACGACATTTTTCTGGGTTCCTCCTCCTCTCCTGCGGGTGAGGGGAGCACTCAATTGCAACAGATCAATAAAGATCACGCTTGCTAGCAGCTTTTCTTCTCAATATTCTCTGGGTGGCCTCTGTTATTCTCTCCTACCAATAGGGAACCTATGTATGGACTCTATATGGGCTCTTGGACACCCCATAAGGGAAAAGGGCAATGTTGTTTAAAACACTCCGCTCTCTACAAATGGCTAGGGAACCACGGGTGATGGGGAGGTTGCACATTCAGCCTTCCAGGAAGAACATCGTGGCAGTTTGAAGGTGACCGCTCGATCCAATGGTGGGTGGGTTGGAAATCTTCTAAATAAATCAGCAAACGTAGTGGCACTGCTGCCAAGAGGGGCAGGAAAAATGTCATGGCAATATGGAGAAGAGCCTGGACCCCTCCAACTGGCCAGAGAAGGAACAGCTGCAGGCAAGTTGCTCCCTGCCCTCCCATCTCCATCTCCAACAACTGTCAGTTGTCTTCGGACTGTAAGGCTGAAAGGAATCACATTCTGGTGCCCATCCAGCAGGCCAAGGACTAATGGTTGCTGAGTTGGGGAAGTTTGTCTAAGACCTTGCACAATCTCATAGTTTATTTTTATCACCAGAAGAACAATCAAGATGGGAGAACAATTCTTTTTCTTGAATCATTTTTGGGTGAGTAAATAGATGTGGGAATATTATAACTATTCGGCAGCACAGTACACGTCCTGTATTAGAATTAGATGGTTCTCATTTTGACTATAGGTCACCTCCTCCTCCCCCCCCCCCCGCACCGGTTTCCTGGGCAAAGAGTGCAGAACACACACAACCCTACCTGGGATAAGGATTGAAGACCAGCCTGCTTAAGAAAGAGTTTAACCTTTTTGATGCCAACAGGAGCAGCTGGCGAGGCAAAATCCTACAGTGCCACTACCCTCCCAACAGCAGTGTCACTGGGGCAGTGTGGGAGGCAGAGCAGGGCAGGAAGTTGGGGCTAGGTGGGTGCACTGGGAGGGCCCCTGCTGGGGTGCCCACACAGCCCCAGTCATGCTGTCCCCTGCCCTGCCCCATCCCAGCAAGCAGCAGTGACCCTGCTGTCACGGGGGCAGCAACACACCACTGCTTCACCACACCGGCTGTTCCTGGTTGCCAGTAAGCATAATAATGTATCCAGGATGGCGGTACAGAAATGGGGGCAACCTTTAGCCCAAGTTTATTTATAAGCTATTCTGCATAGACACAGAATCTCATGCTCCAAAGGAGAGTATTTGCATGGGCAAATAATTACATGCATCAAGGTTCCACAGCATGGTCAGTCAATGATGACATCAGCACAGTACAATACCATTAGCTCCGTAGATTAAGTGTTCACTGAACAAGAGAATGTTAAAAAGCTCAGGAACAACACATTGCCAAAGCAGAGCCAACCATCAGTGGACCATGTTGACGTTAGCCCTTGGCAGAAACTGAACACAGGGAGTCAGAAGTGATGTTGTCTGTACAGTGGTGCCTCAGGTTAAGTATTTAATTCGTTCCGGAGATTCGTTCTTAACCTGAAACTGTTCTTAACCTGAAGCACCACTTTAGCTAATGGGGCCTCCTGCTGCCGCCGCACCGCTGGAGCACCATTTCTGTTCTCATCCTGAAGCAAAGTTCTTAACCTGAAGCACTATTTCTGGGTTAGCGGAGTCTGTAACCTGAAGTGTATGTACCGTATTTTTCGCACCATAGGACGCACTTTTTCCCTCCTAAAAAGCAAGGGAAAATGTGTGTGCGTCCTATGGAGCGAATGCAGGCTTTCGCTGAAGCCTGGAGAGTGAGAGGGGTCGGTGCGCACCGACCCCTCTCGCTCTCCAGGCTTCAGGAAGCTATCCGCTAGCCGTGGCTAGCGGAGCGCTGCATTAATCCCGAAGCTTGGGGCGCGCGGAGGTCAGCGCGCCCCAAGCTTCTGGGTGCCGGCAAGGTCTCGCTAGCCCTGGGAGAGCCCCGCGACGTTGCGTGGCTCTCCCAGGGCTAGCGAAGCGCCGCGCTAATCCCGAAGCTTGGGGCGCGCGGAGCTCAGCGCGCCCCAAGCTTCTGGGTGCCGGCAAGGTCTCGCTAGCCCTGGGAGAGCCCCGCGACGTTGCGTGGCTCTCCCGGGGCTAGCGAAGCGCCGCGCTAATCCCGAAGCTTGGGGCTTCGGGATTAGCGCTCCGCTCAGCCTGCTTCCCGGAGCGCCGGGCGCCCTGAAAGCAGAGCTCCAGGCGCTTCGGGAACACATCCGCAGCGTGGGGAGCCTTGCAGGAATTCCCCACAGGGCTCCCCACGCTGCGGATAGCAGCCTGCTGCCTGGCGGGTGGGGCGCCCTGAAGCAGAGCGCCCCTCACGCCAGGCAGACATCCGCAGAGTGGGGAGGCTTGCAGGAGTTCCCCACAGGGCTCCCCACGCTGCGGATAGCAGCCTGCTGCCTGGCGGGTGGGGCGCCCTGAAGCAGAGCGCCCCTCGCGCCAGGCAGACATCCGCAGAGTGGGGAGGCTTGCAGGAGTTCCCCACAGGGCTCCCCACGCTGCGGATAGCAGCCTGCTGCCTGGCGGGTGGGGCGCCCTGAAGCAGAGCGCCCCTCGCGCCAGGCAGACATCCGCAGAGTGGGGAGGCTTGCAGGAGTTCCCCACAGGGCTCCCCACGCTGCGGATAGCAGCCTGCTGCCTGGCGGGTGGGGCGCCCTGAAGCAGAGCGCCCCTCGCGCCAGGCATACATCCGCAGAGTGGGGAGCCTTGCAGGAGTTCCCCACAGGGCTCCCCACGCTGCGGATAGCAGCCTGCTGCATGGCGGGTGGGGCGCCCTGAAGCAGAGCGCCCCTCGCGCCAGGCAGACATCCGCAGAGTGGGGAGGCTTGCAGGAGTTCCCCACAGGGCTCCCCACGCTGTGGATAGCAGCCTGCTGCCTGGCGGGTGGGGCGCCCTGAAGCAGAGCGCCCCTCGCGCCAGGCATACATCCGCAGAGTGGGGAGCCTTGCAGGAGTTCCCCACAGGGCTCCCCACGCTGCGGATAGCAGCCTGCTGCCTGGCGGGTGGGGCGCCCTGAAGCAGAGCGCCCCTCGCGCCAGGCAGACATCCGCAGAGTGGGGAGGCTTGCAGGAGTTCCCCACAGGGCTCCCCACGCTGTGGATAGCAGCCTGCTGCCTGGCGGGTGGGGCGCCCTGAAGCAGAGCGCCCCTCGCGCCAGGCATACATCCGCAGAGTGGGGAGCCTTGCAGGAGTTCCCCACAGGGCTCCCCACGCTGCGGATAGCAGCCTGCTGCCTGGCGGGTGGGGCGCCCTGAAGCAGAGCGCCCCTCGCGCCAGGCAGACATCCGCAGAGTGGGGAGGCTTGCAGGAGTTCCCCACAGGGCTCCCCACGCTGCGGATAGCAGCCTGCTGCCTGGCGGGTGGGGCGCCCTGAAGCAGAGCGCCCCTCGCGCCAGGCAGACATCCGCAGAGTGGGGAGCCTTGCAGGAGTTCCCCACAGGGCTCCCCACGCTGCGGATAGCAGCCTGCTGCCTGGCGGGTGGGGCGCCCTGAAGCAGAGCGCCCCTCGCGCCAGGCAGACATCCGCAAAGTGGGGAGCCTTGCAGGAGTTCCCCACAGGGCTCCCCACGCTGCGGATAGCAGCCTGCTGCCTGGCGGGTGGGGCGCCCTGAAGCAGAGCGCCCCTCGCGCCAGGCAGACATCCGCAGAGTGGGGAGGCTTGCAGGAGTTCCCCACAGGGCTCCCCACGCTGCGGATAGCAGCCTGCTGCCTGGCGGGTGGGGCGCCCTGAAGCAGAGCGCCCCTCGCGCCAGGCATACATCCGCAGAGTGGGGAGGCTTGCAGGAGTTCCCCACAGGGCTCCCCACGCTGCGGATAGCAGCCTGCTGCCTGGCGGGTGGGGCGCCCTGAAGCAGAGCGCCCCTCGTGCCAGGCATACATCCGCAGAGTGGGGAGCCTTGCAGGAGTTCCCCACAGGGCTCCCCACGCTGCAGATAGCAGCCTGCTGCCTGGCGGGTGGGGCGCCCTGAAGCAGAGCTCCCCGCCCGCCGGACAGACATCGGCCAGCCCCACAAGCTTGGGGGACAGCAGGGAGGCGCAGCGCCACTATCCCGCTGTTCCTCGACCTGGTTCGGTTTCCCTGACCTGCTTTTGGGGGGGAAATAAAGGGGAAATTTTTTTCCTTTATTTCCCCCCCCCAAAAAAATTAGGTGCGTCCTATGGTCTGGTGCGTCGAATCGTGCGAAAAATACGGTAACCTGAAGCGTATGTAACCCGAGGTACCACTGTACAGGGAGATCAGGCAGTTTCCGTGCCTGTCATGTAACAGATGGCTGGATGCAAATATTTATCTCACTAGTAAGGCATACATGGTGGTGGTGCACCAGACTGGGCTGAATCCAGAACTGAATGGGGCCTATTCTGGGGGATCCATGGTTCACCTGAATCAGATGGAGGCAGCCCCGGATTGCTGTGGGTCAGGTGAGGTGACCCAGAGCGATCCAGGACTGTCAGAGGGTGGGGTGTTGGATGAGCAGAGGCAGGAAGAAAGAGGTTGGGAAGCAAGAAGGAGAAGCAGTGAAAAGGTCTAGGAGGAGAGAAGATGGACGCACTGGGCTGACTGTATCTTCCCAGGAGAAGTTAGGGGTGGGGTGCCTTTGGGTGCAGGGTGGAAGCTGCTCCTTCTCAAAGTGGCTTTCCCTCCTGATCTCTCCTGCTGCCCACGCTCTGCAGCAGAACCCACACGAACGTCCTTCCCCACATGGAAGCCACTTGTTCAGAAACGACACACTGGACCAAACACCCCTGCTCTTGGCTGGAAGAGGGCAAGGAGACACAGCGTCTCCCAAGGGACCTAGAAGCAGCCTGGCATTAAAACAGCAACAACCAGCTACACAAGGAAAATCCTGCTGCCCACGCAAACTCCAACAGATGGCACTTTGAAATAGGTGAACTCCAAAATCCCAGTTCTTTATTTAAAGCAATCTTTATTGTTGAAGTTTTATCAGGCAGCAGGATTATTATTATTATTATTATTATTATTATTATTATTAATCCAATGCAGAACAAGAAAATCTTTAATAAAATAATAATAATAATAAGAAGAAGAAGAAGAAGAAGAAGAAGAAGAAGAAGAAGAAGAAGAAGAAGATGATGATGATGATTTCAGGCAGGATCTCTCCCAGTCCCACCAGGAGTTGCTGGGACTGAACCTGATGCCTTCTGCATGCTAAGCAGTTGTTCTACCACTGAGCTATGGCCCTAGCTCACAATATTGCTGTCAGGATAAAATGGAGAAGGTGGAGGCAGAAGTGTATATGCTCTGTGGAGGAAAGGTGGGATAGAAGTGTAAGAAGGAATAAAGTATGTAAACTAGCCTACAAGTGAATAAACTACAGTATATTTTTAACTTACTCTCCTAATAATTTGTGTATAAATTATAAAAGTGGCATATAATTTTTGTTAAATAAAAAAAGAGGAAACAGTATGTTATTCCTGAGCCTTCATTGCTAAAACTCCCAACAGCATTTTCATGCTCACAAACAGCTGATGAAGGCTTAAGGAACCATTGTGACATAACCCATTCAAGCAGATTTAAGGGGCAACAGGCTGTCAACAGTGGCAGTAGTTGGGAGCTCCCAGCTATTGAAAAGCCACATAGAGACTTTTCATACTGACTGAGGAATTAATTCTTTATTGAACGTTCCTAATTGCTGGATCGATTTAACAGGACTGGAGCTAACATTTGCTTGCATTTGGCCCCATTGATAGGGAACTGCCTGCTGCGTCTTCCGCTTTGAAGTCACCCTGGTCTTTGGGCCTCCAGCACTTTCTTCAACATGTCCAACACATCTAAGAGGCGTATGATACTAGTGTTCCACTGGATTAGCAAGAAGCCCCTGACAGAGAAGCCGTGCTCTACCATCTCGGCCAGACCTTCTGCCTCTGCTCCGGCTTGCAACACTCCTCACATTTCACCCTACTTCACGAGGAGCAAGACACAACCCGCTCCGCTCAGGAGGTCCAGCAGGCGCAAGGTGCTGCGATTTCCGAATCTCACCGACACCAAGATTTTAAGATCTGTCATTGGCAGCGTTGGCCGGAAGAGAGCCCACAGGCGTGGCAAGTCAAAGAAGACTCCAGCGTAAACAGGAAAAGGGGAAGCGGCCTACTGGAGTTGCCATTGACAACCACTCTCAGCCTCCTTTTCCCCCTTCTGGCCCAGCATGCTTTGCGCGCACCCAACATGGCAGCGCCCAGCCCCAGCACATCCCGACCGGCATCCGCTATCCCTTTCCCATTCTCCGCATCGACGGCTGGGGCTGAAAAACCCACGGAGGGGCAGCCTCTGCCGGCCACCGAACTGAATAAGAAGAAGCCGCCCTGTCGGGCCTGCACAGACTTCAGGAGTTGGAATATTGTCTAATATTGCCTTTATTACTGTTCTGTTTGTATTCTTGCCTTGTTTTTTTCCTTTTTTTGAGTATCAATTAAATAAAAAACAATAAAAAACAATACTCTGGACCAATCAGCAATCCATGGCTTTGTAGGAGAGGAGGAGGGTGGCTGATGTCACAAAAAATAGTGGAGAGTAGTAAGAGAAAATTCTGCAAAGTGGGCTTTTCTCTTTTGGGGAGAGAATATGAAAAATCTCAGGCATTTTCTTAGAAAAATTTCCTCTGAAAATCTAACCTTTGTTATCATGGTCAATGATGGTCAACGATCACCATTAAGAAACTGGGATAAAACAACTCTAATGTGCCTTCAATGTGTTTATTGATAAATACTAATTCTGCATTGGACTGCCACTTTTCATTGTCGTTGGCTGTATTCTCAAGCTTTTAACAGCAGGCTATCATGCAGTAATTAAGCACTGGAAGTGTTCCCAATTACTTCCATTCACTCTGCCAATTTCCAGGGTCTCAACCTCTGATTGTCATGCAAATGTGTTTTTCCATTAAAAAAAAGCTTGTATGTAAATAATTTTAAACCATTTCTTCTTTTAATTATATAAAATATTTTTAAAAACATACATGATTGTAACATTCATGTGGATGGTAACAAGTGCAGTTATTATAGCCTGTACGTATAATCTTAAAGGAAACAATCAAACTAAAAGAATTTGCAGTCCATAGAATAAATTCAGTGTCATACATGTAAATACACTCAGTTATGGAACTAGGATTAATAAGGCATTGACTGGCAAACATGTTTGATGGGGGAAATTCAACTATGAAGCTGAGTCAGGAACTGGAAATACAAGGCGAAGTGAGAACACTGGCAGTCCTGTGTCTGCAGCCTCTCATTCTAAATGTCCTTCGAATTTGGTGTTGACACTGCTCTGTTATGCAGGAAAATGGAACCTGGAAGAGAAACCAGTCTTTTCGAAAGAAACAAAGATGTTAAGGAAATTTTATGAGATTTTATTTTGGAAACCCGGTACAATGATATATAATGAAATTGAGTCAAGGGGATTTGAGGAAGTCATTTAACAATGTTACTAAGATTGGACCAAGTTCAGTTATGATTTATGTTTGTTTGTTTAAAATTTTGGAAAATCAATAAAAAAAAAATTGAAAAGGAAGAAAAGAGAAACCAGTCTTTTCAAACTAACAGAAATGTACATGCTTGGATAACTCATTGTTAGCAATGAAGAGAATACCTCATGCTTACCAATACAACATACTTCAATTCCCTCCCTGTGGTACTTGGGAGAAGCAGACCCAAGAACAGGCCCAAGATGAAGCCGCAACTAACAAAACAGATGCATCACGGACCTTTCAGCCCTGCCAGTGATTATGAAATAGCTTTTTTGTCTGTGTGTGAAGGTGGGAAGGGAAACAGCCATGCTTTCTAAAGAGCAAACAAAGGGGAGGAGACTCTCAAATTCATCTGGAAGTTTAATTTGATGGCTACTGATTTAAGGCTTTTTGTAATATAGTCAAGGACAGAGGAGGAAGTGCCAAGTTCTGTGGTGCTGGAGTACCACACTTGCCACACGGCAGATGCCAGGACTTAGGAGGATGTGCCCCATGATTTTTCTCCAAAAGGAAGGACACTACTGTGATAGGAATTTTATGGTCTTAGTTATATGGTAGTGTTCATAAGCGTACCAACCAAGCACAGTACAGGAAGACCAACCTGGAACCATTTTGATTCCTAAACTGAGTAAATGTTTTCTCTACAAGGTGAAAATGGGAAACCTCCCCATTGTCTCTTTCCTCATAAATCCTGTCTTAAGGGCATATTTAAGATATGAATAGGGTGTGAGCCTGTGACATTGCCCAGGAAATAAGTACTGCACTCTTCGCTCTACAAGACGCACCAGACCATAAGACACACCTAGTTTTGGGAGGAGGAAAACAAGAAAAAAATAATAATCCTGAATCCCAGAAGCCAGAACAGCAAGAGGGATCGCTGTGCAACGAAAGCAATGATCCTTCTTGCTGTTCTGGCTTCTGGGATAGCTGTGCAGCCTGCATTCGCTCCATAAGACGCACAAACATTTCCCCTTACTTTTTAGGAGGGAAAAAGTGAGTCTTATAGAGCAAAAAATACGGTATTTATCATTACAATACCCGCCCTCCTTTCCCCACAGGTGGACGGGGTTTGCGGCACCGAGCGAGGCTCACCTGGGCGGGTGCCACCCACGTGCTTGAGCTGGCCTTTGACCCGTCCTCGGCCAGGGAGGACAATGGAGGGCCGGCCAGGGGTGGGCCTAAGGCCAAAAGGAAAAGAGGCTGACTCCTGGGCTCAAGCCTCTTTTGCCGTTCTTCCTTCCAGGATCAGGATCAAGATCAGGAGCGGGTCCAGGAGGCCGGACTGAGGTAAGTAACTGGCCTTCTTTACTTTTGCCTGGGTGGGTGGGTGGGTGGGAATTTGCCCCTCTGCCAGGCTAGGCCGCATTTTGCGTGCTTGGTTAGGCACGTTGTGGCCTTTTTTGGAGCTTTTCCCTGGCAGCAGTGGGGGGGGGGGGGAGCTGGCTCCTCCACCGGCAGCTGCTTGCCCAGGGCGCTGTCAGCCCGAGTGGGCAGCACGGCCCCTGAGTAGGCAGCTAGGTCGGCCTACCAGCCTTTTGTGATGGCCAGCGGTGGTGTGGGCCCCAGCTGGGCCGCAGCCGCGGTCTGCTTGCGTTTGGGCTGCGGGGGGGGGGGGGCATCGTTCCCCACTGCCGCCTGCCCAGTGCCCCTTCCTACTCAGGCGGGTGACGCGGGGCTCCAGCAAGGCCACGGCCTACTTGCTTTTATAGCGGGGGGTGGCACTGGGAGGGCGGTGCGGGCCCGACTAGGCCGCAAAACGCAGCCTGGTCACTTTTTGCAGTGGCGGGGGGGGGTGCGGCATTGCCCCCCGCCACTGCCTGCCGGCCCAGGAGGGCAGTGCGGGCCCGACTAGGCCGCAAAACCTGTGACATTGAGCCTGTCACATTGCCCAGGAACTAAGTATTAATCATTACAAAGGACTGGCCAGGCTACCCAGGCAATCCAATCAAGTAACCTGCCAGACAGGAGAAAATCAACATTCAAATTTCTGTTTTAAAGACCGCCTTTTCTGTGATGTAGGTGTGATGTATCTGAGGGGTGGTCTTAGGTTACACCCCTTCTGTGATGTATGTATGATGTTTCTGGGGGTGGTCTTGAGCTCCAGGGCAGGGAATTTAAAATGTCTATATAAGGCCTTGCACGACATTTTTCTGGGTTCCTCCTCCTCTCCTGCGGGTGAGGGGAGCACTCAATTGCAACAGATCAATAAAGATCACGCTTGCTAGCAGCTTTTCTTCTCAATATTCTCTTGGTGGCCTCTGTTATTCTCTCCTACCAATAGGGAACCTATGTGTGGACTCTATATGGGCTCTTGGATACCCCATAAGGTAAAAGGGCAATGTTGTTTAAAACACTCCGCTCTCTACAAATGGCTAGGGAACCACGGTTGATGGGGAGGTTGCACATTCAGCCTTCCAGGAAGAACATCGTGGCAGTTTGAAGGTGACCGCTCGATCCAATGGTGGGTGGGGTGGAAATCTTCTAAATAAATCAGCAAACGTAGTGGCACTGCTGCCAAGAGGGGCAGGGAAAATGTCATGGCAATATGGAGAAGAGCCTGGACCCCTCCAACTGGCCAGAGAAGGAACAGCTGCAGGCAACTTGCTCCCTGCCCTCCCATCTCCAGCTCCAACAACTGTCAGTTGTCTTCGGACTGTAAGGCTGAAAGGAATCACATTCTGGTGCCCATCCAGCAGGCCAAGGACTAATGGTTGCTGAGTTGGGGAAGTTTGTCTAAGACCTTGCACAATCTCATAGTTTGTTTTTATCACCAGAAGAACAATCAAGATGGGAGAACAATTCTTTTTCTTGAATCATTTTTGGGTGAGTAAATAGATGTGGGAATATTATAAATATTCTGCAGCACAGTACACGTCCTGTATTAGAATTAGATGGTTCTCATTTTGACTGTAGGTCACCTCCTCCTCTCCCCCCCCCCCCCGCACCGGTTTCCTGGGCAAAGAGTGCAGAACACACACAACCCTACCTGGGATAAGGATTGAAGACCAGCCTGGTTAAGAAAGAGTTTAACCTTTCTGATGCCAACAGGAGCAGCTGGCGAGGCAAAATCCTACAGTGCCACTACCCTCCCAACAGCAGTGTCACTGGGGCAGTGTGGGAGGCAGAGCAGGGCAGGAAGTTGGGGCTAGGTGGGTGCACTGGGAGGGCCCCTACTGGGGTGCTCATACAGCCCCAGTCATGCTGCCCCCCTGCCCTGCCCCATCCCAGCAAGCAGCAGTGACCCTGCTGTCACGGGGGCAGCAACACACCACTGCTTCACCACACCGGCTGTTCCTGGTTGCCAGTAAGCATAATAATGTATCCAGGATGGCGGTACAGAAATGGGGGCAACCTTTAGCCCAAGTTTATTTATAAGCTATTCTGCATAGACACAGAATCTCATGCTCCAAAGGAGAGTATTTGCATGGGCAAATAATTACATGCATCAAGGTTCCACAGCATGGTCAGTCAATGAGGACATCAGCACAGTACAATAACATGAGCTCTTTCTACTCTGAGGGGGCCTTATTCATCCCTGCGGCCTTGAAAGTGTATAGCATCAAAATGATGGCTACAATGGCCTATGCTGCTCCTTTATGGGCTGCCTTTGCAAAACTCTCACCTTTAGAGACACTTCAAAGCCAATTCTTACGCCGACTTTTAAAATTACCAACATGCGTAAGTAATGCGGCCATTCGCTTAGAAATGAAGATCCCCTCAGTGGAGTTAGTCATATGGAGGAGAGTTTTGATCTATTGGATATCCCTATGGCATAAACTCCCGAACCACTATCTAATTCAATGCATGTGGCGGGATGACTTCACAAATTTGTGGTCAGGAAAAATCCATGCCAAATTGCTGTCCTATGAGATCTCGCCCACTGAATTGCTTAAACTGGATCTAAATGTGGCAAAAAGGTGTATAAATCAAAGGCTGGATGATGCGGAGCTATACCAAAATTTCGTAGCTGGTGGTGGAGCCTGCTCGCCGTTAAATTTCGGCATAACCCCTATCTACCGCGCTCCGTCCTACTTAACATCGCTTATGGCTGCGTCTCACCGTTATGCCTTCATTAGAGCTAGGTTCAATGTTTTTCCAACAAACGTGCTGAGACATAGATTCACTAAGGGCCAAGTCCCTTCAATGTGTGCTTGTGAAATGAAAACATCTGAATCTCTACATCATGTTATGTTTATCTGCCCTTTGTACAGTTCAGCCCGTGCTAGTATTCTAAACCCCATATTCCAGCCTATGGCTGACAAACCAGTAGACCTACAGCTTGCCTGGGTACTTCAAGATGTGGATCCTTATATTACCCTAAAGGTAAAGGTAAAGGTACCCCTGCCCGTACGGGCCAGTCTTGCCAGACTCTAGGGTTGTGCGCTCATCTCACTCAAGAGGCTGGGAGCCAGCGCTGTCCGGAGACACTTCCGGGTCACGTGGCCAGCGTGACAAAGCTGCATCTGGCGAGCCAGCGCAGCACACGGAACGCCGTTTACCTTCCCGCTGGTAAGCGGTCCCTATTTATCTACTTGCACCCGGGGGTGCTTTCGAACTGCTAGGTTGGCAGGCGCTGGGACCGAGCAGCGGGAGCGCACCCCGCCGCAGGGATTCGAACCGCCGACCTTTCGATCAGCAAGTCCTAGGCACTGAGGCTTTAACCCACAGCGCCACCTGCGTCCCTTATATTACCCTACAGGTTGCTAAATTCCTAACAGCCATCCTCTCGCACAAGAGACGGAACGGAATGTTAGCTGATTATTGATAGTCACAAGAATTTTCTATAATGACATCAGATATTGTTTTTAGTGTAGTGCCAAATTTTTTTAATCTTAATCTTAAACTTTTTTATGAATGGCTAATATCCGTCCTTGTGAGTTGTGAACTGTGTTATACTACTTGTGGTTTGTATGAGTCCGCTGTTTTATTTGATTTGTTTTGTTGTGTTGTGCTTCATGATGGGCGTAATAGCCGAATAAACATTTGTTGTTGTTGTTGTTGTAACATGAGCTCCGTAGATTAAGTGTTCATTGAGCAAGAGAATGTTAAAAAGCTCAGATACATCACATTGCCAAAGCAGAGCCAACCATCAGTGGACCATGTTAACGTTAGCCCTTGGCAGAAACTGAACACAGGGAGTCAGAAGTTATGTAGTCTGTACAGAGAGACCAGGCAGTTTCAGTGCCTATCATGTAACAGATGGCTGGATGCAAATATTTATATCACTAGTAAGATGTACATGGTGGTTGTGCACCAGACTGGGCTGAATCCAGAACTGAATGGGTTATCAGGCAGCAGGATTATTATTATTATTATTATTATTATTATTATTATTATTATTATTATTATTATTAATCCAATGCAGCCTTTAAAAAGAGATCCTTACATTTGGGATTTGTTGAGTGCAGCATTACATTTCAAGGTGTTCCAGAAGCTCAATTTACTCTTCCATCTTGCTTATTTCCAGTTAGGCATCTTTGTCCTTCCTTCCTTCCTTCCTTCCTTCCTTCCTTCCTTCCTTCCTTCCTTCCTTCCTTCCTTCCTTTCACAAAGCCTGCTCATTTATTTATTTACTTGTTTCTTGGGAACATTTTCCTGTAAGAAACAATTAAAAGGCTATTGAAATATTCTTTACTTATCCCTTCATCCTTTTCATCTTCCCCTTCCTCGGCTTTTGGATTTTGTGGCAGCAAAATAGCTATTTCATCCAGGTAAGTCATGTTAAAGGCTCTGAGACAGCCCTAGAATTGGTAAACTGTAGATTGTGTAGCCCAGTGTCTGATATCCAGAATGCGGCAGGTAGACTGGTGACTGGGAGTGGCCGCCAGGACCACATAACTCCGGTTCTGAGAGATCTGCATTGGCTCCCAGTACGTTTCCGAGCACAATTCAAAGTGTTGGTGCTGACCTTTAAAGCCCTAAATGGCCTCGGTCCTGTATACCTGAAGGAGCGTCTCCACCCCCATCGTTCAGCCCGGACACTGAGATCCAGCGCCGAGGGCCTTTTGGCGGTTCCCTCACTGCGAGAAATGAGGTTACAGGGAACCAGAGGGCCTTCTCGGTAGTGGCGCCCACACTGTGGAACACCCTCCTTTCAGATGTGGAGGTATCCTATCTTTAAAAGACATTTGAAGGCAGCCCTGTTCAGGGAAGTTTTTAATATTTAACGCTGTACTGTTTTTAACACTTGATTGGGAGCCGCCCAGAGTGGCTTGAGAAACTCAGCCAGATGGGCGGGGGATAAATAAGTTATTATTATTATTATTATTATTATTATTATTATTATTATTATTAAAAACAAGAAACTCAATAATAATAATAATAATAATAATAATAATAATAATAATAATAATAATAATTTTAACAAAAGATTTCAGGCAGGATCTCTCCCAGTCCCACCAGGAGATGCTGGGGACTGAACCTGATGCCTTCTGCATGCTAAGGAGTTGTTCTACCACTGAGCTACGGCCCTAGCTCACAATATTGCTGTCAGGATAAAATGAAGAAGGTGGAGGCAGAAGTGTATATGCTCTGTGGAGGAAAGGTGGGATAGAAGTATAAGAAGGAATAAAGTATGTAAACTAGCCTATAAGTGAATAAACTACAGTATATTTTTAACTTACTCTCCTAATAATTTGTATATAAATTCTAAAAGTGGTATATAAATTTGGTATTTTTTTTAAAAAAAGAGGAAATGTTCAGACTTTCAAACAGTGTGTTACGCCTGAGCCTTCATTGCTGAAACTCCCAACAGCATTTTCATGCTCACAAACAGCTGATGAAGGCTTAAGGAACCATTGTGACATAACCCATTCAAGCAGATTTAAGGGGCAACAGGCTGTCAACAGTGGCAGTAGTTGGGAGCTCCCAGCTATTGAAAAGCCACATAGAGACTTTTCATACTGCCTGAGGAATTAATTTCTTATTTAACGTTCCTAATTGCTGGATCGATTTAACAGGACGGGAGCTAAGATTTGCTTGCATTTGGCCCCATTGATAGGGAACTGCCTGCTGCATCTTCTGCTTTGAAGTCACCCTGGTCTTTGGGCCTCCAGCACCTTCTTCAACATGCCCAACCCATCCAAGAGGCGTATGATACTGGTGTTCCACTGGATTAGCAAGAAGCCCCTGACAGAGAAGCCGTGCTCTACCATCTCGGCCAGACCTTCTGCCTCTGCACCGGCTTGCAACACTCCTCACATTTCACCCTACTTCACGAGGAGCAAGACACAACCCGCTCCGCTCCGGAGGTCCAGCAGGCGCAAGGTGCTGCGATTTCCGAATTTCACTGACCCCAAGATTTTAAGATCCGTCATTGGCAGCGTTGGCCGGAAGAGAGCCCACAGGCGTGGCAAGTCAAAGAAGACTCCAGCGTAAACAGGAAAAGGGGAAGCGGCCTACTGGAGTTGCCACTGACAACCACTCTCAGCCTCCTTTTCCCCCTTCTGGCCCAGCATGCTTTGCGCGCACCCAACATGGCGGCGCTCAGCCCCAGCACGTCCCGACCGGCGTCCGCTTTCCCTTTCCCATTCTCCGCCTCGACAGCTGGGGCTGAAAAACCCACGGAGGGGCAGCCTCGGCCGGCTACCGAACCGAACAAGAAGAAGCCGCCCTTTCGGACTTCAGGAGTTGGAATATTGTCTAATATTGTCTTTATTACTGTTCTGTTTGTAATCTTGCCTTTTTTTTTTTTTTTTTGAGTATCAATTAAATAAATAATAAAAAAAAACAATGCCCTGGACCAATCAGCAATCCATGGCTTTGTAGGAGAGGAGGAGGGTGGCTGCTGTCACAAAAAATAGTGGAGAGTAGTAAGAGAAAATTCTGCAAAGTGGCCTTTTCTCTTTTGGGGAGAGAAAATGAAAAATCTCAGGCATTTTCTTAGAAAAATTTCCTCTGAAAATCTAACCTTTGTTATCATGGTCAATGATCATCATTAAGAAACTGGGATAAAACAACTCTAATGTGCCTTTGATGTGTTTATTGATAAATACTAATTCTGCATCAGCACAGTACAATACCATTAGCTCCGTAGATTAAGTGTTCACTGAACAAGAGAATGTTAAAAAGCTCAGGAACAACACATTGCCAAAGCAGAGCCAACCATCAGTGGACCATGTTGACGTTAGCCCTTGGCAGAAACTGAACACAGGGAGTCAGAAGTGATGTTGTCTGTACAGCGGTGCCTCGGGTTAAGTACTTAATTCGTTCCGGAGATTCGTTCTTAACCTGAAACTGTTCTTAACCTGAAGCAGCACTTTAGCTAACGGGGCCTCCTGCTGCCGCCGCGCCGCTGGAGCACCATTTCTGTTCTCATCCTGAAGCAAAGTTCTTAACCTGAAGCGTATGTAACCTGAAGCGTATGTAACCCGAGGTACCACTGTACAGGGAGATCAGGCAGTTTCAGTGCCTGTCATGTAACAGATGGCTGGATGCAAATATTTATCTCACTAGTAAGGTATACATGGTGGTGGTGCACCAGGCTGGGCTGAATCCAGAACTGAATGGGGCATATTCTGGGGGATCCATGGTTCAGCTGAATCAGATGGAGGCAGCCCCGGATTGCTGTGGGTCAGGTGAGGTGAGCCAGAGAGATCCAGGACTGTCAGAGGGTGGGGTGTTGGATGAGCAGAGGCAGGAAGAAAGAGGTTGGGTAGCAAGAAGGAGAAGCAGTGAAAAGGCCTAGGAGGAGAGAAGATGGACGCACTGGGCTGACTGTATCTTCCCAGGAGAAGTTAGGGGTGGGGTGCCTTTGGGTGCAGGGTGCAAGCTGCTCCTTCTCAAAGTGGCTTTCCCTCCTGATCTCTCCTGCTGCCTGCACACGCTCTGCAGCAGAACCCACACGAATGTCCTTCCCCACATGGAAGCCACTTGTTCAGAAACGACACACTGGACCAAACACCCCTGCTCTCGGCTGGAAGAGGGCAAGGAGACACAGCATCTCCCAAGTGCCTTAGAAGCAGCCTGGCATTAAAACAGCAACTTCTTTATTGTTGAAGTTTTATCAGGCAGCAAGATTATTATTATTATTATTATTATTATTATTATTATTATTATTAATCCAATGCAGAACAAGAAAATCATTAATAAAATAATAATAATAATAATAATAAGAAGAAGAAGAAGAAGAAGAAGAAGATTTCAGGCAGGATCTCTCCCAGTCCCACCAGGAGATGCTGGGGACTGAACCTGATGCCTTCTGCATGCTAAGCAGTTGTTCTACCACTGAGCTATGGCCCTAGCTCACAATATTGCTGTCAGGATAAAATGGAGAAGGTGGAGGCAGAAGCGTATATGCTCTGTGGAGGAAAGGTGGGATAGAAGTCTAAGAAGGAATAAAGTATGTAAACTAGCCTTCAAGTGAATAAACTACAGTATATTTTTAACTTACTCTCCTAATAATTTGTGTATAAATTATAAAAGTGGCATATAAATTTTGTTAAAAAAAAAGAGGAAACAGTATGTTATTCCTGAGCCTTCATTGCTAAAACTCCCAACAGCATTTTCATGCTCACAAACACCTGATGAAGGCTTAAGGAACCATTGTGACATAACCCATTCAAGCAGATTTAAGGGGCAACAGGCTGTCAACAGTGGTAGTAGTTGGGAGCTCCCAGCTATTGAAAAGCCACATAGAGTCTTTTCATACTGCCTGAGGAATTAATTCTTTATTGAACGTTCCTAATTGCTGGATCGATTTAACAGGACTGGAGCTAACATTTGTTTGGATTTGGCCCCATTGATAGGGAACTGCCTGCTGCGTGCTCCGCTTTGAAGTCACCCTGGTCTTTGGGCCTCCAGGACCTTCTTCAACATGTCCAACACATCTAAGAGGCGTATGATACTGGTGTTCCACTGGATTAGCAAGAAGCCCCTGACAGAGAAGCCGTGCTCTACCATCTCGGCCAGACCTTCTGCCTCTGCTTGCAACACTCCTCACATTTCACCCTACTTCACGAGGAGCAAGACACAACCCGCTCCGCTCCGGAGGTCCAGCAGGCGCAAGGTGCTGCGATTTCCGAATCTCACTGACACCAAGATTTTAAGATCTGTCATTGGCAGCGTTGGCCGGAAGAGAGCCCACAGGCGTGGCAAGCCAAAGAAGACTCCAGCGTAAACAGGAAAAGGGGAAGCGACCTACTGGAGTTGCCACTGACAACCACTCTCAGCCTCCTTTCCCCCCTTCTGGCCCAGCATGCTTTGCGCGCACCCAACATGGCGGCGCCCAGCCCCAGCACGTCCCAACCGGCGTCCGCTTTCCCTTTCCCCTTCTCCGCCTCGACGGCCGGGGCTGAAAAACCCACAGAAGGGCAGCCTCTGCTGGCTGCCGAACCGAATAAGAAGAAGCCGCCCTGTTGGGCCTGCACAGACTTCAGGAGTTGGAATATTGTCTAATATTGTCTTTATTACTGTTCTGTTTGTATTCTTGTATTGTTTTTTTTCTTTTTTGGAGTATCAATTAAATAAATAATAATAAAAAGCAATACCCTGGACCAATCAGCAATCCATGGCTTTGTAGGAGAGGAGGAGGGTGGCTGCTGTCACAAAAAATAGTGGAGAGTAGTAAGAGAAAATTCTGCAAAGTGGCCTTTTCTCTTTTGGGGAGAGAAAATGAAAAATCTCAGGCATTTTCTTAGAAAAATTTCCTCTGAAAATCTAACCTTTGTTATCATGGTCAATGATCATCATTAAGAAACTGGGATAAAACAACTCTAATGTGCCTTTGATGTGTTTATTGATAAATACTAATTCTGCATCAGCACAGTACAATACCATTAGCTCCGTAGATTAAGTGTTCATTGAGCAAGAGAATGTTAAAAAGCTCAGATACATCACATTGCCAAAGCAGAGCCAACCATCAGTGGACCATGTTGACGTTAGCCCTTGGCAGAAACTGAACACAGGGAGTCGGAAGTGATGTTGACCAGGGAGTTTCAGTGCCTGTCATGTAACAGATGGCTGGATGCAAATATTTATCTCACTAGTAAGGTATACATGGTGGTTGTGCACCAGACTGGGCTGAATCCAGAACTGAATGGGGTCTATTCTGGGGGATCCATGATTCACCTGAATCAGATGGAGGCAGCTCCGGATTGCTGTGGGTCAGGTGAGGTGACCCAGAGAGATCCAGGACTGTCCGAGGGTGGGGTGTTGGATGAGCAGAGGCAGGAAGAAAGAGGCTGGGAAGCAAGAAGGAGAAGCAGTGAAAAGGCCTAGGAGGAGAGAAGATGGACGTCCTGGGCTGACTGCATCTTCCCAGGAGAAGTTAGGGGTGGGGTGCCTTTGGGTGCAGGGTGCAAGCTGCTCCTTCTCAAAGTGGCTTTCCCTCCTGATCTCTCCTGCTGCCTGCCCACGCTCTGCAGCAGAACCCACACGAACGTCCTTCCCCACATGGAAGCCACTTGTTCAGAAACGACACACTGGACCAAACACCCCTGCTCTCGGTTGGAAGAGGGCAAGGAGACACAGCGTCTCCCAAGGGACCTAGAAGCAGCCTGGCATTAAAACAGCAACAACCAGCTACACAAGGAAAATCCTGCTGCCAATGCAAGCTCTAGCAGATGGCACTTTGAAATAGGTGAACTCCAAAATCCCAGCTCTTTATTTAAAGCAAGCTTTATTATTGAAGTGTTATCAGGCAGCGGGATTATTATTATTATTAATCCAATGCAGCCTTTAAAAAGAGACCCTTACATTTGCGATTTGTGCAGCATCACATTTCAAGGTGTTCCAGAAGCTCAGTTTACTCTTCCATCTTTCTTCTTTCCAGTTAGGCATCTTCTTTCTTTCTTTCTTTCTTTCTTTCTTTCTTTCTTTCTTTCACAAAGCCTGCTCATTTTCTTGGGAACATTTTCCTGTAAGAAACAATTAAAAGGCTATTGCAATATTCTTTACTTATCTCCTCATCCTTTTCATCTTCCCCTTCTTTGGTTTTTGGATATTGTGGCAGCAAAATAGCTATTTAATCCAGGTTAGTCATGTTAAAGGCTCTGAGACAGCCCTAGAATTGGTAAGCTGTAGATTGTGTATGTTGGGATACTGCCAGGGAGATAACGTCCATCTGGCCCCAAGCCGGCTGCCGGACATCCATCTGCCTCCCGTAGTCACGCAGTCACGCAGTATCATTTAGCGACACGAAGCCTTTGGATCCACATTCCTAGGCTGGTGCACACTCTTTCAGCAGACTCCACACAGCAAAAGATGCACAGCAGGAGAGTATATTTACAGTTTATTTAGCGTTGAACAGAACAAAGGGAAAACATGACCGTTCTGAGTCAGTGACTCCGACCGACTGAAATCGAAAGGAAACAGCAAGCATAAACATCCTCAACAGGAAATACGCAGACTCTGTGACTCACAAGCCTGCTCTCTCTTAAGGTGGAACGGAAATATCCTAACATCCTCCCCCTTTCCGTGTAACCTGTAGTACCTGTGGTTCACCCAATTGCAACCTCTGTGTGTAAACCTTTAGTTGTTCTCTGTTAACAACCTTAGACAACAGATCAGCAGGAATTTCATTTCCTGCCATGTAGGACACCCGAATCAGTCCCTTTTCAATACACTCTCTTGCACGATGTAGCTTAATCTGCAAGTACTTGGTTCTTTGCTTGCAACTCTCGGAGTTCAGCAAAGCCAAACACGATCTATTGTCTTGATACACTTGTATAGGACATTTCACAGAAACCCCGATGTCCTTAAACAGTTGCATCAACCATTCACAATCCATGAGTGAAAATGACAGAGCATTGAGTTCTGCTTCACAGGAACTTAGGCTCACTGTTGTTTGCTTCTTGCACAACCAGTCAAACAGGCAGTGGTTGTACATGTAGCACACACCAGAAGTGCTTGTACCATCCGTGGTGTCACTTCCAAAACTTGCATCTGCAAAGATTTCAAGACCTCCAGTCTTCTGACTGGTGAACCTCAGCCTGTAGTGCATAGTCCCTTTCAAATAGCGGGCTATGCGCTTCAGAGCTTTCCAATCCTGAACCGTAGGATTGTTGGCATGTCTGCTAAGCAGATTACAGCTTACAGCAATGTCAGGTCTTGAACATCTGGCAATGAAATTCAGCTTGCCTAGAACGCATCTGTATAGCGTTGTGTCAGAAAACGCTTCAGCAGTACTGTCTACCTGGTAACCTGTCACCATCGGTGTGTCTGCTGGGTTTGCATCAACCAAATTCAACCTGGTTAATACATCAGCAATTTTCTGTGTTTGGTGTACCAGAAAATTACCTGCTTGGTCCCTCTCCACCTGCAGAGAAAGATAGTTGGATACCTCACCAAGATCCTTCATGTCAAAGTGCTCCTTCAGCTGAGCTAGGGTGCTTTGATAGAAAGCCTGATTCTTCCAAAACATCAGAAGATCATCAACAAAACATAAACAATACAGTTTGTTTTGCCCCTCCTCCTTGACAAACACACATGGATCAGCTTTGCCCTGGTGAAAACCTAGAGAAAGCAACGTTTCAGTGAGTTTTGTGTTCCAACACCTGGCACTCTGCTTGAGACCATATAAGGATTTCCGCAGTTTACAGACCATTCCCTTCTGTATCTGCATCCCGTCTGGTGGAAGCATGAACAGCTCTTCGTTCAAAATCCCGTACAAAAAAGCTGTATTAATGTCGTGGTGGGAAACATGCAGTTTCTCCTCCGCAGCGATCTTGAGCATCAGCCGAATGCTCTCATATTTGACGGTGGGTGAGTAGGTCTCGTGGTAATCCTGTCCTGGTACCTGTGAAAAACCTCTGGCAACCAATCTGGCTTTGTGTCTGACAACCTTGCCATTCTGGTCTGTCTTGGCCTTGAAGACCCATTTGCTGCCAACCAGTCTCATTCCTGGGACTACCGGTACCATCTCCCAAGTTTGGTTCCTGTTCAAGGAATCAACTTCAGCCTTCATGGCATTAAGCCAAGGCTCAGCATCTTTAGAGGTTAACTCCTGAACCTCTTTGAAGCTTGAAGGTTCCCACACCTTCTCTGAGCTACTAAGAACAGCGGTTGCTGTTTTAGCAAACTCATCAGCATACCTCTTTGGAGGTCTGCCTTTGGTCGCCCTTTCAGACCTACGTACTAGACGCAAGTCTTCTGGACTCATCTCCTCTTTCTTGGGAGAAAAATGACCAATGGTGAACAGTGGTTCTTCCAGTTCATTGTCAGACGCATCAGATGGTCTGACTGAGGCCTTTGCACTCTTGTAGTCTGCTGTGTCATCACTCTCACTGACATCAGCAGCAGCGCCGCCCACTGAACTGGAATCCGAACTCTGATCATCATCATCATCATCATCCTCCTCCTCATCATCATCATCCTCAGCAGCTTCCTCAGCTTTAGCTGCTTGCTTGACACCACCTTCATCCTCCTCTGGGTAACTCTGGAAAATTCCCACATTTTCCCCCCACTTAGGATTGTACTCAACACTCCTTGTGAACTTTATGGATTTAGAGTTAGTCATCCATACCCTGTATGCACCTTTTTCGTACCCCATGAACAAACCATGTGCCCCACGCTTCCCAAGCTTGTTGGTTTGTGGGGTGCGTACCCACATGTCAGAACCAAATATTCTCATGTGTTTGGTGTTGGGTTTCTTGCCAAACATCTTCTCATAGGGGGTACAACCAATGGGTGATGACAATCTGCGATTAACGGAGTAAACCAGATTCCCTAAAGCCTCCCCCCAAAACTTATCAGGAAGATTGGCATCATGCAACAAGGTTTTCATTCCTTGCAGCAATGTTTGATTTGCTCTCTCCGCAAGCCCATTCATCCATGGCGATCTGGGGGTTGACATGTCATGCTGGATTCCCTTCTCAGTCAGGAAAGCTTCAAACTGCTGAGAAGTGAATTCCCCGCCCCGATCGGTAAAAAGACAGGAAATACGTTTACCGTGAGCATTCTCCAACCAAGCACAGAATGCCTTAAACTTCGGAAACGCTTGCGATTTCTGTTCGAGCAAAAACACATGAATGTACCTAGAAAAAGAATCAATTAGAACCATGAAGAACCTTGCTCCTCCTAAAGAGGGCGTAAGTGGCCCAACCAGGTCTGCGTGCACTAGCTGGTAGGGCTTGGAAGCCTGCCTGCTAGACTCTTTGCCTTTTGGAGCAACCTTCACCTTGTTCTCTGCACAAGATACACATTTCATGTGAAATTTACAGGGTTTGATGTTCAAACCCTCAACCACCTCTGGCATCTTGGCCAGTGCCTTCCAAGAGAGGTGACCAAACCTTCGATGCGCTTCATGAATGCAACCTGCATGAAGAACTTTGTTAGTTTGTGCAACACAACAAGAATCAGCATTAGATACAACAGCAGTGTCCTCATAAGTTATATGGAACAAACCATCCATAAACTTTGCATGCAAATAGTCCTCTTTGCCTTTACTGATGACACAGACGCTCCTCTTGAAGGAAATCTGAAAACCACGTCCAGTAAGCTGCGGGACGCTCAACAAATTGCTTGCAGCTCCAGGAACATACAGAACATTACTGATGGTTGTATGCAAACTTGCAAGTTTCACAGTCCCTTCTCCTGCAATTTGCAACGTCCTTCCATCAGCCAGGTGGATCTCACCTTCCTGAGGCTTGAAGGAGATAAACAGGTGGCGATCCTTCGAAATATGGCGGCTGGCACCTGAATCGATAATAAACCTGCCTTTGGCTGTTGGAGCAGTCTTTACAGCAAGCAAACCCTTGTTTTCCACTGACTTGGGCTTTTGCAGCTTGCCCCCCTGCTGCTCCTGGCCAGCAGACGTGCCTTTAGCCTTTGGTGAAGCTGTGCCAGCAGACATAGCCTTGTCTTCCACTGGCGTGGGCTTTTGCAGCTTGCCCCCCTGCTTCTGGTCAGCAGACGTGCCTTTAGCCTTTGGTGAAGCAGTGCCAGCTAACAAAGCCTTGTTTTCCACTGGCGCGGGCTCTTCACCCCCCTTCTGCTTCGGGCCATCTGCAGACGCCTGTTTACCTTTGCCTTTCCGGCCTCTGCAAAGGCGATGACCTTGGTTCTCACGAGAAACAGAGCTCTCAGCTGCCGACTCCTTGGCTCCCCCTGGAGGCTGGAATGCTGCCTGGGATGACATCACAGTCTGCTCCCCCTGCAGCTTGCAACCGGTGCCCTCAGCATCCCTGCATTCACTCGCATTCTGGGAAACAGCCAGGACCTCCGATGCATTCACACTCTGGGCATTCAGACTCTGAGCTGGGATGATTGGCATGTGGGCTATCTGCAAAGCATTCCACATCTTACGTGCCGTCACGTTGCCAGCAAGCGTAGCAATTTCCTCCAGAGAGACGGATAAGACTATTATGTCAATGGCCCTCGAATCATCGGCTTTCCATCTCTCTGTCAGAGGATCTGGGGGGGCTTGAGACACAGTATGCCACACTCCATACTGACGCAGCAAACTCTCACACCATTTTGCCCAGGTCTGATAATTGTGCCGATTTAACTTTGGGCACTCAGTGGCCTCTGAAGCTTCAAAAGCGTGGAAAAACTCCATTCCAGCTTTTTACTTGAGCCGTGAGCCTTTATGCCTTCTTATCTCGGCAGCTCATTAATCACGATGCCTTTTGGCTCGGCTCCCAGGCCAATTAAGCCTTGCCGGACATCAAAGGCTCCTTGTTGAGGTAAACAGAAAAGCCTCCGCTCTCGCTGCTTTCGCTTTTCACATACCTCTCAAACGCAGTCTGTTGCAGCTTTACTCTCCTGTAGGTGCTGTGAATCTGGGCCCATAACCTTGTTGTTGGGATACTGCCAGGGAGATAACGTCCATCTGGCCCCAAGCCGGCTGCCGGACATCCATCTGCCTCCCGTAGTCACGCAGTCACGCAGTATCATTTAGCGACACGAAGCCTTTGGATCCACATTCCTAGGCTGGTGCACACTCTTTCAGCAGACTCCACACAGCAAAAGATGCACAGCAGGAGAGTATATTTACAGTTTATTTAGCGTTGAACAGAACAAAGGGAAAACATGACCGTTCTGAGTCAGTGACTCCGACCGACTGAAATCGAAAGGAAACAGCAAGCATAAACATCCTCAACAGGAAATACGCAGACTCTGTGACTCACAAGCCTGCTCTCTCTTAAGGTGGAACGGAAATATCCTAACAGTGTAGCCCAATGCCTGATATCGGGAGAAGAGGGCTCAGAATCAGGCTGGATGAGAAACTGCAGGGACAAACAGGTGCTGCACCTGCCCCCCCCCCCCGCCCAGTCCAGCTACCAAGATTGTGCAAGTGGTAAGAAAATCTGTTCAGGGGTGGACGGAACTGTGCGTTTCACTTCTTTCAGTTTCTCATTTTTCCAGGTTTAAATTCAGCTCTCCACACTTCCGCAGCAATTTTTAAAACGCGTTGTTGTTTTTTAATCCTGATAAAAACCTGTCAGCATTTTAGTGTGGATTTCTAATAATAAACATATTTCTGTATACCTAATGTACACATTTTTGCAGAACTATCTGCCCATTTTAGTGTGCATCTTGATCACATGACCTGGCTCGAGAGTCATGATTAAAATATAGAGGTTATTAAGACATATAAAGATGTTTTATATGTATTCTTGCATGCCACCCCAATCTCCAAGTGGTGTGAGATTCCCGGGGTTCCAGGCACTTACCTAGGGTTTATGTTTCCTTCGGAACGAGGCACAGCAGAGACTGTGGTGTCTTTATGATATATAGTTTATTTACACATATATACAACCTGAGCCTAAGATGGAGGGGTTCACAGCATTAAGACCCTAATAGGTTCGTTTCTCCCATAACTGCAGCCTTGGATTCAAGCAGAAATCAAACATTGCTCTGACTCTCTCTTCAGCTTGCTGCTTTTCTTCTAGTTCACATTCCTGCACTCTCTGTTCTCGTCTTTCTAACTACTGCAAGTTGAGGGAGGGGCCCCATCAATTAGCCGTCTTGCACAGAGCCCCTTCCCTTTGCTCCCCTTAATGGCTCATCTCCCAGGCGATCACCTCATCATGAAGGTAAAAAGGTAAAGGGTAAAGGGACCCCTGACCATTAGGTCCAGTCGTGACCAACTCTGGGGTTGCGGCGCTCATCTCGCTTTATTGGCCAAGGGAGCCGGCGTACATGTGGCCAGCATGACTAAGCCGCTTCTGGTGAACCAGAGCAGCGCACGGAAACGCCGTTGACCTTCCCGTCGGTGCGGTACCTATTTATCTAATTGCACTTTGACGTGCTTTCGAACTGCTAGGTTGGCAGGAGCAGGGACCGAGCAACGGGAGCTCACCCTGTCATGGGGATTCGAACCGCCGACCTTCTGATCGGCAAGTCCTAGGCTCTGTGGTTTAACCCACAGCGCCACCCGCATCCCATCATGAAGGTAGCCTGTCTTATATTTTAACACTTGCTTGATCCAGGGGTTATAATGGTCTCGGCATAGAGCATGCTCTCCCCTCCCTCCAAACTCATAACACTATTTTTGAGCTAACAATATTGCCTCTTCTCCCCCAAATTGTGACATCCACGTGTGATTTCTCACTCATATTTATTGTTGCTTTTCCTCTCCTGCCTGCTGTCACAATTAGCCCCCCTCTTGTGGCTTCTGATTACTGCATTTTCTGGGTGGTCACCAGCCAGTTGGGGAACTATACAATGAAACAAGATGAAATCACAGTGCAGCACAGCCAATTATGTTTGTCGATGTGATGACATCACTGGAGGGCAAACAAAACTAACTGGCAATGCTTTTTTGAGCAGCACTGCCCAAATGGTGGCCACTTTTGCCTTGAATAATCAACTGCTCACATCTGGGGTGGATCTACACTCATGGTTTATAACGTTAAGGAAGGATTAAGGAATGCTTTTCATAACGTGGTGGTCACATTACGTTTTGCTTGTAACATTAATAATGTGTTATTCAAATGTGACACCGAAGGGTGCTGCAGAGAAACCAGGAAGCAGCAGTAATGGAAACTGAATTGCTATGGAGGAATGTTTTTTAATTCACCAGTATGCCCTGTGACATTTTAGAAAGATATATCTAATATTGTTCTAATAACGTTAGAAAGGTCAGTGTAGATCCAGCCCTGCTTTCATATTGGTACAATAGCCAATATACAGCTCTCAGCCATTTCTGTACTGATGATCATGTGTGGCTAGCTAAGGAAATTACAATACCTTTTCTTTTTTCTACGTTCCCGCATGCATTGGCCCAGTCGTCTACTAGGATGGGAGAAACCAGGTCAGCAAACTTTGGCAGGGGACACGTAGATGAGCAACCTGGAAGAGTTTGTTGATAGGGGTCCTTCATAGTGTGATTCCGAAAATACATTTCAACGGTTTGCTCTCTGATTTGCAGAACCAAGGAAAAAAAGAAGAAGGAAAATGTAGCATAAGTTAAATTAAAACGATATGAGGAGTGCTATTCAGGAATGAAATGGAAAGGCTTCGACAGCCACAATTATTCGAGAACAACTAAACCCAGAGTCTGTAATACCACACAGGCAAAAGCAGATCTCAGTCTTGACCTGGGCAATGTATGGCAATTAAAACCTCTCAGTTGTATTGTAATGAGTCTAGGGTTAAACTAAATGGGTTTTGGGGGGTACCCAGCTATTAAGATTCCTCATAGAAATACATTTTCAGCTCCTGCCCTCCCCAGCTTCCGAAGTGAGGTGAGCGAGAAGTGCATGGGTTGGTCAGATCAAGGTGCTGATAAAGCCAACATTGCGGGTTCGAACCCCATATGGGAAAGCTGCATATTCCTGCATTGCAGGGGTTGGACTAGATGACCCTCGGGGTCCCTTCTGACTCTACAATGTTATGATTCTATGACAGGCCCTTTTTGGTTGAGATGTCCTGACATTGACGCACACACATCAAACTCCTGTTTGGTGCTGAGCTTGGTGGCTGATATTTTAGGCTGTCCTTATTTATCTATATTGCTGCCCATGTTTTAACCACATTAGCCACTAAGAGATTTAAAAATAAATAAATTTGAAAAGCTAGGTAGACAAAACGCCATTGTGATTTTGGGCCCTAGATTTAAGCCTCGTGCATTTTAGGGGAACAGTCAGTACATGGACAGTAATTTTAGAATTTAAATGCACACACATATTTTTTCCCCATTTGCAATGGAAAAAGTTCCAATTGTTGAGGAAACAATAGAATACTTGCCCATTATCTTCTTGATACAGTTCAAAAAACTGGCAAGCTGCATAAGGTGGCAGCTTTTCGTTGTAGATATTGAGTGCCATCTGCAAGGCACCAAGTGTAGTGTCGTGCTGTGAAAAAGAAACCCAAACATAGATCTGTAAAGTATTGTGAATGAAGGCAGCTTCTAAAGGTAACTATTGGTGATATTGCTAATTTGAAACCTTTTCATTAATTGCTAGATGCAGAACACGGTTCAGCAGACTTGAGAATGTATAACATATCTTCTTCCTTCACCCATTCTCCATCTCTCTCTCCTCTCTCTCTCTCTCTCTCTCTCTCTCTCACACACACACACACACAGAAAGATACAGACAGACAGAATCTAGACACATATAAAAAAAGTTGTGAAAATGCTTTTTTTTTAAAAAAAAAAAGTTTGAAAAAATATAGAATTTGCCATAGCTCACCACCACCATCTAGTGTCACATTTGTATAATGCATTTTAAAGGTAAAGGTACCCCTGCCTGTACGGGCCAGTCTTGACAGACTCTAGGGTTGTGCGCTCATCTCACTCTAGAGGCCGGGAGGACAGCGCTGTCCGGGTCACGTGGCCAGCGTGACGAAGCTGCTCCGGCGAACCGGCACCAGAGCAGCACACGGAACGCCGTTTACCTTCCCGCTATAAAGCGGTACCTATTTATCTACTTGCACTTTGATGTGCTTTTGAACTGCTAGGTGGGCAGGAGCTGGGACCGAACGACGGGAGCTCACCCCACCGCGGGGATTCGAACCGCTGACCATGCGATCGGCAAGTCCTAGGCACTGAGGTTTTACCCACAGCGCCACCCGCGTCCCATAATGCACTTTACAGCACACTTAAAACTTTTAATTTGCAGCTGTAGAGCTGAATCCACAGAGACGGAGAGAGACAGGCCCGTTTTCTCATTACCAGGTTCTGACAAGTACATTTGGTCTCAGGTTTGCTAGAGAGTGAATAGGATCTCGGGGTTTTAAACTTAAAAGCCAGTTTGATGCAGTGCAGAATCCTGCACAGATTTAAACTGCTTAATGCTATAATCCTATACCCACGTACCTGGGAGCAAGTCCCATTGAACTCCATGGGATTTGCTTCAGAGTGGGCTTGTCTAGGATTACACAGTAAATTCCATTTGAGATTGATCAGCCGAACTATGCCCACAACTTCAACCAAAGTTTTTAGGGGAAATATACTCACTGCAGAATAGACGAGCATTTTCCTCTTTTCTGAACCTTTAGCAGCCCTGGAGATTTTTTCTAGAATATTTTTCACAAGGAGACCTTAGTAGAAGTGAGATAGTGTTGATATTGATGGAGAAAAAAATACTGCAAAATTACTAAACCTACAGTCTGAATCTCACTTATCTGGCAGTAAGCGCCATTGAATTTACAGAGGAATGAACTCTTGAGTAGTCAAGGTTAGGATTGCCCTGTAACGTGTGAGGTTTCTATACAGGATAGCATCTTGAAGCAAAGTTCTTAACCCGAGGTACTATTTCTGGGTTAGCATAGTCTGTAACCTGAAGCATCTGTAACCTGAAGCGTCTGTAACCTGAGGTACTACTGTAATGAGATACTTAGAAATAAATACACTTACTGAAGCATCACGAGTGTGATGAAATAATATAAACATAAGTACTGCAAGGCAACTAAGGCAAAGCTAGAGAATGGACATGATCCAACCAAAGGTAAGCACTTTAGGAAGCTAGGAACACAGCCAATAATTTGAAGTAGGAGGGCACGTGAAATGTCAGTGCAATGATGGGAACGCTCGTGTAATACAGTGAGATGAAATTCAGGTCAAGCAACACCTGAGCGTTTCCTTTGGTACCTCAGTTTGTGTGGGTGTTTGATACTACATCATGTTGTTTGCATTGAGGTATTAAAAGCTGGCACAATCTATTGGGCATATAGGTGATGGATCTGTAAACTGGAAAAGCTGTCCAAGTTCCTATTGGTTTGCTTTAGCTGCAGTTAAAAGACACTTAATAATTTGCCCACTCAGTTGTTTTAAAAACCACAAGGCTTTCTAAAAACTGAAATGCGTTCTATGTGGGGTGCCCCAGGGCTTGCTTCAGAAGGTGCATTTGCAGCAGAACATGGCGGTTAGGATGCTAAATGGGGCAACCTGTTCAGGAGTGGTTCACCAGGTGGGGCGGAGCCACAGCAATAACTTCCCGGCAGCAGTGACACAGTGCCAGTTTGATGCTGGGTCCCTGGTGGGAGTGCCAGTTTGTGTCTCTGCTGGTGCACCACACATCCCCAACGTTGTTGCTGACTTTGTGTGTGTGTGTATTAATATTTTCTTGAAAATTTTATCAAAAAGGTTTCGATGATAAAGAAATAAAGTGATACAAAGAAAAAGAGAAGAAGAAAAACAGACACAAAAATGTGTAGGAAAATATATATGAATACATATGAAAAAATACCCTAACATTCTTGTTACTGCCAGGAGGCTATTGCTGTGTCTCCGCCTCATCAGGTGAGCAGCTGTTGGACCTATCATCAGCACATAACACCTGTGCTGAGGGATCTACACTGAGGGATCTACCATGGTACTGGGCCAGGTTTAATGTTTTAGTACTGGTCCTTAACAGCTGGGACCAGGATACCTTTATCCTATACAGTGGTACCTTGGGTTACATACGCTTCAGGTTACAGACTTCACTAACCCAGAAATATTACCTCAGGTTAAGAACTTTGCTTCAGGATGAGAACAGAAATCGTGCTCCGGTGGCGCAGCAGCAGCAGGAGGCTCCATTAGCTAAAGTGGTGCTTCAGGTTAAGAACAGTTTCAGGTTAAGAACGGACCTCTGGAATGAATTAAGTACTTAACCCAAGGTACCACTGTATATGTTAGTGTTGCTTCTTGCATTTTTGCTTCTTGCATTTTTGCATGCTCCATGTTGAAATGCAGCTTTTAGTGCAGCAGCCCCAGTATTGTGGAACGTCCTTCCAATGGATATCAGACAAGTGGTGGCCTTTTTGAAATGTTTTCTTAGTGTTATAAACCATGAGTGTAGATCCACCCTATGTATGAACTTAAAACTCCAGACCACTGGACTATTGCATTTTTAGTCCAAAATAACCACACTGAAAACCAGATTATTGCACCGCAGTCCACCTCAGCTACTCCTCAAACTATTCATCTATCATCAAATATTTTTTGCCTGTTTGTCCATTTCCACATATTTGGAGCCCTCTAGGGCTTGAGAGCACCCTGGATTGTCCTAGGAATGGGGTGACTATCTTGTGGCTCTCCAGATGTTTCAGGGATACAAATCCCATAATCCCTGACCACTAGCTGGTTGGCACTGGTTGGAGTTGGAGTGCAACAACATCTGGAGGACCACCAGTTAGCCACCCCTGTCCCAGAGCCTGCATCCTTCGACTGGGGAGGCAAGGATGAGTTATAAGCCCAGCATATGCCACAATAAAAGAGCAGAAACAAAAGGAACATGTGCTCCTCAACACACTGCTCCCTCAGTTAAGATTCTCCATCACTGATTAAAATTGGCTTGCACTGATTAACCCACTAAGGCTTTTTGTTAATTAAGGTACCAGTTTCACCAGTTAAGAGCACCCAAGCCCTAAGGCCTGTCTCGTTTCAGCTAGAGTGTGCTGCAAAGCAAGAGAAGTCAATCAGTGAAAGGGTCTTGGTTACCTCCTTGCAGCCGCGCCTTCTCTTCTCTTTTGTAAATCCCAAATAACGACGACAAGGATAACACGGTCAGCTCAGCCAGTTTTGCCCTCACCTCTTTAGTAGCCCACACAGGAAGTGTCAAATTGTGAATAGACTGCAATAGAAAGAAGCACATTACTCTTATTTTTGAAATACCTTGTTTTGCAGCTCTGTTTTTTATTGCCATGTTGGGCCATTGTTTCTTTGTGTGTGTGTGTGTATTGTTTCAGGAAGTGCAAATTGCGTAAATTCAGATTAAAATGCAGACTGAACTATTTTCTCACCCATCTCTACCTCTGGGCTACTGCCATCCATGTCACACTTGGATTTGCTTTCTGACTCTGGCAGGACCCCAGGATCCCTCTAAGTAGTAAATCACAGTATGGATTCTACCTTGCTCTCCTGCACACCAAAACCATGCCGCAAAAAGCTGTTGCAAGCTACATGGTTGATATAGCCCCTGTTCATAGATGGAATAAAAACTAGTAAGGCTCTGGAGGGCTCAAATTTGGGAGTCTGGAAACAAGGCCTGGAAG
The DNA here is from genome assembly GCF_964188315.1 of Podarcis muralis. Taxonomy (NCBI): domain Eukaryota; kingdom Metazoa; phylum Chordata; class Lepidosauria; order Squamata; family Lacertidae; genus Podarcis; species Podarcis muralis. The sequence continues at coordinate 47,721,916 of NC_135666.1, read as the reverse complement.
CTTTATTCTCTGCACCTACCAAGGAAACTTGAAGGCAGAGAGAACGGCGAGTCTAATGCCATCGTGTCTGAACAGAAGCGTTCAGGCAGGATCAGGTGATTTAGGAGACAACAGAGCTCTATCTGGCTTTATATTTTTGCTGTCTCTGGCCTTGATTTTAAGTCTGAGCAAATTTTCATTCAGATCAGATTGAGGTGCCATAGGCTGGACCTGTTGAGATGTAATGCCAAATGTCTGTTGAGATGTAATGCCCTTATACAGTGGTACCTCGGGATGCGAACGGGATCCATTCCAGAGCCCCGTTCGCATCCTGAATGGAACGTAAGGTGCGATGGCATGTCAGCGTGTGCGCAGGTCGCGTTTTGCTGCTTCTGCGCATGTGCATGACGTCATTTTGAGCGTCTGCGCAAGTGGCGAAACCTGGAAGTAACGCGCTCTGTTACTTCCGGGTTGACGCGGAGCGCAACCCAAAAGCGCTCAACCTGAAGCACATTCAACTCGAGGTATGACGGTAATAAGACTCAAGCTCATACAATCTTTCCTTCACCTCCCTTTTTCTTCCGTTGCTCTCTACAAGATAGCAACTTCAGGTCTTGGTTCAATGTCAAACCATAGCTTGCCATTCTATCTGCAAAGGCAAACTATGGTTTGTGCTTGTCTGCTAAATCAGGGATGGGAAATCTGTGACCTACCAGTTATGGCTGAACTCCAGCTCCCATTAGGAAAGCAGGGAAAGATGTAGATCAGCAACACATGGGTGTGTGTGCACAGATTATCCTGTTCCAAACCATGGTTTACTGTTACATCTGAACAGCCCCAGTACTTTCTCTGGAAATCCTACCTTTATCTGACAAAATATTCTAATGAGTTGCAAAAATATCCACCTTCCCATCACTTTTCTAAGCCAAATAAAATTTACGTGTAGACAAAACATTCCATATTTTCTTTAACTATTATGCACTTGTATAGGAACACCTTCACTCCTTTTAATTTTCTTAGGTGCCACTGAATAATTAATTATAAGTCAGAGTTTTCTCCCTGTCTGATGGGAGAACTCAATAAAACTGTAAAGATTTTAAAAAGAGAGAAAAATACCTCACAGAATAAAGTATCCTGTACATGCCAGATTTTGAAGTTGACCAAATTGGTGAGATCTTGAGGGTCATATCCAGAATATAAACCTATGGTTTTTATAAATTCCTGAAAAGAAATGAGAACACGAATACTTCAGATGCAAATCAGACACCAAGATTTTCTAATATTTTCATCACACAGGTTATGATTCTGCACACTGCTAAGCATGGATAGGTCTGTGGAATGGAGTCACTTGCCACTTAAGATTTCATAGGCTGCAGTTCTCCCTATAGGTAAGTCACATTAATATCCATCTTATGTATTATTACAGTCTGAGTGGAGGATTGTAGCCATAGGCTCTGCACTAACACTGTGGCTTGTTTCAGTTGATCATACCTTGGCTTAATAACTAGCTGAGATATAAACTTAGCCTCGTGCCTGGGTACACAGCAGTTTCCTTATTCCCTTTAAAGTGCACCACAATTTATCCCAGAATTAACCCTAGTTTAATTAACCATAGTTTCTCATTCCATCCAAAGTGGATAAACAGGAAATGCAGGATCTTAAACCAACTTCAAGCATGTTTTAAGACAGGGTTGCTATATTTCAAAAAGTGAAAATCCGGACACAAAAGCTCTTGACCATTTTTGGGGAAAGTTGTTGAGCTTTTTGGGCAAAATCAATATGTATGGATTTTCCTGGACATTTTCCAATATCTGCCCAGACACTGTTTCCAACTGCAGTATTCTGGGTATGTCTGGAAGATTCTGGATGTATGGCAACCCTAGTTTGTGATCCTGGCTTGTTTCGAACTTTCTAAACATTAATTTCTCAGTTTGGAATAATTAAGGGATTATAGTTGACTGAAGATTTCCTGGTTAACACAGGAAGGAAGAGGTGGCATCCGAACACAATGTGTGGGCAAATTACTCATCTGAACTGATAATCTGAACTGGGCCTGTGTTTATTGTTCAGCATGCATAGGTTTTTGCATATAGAAATACTACATGTTTTAAGTAAGCTAGTTTTGATACATTGAGGTTTAATCTAACAGCAATGCAATTACCCACTAGAGTTTGAAATGTCTGGACCTAGGCTGTAGTTGAAATATTACTGACACAATACCCATCCCCAATCCTGCACAAAGTACCTTGTAAGGTTGAATTTTGGCCTGGAATTCACTAGATTGCATCGTTTCCTTCAGAAGTTCCAGGTAGCGTGGACAATTTAAAATTGGATAACGTAATTTCTGAAACAAAAATGACACAACTTGTAACCATAGCTGTCAACTTACAGATTTGAAAATAAGGGACCAGCAGCCTCGAAAATAAGGGACCAGCAGCCAAAATAAGGGATTTTAGTCAACCAGCTGAAATACGAAGTTAAAAGGGACCAGATAATTTTGGAGAGCAGCGCCGGTTTTTAGCCCTTCGTTTCCAGAGGTTGCTGCTCAAGACACCAGCTGATGAAACACTGCAATTAAATAACTACAAGCAGCAACCACTTTTCGCGCAAAACGAAGTCCAAGCTATGAAGATGCTGCTGCAGTTCTGTATCTTTTCTCTCGTGCTCCATCTGCAGCTCTCAGTTCCATAAGGCGGGGCGGGAGGAAGGGGGGGGGCGGTAAATAGCGCCCGAAGTAAACCTGCAGATCAGACCCTCAATGCTAGTTTACCACTACAAATCTATGGGAGAAGCGCTTACCGTCCTTCCTCCGCTTTCCCCCTCTATGGTTAGCCCTTGGAACACCTGCCCGTGCCTCCGCCGCCTCCTCCTCTCTCAGAACTGCTTTCTCTATGGTTGCCCTTGCTCTCCTCTCAAGGCTCCTCAGTCCCGGCGGGGAGGGGCTCCCAGGGGCCGAGGCTGGTGATAGGAGGCTGGATGGGGGCGGGCTGGGCAGCCAAGCAACACAGTTGGAGACTCCCTCCTCCCTGGCTGGCAGGGAGGGAGGGAGAGGAGCTGCTCCCTTTGAAACCCGGGAAATTTAAGGGACATCATCAATAAGGGACAGCAGCGGGACACAGTGCTGGGATAAGGGACTTTCCCACCAAATAAGGGACGGTTGACAGCTATGCTTGAAACTGCCTTCTGTCTCACTTCAAGCTTCTCAGCTGGGTTTTTGTAGAGTGCTTATCTCTATGTAGGATTGATGTTTGTCACAATGATGCCATTTCTGAATTATACCTGTCTCATAACCTGCAGGGGTTCATCCATACACATACAGTAAGCCCCACTGAACTTAATAGGACCTGCTTCAAAATAGACATGCTGTTAATATACTAACAGAATAAAGTGAAGATGATCACTGAGATATTTTCTGGTTGTCAGAATGACATATTGTAACATTGGTCTTGCTTTGAGAACAGACTTGCTTTTTTGTTTTGTGTTTTTTGTTTAGCCTAATAAGTGTCCCCCCTAAAATAAATGTTTACTTATTTTTAACATACAGGAAAATAAGATACATTTTGTCATGAACCATATAAAAAGGAAAGCAAAATCTAATTGCAACAAATACAGTTTGGATTAGAGTTAACTCTCTGGGCAGGCACATATTAAACATCTTCATTAGGGGATTTACTCAGGTAAATACATCAAATAAACATCTGAATCATTTTATTTTATTTTATTTTTTATTTTTTCCGTTTTCCATTTCTGGGCATAGGGTTGCCAAAACTGAAAACACAATAAAGGGGATTGGAACCCCTGTAGAACTAAAATTATCCAAATCTGTTTAGAAACTGCATATTGAGACCTTCCATGTTCCTGTATATTAACGTACATTGCACAACCATGCCATACCAAAATAAAATTATCTTTCTTATTTTGGCCTCTAAGCACTCTTAATTTGAATGTCATTTCCCTCCGGTAACAATATGTCCCATACCTTCCCATACCAGTAAACCAGGTTCACTCATATCAAGTCCCTGCAGAGTTTTGCAGTTGTGAATTGCAAATGAGAAAGTGCCCAACTAATTCCTTAATGTACATAGCAGTGTAATCCTCAGTGAATAAAGGAGATATTGCCTGTTGTGGAGAAGGTGTCACTTGGCACCTTATAATAGTTCCAGTTTCATGGACTGCTATATCCCCAAAGCATTTAACCTATGAGCATTCCCACCATAAATGCGAGTATGTCCCAAGGGCTTGGCGTCCCAGTGAGGAACTAGAGCTCATGTCAGACAGTCTGTGTGGCGTTAAGGAGCGTCTATGAATCAAGGAGTTGAGCCTAAGAAGTTTTGTTCCTTTTTCTATCCTCCCAACATCTGATGCAAACATTGCAGGCCAAAATCCAGAAATAAGTGGAAGACAGATGAGAGAAGGTGGGGAAGAGATGATCAAAATTCTTACTTCTTATCCCTCAAAATGTGTGCTATATTATTCTTGCTTTTCCAGCTTTGGGAATGGCTGCTCAGTGTGGTATCAAGACTGCAGCTTGTTTCTGTTTGGCAGGGAAGCATCCTCAGAGTCAAGCTAAATTAATATTCAGTGTTCTCTCTCGATTAATGAGTAATGCAGCGTGTGGGGAGTTGCACCACCTCAGCCTTCACAAAACTCCCTCACCCACCACTTAGTGAAAAGAGGAACCTCTCGCATTGGTATCAATGAGAGTTTCCGCCCACAAAAAGATCAAAAAATAAATAAAAAACTAATTGGCTCTGTGTGAGGAATGTTGTCAGAACTGTGAGGTTGAGCATGGGGTGGTTTCACCTCAACGCCCCACACTCTGCATTGCCTGACACAAGGGAGTTTTGGTGAGGAGATTTTGAGGGGAGAGTCGAGTTCTGAGAGAACTGAGAGAGAGGCCATGGAGAGTGAATAAAAGACAATGAGAGAGAGAGAACATCAGCCATTTGCCCTTGCATCACATTTCCTGAGCAGCAGCTCCACAGTGACAGCAATTGAGGCCAGGCTTCCTCAACCTCGGCCCTCTAGATGTTTTGAGACTACAATTCCCAGCATCCCTGACCACTGGTCCTGCTAGCTAGGGACCATGGGAGTTGTAGGCCAAAAACATCTGGAGGGCCGAGGTTGAGGAAGCCTGCTTGAGGCCTACAGTTCATCGCAGCACAGATTATGTGACCAGGAATAGGTCTAAGAGATTCACTTGTGGATAACTGCCAGTTATTAGACTCCACGTGACTGGTGTAGTAGCTCTTGCCCAACTTGCAATTGCTCTTGCCCAACTTGCAACCAACAGGCATCAAAATGAGAACTAATTATTCCTGGCTCTCCTGTTACTTGACAGATGATTATGATGACGACTGATGAAACTCTCTTGGTTCGCCCTGGGAAATAACCTGCCTATCGTGATACTGCTGGGAATGGGTTGTAAGGGAGAACCCAACAAAAGGTTTTGAGGAAACAATTTGAGACTTGCAAGGGAGACGTGTCTCCATTGTGCCTTTAAGAAAACTCTTTCCAAATGTCCTTTAGTCTCCAAAGCTACAAAAACCTTAAAGCAAGAAAAGATACTGTGTGCTTTCTGTCGCACCATACAGTGTGGCGTAAGATACTGCTTGGATCTTTGCCAAAGCTCCTTGCAGCTCTGAAACATCTCAATATGTTTTGCTGCTTGTGAAAGTCCAGTCGGTACTATTGTTGTATGAAAAAATATAATAGTAATAGACAGAAAGCTTTATATACATGTATAAACTGCAGCATTATCCTTTGTTGAAAACAGTACAGTGGATACAGAGTTGTCTGGCTTTGATGTGCACATTTAAATCAGTGTTAGGATTGGCCCTGATAACAGCTACAACATCACACCGGCTGCAACACAGCCAACTATCCCTGCACGAGGACAAGACAGTTCGCTATGTCAGAACTAGAAGTCAAGGAATCAACTCATTCTCAAAGGGAGCTTGGCCCCCAAATCTTAAATTCAAATGCTGTTTCCCTCAGCAGAAAGTAAGGCGGGGCTATAAATAAATGAGCTACAAATGGTAATGTGCTTCTTCTATATGTTGCAGAACCTCTGATTAAGGGAAATGATTATTTTAAATGAACATTTGCATACACTTCCTTCTCGGTATACTGTATGAGGTTTCTGAGGAAGAGCCTGGAAGGCAGACAAAATTGGTTATGACTCTGGTACTCACCGGATTTCTTTCCTTTGGTACAACATGCACCGGGATGGGTTGCCACAGGATTTTAGAATTCCAGATTTGATCACCCGTAGGAGGGTACATACCAGCAAGATTTGCTTGGGCACTCATAATGGTTCGATCACTTTCGGAACTCTGGATCAAAATCTAGAAAGGATTAAGGGAGTGTGTCAAGACCCAGGATCTGGACTCAGAAACCTCTTCATTAGAAGTGGGAGGGTGTCATGGGATCTGAGGGCATCTCAGCTTGGTAGCCTTTGAGGGACCCTCTCTAGCAGAGGCCTCTACTGATGAAGAGGAATAAGTGTATCCAAGGACTGTGCTTCATCTGTTGCCAACCCAAAGGAATGTCTCCTTTCGAATATCATCAGATACCAGAAGCTTGGGATGCGGGTGGCGCTGTGGGTTAAACCAAAGAGCCTAGGACTTGCTGATCAGAAGGTCGACTGTTCGAATCCCCGCGACCGGGTGAGCTCCCGTTGTTCGGTCCCTGCTCCTGCCCACCTAGCAGTTCGAAAGCACGTCAAAGTGCAAGTAGATAAATAGGTACCGCTCTGGCGGGAAGGTAAATGGCATTTCCGTGCACTGCTCTGGTTCGCCAGAAGCGGCTTAGTCATGCTGGCCACATGACCCAGAAGCTGTACGCCGGGTCCCTTGGCCAATAAAGCGAGATGAGCGCCGCAACCCCAGAGTCGGTCACGACTGGACCAAATGGTCAGGGGTCCCTCTACCTCTACTACCAGAAGCTTTACTCCAGAAATTTCCTTTATGCTACACCCAGAAGTGGCAACCATTGCTGGAGGAGACTTATTAACACCACTGGAATGTTTGATGAATAATATCAAAACATCACTTGGGTTTTCTCAGAATCTGATGTTATGAACCACACCAATCCCTTTCTTGAAAATTCCCGTACCCACCTCTTCTCGTTTATATTCAGCACTCAGGAAGTTTGAGTACCTCTTCTTTATGTATTTTCCAAGTTCATACTGCTGCTGCATTCCAATCTGTGAGAGCAACAAAAGATACATGATTTCCTCTTGAAGCCAGAGTTCGGTCTTATGGCTTTTCCAGCCAAGCATTACCCACCCCGTCTGCTTTCCTAGGGAATGATTGAAGAAATGTGACAAAAATGATCAGAGGCTGGAGCGGATCAGTTTTCCATGCAGGTGGAACCACCATGTGACCCTTTTGCTCTTAATAATAAACATTTCAGAGCCAGGGGTAGGGAATTGCTTTCTGCCAGAGTGCCGGATCCAAACATAGCAATTCCTCCACGGGCCAGGTCAGTGTTTCCCAAACTAGGATCTCTGGCTGTTTTTGACTATGATTCCTATCATTCCTGACCAACGGTCTTGCTAGCTAGGGATGATGGGAGTTGTAGTCCAAAAACAGCTGGAGATCCAAGTTTGGGGAACACTGGGCCAGGCTGGCAAATGGTAGGGCTGCCCACTTGTCAAGCACGTGACATCAGATGTGAAAAAGTTAAAGCCACAGCTGCAGATGTGACATTGGGAGTGTGCTCTTGATTGTTCCTTTGGAGCCACAGTTGATCCTTTGGTGCCATTTGAATTTGGTGCCTCTCCCTGTTGCACTGCGGTTGGCAGGAATTGGATACGCTTGGAGTGAGCAAGAACTCCTGAGTATCTGATTCCAGTTGAAAGCAGGATGACAAGGTAAGGTGCCAAGTACAAACGGCACCCAAACTAAAGCTGTGGCTGGAAATGAACAGTTGGCAGTTCACTCCTGGTAGTCCTTTGACTCAACTTCACATGGGACGTGGCTGCAAAGGATTGGGCGGGATTGTGCTCCTGATGATTCCTTTGCAACCATGGCTCAACCTTTGGCACTGTTTGCATCTGGTGCCTTTCTCTGTTGGGTTGAATTTGAAAGGGATTTGATACACTTGAGAGGGAATGAGGTTTCCTGTGTGCATCTGATTCCTGCCCAAAACACGGCATGAGGTGATCGACAGGTGGGTGCAGCTTGGCTGAAATGGTCTTGCAGGCCAAATAGGATAGCCTAGCAGGCCTAATCAAGCCCATAGCCAGAAGGTTCTCGACTGCTATATCACAGACCCGTTGCCCCTTTTATTAGGGCTGTGCACCATATTCACCCAAGTTCCAAGTCCTGAGCCAGATCAGGCACATTCAGAGGGATTTGGGTGTTGGATAAGTCAGGTGGAGACTGTTGGAAACTGGCCCCCTCGGGAAAGGCTGGCTCCTCTTCCCAGCACTCGGGGCCTGTTGCCGATGATCTACCCTGGCTGGTTTCCAGACAGACCAGGAAGGTCTTGAATAAGTGGCACCTCCCTCATGAGAGATGCACACTCCCTTCCCCCTTACATAGCAGTAGGAGAAAGAAAACAATCTGAAAAAGTAGTCTATTTCATTCTACTTTATTCCTGGACTGTACACTGCACAAAACATGACTTCACTCTCAGAAGCCTCCGAGCAACTCACTAACTTTTCCTGTACAGGAACAACAGGAAGGTCTCATGTTACACTGAGAACACAACTCTGAGATCAGCTTTGAATTTCCTGTCCCACGCTCAGACACATCATGTGATGTAAACATCGAGATGCTTGTTCGCAGCTGCTGGACACTCATATTACAACAGAGACAAGCACTGATCACTACAAGTCAGGTCAGATGGCCCACAGCAATCTGTGACTATCAGAGAGTGGGGTATCATGTCTCTTAGAGCTAGAATGAAATTTTGTACAAATTCCAAATTCCAGAAGTCTAATTCTTGAAAATTTCCAAACCAAACTTTATGAAAAGCCAACAAACCTTAGTCAGTTGTCCAAATCCCTGTGGCCAGGCACTTTCATTGTGTAGACTGTTAGGATAGACTTCAATAGGGCTTCTGTCACCATGCCGATAAATCTAGTAAAAGAGGGTGAACAATGCTAAAGTAAAATAGTCTAATAATTATGATAGAAATGGGGGGGGGGTGACTCAGCAAGCACCAAAACATAACTCCACTTGGGGGCTAAATATTAATAATATATTATGCCAGCAGCAAACTAGGAAAGGCTGTGAGGTAAAGATGGGGGAAAGTTGAAATAATTTATTCAAGTCTGTTCAGCCAATACAATTTTAGCCTTCCAATTTACTTTCAGCAACTTGATGAGAAGGATCAGCAGAATTTAACTTGGATGGTTCGCAAGCTCCTTTGTAATACCAGTGATATGCAGCAGTAGCAGTCAGATGATAAGAAGGCATCACTCACCTGACCTCACTTTGCCCATGTTCCTACAGCTCACTGGGAGGTGGAGGAGGAGATGAAGTTGGTGCGATGCAAACACACCAGCAGAGCCATTCTGGGCCTCCTGCCAACGCGTTTGCACCCTGCCACCTTTCCCCTTTTGATCTACTTGCCAGTAAGCAGAAGCAACATGGGTGGCAGGAGATCAGGTGAGTGCTACCACACCGCTGACCACTACTGTAAAGCAGTTATGGGGAGTGGGCAAAATGAGAGAAAGAAAATAACATCTCCAGGCAATTGAAGTTGCCTTGAAAGCTGCTCCAAGCATGTATCATTGATCTCTACAAAGCCAATATTAGTGGGTTCCCCTCCCCCCCACCTGCCTTCTTCCACAGAACTCAGATCCTGGGGCATGTGGGTGGGAGCCAGCAGTGGTAGCCCACCCCCCTTCCTCCTGGCCATTCCACTTAACCATTCCCCTCTATCGGAGGACGGAGTTGTGTATGTCCTGCAGCTTGCTGTGCTACCCTTAAGTTAGCCTGCTGTCCTCAGGTGTGGTGAAGAATACTGTCCCAACACTAGTATTAAATAAAAATAAACTTCCAAGCCAGTCAGCTTCTGCCTGTGGAATGCGGGGGTGGGACGGGACCGACTTGTTCTCAGACAGCAAAACGCCTTGGGCTGGTCCTGATTTGGAAGGGATGTGGAAGTAATATATCACCTTGTCCTTATCTGCTCAGCGCTATTTGCTCGTTCTGTTAATGGGGTTTGTTTGTAAAATGCTGGAAGTTCAAGTTCTTCTGCTTCCATGGAACACGCCTATGTATCCACTCCAGCCAAATCCACCTTGCACTTCAAACCAGCTTCAAAGGCACCAGTACTGTGCAATTTAAGAGATTTCTTACTACTGTATTACCTCTACCGTATACATTGTCCATAAAATAATAAGGGATGTTATGTGAATCCTTTAATGGGGAAAGCACAAAGCGCGGTTTTGCTGGATAATCAGACCTAAGCAAATTGTTTCCCAAAGCATAAAATTGGGGTCTGAACTGAATCGTTACTGCATGTGTATACCCATTGTCTACTTTCTCCAAAAAGTCAATATCCCTCTGAATATCAGTTCTGAGGTCTCATGAGCAGGAAAGGGCTATTGCAGTCATCTCCCTCCTTCCATAGGCATCAAGTTGGTCATTGTGGCGACACACTAGACTGGTCTTTGGTCCTATCCAGCAATGTCTTCATGACTTCAGCTGGTTCAATAGTATGTTTTATCCCTTCTATCAGGATGCTGCCCTATGCTCACCTTGTAAAACTGTATATCTATTTACATGTAGGCTGTGATTATCCTCCCTTTGAACCTCATGTATCTGATAGAGCAGTATCTTAATGGCAGCAATCTAAAATGGCTGCTCTTTCGAGTTTGTTTATAGATGAGCTCATTACACTTGAAGGCCAGGAAGCATTTCAATTGTTATTTTATTTTCTTTAACATTCTGATGCATGTTACATCTCTAAAAGCTATAGGCAGACTGCATGTTCTTTACTAAAGAGGCACAAGCTCCCTCATTAAACACAAGTGCATCTTAAAATAATTCAAGCGACCGGTGGAATGTGTTAGCATCAGTTTTTAATTTATAGTGTACAGTCTTACTGAACTGTGGTCCTCTAGCTGTTGTTGGACTACAACTCCCGTCAGCCCCAGGCATCATGGCCACTGGTCAAGAATGATGGAAGTTGTGATCCTGCAACATCTGGAGAGCCACAGGTTCCCCACTCCTGTAAATGTAGGAGGGAGGAAAACCATGTACTACCCACCATTGAAAGTCTAGTTAATTCATGAAACCTTTGGAGAGCTGTACTCCAACTAAGTTTAGACACACTGAAATGAATGGACCCAAGTTAGTCATATCAATTACTTTCAATGGGTCTTCTCTGAGTAGAACTAAAATTGGACACAGCCCCAAGAATTTCACCTTGAAGAACCCACAAACCAAATGCATAGTAGTAGCGAAATATTTGCTTTCCTTTACTTACTAAGAGCACAAACACCAGCTCGCGACCCGATGCAGATTGAAGGAGGAGGGAACCAATGAAGCCAAGTAGGAAGAAATAGGAACACTTGGAGTTTCTCGCTGGATTTGTTTCTTCCATCCTGGCAGCAGACAGGCAAAAGCTTTGCCTTTCCTGCATCTGCTTTTTAAAGAACTCAAATGGGTGGACACATCATTGGCATTTGCAGGATGATGTGGCAATAAGATGACAACAGACGTATTTCTTAATCGAGCTTCTTTTGAAAAGCTGCAGTGTCAGTCCCAATGCAAGGAGGATAAACAAGGGAGGAGGGGCGAAAACTTTTTTTCTAGAATCATTTGGCTCAAGAGGATATTTCTATATTGTGCTGCCAAAGGCAGAATCCCACACCTTTCTCCTCCCCTCACATCATGTAGGGGTGTGTGTGTGTGTGTGTGTGTGTGTGTGTGGATTTGTATAAGGTACAGAGCAGAAAATGAAGGATATATCTGAGCAGGCCACAACTGCCCTATGCAGGCTGGCCATCCCAAAGTGGAAATATACTGCCTATATAAGTAGGGGCAGATGAAGGGGTGTGTGGTAGTTGTGGGCCATCCTGGGTGTCACCACTGAGGGGGGTGACAAAATGCTGGGCGGCACTCAACGCAGGGCCTGCAGCACACCTGAGCCACACGTCTCTCCTGCCCAACGGTCCGCCCACTGCCTCTCCGCCAGCTGTATGGCGGCTGAGTGGGAGGAGGCAGGCAGATTCTGAGGCCCTGCAGTGTGTGTTATGCCCCTATGGGCTTCCTCCGCCACTGTATATAAGGTACAGTGGTGCCCCGCAAGACGAACGCCCGCTAGACGAAAGGGTTTTCCGTTTTGGAGGCGCTTCGCAAAATGAATTTCCCTATGGGGTTGCTTTGCAAGACGAAAAAATCTTGCGAGTCCCCGCGGTTTCCCCCCCGCTTTCCCCCCCTTTTCCTAATCCGCTAAGACGCTTATCAGCTGTTCCGCTGATAAGCCGCTTAACAGCTGATCGTGAAAAGCCGCTAGACCGCTGTAGCGCTAATCCACTAAGCTGTCAATGGGCTTGCTTCGCAAGAAAAAAAAAAACGCTAGACGAAGAGAATCGCGGAACGGATTCTTTTCGTCTTGCGAGGCACCACTGTAAACCAGCTTTCTGGTTTACCTTATATACAGTGTGCCAGTGAGCCAGTGTGGTGTAGTGGTTAAGAGCGGTAGATTCATAATCTGGGGGACCGGGTTCGCGTCTCCGCTCCTCCACATGCAGCTGCTGATTGACCTTGGGCCAGTCACACTTCTTTGAAGTCTCTCAGCCCCACTCACCTCACAGGGTGTTTGTTGTGGGGGAGGAAGGGAAAGGAGATTGTTAGCTGCTTTGAGACTCCTTCGGGTAGTGATAAAGCGGGATATCAAATCCAAACTCTTCTCTTCTTCTTCTTCTTCTTCTTCTTTCTAACAGTTTCCAAATTGTTTGACATCTACTCATTCATTCCTCTTTGTGACTTAATAATTATTTTCTTACTCAGGGATTCCATCTCCCTGTTGGCGACTCTGCCCTGCACATCTCACTCCTTGCGGCAGTGATGTTTATTATTATGAGGTCATAGATGTTGGGGTCAGTTCAGGTGGAGAGAGAGAGAGAGAGAGAGAGAGAGAGAGAGAGAGAGAGAGAGAGAAGGCGTGAGCACCCATAGCAAAGGCATGAGTTGAAGGTTGGAATGGGCTTCCATAGATCTACTTATCAGGACTACTAGTCTCAGGGAGAATTGAGGGCTGGACGGCATTTCTCACCCAAAGCTAATGGGCCTCAGAAGGCCTCCCTTGGCGCATCATTTAATGTGTGTGTGGGGGCTGTGAGGAATCAGGAATGGTGCTTTCAACTGCTTCTGAGCTCTGAGACAGCTGGGGGTCACGTGGGGTGAATGACGTAGCAGGAGACAGCATCTACCGTCTTGTGAATACATGTATACTGGAGAATGGAAGTAAGCAATTAAAAAGACCTTGTACAATTGGAGATTGTAAACTTGTGGCCCTTTTTTAATCCAAGATCGTACATTTTGAATGAATTTATTAATACGGTCACAGACCAGCGTCAACACACACAATATCACCTATCATAAAAAATATCAGAAATACAAGGGACAATATGAATATAACAAGGATTTAAATATAAAAATTAAAATTAGTTGTTAGCGTGCCCCCTGTAATTAACATTTAGGGGTTTGGACATTATGGGATTGCTTCCTGCGATTGATTGCAGACGCACAGAATTTGGCTACATTTAATGTAGTCTTGGGATTCTTGTCCTTTAGCAGTAGTTTTAAACTATGGTATTCCGATTCTTTCCTGGACTTTTGCAAAACAGGTGTAATAAAAGTCAAACGTATATCCTCATAAAGACGACAACGTAATAGTACATGTGAAGCAGTTTCAACTTCCAACGAGCCACAAGGACAGACCCGTGCTGTGTATGGTTTACCCTCAAATCTGCCCTGAAGTAAGGCAGAAGGGAGAACGTTAAATCTGGCGAGGGTAAAAGACCGTCTGTATTTGGGTACCTGAAGACCTGACAGATAGTTAGCTGGAGAGAAACCTCTCCCCTGGTCCCTTATTGCTGGATGTTTGATCATTTCGCTCATGTGGCATTGTAATTCTACGTCCCAGATACGCTGGCGGATTGTAGTCCTAGCTTTCTCGAAGCCTGACACTATCAGGGTCTGCTGTGGGATCCCCAAGCCCAAGAAAACATTTTGTTTCCTTGTTTCCTTGTGGATCTGCAACCAAGGTCACTGTGAGACTCCATTCCCCCCCCCCCCCCCAAAAAGAGTAAGATTGACAGAAAAGAAATATTGACACAGCCTGGGAATGTTTTGACATTGTAACATAGCTATCAGTGGATCAGTAATGTTACTGGGATCAGGACCCCATCCATCTTGTCCCTTACCCAAAAAGACTGGTTAGGTGAGATTTTCCTTGAGCAGGAACAGTCTCTGTTGTTGGCTCTTTTGGGTCATGGCTGTGTGCATGACAGCTATTAAACCACCAAGCAATGGCTCTTATTCCAGATTCTGTTTAAAAATCAGCAAAGACTTGTCTTTCCTCTTTGGATTGTTGGAATGACCGGTACTTGGAAACAATGGTGCCTATGGGTTTGTAGGTGCTAAGTTCCTGGGTTCAGTAAATGTTAGAATTTAATTAGGGCGCTGGTGCGATAAAACTGTATGTCAAACTACCAAGTGTCAGAATGTAAGCTAAACCAGTGTGCATTAGGATGTGTGTTCAACCCACTTCCAAGCATCTGGTATTGACACATATGAAAAGCTAATTAAACTGGGCAAACTTCCTAAACTGTGTTAATTGAGTCAGTCTGATTTCCTTCGAGGTAGTAGCCTGGGGTTATGAGGTGTTAGCACAAGTAAAGATCAAAGGAGTGAGGCTTCTCTTTGTATTAGAAAAGACCTGGGAAAGATCTAAACTCATGGTTTATAATACTAAGGGAGGGTTAAGGAATGATTTTCATAACGTAATGGGCACATTACATCTTGTTTGTAACGTTAATGTGTTATTACGTAACAATATTTTATGGTGTGGTAAAAAAGGGACGCGGGTGGCGCTGTGGGTAAAACCTCAGCGCCTAGGACTTGCCAATCGTCAGGTCGGCGGTTCGAATCCCCGCGGCGGGGTGTGCTCCCGGTGCTCGGTCCCAGCGCCTGCCAACCTAGCAGTTCGAAAGCACCCCCGGGTGCAAGTAGATAAATAGGGACCGCTTACTAGCGGGAAGGTAAACGGCGTTTCCGTGTGCTGCGCTGGCTCGCCAGATGCAGCTTGTCACGCTGGCCACGTGACCCAGAAGTGTCTGCGGACAGCACTGGCTCCCGGTCAATAGAGTGAGATGAGCGCACAAGCCTAGAGTCTGGCAAGACTGACCCGTACAGGCAGGGGTACCTTTACCTTTACCTAAAAAAGGTAAAGGACCCCTGGATGGTTAAGTCCAGTCAAAGGTGACTCTGGGGTTGCAGTGCTCATCTCGCACCGTGACAGAAACCAGAGTGCACAGAAACGCTGTTTACCTTCCCACCACAGTGATACCTATTTATCTACTTGCACTGGCGTGCTTCTGAACTGCTAGGTTGGCAGGAGCTGGGACAGAGCAACATGAGCTCACCCAGTCACGTGGATTCGAAAGGCCGACCTTCTGATCGGCAAACCCAAGAGGTTCGGTGGTTTAGACCACAGCACCACCCACGTCCCTAACATGGTGTGGTATAGAAATCTGTGTCTGAAGCCCTGGAGTGCAATCCTTTACAAGGCCTTCGCAAGATGAATTTCTCTTTTTAACCAGCCAGTACCTACTGATGTTTTATTGATGTTTCAAATGATGTTTTATTGCTATTTATAGACTGATTTCATTACATCATGTATGATGTCAGCCACCTTGTTATACTTTATGAAAGTGTGGATTATGAACTAACAAATCCTATACAACTATACTCAAAACTACCTCTAGTTCACTTCCATGGGATATTCCCCTGGTTAAGTGGGCATAGTGTTGCAGCCTAATCCAATTAAGAAGTGAATAGCAAAATCCCATATTGTTCTAGCTGGGGCTTTTTTTTAGCTGGAACTCAGCAAAAATCAGTTCTGGTACCTCTCAGGTAGGTGCCATTGCCATTGTAAGAGAACAAGCGAGGTGTTTATGTTGCGTTTCAGCACATCTTTTTCTAGAAAAATAGCACTGGTTGTTTTTGTAACATCCAGAACAAACAAACAAACAAACAAACAAACAAACAAACAAACAAACAAACAGTGTTTCTGTTAGCAAACAGAAAAAAAATTGGGACACAGCTAGGCCTTGCCATATTATCTGGGAACAGGGAACTAGAGTTAAGGAATTTTCTTTCTTCCACAAGACTTTGTCGCCGCCTTTCAAAGCTGTGACTCAGAAAGTACAGAGGCTTGATTTGACTAAACACCTGGTCTGATTCTTATCTAAACGCATGCAAAGTTCTACCTACTGAGGAAACTCTTCCATTGCACCATAATATATTTGACTATTCTTCTGAATTTAATTCCTTGGGAGCAAAGTGGATCAGGAAAGAGTACAGAACTCTCCCTCACCCCGTAATCACAGGAGTGATGACATCATTTGCTGGATGTGGGATTTGTTAATACAATAGGAGGGTGGACAATAGGTGGACGGATCTGGCCTGGCACATGATCTTCTTGGCTCAGACAGGTCCTCCCAGCTAATGTGCCAACCACTACACCGCCCTTTGGTAGCTCACTATTTTGTGACTGTCCTAATAGACTGGACTCTCCTTGAGGGTGTGGGTGTGGAGGCTGTCATGATGAAGGAAGCAGCAAAGTATCAGCCTTGTAGGCAGGAGGCTCCAGGTTCAATCCCTGACATCTACAGGTAGGGCTAGAAATGGCCCTTGCCTGAAACCAGAATTCAGTAGGCAGATCTAATTTTACTGCCCTAGGAATGGCTTGGCAGTATGTCTTTGGTTGCAGATTGACATGGAAACAAAAGGCTCAGAATTCTCCTCTCGATCTCCTCTTTTCCAGGCTAAACATAACCATCTCCTTCAACTGTTCCTCAGAAGGCTTGGTTTCCAGACCCTTGATCATTCTGGTTGCCCTCCCCTCCATGGGTTGGGTGGTTTTAGGTGCTTTTTTTAATCACTGCTCCCTGCTCATCAAATGAACAACCTGAGGACTGGGGAGGGGCATTGGCTAGGTGGAGAGGTTTAAATCTTCCTGTCCATACCAGTGCTGTGTCAACTTTGAAGAAGGTGGGAGGGTTGGTCAGATATTGGGGGCCAGAAACACTTGCATGTGAGGGTATATCAGGAGTTGGGCACCCCTGTTAAAGAGAGAGACAGAGAGAGGTTTTTTTTTTGGTGATGTGATATTACTCAGTGAGTACTAGCACAACTTTTTTTTTTTTTGCTGTTGCTGGCACCCATGACACTTTAATCTAGATCCAGGGTAGTCAACCTTTTTATACCTCCTGCCTACTAATGCATCTTTCTTGATGGTAAAATTTCCTTACTGCCCACCAGTGCTCGATGGAAGGATTCAGGTTGTGCCGTAGAACCCCTCTACCGCCCACCTAGAATCCTGAAATGCCCACTAGCGGGTGGTAGGGACCAGGTTGACAGCCCCTGATCTAGATATTAATACCAAAGCTTCTTTTTTAAACAAACAAACAAACAAACAAACAAACAACCCTACTGTATATATATCTATACAGTGGTACCTCTGGATGCGAACGGGATCTGTTCCGGAGACCCGTTCATAACCTGAAGCGAACGCAACCCACGTCTGCGCATGTGCGGGTGGCGATTCGCCGCTTCTGCGCATGCGCGTGACTTCATTTTGAGCGTCTGCACACGTGTGAACTGCAAAACCCGGAAGTAATGCATTATGTTACTTCCGGGTCGCCGTGGAGCACAACCCGAAAATGCTCAACCTGAAGCAACTTCAACCCAAGGTATGACTGTATTAAGTGTTTTGAACACTTAAGGGAAATGCTACATAAATACACTTGTGTTATTATTAATATGCCATCTCATTACCTGAATTAGGGCAGTATGGTTGCCGGAACCATGATTGCTCTAAAAAGGTAAAGGTAAAGGGACCCCTGACCATTAGGTCCAGTCGTGACCAATTCTGGGGTTGCGGCGCTCATCTCGCTTTATTGGCCGAGGGAGCCAGCGTACAGCTTCCGGGTCATGTGGCCAGCATGACTAAGCCGCTTCTGGAGAACCAGAGCAGTGCACGGAAACACCGTTTACCTTCCCGCCGGAGTGGTACCTATTTATCTACTTGCACTTTGACTTGCTTTCGAACTGCTAGGTTGGCAGGAGCTGGGATCGAGCAACGGGAGCTCACCCTGTCGTGGGGATTCGAACCGCCGACCTTCTGATCGGCAAGTCCTAGGCTCTGTGGTTTAACCCACAGCACCACCCGTGTCCCTATGATTGCTCTACTGTAATACTAAAGCTTAACATGCCTTTGAACATTTGACATAACTCTTTACACCCAACATCTGGACCCATTACTCCCATTCATAACTGAAACAGTGAAAGCTCATTTGCTTGAGGCCAGTTGGGCATGGAATTCATCTGCACGTCATATGCCACCTTGTGACTGATCTTATCTGAACAAGATTTTCCCCCTTCCAATCTAGTGTGGGCTTGAATGTTTTTAGAATTTGACTGTTTGACTATTTGACTGCTGTTAGCCGCCCTGAGCCCGGCTTCGGCTGGGGAGGGCGGGATATAAATAAAATTTATTATTATTATTATTATTATTGTGACCTTTTATTTCCTTTTATGGAATTATATGTTCTGATGGTTCGGGGTTTTTTGTTTTGTTTTGTTTTTTGTTTAATGGGGAAAGGGCCACAAATGCAGAGCACCCACTGTAACGTAACATACCTCCAACTTGCTCAAGTATTGAACCAATGTCAAATCTTGTGGCCCTTCCTCCTCCTCCTCCTCCTCCTCCTCCTCCTCTTCTTCTTCTTCACCCTACCCTTCAGCAAAATGGCTCCCCAAACAGGTTGTATGAGATCAGCAAAAATAATTAAAAATACCCGCAGGTTTACAGTCCAAAAGACAGGACATAAAAAAGAGGAATGGACAAAGAGGAGGAAAGAAATTATCAGCTGGAAAAGAAACAGTTTCATGCAGAGGACGAGTCAGTTGAAGCTGGGCTCTCCGCAAAGCTGATGGGATGCCGCTGTTTCCTATCTCTTCCTCTTTGCTGCCAGATTGCAGTCAACCACCTCTTCATTATGTGCATTCCATTCATCTACTTCTTTCCCTAGAAACCACAGTATCTGCCTATGACAAGCTGGAAACATTGCTATTGACAGAAACCTGGCCATTTGAGCTCACTGGTTTGCAAACAGCAGGCAGAAACAAATTATACGTCATCCTAGCTGGAGACTGAGCATGGCGCTCTCTGCTACATCTCCTGCTGTATATGTGGGTGGTGTGTTCCAGCCTGACCTTTCTGAGGTTTTGTCCTTCAAATTGACAGCTACCAACATATGGACGTCCTTGAAGTACATAGCTGGGATGGGACACACACCTTAAATCTTTCCCGTATTCAGTATGTTTCTGTTTGCATAACCAGGAAGGGGAGGGAGAGATGCGATGAAAGTTCATTTCCTTTGTAACAAGGATGAGTAATTTCTGGTCCTCAAGCTATTGTTGGTCTCCATTTCACATCATCCCTGATCTTTGGCCATGCTGGCTGTGGCTGATAAGAGGTAACACCTGGAGAGCCACAGCTGCCTCATCCTGGCTTCGTAATGAAAGAAAGAAAGAAAGAAAGAAAGAAAGAAAGAAAGAAAGAAAGAAAGAAAGAAAAGATACACTATTTTTTATTTTCTTGCCCTATTAAATGCTTTCAATATCTCAAATAATTCTTGGTGAATTTCAGCGCAAGAAACTCCTGAAACTCCATTCTACATCCAAGGCAAATAAGCCAGAGTGTTTAACAAAAGCAACTGCATCAAATCAGCAAAGACTGCTTTTGAAGAGAGCTACTGAACTTCTAATGTGCCTCTTGAGAGCTTATTTAAAGTAACAAGTTCCTCTAATATACTGGTAGTTTTCTCCTGATGGAGTCCTTGCTTCCGCTGCCATCCCATCTACTTTCACATTTATTCCAGGAGCTGAGGTATGGTGCTATGAAAGCTCTTTCTGTGCTCTGGTGACATTTCCTTCCAGAAATCAAAGACAACAAGCAGATTAAAACGGAGAGACTGTGGGCGTTTTCATAGAACCACACCTCACTCCAAATGCAGTACTTTTCAACCACTAATGGATGGAGGGGTGTGACTGCACTGCTTACCTGACCTCCCGTTGGCTGAGTTGTTGTTGCCTACTGAGATGGAGAGCAGGAGGAGAGAGAGGCAGCAGTGAGCTCAGCGTGGTGCAAACACGCTGGCAGGAGCACTGGAATGGCTCCGCTGGTGCATTTGCTCTGCGCCAGCCTCACCACTGCCTCTGCTCTCCCCCTCTCCATCCTGGTATCAGAAGTGACTTGTCGGGAGGGAGCTCATGTAAGCAGCACAGACCAACCATACTGTCTGCTGCTCTTTTCAATGGAATCGGTTAGGCACTGATTTCTGAGTCACCAAGCAGTGAGAAAAGCATGTGGCAATGTGCTTCAGTCCTGAACTTATAAACTGGTTCTGGGGCTAAGCTGGATTCATTAAGTTTAGTCTCTGTGGAGAGTCCAGTACTCACCCAACTAGACTTCATACCATTTAGTCCTTTTCATAAGTAGCATACAGTCGCTTTCAGTTCCTATTTTAGTATCATAACCCCAGGAGAGGTCTAAACACATGATTTGAACTATTGATCTTGACTGATGGGGGGGGGGCAATCTTTCACAGAGGATGAGCCTTCAGAGAGGCTGAAATGGTCAGATTGTTAAATGTAAAGTAAAAAGGTAAGGTAAAGGATGTGAATGTCTCACACACTCTCAAATGAAGGGAGAGGATGACCTCTAGTGGTTTTCTGCTTCTATGCAGCATCACTTCCATTGATAATGTTTTTTCGATGTCCTCCCAACCAAACTCAAGAGTCCTTTCCTTTAGATTTGCAAGCAAGTCTCTCACCAGAGTACAGTGGTACCTTGGTTCTCAATTGCCTTAGTACTCAAACAACTTGGAACCCAAACACTGCAAACCTGGAAATAAGTGTTCCCATTTGCGAACTTTTTACGGAAGCCGAACATGCTCCATTTTGAGTGTTATGCTTCCAATTTGAGTGCCACACTTCCGTTTTGAGTATTACGCTGAGGTCTGTCTGTTTTTGCTATTTATTTTGCATTTTTGTTTTTGAGGCTCTTTTTGTTTTGTTTTTGTGACTGGGTGGAACCCAATTCAGCTATTGATTGATTGATTGATTGATTGTGTGTGTGACTGCAGTACATTGTTTATTGCTTTCCTTTTATAGATCAATGCTTTCGTTAGATAGTAAAATTCATGTTAAGTTGCTGTTTTAGAGGTTGTTTTTAAAAGTCTGTAACGGATTAATCCATTTTGCATTACTTTCTGTGGGAAAACACGCCTTGGTTTTGGAATGCTTTGGTTTTGCAACAGACTTCCAGAACAGATTAAGTTTGGGAACCAAGGTACCACTATAATTTCCTGGGTGGCTTAGGGAAAGGTGTGCGTGCTAAGCCTCTTTTGGGAATGAGTTCCATAATTTGGGTGCTGCTCCTGAGAAGGTCCCCTTCATGGATCAGTGCCTTGTCAAGGCGAAGGGACTTGAATAACTACAAGAAGCTATGAGCTATGCCATGCAGGGCCACCCAAGACGGACAGGTCATAGCAGAGAGTTTAGACTAAAAGTGATCCACCTGGAGAAGGAACTGGCAAACCACTCCAGTATTTTTGCCAAGAAAACTCCATGGACCTAAAAAAGGAGAAGCTTTGAGAAGAAAGTGAGAGTTTCCAAGGCATGCTCTGCTTCATGGGGTCACGGAGAGTCAAACACGACTAAAACGACTAAACAACAACAACTGAGAAGGCCCAATCTCACTTCCCCACCTAGAGAATCTTTGGAAGTAACAAAACATGGAGCAGGTCTTCAGATGTTGAAGGTAGTACTCATGCAAGGTCACGTGAGAAGAGGTGGTCCTTCAGCTAACTTGGTCCTAAGGTGTCTAGGACTTTATAGGTAAAATCAAGCACTTTGAGTTGTGCCTGGAAATGGATCAGAAGCCAATGCAAATGAAAACTAAATAGTATTTTCTGATAAGCAACCACTAGTCTTTGCATTTTGCACCAGCTGGAGATTATGAATGCTCTTTGAGAGCAGCCTCCTAGAGTGCAACAGTCCAATCCAAACATGTCCAAGGTGTGAGTGATGGTGGCCAGATCTGCATGATCCAGAAAAGAGTGCAAATAGTGCACAAGCCGATGCTGAGCAAATGCAATCCTGGCCACAGCCACCACCTGGGCCTCCAGGAAAAATGCTAGGTCCAGGAGCACTCTCAGTCTGTCAGCCTGTGTCAGGAGTCCTGGTTCCCGTCTTGATAACACAGCAAGTGTAGTTAATTAAAAAGGAAGATTTATTGCAAAAACAAAGTTTGCCGGAGGGCTCTAACAAGCTGCCAGCCTCATCAGTCATGATGACCCTTCTGAAGACTGCTTCCTGTGAGACCAGAAGCAGCTGAACTTTTGCTTCTGATGTCTCTTGTTTTGCTTCCTGTCTTGGAGCCCTCCCATTCGCCGAGACCTTGGACTGAGAGGGTCAGCTCCCATCTCTTCCCCATTCTCTGAGGGGCTGTCTCTTAGCTCTTTCCCAGTGTGGTGAGAGCCAGAGAGCCAGTGTGGTGTAGTGGTTAAGAGCGGTAGTCTCATAATCTGGGGAACCGGGTTCGTGTCTCTGCTCCTCCACATGCAGCTGCTGGGTGACCTTGGGCCAGTCACACTTCTCTGAAGTCTCTCAGCCCCACTCACCTCACAGAGTGTTTGTTGTGGGGGAGGAAGGGAAAGGAGAATGTTAGCCGCTTTGAGACTCCTTAAAGTGAGTGAAAGGCGGGATATCAAATCCAAACTCTTCTTCTTCTTCTTCTTCCCGCATGATAAACTGCTTCCTTCTCTGTTTGTGGCATTTTGCCTGGCAGTTAACCCTCTCTGTTCTTGGCTGCTTCCTTCAGCTGGTTGCAAACCTTCCCTGGGGGCTGGCTCATTCATGACAGCCTGATCCTTATAAGGAAGTGCAACCCCATAACTCCAAACCACCACCATAAACAGCACCCCAACCCCCATCCATACATGATGCCCCAGACACAAACCATGTTTGATGGTATCAAAAGCTGCTGAGATGTCCAGCAGAACCTACAGAAATACACTCCTTCTGTGCAATTCCTGGTATAGATCACCCACCAAGATGAGCAAGTCTTTTCTGTCCGAAAGTTGGACTAGAACCAAGAATGGAAAGGATTCAGCATAATCCGTGAAAGTCTGGAGTTTGATCTGTCACTACTCACTCAAGTCCCATATCACACAGGCTCATAGCACCTGGGCCCTCAAGGGTGCCTCTCTGAGAACGAGGAACCAAGTGCCACCCACACAAACTTGCCAGTTCAATTGCACCAATAGTACACCAGGCAGGAGACCATGAAGCACAGGGGAGAAATGCTCTTCTTCATACCAGCAATGAGACACTTGTTCCCCAAAAGCGAGTGGAGCATAGGAGAAGTGTGATGGCCTGGGAGTCCGATTCAGAATCTGAACCTGAGGAGTCCCAGCCTGCACAGTAGTCCCCGCCTCCAGGGCCGGCTGAGCCGGGGCAGGGGCTCGAATCTGAAGGGCCTGCACCTGTGCCGGATCCTCAGGAGCAGACACCAGATGTATCCACTCTGGCTCCAGAGGTGATTGAGGGCCCATTGCCTGCAGATGCGCCTCTCCCAGCCCTGTCAGGGGAAGGTGAAGCTGCTCCTGGGTCCAATAACCCTCCAGCCTCTCCTGAGCTGCAGAGGCTCAGGGCAGAGAGGCGGAGGGAACTAAGTTCTCTGAGGAGGAGTGCTCGCCTTAAGGCCAGGAGAGGCGGGTCACCTGTGGGCCGGGACTGCCCCTGGCCTCAGAGGAAATAAAGGCCAGTCAGCCCAGTCCCAGGTTGCAGGAGCAACGTCGTTGGAAACCTGTTTCTGCCAGCACCCAGACCTGTTCTCCCAGAGTTCCCGACCCCGCCTGGCTTCTCGCTTTGGACCCCGCTTCACCCTAGGTGGACAGTCTCCAGACCCTTGACCCAGGACCAAACTCTGACCACGCCTCACGGTAACCTCCCCCCCGGGACCAGCACAAGAAGTGAACGAAGGCAGAGGTGTTTCACTAGGAGCTCTCCGTGGTGCTGTGAATCACCATGCCAGAACAGGACTTTTGGGGTCACTGCTGTAGAAGGGTGTCCACCAGAGGGTGCAATGCTGAATACTCCCCTCAAACCCAGATTGGCCCTGCAACCATTGTCAGGTATCCAACAGTTCAGATGAAGCGGAGTGCCATTTTGCTTGTAGTTGGAATCTCTCTTTCTTGTAAAGAAAGTAGTGATCAAAAAGTCAACTCAGACAGCTTTTCCACCTAGGGCAATATCCATAGCCTGGGTGAACTTGTCCTTTGAATTACATCTTTTATCCAAGCACTGAAATTTGTTCAGTTCTCAGATTATGAATATTTTTAACTATCAACCAAACTTGTTTCCCATGGGGGGGGACGGGGACGGGGACAAAACTCATCTCCCTGGAAACTGCCATCCTTTGCCTCTGGTAAATTCTGGGCACTTAGCCGACAAGTAATTATATTCATGCAGAGTTACCGAGAGAGCAAGGGAAACAAAAATCTGTATTTTGAAATGTTTGTGCACTAGTTAACTTCTAGTTACTATTCTCATGCAGCTTGTCATGTCATGAGCAAAGAGCAAATTAAACAAGCAGGGCATTGTGTACCGTTTCTTAAAATATAAAGATGACATTTCTCAAATAAGAGGGGATGGATGAATCAGTCCTAGTCTTAGACTAGTGGTGTGAGAAATAGATGGCATGCTATTTTGGCTAATGAAATGACTTCCGCATTGAGGTGGAGGCAAGAGGGATGAACTGATATCCTGATTCAGATTACAACTGATTGTAAAACACTCAATAGTCATTGAACGTGATGATTACCTACTGTCCCTGCCTAGCCTAAGGCAGCGTAACCTGCACACAGGAATAAATACTATCCTACCAATAGACTTGGAGAATTAGGGTTGTATCAAACTAAGTTTTGTTCAGTGTACGCCCATTCAACTTAATGGACCCGGCAACCATGGCCATTATTTTCAATGGGTCTAATAGGCCCAGATGTGCTGCTGAGCATCTGATTCAACCCTTAGTCAAATGGGAAGTCGTATGGAAAGAGCAGATTCATGCGGTGGGGGTGAGGGGAGCTAAATGTTGACGTAGAAAAACAATGATCCTGGTCACAATAGTTTGGAAGCCATAGCATGTGTGTAACATTGCACCCGGGTTCCTATCAGATAACCTTCACTTGTGTCCTATCCAATAACACTAGACCTCTGTCACAACACTGGAGCTTGTGGAATTCCAATGGATGTTGGAAGATTCAGGACAGATAAAAGAAAGTACTCTTTATTGCAGCTATGGAACTCACACTCACAGAAGGCAGTGATGGCAGATGATGCGGTACTAGATGGGCTATTGGCTTAATCCAGCAGGCTCTTCTTATGCTCAGTGAATGAATGAATGAATGACCCTCCTGCCTCAAATGGCCAAGCACCATTACCTTTCCTCTTGACAGGTCAGTCGGTAGAGCACGAGACTCTTGATCCCAGGGTCATGGGTTCGATTCTCACATTGGGTGAAATATTCATCCATTGTGGGGGGGTTGGACTAGATGATGCTCATAAAGTAAAGGTAAAGGTACCCCTGACCATTAGGTCCAGTCGTGACCGACTCTGGGGTTGCAGTGCTCATCTCGCTTTATTGGCTGAGGGAGCCGGCGTACAGCTTCTGGGTCATGTGGCCAGCATGACTAAGCCGCTTCTGGCAAACCAGAGCAGCGCATGGGAATGCCGTTTACCTTCCCGCCAGAGCGGTACCTATTTATCTACTTGCACTTTGACGTGCTTTCGAACTGCTAGGTGGGGACTGAGCAACAAGAGCTCACCCCATTGCGAGGATTCGAACCGCCGACCTTCTGATCAGCAAGTCCTAGGCTCTGTGGTTTAACCCACAGCACCACCCACGTCCCGATGATGCTCATAGCCCCTTTCAATTCTGCGATTCCATGACCCAGCTGCTACTGAGGTTTAAGTGAGAGCAAGCTCTGCCCAATTAACCACCTTTATCTTTTACACTTGGGGGCGCTCAAGTAATTTCATCCTTGATTCAGGGAGGTTCACTGTGAAAAAGCTGTTAATAAGGAGCCACTGAAAGGAGATTTTTTTTTTTTTAAATAAAATGACGAATGAAGCTATGGTTCCATGAATCTGCTAATATGCACAGATGCAAAAGCTAAGAAGCTTGACTCCATCTATCACATTTGATTGCCAGCTGATGGAAAGAGCCATCGGGGTGGGAGAGATATATTGACAGAATGGCTAAGCAATTTCTCCCGCTCAGTCAAAAGGACTAATGGCCTCAGAACTACAATTCAGCACAAAGGTGGAAATGATTTGGCAAAAGATTGGCACTTCCCGCAGAATGTTTTGTGGTCCTGAGAGGGAAGAAGAGGAACATTTATCTTGCCTCTCTTTGCTGAGGCTTCAGTTTGTATATTGTTTACTTGCGCAATAGATGTAAATGGCTCTCATTTTGTCAATCCTTTCATCATATCCCTTCAAACTTTCAGGGAAAGCCCAAGTGAGCACATTCATATTCCCTCCAAAGTATACTTTTAAATTCTCCTATCCCACTGACATTGGTTAATGGGTGCATCTGGAGGAAAATAATGGAATCATAGAATTGTTGGATTGCCAACTTTTGAACTACCTCCTCCCATTGGGTCTTCAACAGAGGCTGCAGCAACATTTATTGGCTGTGATAAATATTATCACGGTGTGATGAAAAGCTTTATCTACCAGTTTCTGTAGCCCAAGCTACAGGCCAGGCCAGGTTTTTTAGTTAGTTGGCAATCTTTACTTTGTGTCCTCATTGAGTTTTTGGGCTCGGCTGAAATGTGCCCTTCAATTCTGATCATGCTAGGATACAGGATAGTGGGTGTTCATCCTAGTCCAACATCTGTCTCTACAATGGATGACCAGGTGTCTAGGGGAAGCCCCAAAGTTGCCCCACCCATTTCTGCTTCTAGCCCTGCCCACCATTGCCTAGATGGGAATGTGGGCCTCAGAGTAAAAATGCTTCTCTGTGCAAGAACAATTCCAGGTGGTGGCACCTAATCCCATTTCCCCAAAATAACGTAGGATGGGAAAATGCAATTGCCCTAAATTAGAAGGACGATGTTAGAATCCTCTTCAGCTAATGAATAACAAATGCAATGTGGGGGGTGGGGGTGGGACCTAGTAGAAGCAGAGAACAGCAAGATGCTCAATTGTTTAGTGGCAGCTCTTCATTTCTTTCTGAAAATCAGGTCTAAGTGGTCGTATCCGCGGGTGGCGCTGTGGGTAAAAGCCTCAGCGCCTAGGGCTTGCCGATCGAAAGGTCGGCGGTTCGAATCCCCGCAGTGGGTGCGCTCCCGTTGCTCGGTCCCAGCGCTTGCCAACCTAGCAGTTCGAAAGCACCTCCGGGTGCAAGTACATAAATAGGGTCCGCTTTCTAGCGGGAAGGTAAATGGCGTTTCCGTGTGCGGCTCTGGCTCACCAGAGCAGCGATGTCACGCTGGCCACGTGACCCGGAAGTGTCTCCGGACAGCACTGGCCCCCGGCCTCTAGAGTGAGATAGGCGCACAACCCCAGAGTCTGGCAAGACTGGCCCGTACGGGCAGGGGTACCTTTACCTTTACCTTAGCCTTTTAAAAAAAATTAAAGTAGAAACTTTAGATTCTTGGCCAGGAATTCCCTTTTCTCATGGGAGACAGCATATAATCTGTATAAAAATAGAAAGAAACCCTTAGCAACAAAGACTTTCGGTGTGGAGGCTTTTTTCAGAACTATATTTCGTTTTCATATAATGGAGAAATAGATATCTGAAGGGCCCTAGAAGGCTGGCTTCAAGATCAAAATTGCACTGTTGGAACAGCGAGGATCCTAGGACACAGCTTTTAATCTGTGTGCTCTTTGACAAAGTTCCACTTCAAGGAAGCAGTTCCCTTGTTCCTTTTGCCACTGGGAATACTTTGTGTCACTCAGCCGTGGATTTTTGTAGGTAAAGACATTTTCTTGCGGGGGTGAGATACCACTAACTAGCTCAAGAAGAGTCAGAGGAGTCAAAGGATGCTAGCCATCTTTAGTTAGTTAGTTAGTTAGTTAGTTAGTTAGTTAGTTACTGAGTTG
The DNA here is from genome assembly GCF_964188315.1 of Podarcis muralis. Classification (NCBI taxonomy): domain Eukaryota; kingdom Metazoa; phylum Chordata; class Lepidosauria; order Squamata; family Lacertidae; genus Podarcis; species Podarcis muralis. Next base: position 47,693,501 of record NC_135666.1, on the reverse strand, counting down.
CGATTGTTCCCTGTCAGTTTCCTGCAAGACGGCTTACAACGACAAACAATGAAATCGCAATACCTAACCCCAATTCATGTTTAAAATCTACATTCTTTTTGGCATAACAAACTCCCAAATCACCAACACCTAATCAATGAAACCTTTACAAGTATTTAAAAGCATGGCCCAAAACAAAACAAACCCCCAAATCCGAAAAGAGCACATTGATTAATGTTGTTCTCTGAAGATTTGCTGAGACAAATGGCCTTGACCTACTTTTGGAAGACAGTAGTGATCAAACTCTGCAAGACTTCATAGGAGGAGGTGTGTCAGAAAAGAGGTATCACGGCCAAAAATAAATAAATCAGAAAAAGAGGCAACCTTATGGAAGATAATTTATGACTGCCTGGAGGTCTTAATGTTTGTGGAGAATCTGATTGGAAAATGTGCTCTCTAGGTAACCCTGGACTCGCCTTTTCCTAGGGAGTTAACGGTCAAAACAAGTCCTGTGAATTCAGCCCAGAAACAAATGTATAATGACTAGTAATAGTAAGACTCTCTATTTAAAAATAAAAATAAATAGAGAGTCTTCCCCCCCCCCTTTTTTTTGATGTTTTGGGCCAAATTGATGTTTTGGCTACAAATGTTACAACTCTGGACCCAACTGTAAACAACATTATTGAATCTGATAAGGATTTGAATCAGGAAGTCTATTCAACTGGACAAAAAGAGAAACTTGAGAGCTTTGAGAATTTGGAGAAGGAGACATATGCTGTCCCTGAAGAAAAGGGAGGAGGAGCTGCAACTTTGCAGAGGACAAAGGAGAACTTGAGGTCTGACATGATGGTAATAAAGGAAAATAAAAACTTGATGTGGAAAATCTGGCCTGAATTGGAGACTGAAAAATGGAGAGATCCCCTTATGTGGAAATCTGAAGACCTAAGGATTACAAATTTGCTTAAGGTGGAAGTTGGAGCTTTGGGGACATTTGGACTTGAAAGGAGTAAGAAACAAGATTCAAGCTCCACTTTTAAGTATGGAGGCCTGGCTGGAAGAAACATGGATCCTGTAGGGCCAGAGCTTCTCCGAGATTTGGTGTGCAACATTAAGGACTATCAAAAAAACCGGCAGAGAGGAATTGAGAGAGAATTAAGAGCCTCGGATGTGAGATCTCCAGGCTGATAGTAGATTAAGACTGATGGACATTTGTTGGGGACTGAAACCGGGAAAGGGGGGGGGGTGGAGTTTGGGAATCCAAAGGGTACATAATTTCAATATGTTCTGTTTTTATTTTGTTTTCTTATTTGTATGAAAATTGGGGAATTCGTGGAGGGAATTTGGGTTGACCTTAGAAGAAATGTTTTAAGAATGAGTATTGATGTATAAGTATTGATGTTTAAGTTTGGATAAGGCAAAATTGGTTTTTTAAAATGAACTAAATAGAAATAGGTTAAAAACTACGGATAAGGATTTGCTGAACTAACAATTTGAATTGGAATACAAGAAGGGGAGGTGTGAGGAGGTCAAGGAAATATGTTATTGAAAAATAAGTACTGGGAACTTTATGTGTTTTTAAACTTTTTTGCTTTTTCTTTTTTGATTCTTTTTTATTGTATTAAATTTGAAAACTTTAATAAATATCTTTTTTTTTTTAAAAAAAAGACTCTCTTAAAAGTGGCAAAATTTGGTCCCAGCCTCTGGTGCCAGTTAGCAATGAAGCTACCAGATCAACTGGAATTTCTAGATTGTTATCAAGGGTAGCTCTATGCCTAAGAACATTACAATAGTCCAGCAAGATATTGCAAAGGTGTGTGTTTCTGTTTCCTAGAAGAGAGTGCACTTGGTTGGTAAAACATCTAAGGCTGGTCAAGTCTTTCTCTTGGGTTCTGTATGCAATCCTTCAGCACCTTTGCATCCATCACGATGTAGCCCTAAGTATTTTATTATGGAGCCAGGTCACCCAAGTTCTTGGCACAATAGTAGTGCATTCATGGTCGACAGCGGTGATGTGGTAGTATTGCGGAAGCATTGCAGGACCATTCATAACACAGAAGAAACCACTACAAATGCACAATACACTTGTGCCAAGAACACGTTGCAGCTTGTACTTTTAATGGACGGTTGATTTGCAAGGTTGATTTAACGCCACCTCCACAGCATCCTAGATTTCCAGGAGGTTGCATATTCCCTCTCTCTGCTTCAGGGCGGAATTTAAGTGGGCACATAAGATCCCTGACAATTCCAACTTGTTTCAAAACACTCCGGTGATGTGACAACACACACACATACCTGCTGTGAAATGGAAACAATCGCCAGCTCCGGCTGATCTGAAATTCTCTTAGCAGATGAGCTCCGTGTCAGAGTAGTTATGGCAATAGATGTCAGCACAACCGAATGTTAGCATGTAGGGAAGTTCTGTGTCTGCCCTCCACATCCTGCCCTAATTCTCTCCCTTAGTGCCCTGGGAATTACTCTTGTTAACATGGATATAACAACATGTAGATAGGACTGCCCAATATCTCCAAACTGCAGCAATGAAACGCTGTTCCACCTCCGACACAACTGCTAATGAAAAGTCCGTCTTGTTTATACAAGTGAAATAATGGAGCATGTCAGGTTGCGGTAACAGACATCCAGCATGGCCTCTATATTAAAACTACCGCTACATATTTATATCTCACTGAAATCAACAAACAGGTTACCTGTTCCAGGCGCTTTCTCCCCAGGCAATTATTGGGCCTTTGGCTGTCTCAGAATCTGAGCAGAATAAAATCACCATAACATTTACAACTGATTGAGCCTGGTGCATAACTCATGCAGCTGGGTTTAAAAGTCTAAAAGGCAGTAGCTTAAGAGGCAGCAACATATACAAGTGTTAGCAAAGCTGAAAATCCTGGTCTCTTACTTTAAAACACAGGACTGCTCTGAAACATTCGGGCAGGGTGAAACTGGGTGGATAACTAAGTTCCGATCCACACATCTAAGTATTTATTTGTGTTTTTATATGCATTACTGAATGTATCCATTTGTATGCTAGTTGCTTTAGGAAACCTGTCATGCATAGACATATACCGTATTTTTCGCCCTATAGGACGCACCGTCCCATAAGGCGCACCTAGTTTTTTGGGGGGGAAATAAAGGGGAAAAAAGTATTTCCCCCCCAGGTGCGGGGCTGGGGCTGGGGCGGGGGAGGCCCGAGCTTTCCCCGACCCCAGCCCCCAAACAGGCAGCTCTCTGCAAGCCGTGGGAGCCCAGCGCTGGCTCCCGCTGCTTGCTGGAAGGTCCGCGAAGCCTGGACGCGCTGATCTCAGCGCGCGCAGGCTTCGGCATACCGGCAACTCTCCGCAAGCAGTGGGAGCGCTCCCGCTGCTTGCGGAGAGGTCCGCAAAGCCTGGACGCGCTGATCTGAGAGCACGCGCAGGCTTCAGCATGCCAGCAACTCTCCGCAAACAGCGGGAGCGCTCCCACTGCTTGCGGACAGGTCCGCGAAGCCTTGACGCACTGATCTGAGAGCACGCGCAGGCTTTGGCATGCCGGCAACTCTCCGCAAGCAGCGGGGCACTCCCGCTGCTTGCGGAGAGGTCCGCGAAGCCTGGAGAGTGAGAGGGGTCGGTGCGCACCGACCCCTCTCGCTCTCCAGGCTTCGGCGAAAGCCTGCATTCGCCCCATAGGAAAGTGTTTGATTAGGTATGTTTGCTTTTACATGTGAACCTGAATAAAATGTGAACTCCATCCTTACCAGGGATTGAAGATGAGATTTTCTGTATCCCGATCCTGTGCTCTACTACTGAACTAGGACCCCACATATATAGTTCTTATCATTCTGTTTCGTGTATATACTTGTTCTGAACACTGTGAGAGTAAAATATTTCTTTTAATGTTTCCCCTTCCTTCCATCCATCTTTGCCAAAGACTTTAAATGAAGCCCTTGAGGGCTAAAGCAATAATTGGCCTGAATACATGCACAGCTGCTTCGTACTTGTCTCTTGATATCCTAATCTGGTTCTTCTGAGTCATATCAGCCCGAAACACAGCCATATGTTCACGGGACGAAAGCACAGCTTTTCTAGACAGTGATTGACACTGGCACTTCACAGAAAGATACAAAAGTTCTGATTGACAGCCTACTGGGTATTCACGATGATTTGAAATGCAATGAAATCAAGAGTCACCTATATTTGTACACCGTCTGGATGCAACAGTTGGATTTCCCCAGTTTCAGATACAAGGAAACTTTGTCATGTGGTTGAAGCAGATTGCAGGCAGCGAACTTCTCAAGTTAGGATGTCACAGTGGAATTATCTATATGTTCCAGGGTCAGGATCTTAGGGGAAGAGGCTGGGCCAAGGGAGGCCAAGGAGCAGAAGGCCAGCTGATCTGAGATGACATGACTTTGGGGACCATCTGTGTCTTTTGTTGCTTGAATTTAGGAGGAGCATCCAAAGGGTTGGAGCAGGCACAGAGGATGAAGACATGGAAAGGGAATCTGAACTTTTAGGAAACAAGTGAGGTCTGGTGTTGTGTTTGCGCATTGGCGAGGGAACGAGGGCTGAATCCAGCAAAATTCTTGTGCAAGTTAAATGATTTCTGCTCACACAGCAGAACCTCCACTTCTTCTCCCACCTCAAGCCTGTTCTGGGGCTTCTCCCAACCCTCCAGAGCAGATTGGGGACACACCTGCGGGGAGAGAGAGAGAGAGGAAGCAGACCAAAAGAGTGGCATGTGCATGCCTAAAGCCCACCCTGCCGTGATGGAGGGCTTGTGTGTCTGTTTGCAAATATATCGTGTTTTGGTTGTAAATTATATGCACAGAGTTTGTTGTATGTTGTTCTGTGACCTCCTTCAATATATATAATATTGTTGAATTTATATTTATAGGGCTGTATATAAATTCAATAATAAACAAACAAACAAACAATATCACTTTATTTGAATATATAATGCATTGTTTCGTGTCTTTGAAGGACTTAGCATAAAGCTTTAATTCTACTTCTTCAGAGTTAAAATGACCAGGAGCAAATGGTTTGGGTTCTGTGGAACTCATTATGGCTATTGAAATAAAATAATGCAAAAAGCATTTACAAATCTGAATGTGAGCCTTGCATGATTCTGTTCACAGGGGTGGAATCTACACACATATTAAAAATGCTGTAAAAATGCTTTTTTAAAAAAGTTTGGAAAAATACATTGGATTTTTGCATAGCTCACTGTCGCCATCTAGTGTCACATGTGTTTATTGCATTTCACAACACATTTAAAACGTTTTATTTGCCGCTATGTTGATGAGTCAAGGGATCCTCCCAAATGGTTATACAGAAGGGATGCATGAGTGTCATTGCTTCAGTAAGTGTCATAGCACTTACTGAATGGCTACAAACCACAACCATAACAACCATGAACATGTACTCTCTTCTGAGTTGCAACATTGTTCTACAAACACACACAGTTTCATAAAACTACAGTGCAATGCAAAGCTGGGGAGTTTCAATATCTCTAGAAAGCAGAGTTACAATGATTGAGGATATGTGACGTTCTCCAAATCCATTAATCTACTCTTTTAGCTTACAACCTTAGAATCATAGGTTTTGAATGTGCCCTGAAGGTCCTCATGTCCAAGTGGCAAAGCCTACAGCATTGTGAGAACAATATTAATTGTCCATTTTTCATGTACAGTGGTACCTCGGGTTACAGATGCTTCAGGTTACAGACGCTTCAGGTTACAGACTCCGCTAACCCAGAAATAGTACCTCGGATTAAGAACTTTGCTTCAGGATGAGAACAGAAATTGTGCGGCGGCAGCAAGGGCCCTGTTAGCGAAAGTGGTACCTCAGGTTAAGAACAGTTTCAGGTTAAGAACGGACCTCCACAACAAATTAAGTTCTTAAACCAAGGTACCACTGTAGGTCAAGGAGATTTCAGGATGATGTCTGAGCCAATCTTTGCCAATATCTGAGAAAATCAAAATATGTCCTCTCAGTTTGGAATAGCTGGTGCTGAGATCCAGCTCATTTCTTCTCCTCCTTTCACTTGCATTTATGTTTTCTATCTCTCCTATTTTCCTGGTTCTGACATCTGCCATACTCACTGCTGTGTTCACAGGGTGATACAAATTTCCTACTGTCTGATCTTGCCTTTGCTAGAAGGCGTCTGTTAGATCAAGGAAAATAATCAGTACCTTCAATTTTTATTTTTGCAAGCAGGGAGAAATGGAGAGGATAAACTCATAAAGAAACGGTTGCACAGATAGATCCCACAGGATATGCGGTTTTGTCTTTCAGCAGAATATTTGTTGCAACATCAGCAGGAAGGCACAATGGCTGTGATGTGGCCAAATGAAACTTCAAGAATTTTTGATTATGCTTTGATAGGAAAGAAACCAAAATAAATAGCGGCAAAATCTACGCTTTCTAACCCGCATGATGATATTTCTTTTTAAAGATATGACATCGAATGGCAACAGACTACAGTGGTACCTAAGGTTACATGTGCTTCAGGTTACATACGCTTCAGGTTACAGACTCCGCTAACCCAGAAATAGTGCTTCAGGTTAAGAACTTTGCTTCAGGATGAGAACAGAAATCGTGCTCCAGCGGCGCGGCAGCAGCGGGAGGCCCCCATTAGCTAAAGTGGGAATTCTGGAATGAATTAAGTTCTTAACCTGAGGTACTACTGTATCATATATATTTTTTCTAAATCTGTAATTGGCTCAGGAAACATAAATATGTTGTAGTGATGAAAATGAAACAGTCTGTGATTGTTTACATTTGATATGTAATTTTCTTAAAATGGGAAAGTTAAAGTCGCATTTTATTGTTTTTTGGTTTTGTTTTTTCTATATAAATGTATTTCCGGAACAAATTAAGTACTTAACCTGAGGTACCACTGTACTGAGAATGTGAAAGAATTAATGTTCCCTTCCTCAGATTTAACAAGAACCAACTCACTGTTGTCAGTGGGACTACTTTGCTAATAATAATAATAATAATAATAATAATAATAATAATAATAATAATTGTCTGCCATAAATGACTTCAACTGTGTGTGGAAATGAGCGGGTTCCAGTGAAATTGTAGGCGGCTTTATGCATCTAATAACAAGAAACCCTCTTTTGAAAATGAGACTTGATCAAACAGCATCCCTGAGCCACAGCTGCCAACATTTCCCTTTTTTAAAGGAAAATTCCCTTATTCCGAATAGGATTCCTCACAAGAAAAGGGAAAAGTTGACAGCTATGCCCTGAGCGATAGTACATCAGGTCCCTGGGACGTTGTGAGGGGAAGTAAAATGGCGGCTGTAGGCCGCAACCAGCACTTTCCTGATAAGAGCGCTGTTTGTCTTGCCACTGCAATCCTCCCTGTGGCAACCCTTCCCAAATAAAATGCCTCACGCGCACCCACCAGCCACAAAGGTCGGAGAGGTGCTATGGGAGGGCGAGTGCTATGTCTGCATGATGGTAAAACTGGAGTCAGCCCAGTGTGCAAATCTGAGGAGATCCACAGATTGCACCACATGGCCTGCAAGACTTTTGAATTTGCTGTAAACTGAAGGTTTAGCAGGGCAATCCTCCACCAACATAGCTGTGTAACTTAAACTATATCCTAAGTGCTCTGGTGTGTGAGATGAGGGTGGTGGAAACTTTCATTTTGTGTCCTTCCATCAACCCTTGTGGGGTGAATTTTAGTTACACCCAGGGCATTTTTTCCTCAGCCGGAACTTGCCGGAACTTTGGTTCTGGCGCCTCTCAGGTGGGCGCCATTGCCATTATAAAGAGAACAAGGGAGGCGTTCCAGTGACTTCTGGCACCGTTTTTTCTAGAAAAAAATAGCACTGGTTACACCTGCATTTTTTGTGTGGTGTTATTAATTGCTTTGTAGGCAGGATCAATTAATAAAGAGCCAGGGGCGGATCTACTATGAAACTAAGGAAGCTTAAGTTTCAGGGCCGCTAATCCCAGAAGCAACTTTAGTCCACATTGCTTCCTTTTTTATTTTTTTATTTTTTTAGGTCCAATCTCAGTGTCACAACTCAAATTGTTTATTTTTTTTGTTGTTGTTGTATCTATTTCAACAATCCCAACGTTTGAGAGTCGGTAGCACAGGTGTCGTCAAGGTGTGGCGAACTGCCGAGGAACAACCTTGTTGAAGAAGACAACAAGGGTTACCAGGATCTTGTTGCTGGTTGCAAAGGGCCCCCCATAACAGTTCAAGCTTCAGGGACCCCAAAATGTAGGTCCGCCACTGGTACAGGGAGCTGTTTTATCCTCCTCCCCAAACCCAACCCACTCTTTCGCTGGCCCGACACACACCTTTTCGTCACCTTCGCACTGAGGTAACTTCTGGCAACTTCTTCTGCCTTCCCTCAGTTGGGGTAAGTAGATAAGGAATTTGTGTTGGCTTAAGGTCATCTTGTTAATATTTATTTATTTATTATTTTTTCATTCTTTTATTTATATTTTATACATTTATTTACATTGTACACATTCTTTTAATTTTTTAAAAAAATATTTTGACAAAGTAATAATCATGAGTAAATAAGAAGAAAAATGTGCACCCCACCACTGAGACCATTCCATTGTAACTATCCAACCTTAATGTAATTTTAATCTTTGTTGGAAGCCGCCCAGAGTGGCTGGGGAAACCCAGCCAGATGGGCGGGGTATAAATAATAATAAATTATTATTATTATTATTATTATTATTACTTAAGGTTTAAGGTCATTTTAATGGGGATGGGGAGGAAGAGATGCCGCATTCTACCCTCTCCCAACCTCCATATTTTGGCACTAGGATTGCATTGTAAAGCTGCAGTCCTAATCCCACTGAATAAGACCCATCAAATTCAATTCAACGTATTTCTGATGGTCTTCATGTTCAGAGCATAAGCAAATCCTGCCTGGATGATGTCAAAGTTTCATATAGTTCACCGTTCTGTTTCCAATGTGGACTTTTCAGATCATTCTGGAAAATGTCTGTGTCTGTCAATCTGCCCATCTTTCTTCTATCTATCTATCTATCATCTATCTATCTATCTATCTATCTATCTATCTATCTATCATTCTATCTATCTATCTATCTATCTATCTATCTATCTATCTATCATCTATCTATCATCTATCATCTATCATCTATCATCTATCTATCATCTATCTATCATCTATCTATCTATCTATCTATCTATCTATCTATCTATCTATCATCTATCTATCTATCATCTATCTATCTCTATCTATCTATCTATCTATCTATCTATCTATCTATCTATCTATCTATCTATCTATCTATCATCTATCTATCTGAAAATATCTTCCGTCAGTCTGTCCTGGCCCTTTCCTGTTTTTGCTTCTTTGTGTAAGAAAAGTGTAGTTTTATGCATGTCATTCCACAGACCTGGGTAATTCCACCCCCCACTAAATACCAGACCAAACAGTTTTGGGAGGTTTCTCTGTTCCTTCTGTGAGTTGCTGTTTGCATTGTGTTCCCAGCAGCACTTGAGTGACACCTTGTGGTAGATCATAAACATTTCAACAATGGCCCTTTCTTTTCCAGTTAATCAGAAGTGCTTTCAATAAGTGTGCAGGGCGGGAACATTGTTTGAAGGGTTACTGCTTCCATGTGTACATGCAGCAGCTTCCTGTGGACATTCTATTGAATGAGGATATGTCGTAGCTGGGACGCGGGTGGTGCTGTGGGTAAAAGCCTCAGCGCCTAGGGCTTGCCGATCGAAAGGTCGGTGGTTCGAATCCCCGCGGCAGGGTGCGCTCCCGTTGCCCGGTCCCAGCGCCTGCCAACCTAGCAGTTCGAAAGCACCCCCGGGTGCAAGTAGATAAATAGGGACCGCTTACTGGTGGGAAGGTAAATGGCGTTTCCGTGTGCGGCTCTGGCTCGCCAGAGCAGCGATGTCACGCTGGCCACGTGACCCGGAAGTGTCTCCGGACAGCGCTGGCCCCCGGCCTCTTGAGTGAGATGGGCGCACAACCCCAGAGTCTGTCAAGACTGGCCCGTACGGGCAGGGGTACCTTTACCTTTACCTTTATGTCGTAGCTAGAACTGGTGCTATCCCATATTCCTTGAATGACTCTTAAGGGTAACAGCAGCGATAAGGCATTTGTGCCCTTCAGATGCTGTTGGACCCCAACTCCCATGAACCTCAACCAGCATGGCCATTGGTGATGCATGATGGGAGTTGGAGTCCAACAACATCTATACCTGAAGGAGCGTCTCCACCCCCATCGTTCAGCCCGGACACTGAGATCCAGCTCCGGGGGCCTTCAGGCGGTTCCCTCATTGCGAGAAGTGAGGTTGCAGGGAACCAGACAGAGGGCCTTCTCGGTGGTGGCACCCACCCTGTGGAACGCCCTCCCTTTAGATGTGAAGGAAATAAGCAGCTATCCTATCTTTAAAAGACATCTGAAGGCAGCCCTGTTTAGGGAAGTTTTTAATACTTAACGCTGTACTGTTTTTAACATTTGATTGGGAGCCGCCCAGAGTGGCTGGGGAAACTCAGCCAGATGGGCAGGGTATAAATAATAAATAATAATAATAATTATTATTATTATTAGAGATCATAGCTGGGTTACAGCTTTAATGCATCTTAGGGATAGGGATATGTGTGTATGTGTGTGTGTGCGTTGGATCCCCATATTTTAATCCAGAGAGGGTGTATTTTTATATGCCATGCAGGGGGTTGGACTAGATGATCTTTGGGGTACCTTCCAGCTCTACAATTATATGATTCCATGAAACGTTACACCCTGGTCCAGATAAGCCAGGGGTCTGCAACCCGCGGCTCCGGAGCCGCATGTGGCTCTTTTACACCTTTGCCGCGGCTCCAGGGCGGATACTAGCGAGGGGAGGAGGTGCATTGTGCGCCCCAACACTCCCCACTGTGGCAGGCGCTGTACTGGCTGTGATGTCGCATGGGGGCCGTGTGTGCGTTAGTCACGCACCGTCTCGACGTCACCTTCCTGCTGTCAGATCGCGGCTCCGGAGATATATTTGTTTTAAATGTCGCAATGGTTTTGCGGCTCCCAGTTTTCCCCCCCCTTCGGAAACGGGTCCAAGTGGCTCTTTTTGTCTTAAAGGTTGCAGACCCCTGAGATAAGCAATGAGCAACAGTACATTGAGTACAGAAAATCACAATAATGCCAATAGTAATAGTAGTAGTCGTAATGTTTATACCCTGCCCATCTGGCTTGGTTGCCCCAGCCACTCCGGGAGGCTTATTATGTTCATAAAAACATAATAAAACATGAAGATATTGTCCTGAGAAAGATGTAGCCGTGTTGTGATATTTACAAGAAATTAGGGATTTCATTTTTCGCTAAAAGTCCCAAGTTAAGGAAATACCTTTTAATATATAGCAGCAAACTGAACCTCAGGGAAAAGTTACAGGGAAACATTGTATAGGAATAAGAATGGATTTTCTACTGATGTTCTTTTTACTTCTTCTGCCAGTCATTTTTTTGACAATGGGCTATATAACTTGGCTCTTTGACTAATCTTCCTAAAACAACCACAGTGTCTCAGTCTTTTGAATGACTGCTCCAGACAGGTTTCATTTTATTTTCTCCATCCTTCCCCCCCTAAGAAGTGTACTAAAGTAATTAGTTTCAAGACCTTTTCTTTTTCTCTTATCACCTGGAAAAGAATACAGTATCTCTGCATATAAGGAGGTATGGGAGATTGCATAGAAGTTTTAATTTCCTGCAAGCAATATTTCATGGTGTGCTGGCAGGCTTAGCTGTGTTTGATCTGTTGGTGAATATATATTTTTTATTAAGGCACTGCAAGAAGCATAGATCTAACTTTGCCATTGTACTAAGGTGTATTAGAGGAATGACATTTATAACCTGGGAGGTTCTGACGTGTTATAAGGTCATAAAATAGGTGAAGAGAAGAGAACCACTATATTGTGGGTGTGTAGGCGGTGTGAGTGTGCAGCTAACATCCCAGTGATCTAGAGAGGCTTTGTAAAGTGACACAAAGATTGATAGAGATGGGAAATTGTCATCTTTAATTTAATCTACTGAATCTATTTTGAAAAGTTGTTTGTTCATTATGCATTTGGACACCTCTTTTAAGATATCTTCACCAAATTTTGTGTGATGGTTCCTGAGATCAAGGAGCAAGTTTTCATCTAGTCATGGCTACATCTGGACCCAATTTTGAATCCAGATGGCAGACTGAATATTTAAAAAATGCACTGATCGATGGCAAAACTACACTGCTTATTTTGTTTTCTTTGAACTCAAATTCTCTAGTAATGTAGCTGCTAGTGTATAATTCAAGTTTTGGAGCCTGATACTCATTTTTGAAATAAATGCCAAGGGCATTTGAAGTCAAGAGCATTGTAGGGATAAAACAGAGACAAGCAGCTTGCTGCTGTATGGCCTCATGTGACCTTTGGTCCGATTCCATCTGGTGTTAAGGATGGAATATGGGGAAAGTGGGCGAGAGAGAAACGTAATGGGCCTACCCATCTTTGGCACTGGGCTTCGCACTTTTGACTCTGGCATCACCAGTTTGTGGTACTTCCAGATTACTCCAAGGGACTGTGCACCCAGAAGAAGAAGAAGAAGAAGAAGAAGAAGAAGAAGAAGAAGAAGAAGAAGAAGAAGAAGAATTTATTTATACCCTGCCCATTCAACTGGGTTTCCCCAGCCACTCTGGGCGGCTCCCAACAGATTAAAAACAGAATAAAGGTTGCTCTCTCCTCTAATACATTATTGAAAGCAGTTCACCCTTACAAAGCTACAATTCCCAGGGTTCCTAGGAATGAGGGATTGACAATTAAACCACTCTGGGAATCGTAGCCCTGTGAGACGCCTCCTAACAACTCTCAGCACCTTTTACAAACTATAGATTCTGGAATTCATTTTGAAAAGCCATGACTGTCAAAGTGGTATAGGATTGTTTTAAATGCATAGCATGGGTATAGCCAGTGTCTTTCTTACAACTACTTAGGCTGCAATCTGATACCTTCCTACCTGGGAGTAAGAAGTTACTTCTGAGCAGACATAGCCTTGCCCTGTTACTGAGTTTCTGTTTGAGATGAGGTTTGAACCCACACTGCACAACTGCAGGTCTGTTAGGTAGGTAGAAAACATATCTTTATTTTTCTTTTCTCCAGTTAGAAAGAGTTCTCTGATCAATCATCTCTTTAAAGAGAGAAACCTTGGGCTTCTGAAACATAGTGTATACTTTCATGTGTAAGCAATTGTTCAACATCGCACATGAAAACGGCTGGTGCTAAATTGAAGTGCTCAGCTAGTGCCATTTTCTGCCTCTCAGCTCACCCAAAGCTCTTGCAAAATGGAATCTGTCACCTCAAGTGCTCTTGCTTGTAGAAGGCTTCTATTCACCAAGGACGCCATCCACGCACAATGAGATCATGGGATGAAAACAAAGCCACATCCAGGGAAACTAGTTCAAAGGCTTCCTACAGCATACTGGAGAAGAGCTATAGCTCAGTGGCAGATAATTTGCTTTGCATGCAGATGGTCCTGGGTTCAATACACTGTTTTCTTTTGCTCATAGCTCTTGATTCAAGCAATAATATGTTTTTGTGGCTCTTCAAGTCAAAGCTTCTTTCAAGATCTTAAAGGTTTATCCCCCCATTTGGGGCATTGCTGCTTAGAATATGAATTGTTGACATCAGTCTGTCTCGAGAGACAATGGTTTGCACCTCTGGGGATGAAGTCAAGCCACTATGTTAGAAGGACCAAAGTGACCTCCTTGGGGCACAAGCCTGGGCAGTGTGTATGGAGATCATGGGCTGCCCTTGCTGATGTGGTCGAAAGGAAAGCAGAGCAAGACGTTTGGCACCAGCCTGGCTGCAGGAGTTGTCAGAAGGAGGAGTTTAAGTTGCCACCCAACCGTCCTAGGGATGCCACTCTGGATTTGTGTAGCATTTAGTCGTTAGCCATTTCTTCTCCTGAAGATATCCTGCAAGGCAGCGGAGGTTTCAGATCACAGTTTCCCTTCTCTCCTACCTGCCCCTCGCTTTCCTCTACAGCATGTACAGAATCCGCCTTCTTGACATTGAACCAACTATTGGTTAAATCCCCGGTGGCAATTACTCTCAGGAGTCACCAAGTCAAGTAAAACTATTCCAGCAGTCTCAACGACATTTCATCCACCCACCAGCTTTACTGTGTGTCATGGGCACATCTACGACTATTCAGAACAATCTAGTTTTCTTAGGCCATATTGGTCTAAGGCCATAAGGTCACACTACCAGGTTCAGCATCCACTGATGAAGGGTGTGAGCTGCTCATTCATATAGTACATAAAGCAGGTGGCACTGCGGGAAGGTAAATTTAACCCATACCATAGAAGGCTTGGAGGACACACAAGCCAGGAAGATGATATTGCTGGACTACAACTTGGAGGACACACAAGCCAGGAAGATGATATTGCTGGACTACAACTTGGAGGACACACAAGCCAGGAAGATGATATTGCTGGACTACAACTTATACCACCCCCAGCCAGAATGGCAAATAGGGTTGATGGGAGTTGGACTCCAATGTCTGAAGGGTCACAGGTTCCCCCATTCCTAGACTGAACCACATTTAGCTACACTATCTGCAGACACTCTTTGATTGAACGGGTGAGAGAAAAGCAACTGCAAGATTTTCGGCATTTTACAATGAGCCCCTTGTTAATGAACAATACCATGTCCCATTTTAATCTTCTTTTAAGGAAGCTGCTTTTCCCTGCACAACTGCATTTAAGGCATGCTGATTCTTAATCAGGTCAGCTTTCTGAGACTCCAACATCATATTCCCATATTAAAAATGAATGCAGGAGACAAGATGCTGCTTTTTCTCTCCGGGTTCAGGGAAGACTACCACAGCAACTAAGTCACTCAAGCTTTTAAGTCGCTGAAAAGAAAAGGGACTGTAAAGGGGAATCTTCTTGCATAATATGTGCCATTTAGTCAGAATTAGGGAAGGGGAGAGAGAAATTGACCTCGGTTCCCACATAAAGGGAAATCTACTTGCACATTCTGAAACAATACGTGCACTGAAACATAGCCATCTTCTCGAAGAATCATAGAATTGTAGAGACTGTTAGATAAAGGAAGGGAGTTTCTCAGGTGTGTTTGGCCCCCAAACCCCAGTGAAAGGCCTTTGGGGAAGGATTGAGGCAGAGTAGCAGAGCACCTGCATTGCATGCAGAAAGGTTCAGTCCCCAGCATCTCCTGCCTGCCTGAAATATTGGACAGCTGCTGCCAGTCAGTGTGGAAAATACTGAACTAGGGGATCAAAGATCTGACTCAATATAAGGAAGCTTCCTTGGAATACAAAACACGATCTCTCTCTCCATTTCACATCCCATGCATCCCACCATGCAAATCTTAACATTCTCCTTGTGCCTAATTACAAATTAATTACCAGATGCATGATTAAGCTGTTCATATTTCAGATGCTTAAAAAGCAAGCATGCCCTCCCATTCTCTCTGCTTGAGATCCCAATTGTGCCCTTGACAGCTCTCAAATGCAATTGACTCAGGGATGGTTCTACAAACACTATTGAATAGATATCTCCAAACAAAGAAAAAAGTAGAGAGCAGGAACACTCCGCACAAAGGTATAATTTAACTGATGCATGAGAGAAAGAGCGTGTGAGAGAGGGAGGGAGAACTTTCCCCCTTTCAGCTGTTCCACTGAAGAAACACGGGTCCTACGCTCATCTCCATTACCCTAGGAATAGGATACCTTAATCTGCAATTACTGTGTTGCCAGATAATTGTAATTGTTGAAGGGTACTCTTGCAATGGAACCACCCAAGAACGACTGTTTCTGTGCTGAATGCTTAAAGCTGTAATCTGAATCACACTTACCTGTAAATCCCATTGGATTCAGTGGGATTCACCTCAGAGCAGGGATGGGGGAGAGGTTCAATTCAGTCCACATTTAAAGGTGAACCCACCTTATTTTCAGTTCTGAAACAATACGCAGCCCTTCGTCAAAATTTACACTTCCAATTTTTGCAAGGCAGTTCTCCAGCAAAGTAATGGGTGAAAAAATGCATGTGCTAGGGTAAAGTTGCATATATATAAAAAAGATATGGGTGAAAATAACCTACCAAAGTGTATTATAGAATCGTCTAGCCCCACCCCTGCAATGCAGGAAACTTTTGCCCAACGTGAGGCTTGTGATTAAGAGTCTCATGCTCTACCAACTGAGCTATCCCATTTTGGAACATTGCCTTGCAAAAGAGGCATATTAGGCAATATTCTGTGCAAGCAAGCATTTATTCGGAGAAATCCATTGATTTATTTTCACAAGAATATTAAAAATAAATAAATCACTGACTGATGTGGACATGTGGAGAGCTGAACTTAAGCGTAAAAAGAGGAAAAACTAAAATTTACAGATTAGCCCATCTGTCCTTTTGAGTAACTGTATAGGACTGCGATGTTAAGCCTCTTGTAGCTTTATTGGAGAAGATGAACTGCTTTAATCACTGAGTAGTGGAGAGGTGCTTAAGGACACCCTGTGGGAACAATACAAACCATTTTTCAATAGTTATCAAATACTATGTATCCAATTGCCAGTATTCTTTACTATTGTTCCTTGAGTTTGTGTTGTTTCAATTCGATGACAAAGCTTCCCTTTCTTATTCCCTGCTTTTCAGCAATATGTGTGCGCTTGCATGATGCAGTTGAAGTGATGCGGTTTCCTTTTGCTAGGCAAATAAGGTCAAACTGTTATGGCTGTGGTTTTCCTGGGAGGGGAGACTGCTAAAGTGACATCAGACTGTGACCCTAATCCCAGTTATGGACCGCTTCAATCGCAGCTTCTGGCTGGAAGATGCACACTCTTCCAAGCAGATGCCACTGTTGCTATGAAATGACTAAACAGGTAGCAACCTTGAAAACTGCCCTCTTGCCCCCAACAGAAGAGTCAGAATGGGAGGGGGAGGGATTAGAAAATAGCAATTGCCATTATAATGTGTGGGTGAGGGCAATTGTCTTCACAACCTGCTTTAACCTAGTTGGACACTGCAAGATACAGGATGCTGGTCATGATGGGCTACAGATCAGGCCTGACAAGCACAGCAAATCAGTTCTTGCCCCTATGAAGCAGTTGTTGACAGGGCCTTGCAGAGCCAGGCAGAGGCCCGGACCGGTAGATAATGTGCTCCCCCCCTTTTTTTATCCTGGGGATAACTGAAGTCTTATTAATAAGTAAGTATATAAATAATTTTCACAAAAGTTATACTGACAAATAATTGTCTAAATTATGACTTTGCACCTCCGCATTCTCTCCAGTGCATCCCCTGCGATTGTGTATATGCTGACCGAGGCCCCCTTTGGAATCGGAGGCCCAGGCCAAGTGGCCCATATGCCCCTCCCCCCTCTGTCTGGGCCTGGTTGTTGAGACTGAAGGTCCCTGCCTCCCCTCAGCTGCCCAAGTCCCCTCCTCTCAAGTGTGTTTCCCAAGCAACCAGAGACTGTGCCTGCCTGCCTGCCTTTGCTCCTCCTGCTTCATGCCTCTCCTGGTTCTGGGAGACCAGGGGGAGGAAAGCTTGTCACAGCGGAGGCACCTGTGACTCTTCACCAGGCTGACTCATCTCTGCCTCTTGGCCTCCCTCCTCCCACTCTCCCTCTTCTGCTTCTGGATTTCTCTCTGCCACAAGCTCTCTCAGCTCACTAAGCCCTGTCACCTCTTCAGTTTCCAAGACTTCCTCCTCCCAGTTTGCTCCCTCTTCTCCCTCTGACGCCTCATCCTCATTCCACCACCAGTCCCCGGGCTCTGAGCCTCCTTCCCTTGGGGGTTCCCCAGCTTGTTTCTTCCCCCATTCCTTTGCATCCAACCAGTCCATGGCAGGCGGGTGGAGCCAGAGATAAAAGCAAGCGGAGCTGTTTTGTTGCTTAGTCATTTAGTCATGTCCAACTCTTTGTGACCCCATGGACCAGAGCACGCCAGGCACTCCTGTCTTCCACTGCCTCCTGCAGTTTGGTCAAACTCATGCTGGTTGCTTCGAGAACACTGCCCAACCAGAGATTGCATCCCAGTACCGCTTTCACCACTCTTTTGTTGACTATGAAGGCCACTCCATTTCTTTTATGGGATTCTTGCCCACAGTAGTAGATTTGATGGTCATCCGAACTGAATTTGCCCATTCCCGTCCATTTTAGTTCACTGATGCCCAGGATGTCAATATATATTCTTGCCATCTCATTTTTGACCACATCCAACTTACCAAGGTTCATGGTTCTTACATTCCAGGTTCTTATGCAATATTTTTCTTTACAGCATTGGACTTTCCTTTCGATTCCAGGCATATCTGCAACTGAGCGACCTTTCGGCTTTGGCCCAGCCGCTTCATCAGCTCTGAATCTACTTGTACTTGTCCTCTGCTCTTCCTCAGTAGCATGTTGGACGCCTTCCGACCTGAGGGGCTCATCTTCCAGCGTCATAACTTTTATCTGCCTGTTGTCTTTGTCCATGGAGTTTTCTTGGCAGGGATACTGGAGTGGCTTGCCGGTTCCTGCTCCATGTGGATCACGTTTGGTCAAAACTCTCCACTATGACCTGTCCATCTTGGGTGGCCCTGCACGGCATAGCTCATAGCTTCCCTGAGTTATTCAAGCCCCTTCGCCACGGCAAGGCAGTGATCCATGAAGGGGAAGCGGAGCAATGGATGTCAATTTTACCTTTCTACAGCCCTCTCTGCCCTCCATCCAGGCAAGGAAGAGCCATTATCAGAGTTCAAGGACACATGTCAGCAGAGGGGAAAATGCTCAAGAAGAGTTTAAGCAATGCTGGCGAGGGGTGTGGCCCGGAGGAATATAGGGTGGCTGAGGAAGGAATGTGCCCGGGGTCTCTTTCCAAGGGCCAGAGAGAGAGAAAGAGAGGTCTAGAGGGCCACATATGCTCTCTCCAGGACTGCCTGAAGTCCCCCACCTTGTCATAAGAGGAAAGTCTGGAAACTGGTGGAGATAGTGAGCAGAGCAATCCTGGTGCATTGGCATTCTGAAACCTGTATCACTCGGGTCTCTTTTTTGAAAAAAATAATAATTGCTCATTATTCTCCTCTCACTTCAGCTGTCTGCCACCTGTTGCTTCTGTGTTGCGTGTTTATGATTGCTGATGCAAAATGATCATGCAGAGGGTGTCATGATATACTTGAGCAACAAATGACCCCCTCACCCCTCCTCTTCGAGTCAAGGTGCATAGTGTCCATGGCCAACCATGGTATTTTGGCACCTGAGGCAGAAAAACCCACAAACTTCTCTCCCCAGCAGTAAAAATACAATGGCAAGTTATAACTGACAATTGGGTGCCTTTGCAGAGCACCCAGAGTCTGTTGCCCGAGGCTACTGTCTCTCTCTGCCCACTGATGGGGCCAGTGCTTCTTATTACATTCAAAAAGAAGGAAGGTTTTTCAAACGGGCTTGTTTAGATGTTGCATGCTGCCGCCATAGGGAGATAAGACTGCAAACCTGTCTTAAACATTTTCACAAAACAGCGTTTCTCTTTCTCGTCAGCTGGATCCTGTGCAATGGCTCCTATAATTGCAGTTATAAAACTGTAATCCTCCTCAGAGTGAACATGGTGTTTAGATTTGGGAGTTGGAGGTGGGTGGAGAGAAGAATTGCACCACATGCTAGACAGCAAATAGCTGAAGATAAAACACAAAGCCTGCAAAAAATGAAAGATGAATGTGAGATGCCTACAAGCTCTCCGGGGTCTTTTAAGAACAGCCAATGCTGAGCGAAAAGTACCGTTCGTGATTAACGTACTCCTGAAAAGTTATTCAGCACCTCTCTCGCCTTTCTATATTTATTTGACACAAACAAATACTACCTTCCCTCAAGGATTCCTACTACTGAATTCTAACCCAAGACATAATTTATCTAAGGCTTCTGAAGCCTAACCCCAGATATAATTTATTTATGACATCACAGAATCATAGAGTTGAAAGGGACCCAAGGGTCATCTAGTCCAGCCCCCTACATACATGGCTGTTATGGAGGAAGCCTTGTTGCAGCGGAGGAAATGAAACCCCAAAAGGGGAGAAACACCAAAGGCAACAATCCAATCCTTGGATTAAGGATTTAAGTGCAAAATTAGAAGAATCATTTTTTTAAAAAGAATAATACGAAGAAGTAGTGCACAGGATAGCTAAGAATCATTTAGCCAGTCTGATAACCCACAGATATTTCAATTCTTGACTAATAACAATTCAGTTTTGGAAGTCCAGAAAATCCAGTGATGTCTAACGTCAATAATGGCTGGCTTCTGGGCCTATTTCCATAAGATCTGAATTAGGAGCCCAACCAAATGTGAATTTCGAATCCTTGCGACGGGGTGAGCTCCCGTTGCTCGGTCCCTGCTCCTGCCAACCTAGCAGTTCGAAAGCACAAAGCGCAAGTAGATAAAGAGGTACTGCTCTGGCGGGAAGGTAAACAGCATTTCCATGCACTGCTCTGGTTCGCCAGAAGCGGCTTAGTCATGCTGGGCACATGACCCGGAAGCTGTACTCCAGCTCCCTCAGCCAGTAAAGCGAGATGAGCACCGCAATCCCAGAGTCGTCTGCGACTGGACCTAATGGTCAGGGGTCCCTTTACCTTGTAGTCTTTACAAGTTATTTGCATGTTAATAGTGTGATGGAGTGGCTGGAATGTTGGGACCAAGACCTGGGAGGCCAGGGTTCAAATTCCCACTTGGTCATGAAGCTCAGTAGGTGACCTTGGGCCTGTCATCAATTGTCAGTCAAACCCACCTCCCAGGGTTCTTGTGAGGATAATATGAGAGTTGGGAGAGCCATGCACACTGCCTGGAGCTCCTTGGAGGAAAGATGGGCTTTAAATGCCATAATCAACATAATTGAATGAATAAATGAATGAATTCGCAACTGTGGCATCAAGCCTGTAATTTCCCACTGCTGGTAATTGTATCAAGCTCTTCAGGTAGGGCTGGATAGCTCAGTTGGTTGGAACATGGTTTTGATAATGTCAATGTTGCAGGTTTGAGAGCTGCATATTCCTGCATTGCAGAGGGTTGGATTAGATGATCCTCCAACTGATTCTATGAAAAGGCAGCAAACATCCAAAATCTGTAATATTAATGACACATCCACATATCAGTATTTTTAAGAACTCTTGTGAAAAAGGAGCCCCCCCCCCCAATAGGGCCTTCCACAAGACTATTTATTTATTCAATGTTCTTCAAAGAAAGGTTCCTGGGGTAGGTTTAGATAATGGGGTTTGCAATAAAAACCCCAAAATGCAACAATGCAACAGAAACAAAAAAAAATCTATATAGTACAACAATGGCAATCAGATCTAGGAGTCTAAAACAGCAGGTGGCAGAGCAAATCCAGCAACTGGAGAGGAGGTAAAACAGGACAAGCCATAGCTCAGTGATAGAACATCTGCTTTGCATGAAGAAGGTCCTAGGTTCAATCCTCAGTATCTCTAGGTAGGGTTGGGACAGGTTCACTGTCTGAAACCCTGAAGAGCCACTGTCAGTCAGTGGAGACAGTACTCAACAGGATGGGCCAGTGATCTGACTTCCTATGTAACTGTTAAAATACCTGAGAGAAATTGGGTCCTCCCTCAAAGAGGGCACATATTGCTGTGAGACCTGGAAAACCGACACCCTGTGTTGTGGGTGGGTCCAATTGGTCAGCCACAACACCCGATTGGTAGGTCCCTCGAAGCTGGGTGCAATCTGGCCAATGGGACGCAGTCCAAACGGTTCGAGGGACCTATTTATGCCCATGCACATGACCCAGAGTTTCCTCTTTCGACGTGTGCATTCAGAACACCCGCCCACCTCTCCCTACTTTTAGGGCTTTGCGCTTGACCTTGCTATGCCGTTGTGTGTCGTCTGTCGTTGGGACAGGGGCATGGCAGGAATTTTCCCCACTTGGGTTTCGCTTGCCGCATAACAAATCATCACAACTTGTAAGGTTGGAGATAGGCTCTGGTTCAGGTGATAGGGATGGGAGAACGCTCTCGCCATCCCTATGTGAAGGGTATTCCGTTAAAGGAATCCAGGGACTCGATGGTTTGGTCAACCCCTGAGGGGGAGTTTTGCCTGTGCCTGAGTCCAAGGGGACATTTGGGTGGCGGAGTTAGCCCGTTCCTGGCTTTCCGCTTATCCAGGTGTTCACCCTTGGCTGACCTATGCTGGAACCCTGGATCAGCGCTACCTGCGTGGCAGGGAGCTAGTCGAATCAGAGCCTATGCAACCAGTCACTTTCTGTAATCAATAAAGTTGTGGCCTAAATTCTGCCAAAAACCAAAACCAAAACCAAAATTTGAGTCATGTGTGAATTTATTTAGGGGGGAGGTTTCTGGGTCTGAACACGCAATTAAAATGTTATTTGCCCTAAAGCCAAAATGACACCAGAGTAGGTCCCTGCCACCACGAATGTCCTCCACAAACCTGGCTGTCATCCATCATATTTCTGAGGACTTTAGCAATCCTTCTTGATTGATATTAGACCCATTTCTGTGGGGGTCAGTTTACTACAAAGCTATCTGGCTAGCCACCCGTGGGGAAAACGGTTGATCATAGGTTATAAAACGCAGCACAAACAGGACAGTACATTCATGCCCCCGCAAAAGCAGTTTGATTGCAACTGTTTGCCTCTATGAAGATCAAGGATGGTTTAGGCTTCCGCTCATCTATAAAAGAGATCAAACAATCCTGAACATGTGCCCACAGAAAAGAGAGAGGGAAACCGTTGTACGTCTCAGAAATTCAGTGCAAAATAAAAGCATTAACTATGAAAAGATTCTCCAGCAGTTCAGAAGGATGTGAGCGATGCCTTTCTGACCGGTTTTTGTGTTCAGAGGTTTTTCATTGCATTTGTCCTTCAACCCGGCGCTTTAAGAATCAATTCAAATTCTTGAATGTCAAATATCGACATTCCAGGGCCAGCAATAACTGTTCTAACTTAGCCGCAGCTCCTGAACTGTTGAATGGAATGACATGAGAGGAAAGGGAGGGTTTTCATTTTCATGCGCCTTTCTATTTTTATATCTGTGGAATTGTTTCCAACCGGACTGTCACTGGGCAATCTTTACACTGCACAATGTTGTCAAAGGATCTGCCAGTCCTTTTGTTTGCAGCACACTATAATCCAGGAGGTTTTTCAGACAGCCTTCATTTAATATGTAGGCTAATGTATTATAGCCATTTAAAGGGGGGAAGGCAGGACTTGGGGACAGATATACAGGGTCCCCCCCAAAAAACATGAGCAGAAGGGCCCCTCAATCTGGCAACGAAATAATACGCATTGCCATTTAAAGAGTGTGGGCAGTGTGAGAACATTTAGGTCAAAAGACTGGGGAACCCTTTGCATTGATTCCCCTCAAAACATAACAACAACAACAATTTTATGATTTATACCCAACCCATCTGGCTGGGTTGACCCAGCCACTCTGAGCGGCTTCCAACACATATAAAAACAGGATACAACAGCAAACATGAAAAACCTCCCAATACACGGCTGCCTTCAGATGTCTTCTAAAAGTTGTATAGTTATTTATCTCCTTGACATCTACTGGGAGGGCATTCCACAGGAAGTGTGCCACCACCGAGAAGGCATACCCTCCAACATTTCTCTGATGAAAATAGGGACATCCCATTCCATAATGATAATTTTACTATTTATAATCAACACATCTTACTAGGTTGCCCCAGTCCAGACTGGTAGGACACAGAGGAATGGTGGGAGGAACCAACTGGGGAACCACCAAAAGAGGAAGGCTCAGAGCCTGGGAATTGGTGGTGGGAAATGATGGGTGGTCAGAGGGGGAAGACTGGGAAGAGGATGTGTCAGAAGCTGGAGAGGTGACAGGGTTTAGTGAGCAGGAAGAGTCTGTGGCAGAGAGATGTTCAGAATCAGAAGCTGAAGCAGGAGAGGAGGGAGGACAAGAGACAGAGATTGGTTTGGTTGGTGACCCCCCTCCACTTTGGTTTCTCAGAACCAGAAGTGGCATGAAAAGGGCAGAGGAGAGGTTGTCATCACGCAGGCACACTCTCTGATTACTTGGGGAAAGCCCTGGAGAAGAGGGAACTTAGATGGCTGTGGGGAGGTGGGAGCTTTCCGTCTTGGCAACTAATCCATGGGGAATGAGCTGCTGTGCTCCTTAGGCCTGACATTCCACCAAGTCTGTACTTGCTAATAAAGAGTTTAACTCCAACTTGCACTGTGTGATTTACTGCCGGCTCGACAACTACCCTAGGTGAGAGATGATGTGAGGCCCTTGGTTGTCTGAATGCATCCAAACTACCTGAATCCCAACTACTGGTATAATGTTGTCTATATTCAATTAAAGGGCCTCAATACAATAGAGAAGGAGAAGGCATTTTAATTGGATCTTAGATAACTATGCATAGTAAATAATCTACTTAGCCTTTCCCTGCCCGGCTCTGACAGCTTCATGAATAGATTCAGATCTGGATATGCTTTCTCATCACAAATACGTTGAATAGGCAGGTGACATACTGCTTGATCCCAGAGCTCCTTGTGAGTCATGTGATGCGTGCATGGTGCCTTGCCTGACAATGAAAGCTTTCCAATTGACTCCAGTATCAAGCTGGCTTGTGTAGTGATGCTCAAATTACAGGGGGCCTGGTGGAATCATTCAAAAAATAAAAAATAAAATAACTAAACCTCCTTACCTTTCAAAGGGTTCGGAAACTTCAGGCCTGGGGGACATTTTTATACCTAGCCTGTGACCTGGATTTTGGTTCTGCTCAACTGATTTCATAGTATCTTGGCAAGAATCCTACAAATGAAATCTGATTTCAAAAGGGTGGTTTGGAATTGTTCCACCACAACCAGTTCTTAATGATGATGAAGGTGAGAAAAGCAAAGTTCATGTTGTTGCCACTTGGTGGCAGCCTGTCAATAGCTTTCTGTATATTCAAATGATGCTCTTGTTCAACAAACTCATAACTGCTGGATTCTTGGGGTGTGCGTGAGTTTGTGTGTGTAGAAATAGCAGACTTTAATAGTATACCTCTGAAGTTCATTGACACGTGAGCTATAGGAAATATTCAGAATTAGAAAAAGATGGCATCTGAACAGAACATACACAGCTCAGTAAAACATGAATGTTACACCAAACCTCTCTGTAGTCAGAAGAGAGTATCCAGCACAGTAGTCCCTGCATTATGAAACACTCTCCCAGCAGCGGTGAGGCAGATGCCAACACTGTGCGGATTTTGGCGTGCTGTGAAGACGTTTTGATTTCAGCGAGCATTTTAGAAATGTTAATTTTGGGTTAGTCGTGCTTAATGCTCTGACATTTTATCTGTGGCGCGTGCCATTCTGTCTTTTGCACATCATTCTGCTCTCACAGTGGCCAACTGAATGCCTAGGGAAAGCCCACTATAGCATTCCGGTTCTGCTGCATCAGACTCCCTTAATGAAGACCTACATTGCAAGTAAATAGTAAATAGTGGGATATGTCTGAGCTATGAGCTGAGTCCAACTGGGCAACAGTCCTAGAAATAAAATCGTACTGGTTCGTACGAAAGCTTCCTTAACCCCGTCACTTCAAAATAATATATATATGAAAGTTGGTGCAAATGTTCTCATATCCATGTAGAGTAATTTGTGGATGAATCCGAGTTCCCTTCTCCCTCCAGAAGGGAAAAATAACTGAAGAGTAGGCATATGGTATGTCTTTAATGTGATTGGCAGTACACTGAGGGTAGAGATGGATAAATCTGTCAACTCTGTTTTTTCTCAGTTGCTCTACTTCAAGCTCATCACATTTGCACATCAAGTTGCGATTCTTTTTCAATAAGTCCTCATGAAAAGTCATCTGCATTTTTAGTGTCCTTGTCTCCTAATATGCACATTGTTGCAAGCAATTTTCCTTAATAAAATGCATTCCTGTATGCTCTTTTGGCTAATATATGCATTTAAAGACACACCCTCCCCTGATACACACATTTTGGACAGTTTTTTAAAAAT
This sequence comes from Podarcis muralis, assembly GCF_964188315.1. Lineage (NCBI taxonomy): Eukaryota > Metazoa > Chordata > Lepidosauria > Squamata > Lacertidae > Podarcis > Podarcis muralis. The sequence goes on along the minus strand of NC_135666.1, from coordinate 47,667,559 downwards.
AAATAGAGGAACAGCCTTCCACAATTTGGAAAAAGTCCATTTTGGTTCAAGTGTTGTTTTGGGAGCAATATAGACTAGCACTGTAATGCAAAGTATTTTCATCTGCAAAGTGCACTTGAGCAGTTTCTCATGGCACAATTATTAAAATGTATATTAAAATGTGTTTGGACAACTACAAATCAGGGAAGATCATATTAAGATACAAATCAAAGCAAGTTTGTGCCCCATCCCTAACTGAGGGTAATTCTGAAATGGCTGCGTATAATTCCCTTAGGATCCTATATCCTGAATATAGGAAGGATATTAACCAATTAAAAACAGACACACGGTGCGTGCCAAATTATTATACTCCTATTCCTACATTGCAGGGGGTTGGACTACATTATCCTTGGGGTCCCTTCCAACTCTGTTGTTGTTGTTTAGTCATTTAGTCATGTCCGACTCTTCGTGACCCCATGGACCAGAGCACGCCAGGCACTCCTGTCTTCCACTGCCTCCCACAGTTTGGTCAGACTCATGTTTGTAGCTTCGAGAACACCGTCCAACCATCTCGTCCTCTGTCGTCCCCTTCTGCTTGTGCCCTCCATCTTTCCCAGCATCAGGGTCTTTTTCAGGGAGTCTTCTCTTCTCATGAGGTAGCCAAAGTATTGGAGCCTCAGCTTCACGATCTGTCCTTCCAGTGAGCACTCAGGGCTAATTTCCTTAAGTATGGATACGTTTGAACTTCTTGCAGTCCGTGGGACTCTCAAGAGTCTCTTCCAGCACCATAATTCAAAAGCATCAATTCTTCGGCGATCAGCCTTCTTTATGGTCCAGCTCTCACTACCATACATCACTACTGGGAAAACCATGGCTTTAACTATACGGACCTTTGTTGGTAAGGTGATGTCTCTGCTTTTTAAGATGATGTCTAGGTTTGCCATCACCTTTCTCCCAAGGAGCAGGCGTCTTTTAATTTCGTGACTGCTGTCACCATCTGCAGTGATCATGGAGCCCAAGAAAGTAAAATCTCTCACTGCCTCCATTTCTTCCCCTTCTATTTGCCAGGAGGTGATGGGACCAGTAGCCATGATCTTCGTTTTTTTGATGTTGAGCTTCAGACCATATTTTGCGCTCTCAGACCATATTTTGCGCTTCCAACTCTACAATTCTATTATTTTATTGTCTGCATTGACTTTCCTTAGTAAAGTGATACCCTTAAAGAAGAGGTGTACTGAAATGGACCTGGACCTAAATCAAAATTTCTCGGCATCTAAGTTAGAACACTTACATCATGGATGGAAAACCATCTCTTTTGCTCTTTATCAGATGCCAGCAATGGCATTATAGTTCTGAAGGCTATTGAAAGCTCTTTGTTATGAGGTCCAGAACATTTGGACATGTTGGTTCAGATCTGGAGCCCCAAAGGAGCAATATGCTTCCTCTCATTTTACCTATGTGGCATGTTGGCCAAGCATGTAGGCTACCTTCTCCTGTCATAGCAAGAAAGCAAAGGCTGGCATTGGTTTGTGAGCTCCATTGCTGGATAGCTGTAATGTCCCAATCTTCATTGTGTCATTAGCAGTAACAGAGGCAAATCTACGGGGTTAATTGCCTTCTTGGGAGTATTGACAGCCCCCCCAGGCTGTAGGATAACATGCAGCAGCCATGGTGCTAAATTACTTTATGCTGTAAAAATATTGTCAGAATGAAGTATTAGCACAGTCACTCTTGCCTAAACTTTTGATGACTTTTGGAGGACTGATCCAGCCCACTATTTAAATAGCAAAATGAAATGTGACGTTCAAAACTGACATGTAATCAGCCTTCCCATTTCATGCTGTTGCTATCGGTTTCCTTGTTGCACTGACATTCCAAGAAGAGCTTTCGCTGCCTCAGAAATGTCAGTCATCACCAGAGCTTGTTATATTTTCACCGTAGGTGGTATTTTATCCACAAATAGTCTTATTTCCTTCAAAGGAACCCATCCTCCCCAACTCAGGTCAACATTACTAATCTGGTGACACAATTGGGTTCCCAAACTGTGGCTAATAAGTCATTTTACAAATTTTTATTGTTTTCCAGTTGGGGAGAAATTGGGATTCTCCTCCTGCTTTTACAATGAGAGCTAATGTGCTGCCCCCTCCCCTCTCAGAGCTACAATTCCCAGAACTTACTGGGAAGAGGGATCTATTGTTAACCACTCTGGGAATTGTAGTTCTGTGAGGGGAATAGGGGGTCTCCTAACAACTCTCAGCACCCTTAGCAAACTACACTTCCCAGGATTCTTTGAGGGAAAGCCCTGACTGTTCAAAGTGGTACAATGCTGCTTTGAATGTACAGTGCAGGTGGGCCTCTAGTTAGACCAGGGGTCAGCAAACTTTTTCAGCAGGGGGCCAGTCCACACCTTGTGGGGGGCCGGACTATATTTTTGGGGCGGGAAAGGACAAATTCCTATACCCCACAAATAACCCAGAGATGCATTTTAAATAAAAGCACACATTCTGTTGTTGTTGTTTAGTCGTTTAGTCATGACTGACTCTTTGTGACCCCATGGACCAGAGCACGCCAGGCACTCCTGTCTTCCACTGCCTCCTGCAGTTTGGTCAAACTCATGCTGGTAGCTTCGAGAACACTGTCCAACCATCTTGTCCTCTATCGTCCGCTTCTCCTTGTGCCCTCCATCTTTCCCAACATCAGGGTCTTTTCCAGGGAGTCTTCTCTTCTCATGAGGTGGCCAAAGTACTGGAGCCTCAGCTTCAGGATCTGTCCTTCCAGTGAGCACTCAGGGCCGATTTCCTTGCACACTTTCTACTCATGTAAAAACACCAAGCAGGCCCCACAAATAACCCAGAAATGCATTTTAAATAAAAGGACACATTCTACTCCTGTAAAAACATGCTGATTCCCGGATTGTCCACGGGCCAGATTTAGAAGGAGATTGGACTGAATCTGGCCCCCAGGCCTTAGTTTGCCTACCCATGAGTTAGGTCTTACCTGAAGGACAGCTTTTGAAGAATATTGTAGACAATCTGGAATAAGTTCCAAGGTTGGCCAAGCAGTATGGAAAACAAGTTGTAGCAGGAAACAATGAAGAAACTGGGTAAATTTTGCCTGGAGAAGAGCAGACTGAAGGGGTATATTGTACAGATATCTAAAGGGCTGTCCCATAACAGCCCACAAGTCAGGGCTTGGTCTCAAGTGCTTAAATTACAGGAAGGTAAATTTTTGGAGCAACTTTTGTAGCAACATTTAGGAGCAACTTCATAATGGTAAGAAAAGTTAGACAGTGAAACTCTCCCTGGAGGTTTTCAATCAGAGACTATTGGGGATGCTCTGGATTTTCAGAGACTAAGGCTTGAGTGCTCACTGGAAGGGCAGCTCCTGAAGCTGAGGCTCCAATATTTTGGCCACCTCATGAGAAGAGAAGACTCCCTGGAAAAGACCCTGATGTTGGGAAAGATGGAGGGCACAAGGAGAAGGGGACGACAGAGGACGAGATGGTTGGACAGTGTTCTCGAAGCTACCAGCATGAGTTTGACCAAACTGCGGGAGGCAGTGGAAGACAGAAGTGCCTGGCGCACTCTGGTCCATGGGGTCACAAAGAGTCAGACACGACTAAACAACTAAACAACAACAATAAAGGCTTAATCCAGACCATTTAATCCAGACCAGCCTTTGGATTAATAGACAGCATTGAGAATGCTCTGGGTTTTATCTTTGATTTTTCAACACTGAGCAGAGAGTTGGTGATTTACTCTATGATTCTATGAAAAAAGTTGGGGATTTGGGTGTGTGATAATATAAAACTATGCTGCAGACATCTGTAACCCTGAAGAGGCAGCAGACATATACTGGCACATTATGAACACAGACCAATCTTAATTGAGTTTTGACCCAGTTTGAACAGCATTCTATGAAACGCGAAATGAATGAAGGAAAGGAGCCGTGCAGGAAATATATTGCATGAATCAGCCAACCAGAAACACCCCTTCCCATATTGCTAAGGAGAATATACAACAGGTGCCTCAGTTCATAGACATTGTTTCATTTGGAGGGGAATAATTTAAACCATTATTTAAAAGATAAACTTGGAAAGCCTTGGGAACAAATATAATCGCAGAGATGATATCCTTTAGAAAATCCACCTATGAGAGCTTGCAAGAAGCAATTAGACCATTTACAGGTGAAGTTGCAAACAGTATGTAAAACAAAGCTTAATTAAAAACATTGACGTTCTTTCCCCCCCTTTTAAAGCCTCTGTGGGTCAAATCCCAATTTACTTGGGAAATTAAATATGATAAACTGGACCTTGATATGAAAATCTGCCTTATGGGTTCCCTTTTGCAATGTCTTTGCCATCTGGCAGGAAGAATACTTCATCATGAAACATTCATTATGTTTTTTTCCGGCAGCACCTTGAACCCCATTGTGCGAAGCATTGTGCAAGCACGGGGAAAGGGCAAAGCTGTGTTTTGTTCACACACTGACCAACTTCAATCATATGATTTATTTCCAAAGAAAATGCAAGCATGTGAGAGTCACAGTTTAGATGGAATTGGAAAGGAGACAGAGCTCCCTAATAAGGCTAATAAGAATAAACCATTATATTTTGAGTGAGGTTCTCAAAAAACCAGGATCTATTATCAGCTACCACTTATATTGCAGTGTCCTAGCAAATGTACAAAAATCAAGTCATTACCTCTTCCCAGATGGAGCTGCCTGGCAGGAATGGATGGATCCTTCAATTGCATGCTTGTTCATTCATAAGTTTGCTCTATCTCATTTCTGCATTAATGTGTTGGCTTTTTTATTTTTTAAAAAGGTCATATGAAAATCCACACTTTAATACCTAATTAAATAGGCATTATGTACAGATTTCTGAAAATATTTTATCCTAAAATGAGCATAATCTTGTGGAGCAACTGGTTGAACTTTTTTTTTTAAAAAAAATACTGCCTTTTCTGAAGGAGCTCAGGATGGAATGATGAGGTTCCCGCATCTCCCCCCCCCGAAGTTGGGTGAAAGCATGTGATAAGAGCAAATTTGTGGAAGTCAAGCAGTTCTGGGTCTGGTCAGTGGGTGGCAGACCTTTTCTCAGTTCTGTGAATACTAGTGTAGGCTGCTCTTCCCATTTTACTGATGGGGGAATTAAGGCAGAAGGAGATTTGCCCAAAGATTTTACCTCCCCCTGGGTTTAAAGATGTGTTTGCAATGCTACAAGAGGAGGTGGAAGGAGGTGGACTACTGGTCAGAAATGACAAGAAGTTCAGCATAGAAGAAACTAGTAAGATGACTGGTTTGGATCATGGCTCCATTGTGTTGTTTAGCCGTTTAGTCGTGCCCGACTCTTTGTGACCCCATGGACCAGAGCACGCCAGGCACTCCTGTCTTCCACTGCCTCCCGCAGTTTGGTCAAACTCATTCTGGTAGCTTCGAGAACACTATCCAACCATCTTGTCCTCTGTCGTCCCCTTCTCCTTGTGCCCTCCATCTTTCCCAACATCAGGGTCTTTTCCAGGGAGTCTTCTCTTCTCATGAGGTGGTCAAAGTATTGGAGTCTCAGCTTCACGATCTGTCCTTCCAGTGAGCACTCAGGGCTGATTTCCTTCAGAATGGATAGGTTTGATCTTCTTGCAGTCCATGGGACTCTCAAGAGTCTCTTCCAGCACCATAATTCAAAAGCATCAATTCTTCGGCGATCAGCCTTCTTTATGGCCCAGCTCTCACTTCCATACATCACTACTGAGAAAACCATAGCTTTAACTATATGGACCTTTCTTGGCAAGGTGGTGTCTCTGCTTTTTAAGATGCTGATGGCTCCATTAGTAATAGCAAAAGTGAGCATTGAACTTGGGATTCTCAGAAGCAAGCTTCAATTTCCCTGCTGTTGTGTATTGTGTTCTCTTGAGTTCAAGCAGCAGGCTTTGTGCTGGGAGGTTTTTGCTGCTTTCAGATTGTTATAGCACCGGCAGTGTGTTCAGGTATCATTTGGTTCAGGTTACGCCACATAAAGTCAGCCATGCATCCTGGCTCTATGCTGACTGATGGAAGCAACATTGTGAGATGCAAAACGTCTGTATGCACTCATTTTGGTATTTTCTGTATCAATGTTATGAACGGTGAACGTCTCTTTGGATTGCTAACAATTCCTGGCAAAGTCGGAACAATATTGGCCCATTCATTCATGAGACGTCAAGGCTGATAAGGAGAATCAAGGACACGGAGCAGAACAGCCAAGAAGAGGAGAGGAGCCAAATCAAATCAATGAGTTCCTACTGAATTCCAACAGATAAGTCACTCCTAGCAACTAAGTAGGCAGCCTGTTGGTAGCTTTGCTCTCTATCTTAATAAACTCCCCCCTTGAAATGGCACCTTACACAGCACAGCAGCTTGAGGCAGGGGCGTAGCGTGGGTTTCCGGCACCCAGGGCAGGGCAAGTGTTGCAACCCTTGGTGGACTGGGCAGCGGTCAGTCTCTTTGCTGGCCAGGATCTAATCAAAGGAGTCTCTTATTCCAAACTAGCCCCAACCTGGGAGCAGAGATAAGGCAGAGAAATGTGAAGCCAGGAGCACTGCTGTGTTGCCTCGCCCTCCCGTCCTTGCAGCAAGGCACTCTGGGCAATGCATGTGGCTCTGGCAGTGCTTTCCCACCTTCTTCTTCCTCCCTCCTCAGTGGGCACCCCCCTTTCCTCTTAGCTGGCCCAGAGGCGGGGTGTGTACAGAACGTCCCTTTGCCAGCCACAAGGAGAAGGAGGAGGTGCCGCTGCCCCAGCCCTGAAGGTTCAGCCTGGGCATGGCTTACCTCCTTGCAGCTCCAGCCTTGATGAGGGAGCCTGTTGTGAGGGCACCTGGGTCTGCCCCCTCAGAAATCTGTGCGTCCTGCCCCCCCCCATGCTACTGTCAGGAGCTCATCCTACTCTCAAGTAGGACCCTGGCAGAGACACATGCCCGACTGGCATGTTCCCTCCCTCCTGGTTGATCGTTTGGGAGCTTCAAAAGCTTTCTTCTGCCCGAACATCACAGCGACCAATGCCAACAGACATCGGCACACTTAGGGATCCACAGAGTCTTCGCAGCTTGCGTAACAGACCTCAGCAACTCAGCATTTTGGCTAATCTACTTTATTTACATATAAACACACACGGAGCACTGCAACATGGCTCCCTCTCTCTTTAGCATCAGACAGCAAAGAGAAAAGGCAAAGGACAATAGTCCCACTTCACGGAACACAGTAATACAAACATCCTGTCTCCGTCACTTCCCACTCTGTGGAGTCAAAACATACACTGTCATGTGATAGACAAAAATCCCATGACTGCAACCACGGAGCAGGAATTCTAACAGCTACGCTTGAGGTTCCACCTTTCACTACTAATCAAAAAACTGAATTCATACTATGTGGGATCAACTCTAGAACTGTCTCTGTATACTCAACAGAGACTTACATAACTCCAACTGATTCCTCAGGAGTAGAGAATTTGCTTTGCATTCAGAAGGTCCCAGATTTGATCTCTGGCATCTCCATGTGTGGCTAGAAGAGACTCCTGCCTGAAAACAGGGCTGACAATGCTCAGCTAGATGGACCAATGATCCGACTCAGTATAGGGCATGTTCCCATGTTCCTATGACCATTTTTCTGGCTGAGAGCCAGAATGGTGTAGTGATTAGTGTGTTGGGAGGCCAAGATTCATATCACACTCAGCCATCATTCACCAGGTGACCATGGGCCAGTCACTGTCTCTCAGCCTAATCTACCTCACAGGGTAGTTGTGAAGATGAGAGGGGGATGGGAAGAACGATGTGTCCCACACTGAGCTCCTTGGAAGAAAGGTGGGATAGAAATGAAATGATAAATAAAATAAGATAATCTGGTGCCAGAAGCAAATCACTCACTCTAGGCCGGGTGCAGTAGAAAGTGACTTACTTCTATAAGTATCTATTCACTCACAGGTTTATTAGTCAACCCGAATAAAGCTGGTTGAATACTACCTTGTTCTGCGTTACTAACGTACAAATGCTGCTGGCTTAATTTATAACTCGGTGGTGAAATGAATAGTTAATTTGAGGGGCAATGGCTTCATACTTTTTTGCTTATTTGCAGTCTCCAAAATCTCTTGCTTGTAATTCCCTAGTGAGATTGCAAAGCTACAGAAAAGAACTCTAATTGCATCTGATGCTGGAGGTTGAGGTTGAGTAAGAAGTCTTCCATCATCTGATTTTAAGGAAAAGAGGTTCTGTCCTCTACTACCCTCTTTTTCGCTGAAGTGATATTTTTGCTTTTTCTGGATTTACATCTATGCAGTAGATCTCACTCTCCCATTTTGAAGGCTCTCTTAGGACTTATCCAAACCTGTTTGTCCCAGCGCTTTCCTCCCGGGAAACCCGATCTTTAGCACTGAATGTGAACCATAATTGCTGTTTGTTCTATCGCTAAATAGAGCATTTTCCGGGGGAAGAGTTGGCGCAAAGGCATAACCGCTTAGACTCGTGCCTCGAAAGCATGAGACAAGCAGAAAACCATTCTGCCCCGTGTTTTCTAGGCATGGCATGAGTGGAAGTGGGGATGAGTCCTCAGTTGAGAGTCGCACCATGAAGCTAAATACCTGTTATCAACAACAGAGAGTGACTTGTAACCTGTTTACAGAGTATTCATACCGATTAGTTTTCAGGAAGGTTAGACCACATTTGGCTATTCAATAAGCGTTAATTCTCATTTGTTTGCGGTGAGGTTAGAATACATTGTATTAAAGCACATGTTATCCTACATCTTCCAATGGATTTCCCCATCAATTTCCTTATCACAAAAAGTCCTATATTTGGGAAAAAGTAGGCTTTTTTTGACTGATTAAAAGGTAAAGGTAAAGGACCCCTGACAGTTAAGTTCAGTCACGAATGACTCTGGGGTTGCGGCTCTCATCTCGCTTTACAAGCCGAGGGAGCTGACGTTAGTCCGCAGACAGTTTCTTCCGGGTCATGTGGCTAGCATGACTAAGCCACTTCTGGCGAATCAGAGCAGTGCCCAGAAACACCATTTACCTTCCCGCCATAGCGGTACCTATTTATCAACTTGCACTGGCATGCTTTAGAACTGCTAGGTTGGCAGGAGCTGGGACCAAGCAACAGGAGCTCACCCCGTCGCGAGGATTCGAACCGCTAACCTTCCAATCGGCAAGCCCAAGAGGCTCAGTGGTTTAGACCACAGTGCCACCTGTGTCCCCACACAAAAAAACCACAATGTACTTCGAGCTGGAAACGAACCAGTGATTATTTAATTTCCATGCCATTTAACTGGTGCCAAACGTATTGCTCTGCTTTCCTTTGGGCCATATGAGGGAGACCGAAGGTGTGTGTGTGTTGTTATTTGGGCAGCCCAGGACCTCAATACACACTGCCCAGGTTGGCCCATCAGTGCTGATAACACAGCTGTTTGACTTCGTCCCCAGAATAGTACTCCTTTGTCTCTTGAGACAGATGGATGCCAACCACCACCACCACCTAATGTATTAAAAATATCTCTAAACTATGTACAGAAAACTGGAGCAATAACAGACAACTTAAACAAAATATTACAACAATACACTTACATATACAGTTACATGTGTCAGAAGGACAATGAATTGATATTGATTTTAGTTTATTGGCCTAGGAAGGCCTGGGCCGTCCTCTTATATACCTGCTGGGATTGATAAGGCATCTGACCCTCACCTGAATCTCATAGCTCTCCTGTAGCTGCCTCTGATTAGTTATCATTTAACTCTAATAATTAGCATCACACATAATGTGCATGGAAGTTGCCGAACCAATTAACCAACTAGAAGGATTAATGTTAATAGCACCAGTTCTACTATAACTTGATATTGCTGGATAGTTCTGATGAACTGCAAAAGCATTTTTAGTTTGCTTTCTGTTGCCACTCTGGAACTTTTCTTTATTAGTGCTGCTTTGTTTTGTATGATTCCTTGCAAATGAAGAAAAACAACTTTTCTGCTTGTATATGTTGATAATATAATTTTGGCTACTGAGGACAAACAAGATTGTACAAAAACAAGGTTGGGTGCAGGCCTGGCCAGGACATAGGCGTCCTGACTGTGACAAAGGTGACCTGTGTGCTTGCTTGCTTGATTAACAACTGTTGGGAACTTCAAGGTCCCTGCTCTCCCTTCTTATGGTATTTGTACTGGACCTGGAGACTCCAATAGAGAGCATTCCATGTCAAGAATGACTACTCTATCAAATGACAGGGCAGGAGTTACACAGAGCAGGGCCTTTTCACTGGTGGTGCCCATTGTATGCCTTGCTCCTCCCAGACCTGCTCTCTTTTGGCCTGTATTTTGGAGCTTTATAATTTCGGAAGATTTTGGAAGAACTAGTTGACAAGTCTTATCAGTTGCTGACATATGAGTGGATTTTATTTGCTGCTATTCTGGGTTTCTGGTGCACCAGGGTTTACACCAGCGTAATAGAGTTGGCCAGGATGCCAGAAGGGATACAATTTATGAGCTTTCTCCATTATCCGCACAGCAGGGGGTGTTCAGTAAACAGTGCTAAGGCTGAGCTGAAGCATTGCGTGGACAGGCGGAGTCCCCAGATCCCGAGTGGTCCCCCCCGTCATGTGGAATAACGACTCAAGACAACGTGTTATGGGATTAAATTGGCCACAACTTTATTAAATTTCAAATGTGGGTAGACCTTGGCTCAGGCAATGGGCGTTCTCCCTCCCCAGTCCCCAGCCGGGGACCTGGGGAGCATCAGGGTTATGCAGTGTGTGTGGGGGGGATGGGCCGGCTATGGAGAACATATGTTCAAGCAGAGATAGCCACCTCCGTTACCCCGCCGCTGCAGGGGAGAGCAATGATGACCTTTTGGCGTACGGTCAAAGCCTCCCTTCAGAAACCCCTTTAACGGGGAACCCTGGTATCGCCGCCGCAAAGAGGAAGATGGACTAAAGGATTCCACCCAAGGCCTGATACCGCCAAAGTTGTGACGTTTTGCTACGGGAAAGGCGAAACCTGCCAATGCAGGGAAATTCCTTTAACAGCGACCTTAACGTAGCAGCGCCCACATACCTGTGAATAAAAGTTAACCTGCAAAATAAGACATTAACTGAGGGTGGGTAGAGTGGGAGAAGCTCTGGAGCCAAGTGAGGATTCCCAGGTAAGATCCTCCCTCTATTGTGTGGGCAGGTAATCCCTCCCCAACCTGGCCTGGTCTCCTTGGCAACGCTTCCCCCAGGTGGGATTGGACATCTGACTGAGGTAGGCGGAGACCTCCAGGTATCCCACCTGAGGGAAGGCAAAGCCAAGCCTATGCTGATGGAGCCGCTCCAGATCCAGGGGCTGCACGCGTCCACGCAAAGGGCGCCCCCCGTTTTATGCGGGGAGCGGTCATTCCCTGCTGGTTACCTGCTTTTGATGGGCAGGCCTAAGGTACTTCCTCAGGCTGCCCACAGCTGCGTCCCATTCAGCTCTCCACACCCAGTTCCAGGTGCAGCAGGTTTGTTGTACAAGACCTCCCAACCAATTATAAGTGCACAACTTGAATTAGCCAGCACATCCTGCCTGAAAATAGCAATGATCTGGAAGTGCCCTAGATGTGAGATAGTGAGGATTACTGCGTATTTTTTAAATGAATTATAGGGTTTCTGTAGGTTTATATTGTGGTTGCTGCCTTGATTCCAGAAAAGCAACTCATAAGTATTGAAGCAGACCAACAAATGTACATGGAATGACAAAGTTTGCTGGAAAAGCCGGCTCTTGTTGAAACTCCCACGATTCAGGACTTTGATCCATGTTGCACCTTACTTCTGACAGTAGCAGCTTTCCCCATTTGTAGTTTTCCGCTCACAGCATGGAACTAGGATAATAAGAGGCAACGTGGGACATCTCTGCTAGGGAAGGAAAGCAGCTCTGTGGATTAGAGCCTGACTATGATGGCTCCATGCTGGCGCCTGTAGAATCAGCAGCGCCTAGTGCCTGAAATTGCAGAGGTGCTTTTCAAAGCCTCTCTCTTGTTAGGCAAGCCCATAGCAACAGCCTCATTCATGCTAACTGAAACAGCTAAACTCCTAAAATCAAATTCGTTTCTGGTTCCACAGGCACTTCGGTTTAGAGATGGGATAAACAGTTTAAAAATTATTTTTAAAATCCACTTAAAGCTACAGGACAAAAATAAGGTAATCTGGGGGAAATTCTGCTTGTGGTGCTGCATCCTGCAGAATATTAGAGGCTGGTGACCGAAAACCAGGCATTTCCTGCTATTGCCCTGTTACAGAATGCTCTTCCCTCATCCATATGTGAAGCAGGAATCATCAGTAGCTTTGGATATTATATTACCCAGGCTTTCCCTGACCAATAATATCAATTTGTTTGAATTCCTTGAAATTTTATTTGTCTTTATATGCTTTGGAGCTACTGTTTTTACTGGGGCACAACATTTACCCTGCCCCAGGAACCAGCAACCCACACTATGCCACTGCACAGTATTATATGTTACTGTCATATTTTTAGATGGGCTATTTTTATAGTGTTATTGTTTGCTTTTTTTGCTTTTTTGTAAACCATTTGGAGACTGTTTTTGGTATTAAGCAGTAGATAATTATATGAAATAATATGGCAGATTCAGGTAGGTAGCCATGTTAGTCTGACGCAGTCAAAATAAATTAAAAATTTAAAAATTATCCAGTAGCATCTTAGAGACCAACTAAGTTTTTTCTGGGTATAAGCTTTTGTGTGCATGCACACTTCTTCAGATTATATTACCCATGGTCTCTAAGGTGCTACTGGACAATTTTTTAATTTTTTAAAAATTTAAATAATATGCCAGTGTACGGTAAAGGTAAAGGGACCCCTGACCATTAGGTCCAGTCATGGCCGACTGTGGGGTTGCGGCGCTCATCTCGCTTTATTGGCCGAGGGGGCCAGCATACAGCTTCCGGGTCATGTGGCCAGCATGACTAAGCCACTTCTGGCGAACCAGAGCAGCGCACGGAAGCGCTGTTTACCTTCCCGCTGGAACAGTTCCTATTTAGCTACTTGCACTTTGACGTGCTTTTGAACTGCTAGGTTGGCAGGAGCAGAACCCGAGCAACAGGAGCTCACTCTGTCGCAGGAATTCGAACCGCCGACCTTCTGATCAGCAAGTCCTAGGCTCTGTGGCTTAACCCACAGCGCCACCCACCCGTGTACCTGGGAGTAAATCCTACTACTGGCACTTGTATGGAGTCTGAAGTTGATCATCAAAGTTGACGACTGATTTAAACAAAACATTGTTGTATGCATTTCTGACATTCAGTTTTAGAAGAGGCCTCTAGAGATATGTATTTGCACTTAGACTTTGCAAAAATGCGTGAAATCATTGGGAAAACTCAAATTTTTTGGGCGAGTTAAGATTTTATCCACACAAAACAAAACTGGGTATTTGTTCCAGATTCTGTCACAGGTTTGGCCTGGCTCTACTTAAGTTAATAGAACCAGGGAGAGTTGTGCCAGCAAAAGCTGGTGGCACACAGGTGTCTGGGCAATTAGTATTTGCGATGAAAGGGCAATGCCTTTGGGAAATGTCAAAGCATCCCCATTTTACTTTTCCCATTAATCGGGTTAGAATCTCAGGCTTGACAAGCTGAAAGTGGAGTGGCTGCAATTACATTGGAGTAGCTGGATTGTGCCTTTATCTTTGCAAGTGCACGCTGCGAAGGGAGATTGAGCTGGGAATCAGACGTTTGCAAGGAAAGTAAGAGAGTTGGGCAAGATGATTAAGAGGGAGACAGAAAAGCTGCCTGATGAAAGGAGCTGGGGGGTGGGGGTGGAGATCAGGAATATTTTCACTACCCATCAATTTAAACTCATCGACTAATCAATCAATGGCCTTTTAACTAATTAAGTGATAGCCTACTGAGTTTTTTAAAAGAACATTTAGTACACCACCCAGAAGCCTATTTTAGCATTAAAAGGTATATAAATTAATGACGCTGGTGATGATTCAGGGCACAGCCATATACTGCAGATACTATAAGTCACAATTGTTGCCTGAATTAGATTGTATTTCTATTTAGATTTTAGTATTTCTTTTTTTAAACTATTCCGCATGTCTTTATAAAAACTTTTATAGGTGACACAGATCCAAGAAGAAAAAGGAAAGGGTATACAGGATCCCACCCACTAGCAATTCTTTCAAAATGTGCATCAATCCATAAATATTAGCATGTGCACATTTTATGTTCATGTTTGCCAACTGGTGGCCTCTGTTTCAGTAATGCATCTAGTGATGCGGAAGTGGCCACCTAATCAGCTCTTGGATTGATTTGGACAGGTCCTGTGAACGGGTTCTGCTCCCAAGGTATATCAGGCTGGAGTAGGGAAGAGAAGGAGGGATGAGGAGAAGGAAGGGCAATGAAGCCTGGCAGGATAGTATTTGGCAGGCCTGACATATCAGGCAAAATTGTGCTGAATGGGTTGATCAAACGGGCCAAAATGCGGGAGTCAGGCCCTTGCCCCATGCAGCACTCTTGTTGAGATCTGCCCCTGTTGTCGCGCGTTCGTTGGCTGCTTTCATGCGTCAGCTGCGTGCAAGCATTGCGGGCTGAGTTCCTTTTTTATTTTAATTTTCTATTTATATTTTTTTCTGTCACAAATTTTTCACATTCATACATTAACCAATACAACCATACATTAATCACTGACTTCCTTTCCCCGCCCCTTCCACAGTTCATTTTAGTTATCTATTACTGCCGCATATTCTAAATACCGTATTTTTTGCTCTATAAGACTCACTTTTTCCCTCCTAAAAAGTAAGGGGAAATGTGTGTGCGTCTTATGGAGCGAATGCATGCTGCGCAGCTATCCCAGAAGCCAGAAGAGCAAGAGGGACTGCTGCTTTCACTGTGCAGCGATCCCTCTTGCTGTTCTGGCTTCTGAGATTCAGAATATTTTTTTTCTTGCTTTCCTCCTCCAAAAACTAGGTGTGTCTTGTGGTCTGGTGTGTCTTATGGAGCGAAAAAATCGGGTACTCCATATTTCCCCCTCTGTCTCATTATATCTCTGCTTAGTTTATGCTGCTGAAGTTACTCCAACATTTTAACCTGTTTACAATAATTCTCCAGATATTCTACAAACATTTTCCAATCTTCCTTGTAAACTCTTTCTTCTTGTTCTCTTATTCTTTTACTAGGTTTGCTAATTCTACATACTCCATCAGTTTCATCTGCCCCTCCTCGCTCGTTGGTACTGTTCCCTCCCTCAGTTTCTGAACATATAGCATTTGGGCTCTCATAGTTGCATAGAGAAACAAGTTCTTTTGATCTCTGGGGACATCTGACCCTATCATTCCTAGAAGAAAGGCTTCTGGTCTTTTTACAAAAACCTTTTATACATTTTTTTTCATTTCATTATATATCACCCCCCAGAAGTCCTTGGCTAATTTACATGTCCACCATGAGGGCTGAGTTCCTGATCACTGGGCTTTAGTGGTGATTCCCTGGATGCTGAGGAGAATGGCCGCCATTTTGGGATTCTCTGAGCTATGTGTCTTCCTTTCCTCTCCTGTGCTGAGTATGTATAGAAAGGACAGGGAACCTATGGCCCTCCATGTGCTATTGGACTACAGCTGCCATCATCCCTGACAATTGGCTATGTTGGCTGGGGCTGATGGGAGCTGGAGTCCAACCACACATGGAGGACCACACATTTCTAACATATAGGAAACTGTGGCTATTCCTCCACCTGTTGTATCAGCCTGCACCTCCCATAACTGGAGTACCAGCTTCCTTGACCCAGTTTGAATGGGTTTGGAGGAAATTCAAGTTGGCTCTCAGACTGTAATATAAAATGTCAGCCTAGGTATTCACACCTGGGTCCCACAAGGAGCTTAATGAAGGCACATCAACCAGTACTTCTGAGTCATTGGAAGATCTATAAACGAAGAAGAACACTATGCTTGGTTCTATGTTGCAGTTCACAACCCTTGATGCATGTCAGCAGCAAGTACCGTCTGCTGAAATTGCCTGGAGGCCTCAGTAAAAAGATCTGCCACAGTAGATTGGTGTCAGGTTACAAAGTACATTTGCTACTAAGGGCTTGTGCACACAAACTTTAATGTTTTCCTCCTCCACTTTTCAAAAAACAATCACGCCCCATCATGCCCAAGAGTATCTAAATCCCCAGTCCTTATATCCCATATAAACTTTGAAATTAACTCTTTGATTCTGTAACTGGCGAGGGCCAAGTTGTCCACTCTTCTCACCCCACAGAAACCACATCCAACAGGAAGGAAACTAAAAACAGGAGAATGAAGGCTTACGATGTGACTTATTATGCAGATGCTAACCCATGAAGAATTCCCCACACTGTCTCATGGGGCTGATGACAAGTATGTGGCATCTTTTTCTCACTCCGGCAGTGATTCATATCAACAGCAACTCAAGACGGGAACATTATGGAGTGGTGTGGACTAGGGCACTTTCTGTGGGACTCTCTCCACTGCCCTACCATGACCCAGAGCTCTACCTCCTCATCTTCAGAGGAAGAGGCCATGGATTCAGAGGAGGAGAATATGCCATCTGGACCAGTCTTTGAGATCCCAGCCTCCTCAGACGTTCCAGCACCAGAAGAGCCCCATCACTGCTAGCAACTTTCTGGTCTGAAGCATTCATGATGCCATCTTCAGACTCCAAGGATCCAAAGATATGTTCTCCTGGGTGCTGAGGGGGAAAATAATTTGTGTATGCACTATCAGTGTGAGAAACACATCATTAGAGATCTGAAACCT
This sequence comes from Podarcis muralis, assembly GCF_964188315.1. NCBI lineage: Eukaryota > Metazoa > Chordata > Lepidosauria > Squamata > Lacertidae > Podarcis > Podarcis muralis. Next base: position 47,650,817 of record NC_135666.1, on the reverse strand, counting down.
GACACTTCTGTTTGCTAGTCTTCCATATATGTCACATCACATTCTTGTCAAGATAATACCTGCTCTAGCACTATTTCCACATCCTGGAAGAGAAAAGAGAGTTTTGTGTGTCTCCCCGTGGGAAATGAAAAGCTGTGGAGAATGAAACCAGTCCAGCATAGCCATTATGAGTACTCTTTCTACCACAGAACATCTTTTCTGACTGGGTTGCTGTTATGAAATATAAAGAAGAAACTGAACAAGATGATCTATAATGGAAAATGCTCAAATTTTGGACTACAATTCCCATCATTCTTAGACAGCTTAGCCGCTGCACTAGGCATGGAAAGATCTCTTGTGCTACCTGATGGGAGAGATCAGTGACCAACTAACGCACCGGGGGGGGGGGGAGGGGGGGCTCATGCACACATGGTGAGATCTAGCAGCAATCTGCAAACTCTGGTGAAGTTTCAGGGGAGGATCAGTTCCACAGAATTGTTTATGGAGCAAGACTCTTGGGCCAGCAGCTGTTCTCCCTTCTCAAACAGGCCTTTCAGGAAACTGAGGGGGGTGGTTAATGGCTGATTCTAATTCTGATCCCCTCTGTAGTGTGTAGATGACTTGCTGAGAAACTCATCTCCCTGTGTTGTTTGGAAGTTCATAAGTCACAAATCACCAAGCCTGGCGAGGGTATCAGTGTGTCATCTGAAGAATGTCAGAAGTGCAACTCTATTACGTTAAGGGAAAATTAACTTGCCCATTTATATTAGGCAGCTAGTTCAAAGCACAGAGGATAGAAATGTGTTCAGTGAACCACAACTTCTGAGATGCATTACATAATCCTCTATGGACCGTATATCACAATTGTAAGGAGGAGAATACTGAAAACACACAGGCAGCATGAGCAGAGGCTTAAAAATATATAGCAGAATGTTAATCACAAATTTGGCATGCATAGGACTTTAAATTACCTGGGTCATTATAACCTTATTTCTTCCATCCAGTATAACAAGGGGCTTTTAAGTGAATGGTTTGTGATGATGATGGTGCTCTGATTATTTCTGGCAGAAAAAGAAGAAGCAGTGAGCTGCTTTTGCCTCTGATGAAGCTGCCTGTTGGTTGGGACTTTGGGACGATTGGCTTATTGAAGACTGCTGGTGCTTATGCTAAGAATAAAAGAAAAAATGAGGTATGCTTTCAAAGTCAATAGATACCCTCTCAGTACTCACAAAAGCCTGTACCCTGCTTAGTGTGCAAATTGTACAAGCATGTCATCATGGTCTGGATTTATGGCTCAATGCTTAGGACAAGAATGGGGAACATGATCCCCTCCAGATGTTGATGGATTCCCAACTCCCACCAGCCCAAGCTGGCACGGCCAATGCTTTTTAGGCATGGTATTAATTCTTTGCAAATGGGAATCAATAGCAGACAATTGGGTTATGAAACGTTCGCCAGCCAGGCAATTATTTGTTTGTTCGTTCATTCATGAAAGCATTTCTAACCTGCCTATCAGGTGAAAAAACTGTCAGAAGGACTTAGCAAAGGTAAAGGGACCGCTGACCGTTAGGTCCAGTCGCAGACGACTCTGGGGTTGTGGCGCCCATCTCGCTTTATTGGCCGAGGGAGCCGGCATACATCTTCTGGGTCATGTGACCAGCATGACTAAGCCGCTTCTGGTGAACCAGAGCAGCGGAAACGCTGTTTACCTTCCCGCCGGAGCGGTACCTATTTATCTACTTGCACTTTGACGTGCTTTCGAGTTGCTAGGCTGGCAGGAGCAGGGACCGAGCAACGGGAACTCACCCCGTCACGGGGATTCGAACTGCCGACCTTCTGATCGGCAAGCCCTAGGCTCTGTGGTTTAACCCACAGCACTACCTGTGCCCCTAAGCTTTGCTGTATTCCAACTCAAATTAAGCCCCATTCCTGGCTATAGTGCAGAACCAGAGTTCCACAGATCACAACAAGACAGGTAGAGCTTTTCCATCTAGGGTGACATTTCATCAACCTTCTCAAAATGCATGAATACATGGATAGGGAACCTGTGGCCCTCTGAGGTGTTGCTGGACTACAACTCCCATCATCCCTGACCATTGGCTGGCATTGATGGAAAAAGGAGCCCCAATTGCACCTTCAAAGCCTCAAAGTTCCTGCATTAATGCTTCCACAGAGCACTCCAATTCCAGCCATGTATGGCATTTTGTTTTGTTTTGTTTTGTTTTTTGCAGCTGGCAAGCCCTGCTGTAATTTCAGAGACGTTAGTATTACAGGCTACAGTGTAATGGAATGTTTCGGTGATTTTGTTCCATGGTAGTTTGCAGAGAATTCGATTGTGTGCCGTCATTAGGCGTGCAGCGCTAGGGTGGGGAAACTCCTTGCAAAGGACCCAAGCCACAGGCGTGCTCTGCATAAATGTGTGTTGCTTTCTTACTTTATATCCGATGATTGATAAGGCGAATCGCAACACCGCCTTTGTGTTTGCGTACCACGCCTATTCCATACACCTCCAGCCAGCTCATGAACAACTGATTCACAAATTATAGTCCCTCGCTGGCACTCTGCCACGGCAATAGTATAGAAACAATTTATTGCTGTGTCTTTTCCAATCTTGTAACAAAACCAGGCATAGCAAGGAGCTTGTCCAACTCATGTTGAAAGTAATTGGGCCTTTGCCACTGATTTTGTTTAACCAGAGCAAGGTGGGAAACGGCGCTGATCTTATTTAGTTTGCCTCCTCCTGGCGAAATATTTTGTGTGGGTGGGTGTTGCATCATGTCATCTTATTGTGCACTTTCTCTCACCTGCTGGCTCCTGTGATAGTCATAATTCATAATGCTGTACAGCTGGCAGAGAGAGAAAAAGCAAGCTGGTCGTCGTAAAGTCACATTTGCTTGTCATAGGTGGGAAATATATATCTTCTGCCCTGTTAGATGGATTTAAAAGGGTAAGTTACGCAGATGGAACAGCATCATATTAAATTACATATTCTACGGGTTAAATGGTACTGTACTAAATTGCATAATATTATATGGGTTTAGGGATGCGGGTGGTGCTGTGGGTAAAACCTCAGCGCCTAGGACTTGCCGATCGTCAGGTCGGTGGTGCGAATCCCCGTGGCGGGGTGCGCTCCCGTTGCTCGGTCCCAGCGCCTGCCAACCTAGCAGTTCGAAAGCACCCCCGGGTGCAAATAGATAAACAGGGACGGCTTACTAGCGGGAAGGTAAACGGCGTTTCTGTGTGCTGCGCTGGCTCGCCAGATGCAGCTTGTCACGCTGGCCACGTGACCCGGAAGTGTCTGCGGACAGCGCTGGCTCCCGGCCTATAGAGTGAGATGAGCGCACAACCCTAGAGTCTGGCAAGACTGTCCTGTACAGGCAGGGTACCTTATATGGGTTTAACTGAAGTGTATTAAATTACATAACATTATGGACTCAGCTATACAGCTGCAAATACAGTGGTACCTCTAGTTACGAACTTAATTTGTCCGGAGGTCCGTTCTTAACCTGAAACTGTTCTTAACTAGAGGCGTGCTTTTGCTAATGGGGCCTCTTGTTGCTGCTGCGCTGCTGGCACACGATATCCGTTCTCATCCTGGGGCAAAGTTCTCAACTCGAGGTAACTCTTCCAAGTTAGCAGAGTTTGTAACCTAAAGCATTTGTAACCTGAGGCGTTTGTAACTTGAGGTACCACTGTATAACGTTTTAAGTGTGTTTTAAGTGCATTATACAAATGTGACACTAGATGGCGATGGTGAGCTTATGGCAAATTCAATATATTTTTCAAAAGATTTTTTTTTTTTAATGTGTCCAGAATCCACCTATGAATGGTTATGTTTTCTTACTAGTGAGCTGCCGAAGCTTCCTCAGGCTGTTATAGGGGTTGTTTTGTTTAAAATGCTACAATGTATTTATATTATTGTTTTTAAAATTGTTGTTTCTTGGAAACCGTCAGGGAACAAGCCGCTAACAAGTCTAATAAATAATAATAGTAAGTGTTACCAGCGGGAAGGTAAATGGCATTTCTGTGTGCTGCTCTGGTTCGCCAGAAGCAGCTTAGTCATGCTGGCCATATGACCCAGAAGCTGTACGCCGGCTCCCTCGGCCAATAAAGCGAGATGAGCACCACAACCCCAGAGTCGTTCATGACTGGACCTAATGGTCAGGGGTCCCTTTACCTTTTAACTACAAAATGGAAGTGGGGTGGGGAGGAACAGCTCCATCACCTGTACTGGCTGGTGTGTGCCCTGTAAGGCTTAGGCGGTAGCTTATTCCTCTGGTACAGACTCCCTCCCTCCCTGACTTCTGTAGGATTGCTCTCCCTGAAATCTGCACAGACTGAATGCTTTTATTATTCAGAGAAAGGCTGCGGAAATCTTCTCTCTCTGCCAGCGCACTGCCCAGATGTGAAATAAATATTTGCAGCTTCTTGACATTTGCCCAAATTCCATTTTACCATTCAAATTCTTAATGACAGGTTTGTAAGTGCAATTTGCATTATGAATGTGACATTTTGTTTCTAACTCCCCGCACTTTCTAGATTAGGGGGCCTGTCATTTTTTTAAAAGAAAAATAGAAATTAGCTGGTGTCGAATATGAAATAAGCTGTCAAATACTAAATAGTTGTAGGGGTGGATACCAACCATAAAATTTGGGAAGCAGCCTGATCTGTTTCAGAGCCACTCATATCTTTCCATCCCAGCTTGTTATTTGGGACTGAATTAGAACAGGATAAAAATGAAACTCTAGTCTCCCCCAACCCTTTCACTATACCAGGGAACCTAAGAATGATAACAGTTCTGTCTGCTCTTTGTAGAAGCATACGTTTACAAGCATTGGAGTCCCTCCAAAACTGAGTAAGCCTGTCTGATTTTAGGCAGATACATTCAGGGGTTTTCAGACATGCCCTTGTTAAAGTTTGGTTCCCCCCCCCCCCCTGCAAGATTTGGATATAATTTGTAGGCATACCCATCCTTTATGAAGAGGCAAAGCCTGCTATATTTTTGAAAGGCAGTGTAGTAACAGGTAATGAGAGAGTTGGAGCAAAGATTCTGCCCTGTAGCTTGTTATTGGGGTTACTTTCATTTTCCTACCCATTTGTGTGTTAACCTGTTTCTTGGCCTGACTTGGGACTCAGCTACATTGGCAAAGAAAAAGCGCTTTTTATGCATTGTATATGCATTATAACACTGTGGCAGCAGATGGCGCTGTGGAGTTCCGGTTTTGCCAATCCAATTTCTCATACAAAGTTTACAATGTGTTTAACTGAAACACTTCTTTGATGTGTCTAGAATAGATCCAGCCATAGCTGTCAACTTTCAGATTTGAAAATAAGGGATCAGCAGCCTCGAAAATAAGGGATCAGCAGCCTCACCTGTCCCGGGGACATTCTACAGGATATCTAACAATCCAAGATAGCAGCAGGAAGCAGCGGGAAATGGCGCTGAAATAAGGGAATTTCCCGCAAAATAGGGAAGGTTGACAGCTATGGATCCAGCCTTGGTTGTGAAACTGGATATCCACTGTTAAGTTCTTATTTAATATTAGATAGTGGTACTATTAGTTAACTAACTACCTAATCAATTCATAAACATGTCTATATACATTTAATCATTAAAAAAATCAGAGTGGTTTATTAGAATCATACATAGAACCATACAGTAAATCATACAGTAAAAAAATAAAAATAAATCAGAGATCAATTAACTATTACAGAAGGATGTTTTCTCATTTGCCAGCATAAGCTTGGCAGTATAGAATAGTTTCCAACCTGGCACTTAAAGGTTAAAGAGCTAATAAAACTGTCCTAACAGTTTGCTGTAAGATATTACTGGGTTGAATTAGTTTCTTTATTTTAAATGTCAAGCGCTATAACAATACCAAGTATTATTGTTGTTCATTGCGATGACAAACCTAGACAGCATCTTAAAAAGCAGAGACATCACCTTGCCGACAAAGGTCCGTATAGTTAAAGCTATGGTTTTCTCAATAGTGATGTATGGAAGCGAGAGCTGGACTGTAAAGTAGGCTGATCGCCGAAGAATTGATGCTTTTGAATTATGGTGCTGGAGGAGACTCTTGAGAGTCCCATGGCCTGCAAGAAGATCAAACCGATCCATTCTGAAGGAAATCAGCCCTGAGTGCTCACTGGAAGGACAGATCGTGAAGCTGAGGCTCCAATACTTTGGCCACCTCATGAGAAGAGAAGACTCCCTGGAAAAGACCCTGATGTTGGGAAAGATGGAGGGCACAAGGAGAAGGGGACGACAGAGGACGAGATGGTTGGACAGTGTTCTCGAAGCTACCAGCATGAGTCTGACCAAACTGCAGGAGGCAGTGGAAGACAGGAGTGCCTGGCGTGCTCTGGTCCATGGGGTCACAAAGAGTCAGACACGACTAAACAACAACAACAACAACAGTGGTGGTGGTACCACTGCTGAGTGGCTTCCAACAGAATATAAAGTAAGTATTCTGTCAATAGATTTGGTCATACCTTGATTTTTATGTTACTGGCTCTGATATCAGTCAGACTAGAAATTTGGGTGAATTAACTGAAATGTAACAAATCTGGCAAATGTGGAGTGTGACCCATTCTCTGTCACTTTTTGGAGGTTTGAGTTCTGTTCTTAACCAACTGCATTGCCTCTTCCGGCTCTTCCTTTCAATCTGTCTCATTTAGAAGTTTGCTCGTTTTGTCAGTTTCTGCCATTTGATGTAGAGAGCAGAGCTGCAATCTTTCAGTCGGTTAGTTACACCCACTTGAAGCACATTGATTTTTTAGCTTCAGGTCAAGTGGCAAGGTGGCAAATGACAGCTGGGCGCTGCTGCTCATGCAGAAGCTCTTCTGAAACAAAAGGCATATCTGCTGCACACATAAATGATTTGTAGGATTGCAGGGAAAAGGGTTGATTGTGGGCTTCATAATGTCAGTTTGCATTTCTTAGTGCAAAAGGTATTGATCTGTTGTGTAGAGATCTTTCCTATTCTGATTAATACAGAAGGATTCAGGAAGCTACTGGAAGGTTTCTTCTCTGTGTGAAAGAAGGTTCTTGTTTGGGTTATATCCAGTACTTTTTTCTAAAAAAAAATATGTTTAGGGGTACTCTCATTTTGACTCAAGAAAATCACCATTTTATAATTCAAATCGGGGAAAATAAATACAGTAAATGGACAAAAGTACAAAGATTCACAAAATGTTTAGGGGTACGGGCAGTGCTTTCCCCCCTAAAAAATGTTTAGGGGTACTCTCATTTTGACTCAAAAAACCCCACCATTTTATAGTTCAAATCGGGATAAATAAAGACAGGAAATGGACAAAAGTGCAAAGATTGACAAAATGATTAGGGGTATGCGTACCCCTGCGTACCCCCAGGAAAAAAGCTCTGATTATAAAGCTCTGATTCTGAGAAGCTGAGTACAGCTGGTTTAAACTGGTTCTGTTATCTTTCTGTCAAGGTCACGCTGACTATAATAGTCAGGCCAGAAGGAGCCTAGGTCTCACTCTCTCTTTCTTTCTCTCTTTTGTTCTGGTGTTCTGTACATAGTATGCTTAGTGTTAAGGCTTAGTCTTATTATAAGTATTTAAACTATTTTCAAAGCAGTTAGGTAACTGTTATCCAATTGTATTTCTACAAAACTTATATATGCCTCCCACCCTCTGAATTGGAGCACAGAGGCGGGGGAGGCCGGGGGATAGCAGGAAGAATGAAATAATGCCAGTTACTTATATGAAACGGCTGGTCAAATATGCTGTGGCACATTTCATAGGTGTTGGCTTTCTGGTGGTTCTGAGTTTATTTCAAGGGTGCACACCAAGGGTATGCACAACTCCTGCCTATCTTCCGGAAATGTCACACTGATCAATCTGCTAACATTTGCAAAGCTTGGTGAAGCTGCGAGAACTTCCCAGAACCGCTGTCATTATCGCTACAGTGGCTACTTTGGCTAAAGGGCTCCTGCTGCTTTTTTAATGGTGCTGCAGACCGCAGAAATCACATGACAAAGAATTGTCACCTGTCACATCATAACAGCAGGGGTTGCTCAATGCTCTGTCACCTGAAACTTCAACAATAGGTTGCTGCTGCACCTTGTGATGGATTTTGCAAAATGGGAATTATTTGCGCAGGTGATTGAAAATGTCGCCTCTGGTGCTGGTGGGTATTTGAGGGGTGTGAATTTGCAGCTGGTTAATCAGGGCCAGCCCAATTGTTAGGTGCAGTGAGGTGGCAGCCTTGGGCAATAGATGCTAAGGGATGGGGAGAGCTAGGAAGCCTGCGATCATAATCTGAGATCCTTTGTGTGACTTCCCCATGAGAGGTCCGGAGGGTGGCAACATGGGAACAGGCCTTTTCTGTGGTGGCTCCCTATCTGTGGAAGTTTCTCTCCAGGGAGGCTTACCTGGTGCCTTCATTTGGGTGCCAGATGAAAAAAGTTTCCAGGCACAATTCAAAGTGTTGGTGCTGACCTTTAAAGCCCTAAATGGCCTCGGCCCAGTATACCTGAAGGAGCATCTCCACCCCCATCGTTCAGCCCGGAGACTGAGGTCCACCTCCAAGAGCCTTCTAGCAGTTCCCTCATTGTGAGAAGTGAGGGAACCAGGCAGAGGGCCTTCTTGGTAGTGGTGCCCACCCTGTGGAACACCCTCCCACCAGATGTCAAGGAAATACAATCTTTAGAAGACAACTGAAGGAAGCCCTGTATTGGGAAGTTTTTAATGTTTGAAGTTTTATTCTGTTTCTGTTTATGCTAGAAGCCTCTCAGAGTGGCTGGGGCAACCCAGTCAGATGGACGGGGTACAAATAAATTAGTATTATGAGTATGAGTATCATTTGGCTGATTAACATTCTATGGCCTTTGAAATGTGTTTTGATGTGTGTTATTTGATTTTTTTATGTTTTGTTGTGTATTTTGTCCTCATATTGCATTTCTGTGTTGTGAACTGCCCTGTGATCTTTGAATGAAGTGTGGTATATAAGTTAAATAAATATTAATAACCATCATCTTCCTTAATAAATTAACAATGACTTCTATTTGTTTGCTTGGAAGGTTTAATACTGCTTTTAAAGTTGTCGTTTATAAACAGTTGCACACCAGCCCTCTAGGAAGGCTGCACAGTGCATCTGTGTAGGAACAGCTAATTGCAGTGTAAATGGATTTGGAGAAAAGATCTCTCCCGAGAATGAAATGTTTTGTATGGGAGATTTTTCTCGAAACCTTCCTACATTCCCTCTGTGTATATGATACATATAATATTTAGTGGAAAAACCCTCTCTGGGGAATTCTCGCTGCCTTTCAAGCAGCTTGCTTAAGATGTGTAGCAGCAGACTGTTGGTAGCATGATAGCCTGGAAATAATGATGCACTTAGCCTCTTTGCAGGTTGATCTCATGGTGTTGCAGCACAGGTTTAAGCAACAGCAACTAAATGTCTCTTGCAAGTGGCATAGTCTCATAGTGTTGCTGCTACCCCACCAAAATCATCTCACGCCTACATTGCTCCAACTGGGGCAGCTTCTTACAGCTCCCATCATCCCTCACCTTTGGCCATACTGGAGGGGATGATGGGAGTATGGGCCCAATGAAGTCTGGAGGGCCACAATTTCCTCACACTTGGTCTACTGTCAACACAATGTTTGACCAGCAAAGGGATGCTTTCAACAGACTTTTGTCCGGTCTCACACATTGCGCCAGGGGAATATCCTTTCTTTCACATCTGTCCCTTGAGCAAACCAAAGTGAAACCACACTAGAGGAGAAGTGACTTATTGACAAATGTCCAGAGTGTGGTGAATCTTCCCATTTTGCAATTCAAACTAGGAACTGATTCAACGATCTTGTCCATTGCCTCAGGCAGCTAAATGTCTAGGGCTGGCCCTGACCATTGATTTTCAAAGCGTCTTGGGTTTGGGGGAGTTTATCAAATGAATAATGTTGGACAGGCTACTGCCCTGGCAGACTGCTTTGCCCAACACGACTGACTTTCCCCCGCGATGTGCAATGTACAGGGGAACGATGAGTGTGATGCATCTAGGAGGTGCATATCCAGTTCACAGTGGGCCAAGTGAGGCTCACCACTGCCCTGTGTAAACTGTCTCAGAATCCTTTGGAAGTTCCTGGGAGAAATGACTGTGTGTCAGCCATCAAGTGCTAAATGTCAAATCTCAAACCCTGTTGGATAGAGAAATGTGAAAGGGTGCTAAATACAGCTATCAGATATTTGGCAGACATTCAAATATTCAGAAAGAACACTGAGAGGAATTTTGAGGAGCAGATCTGTTCTGCTGTGAATGAGTTTTCCCTCAACACTGGTACAGTAAGAGGACTGTATATGTTGTTCTGTGATAATATTTCATGAGCACAGGAATTGCCATGGTGTGCAGGATTCAGCACCCTGAGACTCACTGGATTTCTTTGCCTTGCCTTAAGTATCTAGTCATTTAATGGTAAAATAACAATGAATATTTAGCTGTTTCCAGAGTTAGTGGATGTGGGGTGGGTGATTATATCCAGTTGCTGATCTTTTCAAGACTGTTTGGCTACTTCCAGGTATGCACTTTCAGCTTTCTCTGTTGAGGAATTTAATTACCTTGGCTGTGTACAACTTGGACTTTTAACAAATAATAAAATAAAGAACAGTAAGGTGGTTGGTTCTTCAGTACAAGCTCAGCCTTGAGCTCCACTCCAGATTGTAGGTCTTGTTGCTGTTAATGCAAGTAGGAGACAGGAGTGGACTGTTATCTTAACATGTTTAGGGAAGCTCTTAATATTTGATGAATTATTGTATTTTAATATTTTGCTGGAAGCTGCCTAGAGTGGCTGAGGAAACCCAGCCAGATGGGCAGGGTATAAATAAAATTATTATTATTATTATTATTATTATTATTATTATTATTATTTGAGGGTTGGGTTGGGAGATACTACACAATGTGGTTGGCAGGTGAGAAAATTAAATGGGAGAAAAAACGAGTTAACATAAGAAGACAAAATATGAAGGGGGAAGAGCAAGGAGTGCACAAAGAAAGAGGGATGACCTGAAGTGAGCAAGAAAAGATCAAAAGTAAATAAAGCAGTTCTGATTTCTTTTAAAGGTGCTATTTGCACTGAGCTGTACAGCTGCTATTTTGAGGACTAGACGCAGACATCTCAGTGTTTCATGCTGAGAGAAAGTTTTAGCTAATGGAGGTTGTTCTTTTTAAGGGTGTTTTCAGGCAAATGATTAAATGCCTTCATTGCATGTGATCTGCCTAATATGAAGAATCAGGACAGCCCCTGGCAACACGTTCTGAACTCTGGGAAACTCTGGAAAAGCTAAAACAGGCAGGGGAGAGAGAGAGAGAGAGAGAGAGAGAGAGAGAGAGATTCCTCATTAAAAAAAAAATGGTGATGATTATAATGGAGAATATCACAGTACCCTTTAAGTCTTCTCTGTTTCGCACAGGTGCTGTTGTCAGCAACTTGGTAGAAAATACCAGCTCAGCAGCATTAGATATAGGTGACTAAGAGTGCAACAGCAAGGACTTCCTGTAGGATATCTCCCCCATCCTTTTCTTAATGGCACATCCTTTTAAAAAAATTGATTTCATTTCTAGAAAGGCAGCTCCCAACATGTGGATGTAAAATAATATGCCCCAGAATGAGGCTGACGCTTCTTTTGTCTGCTTATGAACTCCAATTCCTTCGAAATGATTGGTCAAAGGTAAGGGTGAACCAACATGATGCCCTGCAGATGTTGTTGGACTCCTGTGCCCATCGGTCCTGCCCAGTGGTCGTGGATTATGGGACCTGTAGTCCAAGAAGCATTAGAAGGTAAAGGGACCCCTGACCATTAGGTCCAGTCGTGGCCGACTCTGGGGTTGCAGCGCTCATCTCGCTTTATTGGCCAAGGGAGCCGGCGTACAGCTTCTGGGTCATGTGGCCAGCATGACTAAGCCACTTCTGGCGAACCAGAGCAGCGCATGGAAACACCGTTTACCTTCCCACCGGAGCGGTACCTATTTATCTATTTGCACTTTGACGTGCTTTCGAACTGCTAGGTTGGCAAGAGCAGGGACCGAGCAACGGGACCTCACCCCATCACGGGGATTCGAACCGCTGACCTTCTGATCGGCAAGCCCTAGGCTCTGTGGTTTAACCCACAGCGCCATCCGAGTCCCAACAGCATTAGAAGAGCACCACCCAAAAACATCAGAAGTACACCATTGGTAAAAGGGAATAACGTTGATATCATGTGAAAGGTAGACTCAGGTGAAGAGCAGAAGCAAGATGAAATTGAGACAATGAAGTCAGAAAGGGAAGAGTCAGCAGTCAGCTCCGCTTTGTATACACAATCCAGGTGCGTGGAGCCCACACATTATGCCTACACGTAGTCCGATTGTGACTAGATAAAGCCATGGTAGGGAAGTCACCCACTTGCAGATTGTGACCATTGTCAGGACCCATGAGGATGCCCATCACAGGGGAGAGATGATGGCCCAGGCAAAGGCAGATCCTAGTTTATCAGGATGACAAGACAAGGGAATTCAGCAGTTTGAAAAGGGAGCAGGGTGAGGGTTCAGGACCATGGATAGCGCTCCTGAAGCTGATATCAAACATCCAAGTTGCCCACCCACAAATGCAACCTTCTGGGCAGTTATAAAGCCAGTGCCTTCTTCTGCAGTCATTAGGTCTTTTAAGATTATGGGGTTTCCACATCTATATTTTTTTCCCTCTCAGCATTTTCTTGAGTCCTCAAGGCTCTATAGACCAAGAGGTGGAGAGATTTGCTCCATTGCCAGAAGACTAGGTGGACCAGGGAACGAATTCTAGGATTCTTTCCTTGGACACACAAACAAATGTCACTTGGCTTGGCTGTGAAAAATATAGCCTAACAACATGCATGCATTTGGTCGTGGCTCCTTTAATTCCTTTACTGGTATAATTAGAAGTATTACGATGACCTCCTGAACTTTCTCCCAGCTGCTGTATGAAAAGAAATCAAAATGTTTTTTTAAAAAAATAATGAAAGAAGAAAATAGGGCAGGATGTTCTTCCCGCATTCAGCAACTGAAAGTGAACCCTTCTGATGTAGCAAATTTGTCACCTATTTAATTTTAATGCAAGTCTTGATAAAGCTTAGTTAACGACATAGACCCCAGGGAGTTATGCCATTCACACTTATGCATGAAGTCATCCATGCACAAAATTGAAGTATGTGACATTTTACAACAGGGCAAAGTTGAAGTTTCTACTGCCCATTGATGCATCCACCTTAAACAGAATATCCTTCCTTTTAAAACCAAGTAAATGATATTATCAGAAAGAGGAGATTCCTTTGGGGACATTTATATATGTAGGATTATAATGTAACTTTTTATTTATTTTTTAATGGTTTTTAGAATCTTTGGAGAAAATAAAATGGCATGTCATTTTATTCCAAAGTGGCACAAAGGAAAAGGCAGTTGCTCTCAAAAGTCAAGTCTTCTTTCGCTCAATATATGTAAAACAATATATTCCAGATGGCCAAAGGGATGTGGCAAACTGAATTTAAGATATAATAATAATAATAATAATAATAATAATAATAATAATAATAATACGAGAGACACTGAAATTTACAGATTTCCCCATCACTAGGAACTAGATGCCTTGAAGGAGGAAATCTATGCTCTTAAATCTTAGTTGTCTGGATATGTCCTTGAGGTTTCCGATAATAAGCTTAGAATAACAAGGGTTCCTCTGTCAGCAACCTCTTTCATGATGTGGGCTCCGGCCCTGTGGAGGAAAAAGAAATAACCCCTGTTGTGTGTGGAAAGTTAGCAGAATGTGCCTGGGTGTTTCAAAGCAAGCCATTATTCCTCATAAAATATGCTTTTATTTCTTCAGCTCAGGCACTTTGGAAGAGCAAAAGCAGTAGATCATGACTGTTAAACTAGCTCTACAACTCCTTTCCTTCAAGGCAATAGCATGGAGCTGGCATAATCAGGTGCTATTTGACAAATGGGACAGGCTAGCAGCGCCGCAGGCAGTATGACGTGGCCCAAGCAGTAAGAGGAGTGGGAAATGGGAATAAACACAAGCAATAAGGTGGCTGAAATAACACACTTCCTTATATAGCTTAATACTGCGATGGGCAGGCTATCACCATACCTCTTGAGAAATGCTACAACTGCTTCCATTTTCTCTGTATAAAGGTAAAGGGACCCCTGACCATTAGGTTCAGTTGTGACCGACTCTGGGGTTTCGGTGCTCATCTCGCTTTATTGGCCGAGGGAGCCGGCATACAGCTTTCGGGTCATGTGGCCAGCATGACTAAGCCGCTTCTGGAAAACCAGAGCAGCACACAGAAACGCCGTTTACCTTCCCGCTGGAGCAGTACCTATCTATCTAATGGCACTTTGACGTGCTTTTGAACTGCTAGGTTGGCAGGAGCAGGGACCGAGCAACGGGAGCTCACCCCATTGGAGGGATTCAAACCACCGACCTTCTGATTGGCAAGTCCTAGGCTCTGTGGTTTAACCCACAGCGCCACCAGTGTCCCTATGTTCTCTGTATAGACTGGGGTAAAAGTGTGCTTTTACATGCAGTCTTCTTAACAACAAGCTACATTTCCCATGAATAACCAATGGTGAAAAGCCTTTAACTTGTTCTGCTACTTGAGCGTGTATTTTATTTCTCAATATCATATAGCAGTCACTAGTTAATGCCAGGAAACCTTCTCCAACCAAGTTCTACAGGAGATGCATGGTTTGGAGAAGGCATCCTACAGTTGCCTAGCAACCCAAGCTCATCTTCCCTCCCCTGTCCCCTAAATTCAATAAAATGATCACCCCAGCAGGGATTAATCTGCCACCTTAGCACAACAATAGGCAGCAAAAGAATGCACAGCCATTCTTCATTTGTTGCAAATGTTCCTTTTGCACGTGGAAGGAACAGACGGACGCAAGCACTGAACTGAACTCGGCCACTGCATTTATTATTTACAGTTACAGCAAACTGAACAGGATCACTACAACAGGGGAGGGGATTTCCTGGTCCTCCCCAAGGAACCAGCTTGGCTGTCATTGCCAGAACAGTTCCCTGAAGGCTAGTTTAGAAAGGTTTTTATAAAAGGGGAAGGAGAGAGAAATGGCCATTATGCACGTTGAGAAGAAAGTGAAGTCATTCCAAAACTCAGGGACTTTCAATGAAGCTGAACATGGGAAGATTTGGGACAGACAACAGAAAGTGAATTCGACACCTCTAGAGTTCCTTTGAGGCCTTTCGATTCTGGGTCAGATGCTCACCAGGAGAAAACCTGCTACAAAAGTTACAGCAGGCTCAATGCAGAAAAACTTCAGTGCTGCAATGATAATCCTTCTTGATATCTTCACTTTATAGAGCTCCCACAGGGGTATTCACTCTCTGTGACTGGCTTGGTGTGATCTTCTGGGGAAAGGGTTGAACGCTGACCTCAGATCTCCCTTGCCTATGAATTACCTTGCCTTCAATGCAGAATTACACCACCTTGTCAATTTTATACTAAATCAGGTTTCAGGTTGCAGTCTATAAAATTAAAATAATGTCGGAACTGCCTCACAAGGTTGTTTTTAAAGGGTTGCATGTGGTAAGAACCATAAACTAAGCTGCAGTGAGATAAAGGCCACTTCATTTTACGTCTTTAGCTTTTTCCTCTAGAGACACTTGCCTGCACTGTTTCCACGATTCTGTGCTTTTAACTGCCTGGATTGCATTGGCTGATCTCAGTTGTGTCAGTGCAGAAAGTTGAAAAGCGAGTGGCCCTGCCTTTCACCGCAGGGGGTTGGAGTGGATGACCTTTGGATTCATTTGATCTCTTTTTTATATATATAATTTTTTTATTAAAGTTTCCATAATTTTTATAACAACAAAAACAAAACAAAACAATACAATACAATAAACAACAAACAAAAAACAAGTACAATTTCAAAATCTTATTTTCTTATAACTTACTTCCCCGACTTCCTCATACTTCCCCTTTCTGTATTCTAATTTCTAATCAATTATTCAGCAAATCCTTCCCTTATTTTATCTTAAATTTAATCTTGCTTATTCTCTTTAACTTAACCGTTACCGCTAGTAACCACTTATTTTCTAATCCAACATCATTTTAACATTCATTGATTTTACAATATTTCTTTAAATAGTCCTTAAATTTTTTCCAATCTTCATCTGTTCCAATCTTCTTCTGTTATGTATTATTTCTCTTTTTTTAATTAAATTGTATGACGGAAAAATCTAAATAAAAATACCAAAAAAAAATAAATTTTTTCCAATCTTCTTCCGCTGTTTCTCTTCCCTGGTTTCGGATTCTGCTCGTCATTTCTGCCAGACCCATGTAGTCGATCACCTTCATCTGCCATTCTTCCAAGGTGGGATGGATTCATTTGATCTCATTAGTCTTTTCGACTCCGAAAAAGGTCATAGATCAGGGACAGAGAATTTGCTTTAAATGAAAAACGTCCCAGGTTCACTGTCATAAAAACAGGAAATGGAATTTGAGCATATGTAACTGGGCATAAATTAAAGGATATACAGTGGTACCTTGGGTTACAGATGCTTCAGGTTACATACGCTTCAGGCTACAGACTCCACTAACCCAGAAATAGTACCTCGGGTTAAGAACTTTGCTTCAGGATGAGAACAGAGATTGTGCTCCGGCGGTGCAACGGCAGTGGGAGGCCATTAGCTAAAGTGGTGCTTTGGGTTAAGAACAGTTTCAGGTTAAGAAGGGACCTCCGGAACGAATTAAGTTCTTAACCCAGGGTACCACTGTACGGTATAATAAGAAAAAAATGGACTTTTATTCCAGTATGTGAGCACAGTGGAGAGATTTTAATATGGACACGGATCGAAGAATTTATTTTTGCCCAAAATGGAGGAATGGTGGTGGGAATTAAAGGAAGCAAAGTTAATTACACCCAAGGGTGCAAGCCTGGGCAGTGTGTATGGAGGTCCTGGGCTGCCCAGATGACAACCCCCCTCTCAGCCTCACTGATGTGGTCTAAAGGAAATCAGAGGGATATGTTTGGCATCAGCTTGGCTGCAGGAGCTGCAAGAAGAAGGCATACAAGACGCCCAACCATCTTAGGGACTCCAACCCGGATTTGTGTAGGGTTTACTCCTTAGCCTTATCTTCTCCCAAAGATATCCCACAAGGCAACGGAGGTTTAGGATAGAGTTTTCCTTCTCCTAGATGGACTATCTTCCCAGGTTGCCAAGCCCCATCTGCCCCTCACTTCCCGCTACAGCACATGCAGAAACTGCCTTCTTGACCATTGGACCCCTTATTGGTCCCGTCTGCTCAACCCTCTGGAGCCTGTCTCTGCATGCAGGGAAAGTCCCTAACTCACAGAAGGAGAGCCTTTGGCTACCCTCATCGCACTGGCCTGCGAGAGCTCGAGTTAGAGAACAGCCTTTACCAAAGGTGTCATGGGCTTTGAAGACACTCAAACTCAGGAGAAATGTGCTAGGAGGAAGGCATGCTTGGCAAATCGACACCGTGATCAGCTCCTGCCCGGAAACCAAAGTCCCCACTGTGGAAGGACGTGTGGATCCAGAATTGGCCTCCACAGTCACTTACTGACTCATTGTTAAAACCCTGTTTACGGAAGACAATCTTACTCGGCTACGAGTGATCGCCAAAGAAGAAGAAGCCAGCCAGTCTAAGCCCTTCCCAAGGTGTGTCTGCTGTCGCATGCTGACAGCTTCTAGGAGCCACAGGTGAGAGGTGAGTGCAGGGTGGGGACCAAAGGTGGACAAACTACCCCAGAAGGAGCACAACATGTTCTCCACCAGAGGAACTACCCCATACACCCCTCAAGGCCAAGTACGCTATTGTATTCAAATTGACTTTTCAATATGTATAAGGAGAAATGAAGTATCAGGCAACAGTTGAATGTTGCAGGTCTAATTCAGCTGTGGGGATCAGGTGAAGTCAAAAGCCATGAGAGCAACTCTAAAGTGATTTATCTAGTCTCCATGACTTCTACAGGTAATCATAGTCCCATCATTCCAATATTTCTTGCTCTTGATCGTCTTCTATAATTCAGATTGTGGCTTTGAGTCCCACACAAGCAAGGATGCACTGGCAGAAGCTCAGGAGAGTTGTTTGTTCAGCATGTTATTGCCAAATTGATGAGAGGATTGGGATGGTTTTCTGCCTTGGGTATAATTCTGCATCCCTCTGCATGTCATGGCTTTGTCTTCTGTCTCTTAGCCAGCCTGTGAAACAGCTAGATTCTATGTATTCCAAAGCAGGGTGATTTATGAGTGGAAAAACCCAGCTCGCTCTTCCCCCTGCCTGGGATAACACTGATCCCCAGGTTCATAAGAATAAATGAAAGACTTGTCAGCTGGAAAAGACTTCTATCGCATGACAGGTGCTTTTATTTTAATTAACTGAAGGGGATAGTAAAATCAACAGTCACACATCAATCTAGATCAGGCTTCTAAAACAGAATATTGCAAATGGCTTCCATGGTGCTATATCTTGCAGTACAAGGGTCAATAGTTCAGGTTTTGGGAAACAGAGCAGGTTGAAGATAAGGTCCAAGGCAGGCAGGGACGGGAGACCTCTGATCCTCCAGATATTGTGGGGACTACAGCCCCTGCCATTCCTGTCCATTGGTCATTCTGGCTGGTACTGATGGGAGTTTGAGTCCAGCAAGGAGTCTAAAGCAAGGGCTTCAGAATGTAATCTCCTTCTGGATAGCACCATGAAGATAACAACAACAACAACAACAACAACAACAACAACAACAACAACAACAACAACAACAACTCTGGGCGGCTTCCAACAAAATATTAAAATACAATAGTCCTTCAAATATTAAAAGCTTCCCTAAACAGGGCTGCCTTCAGTTGCCTCCTAAAAGTCTGGTAGTTGTTTTTTCCTTTGACATCTGATGGGAGGGCGTTCCACAGAGCGGGTGCCACTACCGAGAAGGCCCTCTGCCTGGTTCCCTGTAACTTTGCTTCTCACAGTGAGGGAACCACCAGAAGGCCCTCAGAGCTGGACCCCAGTGTCCGGTCAGAATGATGGGTGTTATTTTTTGTTATCAGGACAAGCCCACACGATTGGCGCTTCCACATAATATGGGAAGCAACTATGGAAGAGGCCAAAGGACCCTGGTTTAGAAAGCATGAATGATACATCTGCTTTTGCTGTGGGACTTTCAACACTTTTGCCAGATGGCAGCATCATGTTCTGAGTCACAAGCTGATGTTTAAATTTAGTTTTACAAACCAGTTTGTGTTGCTCTGTTGGCGAACTGATATTTGGCAAGAAAAGGAGGAATCTGCTGCACGTATCGTTTTCCTGATTTTATCTGTGTTTTATTGGGAACTATTTCATGCATGCTTGTTTTTTATAACAGTTTTGTGGGTTTTAGGATGCTGTAGGATGCACACTGCTTCGAGAGTTTTGTAATATAAAGGTAAAGGTAAAGGTACCCCTGCCCGTACGGGCCAGTCTTGACAGACTCTAGGGTTGTGTGCCCATCTCACTTAAGAGGCCGGGGGCCAGCGCTGTCCGCAGACACTTCCGGGTCACGTGGCCAGCGTGACAAAGTTGCATCTGGTGAGCCAGCGCAGCACACGGAAACGCCGTTTACCTTCCCGCCAGTAAGCGGTGTATCTACTTGCACCCGGGGGTGCTTTCGAACTGCTAGGTTGGCAGGCGCTGGGACCGAGCAACTGGAGCGCACCCCGCCGCGGGGATTCGAACCACCGACCTTTCGATCGGCAAGCCCTAGGCGCTGAGGCTTTTACCCACAGCGCCACCCGCGTCCCGGTGATATAAGCAGATATACGTTTGTAATATAAGCAGTCTCTAAATCTTTCTAAATAATATATACCCCAGAAACATTGTTACGAAACCTCATGAGACAAGGGAGTTGGGGTTGGGAGCTCAAAACCTTTCCTAGCCTTCAAAATAATTGCTCCCTCCTGGAGACTGGCACCTCCTGCCGACATTCCTTGACCTGCCCTATGCATGTTTACTCAGAAGTAAACCCTACTGTGCTCAATGGGGCTTGCCCCCTAGCAAATATGTTAAGTTAGGATTGGCACTTTAGTTTGGGGGTGGGGGCCCTTCAAATGTAATTGGACTACAACTCCCATCTTCTTTTCCCTTTGCCATGGTGGCAGGGGTTGATAGGAGTTGGAGTCCCACAAAAATACGTTTTAGCCTTTTAACAGCAGTAGGAAATGTGTTGCACCCATGAGAACCTAAAGCCCTTACCCCAAGATTTGTTACAACTATTCCCCTCATAGCAGGGATGGTATCCTGCAGCCCTGTGGGTGTTTTTGAGCTCCATATGATAGGTTGGGGCATGTATTCCAAGCTCTGGAGGGCACCAGTTTCCCTACCCTAAGGGGTGAGGCATTGTGTGTTCCCCCTGTGCTTGTGATCCCCCACATTTCTCTCCAGAAGTTTGCTTGAGTGTAGCATGACTAAAATAAGAAAGGTTGCTTCTGGTTCATTCTTAGGTCTATACCCTTGTGGGGTTTTATGTTTATTTTGGGCTCCTGCTGAACTCTGGGTCTCTCGATCTCAATCCAATGTATTCCCATGTCTATGTTGATGGACCATTGCAGTGCAGGTGTTGCTGGCAGAAATTTGAGGGACCCTTGTGGCTCTAGTCCATTGGATATGATGCCTAAAGACCACTGTTTAAGCTGAGGTTCAATGCGTTCACAATGGGTTCAACCATTTGAAGCTAGTCCCTAAAAACTACCCCTTTGTAGTTGTCCCCTAAAAACCACCGTGTAAGCAATTATGTTGATGTAGAGATGATCCCTGAGAAGACCCAATGCATTCAGATGGAACCAGTGCATTGCAATGGCCATTGCCATTGGGTACTTCCTTCCCTAGATACTTCTCTGCAGCATTCTGCTTGCAAAATCTGCATAGCACAGGGAAACAGAAGCTTTTCCCACCTGAGCGCCACATTCCCTTCTAGGGGATTTCCTGGGGCCCCACATCCCAGTGGTGGGCAAGGAGCAGAGACATATGTGGGTAGAGCAAGTGTAGGTTTGTACAGTAGGCTGGTTTCTACACACATCCACAGACCCCTCTCTACTCTCCAGAAGCATTATCAAAGCATGGCCAGTGAAGGGGGTTGCCAATGGAGAGTCTCAAGGGCCAGACCAGGAGGAGTTGAGGGCCACATTTGGCCCCTCCGCCTGAAGTTCCCCATCACTTACATAGTATGTGACTAAAGGTGATAGTCATAATACTTGTAGTATTGTGGCACTGGTTTATTTAAAATTGTTGTGTTAATTTAAACGACTTATTTATTTATTTTTTTAAAGTCATGTGAGAACGCTGGCAAAAATAGAAACCTTTCTCTCCCAAATAATCCTTCTCTCTCTCTCCGCTTTCTGTCTCTCTTTCGGAACAAACCTTTTGTATACTAAAGATATTTTGATGCCACCCACAGGAAGAAGATGGTATTTTTGGTTCCTCTGCCTTTCTTCCTTGGAACAGCTGAACATCCTATTGGTGGGGAGGAAAACCTGATCTCTTCAGCAGTGCTGGATGGAGACGTAGCAGTTAAATCGAGCAAAGAGTTGAACTGGTGAGAAGCATATCAGAGTGATATATAAATAACCACAGGGTGAGATTCAAGGCTGTTTCTTCTATACATAATAATGTCTAGGCTCTGTGGCTCTGCCACCCCCATCCCCAGGCTGGTTTATGAGACAAGCAAAGACAGGAAACATGCTTTAAAAATATTCCTCTTGGAGCAGTTAAATGATGATCCTGTACTTAACATGAAGCACATTGTGTTTGCCTATAATTTCCCCCCAGTATTTTTGTATTCTCTATAGTCAATTTCTGGGGTGATAGATCAGCAACAGTAATGATAGCAAAACAACTTTTCCTGTCTAAATTGGGCAGCTTAAATGAAGGAAGTTAACCAGGGACGGACTTTTATATGAAAGGACTGTGAGTTCTGATCTCACACAGAAAACTAGGCTCAGAATGTGCTCAGAGGTGCCCTGCTCTTTAATACGAACTGTACAACTTTTGTACCTAGCAGCACTCATTGGTAGTTCTTGGGGTTCTTGTGTAAAGACAAACAATTTGGTCCCACAAGCCAGAATTCAGCCCACACTCCCATCGGAGCCCCCGCCTGATGCAAGGGCATGGTGAATGTGACTAAGCAACTTCTCAGAAATACAAAATTATACAGTTTGAAAAAGGGCAAAAAAAAGTATATAGGCATGGAAAGATAGAGGGCAGAAGTGGAGGAAGCAATACCTAACAAGGAATGGGGATATATATGTTTGATTGAATAACCTGCTCAGTTCGCAGCATGCTTAAACCTTAACCTGTTATTTGCCCTTATACCTCTGGAACTGCTTCTTGTTCTTTGTCAAGGTGTGGTATGGTGGAAGTGGGGGGGGGGGGGATGCATGCAAATAAGGGACAGGAAGGGTGTGGGAACGAGAAACTCCTTTTACTTGGCCAAGTCAGTTCCATTGGCTCAGTGCTCAGTTGCTCTCCAGGGTCCTGGACTTTTCAAAGGATTGACCATGGGATCTAACCTATGCAAAGTTCAGCGGCTGAGCTGTGCATTCCTCTTTTAAATAAAAGGGTAACTGTGGTGCACAGATGCTTGCAAAACCACGAGAGACAGAAAGGTTTTTTTTAAAAAAACAACAACAACTGGAAGAGCCAATCCTCACAATGCATTTGATATCCATTCAAGCTGTTTCCTGGTGAACAACTGTAACCAGGAAGTTCTGGGCAGGTAGTTCTGTGAATGCGGTGGCTATGCAAATACAGTATGCTGGCATGTCTTTGGTCCTCGCTACATACCCCAAATCACCCCATTCACAGGCTGCATTTGCTACACCCAGGAAGGCTGGGACTGCTTGAAGGGATAGCTCAGTTGGTAGAGCAAGAGATTCTAAATCTCAGTTGTGGGTTTGAGCCCCACGTTGGGCAAAAGATTCCTGTACTGCAGGGGGTTGGACTAGATGACCCTTGGGGTCCCTTCCAACTCTACAATTTTAGGATTTTATGACACATATTATGTCAATGGCATTCAGAAACTCAATTCTGTGCTCTAATCACAAGACGGAATTATGGAAGATGAACAACCTGGGCTTATACATACAGACCAAACATTGGCTAGATGTCTTTGAGCTGCAATGATAGGATCCTAATTCCACTGAACTGGGAATAATTCCAATAGAATTCAAAAGGATTTGTTTCTGAGTAGACATGGTTAAGACTGCGCTGCAAATTAAGAAAATCTGTTCTTTCTTTCGCATTCCTTAGTCATCATATTCCATATTCCTCTGATAGGACTAGCCTAGGGTACTATGATGAAATCGATGTCCCTGGTGTTATTAACCTCTGACATCTTGTATACAAACCCCAGATGTGAAAATGAACTTTGCTGCTGAAGATCAGAAATGGTTAAAACCTTAAGCTGTTTCGCCGTAGGTGTTCTAAATAAGGAACTAGGAAGACAACACCGCCTTGTGCATTGACAGTAATGGGTACAGGAAGGAGGTAAGGGGAAAACACACAGGAAACCGATGATTAGGAGGAGATGTTACAGGTAGATGTAAATCTCACTCAGAATTACAGCAGGGAATTATGTTTATTTTTTGCAGATGCTCATTGGGTCTTGTACATCTTTGAGGTTGCATGAGGGTAGTCTACTTTTAATAATCATGCCACATGCTCAATGAAAAAGCATTCTTTCCATATGCGCTGCCTATCTGCACTAAGACGAATCTTTAATGTGTTTCCAGCCATAAGATAAAGTGAGATAAAATCCTGGCAGTTGTTAATACATCCTCATTAGAGAGCGAGGGCTTGCTGGCAGGGAAGGCTGGCTCTCCATTACAAGTTGTTGTTGTTGCTGGGTGTCCCTCCCCCCCCTTTTATTGTGGAAGCCTTCTGGTGACCAATCATCCTGTGGGCTATGGCAACCACGGGTTATTTCCTGCACTTCATGCATCTCAAAGCCCATGCTCTGCACCAGCGTGACAAGGATTTGCCAGTTTGCCAACTGCTTGAATTCACCAGGGCAAGGGGGAAAATATTCATCACGGCTTCATGCCCTCTTCCCATGAGGAACTGGTTTCCCAAGTAATATATTATTTGTGGATGTGCGTCAAAGACAGGGCTAGGTGGTATTTCAGTAAACCTTTGCTGCTACAGATCTAGGGAGAGTGGCGGTTTGCCTAGGCAGACCCAGGCAGGGCGATACCCACCACAAGACAGGTTGAAGCGGCACCATTAAGGGATATCAAATCATTTATTCATTGTAAATGGATGTACAAATGTACCAACATTTGTATGTTATCTTTCTGCCATCCTGAAATGTGAGGTGGCACATGTGAGGTCCCATCCATAGCTCAGTGGGAAAGCATTTTCATTTCATGCAGAAGGTTCTGGGTTCAAATCTCTAGCATCTCCCTGGCACGGCTGGGAATGTCTCCTGTTGAGAACCCTGAAGAGCACTGCCAATAGTGCAGGCAATACAGTGGTACCTCGGGTTACATATGCTTCAGGTTACATACGCTTCAGGTTACAGACTCCGCTAACCCAGAAATAGTGCTTCAGGTTAAGAACTTTGCTTCAGGATGAGAACAGAAATCGTTCTCCGGCGGCGCGGCAGCAGCAGGAGGCCCCATTAGCTAAAGTGGTGCTTCAGGTTAAGAACAGTTTCGGGTTAAGAACGGACCTCCGAACGAATTAAGTACTTAACCTGAGGTACCACTGTACTGTGCTAGATGGATCAATGTTTGGATGGGGGTATAAGGCAGTTCCCTATGTTCCTAACCCTGTTATGTACAAACTTGCAACACGTGGGGAAAAAATGTGTATAAACATAGACTTCCCATGGGCAAATTTAACAATATTTGGCCAGAGACCAAAATGGGTGCACCATTCCTTTGTAAGTGAGGCCACACACACACACACACACACACACACACACACACCCTATCTATCTTGACAGGCAAAAGACATGAGGACATCCCAACTGAGCAGAAGTGCTTGAGACAAGTGAGGGATATGGCCTGTTGAGAGTCCCAGGGGAAGGATGGAGAGGACAGGAGAGTCAGATTCAGCTCCCAGGCCTGGGGCTCCTCATGTGGGATGTCAGCATCCAAAATGCATGTGCAAAGGGTTAATGGCAAGAACTGTGTGGCAGTTGTGGCAATTGGTTCAGTTATGGCAGTTAGTTAACAGTCTTAACAATTACAGCAGCAGGCATGTTCTGTTGTGCTGCTGTCTGCCTCAGAGTTAGCCAATCTGTTGCCATAGTTTGATCTATGTCGGATGTATTAGCAATTTTAGAAACATCCACCGGCATTGTATATTTAATCTGCAACTGCAAGCACACTGAGCAAAAGTTATCCGTTATTTAAACTTTAAAAGAGTGTCTTGCGAAGGGGGTGGGGGAGAACTAATTAAAGGGTCAAACGACCCAAGGCTGACTTCCGCCTACTCTGCTAATGGGAACTAGAGTTTAATTCCAACACCTCAAACCGTGCTTTGGAATGCCATAGCATGGCACGATGTCCTTCACAGCGCATTAACAAGCAGTAATGTTCTGAGGAGGGCACCCCGGGGGTGGTCACCTCATGGGATAGAAAAGTTTTACGGCAGGCCCTGCTCATAGGTTTAAGACTGTTCCTTGACTCCAGGAGCTCCCACGTTGTGGCATGTTGCCTCACGGCTCCTAACCCTGATTTAAATGTTTGGCAAAGGTGCAGAGGATTTCAGATTTCAGCATAATCCTTTGGAGGTGCTTTGCCAGAGGCCACACAAAGGCAATGGGGCGAGCCGCTTTTTCTCTATTCTGCCACTCCCTCTCTCTTCCACACGCATTTCTCTCTCTCTCACTTCCACGCTCTATTTTCCTGCCACTTTCCCCCTCCCCTTTCCCCTTCCTTGCCACCCCCACGAAATCTGGCCGAGGGCCACACAAAATGAGACAGAGGGCCACAGGTTGCCCACCCCCTCAGGGCTATAACCAGCCCCGAGCTAGAGGTGGGGTGAAAATAAAAGCATCCTCATAGAAACTCTCAGTCCCATAAATCGCCAGGAGGTTTTTGGTTTTTGGACAAACAGTACCTTCTGCACATCCCAGTTGGTTCAGAACGTGGTGCTGATAACACCAAGGTTGCAGGTTCGATCCCCGTTTGGGACAGCTGCCTATTGCAGGGGGTTGGGCTACAGGATCCTCAGGGATCCAACTCTACGATTCTACCTGATCCTTCATTTGGGAAACCACAACACACATCTTCTCGTTCTCTTTAGCTCCACTTAGCTTCGCGCTGAGCACGTTAGCAATTGACACACTTGAAAGAACTTTAACTGAGCAGGCAGTATATTCTTAAGGCAAACGGCCCCCGGGGAGTATTCTTGCAAAGAGAGAGAGAGAGAGGTGCGGGGGGGGGGGGGGAGAAAAAAAAACCACCACCGGAGAGCTTAATATAAATATAAAGGGGAGGCGCTGTGCCTGCCCTATGCCTCCAGGGGGCGCGCGCGCGGGGTTTCTCCGCCTCCTTTTCAGCCCAGGCGCCCGCGCGCGCTCCAGAAGGCGGGCGTCTCTCGCTGCGCGGAGCTGCCTCTCCGCCCGCGCCCAGCCCAGCCCAGCCTCTGTCTCTCTCTCTCTCCCTTCTCCTCCTCAGTCAGAGGCGAGCGCAGCCCGAGAGCGCGGAGGGATGGAGCCCGGCTTCCTGGAGGGATGAAACTCCCGAGCGCCCCACCGGCTCCCTGAGCGCCCCGCTAGCTGCAAGCGAGGATTTGCCAAGAGCCCCTCCGTCCTGCGAGGGAGCGAGAAAGAGCCGGTTCGCGGAGCGCTCCATTCTTCCCAGATCCCTTGCTCAGGTAAGGCGGCTTCCCCTCGGCTGCTCCGCGTTGCATCCCACCCTCCCAAAAGGCATGCTGGCTAACTTTTTCTCTCCATCTCCAGCCGTTTCTGGGGTGTGTTTCTTTCTTTCTTTCTTTCTTTCTCTCCCTCCCAGACCCACGTTCCCACGTTACGCGGCCCCTGTCGCCGTGCGGAAGGACCCTCAGTCACGGGGGTCTCCCGGGGGAAGTTGGGGACCCCGGACTCTTGGGCAAAGAGCTGTGATTTCGAGTCCACGGGAAACAAAACGGTCCCTTTTTTTTCATAGAGTTGTCCAGTGGGGAAGGGACCCTGGGGGTCATCTAGTCCAACCCCCTGAAATGCAGGAATAGGCAGCTGTCCCGTGCGGGGATCGAACCTGCAACCTTGGTGTTAGCAGCAGCATGCTCTGGCCAGCTGAGCTATCGGAAGCTGGTTGTGCTCTGTTCGGGTTATTGAGGGGAAATAGGGCACTGATTGGGCTCCATTCGTCGGGATCCCTTTTATGTCTTTGCAAAGGGACCCCAGCCCAAGTTGGCGAGAGCATGAGTCTCTCTCCCCCCCAGCGCTGCCCTCACTGCATGGGCTCCCACAGCTACGGCAGACTCTTTGCCTTGCACTTATTTCCAATCTGGGTGAAGTTGAGAGAGGAAGCAGCCTTGTCGGTACTGGTTACTGGTATAAGTGTATGTATATATATATGTATCAGTTATTAAGTGTAAGGAATATCTTGAAAAACAATATTCTCTATAAAAAGAAAACCCCTCGATGGGCGTTTTGTTTCAAAACGTTAGATAATCATCTCCTGTACTGGTTTCTCTGTTTCAAAATCCTCGCACAGCTCCGTTCTCTCTCCCGGTTACTTTGGATATCTGTGGCAGCCCCCTAAGTTGTGGTGCTCCTTCCCCACGGAGGTGCACAGCTTCTGGCGAATGCTGAAAATGCACTTCTTAACCCTGGCTTTTGACACTTGAGGTGTAGAGTTTTAAAACCCACCTTATTTCTGCCATTGTAAATTGTTCTGAGCTGGGGTTTTTAATATTGTGTTTTAATGTTGTAACCCATGCCGGGACCTTAGGGTGAAAGGTGGATAATTGGTCATTATCAGTCTTCATCATCATCATACCCAGTTCACCAACAACTTCTCTTTTTTGGCTCAAAGTACCCACCGATGGACGTCATATCCCTGTTGAGTTTCAGAATCTGACACCTGGCATTGAAGCCTTCCTAACTCCCTTCAGCTGTGCTGTGCTCAGCAGTGATTTCTGATCATCTAGTGATGCTTCATATCTGAGCTGCAGTCCTGTGCTCCTTATTACCTAGGACTGAGCCTGAGCTGGGCTGCTTTCTGAGTAGGCATGCCTAACACCGCACTTTCATTTTCTGATGAGAAAGCCCAGGCTGAAGCCACCATTTACAAAAAGAATATACAGCATAACGTGTCAATAAGTATTTCCCCAGACCCAATATAACCCCAAGTGTTTACTGGCATGGCTTCTATTTGAATGTCTGGTTCCCTGGGCAGTGTAGGGCAATTTTTTGAGAGGCAAATGGGAGTTTGGTGCACAGGAGCAGTAACGGGAACTTGGGTGAGATCTGGGTTCAAATCTGTTGCTTCGTTGACTTCTTCCACCTTAAGTTTTACATGTGTGATGGGTTACCAGTGTTAATAAACAATAATATTGGGGCCGGTTCATAGATTATCTACCTAAAATACTTGCTGCGTTTGCGTAATAACCACAGGACAACCCAAAAGAAGCAACGAGTGTGTGTGCGTGAAAAAAAGATATATACTGTTGTTAGTGGTTTGGGGAAAACTTAAGGAGGGAGCATTTGTCACAAATAGTATCGGGAACATTGGCATTAATGGGAAACATCATTAGAAAGTAAGAAATAATAGCTTTTGGGAGACCTCTTTGGGAAAATACTGTGTTTTGAAAGGCGACTAACAAATCTACTAAATAAAAAGAGGACTGTAAAATTGCTCACATTTCTAGTGTTCCTGAGGCACATTTGCCCTCAGAGATAATTGGAACCTTGTCTTGACTAGTAGCATTTTTGTTGCTTTCAAATTGGCTTCTTTTTTGAAAACCTGGATTGGCTAGGATGTACGTTTGGATCCCCTCCCCCTTTCAACTTCTCTCCTGAATTTGTCTGTGATTCGGTAAGTGCTTCGCGCACCTTGATCCTAGGCATCTTTACTCAGAAATAAGTCCCACTGTGATCAATGGGACTTCCTTTCAAGTAAGTAGGCATAGGATTATAACCTGAATGAAAATGCCGTAAATGATTCTCTCTCCTTTCCTGAAGAGGGGGAAAGGATTCCAAAGCGAATTTCAGGGTCTCACCCTTCACCCCAATGTTTGGGGAGGGATATGGAGAATCTAAGCTCAGCTTTGCAGTGGTAGAGGTCCATTGGCTTCTGTTTGCCTGCAGAGAAGGAGATGGCCAGTAGTCCCACCCCGGAAAAAGACCTTTGGGCTTGAGTTGGTGTCAACAAGAAAGGATGCCCATAAACAGCTGTTCATTATTTTATTAAGATTCAATGTTCAGATTTCTTTTATTTTGGTTTTTTTTTTTTAGTGGGGTGGAGCGTTGTATTTTTGAACTGTATTAGTTGCATTTTTGAAAGCTGCAAGAGCTGTTTACCAAAATCAATAAAAGATACTGCCCTATAAACAGGGGAAGGGCTTATTCAGAATACCCCTTGATTGTTTTTGGGGTTTTTTGGTGCCTTGGAGGGTAAATGGTGTTCCTTGTGTTCAGTGCTGACACCACCTATCTATGCATTTGTCCCAAGTAACTAGAACTTTCAGACTGCATAAGGAAACTCTGAGTCAAATATATAATAAATATGCCACACTAAAGGCATCACCCACTTGACGCACAGTCAGAATGGTCAGAAGCAAAGCTTTGGGGTAGTGTAGATTAGGGCTTCCCAAACTTGGGTCTCCAGCTGTTTTTGGACTACAATTCCCACCATCCTTGACCACTGGTCCTGCTAGCTAGGGATGATGGGACTTGTAGTCCAAAAACAGCTGGAGACCCAACTTTGGGAAACCCTGGTGTAGATGCTTTGCTTGAGGATCTGGAGAGCGGACCAGGGATTTGCCTAATGCAAAAAGCTTGCAGGAACTTGAAAGAACAACCGTTTTATGGGATGTAGCATTCTTTGGAACTCATTGTCAGGGGATGTGGTAGCAACTGTCAAGAGTTGAAGCTGGTTTCAGAAACAAGGATGTTGTCCAATGTGATATGATTTTAGTCGTTTATGTGCCACCCATTAATGGGTGATTTATTTATTTATTTACTAAAATATGCTTGCAATCAATCAGAACCATCAATATGAAAAGCTAGAATTTCAGTAGAGCCCCCTGCCCCAGCAGAAAACCAGCACAAAGAAGCATAAGATAAATTAGAAACAACACCCAAAGCTATCAAACATGGGAAATAAAAATGTTCAAAGAAGTGAAGCGTACGGAGCCTCAATTATTAAAAAGCCTGTGCGTGTTTACTTAGGCGTACACGACTATATGCATGCAAAAGGCTGGTTAATGTGGGTGTGTAAGAAAAACGGTTCCATGCATTTTTGGCAGGCAGTGTGTGGTTCAGGTCCCTCAACCTACACTCGCTATCCTTGCAGCTGGATTTATTCTTAGTAGGTCTGCATAGGATTGTATTGTAAACCAGGTCACTTCACTGAAGCATCCCTTGTTAGCATGCCAGAGTTCTGTGGGTGCCCGGCTAGCATGCTAACACTGCATGCGTACTGGCATCTGAGAATCCTGGTTTAAAAGAGTTGCTGTGTGTATTGGAGATGGTGCACAGGTGTGATTTCCTTACGTGTTTGATGTTCTATTTGAATTGGACCAAAGTCCCGGGGGGCAGGGGGGCCTTGATAGGATTGCAACTTCAAGCACAGCTGTGAAAAATAGGAATATTTCCCCAATCCCCAAAGAGATTTATTTAGCATATGCCCCATTCATTTTAATGAATTTTGCATCTGAATAAGAAGCTTAGAGTTGCAGCTCAAGGTTGCCATTCTAAGTTCTTCAGCCACTTGCTAGAGTCAAACAGATTTTGC
Organism: Podarcis muralis; assembly: GCF_964188315.1. Lineage (NCBI taxonomy): Eukaryota > Metazoa > Chordata > Lepidosauria > Squamata > Lacertidae > Podarcis > Podarcis muralis. The sequence goes on along the minus strand of NC_135666.1, from coordinate 47,619,894 downwards.
ATTGGAGTAATAAATTTGGGAAGGGATGCAGGTGGCGCTGTGGGTTAAACCACAGAGCCTAGGACTTGCCGATCAGAAGGTCGGCGGTTCAAATCCCCGCAACAGGGTGAGTTCCCTGCTCCTGCCAACCTAGCAGTTCGAAAGCTCGTCAAAGTGCAAGTAGATAAATAGGTACCACTCTGGCGGGAAGGTAAACGACGTTTCCGTGCGCTGCTCTGGTTCGCCAGAAGTTGCTTAGTCATGCTGGTCACATGACCCGGAAGCTGTACGCCGGCTCCCTCGGCCAATAAAGCGAGATGAGTGCTGCAACCCCAGAGTTGGCCACGCCTGGACCTAATGGTCAGGGGTCCCTTTACCTTTACCTTAATAAGTTTGGCCTTGCCTCTTGGGGTTCTAATACTGAAATTCTAATGACACGTACTGAACGTGAAACACTGCAATGTGTGTGTGCTCAGGGGTGAGCCCCTCTAAGTTCCATTAAACTTACCCCATGGGCATTGCTTGGCACCGAAAAAGACTCGGGGAACACAGTCAATACACAAATTTCTCTCTAGGAATATTCAGAGGGCAGGTGACTGTTAGCAATCTTTGGCATCATGCTCGGCCACCTTGTGAGCAAAGTTTTTTTGTTTTAGAAAAAGTTTAAAGAGTAGGATGGGAGAAGAAGGGAAAGGAGACCCAGGGTCCAGTCCTGAGGTTTGGGCCCGCTCAACCATCCCAACAACTCCGCTGAACTTACTCCCAGGGTAGGATGTGTGTGTAGGATTGTAGTGCAACTCTGTTGAACGAAATAGGCTTTACTTCCACATAAGCCTGCGGCTTTCACTCTTTTGTCAGAGCTAGTTCCACTGAAATATGTGGAAGGTGATCCTATGCAGGCTCCTGTGGAAGTAAATCTTATTGCATCCACTGGTGCTATTTTGCAATCCTATATGCACTTATCTGGGAGTAAGCCCCATGAACTTATTTCCTTTTTAAAATAATTTTTATTAATTTTAACATATAAATTATAATACATACCACAAAACTTCACCACTTATACAATCTTTTTTTGGGGGGACTTCCATCAGCACCTCTGATGATCCCCCGTTTTAACCACTTCTTATGCATTTCTTAAATTCATCTTGCCTTTAATTATCTTAACTAATCATCCTCCCCTTTATCCATTTTTGCAATAGTTCCAATAATTCACCTCACAAAACTTCTTGCAAACCTACAAACGTAGTTTGATCATCACTATTACTTTTCAAATAGTCTGTAAATTTACACCAGTCTTCTGTGAATTTCTGGTCCCACAGATTTTGGATCTTTCCTGTTAGTTTGTCTAATTCTGCATAGTCTATTAATTTCATCCTTCGTTCTTCTTTCGTCGGTAATTCTTCTTGCTTCCATTTTTGTGCCAATAATATTCTTGCTGCCCCCATGAACTTATTTCCAACCAGTGTGCCAACAGTGGTGTATAAAGTCAGGCGCAAGTCTCTCTCTTGAGAAGGTATTTCCAAACATGGATAGTATCCACAGGGTGTGCCTTTAGTTTTCTTGTAGTTCTCTCAGTTGGGGATTGCCAATGTGGTGACCTCTGTGTTTTGTGGGCTGCAACTCTCATCATCCCTGAACCATTAGCTGTGCTGGTAGATCTGATGGGAGAGAAACATCTGGAAGACCACAGCTTGGTCACCCCTATTGTAATTCATCAGGAACTGACTGTGTCAGAGATGGGGTAGATCAGTTTTTGGACGGAGGCAATAAAGTTGTTGTTATCCTCTGATTCAGTCACATCCTTTTGTTGCTCGTTTGGTCCCATAGATCCTTGTTGGGTAAGGTGCTACCTCGTATTGGATCAGCCCCTGCTGATGGAGGATGATGTAAGCTTTTCAACTCTTCACTAGTTAGATTTGTTTCCTTTAGGAAGGAACACAGGAAGCTCCCTTTACCTGATCAGACCATTTGTCCATCTAGCTCAGTATTGTCTGACTGGCAGTAGCAGGTGATCTTTGCTGCCATCTACTACCCAATTCCTTTTCACTGGAGATACCAGCGAACACATGTTGTGCTCTGAGCTGCAATCTTTTTCTATAATGTAAACGTTGGAAAAATGGTAGAGCCCGGTTTCTCAAACCTGCCTGGTTATCTAAAGCTAAGGCTGTAATCCTAAACACACTAGTAGTAAGCACCAGTGAAACAAAGTGAGCTTGTAGTAAGCAAGCTTCCGATCAGAATGCAAAAAGGATTACTTTCACGCATTACATGTGCACTGCTGGGTTTTTCTAATCATTGTGAAGGCAGCTGAAGGGGTGAACTGCCTTAACTGAAGAGCACTGGGTTCAGCACTAAGCTGAGGGGATGCAAAATAATAATAATAATAATAATAATAATAATAATAATAATAATAATAATGCCTTTTTTATACAGGTGCCTACAGAGAATAGCCATAAAAAGCAACGGTGCCAAAAGGAATTATTGTGGAAATGAGAAATATTGAGAGGGGGGAACCAGATTTTGTCCTCACTCAGGGTGCCATATTACCAAAATCTGGCCCTGCTGGGTTTATGGTGATGTGCAAGTTTTACCTGAGATGGTCAGTGCTACTCCTGCATGCAGCCTCGGGAAGGAAGGAAGGAAGTTTCCCATTACATGCAGTCCAAGAACTGCAATTGAAACCTTCTGATCATCCAGGATTTGGAAACCATTAACAATAGTTCCTGGTTAAAGAACCAACAGCTCATCCAGTAAACAGGGCTGTAACTCAGTGATAGAGCATCTGCATTAGGTCCCAGGCATCTCTAAGTCGGACCAGGGAAGACTCCTTGTCTGGAACCCTGGAGAGCTGCTGTACTTCAGTGTCGACTATACCAAGCTAGATGGACCAACAGTCTGATTTTGTATAAGCATCTTCTGCAGCATCTTGATCTCACAGTGACCAACCGCATGGCTTTGGGAAGCCTGCAAGTTTGCACCTACTGGGAACTATAGTTAACTGACTTCCTGAGTTGTTTTTCTGCTTATGCAAAGGGAAGAACAAAGCCGTTTGCACAAAGCTTCCACTTATCCTGGCTTACTAATCAGGAATTTAATCATGCACATTTGGCAAAAAATATCAATTAGCAATCTACAGTTATGTTAAATAAATGTCCCTGTTTGTAATTGACAGCTGGCCCTTCCGTAGCTGTCAACTTTCCCCTTTTCTTGCAAGGAATCCTATTCGGAATAAGGAAATTTCCCTTTAAAAAAGGGAAACATTGACAGCTATGGGCCCTTCATCTCCTTTTCAGGTATATTGGTGCAATCCAATTACATGACTTGCTTGATTCTTCTCTTGTCTCTGTTCCTTATCTTGTTTCCACCTTCCTTTAATTTTTCTCTCTGGCAACTTCTTCCAGTGTCGTCACTTAGGCACGGTAAAGTGAGCTATTGGCAGCCTCTAGTTCCAGAAACAGAGTTTCCTTTTAAACAGTCAATTTTATGTTGATTAAAATTAGCTTTGCCTTCCAGTTTTTCTGCATATGTGATCCTTCATGATTAGTTCCACATTTGCTTGGGGGCCGTGTAAACATAAACATACAGCTAGACAATGTGGCGATTTTGCTATTTTTTCTCCAAGAAATGTTTAAACCCTCTGATTAATTTTAGACATGGTAGATAAAACAAAATACGAGTTCACGGTGCTCTTTTTAAAGCCTGTCTTGTGATTTTGCGCAGCTTTGATGAGACTGCCTCAAAATAATTCATATCCATTATTTTCCATTGGTGAACTGGGGCTAGTCTGGGCACTTGGTTAATCTTTATAAGGTACATTTGATATTAAAACCTACTGGGAGCACAGCCTGTATACGGATCCTAGGATTGCAATTTCTCATTTGCTATGTACCTGGCTTTAAACCTGATTAAATAACTTTGTGTTAGAGCATCTCTTTTTGAGATGCCCCGCTAAATTATTGCAGAAAAGTTGAAGTCATTGTAGGGGGTTATGTTTTTAAAGTCTAGAGCCTACTAACTGGTGGCATGAATGTAGCAGAACCTTTGCCATCTCATAGAAGTAATACATCTGCTTGCTCAGGAAAGGGTCAGTGTAGACAATACCATGCTTGATAGATGATTGGTCTACCTTGGTATAAGACTGCTTCTTATGTTCCTATGACTTGGATTCTCAGATAAATAAATTTAAGGAAGTTCATTTATGGAAGGAAAGTTTTCTGTTTCCTCCTCCCCTGTTGCCTGTCCCACATAGCTCAGAAGGGCCCCTTAATTATACAGAGATGCTTTTCAGGGGGTTGTAGCAGAGAAGACAGGAAAGTTTCCTTCTGAAAACTTCTTTAAGGGCTAATCCAGCCTTCCTTTTGCACCATGCAGTCATACCTCAGGTTAAAGTAGCTTCGGGTTGAGTGTTTTCAGGTTACGCTCCGCGGCGACCCGGAAGTAATGGAACGTGTTACTTCTGGGTTTCGCCGCTCACGCATGCGCAGATGCTCAAAATAACGTCACGTGCATGCGTGGAAGCAGCGAATTGCGGCATACGCAGATGCAGGTTGTGTTCGCTTCAGGATGCAAACGGGGCTCCGGAACAGATCCTGTTCACATCCAGAGGTACCACTGTACGTCCTTTTTGCACCACATTTTCCTGCTGAATCAAAGCAAATGGCAATCTGCAGAAAACTCAATTGTCAGTTGCTCCAGTTCAGCAGGAAACTGTGGGTTTCCCCAAGGAAAGCACTGTGACAAAAACAGCAACAACAACCCCAAATGCTCAGTCACAGAGCTTTAAAGCTCAGACCTGTGCCTAGAAATGTGGTGCCAGAGGCAATCTGGATGAGCTCTAAGTTTCCTTAGGCTCCAACCTATTGATCCTGATTGAAAATGTATGCTGAACACATTATAGCAATGGGAACTTTGAAATCAATGGAACTATTTCCACACAGTGGCCACAATCTAAATGCAAGTTGATGTTCAAGTCCAGTGAATGCAGTACATGTAACCATGCATTACTTGGTGTTCGATCATGGTCAACTTGTTTAGGGCTGGAGCGTCAGATGTACAGCCAAAGTAGACAATACCTACTGATAGATCTGTTGCTCTTTTAGATGCAATTAGAAGTGCACATCACTATCGCCTTCCATGTCTCTGGTTTGATCTTTCTCCCCGATTTTCAATATGCCCTCCCCCCACCATTGTTTAGTCTTAAATTAGAAAAGGGGAAAAGTATAGGAATTCAATGAAGCAAATATTAAGACCTTTGTCTGGGGCTCTTTGGAACACATTTAAAGTTCATCTCAGAAGCATTGGATTATATGGGAGATTGGTTAGAGACTATTGGTAAGGCGTTTTCTTAAGGTTGCAATCCAGAACACATTTGCTAGAATTACACAATGCAATCATATGCATGTCTATTCAGAGGTGAGTCCCATTATGTTCATACTCCCGGGTTAGATAGTATAGGATTAGTGATGTATGAACAATCTGGCATTTTGCATTCTGCTACAATGGATTTAATTTGCGCAAGTCTTTATTCCACTTCATAATCCACAAATGTGGAAATATGTTCTTTTTCATATATCATAGCACACAATAGATATGCATATCTCAGCCACATCAGCATATACTTATATATCAGTAATTTTCCTGAGTGTTCTCTTTCAAAGTTAGTGAATTTCCAGTCTTTTGTAGGAAAAAACCAATTGAGAGCCTTATGGTAACTTAAAGACAAAGTTAATGAACAGACTAACAGTTCATTATAAAGCAGTCTATGGTTGTAATTTCAACCGTATCTACTCTGAAGTAAGTTCTTTTCAGTTCAATGGAACTTACTTCCAGGTAAGTGTGGTTAGGATTGCAGCCTATCCCACTCACTTAACCAGACGCATCCTGAGATCTACAGGTAAAAGGTGGTATAAAAATTTAATAAATAATAATATTTTAAATTGCGACATTTCCTTACAAAAATTTGAGATTTTTTTAATTTCATACTTAAAATGGTCATGTACATGTGTCTGGTGAAACATCACACTGGGAGTAATTTATGTTTTAGGTATTTGTAGTAATCCTGATTTGTTGATTGACAGTTTTAAATCTTTTTTCATGCCCGTGTATTCCTGCCATGTGAAAAAGACCCACAGTAGATGGCATGTTCTGTTGGTTTTTTAATTCAATTGGGATGTGACTGGAAGGATGACAAGGACACTTGTAAAGCCAAAAATTCAAAGATTATGGGGATGGTTTAATGGTCAAAAATTCCAAATAATAATAATAATAATAATAATAATAATAATAATAATAATAATAATTTATTTATACTCCGCCCATCTGGCTGGGTTTCCCCATCCACTCTGGGTGGCTTCCAACTGAATATTAAAAACAATACAGCATTAGACATTAAAAACTTCCCTAAAGAGGGCTGCCTTCAGTTGTCTTTTAAAAGTAAAATAGTTGTTTATTGCCTTGACATCTGCTGGGAGGGCGTTCCACAGGGCAGGTGCCACTACCGAGAAGGCCCTCTGTCTGGTTCCCTGTAACCTCACTTCTCGCAATGAGGGAACCGCCAGAAGGCCCTCGGCGCTGGACCTCAGTGTCCGGGCTGAACGATGGGGGTGGAGACGCTCCTTCAGGTATACAGGTCCGAGGCCGTTTAGGGCTTTAAAGGTCAGCACCAACACTTTGAATTGTGCTCAGAAAATGGACTGGCTGTTGAGTATTTCAACACTGAGCTATCGTGTGATATAAAAGCCACTTCTGGAAGCCAAACAGAATAAAACACAGGTGTAGTTTCCATTTTATTTGCTTCCAGAAAAAAATCAGTGTGCAAACCTGGACACCCAGAAAATCATGTTTTGTGTAGGGGTGTCCACTGGTCAAGATCCTGCAGGGTGCAGGTAATGTTCCACAAGCACCACTCCATTTCCAGGATTGCCTCTACCCCTTCACAGCTGTTCTGCAGGGTCCAGGTGATCCTGCAGAGACGGGGCGAGGCTCAGCAAGTGGCTTTCGTAAAAGAATGCTGCTTGCGGAGCATCAGACACACCTCTGGATTGGCTGCTCAGTTTTAAGGAAAGCTGCAGAATGGACCTCTGCTCAACAGCTGTTGAACGGAGGCAGAGTTTCCACTGCAGTACCTGCTGGCGTGGATGGAATTTTGCACGCCGTGGCAGCACATAGGTACTGCAGTGTGAAAGGAGCTTTAGAAATCGGAGCAGAAAGGCTGCTGTTATAATTGGTAAAGCTGACATGATAAATGCCATGTCTGAATGCAGCCTCAGCTAGTTCCAAAAGTTGCTCATGAACTCCACTCTAGCCTCCATTCATGGAAGCCAGAGGCAAAATTCAGGGACACAGTAGAAACTTTGAAAGAGGATGAAAAGCAGGACCAGTGTCTTGGATGTGTGTGTGTAAGGCTGGAGAGGGAGTCTGGTCTTAGGAAAGTCCGGGGGGTTGGGGAACTGACAGAGAGGCTTGGGGGGATATTTCTCCACTCTGAAATACAGATTTGTATTATTTGTATTATTGTACAAATTATTTTACTAATTATTGTACTAATAATTTGTATTATTGTACTAAGACTTTATTGGGATCACCTATTATGTTGTTTTTTAAAAATGTGGGGTGTGTGTGTATGTGTGTTTTAATGTTCTGGGAACTGCTTCAGTTTTAATAAATAAATCTGAAGTGGCATAGGCTCGGTTCCTTTCAAAACTGTGGGGAAATATCCAGGTTTTCTACCTGAGTTTGCCAGATATGTATTGAAAAGGAGGAGCATTAGAAATTCCCCCCACCCTGGTTATTTAAGTAGAACAAGTTCAGTAAGTGTCCTTCTACGACATTGGTTTGATGTTTTCTGGGATGGTCGCAAAAATAGTTTCCTGTGCATGCCCAGGTGGAATATAGGCATAGAAGGCTAACACAGACACTTGCTGGTGAAGCTTCTGCTATCAGTGATGAAGGGAGTATCTGAAAAAAAAACGTAAAAACAAAACAGTCTTGTCTAGTCTTTGATTGAAAGGTTGCTTTAAATTCTGAGCAGCTTATGGAACCTGTGGGATAGAAAATGAAATTCATTTCATGTTTCTTTTTCCAATGGCTAGAAGGTGCAGCGGGCGCGAATACTGTACAGTGGTACCTCGGGTTACATATGCTTCAGGTTACATACGCTTCAGGTTACAGACTCCGCTAACCCAGAAATAGTGCTTCAGGTTAAGAACTTTCCTTCAGGATGAGAACAGAGCAGCAGGAGGCCCCATTAGCTAAAGTGGTGCTTCAGGTTAAGAACAGTTTCAGGTTAAGTACAGACCTCCGGAACAAATTAAGTACTTAACCCAAGGCACCACTGTACTCTAAACTAACTTGACTTTAAACTAGCTCTAGATATCATGTGTGTAGTGCTCCCCACCCGCATTCCAATCCAAAGAGCAAAACAGTTAGTGGCAGCGTAGCAGAGATAGCCTCCAAGTTGTTGTTAACTACAACTCCCATCAACCCTGGCCATTGCCTATGCTGGCATGGCTGATGGGAGCTGGAGTCCAGTAAGATCTGAGAAGCCCCACAGTGGGTAGTCCTGCACTTTAGTCTATTAAAACAAAAAAAATTCCTTCCAGTAGCACCTTAAAGACCAACTAAGTTAGTTCTTGGTATGAGCTTTCGTGTGCATGCACACTTCTTCAGATACACATGTATCTGAAGAAGTGTGTATCTGAAGAAGTGTGCATGCACACGAAAGCTCATACCAAGAACTAACTTAGTTGGTCTTTAAGGTGCTACTGGAAGGAATTTTTTTTGTTTTGACTATGGCAGACCAACACGGCTACCCATCTGTAATTTAGTCTATTAATGCAGTGTTTCCCAACCTTGGGCCTCCAGCTGTTTTTGAACTACAATTCCCATCATCCCTGACCACTGGTCTTGCTAGCTAGGGATGATGGGAGTTGTAGTCCAAAAACAGCTGGAGGCCCAAGGTTGGGAAACACTGTATTAATGAACTTCTGCTTTGATATGGCACAGGACAGGAAGTATCTCAGAAAGTGACAAATAGAGGCTATTTAAAAAGGACTCTACCCTTGGATTGAATGGGTTAGCTGCCTCTACCAGAAGATGCTGCTACTGGTGGTGTGCCTAGAGCAGGCATAGGCAAACTCAGCCCTCCAGATGTTTTGCGACTACAACTCCCATCATCCCTAGCTAACAGGACCAGTGGTCAGGGATGATGGGAGTTGTAGTCCCAAAACATCTGGAGGGCCGAGTTTGCCTATGCCTGGCCTAGAGCAGCAGTGAACTGTTAGCAAACAGACCAGCATGCCATTTGGCTTGCCCTGTGCCACCTACTGTACCTTAGCTCTTAGATGAGGTGGAGGTCATTGTCTTGTGGCTGCGTTGAAGTAAGAGTCAACTGCAAGCCGTATGTGGGACAACAACGACAACAACAACCATATGACTTTCTGAAGGCAGCCCTGTATCAGGAAGTTTTTAATGTTTGATGTTTTGCTATGCTGTAAGCCGCCCAGAGTGGCTGGGGAAACCCAACCAGATGGATGAGATATTATTATTATTATTATTACTATTATTATTATTAATAATAATAATAATAATTTGTTAATTAAATGTGGAATTTTGCAAAAGGAGAAGGGCACCATTTTGTTCTCCTAATCAAGCAGTGAAATGCATTGGGTAGGGAGCCTTAAGTTTAGTTGCTCACATCATTTTGCAATTAAAAATAAATAAATAAAAGTCCTCATGAAAATTCACCAGAGAATTTCTCCTAAAAGGCACCTTTTTTTTTTTTTTGGCAAAACAATTTCCCCAAAAAGAATGCTCTTTTCACTCTGTGCATATATGTGCACATTTTACCACCCTAAACACATTTTTTTTGACATGTTCCTTGGCTAGGGAACTGTGTTGCAGAATTTGGACAACAGCAGGTTTTGAAAGATGGCTGCTTTTGGTTGTTTGGGAAAGTGTGAATTAGGTCAGATTGCCTTTAGACGTCATATTGAGCTCCTTAGAGGGAAAAATCAATCAATCAATCAATCAATCAATCAATTGTGTGACATCACATATGGCCTCATGTTTGGGGAGAACAACCTTACAGGGTGAATCTGAACCTTTGGTGGGCTAAATTCAGCTGGCAGTCCTTTTTCTCCTCCTTGCCATCCCACCAGAGTATGGGCTTATATGGAAAAATTCCAGCATGAGTTAGGTTGTAGTACATACAGGGTCACAGCTGGTCACTTGTGGCTTTGGGTGCTTGTTGTGGCTGTTCCTCCAGTCTGCATAAAATGACAGTAATAATAATAATTTATTACTTATACCCCGCCCATCTGGCTGGGCCTCCCCAGCCACTCTGGGCAGCTTCCAACAGGATTTTAAAGGTAAAGGTAAAGGTACCCCTGACAGTTAAGTCCAGTCGCGAACGACTCTAGGGTTGCGGCGCTCATCTCGCTCTATAGGCCAAGGGAGCCGGCATTTGTCCGCAGACAGCTTCCAGGTCATGTGGCCAGCATGACTAAGCCGCTTCTGGTGAACCAGAGCGGCACATGAAAACGCTGTTTACCTTCCTACCGGAGCGGTACCTATTTATCTACTTGCACTTTGATGTGCTTTCGAACTGCTAGGTGGGCAGGAGCTGGGACCGTACAACAGGAGCTCGCCCTGTTGCCGGGATTCGAACTGCTGACCTTCCGATCGGCAAGCCCTAGGCTCAGTGGTTTAGACCACAGCGCCACCTGCGTCCCAACAGGATATTAAAAACACAATAAAACATCACACATTAAAAACTTCCCTAAACAGGGCTGCCTTCAGATATCTTCTAAATGTCAGATAGTTGTTTATTTCCTTGATATCTGATGGGAGGGCGTTCCACAGGGTGGGCTCTCTGCCTGGTTCTCTGTAGCTTCACAGTGAGGGAACCGCCAGAAGGCCCTCGGCGCTGGACCTCAGTGTCCGGGCTGAACAATGGCAGTGGAAACACTCCTTCAGGTATATACTTGGCCGAGGCTGTTTAGGGCTTTAACAGCTGAAGGCAGCCAAAACTTTAAAAAGCAATTTCTAAGTTTCTGTGCATGGGCGAGGGATAAGATTATGTGGCTGATGTGGGAATCAGATTATTAATTTTAAATATGCATAGCATAGCTGATGTGACCGTCATGAATGCAGTTTGGGGGATGATTAATAGTGGGGCCTGTAACCAAGACTACCGAACTTGACCTCGTGACTCCTCCATCAAGCAGGCTTTCAAATGAGCAGTGAAACCTATATTTATCTCATATCTTTTAAGAACATAGCACTTTTTTCAGTGTTGTTCTCAAGGCGTTGTCTTCAAGGAAGGAAATGCAACAGCCAGCCTCTCATGGTGAGAGACCCAAACAAAATTCCCCCAGAAATCCAGTTTCCCCTTCCCCATAATTTAGAAAGGAACCGTGTTCTGTGGAGTTATAATAGGTTCTTTCTTCCCACCCATGACCACCCAATGGCAGTTCAGGGCCTGCAACAGGGGCATGGCTTAAGACACTTTGGACCTGGGTGTCTGAAGCCTTATCTGCTCCTCTATGAACCTGCTATGGTCTTCTGAAGTCGTCTGGGTACCCTGCCTTCTGAAGCGAGGTAGACAGTGGCTGGAAAAAAGCCTCCACAACTACGTAAGGCTGTGTCTACTGTTAAACAGACTGAAATGGCCCCCTTAGGCAGTTGATTTTGGGTGTTGTGAAAGGGAACATTTTCATAAGGACATAGGAAGAGCTCACTTTCCCCTCCTGCCGTTTCCAGCAACTGGCGTTCAGAGGCATACTCTGCTTCAGTTGGTAAAAATAACTTGGCTGGACTTAGTTTCTATGGAAAAAAAGGAATAGGGAAACTATGGAGAAACTCAGACTTGCTGCTCTGCCCCAGGAAGCCTTGGGTTGGCTGGCTGTGCTTGGCATCACCCCTCGTGTCCTTTTGATGCCAGGTGAAGCGTCCACAGGCCATTAGATTGCATTGATTACAAGTGGATTTTTTCAAGCGCGCCAAAGGGATTGGTGGCTTTACCAGGTGAATGTCTGCCCATCACATGCAGACTAATGCAGCCCTGTTGGGAAAGCAAGTTTCCCATTGAATGCCACTGTCATTCAGCATAATGAAAGAGGAGGAAAATTCAAACATGCATCTAACTTAATGAGGCAAATTGAAGTTGCATGTATTTCAATCCCAGGCTATTAATTTACAGCTCTGGAGAAAGCAGAGCATGCCGCTTCTTTCAACAATGTTTCAGTGGCAGAAAAAGCTTCATTTTCTTTCAGTGTTCTGGAGTCTATCCTAGAGAAAAACCATGGAACACGCTATAATATTTTTTTGGAATATGTTGTTAGTTCTCTTTAGGCACCCTCTTAAAGCTGTAGCAGTCTCGATGAAACAGAGTCAAGGTTTGGGATATAGCTAGCTAGCTAGCTAGATAGATAGATAGATAGATACAGTGCTGAGTATTCACTTTAAATACTGGGGTGTGCATTTATTTTCAAGATAGTTCAAGAGGAGGTGAGAGGCTGGCTGCTGCTATTTGAGTGTCAGGACACTAGGGGGCACTGGAGTACAAGCTGAAGCTCAGTACTTAGAAAGTACAGAGCAAATTATATATATGAGTGGGAATTGTGTGTGTGTGTGTGTGTGTGTGTTTGTGTGTTTGTGTGTGTGCATGGGCGCAAATAGAATAGGGTTGGGTTGGGTTGGGTTGGGTTGTTGTCCCTCGATTCCAACTCTGAGATAAGTTGGACACTGTTCTCCAGTTGCAGAGGCTGCAGTCCCCTGCTAAACTGCACCCAATGCTATTTAGAACACACCCTTTTCTTTTATTAATCCAGAATATGCCCATACTGTTAAAGAGTAGGAATGCCTTCCACCAAGACACAGCACTCATAAGCGTGGTCTGTAGGAAATGGCAAGGAAATCTATCCTCTTCCTACTTTTTAATCATCCTGATTGGGAAAATTGGGCCAGGGTCAACCTTGCCCAACATTCATCAATGGGATATTTGTGTGTGTGTGTGTGTGTGTGTGTGTGTGTGTGTGTGTGTGTGTGTATAAAATCATGTTCTTCTAAAAGAGAGGAGCCAGAAGAGAGCCAGGCTGTTCTTCCAATGATTTCCTCCTAGGTCTCAATCTCACTCTTTCTGTATTCCCAGTCCAAGAAAATTATTAATTATGGTTTTTCCCCTGCCTGGTCTCCAGTGAGATTAAGGCAGTGTACATGGTTCTCAAATATGCATATAACACCACATTATGCTTATTCCACACTTGTAAGGAATTGATTTCTCATTGTGGCAGAACCTACACTCTGCCCATGCACCTTCACTGTATCATTTTTCCCACCTGTTAAAATTTTTGGTTAGGCAAACCTTCCCAGAAACATAAAGCTGGCATGCATTTTAACATGTAACAGTATTTTATAATGTCTGGATGCCGCTTTATATTGTTAGACCAGCTTGTTTTTACCTACTGACCTTTATCAATAGCTTTAATGTATATTTTATGTGAGACGTTTATAGAGATTTGTACGGTTCTCATACGTAGGCACAGGGCTGGTGGGTGTGGCTTGGCTCAGGCGGCCTCTTGAGCCAAATGGGGAGGCCTCTCAGGTCTAATTTATTGGCAGATTCTCCACTCCAGCAACAAAAAGCTGGCAAGGGCTGCACAGAGCGATCCAAAGTGTTTTTAAAATAAGATGCTTGTAACAGAGAGAAGAAGACAGTGAAGGTGATAAAGCTGCATTGCTGTAGAGTTGCAAAAGTAGGCTGCTATTGAACATCCTGAGTCAATTGCTTCGCTCTCCCTACCTGAGTCTTCGCAGCAATCTTTGAATAATGTTTGTCCCTTACGTTTCATCCAGCACACTTACTATAATATGCAATAGCACTTCACTCGATCTGACTGAGACCCGAACTGAATTGGGCATTTTCAGAGGAACTAGGGTGCTGGACAAGCCATGGATTGATCCAGGGTTGGACTGGATCCATGGCTCTCACGAGGTGGAACATCAGGCAGGAAGGAGAGGCAGGCACCGGGCAGGAAACTTGTCAGAAGGTCAAGACAGACCCTGACCACTTGCTGTGTCTTCCTGGGAGAAGGTAGGAGCCCATGACCTGCCTTGCCCTGCCCGACTGATGCCTGTCCCTGAAGCAGTACCACCCAGGATTTAATGACTCCATCAGCAGATGCATCAATCCTTCATGCTGCAAAGGGAAGCCACTTGCAAAGGAGCACAGGGCAGGATCAGTGCCTCCAAGAAACAGCTATTACTCACAAATAAGCAGGCCTCGGTCCTGTATACCTGAAGGAGCGTCTCCACCCCCATCGTTCAGCCCGGACACTGAGATCCAGCGCCGAGGGCCTTCTGGCGGTTCCCTCATTGCAAGAAGTAAGGTTACAGGGAATCAGACAGAGGGCCTTCTCGGTAGTGGCGCTTGCCCTGTGGAACGCCCTCCCAGCAGATGTCAAGGCAATAAACAACTATTTTACTTTTAAAAGACAACTGAAGGCAGCCCTCTTTAGGGAAGTTTTTAATGTCTGATGCTGTACTGTTTTTAATATTCAGTTGGAAGCCGCCCAGAGTGGCTGGGGAGACCCAGCCAGATGGGCGGGGTATAAATAATAAATTATTATTATTATATTATTACTATTCAGCAGAGGTGCGGATCCTGCACAGTGCAGGGTTCTCCTTTGCAAGCAGCTTCCCGGAGAATCCTGCTTATTTGTGAGTAAGCCTCATTGAACATGGTGGGATTTACTTGTGAGAAGCATGATTGCACTATTAGCATATTAAAATATTTTATGTCAATAAGTAGCTCTAAGATATCTGGGGCTTGATTTACCTTCGGTTGCAACCATAATCAGATGTTGCTGGAATTAGCAAGGAGAGGGGCGGGGCGGGGGGGGGGGCGGGGGGTAGCCCTGGCGAATAAAATGTAGCTCTATTTTGATATAACAAAAATTAACTGCAAATCTCTAGCTAGCAAGATCTAAAATCATGCCAGACAGCTGTGCCTTGTTGGGTCTGCTGTTAATTACTTTCCCAAACTGCTGTTTATCATCCGTGTGTTTGACAGTTGATGAGTGTCTAGACATGCATGTGTGCGCATGGGCTCCAGATGTTCACTTTTGGTATGGATTTGCCCTCTGTACATTATGTGCTCCAGCAAGTGTTCAGCAGATGTTTTGAGGGTTTCATTAAGTTTAATGAATACATGGGATGATTTAAGATGATTTAAGATTATGAAAGGCATGCCAACCAAGCAGTTTTGGATTTGCATTATCCAAGAGGAGGGATAGAGAGTTCTTTGTACAGTGGTACCTTGGGTTACAGACGCTTCAGGTTACAGACGCTTCAGGTTACAGACTCCGCTAACCCAGAAATATACCTCGGGTTAAGAACTTTGTTTCAGGATGAGAACAGAAATCGTGCAGCGGTGGCGTGGTGGCAGCGGGAGGCCCCATTAGCTAAAGTGGTGCTTCAGGTTAAGAACAGTTTCAGGTTAAGAATGGACCTCCGGAATGAATTAAGTACTTAACCCGAGGTACCACTGTAATATGAAACATGCCTTTTTAAGGATGAAGGAAAGCCAGGGTTCACCCCTTGGTCTCACCCGGATGACTCTACACCACAGTGCTATGCACAGTTGCACATAAGTACCTGGGCACAGCTCTTTCTCTCTCTAAATTGCCAAGTGGTGTATAATAAGTCTGATTGTTGTGTGAAGCACAACTGAAATGAATAAACCAATCAAAACTCACATACATAAAGCCATTATTAAAAACAAGAATACAATTAATGGAACATTTAAAATGGGTGTAGCTCAAGTAACCTTGAGGGTAACTTAGATTAGGCTACTGCTCTGCATTGTATGGGGGGGGCTGCCTTTGTAGACTTTGCTTAGTAATGTGACAGCTAAGTGACTTACTAGCACTGGTTACACAGAAAAAAAGGGAAAGGTAGGGATGTGGGTGGCGCTGTGGTCTAAACCACTGAGCCTCTTGGGCCTGCCAATCAGAAGGTTGGCAGTTTGGATCCCTGCGACGGGGTGAGCTCCCGTTGCTCTGTCCTCCCGTTGCCTCTGTCAAACCTAGCAGTTTGAAAGCATGGCAGTGCAAGTAAATAAATAAATAGGTACCACTGTGGCAGGAAGATAAATGGCGTTTCCATGCGCTCTGGCTTCCGTCACAGTGTTCTGTTATGCCAGAAGTGGTTTAGTCATGCTAGCCACATGACCTGGAAAACTGCCTGTGGACAAATGCCGGCTCCCTCAGCCTGAAAGCGAGATGAGCGCCGCAACCCCATAGTTGCCTTTGACTGGACTTAACCGTCCAGGGGTCCTTTACCTGTTTTACCTTTATACAGAGCCCATTGCATCAGTTCTTACACAATCTTTTTCTGAAATTGCTTTGTAACGCGAATATAAAGTTGACACTATTCAGAATGCTCATTTGAATTGGGCTAAACATCCTGTAGAGTACATAACCAGCAATATGGAAACCCCGCTGAGATACTATCATATTTTCTTTTTCTGCCCCTAATTGCTGCCTGGGTTAAACAGATCCTGGTTGAAGCAACAATTGAAAAGAATCAAATGAAAAAACAAGGTGTGTTTGTATTGGAAACATGTTACCTTGTGAAATGCAGTTTATAATTTTAAAATTAGATTCTGGAATTGCATCTGTTTTGAACGTTGCACTCTAATGAATGGCAGGCTTAAAGGGGTGAGTGGGCAGGCAAAATATAGCAGGTGTGGGGCACAGCATTTTGGAAGGCTTTGCTGCGATGATCCTTTCCCAACGTTTCATGCCAATATGGCAAATCTAATTAGAAGGGATGTATTTCAGTTCAGCTGAATAGGAGACTCAAGCTTGTACTTGTGTTTTTCATGCTGGAATCAATGAAACTCAAGCCTTGTTCAAGAGGAGTGGGGTGGGGGCACCCTTACTAGCCCTGCCCCCACAAGCTTCGCCTGGCCACCTTTGCATGCTGAACTGGAAGAGGGGGGAATCTTTGCATGTTCACCGAAATGTGCTTAGAATCTTCTGTGCCGGTCAGTAATCACACAGTTCAAAGGTGGAGTTAACTATTTGTTAGCAAAAACACGATCTCCACAGACTTGGTTGAGTGTTGGGCCTAATGAACAGACCAGACCCCCCCCCCCAGTAGGCCTTACCCCATGAAACCAGTTGCCCCTGTTTCCTCAAATCCTCTCCTATCCAGGGCTTCTTGCAAGCAATCGGAGACTGCTCCTTCTTCAGTCTGTTGCTGCTCCACCCTTTTCAGCCCTCTTCTGGTTCTAGGAGACCAGGGGGAAGGGAGCTTGTTATAGCAGGAGAAGGAGACACCCGTGACTCTTCACCAGCCTGACTCCTCTGCCTCTTGGCCTCGCACTCGCCTGCTTCAGCTTCTGCCACTGATTTTGCACTTCTCTCTGCCACAGACTCTCCCAGCTCACTAAGCCCTGTTACCTTCAGCTTCTCACACCTCCTCCTCCCAGTCATCTCTGAACACTCATTGTCGTCCCACCATTCCCCAGACTCCGAGCCTTCTTCCCTTAGGGGGTTCCCCAGCTGGTTCCTCGCACCATTTTGATACATCAAACCAGTCCATGGCATGCTAGTAGCCTGTGCAGTGCACAGGGCATCACTATGAGGAGCAGAGCTAGCTCCACACATTCCTGCTTGTTCCTTCAGGTGCTAGAATTTGTCTTGATTATGCCATAACGATACAGGCAGGGCTTTGTGTGTGTTTGTGACAGTACTCACTGGTAGAAGGTACTGATGCCTCTTTTCTTTGCTGCCCATGGCAGCCATTTTCTGGAGTTTCCCACGGCACTACCATGCTGTATTGCAAGCCCTGCTTCTTCACTGTTTCTGTTGGGCTGCTTAAGGAGTAACCAATGTAGTGTCCAACATACGTTGTTAGACCACAGCTTCCATCATCCCTGGCCACTGGCGAGCACATTGTGTGGCATGTGCATGTCGCAACAGGATTTTGAGAGGGCCTGGCCCCCTCCTTGGAAATTGGGGGGGAGGGTTTGCCCTCCCGATGGCACCCATGTATCCAGGGCTTTATAAAAGTAAAAACAACAGGTTGCCCATCTGTGGTTTAGCTGTTTACATTAACAGTAGTTCAGATTTAATAAAAAGTAATCGTATCAAATCAAATAGCTCTGTGTAAAAGGATTTGAAAGAACGGGATAATGAATTTGTCATGGCTTCTGTCATGAGAATACAAGCAGTGAGAATCATCGTTCATTCTACAATGTTTTACTCTGAGACAATTTAAAGCCAAAGCCTCCTAAAAACTGATCTGTGAACAACAAACACTGTTTGGTAAATGTACAGGGGACAGTGGGAACACAAGGATAGCATCTGTTACACTTTGTAGGCCAGGTAATAAGGGAGGTTTAAATGCACCTGATCTCCAGCCATACCAAAAGATAGCTTAAGGGAGATCTGAATGCACCTGATCTCCCGGTTTATGAAGCAACACAAAGGCACTCGAGATTTCTAATGGCTGAGTCACTGGGCCATACCAAAGGCTCACTTGAGATTTGTTTTGTCTGAATCGTCAAGTCAAAATAAATGATTGCATTTTGAAAGATCATATACTGTTGGTTATACCTTGGAGGGAATGATTATTTACTTATTTTATTTGATGTGCATCTCCCAAGTCAATGAACAAACTGCAAGCATAAAAATACATTAACATAATAAGACTTTAAAAATTACACCCACAAACCCAGCAATAATACAATCTGGCACATACAAAAAACCATTTCCAATAAAACATGAAATTTTATACAATTTGAGAAAAGACAAATTCAGACCACAGCCTCATTCCTTGAAAAACATATTATTTTAATTTGACATTGCTTGCATGGCATCAATGGTGAAATTTTTTGCTCCAAGTATTTCACAGTTTGGATTTCTCTCATTTTTTAAACTTGGGTGACAAGTTACTTCCTTTCCTGAATGACAGAGACGGGTAAGGTTCACAGACCCTGTGGCGTGGTCCTTACGCCACAGAAGGTGTTGTTGTAATAATAATTTTTAAAAGGACCCAAAGTACAGTATTTCTATTTTGTGGTATCAACACTTGTAACCATGTCTTATCAGGGGAAAGGGAATTATTGTCCAGATTTGTAGGAGCCTTACAAGTTTGAAAGGTTAATAATAATAATAAATTTATTACTTATACTTCCCCCATCCCACTGGGCCTCCCCAGCCACTCTGGGCGGCTTCCAAAAGGGCACCAAAAACACTGCTGGACCCAATCCTCTATTTATATTGACGCTGACCAATTAAAAATAAATAAAGCAAACCAAGTTCTAAAAGATGTCTGGTAAAGATGAAACAAATATGGAAATATAGTAGTTTGATCTCTGGTGACCCTGAAAAGAGAACATTGGTGGTTATTCCTGAAATGAGTGGTTAATGAAGGATTCCTTGATGCCTTGCTGTTTTTGTAATTGAAAAATTCTCCGGCTGAAGTGGTTTAATAAAAACAACAACAAATATTCTCAAATGGCGGGGAATTGTGTGTTTTAGTAGTCTCCTAATTAATTTGATTTCTCTCTCTCTCGGGAATCCGAGGAGTCACACACAAGGATGTCATTCAGGATGTGTGTGCCTAGAGGGAAGCTAAATCCCCTGTTTGATCTAGAGACTTTTAAAAACTTGCGACACAGACTTATGATTTTATAGCATATATTTCACCCCCACTCCACAGGGCCATTGCCTCCGCTCAGCAGCTGTTCAGTGGAGGCATTGATCCTGCGGGGCATTAGCCAGGAAGGAGAGCTGCGTCACTGAGCCTACCTTACTCGGGGAAGACGCAGCCACCAGTCAGGCAGGTCTTAGCCTTTTAGGGCAGTTTTCCCATCCTGCCTTTCTAATGCCCCACCCACTGACAGCCATAGAATGCACTGGGCCAACTAATCCAACTCACAGTGACCCATAACTGCGTAGAACCAACTAGTGTGGTTCCCTCCGAATATCCCCAATTTGTCTTAGGACTAGGCTGACTCTGGTGCAGAGTCCTACCTTCTGGGGGCAAAAGCCTTGGGGAGGGCGTGGAGCACCCAGGAACGGCCGTAGCTCCATAGTAGAGCAGTTCCTTTGCATGCCAGAGTCAAGCAGTGGCATCTCTGGGTAGTAGTTGGAATGTCTTTGGGCTGAAACCCTGGAGAGGACCATATTGAGCAGTCTGACTCTGTGTGTAGGAGAGAGGAAGAGCAATGGCTGCTTAGCTTGGATAGAGTGTCTATCACCTGGAGATAGATCTCAAGGGTTAGATCAGGGTTTTCCAAGCTTGGGTCTCCAGCTGTTTTCGGACTACAATTCCCAGCATCCCTGATCATTGGTCCTGCTGGGTAGGGATGATGGGAGTTGGGTTGCCAGCTGTTTTTGAACTACAAGTTTGGGAAACCTTGGGCTAGATCATGGGTAGGCAAACTAAGGCCCGGGGCCCAGATCCGGCCCAATCGCCTTCTAAATCCGGCCCACAGACGATCTGGGAATCAGCGTGTTTTTACATGAGTAGAATGTGTCCTTTTATTTAAAATGCATCTCTGGGTTATTTGTGGGTCCTGCCTGGTGTTTTTACATGAGTAGAAAGTGTGCTTTTATTTAAAATGCGTCTCTGGGGCGTAGGAATTCGTTCATATTCCCCCCCAAAAATATATATATATATAGTCCGTCGCCCCCCCCCCCCAAGGTCTGAGGGACAGTGGACCGGCCCCCTGATGAAAAAATTTGCTGATCCTTGGGCTAGATAGAGAATCTGGAAGGGATGTGTTTGGACCAGACATTTGCCGCCCCTGCTCTCGACGCAATGACGGCTTAACTGCCCTAATGTCACAAAGAGGAAGGCCATGCAAAAGGGCTCTGTGTAATTATCTACATTAAAAAAAGGGTTAGGTTTTTGCTTTGAGACCCTTCTGTTTTTTTTTTTTAAAATGTCAGTTCTCTCTTTCTCGCTCTCTTACACACACACACACACACACACACACACAATCTTTCTTTCTTCAATCATGTCTTCACTTTCTTCCCCTTTAGAGCAAGTCAAGTGTATCATGGTAGCCGCAAACTTCCCCCCACCTAGTGTAATCAACTGATCTTAACAACCTTTGGAGCCCTCTTGGCATTTTCCAGTCTGTCAGCCAAATGACTACTTAGGAGGGATGGGATTGTGCAGCTTCTGAATTGCAACTGCATCTTCAGCGTGCCTCTTTCTAAAAATACAGAAAGATCTTACCGTGGATGCTATTGTTTGCTGCCAGCCGGCATCGATGCTGTATGCCCACACGGGCGTGTGCCATGCTAAAGGTTAGGAAGCAGCCTGCCTTGTTGTTTGAAAAATACAGTTTCCTTCGCAAGGGAATGCTGTGGAACAAACCCTTTGTCAAGCTCCATGGTTCCCTGCCTGAGACAGTGAGGCAGCTGGGCAGAGAGGATGTGTTAAACCTTAAAACATTTCATATGGTTTGAAAGGAGGAAGCTCATCCTATCTAGCCACTAAATGTGTTTGCTATTTTCTTAAAAACTGTTGCTTTGCAACTTCAAAGAACACAGTGTCATCGTGTTTTCACTGTAGGGATGGGGCAGATATTCAATTCGGTTGAAGTTGGCTAATTTGCACTTTCTGAAACAATACACAAACCAAAGCATAGCTGTTCTCCAAAATGTGCAGTTCTCTGAATTTTGCAGGGCAGTTTTCCAGCTAAGTAATGTATATATGACATTCAGCACTCATAAAGATGCATCTGTTAGTGAAAGCGACGTACAAAAAAATGCATTACATTGGGGGAGATTCCTTTGCAAAAAACAATACGTACATTCAGCAAGATTGCATAAAAAAATGTGTGCATTGCCCTAAGTGGCTGATAAATTTTCGTCAGGATTTTAAAAATGCATTGCAAAGTGACATGGAAATGTGGAGAAGTGAACTTTTTTTTAGGAAAAATGAGAAGCTGAAATCAACAGGTTGGCACATCCCTATTTCACAGCCTCTTGCACTGCTTACTTCTCTTGATTTCTATCACTTAGGGGTTTTTTTTAAGGGAGGGGGATGCAAAACTAGCTAACTAAAAGAGCACACATTTCTGCCATTTCTGCCTTGCCCCCAAGCAGTCCCTTGATACCTGACCAATGAAATGAGTCCTAGCATTTCACAGCACAGTGATCCTTTCTCACCTAAGCCTCATTGATTTATGTGGCAGAGCTAAGCATATACCTGGCTTTCTCTCCAAATGGAATCAATGGGTCTTAAAAAGAGCTAAAGCTTGCCTGTACAGTGGTCTTCATTTCCAAGGTCAGCTCCTCCATTTCCCACAGACATTGTGTGGGCTGAGAGAGGTATATCCTTGGATAATTGCACTCTGGCAAAGATGAAGCATTGTCTGAAATTGAAAATAATAGATAACAGGTAGAAGATGGTTTTCCCATTTCAGCTTGTTGCTTTTATTAAACATAGTTAAGTAGTCATTGAATGAGTTGATGTACTTATTCATATTTTGGTACGTTTCCTCCCCCACTCACTGCCCGCTGCAGCCACCCAAAACACTATCTGGGGACTCAACTAGGTAAAGGTAAAGGGACCCCTGACCGTTAGGTCCAGTCGTGACTGACTCTGGGGTTGCGGTGCTCATCTCGCTTTATTGGCCGAGAGAGCCGGCGTACAGCTTCCGGGTCATGTGGCCAGCATGACTAAGCTGCTTCTGGCGAACCAGAGCAGCGCACAGAAACGCCATTTACCTTCCTGCCAGAGCGGTACCTGTTTATCTACTTGCACTTTGTGCTTTCGAACTGCTAGGTTGGCAGGAGCAGGGACTGAGCTCACCCCGTCACGGGGATTCAAACTGCCGGCCTTCTGATTGGCAATCCCTAGGCTCTGTAGTTTAAGCCACAGTGCCACCCACGTCCTGGAGACTCAGCTATACAGCTGCAAATAAAACGTTTTAAGTGTGCTTTAAGTGCAATGTACAATGTGACACTAGATGGCGATGGTGAGTCTTATGGAAAATTCAATGAATTTTTAAAAATGCTTTTAGAAAAAGCATTTCAGAACTTTTTAAATATGTGTGTAGATTCCACCTGGGTCTCTCAGATCCAGTCAAGCTAGTCCTCAGATTAGATGTAGTTTACAAGAGTGGGCGGTGCACGAAGCAAATTACAATCTTTAATTATATACCATGGTATTGCTTCATTCCATTAGTCAACATTGTTGGATATTAGAAATACATACCTGAGATCTGTACTTTGAAGGTGCTTGGAGACATATCTCCTAATAGTAGCCTGTGAGCATTAGGTAGGGTTTCTGCTGTGGGGTAGGCTCTGATTTTTCCCAAACCCCCATCCATACAGGAAAGCATACTTGCCTCAAACATGCAGTCTCTTTCTTAGAAAAGGAAAGTTAATAAATCACACCACTTGTCATTTCAAGTCCTTTCCACTTCCCCCCTCTTCTTTATCAGATAGATGCTCTCCAACTTAAAATTTAGATTAGAGTGATGCACGCGAAATGTTGAACAGTAGGATAGAATGGCTTAGCCTGTTCCCAGTCTGAGCCAGTTTCACATGTGATAGTTCAAAAATTTGTTCTATCTCTTTTTTTCTGCGCCAACCTGCATTTTAGGGGGAGGAGGGGAGCTACACAAAAATCTGCATTATTCATGTGCATCTCTCCCCATATACAAAATGCATATTTTGTATGCATTTTACTATGGAGTGGTTTTTTGTGGGGGTTTTTGAGCCAAAACTGTGTTTGCAAAATTCAGGAAAGGGCATAGTAGAGGCAGAGCTGCATTCTGATCAGTTATTCCGAGAAGTGTGAATAATGTTAATTCACTTCAGAATGTGGGCAGAACGAATCCCTCAAGCATCCCTACTGAAGAGATGGGTTCTACAGGAAATCCTGTGGGAAACATTGCTGGCATTATTGAAACTTTCATATCCACACAATGTTTGTTTGTTTTTTTAAAATAGCCAGGAATGTTTTTATCTAATTTTTTTTTTGTTTACTCCCCCAAAACTGCTTTTTCATACAAGCGGTTTACATTTAAAAAACAAAAACAAAACTCATAAAAATGAAAAAGAGAGCAAATAATAAGGAACATTATAACATCTTAGACTACAGAAGGGCACAGATATTGTGAGGTAGAACTTTCCCAGCTTCCACTGGTGCCAGGGAGCATAGGGGCTGGTTCACTTCATAAACTTGGAGCTGGCACATGGATTAGACTAATAATAATAATAATAATAATAATAATAATAATAATAATAATAATATAATTTATTATTTATACCTCACCCATCTGGCTGGGCTTCCCCAGCCACTCTGGGTAGCTTCCCCAAAAATATTAAAATACTGTAATACATCAAACATTAAAAGCTTCCCTAAACAGGGTTGCCTTCAGATGTCTTCTAAAAGTCTGGTAGTTGTTGTTCTCTTTGACATCTGGTGGGAGGGCGTTCCACAGGGAGGGTGCCACTACTGAGAAGGCCCTCTGCCTGGTTCCCTGTAACTATATGCCACTTCTTTTCTTCCGTTGCCATGAGTGACCAGGTTGCGGTTGTGGCAGTAACTTTGCTGCCCTGCAGAGCCTTGGCAGTAGCAGCAGCAGCAGGTTTAGATTGCTCTGCCCTTAACCAGAGTCTTGGAAGAACAGAAATAGTTTGGGCCTGCCTCTGAATGGGGTCAAGCGAGGTTAGGCAGTTGGAGCCCCTTCAGGGCAGGCATTCGATTACTCTTGGGCAAGCCCAGTGCCTGGTTGATAACCAACCAGTACAGTTGGCCCGCCACTTTTGCAAGGGTTAGGTTCTGGGGGTCTGTGCGCAAAAAGTCAAGAAGCCTCCAGAACTGCCCTCCCCCAAGCTCTGAGAAGGTTGCAGGAGGCCCCTCCGTCCCCCATGAGCTTCCAGGAGCCCGATAATTGAGACAGTGGCTTGCAGGAGTACCAGCTTGGCCCTGTGACCATGGGTGCCCAGGGTTGTGGGTTCCATGCAGCGTGCATGGTCCTGGCACCAAAAATTGTGGGTGCCTAGCCCCTTCATGGGGAATTTTGTGGGTGCTCAGGCACTGAGTTGGCTCCAGGGAGTTGGCACCTATGGTGGCTTGTTACCGGCCTCCAACACGCTCCCAGAATCCTTGTGCCTCCTGCCCCAGAGGCCAGTAAGGGAGAAATTGGGATTAGCAGACTGGGTTTTTTAGCCGACACTTTGACAAGTCTGCTCATTCCTGTTCCTCCTGCAACTCTGATTCTCAAAGGTTTTTCAGCACTTCAAACTTACTAGTTGCAAAGTCACATATATTTTTGTAGATGATTGAAAGAACCCCATTGGATGATATGGATTTTTTCAAAAGCAGTTAAGAGCCCAGTTGTTTTTGATGAACCAGTTTGCTTATACAGAAATGAGCCACTTGGTGAAGTTGGATCCTACTTACTCTGACTATTCCCAGTTTAGTCTCGGATTGCATGCCAGTTAAAGGCTGTTGATTTCCATCAAGGCTGTTGATTTCCATCAAAGTTTGAAAATCGAAAGTCTTGATTATGAAAGATGGGATGAAACTGAAATGCAGTCAATGGGGAGGTGAGAGAGGTACTGTATTTTTCACTCTATAAGACACACCAGACCATAAGACACACCTAGTTTTTGGAGGAGGAAAACAAGAAAAAAAATATTCTGAATCTCAGAAGCCAGAACAACAAGAGGGATCGGTGTGCAGCAAAAGCAGCGATCCCTCTTGCTGTTCTGTCTTCTGGGATAGCTGTACAGCCTGCATTTGTTCCATAAGATGCACACACATTTCCCCTTACTTTTTAGGAGGGAAAAAGTGAGTCTTATAGAGCAAAAAATACGGTATTTTTTTGCCCAAACATTCTGAATTTTGATGTCCAGTAACACAAAAGGATTAGTGATGTGTCTTAATGGTTTTGTTGTTTGTGATGAACTTCCTGGTTATAATCTGTGAACCGCCCTGAGACCTCTGGGTATAGGGCGGTATGTAAATTCAATAAATAAAAGAAAATTAAAAATATCCTGAACTATGAATAATCCTTGCCTGGTTTTCATAACACAACTATCTTGGATTAAGTCCAGGTTTGAGGGGGACGATCACCTTGTAAGAAAGAGTTAAAAAGGTGTACCTGTTGTGGAGATAGTCCATCAACAAACTTTTGTATTAAAAAATGCCTGCGAAGCTGTCTGTTCCTGTGCCTTTGAGGTCTTAATTTTCTTAATGGTGAGGCCAATATCCTCGGCTGGAATAGGATTAACAAGCAACTGGTTTTGGGTCATCAGTGACTTCCTTTATCTCATCGGATTTTTATCTGATTCACCTCAGAAGATTTATAAAGATTTTTATTTTAAGAAGAATTTTATTTTAAAAAATCTCCTGTAAAAGCCAAATAATATTTTCAAGGGCATTTTTCTGATTTAAATCTCATCTTAAATCTGGGAAGCAGATCATAATGAAGAAGGTGCTCACTGAGATATGCAATATGCAGAAAATTTAGAGTTTCCAAAGGCTTATATAACTTCAAAAGCAAATTTGCAGGGGACTATTTATACAAACAGTATGAGATTATAACAATATGTATTCAGTATGTTAAGCAGTCCATATAATCTCAGCAAGACATTCTGTAGATGATGGATAGTTTTCATTTATTCATCATTTCCCACAAAAACTGTCCCAAAGCAAACTTGCAGATTCATAAAATAAATAAAGCTTAAGGTAAAGGTAAAGGTAAAGGTACCCCTGCCCGT
Source organism: Podarcis muralis (assembly GCF_964188315.1). Taxonomy (NCBI): domain Eukaryota; kingdom Metazoa; phylum Chordata; class Lepidosauria; order Squamata; family Lacertidae; genus Podarcis; species Podarcis muralis. Next base: position 47,593,147 of record NC_135666.1, on the reverse strand, counting down.
ATGGGCCAGTCTTGCCAGACTCTAGGGTTGTGCGCTCATCTCACTCTATAGGCCGGGAGCCAGTGCTGTCCGCAGACACTTCCGGGTCACGTGGCCAGCGTGACATCGCTGCTCTGGCAGGCCAGCGCAGCACACGGAACACCGTTTACCTTCCCGCTAGTAAGCGGTCCCTATTTATCTACTTGCACCCGAAGGTGCTTTCGAACTGCTAGGTTGGCAGGCGCTGGGACCGAACGACAGGAGCGCACCCCGCCGCAGGGATTCGAACCGCCGACCTTTCGATCGGCAAGTCCTAGGTGCTGAGGCTTTAACCCACAGCGCCACCTGCGTCCCAGAAAATAAAGCTTAGAAACATTTAAAAAAAACAAATACATCAAGAAAATAGGATGTTTCATCTAACATGCTCATCCAGCAATATTGTGAAAGGACAAAGTCTATCCCACCCAACTGATGATGGGAATTGTAGTGCAATTAAATCTGGAAAGTATCCAAGTTGGGCTATTTTTTAGCTGATGAGAGTTTGAATATTGGTGTATGGTGCAATCTTAAACCTGTCTGTGCAGAAGTAGAGATGCTTGTGAATTATAGTTTCTGGGAATTCTAATGCAAATGGACAGAGCTTGCAGACTGAAATTCTGTGCACATTTACTTGGGAGTAAGGCAGCGTGACTTAGTTTATTTAAGGTATGTTTATACCTCTGAGTATGCATGCATAGAATTGTCCTGCAAATGTTACAGCCCTACGTTTAACTTTATTTTTTGGCTATATGCTCTAACCAGCTTAGATCTCTCAATGATATTTTCAGTGAAAAGTGTGGTTCGGAATTACAGAACTATCCTATTGTATGACTGAAAAGTACCTCCAGATGTTGCTGTCTAATTGCACTCCTCTATCCTGGCCAGGATTAGCCCATGCGAAAGCAATTCCTGAGGTGTTTTATCCTGACTCTTCTCAAAAGCTTGCAGTTTGACAGAGACTCTGCAGCTTCTGCCAGAAACCAGTTTCTCTGCCAATTTATCTTATTTTTTAACTTGAACTTCTTTCTGGATGTTTTGAACGCAGCTCCAGATTTAACTACTGCAGCACAGGATATTTTAGAAGGTGAAACCCTTGAGTATCGCCAAGTGCATCTGACCAACCTTAATAAGGTTTTCTTGTGAATCAGTAATAGTACTTTTTCTGTTCTGTTCTGGATCCAGTGAATGATATGGATTTCCAACCATTCGATTGTGGTAGACCACATACTCATTTTCCTCCGCGGGAGAAAAAGAGTATCTGCGCATGTGCTGTCCTGACCTGGTGAGAGTCAGTCATTGCTCGGCTGCTGGTGCCTTGCTATGCAGGCGTATTGGAAGCCCCAAATTAACTCCAGCAGGAGGCTTCATGGTTCCCTGGCCGTGCCGGTCTACCCATGTGATCAGGCGTTTCTGGCACTCATCCTCTGCTTTCCTGTGACGGTGCGACCGGAAAACAACTTGGGCTTGCCCCCCCTAAAAAAAAAAGCTCAACAGTCTCTTGGGAGTTGGACGTACCTGATATAGCTTATTCCATTAATATATGGGAAATGTGTTCCTTTTTTCTTTTCGTTTCTTTTTTGCAGTGCACTCTTTACATGATATTATCCATTAATACTATCCAATCACAGATTCCATTCAGGGCCTGTGAATGTTAAATGCATAGTGTTAAGTTGTGGGTGAACATATCAGACGACACAGTGATTCTTCAAACAGCTCTTGTTTATTCACAGGCCAGAACAGAACTGAACTGAAGGGTTCAATCAGCCTGCTTATATAGAGCTCCAGTACAATGTAACTGTAACAGTTTTCTAAAACTATCCAATCACTGAATGTCACTTTCAATCCCTTATTTGCATAACTATCTACAGTATCCCCCTGCTGGCCCAGGGTGAGAACTTCAGTACATAACACATAGTATGTAGAATGTTAAATGTAGTGTTGTCAGCAGTTTGCATATTTGGGATAGGAAACCTTCATTGGGTCCACAGCATGTGGGGATGTGAGGTTAAAGCAGCACCACATTTAGGGCAGTGTACAAGCTTAACAGGAAGAGGGGGGAAGGAAGGAAGGAAGGAAAAACTTATTTCTCCCCCACTCATTGCTATTTAGGGATAGTACATCTATTGCCACGAGATTTGTCCGGAAAACTAAATTGCAAGATTCTGCTTCTGTCATGGATCAAAGGAAAGGCTACCCTATCTTCTTCCTCCTGGCCCTGCTGCTGTTCCTGTCCTTGCCACTGCAGTGACCTCTGACCTCGCTCCAGGCATCTGACATCATATATCCATCAGATGCCCCCTCTGCAGTAGTTGCCACCTCCCAGTCGGAGCCGTAGCTAGGTGATCTTGTGCCCCTGGCAGAACCGTCCAGATTGCGCCCCCTAGCCACAGACAAATTAGCTCTTATTTCCGTCTCTCCTCCAACCTCCCCCCCTCCACCCATTCAATTCACCTTCTATTTAAGGGAGGATTATTGCCTCATTTCTTATGAGGCAATAATCAATATTTATATTTATGGACATAGTTTTAGCCAATTTTGCGTCCCCCAGTCGTGGGGGCCCACCTCACCACCCTCTGCCTACAGCCCTACTCCCTGCCACCCTACCAAAATCACTAGATCGGGGGGGACTAACCTTCAGATGTTGCTAGCCTACGGGTTCCATCATGCCAGCTGGTGCTGATGTGAGCCCGACAACAGCTGGAGTGTCACAGGTTAGCCACTGCTGGTTTAGGTGGAGCCTGAACATTCATCTCACCATTTGGCAAAGTTTCTTCTTTACACTAAAAGGCCTCAGGAGAAAGTATGGTATCTGTAAATGTAAATAGAAGGGACGCGGGTGGCGCTGTGGGTAAAATCCTCAGCGCCTAGGGCTTGCCGATCGAAAGGTCGGCGGTTCGAATCCCCGCGGCGGGGTGCGCTCCCGTTGCTCGGTCCCAGCGCCTGCCAACCTAGCAGTTCGAAAGCACCCCCGGGTGCAAGTAGATAAATAGGGACCGCTTACTAGCGGGAAGGTAAACAGCGTTTCCGTGTGCGACTCTGGCTCGCCAGAGCAGCGATGTCACGCTGGCCACGTGACCCGGAAGTGTCTCCGGACAGCGCTGGCCCCCGGCCTCTAGAGTGAGATGGGCGCACAACCCTAGAGTCTGTCAAGACTGGCCCGTACGGGCAGGGGTACCTTTACCTTTTAGATTACAGTAGTACCTCTGGATGCGAACGGGATCTGTTCTGGAGCCAAGTTCGCATCCTGAACGCAATGTAAGCCGCGACGGCGTGTCTGTGTGGGTCGCGTTTTGCCACTTCCACGCATGCGCATGACATCATTTTGAGCGTCTGCGCATGCGCAAGTGGCGAAACCCAGAAGTAACGCGCTCCATTATTTCCGGGTTGCCGCGGAGCGCAACTCGAACGCGCTCAACCCGAAGCACATTCAACCCGAGGTATGACTGTATAGGGAAGTGTGCATTTTCAAGTTGATACTTCAAAACCCGTTTGATGGGGCCCAAGCCGTCAGACTTCCTCATTTGTCTTTCTCGCTGCTATCACGACAATCCCCCAGGCTTGTTGAATTTTTAAAACAAGGGTGCATCCGTTCCTCTCTCTGTGTGTGGGAAATTATGCTAATGCAATGCTAAAAGTAATATATAATCAACTTTGGTGTCCCATTTTCACTTCTTCATTGACTATACAAAAGTGGCAAAGAAAAAAAAACCGAGAAGGAAAGGAGGGCAGTGGGAATCTTCTACACAGTCAGGGATAAGGCACCCTGGGATATCATTTACGGATGAAAGTGTGTTTAGGAGACAAAAGTACCAGCTCACTGCACATCCCTTAGTAGATGAATCATGTAGGTAAACCCCCTGATACTTAATTGCTTGCTATATGATGAGCTGCCACTTGCTGTGTTGCTAATTAAAACTCTTCGTGCACACAAGCCTGAGCAGAGCAATGAGGATGCCTCTTTTCATATATCATTGCCTGAAACACACACACACATTTCTCTCCTGTTGCAATTCATCATAGTGGAAAGAGACCGCCTATTAAAGGATGGTATTTGCCAACTTTTCCAGTGCGGCAAGAGTTTTCTGCACAAACTTGTCCAGGAGGAAGTCAGAACAATTTCTGATGCCGGTGTTGCCAGTGATCAAAATCCTGTTTGAGGTTCTTACATGATGTTGCATTTCTGTGAGAATAGTCCTTCATCCTGTCTCTGTTTCTCTGCATTGCTTAAAGTGTTGGACACCACCTCATCTCGGAGCAGTGTGAGATTCCAAGCACTTACCCATAGATCGGTTTCCTTGGAATGAGAGACGGTGGTGTCTTTATGAAATATGATTTATTTGCACATATATACAGCCTGAGCCTATGCTGGAGGGGCTCAGAGCCTTAATACTCGAGGGTGGTCTTGGTTCTTTCATAGCTTCAGCCTTGGACTCAAACCAGAATCAGGTGTGGTTCTGTCTCCCCTTGCAGCCTGCCTGCCACTTCTCACATCTAGCTGGCATCCACAACTCCCAAACCTGGCCTTTGTCTTTCTCACTGTCAGTGAGTTGAAGGAGCCCCCCCCAAAAAAACTCATGTTCTGTCTAGCACAGAGCCACTTTCTTTGTTATCTCAAGGGCCCATACTCAGTGGCGGAGCAAGCCAATCAGGCGCCTGGAGCGGCGTGTGTGCCCTGTGCCCAGGGGCGGTGTCAGATGGCTGTTGCGGTTGCTCAAGAGTAACCAGGCAGGACTCCAAACCTGTGTTTTACAGATTTTATTTTGGTGCAAACTATTTACAGTGAAGTGGGACGCAGGTGGCGCTGTGGGTAAAACCTCAGTGCCTAGGACTTGCCAATCGTATGGTCGGTGGTTCGAATCCCCGTGGCGGGGTGAGCTCCCGTCTTTCGGTCCCAGCTCCTGCCCACCTAGCAGTTCAAAAGCATGTCAAGTGCAAGTAGATAAATAGGTACCGCTTTTTAGCGGGAAGGTAAACGGCGTTTCCGTGTGCTGCACTGGTCTGGCTCGCCAGAGCAGCTTCGTCACGCTGGCCACGTGACCCGGAAGTGTCTTCGGACAGCGCTGGCTCCCGGCCTCTTAAGTGAGGTGAGCGCACAACCCTAGAGTCTGTCAAGACTGGCCCGTACGGGCAGGGGTACCTTTACCTTTACCTATTTACAGTGAAGAGCTCCAAAGCTCATGTCTGGCTCAATCGCTAGCAGAATCCGGGAGTGGTCTTTTTTTTGGACCTCCCCCAACATAAGAGTTTCGTTACCCCCAGCCTTCTTCTTCCCTCTTTGCACCTTAGGCTACTGCGCAGGATGGGCGATGGCAAGGGCGTGTTTCCCTCCTGTCCGGCTTGCCCAGGAGCGGTGTTAAGGCTCCCACCAGCATCCTCTGGTCCTTGCACCTCTTCCCCATTTTCGGAGGCTCCCTGTAACACAACTGCCCTTCTATTCCTCGCCTCTGAGCCAATGGCAGTTCCCTGACAGGCGGGGCCAGCCAGGGCAGGACACTCCGTGGGGCCTCCGAGGAGTCTGCCTGCCTCCTCCCACTCAGCCGCCCTACAGCTGTGGGGGAGGCAATGGGTGGACTGTTTGGGGCAGAGCAGAGCCTGCGGGCGCTCAAGCCACCGCATCACTCGCAGGAGAGACGCGTGGCTCAGACGCGCTGCAGGCCCCACGGTGAGTGCCACCTGGCATTTTGTCACCCCCCTCAGTGGTGACATCTGGGGCGGTCCACCCCCACCACACACCCCTTCCTCCACCCCTGCCTATACTTAGAGGGTCTCACTGAAAGCTAGCCTGGAATTGAATCTATGCTGGATCCAGGAATTATAAGGGGGTTCAGGCATACAGCCTCCCCTCCCTCACCTATGCACAGCAATCGAAAAGGTTGTGGTTCAGTGGCGGTATGGCATGAAGTTAATTTCCTTTCCCCACTGCTGCGTGTGATACTGTTCTGCTATCGCCTGAATGATCTCAACTGGCTCCACTGTTGAGAATTGTGCTAACAGAACTGAAGGCTGCTGATTGAGCTGCCCGGTAACATTAGGGAAAAGTGACAATTGTGACATGAGGATCATCCCTGTGCCCCTATCCATCACTTGCTTTATACCTTTTGTAATTTACAGGGTCAGCAGACCTCAAACTTTCCAGATTTATTTTGCTTTTTATGAGGACCCCTGAGACCTGCCAACCAGAGCCAGGAACAAAAGATGTATACAGTACTTAGAAATATAAGTCCAGGAATTTGTGAATGAAATAAATGAAGTTCTCAATCCTCCTACACATAAATCTACTCCTAGGGTGGTTACCTGCTTCTTCCCAGCCAGCATTCTTTATTCTAGCAGTATATTTTTTGTTGAGGTGGGATTTTGTTGTTTTGTTACCATTGTTACTGAATGGAAGTCAGAAATCCAATTGTTTATATTTGGCAGGCTTTGTGCACTCTGGAGAAACTATTAGGTCTGCAAATTCCCTCCACTTTTGTCGAAAGTGGAATAGCAGATTTTTTAAAAATAATAATAATAATAATATCCCAGTAGTGAATGGGGAGGAAATGAAATAGATCTGGACAGACCCTAAGCTGTATCAAGCAGCCAACAAAAGGCCTCAGACTGAAATTTGGTGGTAAACATGCAGTCGGTGGGCTATGGGGAGAAGGTGACCTGGAGCTGCCTAACCCAAACCACTGAAAATCCAAGTTGACCCAAAGAAGAACTTTATTTTAAACTCCTTTGTGAAATAACAGTACTGCTTTTTAGTTATCCATTCAAGAACTCAAGTAGTTTGAGAACCAAGGGTAGTAAAGGATTCTCAAACTACTTGTGATCGTACTAGACAAGCACCCTGTTTCTCTGGTTTGGAAAGTGAATTTCTAGAGGTTGTAAAGTTCGGCCACATTTCTCTGAAAACCATTTCTCTGATAAGTTGTATGCACATTAGAATGTAAACTGAGCTTCTGGTGATTCCCAGTGTTGCACTACTCCCAGAAGTGATGGTCACCAACTTGAATGGCCTCAAAAGAAGATAAGGCTTTCAGTGGTCACCATGGTTGTGCTCCACCTCTGATTGATTGATTGATTTGATTTATTACGGCCATTGGCCCATATCTAAAACAATACAGAGCCAGTATGCTTCTGAATACTAATTGATGAAAACTGGAGGAGAGGGGATCCTTGTGCTCAGGTCTTGTTTGCAGGCTTCACATGGACATCTGGTAGGTCACTGTGTGAACAGGATGCTGGGCTTGGATGGGCCATTGTTCCAGCAGGGCTCCATTTAGGTCCTTATGTATAGCTTTATAACACCCAACGTATATACCAAAACTCACTGTCTGAACAGTCAGCATCCAGAGATAACTCAAGCTCCATTCTGTCTCTTCCTTATGTTGCTGTTTCTTCACACATGCACTCAGCTTGATGATATCACCTTCAGCTCAAGGGTTGGGGGAAGAGAAAACTGGGAGAGGAAAGACATGTCCTCTCTCAGAACAGACCCTGGTTGTTTCCTCATCTAAGACATGCTATTGAGAGCCATCGGGTAATATGAATAGCAAAGATAAATTGCTTAGGAATTTTATCAGGATTATTAGCAGATCCAAGGCTGACAGTCTACACTGGGGCTGCATACACACCACACATTTAAAGCACAGGACTTCCCCCAAATAATATCCGAACTGTAGTTTTCTAAGAGTGGGGAGAACTGTAGCTTTATGATGGGTTTCCAGAAACCTTGCCCCGGATTCCCTTGGGTCCAGGCCAGCACATAGCTGTCAATGTTTCCCTTGCTTTAAGGGAAATTCCCTTATTCTGAATAGGATTCCTCGCAAGAAAAGGGAAAAGTTGACAGCTATGGGTCAGCATTGTGAGTATGGGCAGTGATGTTCAACGTTCAAGGACCCCTGAAATATGTCTTGGGGGAAGTGAAGGTAGTAATAGAATACAGCTCAGTGTGGGGCTTTTGGGGTGGGGGCTTGTGGAGTCGCTTTTCGGAAGGGTCTCCTAATGGGTTTCAAAGTTTTAGAATTGAACTTTGAAAAAGCGAGGTTTTTTTGGGGGGGGGCGGTTGTTGGTTGGAGATCACCCAGTCATTTCAAGGCACATAAGGATTAGAACTGCAATCAACCCAGTCCCATGCTGGCACTCTAATCCAGGGATGAGGAACTTGTGGTTCCCCATATGTTGTTGGACTCCAGCTCTCATCATCCTGAGATAGCATGGCCAGTGGTCAGGGATGATGGGACTTGTAGTCTCTCCCATCTCTTTACCTACTTTATTATGATTCTGATACCATTTCAAAGTAATGCGAGGAAGCGATGTGCAATAAAACCAATACATAAAATAGATTAATAGATTACAATACAAATCCCAGTTGAAACGTACACAGATGTATGACACCAGGAATGAAAGCATAAAAAGCTACATCTGCCCAAATGATCTCTGAAGTTTGTGGGCTTGTGTTGGGAAGCCAGCATGATGCAGAGGCTAGAGTGTTGGACTAGGACCTGGGAGACCAGGGTTCAAATCCCCACTCAACACAAAGCGGACTGGGCTGACCTTGGGGAGTCACTGCCCCTCAGCCTATGCTACCTCACAGGATAAAATTGGGGTGGGGGAAGAGCCATATCTGCCACCTTGAGCTCCTTGGAGGGAAGGTGGGATAAGAATGTAATAATAAATATAATAAAAATATAAATAAGGCGTGTGATGGCTACTACCACTAGAAGAGTAAGAAACAGACTGTAACTCTGGGCATTCAAGAAATTAGGTACAATAGGGTGGTGAATGGGGAAACCACTGCGATGATAACCAAGCAAATGGATGCTCATATTCAGGGGGAAATGCTTACAAGGTGAATCCCCTCTTTGTCTCTGAACTCTGAGATGAGTTGATTCACTTGTAGAAACCATTAAAGCAAAATTTGATCCTGAAATATGCAGTGGAAATGCAATCAAGTTGATAAGGGATACACTCCATTTCTCCTCTTGCTGTATAATTACGTTTCCAAGATCGTCCAGGGGCTCTTGTGTTGTCATAGTGACAATATCTGCAATAGAAAATATGTCTGATGGACATCTGTTGGCTATCTGTTGTTTCCTAATTCACATTATATTGGGCAACACCCCCCCCCCAAATAGACCAACAGCTCTGCCCTCATAGGAGACAAGCAGTTGGCTAACTTCATATACCGTTGATTAAAGGGGAAGATTTGCTGCTGACAGCACTCAGGTGCAACCTTTATAATGAGAGAGAGAACCTCTAAAATGGAAGAGAGATTGGATTTGCTCTATGCTTTCCCTCTTCAGCAGAGATAACCCTGGTGCTGTTCACATTAGGGCTGACTAAGATTGACATGAGTTTTGAGCAGCTAAGTTCACAAGCTTCGACTGCTTTTCTAGTGCTGCACAATATATTTTTTTTAGGTAGTTAACACCTTGAAAAAAGGATATAATAGAGTTTGAAATGGCAACCAACATGAACAGGGGTCTGGAGAAGCTCCCGTTGGTGGTCATGTTACAAGATTTGGAGCCCTTTAAGGGACACGGGTGGCGCTGTGGGTTAAACCACAGAGCCTAGGACTTGCCGATCAGAAGGTCGGCGGTTTGAATCCCCGCGACGGGGTGAGCTCCCATTGCTCAGTCCCTGCTCCTGCCAACCTAGCAGTTCGAAAGCACGTCAAAGTGCAAGTAGATAAATAGGTACCACTCTGGCGGGAAGGTAAACAGCGTTTCCGTGCGCTGCTCTGCTTCGCCAGAAGCGGCTTAGTCATGCTGGCCACATGACCCGGAAGCTGTACACCGGCTCCCTCGGCCAATAAAGTGAGATGAGCACCGTAACCCGAGAGTCGGTCACGACTGGACCTAATGGTCAGGGGTCTCTTTACCTTTACCTAAGGTCAAAAGAAAGAAGTTAGTTAGGAACGGGTGCGGGTGTAGAGACCATGTCAGAGGTGTATACAATTATGCATGTTGTGTGGAAAGTGGATAGAGAGACACACACACCCCCCACACACACAAAGTACTAGAGTCATTGAGTAATGGGAGATTCAAAACAACCAAAAGGAAGGACACATTTGCACAGCGCATAAGCTATGGGATTTGCTACCACAAAGTACAGTGATGGCCACCAAACCGAATGGCTTTTAAAAAGCTTTCCCTTCCAAATTGCCATCATTGACATAGGTGAACCTCACGCCACATACATTCAGGGCCTTTAGGGGAACTGAGAGTGATAAAAACAAACAGAAATGGTTGTTCAAATAGGCAAATTGATTTTTTTATTGACATCTGCTGCTCAGGGTTGGGAAAATAGATCTAACCGCAGATGGAATTTTTCCTATGAATTTTGAGCATGTCACCGCGTCAACCCTCCCGTTTGGGTTCTATCCTACATTTATTTCCTCTCTCACTCTCAAGCGGAATTTTTTCCTGAATGAGAGCTGTATCATAAAGCATTAGTACAGCTCTCTCTGTCTCTCTGGTGACAGGAAATAATAATTTTAGTGCAGTACATTATCAGATCAATGGATTGTTGTTGTTGTGCTGTATTTCTGTCTAGCTAACATTTCAGCCAGTCTCTTAGGGACCTTGTTTGATATATCCAGAAATGGGGGTGGGGATGAAAAGTTTTTAATCACAGAATATTCTAGAATTGATGTAATGGGAAATGCCGAACAAACATACGTAAGATTTGCATCCTTCCTTTAGGAAGTGTCATGTGCATCACTGTTGTGGTTAGGACTGGCTATAATGTCTGCAACTGACAGGCTAAATTTATGAGTAACAATAGAACTGAGCTGTGTATAGAGGACAGATGGCTTTGAAGTTGAATTTTTCTTTCTTTGAGTGTGGGGTTGTGTTTGATGGCATATAATGTGTCTGGTGGAGTGAGAGAGAAATGCTTGACAGGCTTGAGGTTGTTCAATTACTTTGAAGTTCAGCGACTGACAGCATACCTCCAAAAAAAAGAGAGAGAGCAAGATTTTCTTTTCTCTTAATCCTGATGCTTCTGCTATTGTTGAGCTTTCGTGTAAAATTTTGACTGGGGTTATTCAGAATCTGCTTCTGTGCAGGAAGAGCCAATAAAAAAATTTGAGGCTATTTTTGAGATGAACAAGGAGTGTGAGATTTATGGGGCAATGCCAAGGACTTAGTTTCTTTGTAGGTTTGACAACCACATATTCTATTGCTGATTATGCAGGTAGTAAGTGCAAGGTGCCAGAACTCTGATATTTGGCTATAAGCATCTTTGTGATTGTTGGCTTTATTGCAGGGCTAGGGAACTTGTGTCCTGGCAGATGTGGTTGGAATTCAACTCCCATCAGCCCTAATTAACATGGCCAGTGGCCAGGAATGATGGGAGATGGAGTCCATCCATCCCTGCTCTAGCTAGTAGGCTGTTGGACTAGTAATTTACTGTGACGAAGAACAACTTGAAGTACTATACGTCTGGCTTAAACCCTGAACATCTGTGTCAACTGAAAGGAACCTGCAATGGCACAATTGAAATAGCAACATTTCCAGAGGCATGTCACGTTCCCACACTGTTAGATATTGGAGGCAGAGCGCCCATGTGAAGCCCTGGATTCCACCTGATCTTAGCCCTAAACCTCCTGCTGTCTCCTATCCATTTTCTCACTGACAAATGCCCCAAACCAAGTATGTCGTTGTCCATCTAGATCAGGCTTCCTCAAACTCGGCCCTCCAGATGCTTTGAGACTACAGTTCCCATCATCCCTGATCATGGGAGTTGTAGGCCAAAAACATCTGGAGGGGTGAGGTTGAGGAAGCCTGATCTAGATGAATCACGCCCATTGAAACCCAAGGCCTTGAGATTTTATCGGACTCGTTAAGGCCCCCAATACGATCCATTGCATCTGCACAAACGATTGAATCACCTGTAAAGCTAGGACTTGGTGTGTTTGGTAGGGCAAATGGACTGACTTATTAATTGCTGCTGCTGTATGCCAGAGCTTCAGCTTCCATCCTACACAGTCTAAATCAGCAACACATGTGCTGCTAAATGTGCAGAGATTGTATCTTGCAATCATCCTGAGTTTTGCAGCCAAGGGGGCAGGGTGGGTGGAGAGGGTATGGAGTGGCTCATGATGTTGATGGGTCAGATTGCCCTTTACTGGAATGCACTGCATTCAAAAAGCGAGTGGATTGGTTGGCTTCAAAATAACATTTATTTTTTATATTAAAAAAAATACTTTGACAGGGAAGGGAAATGAATGCACGCGTTAACATATCTTCTCAGCTGGGGCTAATTTTGTGATGCCTGAGAGTATTTGCTTCTTGAAACTTAATGGATCTTTGCAATGTGTTCAGCAGTTTGTGTTCAGCAAGGAGAAAAGAGTGTTTCATGGCTTAGGTTTACTGCAAAGGATGTGTTCACAAATGGGCTATGCAACAAAACTTGGCTTGCTCCTATTCACTAAACCAGTCAGCCATGCCCCTCTTCAGAACACTCCATTCCATCTCTCTTTCTATCATGTTTTCTTCCCTCCCCATTTCCAGTCAAGTCAGAATTATGTAGCCACTGAGTGTGCTTTTATTCACTAAGCTGTTTGGGATGTATTTCCCCATTGGTCCCCCCCTCCTTTTTTTGTAATCCTCCAGATTTTGAGTTTACCTTGAGCTTACCTTTGCGGCATCTCTCTTGTGCAGGCTACAAGAAAAACAGGCCCTCTCCTCTGAACACTGGAAATAGAAGGATATGTGTATCTATGTAGTTTAAGATAATTAGTATCCCACCAGTTGGGGAAATATTGGGATTCAATACCCAGTACTCTGTGGGTTCAGCCTGGATGGCCAGTAAGACTCCAGTTGTCAAACAAGACATTTATTTAGGCATTTCAAGGCCAGTGCGACACAGCCTCAACCAGCAAGTAATTAAGGGGTGGCACCCTAAATATGAAAAAAAATCACATGCATTTATACATTTGCAAGCAAAGGGAGGCAAAAGGGCAGCTATGGTCCATGTATGGCAGTGTGTCTTTCTACTAGCTTCTACTGGTTTAATCACAAAACATAGTGACTTTTTATATTTTCTTCCATGCTTTGTCCTAAACAGTTATAGCAATAGCTCCTGCAAACATGTCTTTTTGTCCTCCTCTTGTGGCTCTCTTGCAGACCCAACCTTCACGTTCCAACCTTCACATTGCCCACACATTTCAACTTTTAATGTTATTATTTCTATATTTCCCCTCCAACACACATTTCCACCAATAAGAATATAACTCGCAAGACCCATGCTCAGATAGTTTTCATGTTATACAGTGGTGCCTAAGGTTACAGACGCTTCAGGTTACAGATTCCCCTAACCCAGAAATAGTACCTCGGGTTAAGAACTTTGCTTCAGGATGAGAACAGAAATCGTGTAGCGGCAGCAGCGGGAGGCCCCATTAGTTAAAGTGGTACCTCAGATTAAAAACAGTTTCAGGTTAAGAACGGACTTCCAGAACGAATTAAGTTCTTAACCCGAGGTACCACTGTAAATGTTCTACAATGTAGCATAGCCCTTGTGTGCCTTACTACCTCTCTGAAGGTTGTGAGGTTTACTTGAATTCATATTAGGATGGTTGCTGTCAACCCAAAAAAATCAAATTTGGGTCCCATGTCATTTTCCTGGTGAAGATAAAGGCAGTTTGATATCATAAGGAAAACTTTTTCAGTAGGTATTGAGGGGAAAATAGCAATCAATCTCAAAGGACTAGAAATAAAAGAGCGTGGTGTTTTTAAAATCCACAATCAACTCTTTCATTATGCTACCACCATTGCTAGATAATTTAATATGTATATTTTTAACTAGTGTGTGTGTGTTGCTGATGTACAGCTTCCAAATCTATGAAAGGTTTAGATCTAGCATGGATGGATAACTCTGTGTAAACATTCATGTTCTGCTCTTTGACCAAGAACTATTGTGTTACTGTCAGTTTCACCAATTTGTTGAGCTCTGCCTGAGCAATCATTTGTGTGGCTGTCAGAGGCAAGCCTTCTGCCAGTAACATGCCATGCCCTTTTGTTGAATTATATTGTGTTTTTCAATATTCTGCAACGCTTTGTGTCAAGAAATACAAAATGAGAGCACAAGAAATATGAGTACCGAATGTTACTGTGTTAGCAGGTAGAGTTGCTCTGTGGATTATTTTTGAGACTTCAACACTGAGGGTGTGTGTGAGAGAGAGGTGGGGGGGGGGAGGAGAGAAAAGAAGCAACTAAACTACACATATATGTGCCATGTTATATTCCAATTAATAACCAAGTGATTAGCTATCTTCAAATGGAATTAAAAACCTAGGTAAATATATATGTTTCATAGCAGCCTCCTCATATTAAAAGAGATACAATTTTTAGGGTCACCACTGAAAAGACTCTGCACCCTATCTCTAGTAATCTGTGCCAGATCACCATTAGCCTCCTATGGTTAAGGGAATACTGTATTCAGGAGAACCCAGGCACAGACCATAATTGTCATGGTCCAGGATTGGACACTTTTGCTTCAGAAGAGGTACTGTGGGATGTAAAGAATACTGAGAACCAGGAGACTTTCTCCCTAAACCATCTTAGGAAATAATCACTGAAGCAATCTTTTTGTAGAGCAGAGCTTTCCAAACTTTCATGTTGGTGACACACTTTTTAGACATGCATCATTTCACAACACAGTAATTCAGTTTTCATAGCAAACTGGAGGTTAAACTAACCCTTTTCCAGCCCTGGCAGCAGCGTGGGGAGTCTTCACCCGACACACTGCAGCCGACACACTCACGTGACACAAAGTTTGGAAAGCTCTGTTGTAGAGCCTTCCATGAATGAGGAGGATGAATCCCAAAGAGCCATGCTTCTTGGATCCCTTCTTCCTGAAAATATTTTCTTGCCAAATTAGATTCTTCTTACTCTTTCCAGAAACTCATTTCTGCGCATTCCTGCTTCACAACAAGACTAACTCAGGGGTAGCAGGAGAGCTATCAACTTTGCCTTAATGCATGCCAGCGAAACAGAGCACTACTCCTTTAACTGAGGACTGATCTTCTCAAGGCTAGTCAGACTCAGAACACACTTCCCCCAAGAGGGTGAAGCCTAGAACATGTGTCTCTGTATGACTATTTCAACCTTCGGTAGACTTTATACCAGTGGTGGATCTGCTCTTTAGCTCAGGGATGGAGATGTTCTTGGACTGCAGATGCCAACAGTTCCAGCCCCCATGTCCAGTGGTTAGATGTTATGGGAGCTGTAGTCCAGCAGTATAATGAGGCTCCCCATCGCTGCTGTAGTTGTCACCATGTTAATTAGCTTTAGTATTGTCAATAGCTGCCACAGTGTGTTGTTCACACTAGTCTCCCACTGCGTGCTCCTCACTGGCTGCCAAGTTCTGCAACCCATCCAAGGCCAGGACTGCAGATACTCCACAGTTTTGCACTATGATGCCAGGCAATGATTCCCCTGTGGAGTTTAGTCACAAACAGATTAATATGTGTCACTGTTATTTGTACAAGCTTATGTACACTGTGGAAAGCCATTGGGTTGTATTCATCTAAGTCGCTGTGCAAGTGGAATGAATTCTGCTTTCACAATGGGAGTTTCCCCTCCTTTGTTGGCATTTGGAGTTAAAATTCTCAGCAGAAGTGTAAGTTTACTGTATCATTGTTGGAGGAGCATACTTTACCCTAAATATCATCAGACTGAGACTGTGTTTAGGTAAATAAGAAAGCTACATTTATTACAGGAAATACAGGCATGATTGGAAATATCCTAGTTTTTGTGGAGGTGGAGATCCTTTGAGTTCTGCTTGCTCTTCTCCCATGGTGAGGAGGAAGAAGAAAGAAGTAGGAAATGAGGTTAGGAACCCCAAGTCTAGCATCTGAAGGAGGGTCAGCACAGGTTTGGCCAGAAAGGACAATCTGGGGATGTTCTTCTCTCTGTTCCCTCTTTCCCATGCTGACAAATCAGCCTTCCAACATCATTCTCCTCCTTTATCTGCCCCTTCTTCAATCTTCTCCTGGGTTGGTGCAATAAATTCATGCGGAGGTGAAGAACAGGAAGTTCCATTGCATGAGTAGACATCATTCTGTGTGTGCAATGACTTAATTGGATCCACCCATTGCTTAATAAATGGGTTAATATCTTGCTGAGCAGTGAGGAGCATCTTTTCATGCACAAATGCTTCAACAGGATCTGGACAGTATTATCCAAATTGTCTATTTTGTAGGATATAACAGATTATCAAGTGAGTTGGCAAATGCATATCAGTATTGACCCACAGATTAAGCAGTCACCTTTATATTGATTACCACAGTCTCAAATCAAGCCAGGTCTTTTGCTGGTTATGCAGGAAATTTGCAACATCAGTATTGATTTTATATTTTGTGGTGGTACAAAAACTCAGGTGAAATAGGCACTGTAGTTTCAGCTCAGCTTCAAAATACAGTGACCCACTGCCTTTAATCCAGTTGAGCTGGATTAATAAGCCTAGTTCTGTTGGCATCAGATGTCTTAATTTCTTTCCATTGTGGCGCTGTCTTATCACTTTCTATTTCAAACAGCTGGTTAGATGGTAATGAGTCCTTTAACATTGTTAGCGATATGTATATTTCCATATGCACGGTTTGCACTTTGTTCTAAGACCTTCTACCCTGCTGTCCAACTGCATTAGCTGCCGTAAGAGATCTTCTTAGCATTCACAATTATGCAATTGCCAATTCTTCTCATCTTGTCGTCTTTCTGGATTTATTGATGTTGCTCGTTTTGCGAAGAGCTCTTTCCCTCTTTCCATAGATGTCATTTTAAATAATCATCCCTGATTGTTGCCTGAGTTGCACAAATACCAGCATAGGAGCAGGATAAATTAATTTTTCATGGCACTGGCCTTTGCTTTGGAAGGAGGTAGCTCACCTCTTGCCTTTTCCATAGTAAGTGTTAATATATATTCCATTTAGTGCTGACAGTTTATACTTTGTCCTCATTAATGGAGATAATTTTAATAGGCTGCAGCATTACCGCCATGGAGATTGATCAGAGCTGGTCCATAAAGAATACATTTTCAGCTCTCCTTACATGGTTGTCTTGAATAGTAGATGATAGAAGATCCTCTGCCATTTAATGGGTGTCAGCTGGTAACTGTGATGTTAAATGGTTATAAAATGCTGTGTGTGTGTGTGTGTGTGTGTGCGCGAGAGAGAGAGAGAAAGAGAAAGAGAGAGAGAGAGAGAGAGAGAGAGAGAGAGAGAGAGAGAGAATGAAGTATTTAAGTGCTGTTTTAGAAAGCACTTTAATAGAAGCTGGAATGATACTAAGACTACGGTGCTATCTAGCTCTGTATTGTTTACTCTGTCAGTGTCTCTTCACAGTCTCAGGAAGGGCTCTCTCCTGCTCCTATCTTGGACCTTCTACATGCAAAGCAGATGTTCTACCACTGGACTACAGCTCTCCCCCTACAGGAAAAAAAAATCAGCCATGAACATTTACCTAGGAGTAAGTTCCATTGCAACTAGTGGGACTTACTTCTCAGCCAACACACATAGAATTAGACTGTAAATCAGGAGGTCGAGATAATTTCAAAAAATAATACAGCGGTACCTCGGGTTACATACACTTCAGGTTACATACGCTTCAGGTTACAGACTCCGCTAACCCAGAAATAGTGCTTCAGGTTAAGAACTTTACTTCAGGATGAGAACAGAAATCGTGCTCCAGTGGCGCGGCGGCAGCGGGAGGCCCCATTAGCTAAATTGGTGCTTCAGGTTAAGAACAGTTTCAGGTTAAGTACAGACCTCCGGAACGAATTAAGTTCTTAACCCGAGGTACCACTGTAATGAGGAACTGAACACAAACAGAACCAAGGGGTTCAACTAAACTGAGGACAGAACTTCATGTTACACCAAGAAACACAGGCCTCACTCTTCCTCCCTATGGATGCAGAATAAAGGAAATTAAGGAGTGTATATTTTGAGGGATATATGTGAGAACAAGTGCTTCATGCTTCTCTCACCTTCCACTTTATCCCTGTGAGTGATTTACCTCAGAACTCTGTGCCAAGCTTATTTCTAGTCTCCAATCCCAGCAGGGGAAAGAAGGGGTAGCTGGAGGGAGTGGTTGTGGGGAGAATGTTGAAGCAGCCAAAGGGTTCAGAACCCTCCTCAATATTGCCCTGTGCTCCCTGCCACATTTTCCAAATTCCACGAACACATCCATTGTGAGCAGTTGGTGGACTAACAAGTAAATTTATTGGAGCTGGCCATGGTGCTGAACTGTTACTCACAGTTACTATACCACTGCAGACATTGCCAGGGCAGAATGTAACAAATGCCTGTGTTGAATGTCTATTATGCATACCTCTCTGAAATGAAGAGAACTTGCAAAAGTGAAAAGCATGCTAAAGGAATCTGAAAACTGCTTTGTCACACAGGCAGCTCAAATCATGTCAGTTTGGTTAGTGAGTCTGCTCAAATGTGGATTTATAGCTAAGTTTTGTTGGTATTACATTGTTTTGCTGTATTCTACTGTGCTGTTGTGTCTTTATTGGAGTAATGGCAAATGATGGAGAAGAATCTGATGGAAGAGGATTTTTCTCTTAAGGTGGACAGGGGGGAACTGACTTGCTAAGCAGTACACAGGCTTGTGTTCAAATCTCATTCGTTCTAGGAAACCCAGCCAGATGGGCGGGGTACAAATAATAATTTTTTATTAAATTATTATTATTATTAGTTGAAGGCTCACTTTGTTGTTACAGAATCTCTCAGAATAAGTGAACTTTAAATATACAGAAAAGTATCAACATGGGCTCTGACGATATGGTCTCTGAATAAATTGCTTAACCTCTGTGATTTGCCATCTGTAAAATGAGTTGACAGGAAAGTCATACAAATTGACACTGGAAAACTATTTGGGGATCATAAGGAAGACATTGCTTCCAAGCCATTGTTGTGTTATAATTACGTTGGGAAGGAGCACTGAGAGCACTGAGATGAACTTTTGCTTCAGTGGGTTTCTGTCATTACTATGCATGAAAATGTGGCGGCCTTTCTTTCTGGCTGATGATTTGAAGTCATTGCAGCATACGTTTATCCAAAACATGTCGCAGTCTCAAAGTAACATTCTCAAACAGGACACAGAATGAATATGTAGTCCAGCCAGAATGAAGGTATTCATTACATCAAATTCACAATACTTCCCTTTCCTCACAAATATTCTTCCATCTGTTCTCTTAACAAAACTATCCATTCTCGAAGCCCTGCTGGTAATCCTGATTTCTAATGAGATTAGGCACGGAGTGGAGCAAGGGCCCACTTTCTCTGCAGTAACCCTTGCCTTTGGATTGACCTCCCCTCAAAAGTGCATCTTGCCACAGCATTGGTGTCATTTCATAGGCAGGTAAAGACTTTTCGGAAGCGGTGAGGTACATTGGAAATCTGAATATCGGTCGATACCACTGGTTTTATTTGCAAACCAAATGTCATATCTTGTTTTATGTTTCAGTTTTATTGTTTAGTCTTTGGTTTAGACTGTGTATACTTGTGCCTTGAGACCTTTGGTTGAGGAGTGGATTATAAATACATTTAATAAGTGAATAAGTCACTGGAAAATGTCATACACTTAGGACACTTCAGGGCATGGTAGACATGTAGGCAATAGGTGCTCTGAATTGGATCATTGGGCATCTTCAGGAATCATACCAAATACTGCTTGTCCAGCTGGACTTATAAAATAAGACATGGTACAGTGACCAAGGTGGTTGAAAAGGCTATGTCAGTGCTAAACCATTAACCTGAGGCATGTAGCTAAATTTCCAAGCAGCAGTTCTAGGGCACAATAAACCTATAATGTCACTGCTCTGGTTTTCATACTCAAAAGTGAATCACGTTATTTGAAAGCATGTGTGACAGCAACACTTCTACCAGCTACCATTAAAATAAGGGCCAGTATGGTGCTCTCTGAGTCTTAATTTGTACCGTTTTTCATTTGGCAATTGTAGCTGTTCAGTTGTACTTTAAGTTTGATGTCCTCTGTGCAAAAATTGCAGCGGCTGATACAAATAATAATAATAATAATAATAATAATAATGATGATGTTTATTTATACCCACCCTCCCCAGCCAGGGCCGGGCTCAGGGCGGCTAACAAGCAATAATAAAAGCAAGGTGAATGAATACAACTTAACAACAAGATTAAAATACAACATTAAAATATTGAAACAATAAAATATTAAAATGCAGCCTCATCACAGGAGGAGAAAGGAAAAAGAAAAAAAGAGAGAGGGGGAGGGAATCAAACTGGCTCCAAGCCAAAGGCCAGGTGGAACAACTCTGTCTTACAGGCCCTGCGGAAAGAAATCAGATCCTGCAGGGCCCTGGTCTCATGAGGCAGAGCGTTCCACCAGGCCGGAGCCAGTGTTGAAAAGGCCCTGGCTCTGGTTGAAGCCAATCTAACTTTCTTAGGGCCCGGGACCACTAGGGTGTTGCTATTTATGGACCTTGAGGCTCTCCGTGGGGCATACCGGGAGAGATATAAAATAAATTTCAATCTGTCATGTGTCCCCATCAATTGCGCCTAGGAGGGAGAAGGAAGAGGCAGGCAGGCAGATTCTAATTCCTCGAATTTCATGTGTCCACCCCCACCCCCTGCCAAAGAAACTAGTTTGTATTTTGTACTTTGGCATCTATACTCAGATACAAACAAACAAGAACAATCCCTAGCCTTGTTGATTACATATTTCCTTCTTCCCCAGTAAGGATTTTTTTTCTTTTACATAAGGTTTTTTTAAAAAAATAATAATCCTTTTTTTGAATCACCTTCTATTTATGTATGGGTCTCTTTTTCAGCTATCTCTTCTGCCATGAGGTGTGTCACTGGTTAATGAGAAATGACTCTGTAAGGGAGTCCCTAGGTGACATGATGTACCTTTTTCCCTGATGAAAGAAAGGGAAAATGAAATCAACGTGGCAGTAAATGAAAAATGCATTACGGTGTGACCTAGAGAGGACACTTCCTTCTCAAACCCATCATGTTTCTGTACTATCTCCCTCTCAGAAATACTAGCTTCTCGCCAGGGAAGGACTGAAGGAAGTGGCTAATAAAATACTAATGTGCTGGTGAAATATTGGAGGGGGAAATACTAAAGCAAACTATAATAACAACTACTCGTACATAATTCTCCATTTAAGATGCATCAGAATATTTCACTTATCTGCCTTTTATGCAGTCTGGTTTGGGTGTGATCAAGGGTGCTATAAAATACAGTGATGCATCGGGTTACAGATGCTTCAGGTTACAGACTCCGCTAACCAAAAGGAGGGCAACCAAAATGGTCAAAGACCTGGAAACGATGCCTTATGAGGAACGGCTAAGGGAGCTGGGCATGTTTAGCCTGGAGAAGAGGAGGTTAAGGGGTGATATGATAGCCATGTTCAAATATATAAAGGGATGTCACATAGAGGAGGGAGAAAGGTTGTTTTCTGCTGCTCCAGAGAAGCGGACACGGAGCAATGGATCCAAACTACAAGAAAGAAGATTCCACCTAAACATTAGGAAGAACTTCCTGACAGTAAGAGCTGTTCGACAGTGGAATTTGCTGCCAAGGAGTGTGGTGGAGTCTCCTTCTTTGGAGGTCTTTAAGCAGAGGCTTGACAACCATATGTCAGGAGTGCTCTGATGGTGTTTCCTGCTTGGCAGGGGGTTGGACTCAATGGCCCTTGTGGTCTCTTCCAACTCTATGATTCTATGATTCTATGAACCCAGAAATAGTACCTCGGGTTAAGAACTTTGCTTCAGGGTGAGAACAAAAATAGCACGGCGGCAGCGGGAGGCCCCATTAGCTAAAGTGGTGCTTCAGGTTAAGAACAGTTTCAGGTTAAGAACAGACCTCTGGAACGAATTAAGTTCTTAACCCGAGGTACCACTGTACTTTTCTTATCCTCCCAACTTCGATGCATTCAAACTTTACTGGAATATTGCAAATTAGTGATTACACTTAAGGGCCAGTAGCAAAGGGCTATTTTGTCCTCCTGCCACTTCTTACTCCATTTCAGTAATGTAGGAATAAAGTGACTGGGTCATGGGAATCATAGAGGAAGAACCACAAGCCCCACTCTGTCCTTGGATGCTACATATAGAAGGAGTAGGTTAAGTGTATAGCATTATATCAAGGAGGAGAAAAGATATTTATTATATCCCAGCGGAATGAGGCAATCAGGTTCTGTTCCTTGGAGAGATTTCCCTCCACCTCTCCTGATACTGAAGTCATCCAGGTTGGTTTGTTTTTAGGTGTAATCATTACCAGCCCTATTACAGTACATTTCAAGAGTCTTGTGAGATTGGAATGATGCAAATGTTAACACCCCATCTAATCTGTTTGGCAAGGTGGAACAAGTGCAATGTTTTAAATAACCTAGAATGTAGCAGAATGGGGTGATGATACTCTCCTCACCCCCACCCCCACCCCACCCTCTTGCTCTCTTGAGATGGAAAGGACACAAAACTTTCCAATAATTTTGTAACTCTGAAGCTGTGGACATCTATCCCCTAGCAAGTTTCAAAATTCAACACTCCCTGATGCCACTGCCTTGACATACTGGTACTTTAGCAAGACAATCCCCACCAGTTAACGGCCAACCCATAAACCAGGGTTGTTGAAGCTTTTTCCGGCCAAGGGCAACATTCCCTCTTGGGTAACTTTCTGGGGGCCGCATGGCAGTGGAGGGTGTGGGAATAGTGGATATGGAGAGAAACTCTCCAACCAGGCAAGCAAACTTCAAAGCCCTCTCTCAAAGGTAGATCTTAACCCTTGGCTCACACAGAAGGGGGTGGGCCCTCCCAGCTCTCACCTAGGAGCTTCCCTTTCTTCTCCCAGCCTCCCACCCTGGGAGCTCTTCCCTTCTATGCCACTCACACAGGGTCCTTCAACAACCATCCATCACCTTCATGTGAGTACCCTCATTAACCCACAGTAGAAGACACTGAAGAACATATCAAAGCAATAACGAAAAGCAAAGTAGATAAGAGAAGAAAAAGGGGGGGGAGATAAAGCTCATTTTAAAAATTAAAAGAAAAATTCTGATTCTAGTATTTGTGAAATACAAGGGCACATTCCAGCCAAGTGAAATCACTAGACAAGAGTGCAGAGCCAAGTCAGTGTGGGGTGTGACCTGGGAGCTATGGCTGAGTTTCTGCAGCCCTGCCATAAATTCATAATAATGCCAAGGATGCTTATTTAAAATCCAATGCAATAGCAACTTGTGAATGTGCAGCTGCGTACATTCTGGTGAGAGGTTTTTTAAAAAGTGGAGATTCAACAGCCAAAGAATAACAGCCCAACTATCCCCAAGAAGAGGCACGTTCTAATAAAGCCGGCACCCATGCACAGAGGATTCATTTCTGCCATGAGAGCCCTGGAAAGAACAAACAGCTCCCCAGATTTGGCTGGGAGATGACCAGTCTTTGTTGGAGAACAAGTTTTGTTCAGCACACTTTCACAAGCATGATTCCAGCAATCATTACAACCGCCATGGAAATCCCTGGAGAATCTCTGGCTATTTGTGATGGCTACTTGTCCAGGATCAAAGGCAGCATTCCTCTGAGTACCAGTTGCTGTGCAGCACAAGTGTTGTGCTCATCGCTTGGCTCCTGGCCTCTCCCTGCACATCTGGTTGGCCACTGTGGGAAAGAGAATGCTGGACTAGATAGGAACCCAGGAAGGATCCTCTTGTGCCCTTAAGTTATTAGGAATGGTGACATAAGGGAAAGTGCCAGTAGTTTATCTAAGGCCACCTGCTGCACTCATGGATGAGCTGATATTTGAATGGAAGATTTCTGTTCCAGCTCATCCTTCTTAACACTGTGCTTTTTGCCGCTGTTATTTCTATACCAACTGAATATACCAACATCACTTCAAAATATCATTGCCCTTCTGCATTCTGCAAGTGACCAGTTTTATTGCATGTGTGACGGATATGAAGCATGAAAGTCACTGTCAGTATTGCAACTGGGACTGCAACAAACTGTTGTGGAATAGTGTTGCTGCTCAAAATTCCAGCTACTCCACTCCACCACAATACCTCTCCCACTCCAATATTCCTGTCTCCTCACCCCGGCAACAGACATGAGCAATTAGTACTCAAACCTCGCTATACACACCACAGATTTAGCTATCCAAACAGCTGGACCTGAGTGTACTCTAAACAAATAAGCAACCTTAAAATTTCCCATAGGAATCAATGGATATCATCAACTTGTTATGCAAACGTTCACCTAACAAATGATTTCCTGAAAACACATTGTGTTCAGGTAGTGAGATCTGTGTGTACTTCAGAGTAGTAGGAGCATAAATAATAATTTCATTCAGGGCCGTCTTAAGCATGTCCTGCGCTGTAGTGCAAAGATCCCTCTGGCACACCCCCCGGCAACTCCAAAACAAGGGAGGGGGCGGTGGAAAATGTCCTCTGCCTCCCCCACCGCCCTGATCCCCAGCGTGGTGGTGACGATCAAGCAGGAAAACGTGCTGGCGGACATGCTCTCCGATGCTGGAGCGCCCGAGAAAGCAGCCCAGGAAGACTGCACACCGCCTTTTGCCAGCAAGCAGGAGGAAGACAACGACCGGGAACATGGCCGTCTTTAGCTGATGCAGAGGCTTGGGAGGGAAGCTCCGCGCAGCTTCTATCCTAAGCTTCTGCAGGGATCGTGCTCCTCCTGCGGAGGCTTGGGAAGGAAGCTGCACGCCCGCCAGCCATATAGTTGGCGGGGTGCAGCTGGAGGGCATGCAGGGAAAGGGGAGGCTGCCGGCAAAGCCGCGCAGCTCCCCCACTTGCTAGGGCGCCCCTGAGAGGCCGGCGCCCTGGCGCAACGAACCACTAACA
Source organism: Podarcis muralis (assembly GCF_964188315.1). Classification (NCBI taxonomy): domain Eukaryota; kingdom Metazoa; phylum Chordata; class Lepidosauria; order Squamata; family Lacertidae; genus Podarcis; species Podarcis muralis. The sequence goes on along the minus strand of NC_135666.1, from coordinate 47,568,301 downwards.
CCAATGGGAAAGACAGCTCTGATTTCATTGATTTATCATGTTCGGGCCCTGAGTGCCATTTGGTTTTGTAACCAAAGACTACACTGAGCAAACATGCTTGGTTTATTGGTTAGAAATTGTCCCTTATTTGAGAACTGAAGATTCTTGGAGCAATCTCCCTCCGGATACAAGAATACAGTGTTCCTGTTTAAAAGTGGTTTTACCATTGAACCTTTCCCTCTTTTTCCACAGAGAATGCAGAAAATGAGCAACATCTATGAATCAGCGGCCAATACTCTGGGGATCTTTAGCAGCCCATGTCTGACGAAGGTGGAACTGAGAGTCGCATGCAAAAGCATATCAGACAGAGATGCCCTCTCCAAGCCAGATCCTTGTGTCATCCTGAAAATGCAGTCGCATGGGCAGTGGTTTGAGGTAGGTGTCCAATTAAACGTATATTGGAGGCTTTATGTGTGTGCAGTTGACTTGATATCCTGCTGTACTACCCATTGCTGCTGAAAACTATTAATCAGTTCTCTAGGCTGCAATCCAGCAAGGCCCTTTGGGGAGTCCGGGGATGCTAAGGGCTTACAGGCACCAGTATGCTCTGCTTAGTTTTTGGGTGAGCATCAGCCCCTTTCTCCCCTTACTTTTGAATCCATCAGGGTTAGAAAGCAGCTTATAATATGACAAAAGGAATCTGCTGCTTGGTGGAAGAATAGGTTTTATGTTTTTAAAAAATCCCCACTTCTAACTTATATACATCTTGGTAGAGGAAAAATGAAGATTTCTGCAAACTGTCTCACTAAAGCATTTCTGTAACTCATTGATTTCAAATGAGACTTAAGCTGAAATCAGGGAGGACTTAAGTGCTTTATTTTGCTTCAATTGTTCCTCCTATAGACCAACTTATTTGGATTATGTAAGGAATGATGGTGAGAGGAAGAATCAAGAGTGCAATTCCTTTTGGAGATTTTATATTCCATGCACACTTATTTGATAGCCCATTGTGCTCAGTGGGATTTATTTCCAAGTAGAAATGAATAGGGTTGCAATGCAAGAAGCTGTATTATTTCCCCAATGTTCCCAATGATAAAAATACTGTATGCATGACCAAGAATGGAGAAGAATTTCATTTGGTCTGCACATTTAATTCACACCTCCTAGATTAATACACAGATCAGAACATACTTATCCTTCAGATTTTGCGCTTCTCCAGATTTCACAATACAATTCTTTGCTCAAAAACATTCACCCAGATGTGTTAAAATGTATATTTTAGGATGCATATTTAGAAATGTGCACATTAAGAAAAAATCCCAATCCAGTAACAGGAGCTGCATGAGGAATCTTGGGTGCTGGATTTGTAGATAGGCAAAGCAAGGGAAACTTCCATTTGTATTCATAGCATGGGTCCCTATTTGGTAAGAACGTCTGTAAATGGGAGTCTTCCCCCCTCTTTGGTTGCAGCAAATTTCCCAGAAGGAGGGCATTCAACACCTTAAAAAGTTAATATTGCTTGTATTCTTAGTTCCCGAGACTGACTTCAAAAGGGAATTATTTCCTGCTTAACTCACAGGGCATTGAGATCTTGACCCAAGTGTTATGAAGCTAGGATCATATAATCCTATTGAAGTCACTTGGAAGTTTGATATTCTATTACATTCAATGGGAATGTGCAAAAACTCCCCTTCTGAAAAAGCAGAGTATATTTAGCATCTCTACTGTCCTTGGGACAGCTATAGATCTGCCAGCCTTGACCTTGGCTTAGGGTGGGCTGGCTCATCTCCAGAGATCAAAGCTTTCGCTGTGCCCACTCTCCAGCTCTGGAAATCTAGCTCTGTAACTTCAACGCCACCCTGCCCCAACAGAGCTTGCCTTCACCACTATCAGGCATTTAGCTTCTGCTCTTCACTGCCTCCTCCCTGCTAGACTCCCAGTACGTTTCCGAGCAGAATTAAAAGTGTTGGTGCTGACCTTTAAAACCCTAAACGGCCTCGGCCCAGTATGCCTGAAGGAGTGTCTCCACCCCCATCGTTCTGCCCAGACACTGAGGTCCAGCTCTGAGGGCCTTCTGGCGGTTCCCTCACGGCTAGGGTTACAGGAAACCAGGCAGAGGGCCTTCTTGATAGTGGCGCCTGCCCTGTGGAACGCCCTCCCATCAGATGTCAAGGAAAGAAACAACTATAGTGGTACCTCTGGTTGCGAACGGGATCCGTTCCGGAGGCCCATTCGCAACATGAGCAGAACACAACCCACAGTGGCACATCTGCATGCGCGGGTTGTGATTCACCGCTTCTGTGCATGCGCGTGACGTCATTTTGCACGTCTGCGCATGCGCGAGCAGCAAAGAGCAGCAAAACCCAGGAGTAACCCTTTCCGGTACTTCCGGGTTGCCGCGGGACGCAACCTGAAAAAACGTATCATGAAGCAAACGTAACATGAGGTATGACTGTATCTGACTTTTAGAAGATACCTGAAGGCAGCCCTGTTTAGGGAAGTTTTAATGTTTGATGTTTTATCGTGTTTTTAATATTCTGTTGGGAGCCACCCAGAGTGGCTGGGGAAACCCAGCCAGATGGATGGGCTATAAATATAATAATAATAATAATAAATAAATAAATAATTTGACATACCCATGTGGATTATATAGCCGCCACTGCAGTCTGTGTATACTGCTTATCCCTGGCATTGCACTAACACCTCTTTCCGCATGACTAAGACCACGTTCCAATGAAGCAACATTGGGACCAAGTCCTGTATCATCTCCAGTCTTACATAATCCCCTCCCAGGGAGTCACCCCCATGGGAGGCAGTGATGGCACTTGGATGGCTTCAAAAGAGGGTTAGACAAGTTCATGAAGGATGAGGCTGCTATCAAGGCTGTCTACCTTGATGGTTATGTTCTCTGTCAGAGGCAGTATGCTTCTGAATACCAGTTGTTGGAAACCACCACCAGAGGGGAATAATAATAATAATAATAATAATAATAATAATAATAATAATAATTTATTATTTATACCCTGCCCAGCCACTCTGGGCGGCTTCCAACAAAACACTAAAATACAATAACCTAGTAAACATTAAAAGCTTCCCTAAACAGGGCTGCCTTCAGATGTCTTCTAAAAGTTTGGTAGTTATTTTTCTCTTTGACATCCAGTGGGAGGGCGTTCCACAGGGCAGGTGCCACTACCAAGAAGGCCCTCTGCCTGGTTCCCTGTAACTTGGCTTCTCGCAGTGAGGGAACCGCCTTGGCTTCTCTCGGTGAGGGAAAGTGACTCAGGACCTGCTTGCTGGCTTTCCATAGGCATCTGGTGAGAATACTAGGCTGGACTGGTTGGGCAACTGGCCTGGTGCTTTAAAATGTGTGTGTGTTAGGTTGGTGGGGATACAGAAATGCACAGAATCCCCCAGCCTGTCATATAGGGCAATGGATAGTCACTCTGTGTCTTTGATAATCAGATACTCTTATTTCTCACAAGAAAGAGAGGCTCAGCATTGCCATATGCGATATCACCAACGTGTAAAATGACCTTTAAATTGGAAATTAATTTTAGGATAACAGGATTAAAAATAAAACCAACAGAATGGATTAATCACCGACAATAATTAAGGCTTATTCTGTTGTTACATAAGGTCACTCACTTCAAAACACATTAATTATGGAAACAAATTTCACAGCAAAATTTGCCAATAGCAAGAAAGAGTGGCTCTGGCATCTACCATATGTCTTACAAACATTCATAAATGTCTGCTGTTGCCTCTTAAACAATCGTACCTCCTCCCCTTAAAAATATGTATATTTCTACTAGCTGGTATGACACAAACATCTTGAAGTGTCTAGAAATGTGGCTGCAATTTCCCTTTTAAAAATACATGGGGTATGAGTTGCAGATCACAGCTCCAATCCTAACCACGTCTAATCAGAAATAAGTCCCACTGAACAATGAGGCTTGTTCCCAGGTAAAAAGGGGTAGGATTGCAGACCAAGGCAGTGTCTTGGAGTTAAGGAAAATGATGCGTGGAATTCTCAAGCAAATACTCCAGATTTAAAATTAGCAGGTTACTTTTTTAAAATTGTCCCTATTATAAATGCTGTTGGATTTATAAGATGAGGGCGGATAAAGGTATAAAATACTTAATATCATGGGTTGTATTCAATTAAGTTTTACTCAGCGTAGACCTATGAACATTCATTTACTGAACTCAGTCACCGGTTGGCATCCATCTTCCTTGGGATACAATGTAGGAATGCACCTTAGGTGGTGTCAGGGAACTGCCATCGGAAGGACAGGAGGTGCAGAGGCTCAATGAAGTTGAAAGAGGTGTTGCAGCTGAAGAGGGAACCAGTAGGGGGCGAGCAGTAACTCCAAGGGAAAGTGAGTCGGAGGGATGGCTCAGAGACGGTTCCAGCGAAAACAGTGGAGAGGTCTCAGGACCTCCTATAGGGACACCCACTCCTCGCCGGAAACTGTCACGCAGGGAAGCCAGGAGACGTGTTTCCGTTAAGGAGCTTTTATGTTGGAAGCGTTTCCGAAAACAACCACTTTCGGATTCTGCCAGCGATTGACGCAGCCATGCAGGAGGGGCTCCGTCACAGGCAAAGGTTTGAAAACCTGGTCAAACTCTGAGGGATCTGGATTTTACACACAAGCAGCTTATCATCCCATCACAGCAATCCGAAAGTCTTCGAAAGCCAGCTTGTGCAGGCAAAGGCATCATGAGTGAACCAGCCGGAACCGGAGGAGCAGGAGCAGCTGGAGGAGGTCCAAGCCTGGAAGAAAGGTACAGGGCGTTGGAGCTCCAGCTTGCCATGCAAACGGCGAGGCTTGAGGAGAGGAGGGCTCAGGATGCAGAAAAGGGAAAGGAGAAAACCACCTCGCTCGCCAGAAAGGTACCGGGGTTGGTGCAGAAATTTGGGGGGGGACCCCAGAAGTTATCATGCCTTTAGAACTGAAATGCAGTACGCTCTCAACCTGCAGTATGATGACTTCCCTGACGAGGAGTCGCGAGTGGCTTTTGTTATTGGCCATCTCGAATCGGGGGCGAAGGACTGGGTTAGACCCTTGATGGCAGTGAATAATGAGATCCTAAAGGACACAAGGAAGTTTTTTCGTGCCATGGATCTGATGTTTTCCAGCGACATTGAGCAGGGAGTGGTACGAAGACAGTTAATGGCTTGCAAACAGGGGAGCCGATCTGTTCGAGAGTACTGGACTGAATTTACTATGTTGATTCATAAATTGGGGTGGGACCTATCGGCGGAACCCATTCAAATGCTTTTCGAAGAGGGGCTTTCTTCGGCCGTGAAAGATGAACTGTCCCGGGGGCCCAGGGCAGAGTCTATGGATCAGCTGACCAAATCCGCGCTGGCCATAGGAGCGCGCCAGGAAGCGAGGGCTTTGGAAAGGCGGGAAGGGAAAGGAGAACGTTGGAGGGAGCTTCGCATTCCGGACATTCCAGAGCCACCTTTCCCGCCGGCAGAGCCGATGGAAGTTGGAACAGCGCGGGCGCGCGCAGTTTCAAATCCCAGTGATGGGCGGAAGAAGGAGGGAAAGAGCGCCAAGAAATGTTATCTTTGCCAACAGCCAGGGCACTTTGCCAGAGTCTGCCCACAGAGAAAGGAGTGGCAAGGGATGGCAGGGGCTGTTGGGGGAAAAGAGGAGGAGAGCAAGGAGCAAGTAAAAGCCAACGCCTGGCTGCCACCGTCGGGGCACAGCAGCCAGGCCAAAGAGCAGTGAAAGTGCCCACGCCAGAACCACCCAGACCCGCTTTAGTGATAGAGGTGTCTCTAGAGTTGCCAAACGGGCACCCGCTACAGATCAAGGCGCTTTTGGATTCAGGCAGCTCCTGTAATTTTATGAGTAAGGAGTTTGCAGCTGAGCATCAGATACAGACTATCCCTTTAAGTAACCCCTTGCAGGTGACCACGATTGATGGCAGAGAACTGCTGGGAGGAGAAGTTAGCCAACAGACTGTCCCGATGATAATGAGGGTGGCAAGGCACACTGAACTGATAGCGTTTAATGTGGCCACCTTGGGAGGAGCTCCCATCATTTTGGGGATGAGCTGGCTGGCACTACACGATCCACTAGTGGGTTGGCATCAGAGGGTGGTCTCCTTTGGGTCAGCGCATTGCCTAGAACACTGCAAGCAGGGGAAGGTTCCGGGAGGAGCCAGAGTCGCCCTAGCCGGAATGGAAGTAATGGATAAAGGGAAGGTGCCCCCGCAATACGCAGATCTCAGCGACGTGTTCAGCGAGAAGGAAGCTGACCAACTACCCCCGCATAGACCCTTTGACTGTCAAATCAATTTACTCCCTGGGGCACAGCTTCCTGTAGGCAAGTTGTACGCCATGTCAGACAGAGAAATGCAGGAGCTAAGGGAGTTCATTGACAAGAACCTGAAGAGAGGTTTCATCAGAGAGTCCAGAGCGGTGGGAGGTAGCCCAGTGTTTTTTGTGGATAAAAAAAACACGGATAAGCCGAGACTGGTGTGTGACTTCAGGGGGTTAAACGCAGTGTCAGAACCTTTGGCCTTTCCAATGCCCAGGATTGATGACATTTTGACCAGGGTATGGAAGGGAAAGATTTTTACAAAGCTGGACCTAAGGGGGGCGTACAATCTGATACGTATAAGGAAAGGGGATGAATGGAAAACCACCATGTTCACCCCTTTAGGGGCATTTGAATATTTAGTTATGCCATTTGGATTACAAGCAGGGTCGGCGTGCTTCCAAGCTTTTATGAACCACGTACTGGGGCCTTTGCTGTACAAGAATTGTGTGGCCTTCCTAGATGACGTGTTGGTGTACTCTGAGAATGAGGAGCAGCATGTAAGAGACGTCAGAGAAGTGTTGAGCAGGCTGCAGGCCAACCGGCTGTGGGTGAAGCTGGAGAAGTGTCAGTTTCATACCAAGGAGGTGGAGTTTCTGGGGTACCGCCTGTCCGACAAGGGATTGGCCATGGACCCCGGCAAGGTCCAGGCAGTACTGGAATGGAAAACACCCAAAACAAAGAAGGATGTGCAGAGGTTCCTAGGGTTTGGGAACTTTTATCGTAAGTTCATTCGAAACTTTGCCCACCTGACGGCGCCCATTACGGACTGTCTCAGCAGTAAAAAGAAATTCGTTTGGACTGAGGAGGCGGAGCGAGCCTTTGAGGAACTGAAAAGGGCCTTCGCCTCGGAGGAGCAACTTCTGCATGTGGACTTACAAAAAAAGATGAGGGTCGAAACAGACGCATCAGACCGAGCCATAGGGGCGGTGCTTCTTCTGCAGCCAGGGAAGGAGGAGTCAGAGTGGAGACCGTGTGCCTTTTTTTCGCGGAAACTGAACAAATCCGAGAGGAATTACACGGTGTATGACCGAGAACTTCTGGCTATTCATGAGGCCTTCCGGAAATGGAGGCACCTGCTAATTGGCGCACAACATAAGGTGCAAGTGTGCACTGACCACAAGAATCTAGAGTATTGGAGAACGGCACGAGTGCTCAACCAACGGCAGTTGAGATGGGCTCAGGAGTTCTCCAAATTTAACTTTGAGATTTGTTACGTGCCAGGCCCAGAGAACGTTAGGGCGGACGCTCTCTCACGGAAACCTGAATATTTGGAGGGGGAGGGAGCACCCGAAGAAAGACATGTCATTCCAGAGGACCGCTGGGTGTGTGGGGCGGCATTGGTGGGGCAAAGAGAACTGGTAGAGGGAACGGAGAATGATGAATACGCCCAGGACAAACTCAGGGGTCTCAGGAGGGAGGGAGACAAACCCGGAGGTTTTGAGGAGAAAAACGGGGCGTTGTATTACAAGGGAGCGTTATATATACCTGAAGGAGATTTGAGAGAGAAGGTACTCAAGCAGCTGCACGATAGCCCCACAGCAGGGCATTTTGGGCAACACAAAACCATGTGGCTGGTTACCAGGGAATTTTGGTGACCCAAGGTCAGGGAAGATGTGCGGGAGTATGTGAGAGGGTGTGACCAATGCCAGCGAGCCAAAGGGGAGAGGCGGGCGCCGGCAGGGTTATTAGAACCGCTACCCACACCTGAAAGACCATGGGAAGCAGTGGCAATAGATTTTATGACTGATCTGCCAAAGTCCAGAGGGAAAACAGCCATCATGGTTGTGGTAGACCTGTTAACCAAAATGGCCCACTTTATAGCCTGCTCACATGCTGTCACAGCGGAAGAAACAGCGAAGTTGTTTGTAGAACACATCTTTAGGTTGCACGGGGCTCCATTGAGGGTGGTCTCAGACCGCGGCAAACAATTTACTTCCAGGTTCTGGAGAAAGCTCATGAGCTTGCTGCACGTGGAAGTCAATTTTTCCACTGCCCGGCACCCTCAAACCAACGGGCAGGCGGAGAGAGCAAATGGCATACTCCAACAATATCTGAGGTGTTATGTCAATGACAGAGAGAATGACTGGGCCGAAAGGTTGGCGCTGGCAGAGTTTGCCTACAATAATGCAGAGAATGTGTCCACAGGGATGAGCCCCTTTTTGGCTAATTACGGGTGTCATCCCAGGGCATTCCCAGGGGATGGAGGGGAGAGATGGAGCGTCCCAGCGGCCGAACATTTTGTAGAAGAGATGGAAGCGATCCATCATCAGCTCCAGCTCAACTTAGAAAGGGCCAAGGCACAATATAAGGAGCAGGCAGACAAGAACAGAAGGGAAGGTGAGGCCATAAGGGTGGGGGATCAGGTGTGGCTGTCCACCCAAGGGTTGCCGTTCAAAGGGGGGTGTAAGAAGTTGAGACCCAGAAGATTGGGACCCTTTGAGGTCATTCAGCAGGTCAACCCAGTGGCTTTCAAACTCCGGTTACCCAACCACATGAAATTGCACCCAGTGTTCCACAGGTCGTTACTGTCACCATATAGGGGGGGACGTGAAGGGGAGCACACCAGGGGACCAGCCTTGGAAGAGAGGGAACGCAGCAACCATGTAGCGGAAATCCTCGATTCCAGGTGGAAGGGAAATCAGGTAGAGTATTTGGTGGCGTGGGAAGGGGAACCGGAGTCAGAAAACACCTGGGTGACTGCAGGGGAGGTCAATGATGAGGTTTTAACAGAAACGTTCCACCAAAGATTCCCGAGAAAACCACAGCCGGTAGAAAGGTTTAGGAGGGAATACTTCGGCACCACCGACGAGGAAGAGGAAATGGAGGGATTCGCGGAGTCGGATTTGGAAGAGGGAATGGACTCTGATGACGAGGAATACCAAGAGACGAGGAACAGCAGCAAGTGGAGGGAAGTGTTCGAAACTACGGACGACGAGGAAGGTTCTTTCAGGGGTTTTACCTCCTCCCAGCCAGAAGGGGAGGGGACGGGAGGGGGTGAAGGGGGCCCTGGAGGGGAGGTGGATGTCAGGGAACTGCCATCGGAAGGACAGGAGGTGCAGAGGCTCAATGAGGTTGAAAGAGGTGTTGCAGCTGAAGAGGGAACCAGTAGGGGGCGAGCAGTAACTCCAAGGGAAAGTGAGTCGGAGGGATGGCTCAGAGACGGTTCCAGCGAAAACAGTGGAGAGGTCTCAGGACCTCCTATAGGGACACCCACTCCTCGCCGGAAACTGTCACGCAGGGAAGCCAGGAGACGTGTTTCCGTTAAGGAGCTTTTATGTTGGAAGCGTTTCCGAAAACAACCACTTTCGGATTCTGCCAGCGATTGACGCAGCCATGCAGGAGGGGCTCCGTCACAGGCAGAGGTTTGAAAACCTGGTCAAACTCTGAGGGATCTGGATTTTACACATAAGCAGCTTATCATCCCATCACAGGTGGTGAGGTCTAATTGTTGGAAGGTTGCAGCGCCTGCTGTGGCCGTAGAGACTGATGTGGGAGAGACATGTTTTGTTGCAACTGGGGCAGATAAAGGAGTCCGGTTGTGCTGCTGCAGATTCACCATGGCATATCTTCTCTCTGCGATTATTTATTTATCACCCACCCTTTGCCCTAAGGTCCCAGGGTGGGTCTCCTCTGAGTAAAACTCAGTTGAATACCACCCAGTTGGGGTCGATATTTTCTTGCAAAACATTAACTGCTGTGATTTTTAAAAAAAGCTGTGGAGAGTTCATGCAAAAGAGATTCTTGAATATTTTGATATTGCAAACTCCTAAATGAAATGACTTGATTTGCAGCTCTCAGACCATAATGCAGTGGTTCTCACACTCCCCCCCCCCCCCGGGCCACAATTTTAGAATAAAAATTTGCTTGCGCCACACCAATTTTTTTATTGATAAGAAATATACAGTATTGGAAAACAGAAATAAATAACTCCCAGCAGTGCCTGATTTATAACACAGAACACAACTACTTTATAATATCATCATGGGACAGCCAGTGGAAAAAATTGTGGGGACGGGATTTGATGGTGATGCTGTATCCTTTCAGTGTTTTCTCTGCCGGACAGCAATAGGTGCAGGTTAATTTGTTACACCGTGAAGCTGCTTGGGCTGCTCACTTTATCTGTCAGCTGCAAAGCAGGTTATTGAACTGCTGTCGGGGGATAATGCACAACACTCAAGAAAAAGCTTTACGCTTACTACCAAAGAAATGATTGCATTTGAGGTACGATATGAAAATAAGCTCAGATATGCCACAGTTGCAGAAACCCTGTATCACACGGCCAATGTAGTATACTGGATAGTGTTAGACTTTGAAGGCTTGTGGCTGATTCCAGCCGACTCCTAATCATGGATAGGGATAGGTTTGAAAGGAGCCTACTAGATGCTCGTGCTTCTATTGCTGCTTGGCCGGGGCTGAACTGATACTATCCTTGCTGGTACCTTTCCCAGGAAAATCAGAGGCTCACTAGGTCAGGTTCCTACTGGAAGACCAGACAAAAGCTAGAACGTTAGCAGTGGCCAAGTTTTTATCGGTGGTTGCAAGAACAAATGAGCCCTATAATCTAAACAAAATGCTTGATTAACCTGGAGGTAGGCTGTATGAATTGTGTATTGATTTGTAATGATTTGTTGGGTCTCTGGACCGTAATAAAGATTGATTGATTGATCTATTGCTGCTTCTACCTTGGGTCAATGTCCTCAATCTTTTCCCACTGGGAACTAGGACTACAAGTCCCAGAATCCCTAGTGGGAAACTGATGCTTCCTAAGTAACATAGAGTGGGCACGGAGTGTCAGTTTCCCATTTGGGGATTCTGGGACTTGTGGTTCCAGTCCTCAGCAGGAAAAGGCCCTCTCTGGGGACTGGGAACACCCACCTCTGCCACTGGGGTACATTTAGGGGACATTGGGGTAGGGAGAGGTAGTCAAAGAGGCAAGTCCCCAGGAGAAGACTGCCCCAAGGAGAACATGCCCCTAAGGCATGATTTTGGAACCTTGAAGTGATGTGTGTTGGTGGGGTTGGGGCGGAGGTGAGGTGGGGACAGCTAGTGGTGGAAGAAATTAAGTTTCTCTCGGTTTCTCATTTCTCCACCCTTAAGTTCAGCTCTCCACATTTCAACATCAGTTCGTAATTTATTTATTTTTAAGTCCTCATGAACATTCAACATTATTATTTTCCTGATAGACACTTTTAAGGCAATTTTGCCTGATATACACATTTTGCAAGCAGCTCCCCCTAATATTAGGCATTTTTGTATGCCAGTTTTGCCAATATTTGCATTGTTGTACACATTATTTATCCTGCCAACCTAGCAGTTCGAAAGCACGTCAAAGTGCAAGTAGATAAATAGGTACCGCTCTGGTGGGAAGGTAAACGGTGTTTCCGTGCACTGCTCTGGTTTGCCAGAAGCGGCTTAGTCATGCTGGCCACATGACCCGGAAGCTGTACGCCGGCTCCCTCGGCCAATAAAGCGAGATGAGCGCCGCAACCCCAGAGTCGTCCACGACTGGACCTAATGTTCAGGTGTCCCTTTACCCTTTACACATTATTTAGTTGGGAAGCTGCGCTACAAAATTCAGAGAAGTGTGGATTTTAAAGGGTAGCTTAGGTTGGCTCTATGTTTGTTTCAGAATGTGCGAATTATGTAGGTTTCGTTAAAATTCTGAATCGAATTCCTCTCCCATCCCTAATATGGGAGTCACCTTGTGTGGTGGGGTGCGGGACCGTATTTGCTTCTCTGTTTTTATCCACCGCTGGTACAAATGCAAGGCTGTGGATGAAAATGTTCTCAATGCTTCCTTACATTAGCGCTGCCCCTTTGATGCTTCTCTGGTGAGCTATTTTGTGTACTTTTGTCTCACCCCCAAACAGATCAGCCCCCACCACGATATGTCTCCACTCTGCCCTTGTTATATCAGGCCTACACAACTTGTGATCCATCAAGCAGTCCACAAGCCACCCATGTTGTCCTAACAGATGCTTGATAAAAAGTTGTGTAGGCCTGTTACATTTTTATTTTTTATTTTTGCTGTTGCCCAGAACTGAAAATAACAGTGGAGGTGTAAATGTCAAGCCCTTGGCAAGGCACTATAAATGGCTGGTTGAGTAAAGTTCAGCTTGATGGGTTACACAAGTTGTGTTTCAGGAGTGTGGTGATGCTGAAAGCAAGATAACGCCGAGCTTACCGTACCGAACAGACTTTCATCCATAGTTTGCTCGGCTTCTTCACATTTGTCTTGCAACGCTAACCATTTGTTAATACAGATTTGTGCAGGGAATAATTTGCCGCATCCATCTATGCTGGCGTCGTGAAGTGACACAGCGAAGAACGTGCATTTTAGCGAATGCTTATTCTAGTAGATGAATCTAGATTGCCCCCCTGGATACACTAGAAAACATGATTTCCATTAAAACCAAAAACAGTAATTACTGCTCTAAAAGGTGGGTTTCCCTCCTTTTAAAAATGTTACTTGTCAGGAAAATGGGTTTTCTGTCCATTAGCTCACAGCTTGCAGATGCTGCCACATTAAATCAAATGTCTTCTTGAAATAGTCCTTTTAATGCAACCTCCCCACAGGCAACTTTTCATGTGGTGTCTGATTGAAACTGCAAATGTTAATGTCCCAAGTATAGCCCTGTCTGGTACTGTCAGTTCTGATCTTTCTCCCTCCTCCTTGTACTTTCCAAAGTTTTTTCTTGAGGCAGGGCACTATTAATTTATTGTACTTAACATCCCACCTTTCTTCTGTAGAACTGAGGGCAACTTGCACAGCATTCCCCAATAGGCCTGTGTTGCTTTTGCATGTTTTCATTTTAACTGTATTTTGATACGTTGAGCTGAGAACTGTACTGTAAAATTTAGAGAAATGAGAAATCTGAATGTACGCGTTCTGATCTATACGTTAGTCCAGGAGAGGTGCACTGAGTTCATGTCTGAATTTGTGCAAGTCTGAATTGGCGGAGAGTGAATTCCTGAACACCTTACTTATTAGGCAGAGTATGAATGGGCTGTTTCTTTATGTTGGAGGACAGATGTTTTGTGTGTTGTGCAGCCTTCCTGAGCCCTTTAAGCTGATTGGCTGCCCTCAGGTACAGTGGGAGATGCTATCTTGTCATACTGAAGATTCAGTTTCCACTTCAGTTGGCTTCGTTATGTGGAAGGCACCATCATTCTTCAGCTCAGGCAACAGAATACAATAAATAAATAAGGCAACAAATTGTCTTGAACTGACCCTATTCCTCAAGCATCTCAATATTCAGTCAGTGTGCCAAGCCCTTTATGCACTAAACCACTTTAATAGACTTGGCTTCCCCCTAAGAATTCTGGGGAGTGTGAAAGTTGTTAGGATATTCCTATTCTCCTCACAGAGCTTCAGTTTCACAGAACACTGGGAATTTTAGATGTATGAGGAGGGATAGGGTGTCAGGAGCTCAGCCTACACTCGAGTAGGACCCTGGTAGAGAAACATGCCCGACTGGCATATTCCCTCCCTCCTGGTCAATCGTTCAGGAGCTTCAAAAGTTTTCTTCAGCCCGAACATCACAGCGACCAATGCTAACCGACACCGGCACACTTAGGGATCCACTGAGTTTGCGCAGTTCGCGTGACAGACCTCAGCAACTCAGCATTTTGGCTAATCTACTTTATTTGCATATAAACACACACGGAGCACTGCAACATGGCTCCCTCTCTCTCTAGCATCAGACAGCAAAGAGAAAAAAATAAAGGACAATAGTCCCACTTCACGGAACACAGCAACATAAACATCCTGTCTCGGTCACTTCCCACTCTGTGGAATCAAAACATATACCGTCATGTGATAGACAAAAGTCCCATGACTGCAATCATGGAGCAGGAATTCTAACATAGGGGTCTCCTAACAACTCACAGCACCCTTAACAAACTACAGTTCCCAGAATCCTTTGGGGGAAATCATGACTATGTATGTGGTATGATGTTGCTTTAAATGCATAGTGGAGATGGGCTGGAAATAGACCTGCTGCTTTGAGCATGGTTGTATCATGTGCTGGGGCAACTACCTGTATTGATTTCAAAAATGTTCAGCATGGATGGTCCATAATGAACTACATTGGATTCAATTCGGCTCTGCCCCAAGTTCAAAGGCACTGTTTAGACATGGTCTAAACATGTTCTCAAAGCAGACTAGCTCTCAGACTTTGAAGCCGATAAATAAAATTGACTGTCATCTCTTTGGACCCATAAAAAATTATCAGCAAGCATCCTGTATTGTCTAATGGATGTATCTGAAGAAATACTCTGTCTTTCTTGAAACATTTTTATACAGAGTTGCATCCAGTTACTGAGTTTCTGCTGAAATCAATGGACGACTAGCTTGACTTCAAACTTTTCCCATTGATTTCAATGGGAACTAAGGACCACTAACTTAGAATCATAGAATCTTAGAGTTGGAAGGGACCCAAGGGTCATCTAGTCCAACCCCCTGCAATACAGGAATCTCAGCTAAAGCATCCATGACAGATGGCCATCCAACCTCTGTTTAAAAACATCCAAGGAAGCAGAGTCCATCACCTCTCATGGGAGTCTGTTCCACTGCCAAACAGCTCCTACTGTCAGAAAGTTTTTCTGAATGTTTAGCCGGAATCTCCTTTCTTGTAATTTGAAGCCATTGGTTTGGGTCCTGTCCTCCAGAGCAGGAGAAAACAAGCATGCTCCCTCCTCTATGTGACAGCCCTTAAGATATTTGAATATGGCTATCATGTCTCCTCTCAGTCTCCTCTTTTCCAGGCTAAACATACCCAGCACCTTCAAGCGTTTCTCATAAGGCTTGGTTTCCAGACTCTTGATCATCTTGGTTGCCCTCCTCTGCACACGTTGCAGCTTGCCAACACCCTTCTTAAATTGTGGTGCCCAGAATTGTACACAGTATTCCAGGTGTGGTCTGACTAAGGCAGAATAGAGCGGGACTATTACTTCCCTCGTGGGTGGTGCTGTGGTCTAAACCACTGAGCCTCTTGAGCTTGCCAATCAGAAGGTCGGCGGTTCGAATTCCCGAGGTGGGGTGACCTCCTGTTCACTCAATCCCAGCTCCTGCCAACCTAGCAGTTCGAAAGCACGCCAAAAAGTGCAAGTAGAGAAATAGGTACCACTCCGGCGGGAAGGTAAACGGCGTTTCCGTGCGCTGCTCTGGTTTGCCAGAAGCAGCTTAGTCATGCTGGCCACATGACCTGGAAGCTGTACTCCGGGTCCCTCGGCCTGTAAAGCAAGATGAGCGCCGCAACCCCAGAGTCATCTGCAACTGGACTTAACTCTCAGGGGTCCTTTACCTTTTTATTACTTCCTTTGATCTGAACACTATTCTTCTGTTGACCTAAGTCAGAGAATCTGAAAATATAGCATTATGTGAATGGGTAAAAGCAGGTAAATCATTTTAGAGTCCAGGACTCCACTGATAATAATAATAATAATATTGGTCATTGCCTTTGCAATGCATTGGGAGCTACGTGGATTCTTAGACTGTGCAGGCACATGTATAGACACGTACAGACAGCTGTCAAGGAAGTAGGAAGTCAACGAACCTGATTTCCCTATATAATTGGCAAATGAATTGTAACATACGTCGCAAGATTTTATGCTCTGCTGGAAGCAGTTCTTGTTGAAATCCATCTTAATTTTTTTCTAATGCCTTCAAACAATGCAAAAAATCTATTATACAGTTTATCGGAGCTTACAGGCTATGGATCGTTAGGAGGCATTCATAAAAGCTGCTGTGTCCTAGAAAGGGCTCCCGCTAGGTTCTACATTTTTCCATTTGAAAGTCGCAGTCTATGCTCTGAGAATTTATTATCAAAGATAAGAACCTGGGTTAGACCGGAATATGGGCATTGTGTAAATCTAAAATTAGCCACCGTGACATCAGAGTTCTTTATCAGTCAAGTATGGCATCCCCCTTCCGATGAGTCATGGAATATAATAGAAAAGGGCTTCTGAAAATGTGCTCCATCATCAAAAGTTATTTATCTTTGTCTGACTGTTTCTCTGCCGTTGTTCAAGTACAAATGTGCATTTGTAGGAATCACAGGAAGCTCTCTAATTTTAAATGGCTTAAGAGATTGGCTACATGTAGAGATGCTACTGGATTATGTTTGGCCTGCATTTTTAAGCTAACCAACCAGATTCACACCTACTGGACCAGGCATAGGCAAACTCGGCCCTTCAGATGTTTTGGGACTACAACTCCCATCATCCCTGACCACTGGTCCTGTTAGCTAGGGATGATGGGAGTTGTAGTCCCAAAACATCTGGAGGGCTGAGTTTCCCTATGCCTGTACTGGACTAATAAGTAGAATGGAAAGCACTTATCCTTTGGTTGGATATTTCAGTCATTAGAACATTAGACTCTTAATCTCAGGGTTGTGGGTTTGAGCCCCATGTTGAGCGAAAGATTCCTGCATTGCAGGGGGTTGGACTAGATGACCCTTAAATAGCACCAGAGATTGTCCCCTGGGGCACACCATAGGATAGTTGCCAGGGGGCTGAAAGGCACTTTTCCAATGCTACGCTTGGGACTCAGTCCTGAAGGTAGGATTCATACCACTGTAATAAAGGTAAAGGTAAAGGGACCCCTGACCATTAGGTCCAGTCGTGGCCGACTCTGGGGTTGCGGCGCTTTATTGGCCGAGGGAGCCGGTGTACAGCTTCCGGGTCAAGTGGCCAGCATTACTAAGCTGCTTCTGGCAAACCAGAGCGGCACATGAAAACGCCGTTTACCTTCCTGCCGGAGCAGTACCTATTTATCTACTTGCACTTTGACGTGCTTTCGAACTGCTAGGTGGGCAGGAGCAGGGACCGAGCAACAGGAGCTCACCCCGTCGCGGGGATTCGAACCGCCGACCTTCTGATCGGCAAGTACTAGGCTCTGTGGTTTAACCTCAGCACCTGTAGCCAGGCCTGGTTTATCCTTTGGTCAATTGTACAAGAGACAGGTCTGATGCATCCCCAGGGATCAGCCAGCAATTGGTTCAAAAGGCAGCTGCGTGAGACTTTGGAAAGGTGCTGCCAGTCAGAGCAGGCAGTATTGGGCTAGATGGATGAGCAGCCTGACCCAGAATGAGTTGGCTTCCTGTGGTCCAGCTAAATGGATTTTGGATAGTAAGCCTAGGAAGGGCCTCCAGTGAGATACTGGAGAGCAATTTCCTATCAGAGAAGACAGCACTGGGCTAGATTAAGCAATACTTTTGGGTGTGTGTGGAATAGACAGTCGTGTATTTATATGCTGACTGACCCCATTTTATCCCAGTGGTGCTTAAAAATAAATGGTAGATAAGTGCTCTGGATGAAATGGTTTGTCAAAGCACACAGCTCCTTGTGTTAGGCATCTGAAATATTTCACCTAATGCATAAATACCATCCTAACTGTGCTGTTTGAGAGTGTGAGCTGTTTGTTGTTGTGAGTAGAGAAGTGTACAGGTTATATATAAATATGGGGGGGGGGTAGGATTCAGAGAAACAGGAATTTATTCTTGGTTTGCAAAACACTGAAACTATATCTTTTGCTGCTGTACAGGAAGGGAGTCGTACAAAATATGTTTTTGGCTTAAACTAGACAGAAGGTAGAATCTGAGCTGGAGATTTTATCATTTCTCAAATAATCACATTTGGGGTTACCACCTTATTTTACTTCTCCTAATCCTGTGCTTTCAACCATCAACAGCTGCTTCTAGCATGGCAAAACCTCAATTTTTGTGTCCTGATCTGCTCTTAAAGGTGCAGGAAGAGGGTTGGTTTTTTTAAAAAAGGGAAAGGAAGGAAAGTGGCATCACCTTAAGCCGTTGCCTAAAAATACACTTTGGTTTTATTAGCAAGAGACCACTGAAAGTGTTAATTTTTCTTAGTGTTGCCTTTTAGAGTGGGCCTTCAAGCAAGGAGTTGTTACATGTCCAAAGACTTTCCACATATAAATTTCTTTGTCTAATTCTCAGTCTTTTTCTAAAACTGTGAATATTTATTGGACTATTATCTCTTTTACAAGAGTGGGGGGAATTAAGCTGGTTGGTTTTTAATGAATGCCAAATATTAAAGTAATTGTCCCTTTATCAGCTTGCAGCTTTTCCTTGTTTCTCAATTTAATGCATTGTATTCTTCAAGTAGCCTAATCAACCACTTGAATAGATGGAAATGAATTTTGCAGAGATACAGAAATATTGGGTTCTTTTGGGCCAGAGGTCCCCTGGCAGTGTTCTTAAAACACACACGCGCACACACACTGTTCCACTTGCATTATTAAAGACTGATTTCACTTTCTGACGATTTCTGTCTGAATTTCCTGCTCTTGTAATTAGATTATCCGTTTGGAAGTCTAGAGCCTCAGTTCTTTTTTTTTTTTAAGGGATGCGCACAGAGCAATGTTGTTGAGTCAGGTGGGCTGTATTTTTCCAGCGATCAACAGATGAAAGATTCTCCCATCTCTGAAAAACCGAAAAATATTATAAATGCAAGGATAATACAGGCAGTGACCATGTTGGGCGTGTCCAAAAGATGCTTGATTGCCGAAACATGGGTACTTTTGAACTCAGAAGAGGGGGAAATGGGTTGAGGAATGGGGAAAGGGCAGAATGCGCTTATGTATGCACTGCCAACATGTGGGAGAGGCTGGGAATGGAACCCCCACATAAAATGGTTGTTGCCTGTATAAAAGTGTATGTTTACAGACGTGGATTTAGGGGGACGTAGCTGGTTCGGTTGGGACGTGGGTGGCGCTGTGGGTTAAAGCACAGAGCCTAGGACTTGCCGATCAGAAGGTTGCTGGTTCGAATCCCCGCGATGGGGTGAGCTCCCGTTGCTCGGTCCCTGCTCCTGCCAACCTAGCAGTTCGAAAGCACGTCAAAGTGCAAGTAGATAAATAGGTACCACTCCAGCGGGAAGGTAAACGGCTTTTCCGTGCGCTGCTCTGGTTTGCCAGAAGCGGCTTAGTCATGCTGGCCACATGAGCTGTACGCCGGCTCCCTCGGCCAATAAAGCGAGATGGAACGCCGCAACCCCAGAGTCGTCTGCGACTGGACCTAATGGTCAGGGGTCCCTTTACCTTTACCTTTACCACTGTATTTGCTTAAATAATTTACAGGTCACTTTTCTACCTAGAGAGCATCATGTTGGCTTCTCCTGGATTACAGATTGTACAGGAGCTGCATAATATTGTCCACCTAGTCACAAGGACATAAAAATAGTGCTCCTGGTTCAGGCCCATGGCCCATCTATTCCAGCATTCTGTTCTCACAGTGCATTGTGGGAAACCTGAAAGCAGGATTGAAATGAAGCCGAGTAGTTGCGGGCAGACCGAAGCCCCTTAATTTTGGTTTCCATCTCAGAACCCCATTGTTATTCAACAGAGGATGTTTATTCAGTTAGATGTACTTTCCCAACCCATCTGAAATACTTGGGGAGAGGCATTTGAAATCCCATTTGCCTTATGAGGAATAAAGGATATCCTAAAACCAATACTAAATTAATTTAGAATGCATTCAGACCCATTACAGGAGGCACTTTTGAAATATTTTCACAATGGCGGGAACATGAATAAGAGTATTTTTTATTCAATGTACCCCCTTTAGGGATCTCTCTGGGCACATTTTCAATTTATGGTCACAAAAGTGGTTTGGGAAGAGAAATGCGAGGGAAATACTTGTGAATGCCTTCAGGGCATGACTAGAGTAACGAAATTTCTTTGTGAATATTGGCAACCAAAGGAATAGATAGCAATATCAATTTTGAGAAGTAGCTGTGCTGCAGAGTGTTGTCCATCTGTTGCAGCAACAATAACAGTCCTATGGCACCTTAAAGACAATTGTATTACTGTATATTTTATATGTTTTGTAGACCAGAGTAAAGTGTGGAAGTATAGGCTGTTATACTTTTTAAATATCCCATTCTAAGTTGCTGCCAAAGTTTCCCACTTCCATTAGCATAGAAAGAGACCATGCATTTGGTAAGTTAAAAATTGTTTACTTACAAACTCTCCAAAGGTCAGATTTATGTGGTTTTCCATACAGCAGCAAGAAAAGACAGGCAGTACAACTTACTTTCAAAAATGGTTTCTAAATTATTTGTATAGAAACACAAAGATGGTTTGCTAAAGTTACACGGCCTAAGCTTGGAGCATCCAGTTTAGACATCCTTACTGATAGGCTATGGTTTTCCCAGTAGTGATGTATGGAAGCGAAAGCTGGACCATAAAGAAGGCTGAGCGCCTAAGAATTGATGCTTTTGAATTATGGTGCTGGAGGAGACTCTTGAGAGTCCTATGGACTGCAAGAAGATCAAACCTATCCATTCTTAAGGAAATCAGCCCTGAGTGCTCATTGGAAGGACAGATCCTGAAGCTGAGGCTCCAATACTTTGGCCACCTCATGAGAAGAGAAGACTCCCTGGAAAAGACCCTTATGTTGGGAAAGATGGAGGGCACAAGGAGAAGGGGACAAGAGAAGGCCAAAATGGTTGGACAGTGTTCTCGAAGCTACCAACATAAGTTTGACCAAACTGCGGGAGGCAGTGGAAGACAGAAGTGCCTGGCGTGCCCTGGTCCATGGGGTCACGAAGAGTCGGACACGACTAAACAACAACAACAACAACTGATAGGGTTCACACATTGGAACTGTGGAAAGTGGGAGAACAAAATGTTTGGTAGCAATGTGAGCGGGAGTGACTTAGCTAAGCCTATCAGGATAGCTTACTCTATGGTCTTAACCCCTTCATGCATTAATTAGAGTTAAGTATGCTTGTTATGGGACGCAGGTGGCGCTGTGGGTTAAACCACAGAGCCTCTTGAGCTTGCCGATCAGAAAGTTGGCGGTTCGAATCCCCACGATGGGGTGAGCTCCTGTTGCTCGGTCCCTGTTCCTGCCAACATAGCAGTTCAAAAGCACGTCAAAGTGCAACTAGATAAATAGGTACCACTCCGGCGGGAATGTAAACGGCATTTCCGTGCGCTGCTCTGGTTCGCCAGAAGCGGCTTAGTCATGCTGGCCACATGACCCGGAAGCTGTACACCGGCTCCCTCGGCCAATAAAGCGAGATGAGCGCCGCAACCCCAGAATCAGTCACGACTGGACCTGGTGGTCAGGGGTCCTTTTACTTTTACCTTTATGCTTGTTATATGAGGCTGATTTATCCTACAATGGGGAAGTGGTATGAAATGAGGAGAGGGAAGGAGGACTAGACTCACAACTCCCCCTGCCCAAGTTCTATTTCAACGGTTCACCTCTGGATGGAGCAGACTCAAGCCTCCTCCACTAGGAGCATTACAAAGCCTCTATCTAGAGCAGTGTTTCCCAACCTTGGGCCTCCAGCTGTTTTTGGACTACAACTCCCATCATCCCTAGCTAGCAAGACCAGTGGTCAGGGATGGTGGGAATTGTAGTTCAAAAACAGCTGGAGGCCCAAGGTTGGGAAACACTGATCTAGAGTATACCTTTCACATGCAGGCACCATTAAATGCAAGGTAGATTAACCTCGGCTCTATTTCTCTGCATCAGCTAAGTGAAGAGGCTGTTTGCAGGTTGTAGACCACTACCTGGATACAGTGCATGGAAATCTGTGTACTGGGTGAAACTAGCACTAAAATGTTAAATGACTTTTCATAATGACACAAATTGATGTAGAATTGTGAGATTGGAAATAATGAGAAACTAAAATAGGCAGATTTGTGCATCCCTGCAAAGGAATTTGTTTAACCTGAACAATTTCTGTTTTTCTTTTTCTGCATCTATTTGCTGGTATATTTTGATGTTTTTTAATAAACAGCCCTGAGTTCACTGCCATGTCTTGGGGATATGTGATGTAAGTTTAAGACACACAATTGACTTCATGCTCCAACGTCTTGCTTAACTTGTAGCCTGATGTTTGTTTGTATGCAGACAAAACTCTGCAATAATAATAATAATAATAGTAAATAGTAATAGTAATAATAATAATAATAATAATAATAATAATAATAATAAATTTATTATTTATACCCCGCCCATCTGGCTGGCTTGCCAAGTTGTTCAGAAACCATCTTGTCCTTGCCTCCCTGGTGTTTGTGATGTGGCTTGACAAGGACCAGACAATACTGGTTAACAGAATAAGTTGTCTCCTTTAGATTGTGTCAGTCTCTTGACATTCTTTCTGCATTTTGAGAAAGCCTGCCTTTTTCTGGCAGATTTGATTATGCCGTGACTAGGGTTATTGTCGTAGCCAGTGTGGTGTAGTGGTTAAGAGCGGTAGTCTCATAATCTGGTGGACCGGGTTCGCTTCCCCGCTCCTCCACATGCAGCTGCTGGGTGACTTTGAGCTAGTCACACTTCTCTGAAGTCTCTCAGCTTCACTCTCACTCACCTCGCAGAGTGTTTGTTGTGGGGGAGGAGGGGAAAGGAGATTGTTAGCCGCTTTGAGACTCCTTGGGGTAGTGATAGAGCGGAATATCAAATCCAAACTCCTCCTCCTCCTCCTCCTCCTCCTCTCCTTCTTCTTCTTCTTCTTCTTCTTCTTCTTCTTCTTCTTCTTCTTCTTCTTCTTCATGTGGAAAGATCTCCCAAAGCCTTTGCGGTTGCCCCTCCCCCTTGTGCATCTTTTCTCCATTCAAAATGGAAAGGAAGGTGGGCATCCAATCTTGGTATCCAGTGAAATGTGACCATATTTGTAGGACCATGTTCAATATAGGAGAAGCTGAGCCAGTGCTAATAGGAACTGAGCAGGAAGAACAGCCTCTTCTGCATTGAGGATGTTTGAGGGGAGATTTACTAGACCTTCTGTAGCTGCCGTAAGAAGAGACTGGTGGGGTCCATTGGTTTCCACAGACACCATGCAGACAGCTCCCGCTTCAACCCCTAGACGTTGTTTATTTACTCCCTCTATTTTACGTTTTGGGAAAGTGGAATTGAAAAATTATTAAATAGGAAGTAGCTTTTTAAGAAAAGCAGCCACTCAGCAGGCAACCACAAACCAACTGCAGGGCCCATCTATCCATATGTCTATGGACAAAAATGAGCTATATAAATCTGGAAAACCGGGTGGGTTACATAAGGAGAAAGTCCTGTTTATTACTTGCATAGTCTCAAAGCAACACAGTCAAGATTATTAGAACCGTTTTATCAAATAATGAAAACAAACCTTTTGAGATTTGGGATATAATTGCTATCCATTAAAGAAAATGTAACAATGCCTTCCCAGTGATCAAACAAGGAAGCCTGGGCTCCTGGGCAGAGCATCTGGTCTGCATGCAGAATATCCCATGTTCAATCCCCGGCATCTACAGGTAGGGCTGGGAGAGACTCTTTGACCAAAACCCTGGAGAGCTACTGCCAGTCACTGTAGAGTCAATACTGAGTTAGATGGACCGATGATCCGGCTTGGTACTGCAGCTCTCTATGATGACTTATAAGTCCATGGGAGGCATTGTTCAAAGGAAAGAGGTAAAGGCCCAGAGTCCAGCATTTACTTTTGCATATCTAATCCTGCTTAAAAATGGGAAAGGGAGCCTCAGGGAGGGCCTTGGCTTTTTCACATTTAATTTAGAGCAGGCATAGGCAACCTGTGATGAAGAGCAACTTGAAGTACTGTACGTCTGGCTTAAACCCCTGAACATCTGTTTTGACTGAAAGGAACCTGCAATGGCACAGTTGAAATAACATCATTTCCAGAGGCATGCCATGTTCCCACACTGTAAGATATTGGAGGCAGAGTGCCCATGTGTAGCCCTGGATTCCACCTGATCTTAGCCCCCAGGAGGATCTTAGCCTCCTGCTGTCTCCTGTCCATTTTCTCTCTGACAAATGCCCAAATCCAAGTACATGGTTGTCCATCTAGATCAGGCTTCCTCAAACTCAGCCCTCCAGATGTTTTGGACTACAATTCCCATCATCCCTGACCACTGGTCCTGCCGGCTAGGGATGATGTTGTAGGCCAAAACATCTGGAGGGCCGGAGGTTGCCTATGCCTATTGTAAAGAAGATCAAGGTTAGTGAAGATAGATAAGATACCGAGACACCGGTGCAACTACTTCCCATCCATTCTCGCTAGAAGTAAGCATGACTGTGTTGGGCTTAATGCAACAGCAGCAAAATGCCTGTACATATATATCCTTGTCTCCCCTGTCAGAGCAGCTATGAAGTGGGGCACACTTGTGAAAGGAATGCACAGTATATGTGGCCTTAAATTCATATTGAGGAAATTGAGCTGAGCTGATGCAAAGAGTTCCCCCATGAAATGTCTTCCAGTTGGACTGCTTATGAATAAGGTTGCCAGCCAACTCCAAATATACAAAGCAGGCCTGAGATGAAAAGAAAAGGGTATTTTCCACAGTGAACCATTTCAGCAATACTGAAAATCCTTAGATCTCTTTTTTTATGAGTAGTTCTGAAAAAGGCAGGAATGTTCACAAATTCAAAATGCTGATAATGAGAAATGCCCTTCTCATTCTCAGTTGGCCTTCCTTGGTCTTACTGGCATAATCGCATTGTCAAAGCTGACTTTGTAGTGTTGCGGTGTCATAACATTGACTCTGTGCTCTTTGGCTGGCTGGAACCACACATGCCACAATTTCCAAGAAGAAGGAGAATCAAGGGGAAAAATGCACCAGAACAGCCACAGGGAGGGGAGGCAACAGCAGTGAACGAAAATGAAAGAAAGTGAACAGTCATTTAATTTGTTGTTGTCTCTACAACAAAGGACTCCGTAATAAAAAGTTGAAAATAATTGCTCCAGTCATAATAAAGATGGGATTATCAGAATACATGGCATGCTCTTCTTGAAAGAAGTGAAGCACAGCAGTCCGTCATTTTGTTGTGTTTTGATTTTTTTATTTTAACACTCCCGATATCTTAGAAGTCACCGAGCCATTTGATCATTCTGCAGCAAAGGGTTGTTGCTTTGCTAAGCTTACGCCTTAGTATTCTGACAACTTAACTTCTATTGTCTTTATCTAAAAATAATTCTAGCCCGCTTTGAAATTTTGGAAAATGTGCAAATGTAATAATTTAAAAATAGGCTTTGAAATTTCATTTTCTCTTTTGGCAATGTTGGTTGCTATGGTGTTCAAGTAATAGGTTGTGATTTTTAACGCTGAATTAATTACTACTTCTCACTCACAGAGAACATCTAATTATACATATTCATGAAAAACAGTGTTTGGTATTCCAGTGGGAGAAAGAAAACTTTGTTTGTACTGTGTATGGTACATTTTGTTTAATGCATGCAGCTCCTTTTACAGATCTTTCCCTCCTCCCAAAAGTCTTAAATTGTCCAGCACTTTAGGAACTTTATAGATTTAAATTTTTATTTACTTGTACCAGGCGCTTTGTAGCATGATTGCGCATATCCTTGATATGATCATTATTATTAGAAACAAAAGATAAATCCCAGATAAATTAGATAAATAAGCAATTGTGGTGGATGGCTTTGAAAGAGCTCATTGCAAGTGCAGGGGTGCAGCTTGGATCAGGTCCCTGTGCAGAGTGCAGAACAGCTTGAACACCATTCTACCTGCTGATGGTTGGATCAGCATCACAGCCCCTGTATCTGCTATTGTCACTGGAGGGAAAAGCTTCTGTTTGTGGCAGCGACTCTGTGTTCTGTTCAACATGTAAAATGGCCCCATGCTGTAGGGCACAACCCTGTGCCATCAACTGAACACATGGACTTCATGGCCACAGAAGGGCATCAAGCTCTAACTCTCTATTCTGTTCATCTCCAAGATCCTGAACATCCAATTTGCAGCATTGCAATAACCATTTCTGTTTAGGTTTTTTGTGATGATCCAATTATTTCCTCCGGCAATATAGGATGGGCCAAGGTAACTCAAAGCAGATGGTCCATGAAAGATGGCAACGGTTGCTGTAGCTCCACCTGATACTACTAGCTGCTCTAGGGTATCAATCCCACTATCAATCCGCATCTTCCACAAAAAAGGATTGCCTCTATATTTTCAAGTTACCCCATAGATCTAGCTTAGAGTGAGCATAGGGGTCAAAGTGTAACTGACAAGACATTAGACATCGTGTCTCCAAGTGTTGAGGATTCCATAAGGTGTGAAAAAAGAACACAGTGTGATGATTAAGCCAAAATCAAACGAAGCAGAGAAAACTAGTATTGGTAAAAGAAAGTGAAATGATGATCACTTTTGACACATGCCTTGATTTATGTAAGAGAGAGAGACATCAGCAGTTGCATATCCATTACAGCTGCCCCTTGAGAGTTGTGTTATGCTTTTATTACAGCATCCGTCAAAACATTTGACATCTTTCCCCTTTGCCAAAAGCCCCCGAAAGTAGATTCGGCCAGATGAAACTTCACGAATGTATTGTACAGTGTTACCTTTGGTTGCAAACGGGATCTGTTCCAGAGGCCCATTCGCAACATGAAAAGAGTGCAACCCACAGCTGTGCATCTGTGCATGCGCGAGTTGTGATTCGCCGCTTCTGCGCATGCGCGTGGTGTCATTTTGCACTTCTGTGCATGCGCGAGTGGTGAAACCCAGAAGTAACCCTTTCTGATACTTCTGGGTCACCGTGGGACGTAACCTGAAAGAATTAACATGAAGCGGACGTAACATGAGGTATGATTGTACCTGATATTGAAGCAAATGTTAATAGAGGCTAAGGGGTTTTTGTTAGTAGGCTTTGGGTATAAGAGTGACAGCATCTACTCCGTCCTCTATGTCCCAGAGAATACAAATTGTATTGCGTTCTGGAGTTAAGCAGGAATATCATTGCTCCGCTGAATCTATAAGCAACCTGAGCCACACACCTGCTTGAATTTAAGATGGTTTCACTTGTTTGGCCGCCACCATGATCTGTGCTAGTTTTGGCCAGTCTATAACTGAGGCTTGCCACCAGCAAAGTTTTACTTAGACCAATTGAAATTAATGGGCCTACATTAGCCATGTTCATTAGTTTATATGGCTGTGCTATGAGTAGACCTGAGGGGAAAAAGACAAACCAATGAACAATATATCGCCAGATAGGACTTCATTGTTTTTGCCTTGCAGGGCTGGCCTGATATAGTTTGCTGCCCTGAGGCACAACAGCAAAGACCCCCAAGTCCAGCTGCACAGTAGACCCCAGGGCCAGGGAAATTGTTTGGGCACCCAAGCCAGGAAATCCCACAAACACTTCTCCCCCACCCTGTCAGTAAAACCGCACCAATCATGAATTAAATAACTTGATGTGCTTTCATGGCCTCCAAAATCAGCTGCCTGAGACAGCCGCCTCACTGCCAAATGACAGGGCCGGACCTTTCAACAAATGGTAGAAGGAGCTTACTGAGACCGGGAGGGGCTAGGCAGCAAGGAGGTTGGTGCGGCTGCAATGCTGGGAGTGCAGGGTTGGCTCTGTGGCTGCACTGGTTCCAACCTCCCCACTGCCTCAACTAGCCTTGTATCTCCTCCCCAGCAAATGACTCACGAGGGCATGAATGGGATTTACTCCTTCTTCTCAGCTATTTGGCCGGAGACGAGAGAGGAATTAGGGCTGTTCTGGAAACAGGTTTATCCTTTACCCAACTTGTCAAAGAGCTGGTCTCATTGTTGGCATCCGTCTGTCTTGAGAGACAATGGAGTGTGCCTCTGGAGTCAAACTGCTGGAGACTCACAGCGCCTGCTGTGGCTGCAGAGACCAGTAATTCATAACTGGCAGTTCCTGCATTGTTTTTGTTTGTTAAATGTAAAGGTAAAGAGACCCCTGATCATTAGGTCCAGTGATGACCGACTCTGGGGTTGCGGCGCTCATCTCACTTTATTGGCCGAGGAAGCCGGCGTACAGCTTCCGGGTCATGTGGCCAGCATGACTAAGCCGCTTCTGGAGAACCAGAGCAGCACACGGAAACGCCGTTTACTTTCCCGCCGGAGCGGTACCTATTTATCTACTTGCACTTTGATGTGCTTTCGAACTGCTAGGTTGGCAGGAGCAGGGACTGAGCAACGGCAGCTCACCCCGTTGCGGGGATTCGAACCGCTGACCTTCTGATTGGCAAGTCCTAGGCTCTGTGGTTTAACCCACAGTGCCACCCGCATCCTTTTTTGTTTGTTAGAGGTACCAAAATGAGGTACCCAAGGCGTACACCTTGTATGGAGATTCTGGGCTACCCAGACGACAAGTCCCCCCTCTTAACCTCGCTGATGTGGTCCAAAGGAAAGCAGAGCAGTACATTTGGCACCATCGTAGCTGCAGAAGTTGCTGGAAGGAAGTGTATAAGACACTGCTCACATACCCAGTTATCCTATCTAAAAATGTTACGCACAACATTTTTGCCTGGCAGCTTTGAGCCCTTTTTGCACAGCTTTCTTCAAGCCCCTCCAGTGCATCCGAATGGCAAAAGAAAATGGTTTTCTGATTAATATCCAAGTGATGCTAGACATTATATTTAATCTCACTTGAATGTACTCAACAGTGTGGAAGCCAGCTGCACTGAAGCTACTCATTAGTTTTCAAAATGCTTTCAGGAAGAAAAAGCGTTTAATTATGTGAAAAGCCCATGTTGTATTTAATATTTAAACTAATAAGTGGTTATGTAGCTCAGGCTGTCAAAAACAAGAGTTTTATTACATATTAATGCAATTAAAATTGCATCAGATTTTGCCGAATTATTGTCATCTGTTTAAATTCTGAGCATTTTTCTTGTTTGTGCAAGGATTGAAAGCCTTTGGGAAAGTGTGCTATTTGGTGAGATATATATATATATATAAAATCTCCACATTTTAATCTTTTTAATCTTGAAGACCTTGAGGCAAGTCACACCATAAAAGATCCCCCCATCATTAAAAAAACAACTGTATGGAACAATATATAAATTATTTGCACCTTAACAAACTGAAACAAAATCAAAACTTTCCAGTTAAAATAACTCACCCCAGCCAACTCCACTAAAAAATAAAAATAATTCAAAGTAGCCTTTATTCCCATTTCTGCTTTCTATACTGCTTATCACATCATCATCTTCTTTTTACTGATCTAAGGGGGAATTTGAGCTGTTGCTTTCAACACTGAAATTTCATTGTTCATACTGATGAATTTGGAAAGTGTGCCATGGGCTTTGTGTTTGAATTTGGTGATTCAGTTATGGTAAATTCTTACTGAAGGTGCAGCATACAAACACCATTTTAAAAAGACCAATGCGCCCATGGTGAGCATTAGAAATTTCTGTGGCATTATTCAATTCCATGCAGTGGCAGCTGGTGCCCATTGAGACTTGTATAGTAGAAGGTGGGGAGGAAGAACAGTACGTTTCTGAGCACAATTCAAAGTGTTGGTTCTGACCTTTAAAGCCCTAAACAGCCTTGGCCCAGTATACCTGAAGGAGCGTCTCCATCCCCATCGTTCAGCCTGGACACTGAGGTGGGCCTTCTGGTGGTTCCCTCCCTGCGAGAAGTGAGGTTACAGGGAACCAGGCAGAGGGCCTTCTTGGTAGTGGCGCCCGTCCTATGGAATGCCCTCCCATCAGATGTCAAAGGGATAAACAACTACAGTGGTACCTCTGGTTACGTACTTAATTCGTTCCGGAGATCCATTCTCAACCTGAAACTGTTCTTAACCTGAAGCACCACTTTAGCTAATGGGGCCTCCCACTGCTGCCACGCCGCCGCCATGCGATTTCTGTTCTCATCCTGAAGCAAAGTTCTTAACCCGAAGTACTATTTCTGGGTTAGCAGAGTTTGTAACCTGAAGCGTATGTAACCCGAGGTACCACTGTATCTGAATTTTAGAAGACATCTGAAGGCAGCCCTGTTTGGGGAAGTGTTTAATGTGTGATGTTTTATCGTGTTTTTAATATCCTGTTGGAAGCCGCCCAGAGTGGCTGGGGAAACCTAGCCAGATGGACTGCGTATAAATATTAAATTATTATTATTATTATTATTAGAGCCAGAGTCAGTTATAGGTAGAGCCAGCTCATTTTGTCCTAATAATAATAATAATAATAATAATAGTCCACTCATCCGCTTCCCTGCTGAATTCTATAAGGGCAACAGTGAGCCAAAGGAAGGGGAAGCCGACAGGCAAGTGCCCCCTGCTGGACAGTTTGCAGTAAGAGGACAGGAAAGTGGAGGTTGACTGAGAACAGGCTGAAGTTTTATGTCTCACTAGGGAAATGGACAGCTGCCCGTTTGATTAAAATCTACCTCTTCCATGCAAACTCAGTGCTGTAAACCCAGGCAGTGGCTGCTCAATACATGCATTGCGCAGAGGTTTCCCACAATGGCATCCTTCATAACTTACCGTAGTAGCCACTGTCACTTGTCACGATGCCAACATGTTGTGAATTTCTCCAGTCTTGCCTCTACAACCTGCCGGTGGTACAGGGCAGGGACACGGATACGATACGCAACATGGCATCTTGACAGTGGGTTAATGGTACAGGATACAGAGTGGAGGAAGAGGACTGAATGGTAGGGTACCAGTTTTTGGCAGGAGATACGATTGTCACAGTGAAATGCGTTCCTAGTTCTTTTCCGTACGATTTATCTCCCGCGTAATAAAGGTGGCGGATCTTCTTTTATTGTCCTTATATTTCCATTCTTCACTGATCTGATAGGACCATGCTTGAGGGTTTGTTTGTGTGGGTGGGTTTGTTTTTTTAAAAAAACAACACCTCAACTATCTATTTTTTGGCCGAGAAACATGGGAAACTGCTCCGTTTCTCATTGATTTTGAGGTCATGCAGTGGTTAGTCAACACGCTCAGGAAAAAGATGGAATAAATATTTAATCTCCTGTTTATTAAAGAGTAATGTGGTCTGCAGTACTGTTCTTCAAAATGCTCAGCTGTGTCTGTAGAAGGAGAGTTTTCTCTCTCTCTCTCTCTCTCTCTCTCTCTCTCTCTCTCTCTCAGTATGGATGTATGTGTTTGAACATGCCCTGGGCCCTACCCTGCAACTACTACCTTGAGAGTTTAGAAAGGTTAAATTCTTTTGCTCCTGCAATTTAGTTTGCTGGTTTTTATTTTTTCACCCCAGTCGTTCCCTGGTGGAATCATTGCTTTGCGCATTCTTTTTTAGGTGGATATATGCAGAAACCGTGCAGTATGAAAAGCAGAATGTGTTCGCTCTGCTGATAATTTGCAGCATCCTTGTTTGTTTTCATGGTAACTTGGCATTGCTCCAGCACCTGAAGGTGCTTCAGGGTCATGACATTTCACCCAAAAGGTACCCAAGAGAATGCAGATTGTAACTGAGGAAATAAGAGACACTCTCTCTCTCTCTCTCTCTCTCTCTCTCTCTCTCTCTCTCACACACACACACACACACACACACACACACACACACACACACTTTTTATAAATCTCCTACATGGAGATTAGTCATCAGCGTAGAAAACCACCACACATCAATCAGACTATAGAGGCAGGTGAGGAGAGCAATCAGCATCTTTCGGCTCCTGTTTAAGAGCACTTGATTCTCACAATGCTTCATCACACCTTCTCATAGTGAATCTAGTTCGTGTGGCCACCAGGCAGCAAAAACAGGACTCCCGAGGAGCAAGAGGGGTTTATCTTCACATTTTAGGAAACCCCAAAATTTTCAGGTGCACACAAGATCTTTCAAAATGGGGGACACCCCAGAGAACAGCCCGATGAGGACTGAGAATGGTCAATAGCCAAGGAACATTGTGTTTCAGTGGCGCACATAGCAGGTTGGCTGGCACCCTGAGCGTAGGGACATGGGAAGCTGTGATAAACAGAGTCAGACCTCTAGTACACCTAGCTCAGTTTTGTCTACTACCTAGAAGTACCAGGGATTAAATCTGTGACCCCCAGCATTCAGTGAGCTATGGCCCCTTCTTGCAAAGCAGTCCAGTTTCGAAGGAGAGGCTCTACTGCAACGTTTTGTTGCAGCTCCCTCCCGCTTGCACCCTAATGAATTCATAAAAGTCTTATCTATCAGGATTTCCATAAATTAAAAATCCCCCCTTCCCTCCCCGTGGGCTGGAGATATCCTTTTCTATTTGCAGTCACGAGTTTGCTGGAGAGCTATAAAGTTGTTCAAAGCAGAATATATCTAAGCTCATACATAAAAAGTGATTTCCAGCACGTCCCAGGTGACACAAAAACTTGCTGATTTTGCTCAGAGCTGTAGATCTTCCATAAAGATTAAAGACAAAAAAAAAAACCCAAAACCCACTGCCATTCAGTATGATGAAGAAGAAACATAGAGTCCTGTTTCTGAACCTGAAAGAGGATGTCGGATGCTGGTTTACTACTTATTACTTGCCTTTGGTAAGTGGTGCCCTGCAGAGGTTTTGTTTCATTAAAACATCTGGATTGTCCCAGGTTGACATAGGCTGATACAGATGTTGTATGTTAGTTTAATTCTATGTTGGATGTTTACTTTTAGAGAAGACAGGAAGGCTTAAAATCATATTAATAATTGTGGATAATTATCCTTTAAAAAGGGGACGCGGGTGGCGCTGTGAGTTAAATAACAGAGCCTAGGACTTGCCGATCAGAAGGTCGGTGGTTCGAATCCCTGCGACAGGGTGAGCTCCCGTTGCTTGGTCCCTGCTCCTGCCAACCTAGCAGTTCGAAAGCACGTCAAAGTGCAAGTAGATAAATAGGTACCGCTCTGGTGGGAAGGTAAACAGCGTTTCCTAGTCCACCAGAAGCAGCTTAGTCATGCTGGCCACATGACCCGGAAGCTGTACGCCGGCTCCCTTGGCCAATAAAGCGAGATGAGCGCCGCAACCCCAGAGTCGGCCACGACTGGACCTAATGGTCAGGGGTCCCTTTACCTTTATCCTTTAAAAAACTGTATGTATGTGTATATGTATATGTATATGTATATGTATATGTATATGTATATGTATATGTATATGTATATGTATATGTATATGTATATGTATATGTATATGTATATATAGATAGACACACACACACACACACACACACACACACAGAGTTAGCAGGGGCAGTTCATCCTGTTTTGCTACCTGGGGCAAAACAGGAAGGTGGGGACCCCTCTGCTCCACCAAAGTCTTGCTTACTGGAGTTACACAACTGCAGATTCCAGATTCCAGAAGCCACTGCTGTTGTGTCTTGCTTCTCTGGCAGTGGCAGTGGCCCTGGTAGGAAAAGAACACCCAAGAGGTCACCACGAATACATTTAATTATTGTTGTTTGTATATATTTTAAAAACCCCAGATGGGGACCAGAACTTTATTTTGGAAACCTGGTGTGTAGGTCACCAGCATGTAGTCGCTGAGGGACAAAGGGATTGAAGCAAACTTTTTAAACTTCAGGTTTAGTGTCTGGAACTGAAATGTCAGCTGTACACAAAGACCAAATTCCATTAGTGTGAGTGGTAGAAAGTTTTAGATTCCGCAGATCTAAAAGTGCCCCCCCTCCCCAACTTAGGGCTCATCTATACCTCCATTTGCTCCACTGCTTTCCCCCAGGGAAAAGCCACGGTTTAGCAAATTGCTGTTTGTTTCAGTTTAGTGATAAAGAGCAAACAAGAAATGCAGAAGTGTGGACAAGCCCTGAGTGACTATTAAAAAACCTACAACAAATTTGAGCATCTCCACTGCTTCTTTATCAGACATGTTCATCAGACTAAAAGGACATTATCAAAAGCTTTTAGGGTCGTCTCCCCCTCCTGCTCAAGGTCTGAATAGCTACGCTGTTTAGGCACTCAAGCAGTGTGACGTCCTCTGGGTTGTCAGCTGGGTGACATCTCTGGCTCAGCTTGAACTGTACACAGAATGATTGGCCTGATTTAAAAGCCAAGGAACGGGCAATTCGACAGGAGACTCTTGTGGCTTCCCGTCTAAGAGGGAAGCAAAAGGAATTTTTAAACACATTCATGTGTCTGCTCAGGCTATTGGCAGCTCCTGCCTTTTGACAGCAGCATCGACTCATCCTTTTAAGCATTCAAATTAACCACCTTTGTGGGCAGGGCCCGCTCAACACATTTTGCCGCCCGGAGTGAAGAACAGAGTGGTGCCCCTTACCCGTTCCATGTACTGGACTGATTGATTGAACTGGCAGTCAAATCTTATTTCAATACCAGCAGCGGGATGGCATCCGCCACCACACCTTAGGAAGCAAGCCAGAGTTGGAGGTCCAGGAGGGGCCACATGGCAACAGAGAGGGAAATGGTTGAGGGTCTTAGGAAGAACAGGTGGGGAATGTTGCTGCTGCCCCAACCCACTTAAGGTAGTTGTCCTCACTGTGCCTAATGGGAGGGACGGGGCTGCTTTCCACTGTGACATGTCTGTTACAGACTCCCCCTGAGCATTGTAGATGTCGGGGGCAGGTGCCAGGTGCAGATCAGCAATAAATCAGAAAGTGTCAGTGAAGTTAACCCTTTATTCAAGAAAACAAGACTCAGGGCGGCTAACAACCAATAATAAAAACAAGTTGATTAAAATACAACTTAAAAAACACGATTAAAATACAACATTAAAACATTAAGATGCAGCCTCTTCACAGGAGAAGAAAGGAAAAAAGAAAGAGGGGGAGGGAATCAAATTGAGTCTAAGCCAAAGGCCAGGCAGAACAACTATGTCTTACAGGTCCTGCGGAAAGAAATCAGATCCCGCAGGGCCCTGGTCTCATGAGACAGAGCGTTCCACCAGGCCGGAGCCAGTGTTGAAAATGCCATGGCTCTGGTTGAGGCTAATCTGACTTCCTTAGACCTCTAGGGTGTCCCTATTTATGGACCTTAAGGTCCTCCGTGGGGCATACCGGGAGAGGCGGTCCCGTAGGTACGAGGGTCCTAGGCCGTGAAGGGCTTTAAAGGTCAAAACCAGCACCTTAAATCTGACCCTGTACTCCACTGGGAGCCAGTGCAGCTGGAAAAGCACTGGGTGAATATGCTCACATGGCAGAGACCCTGTGAGGAGCCTCGCTGCAGCATTCTGCACCCGCTGGAGTTTCTGGGACAGCTTCAAGGGCAGCCCCGCGTAGAGCGAATTACAGTAGTCAAGCCTGGAGGTGACTGTCGCATAGATCACTGTGGCCAGGTCGGGGTGGGAAAGGTAAGGGACCAACTGCTTGATGCGGCTAAGTCTCTTCCTCCCCTGGATCTTTCCCAAGCAATCTTGAGTTTTTGTCGCCTTGTCTATCTCTGCTGCACTCTCTTCATACCGGTTTTGGTCCTGGAAAACCAGGGTGTCAGGGAATGGTCTGGATCTGAAAGATGGAGGAATGCAGTCACAGCAGATCAGCTTCTCTCAGAAGAGGCAGACGGGGAATATTCACACACACCACCACCTCCAGTGTTTTCAGAAGCAGAGAAACAGGCAGACACAGATGCAGAATCTGAACGGATTAGGGAGGAGCTACCCAGCTATGAGATAATGACAAGAGATTCAGGAGGGTGGGGGCAGTTGGGAGACACATCAATTGAGAGTGTGGGGAAACCCCGCTTCCCACCGACTCGGAGGTCCGAACGTATCAGGGAACAAAGGAGGCATAAAAGGGGAGGGACTTCCTGTTGGCGCGCTCCTTGCTGCGAAAGTAGGGAATCAGATTCAGAGTAAGCAACTGCCCTTCTTGTGGAGAGCTGTGTGTTTCGTGACCTCAACATGAAACTGTAATAAAAGGACTATAAATTTATCAAGTGCTCGTTAATTCTTATCTGTGAAGTTACCTAAGGGAGGGGAGGACTCTCCGAGCTTGACACAGGGAGAGGAGAGCTGATCACAGCAGGAGGGGGAAATCCCCTGGCTTCTTCAGAACCCTGACTTATCTCTGCCTCTCCCCCCTCTCCAGCCTCTACTTCTGCCTCTGCTTCTGGACTTATCTCTTCCCCCACCCCACCTCTCCAGCCTTCACTTCTGGCTCTGCTTCTGGACTTGTCTCCGTCACAGCCCCTTTGTGCTCACTAAACCCTGTAACCTCTTCAGCTTCCAACATCTCCTTCTCCCAGTCTGCTCCCTCTTCTCTCTCTGCCCACTCGTCGTCATCCCACCACCAATCCCCTGGCTCTGAGCCTTCTTCTCTTGGGGCTTCCACAGCTGGTTCCTCCCACTGCTATAATAATAATTTATTATTTATACCCCGCCCATCTGGCTGGGCTTCCCCAGACACTCTGGGTGGCTTCCAAAAAAATATTAAAATACTGTAATACATCAAACATTAAAAGCTTCCCTAAACAGGGCTGCCTTCAGATGTCTTCTAAAAGTCTGGTAGTTGTTGTTCTCTTTGACATCTGGTGGGAGGGCGTTCCACAGGGAGGGCGCCACTACCGAGAAGGCCTCTGCTCCTCTGCATCCAGCCAGTCCATGACACTGAATGATCCTGCACCATTTTAGGACACATATTCAGGTCAAATAGGGCACAAGGTCAACCCAGTCAGGTCCAGCACTCCGTTGCAATTGCAAAAAGCACATAGTCCAAAGTTACAGCCAAGCCATTGTCCATCATTAATTATCTTCTCACTGAGGTGCTCCTACTAAGTTTCCAATGAATTATGGGGTTCCCTAAAGCACAGTCCAAAGAACATTTTTTTAAGGATCCAGAAAACAAATTATACTGAATAGACCTGAAATGTATTTGTTGGGAAATACCCTAAATATTAATTTTAAACCAAAAAAGTTCAATATATTAGACATGTATACAATAGACAAATATTGATTTATTTTTTTTGACAAAAATGAATATTTAGAGTACAGTGGTACCTTGGGTTAAGAACTTAATTCTGCTCCGTTCTTAACCTGAAACTGTTCTCAACCTGAGGTACCACCTTAGCTAATGGGGCCTCCCACTGCTGCCGCTGCACAATTTCTGTTCTCATCCTGAGGTAAAGTTCTTAATCTGAGGTACTATCTCTGGGTTAGCAGAGTCTGTAACCTGAAGCATCTGTAACCCAAGGTACCACTGTATTGAGAACGAAGCCCCATTGAGTTCAATAAAACTTACTCCTCAGTTAGTGAGTATGAGCTTGCAGCCTTAATTGACTGAAGGAAACTATGCTTCCATTTTGGGATAGGCATGAGTTGATCAGGAAGATGCAACTAGGGGTTAGGGTAGGTCTCAGCCTTTTCATGGGGTTTTCCCGTCTGATGTTTGCCTCTCCTACCTGCCTGATCTCCCGCCCACCACCTGTGGCTTCTTGTATGTGACTCACCCACTGCCCTCTGAGTATGCCCGGTTGGTCTCAGGACTTGGCTGTATCTGGTGCACATCCCTTGAAAACACCTATTGATTGAGGGTGGCATCATTAATATACATGTTCTTATTATTCTGACAATAAATCATTAGCCTGGAGAAAAAATAGCCTGTGGTCCAGAGACTGCCTTTTATTCATTTTTAAATGTGATGACATTTCGAGCTTTTTGTATAGTAAACAGAAACACCCTAGGATGCTCACGGTGGAACGATTTCTTCCTAGAGAGCATCAAATGAGGCTAAATCAATTTCCTCCCTACAGGGGAAATGTATTGTTCTGGTTGCATCCCAGTGTGGATGGCAGGTGCAGGGAGCAGAGAAATTATTTATATGTAACTTTTTTTTCTCATGACAGAGCCACATGGGAAAATGCTCCAAGTGCAAAATTCACTAAACAGATTTTATTTTAAAAGCAGTTAATAATGATTAGTTGGGAAGTTTCTAACAGA
Source organism: Podarcis muralis (assembly GCF_964188315.1). Lineage (NCBI taxonomy): Eukaryota > Metazoa > Chordata > Lepidosauria > Squamata > Lacertidae > Podarcis > Podarcis muralis. The sequence continues at coordinate 47,530,426 of NC_135666.1, read as the reverse complement.
TTTTGAAGTTACGGACTTTCTGGGGACTGGCACATTTCTAAGGGTCAAGTTTGGTATGGCAAAAGTCTGCAGATGCTGTCACTGTAAGGCTGCTTAACTTGGGCCACATTCAAACCATACCTCTAAATTCTGGGAGCTGTAGTTTGTTACAGGTGCTGAGAGTTGTTAGAAGATCCCAATTCCTCTCACAGAGCTACAATTTCCAGAGTAGTTTAACAATCAGTCCCTCTTCACAGGGAATTCTGGGAGTTGTGGCTCCATGAGAGGACGCAGGTGGCACTGTGGGTTAAACCACAGAGCCTAGGACCCTAGGATCAGAAGGTCGGCAGTTCGAATCCCTGCGACAGGGTGAGCTCCCATTGCTCAGTGCCAGCTCCTGCCAACCTAGCAGTTCGAAAGCATGTCAAAGTGCAAGTAGATAAATAGGTACCGCTCCAGTGGGAAGGTAAATGGCGTTTCCATGTGCTGCTCTGGTTCGCCAGAAGCGGCTTAGTCATGCTGGCCACATGACCTGGAAGCTGTACACTGGCTTCCTCGGCCAATAAAGCGAGATGAGCGCCGCAACCCCAGAGTCGGTCACAACTGGACCTAATGGTCAGGAGTCCCTTTACCTTTAACAATTATCAGCACCTTGACCAAACTTCAGCTCTCAGATTCATTTGGGGGAAACCATGACTGTTTTAATAGATATGGTGATGCTTTAAATCAGGCTTCCTCAACCTCGGCCCTCCAGATGTTTTTGGCCTGCAACTCTCATGATCCCTAGCTAGCAGGACCAGTGGTCAGGGATGCTGGGAATTGTAGTCTCAAAACTTCTGGAGGGCCGAGGTTGAGGAAGCCTGATTTAAATGTATGGTGTGAGTGTGGCTGAGGTAAGCAGCGCACACTGACTGTGCTGGTGAACTCACACGGCTCCAGCATCAATGGTGCCCTAGCGCCACACCTTCCAGGTAAGCAGCGCTGATGGTGCTATTGGGAGAATGGCTCTGTTTGCCTCATGGTACCATGCTGGCCACTCCTGGCAAAAGGGAAAACGGGACACGCAGTTTCCAAAAGGTAGCTATGTGAATATGAGCAGAGCAGAGGAGGGAGAGGCAAATGAATCCCCCCCCACACACACACTTTGCCTTTCTCCCTTGCTGTACCTTCCTGTCACTTGGAGAACTTCTTCCCCCAGCCCAGAAGTGAGATAAGATGGAGAGATAATGGATGGAATCTGTCTGACTGGAAAATGACCTACCTACCTGCCTGCATAATTTTATTTGAATGCCACCTTTCCACACTTCGAACCATGCTCAAGGTGGCTTACAGCGTGAGGGGGGGAAATACTCCCCCCCCAAAAAAAACCCCAAATTGAAAAAATACTCAGCCAAGCTGAACAATTCCCACATAAATCACAAGAAGATCTAAAATAAAGATACAAAATACCAGCAGCACCAACCTCGACCCTGACAAAAATAATAATAATCCCAAACAACACCCCAGCCCCTCATATCGATGATAGCATAGCAAGAGCATACCTCCACTAAGAAATGTGGTGAGGTTTGGAGTCAGTGGTCCCAATATTTTGCCTAAGGTCGGTCTGCCTGAGGTATTTTCATCTATTACGTCTTTTTATCGCACCAAGATTTAGACTGTGTATGCACCATATGTTTGATGTACACCACACACACACACACACACACACACACACAAACACACCTGGGAACTGTAGTTTGCCCACCACAGAGCTAGAATTTCCAACAGCCTTGGATTAGGGCGTGGGTGTGGGGGAATGTGCTTTAAATGTATGGTGTCTATGCACTCATCCCTGAATATTCACATGAGACATTACCTTTAAAGTACCAAAAATACCTTCAGTGAATTGGGGAGGGAGGGAGGGGGGAGGTGATTGCATGCACCACATGTCTGACTAGGAATCCTAAGCAGAGAAAAAACACTGAGGAAACAGGAACCATAATTTATGACAGCATCAACAGGAAGTGTGAAATCAAAGATAGGTGATGTGTCATTATGAAAGATTTTTGTCACCCATGTCTAGCATCTAGTCCAGCAATCTGTTTCCAACAGTGGGCAGCCAGATTTTTCTGGGGAGAGCACATCAGGGCATGAAGGCGGCAGACACAGACCCTACTTGTCACGCATACACAACTGGAATTCAGAGGAATGTTGACTCTGAGCCTGGAGTGACTGATAGGCCTGCTTTTCATACAGTTCATCCCATTTTAAAACAAGTTAATCTCTGTAGCAATGTTTCAACCTATAATTATATATTTCATTTTATATTATATTATATTTTGGCAGCCACCCGGGTTCACTCAGTCCCTTAGGCAGAGTGTGACGGCCTCCTCAAGCAGCTGCTTTGGGGTATCTTATTATTATTATTATTATTATTATTATTATTATTATTATTATTATTATTATTAATGCCCCGTCCATCTGACTGGGTTTCCCCTGCCACTCTGGGCGGCTCCCAACAGGATATTAAAAATATGATAAAACATCAAACATTAAAAACCTCCCTAAACAGGGCTGCCTTCAGATGTCTTCTAAAAGTCAGATAGTTGTTTATTTCCTTGACATCTGATGGGAGGGCATTCCACAGGGCAGGCGCCACTACCGAGAAGGGCCTCTGCCTGGTTCCCTGTAACCTCACTTCTCACAGGGAGAGAACGGCCAGAAGGCCCTCAGAGCTGAACCTCAGTGTCTGGGCTGAATGATGGGGGTGAAGACGCTCCTTCAGGTATACTGGACTGAGGCAGAGAATTGCTAGCTACTTAATTTATTATTGGTGTTTGGTAGGAAGTTGAACATTTCAATGGGCCTCTCCAAGAAGATGCTTAAGATACCCTGGTTGAAAAATGCTGCTCTGAGCTGTAAATTATTATTTTTATATAATTTTCTTATCGGTGTAAAATACATGGTTGATTTTACTGCACCATAGCAGGGACCCTGATAAAATGGTCCTAGGCTCCAACACTCTTCCTTACATAGAGTGATGTTTGGTTTTACTCAGAATACCCACTGAAATTAATGAACATGACTAAGTTAGGTCCATACCACCCGTAGCATGATAATTTATCCAGCTCTGATCTGCCAGCTGCTTTTTGCAAACTGTCACCTGTGAACATAAGTTTGCTCATCTCCTACACCCGGTATCACACATATCAGTTTTGTGGAAATTGCTCAGAAGCATTGTATCTCCCTGTTGTACTTATCCCAGAGCCTTCTGAGCCAGGAGGCAGGTAGCTTGTTAATGCAAAGTGTCCCTCTGTCTTTGTGGTTCTTGGCTACATAAAGTAGGAATTAGTTGGAGGAGGAGAAGGAATGACTAATATAGCATGTCACAGGCTGAGGAACGTGATGTGATTTTTTGTGTGTTGAAGTGTGAAGTTGTAAATAGAGGTGTCAAAGTTAAGGCTACCAATGACAGATGCAGAGCAGAAGGAATACAGTTAGCTGTTATGAGGAGAGCTTTCAGGCTACTGAAGAGTTTGTGTGAGTGGGAGAGATACTCTGATCCCCAGAGCACATGTCAAAAGACCTGTTTCCGTGAACTAGTAAGGCTCATCACATCCAGAATAAATGTTATGTAGCATCGCATACTTAGTGTGGTTGTTGGCATCTCTTGAGTCATTTAGTTCGGCATCCACCACATTGTCAAGGACCTACATTTTTTCCTGCGCTCAGAAGACCCAGTTCACATTTACCTGACCCAGTGGTTCTCCAAGGGAGAAGTTGCCAAGTTTGACAGGAAGATTCGAGGACAATCAATATTGTATTTTGGGAATGATACATATTCTTACGTACTTGCATTGTTTTATACTTCCTCGATGTCCCATGGTCATATTTTGTTGTTTAGTCATTTAGTCATGTCTGAGTCTTCGTGACAACATGGACCAGAGCATGCCAGGCACTCCTGTCTTCCACTATCTCCCGCAGTTTGGTCAAACTCATGCTGGTCGCTTCGAGAACACTGTCCCTCCATCTCATCCTCTGTCGTCCCCTTCTCCTTGTGCCCTCAATCTTTCCCAACATCAGGGTCTTTTCCAGGGAGTCTTCTCTTCTCATGAGGTGGCCAAAGTATTGGAGCCTCAGCTTCAGGATCTGTCCTTCCAGTGAGCACTCAGGGCTGATTTCCTTAAGAATGGAGAGGTTTGATCTTCATGCAGTCCATGGGGCTCTCAAGAGTCTCCTCCAGCACCATAATTCAAAAGCATCAATTATTCAGCGATCAGCCTTCTTTATGGCCCAGCTCTCACTTCCATACATCACTACTAGGAAAACCATAGCTTTAACTATATGGACCTATAATATGACCATATGGTCATATTATAAAGTATAAAACAATGCAGCCACATTGGTTGCTCTCTCCCAACTAATGGTTCTATATGTTTTAACTGGAATAGAAGCAGTAATCCCTTCGAAAAGACTGGAGCACTGTGTGGAGAAGACACAGGGTGGCCATAACCTCTATTTGAGGACACCCTCTACTTGAAGGATTGTTTGGTTCAAGTCTGGAGGGCAACACCTTGTCTACCCCTGCTGTAGGATCATCACCCTCCTGGCACTCTGACAGTTAAGCTTTTTCGGTGTCGTAGAACCTAAAATGTCATAAATGGTTTCTTGGCACTGTTTTCTTGAAGAAGAAGGGGGGAAAAGATTTTTTCCCAGCAAATTATGGTTTGAAGCCAACGGAACCACAGTTTTGGGTGTTAATCTTTCTAAAATGCCTTTTGATGGGAAAGGCCTAAATGACTTTGATCCCAATCCCAAAGTGGATTAGAAGCAAGCTTCTCCTTCCCTAAATTGATTTTGAAATGTAGATAAACAGCCCACGTGCCAGAGGGTGCATTAAACTTTCGCCTGCCATGGATTATGTGGCTGAAGGCATCCAGATGATTGTACAGCACTTTCTGCAATATGGCTATTAGAGAGCATTTTAAAAATCCATTTGAATAGTAATGGAAAGGCGCTGAGAACATAATATGCCTTAACCGTGGATACGGGATGGTGTAATAAATGTCAACATTTGTCTTCATACTAGATGGGGCTCATTCTCTTAATCAAGTGTAATGGACTTTGACTGAGTTAGAAAAGCGCTTGATTGATATCCACAGGTGGACCAATTAGGATGGCATTATGGAAAGACATGTAGAAGGGGGTAAAATAATAGGAAGAATGAATACCGCTGCTATTTTTCACAAATAGAAATAAAAGGTCACCTTTTGTCGCACTGTCACCCAAAGCCAGGTGCTGTTGCATGGACGACAATAGTGCAGGTGAGTGGGCAGCACAAAGCGCTGGCCCTATCATTAGGCAGACTGGAGTGACTGCCTCAGGCAGCAGGTTTTGATTGTTGTCATGAAAGGGCAGTAAATTGCTAGCGAACCTCTTTTTATTGTATTTTTACTCCTAGGGAAATGCAGACGTTGGAACTTTCTGCCTTTGGTGCCAAAATGCCTGCACTTTCCAGAAACAATTGAAGACATTTCTGTTCCAACAAACTTTTCCAGATGGATGAATAAGTCTCTGCCATTGGTGTCTACTTTATATTGTTTTCATATTCATCTGATTTTATTTTCTGTGTTGTTTTCAACTGCTTGTATTTTGTGCATTGCCTTGAGGCCTGTGTGGAAGGTGATTGATTGATTGATTGATTGATTGATTGATTGATTGATTGACTGATTGATTGATAATTACAAGGAGTGGTTAATAAAAGCTCTTGCAAAGCTAATAATGTGGAGTTCTAGTTGTTCAAAATGAATTTCAAAGGAAAACAAGGAAAATGGAGATCAGTCACTGCAACATGACCCTGCTCCTTAAGTAGAGTAGGCTGCCTCCTTCTGGGGACCAGGGAATTCTTCTTAGCACCACTGCAGACACCTGTAAGTCTAGTTGGAGACCTTAAGGCAGGCTTCCTCAAACTCGGCCCTCCAGATGTTTTTGGCCTACAACTCCCATGATCCCTAGCTAGCAGGACCAGTGGTCAGGGATGATGGGAATCATAGTCTCAAAACATCTGGAGGGTTGAGTTTGAGGAAGCCTGCCTTAAGACTATCTGAGATTAAGGCTGCTATTATTCAGTTGTCCTTGTTTGTCCTTTGGGCATCCGTGTATTCTTACCACTAAATTCTCAGATTGTTCCGAATACCTGATAGCGTACCTTTCTCAATGCCTGCTCTCAAAAGCGTTAGGTCAAAAGTAACAAACAGATTTAACAGTTTCATTACTTTTATTTTTGTTCATCCTTGTTTTTCACTTTCGTGTGGATAACGTCTCCCTAATCTCCTCAGCAGCATTATCTGATTCGGACTGATGAGAGGGAGAGACTATCCTATGAAGAAATAATAGAAAGAAGCTGTTAGAAACCGTGGTTCTCTCTTATTAATAACAAGTGTAAAGGGATTGGATTTGTAGGGAATGAAAAAGATTGTTTGAAGTCCAAATGTGGTTTTTTTGGGGGGGGGTTGGGTTGCACGTTTATTGCATTTCCCTCTGCTGCATTAGAAATTTTATGTCACTGATGCGATCTTTCATGTTAGGCTTCTCTGTGTTTGAAAGCAGATAGCACAGTTTTGTCTGTGTTAATTATTCTGTCATTTCCTGGGGTGTTTTTTTTTTATTCAGGATGACTGGCAAAAAGACCCTGAACTGAACAATGCGCTGCACAGATTTGATCAGGAAAGGTTCTGCCCACTTGTGTCATTCTTCCAAACACCTTTGTTCTTTTCCAGTCAGGCCAGTGCATTAGTCTCTTCTTCTTATTTCAGATAATGTCACGGTGTAAAATAATGCCATTTCTCGCAGCCAGCAGTAAATGACCCTAGATGGTGCCAAATGATATTGTCAGTGGGATCAAGGTGCCAAGGCGGTGATGCCTCTCTCTCTGTTCAAATGCTTAGGAGAAAAGGCTGCTGGGGAGTTAATTATATGAATGGATAGAAATAGGAAGGACTTTAGGAAGAACTTTTCTGAGGGTAAGTGCTGTTGGACAGTGGAATGGACTACCTCTGAAGGAGGTGGGCTCAGTAGAAGTTGGATGGCCATCTGTCATGGATTCTTTAGCTGAGATTCTTGCTTTGCAGGGGTTTGGACTAGATGGCCCTTTGGGTCTCTTGCAACTCTACAATTCTGTAGGGGGAGAGGGTTAACAAAATAATGGCCAAGCTTTTCATGCTCCATTGGATGGGCCCCATCCTCATTTTAAGTGGGTGTTTGGGGTCACTTATATGAAGATCCATAGCCAATGGTCTAATCCACAACACCAAGTAAGCTGCAGAAGTTTTATTAGTTGTAAAGCTCAGGCCATCCTAAACCACACGCTACATTCATTGTCAGGGGCTGTCAAACATTTGGGTCTGGTGGTGAAATATACTCGGAGTCCTGTAGTGATTTCATGCTCTTTATTGCAGCTTGTAAAACAGTGATTTAATTGCCCCCCAAACCTCAGGCTTTTATATACATTATTTACACAATGAGTCCCGTCTGATTGGCTGATTCTGCTTCCCTCCTGGAGCCTGCAAGCCAATCAGTTGCTGCATTCTAGGATACTACTTGCCTATTGTTCTAGGATCCAAGCTTGGTACATAACAGGTGGGCACATTTGCAAACTGGAGGAACTGTAATGAGCACCCCTGCCACCAAGCACATGCCACAACCTGTTCTGTTGGCTGTGATAGAAGGATTATTTGGAGCTAATTTCAGCAAGAGGAGACGACCCTGTGGGCACCAGGGAAAGTGCACGAGTGCCTGCAGGCACTGTGTTGTTGACTCCTGCATTGTTGTTGTTGTTGTTTAGTCGTTTAGTCATGTCCAACTCTTCGTGACCCCATGGACCAGAGCACTCCAGGCCCTCCTGTCTTCCACTGCCTTCCACAGTTTGGTCAAACTCATGCTGGTAGCTTCGAGAACACTATCCAACCATCTCGTCCTCTGCTGTCCCCTTCTCCTTGTGCCCTCCATCTTTCCCAACATCAGGGTCTTTTCCAGGGTGTCTTCTCTTCTCATGAGGTGGCCAAAGTATTGGAGCCTCAGCTTCAGGATCTGTCCTTCCAGTGAGCACTCAGGGCTGATTTCCTTCAGAATGGATAGGTTTGATCTTCTTGCAGTCTATGGGACTCTCAAGAGTCTCCTCCAGCACCAGAATTCAAAAGCATCAATTCTTTGGCAATCAGCCTTCTTTATGGTCCAGCTCCCACTTCCATACATCACTAGACTCCTGCATTAGGTGGGTGCAATTAACATGCTTTGGGTTTGTTAAAACAATTTAAAATTGCAGGGATGAGGGGCTTGAGTGCATGGGGAGGAGGCTTTTTAATGCCTTGCTGCAATCCTGAAAGTGCTGTTTGCACTGGGAGATAAACTTTCATCTTCCTTCCTGGGAGCAGAAAGGAAGGATGATATTCAACAGGATTGCTGCAGGAGACAATCCCAGACCTAACGAGACCCTTGATCATTGACCAATACTGCCTGAGGATGCTGCAGGCCACAGCTTTTTTTGTGTTCATGTCCACGTCCTCCGTGCAGAATTTGAATGGAAGAGATTCAAACAGATTGAGTTCAAATGGACTGAATTAATGCAAACTGCACTGCTATTTTAAAATAAAGACCTTTCTCCCTTCGCATTATCCTCTTCTTTTCAGGAGTCCTCAATGATCAAGATGATTTTGCTTCATTGTGGCGCTGTGGGTAAAAGCCTCAGTGCCTAGGGCTTGCCGATCGAAAGGTCGGCGGTTCAAATCCCCGCGGCGGGGTGCGCTCCCGTTGCTCGGTCCCAGCGCCTGCCAACCTAGCAGTTCGAAAGCACCCCCGGGTGCAAGTAGATAAATAGGGACCGCTTACCAGCGGGAAGGTAAACGGCGTTCCATGTGCTGCGCTAGCTCGCCAGATGCAGCTTGTCACGCTGGCCACGTGACCTGGAAGTGTCTCCGGACAGCGCTGGCCCCCGGCCTCTTGAGTGAGATGGGCGCACAACCCCAGAGTCTGTCAAGACTGGCCCGTACGGGCAGGGGTACCTTTACCTTTACTTACCTTTTTTTCTATGACTAGATTCTTTTTCTTTTTTTAAATGTACTGTGGGGTCAGAGAGTAAAAAAAAACAACAACCAGCAGAGGCTTTTTGGCGTTAGAAAAGATGTTCTGTTCACTCCTCTTCTTTTTGCATTATATCCAGTTCTGGATCGTACTCTGAATCTTAGCTTGAAAGCTTAAAGGGAGCACTTTCATCTCCCTGTTCGTTTTCCAGCACTCAACAGTTCTCATAAGCTTTCCATACCGCTGCACAGAAGGCCCAAATTCAGGGCTGCTTCAGTTATGTACATGTTCAGTGTACGCCAAATGTTATGAAAACATGTGATTTAAAGAATGGTTAGGTGCATATCTAGTTCATAGCTGAGATATGCCTTTATTTTTAAAGAAAGGGCTATTGAAGGACCAGGTGCGCAGCCTGGGAGACATTTTGGACTCACAGCTGTCCATGGAGGCGCAGGTTAATTCTGTGTCCAGGGCGGCTGTCTACCAGCTCCACCTGGTATGCAGGCTAAGACCCTACCTGCCCACGGACTGTCTTGCCAGAGTGGTGCATGCTCTAGTTATCTCCCACTTGGACTACTGCAATGCGCTTTACGTGCGGCTACCTTTGAAGGTGACCCGGAAACTGCAATTAATCCAGAATGCGGCAGCTAGACTGGTGACTGGGAGTGGCCGCCGGGACCACATAACACCGGTTCTGAGAGATCTGCATTGGCTCCCAGTACGTTTCCGAGCACAATTCAAAGTGTTGGTGCTGACCTCTAAAGCCCTAAATGGCCTCGGTTCTGTATACCTGAAGGAGCGTCTCCACCCCCAGCATTCCGCCCGGACACTGAGATCCAGCGCCGAGGGCCTTCTGGCGGTTCCCTCATTGCGAGAAGTAAGGTTACAGGGAACCAGACAGAGGGCCTTCTCGGTAGTGGCGCCCACCCTGTGGAACACTCTCCCTACAGATGTGAAGGAAATAAGTAGCTATCCTATCTTTAAAAGACATCTGAAGGCAGCCCTGTTCAGGGAAGTTTTTAATATTTAACGCTGTATTGTTTTTAATACTTGATTGGGAGCCGCCCAGAGTGGCTGGGGAAACTCAGCCAGATGGGCAGGGTATAAATAATATATTATTATTATTATTATTATTATTATTATTATTATTATTATTATTATTATTATTATTATATTTCTCACTGAACATGGACCTGAAATTGTTTAAACTGCTGTTATATGGAGACAGATCACTGCTTCTTCTACACCAGCCTCCCTTAACCTGGTGCCCTTCAGAGTTTGCAAGCAAAAGGGTCCCTGATCCCATCAATGGGTTGTATCCAACTACATTATACTTAGAGTAGACCTATTGAAATGAATGAGCCATACTCTGAATAGGACTAGCATTGGATACAACCCATAATTCTTAAGACCAGTTACAAAGTAATGTTAGAGGGGCTTTGGCCAATAAAGTTATCCTTAACAAATCATTTTCTATCCAGCCGACACTTATTGAAAATATTGTTTGATATTGCCCCTGAAAAATAAGTTTTAAAAAGCCAAGCGATAGGTTCTAAAAATATGGAATGCTTTCCTGCACACTCTCATCTATGTTTTTGGCTTTTTGCTGCTCCTCCTTTGATGGATTGGCTCTCTCGAGGCAGCTGCCAGTTCCCAAGATATTAAAGGCTGAGTGTTTGACCTAAGCTATTAAGAAGTTTTCTCTTCAAGTATAAACCCTTCTGTATTTGAAAATATCACTAGATTGTGTTGAGTTGAGCAATTTCAAAGGTGCCAAATGGATCTGGGCAGTCCAGTTCTGACTGTCATTTCAGCCAAGTGGAGTGGAATACTTGGCTTTTCTTAAGTTTCATTTAAATTGGACCCCACTCTCCTTGTGCCCCGAACAACTAAGGCTAAGTGATTAAGCATTATTTAAGGTGCCAAACTTGATATTGTGGGGAATGAAGAAAATGTGGCCAATAATTTTATTATTATGAACACTTAAGGTCTACTTTATGGAATGCATGGCGTAATTTATAATACTATGAGAAGAAAACTGGCCGCCAAACCAAAACCCTCTTTGATTGCCACTTGGCAATTCATGTGTACCTAACTAAGAGGTAGCCAATGTAGTCCTCTCAGGATGTTGTTGGGACTTCAACTCCCATCAGCCCTAGCCAGCATGGCCAATAGTTGTGGATGCTGGGAATTGTAGTCCAACAACATGTGGAGGGCACCTTGTTGTCTACTTGTGATTTAACTGAACTGTATGCATATGGAGAAGAGAGGAAAGGAGAGATGGGAGTGATAAATGTGCCAGGCATTGGGGGCCAGATGGCGTGGCCTTGGATTGGGAACAGATTGAGGGTTTGTAAGCAGTGTTCAACCCACTCATGTTTCTAATTGGACTGGTGGTAGCAGGCAAGAACGGCTAACATCACAGTTCTCCTATGGGGCAAAGCAAGGGGAAGCATCTAGCTAGGATGGCTATGTATAGACCTATGTCTCTGAATACCAAAGATTATGTCTACAGTCATCTCCTGCTTGTGGGCTTCCTGCCAGTATCTGCTGGATGTTAAGCTGGGAAGAGTCTTTGGCCTGATCACCCTTCTTATGTTCCGATAACAATGTAGAGATACATGGTAACTCTAATAATAGGAGCAGTGTTGCAGATGCTAAGGATAGCGGCTAAAATACTGTTATGTACTGAGTTGAATAGGATCCAAAATGCGGCAGTCTGATTGGTCCTAGAACAATAGTATTCAGAATGTAGCAGTCTGATTGGTCCTAGAACAATGCAGCAGTACGATTGGTCCGCAGGAGCCACCCAATCCAGCTCCAGGTGGAAGTGAATCCACAACCTGATTGGCCTACCGGAGAATCCCAGAATTAGCCAATCACATGCAGCCCATTGTGTAAATAATGTATATAAAGCAGATATTGTGGGGGAACTTCCATTCCTCCTCACCACTATGAGCTGAATAAAGAGCATGAAATCCACTCTTGACTCCGAGTATATTTCAAATACAGAACAAAATGTGTAACTGGGTATGGAATCTGATCCAATGGGACCTCGACATGCAGAAGTGCAGGCTTCATCTCAAAACTTTCACTTACGGCAGAGAGACTCAAAGGGAACCCCGTTGGGTCCCCTATCTTTTTAATGCCTCGGTGATATAATTGATATGCCATTTGCATTATACCATTGAAAGTGAATTAATAAATCTTTCATTAAGAGCATGTCATTAGCAGACAGATTTCTTAAACTGACAGCTGCACTGGATCTGTATCAATTGATATGATTCATAAACCCATCTCTGAGCATGAGTATTAATCATGCTTTGCTTACCCAAGCGTATGCATTAGGAGATCTTTAGCAGCATCAAATGCCTTATTGGATTGCTATTTATAGGCAATTCATTAAGTGGCAAATTACAGGAACGATGTAATGAGGTTAACACACCGATGTAAGAAGATCAGATAATGATCTTCATAGTAACAGCATCACTATAGACAAAGAAAATTAAAGTTATTTATTTCCAGGCATCTGCAGTTATGATGTGAGGGCATCATTTATTTATTTTTTAAATATATCCATTGTTTGTTCTCTTCTATTTTCTGATAGACAAACCTGTTTACAAGTTATAGTTTGGATTTTTTTTGTTTTTTAAAAATCACTTCTTTCCTTCAACTTGATTGTTAAGTGTTAAAATTTCTTAAGTGAATGAAGCTGAAATCATTCTTCAGAATGTGACTTCTCAGAATTTAGCAGTCTTGATTGCTGTGAGTAAACATAGCTTCAAAAAAATAATATACTATTTAACGATGCCACCCCTGCTTAATATTGACTGTTGTTTGTCTACCTTAAAGGCATTTCCAATCACAAACACCTTTAAAAAAAAAAGTAATTGAAGAATCTCATTCTGCATTCTGAACAGATCACTTTCTGGATCCTCAGTAAGGTGAACAACCCCTTCATTCAGCAGTGTTTATGTTATAACAATAATTATTACAATGTTAATATAATTATAAGTAGTTAAGTTCTAAATTGCACCGATGTTGGTTTCATTGGGACCATTGGGACCAAGGAACATCCAAAGTAAGGAGGCTTGAAAGAATGTAAATCTTGCAGCGTTTGCTCGTAAGATGTAAATATGGTGAGAATGCAAGAGTCCAAAGACGGTTCATCTTCATTTTTGTTTCTCTGAAGGCAAAAATTTGGCTGAAGCTAAAAGGTGTGATATACCATCTATACATCATTTTCATGTAATTCTCTCTTAATAGTATGCAATCTGTGAATTTTATGTCAACATTCCACAATTTCCCCCAACTTTCCCGTTGAATGTTGTGTCCCACATCCTGAGCCCATTTAATCATAACTGATTTAACCTCTTCATCTTTGGTTTCCCGCTCTAATAAAATAACATCTTTGCCATTTTCACTGGTGTGTAAAAGGTGGTCCTTGGGGGTGCCCTTTAGACTTGGCATGCGCACCTTGGCGAATGCTGGACAGTGGCGCCAGGGTGTGCCTGTCAGATCCACATAACCCAAGTTCACACAGCAAAGAGGAAGAGTCCTTTTCTGTATGGCCACAGGCTGCAGCTGTTAACATGTCCAGTGGAAAGGGATTTAATCCCTTTTTATGACAACCTCACCTGCCTGGACTCCTATGATTAGATTTATTTGATTTGTGGCAGATCTTCTAAATTGTTATATGTAACAAATATAACCATTTAAACCATGTAAGTTTATTTGTTTTTATTTTGATTATATATTTTGTGGTTTTATATTTTGATTTTGTTCTGTGAACTGCCCTGAGACCTCCAGGTATAGGGTGGTATATAAATTCTAATAATAATAATAATATTTTTTGTTGTTTTTTAGTCATGTCCGACTCTTGGTGACCCCATGGACCAGAGCACACCAGGCACTCCTGTCTTCCACTGCTCCCCACAGTTTGGTCAAACTAATAATAATAATAATAATAATAATAATAATAATAATAATACAGTGGTACCTCGGGTTACATACGCTTCAGGTTACAGACTCTGCTAACCCAGAAATATTACCTCCAGTTAAGAACTTTGCTTCAGGCTGAGAACAGAAATTGTGCTCCGACGGCGCGGCAGCAGCAGGAGGCCCCATTAACCAAAGTGGTGCTTCAGGTTAAGAACAGTTTCAGGTTAAGTACGGACCTCCGGAACGAATTAAGTACTTAACCTGAGGTACCACTGTAGTAAGTTGAGTTACGAGTCTTCTTCATGGGTGTGCTGCTAAACTGAAAAACTAGTGCAGTCTTGAAATCAGTGGTTCAAATCAGTACAATTATGAAAGGTTCAGCCTGTCATCTTGATTCAAAATGGTGTCCAAATGTGTCCAAACGTCGGTAGAAACCTACTCCTTGATGTCAGGAATGCAAAATTTAGCTATGCTATCTTAAGAGATTTTGAAATGTATAATGAACACCTTTTCATAATACGTGTGTGTGTGTGTGTGTGTGTGTGCACGCAGATAGATAAATAAATAGACAGACAGAACTAGTGTGGGCAGGGTATTGGCATATCATCAAAACTAAAAGAAGAGAAGTACATGAACTGAATTATGGGGAAAGTGAAGCATAGAATTCAAATAGCTCATTTATTCTACTTCATGTATTTCCTTCCCAGTCAAACTGAATGACCTAAAAAAAAGTCTTCTGTTCATTTCATATTTTAATGGAGAGTCACACTTCTTACAGCAGCTGGATCAGCCTCAAAATTCTGGACCTCTCTGAAGAAGTGCATTTGAATGCACTTGAATAGGCACCTCACTCAAGAATATCAAGTACCTAATGATTAGTTAAAGCAGTAGCTCAGAGAATGTAAAGGCCTTCTCAGCGGAAGAAAAATGATCGGACTGCAGAGGGGGGGGTGTGTGTAAGAGAAAGCTCTAGAAATTATGCAGGGCTGTTTCTTAAATGCTGTAGTAGTATCTTGTTCTATAAGAACAAATATATATGAAGCAAAGTAGTGATATGGTAACTTGAGAATAAAATAGATGATAATATCCCAAATTTAAGTGTGGGAGGTGGTGGTTTGTTTTTGTTTTATTTTTTGTACAGTGGTACTTTGGGTTACATACGCTTCAGGTTACATACGCTTCAGGTTACATACACTTCAGGTTACAGACTCTGCTAACCCAAAAATAGTGCTTCAGGTTAAGAACTTTGCTTCAGGATGAGAAGAGAAATCGTGCTCCAGCGGCACAGTGGCAGGAGGAGGCCCCATTAGCTAAAGTGGTGCTTCTGGTTAAGAACAGTTTCAGGTTAAGAACGGACCTCCGGAATGAATTAAGTACTTAACCCAAGGTACCACTGTATTCTCATTTTCTGCTGTGAACCGCCCTGGGATCTTTGGATGAAGGGTGATACAGAAATTTTAACAACAACAACACAGGGCCAGCTCTACTATTAAGCAGAGAGAGGCAGCTGAATTGGGGTGTCATGAAAGGGCATCCAGTGGCTAGTCATTGGGGATGGGTGGCTGCATGGAGAGATCTTCAGGGCAACTGGCCTCCCATCTGCTGTGTTGCTGTGCTTACTGAGAGGAGGAGGGCAAGGTGGCAGAAGCTGGCGCTGGGCAAACACAGCAATGGGAGTGCCAGATTGACTCCGCTGCTGTGCTTGCACCATGCCAAGCTCACCACCATTTCAGCAGGTGTAGTTTTTCACGCATGAAAAGTCATGTGGGCTTATTTACAAGGCAAAGGTCTAGGATTGCAGCCTAAATAACTCACCCCTGGAGCAAAGCAGGGATTTGAAACAATTAGGTTAGTGCACGAATCCTGGGACATTCCAACACTATGCTGAAAAAAAGAGCTTCACATGAGCTAAGGTAAAGGTAAAGGGACCCCTGGCCATTAGGTCCAGTCGTGACCGACTCTGGGGTTGCGGCGCTCATCTCGCTTTACTGGCCGAAGGAGCTTCCGGGTCATGTGGCCAGCATGACTAAGCCATTTCTGGCGAACCAGAGCAGCGCACGGAAATGCCGTTTACCTTCCCGCCGGAGCGGTACCTATTTATCTACTTGCACTTTGAAGTGCTTTTGAACTGCTAGGTTGAACGGAGCAGGGACCGAGCAACGGGAGCTCACCCCGTCATGGGGATTCGAACCGCCAACCTTCTGATCGGCAAGTCCTAGGCTCTGTGGTTTAACCCACAGCGCCACCCACGTCCCGTGAGCTACTCATCACTATTCTCAAACGTCAGTCAATGTGAAAGCAATAGCTCTAAAGCATGGTGACCTTTCTGACCATTTGTGGAATGGAGATGAAGTGGTGTGAAATCAGAGTTAATAATAAAAAGCCAAACTTACTCATGAGCTACCAAGTGAAGTGTAAATTGCTTTGTGCTTCTGTTGGAATCTCATATAAGTTATTGCTGCCTGGAAAGTTTCATCTTGTTAATTTCCATTAGTCCTAAAAATAGCACTCCACAGCCACATTCAGGGTTTTCTCTCTTAGGCTTCTCAGATTTAATCAATATTTAGGAATGGCCATTTAATGATTTTTAATGCACATAATTTCTTTCAAATATGTGTGTCTTCCTTCACAGAAATAATCTCCAAGAGGCATACAAGAGAGTATACAATCACAAATCTGCAAAGCTAAAATATATATTTATGTTTATGTTTATGTTTTTTATAAATGTCTATATTAAAATATTTTTTAAGATTAAAAATGGTTCAAACAGATTCTCAAAACGAAACAAAATGGAACATTTCCGGAATGTGCATGTCATCTAAGAGATACATAGTTTCAAAACATAGTAAAATACTGGCTCTTGTTACTGAGTAGCACAATCTGGAAATAATTGATGATCAGAGAGCAAAGAAACATGCCACATTCAGAATGACATGAGCGATGGTATTCCAGGGTCTTGGTGACGTTACAGAGAAGGACCGTTTCCATAATATTACAAGGTGACAGGGCATCTTCCAATGATGATAGTGGCCTACTGGGTAGATGATATGCTGTATCCTGGTCCCAAGTTCTATAGGTTTTTATATGGCAGTGGACACTTGCTAGGAAATGAGATAGCTTGAATATAGTGCAACTTCTGAGTAGACAAATGTAGGGTTGTGCTGTCAGTCATGAAATCCTAAAGTCTGCTAAGACCATATTTCTGCTTCAACCTTCAATCAATTCTTCGGTCAAAATCTAAAGCTTGTGAAAAGCTACTGCCGTTGAGTTTGAGTGGTGCTTTCTTGAGAGGCCTCAGACCATGGAGAGCTGTTATGATTTGATTCCACCTCCACCTTCACAGCATTTGCAGACGTGATTCGCAGAGTGAGAGCTCTCTGATCTTCCTTCCTCAAGCACAGTAGGCAGAATCCAGCAGGTCACGACTAAGGGTGGAATGAGACGTTGATGAGGAACAGAAACGTGACACCAGGAACACTCAACAAGAATGTCCTTCTTTTTTCCCTTTTTTGTTGTTGTTGGCTTATAAACCATGGCTTGCTTAACTATGGTTTGTTATATCGTTTTGTTTTATTTGATTGAATAATAAAACAGACAATACAAGCGACATTGCAGACATTAACAATAAAAATTATAATATAAGTTAAGTTCCAGTTCAAAGAAATTCAGCTTTAGTCTTCTCAGAATAATAATAATTTTATTATTTATATGCCACCCATCTGACTGGGTGACCCCCTTTGGGCACAACAAAACCTCAAGCACTAGAAACTTCCCTGTACAGGGCTGCCTTCATACATCCTCCAAAAGGCATGTAGTTATCCATCTATTTGACACATACTGGGAGCCAACGTAGATGTTATATGGTCTCAGCGGCTGCTCCCGGTCACCATTCTGGCTGCTGCATTCTGGATTAGTTGTCATTTCCGAGTCACCTTCAAAGGTGGCCCCACGCAGAAGTGCATTGTAGTAGTCCAAGCAGGAGATAAGCAGAGCATGCACCACTCTGGCGAGACAATGCGCAGGCAGGCAGGGCCTCGGCCGTCATACTGGGTGGAGCTGGGAGACAGATGCCCTGAGGCAGCTGGGGTGTATGGGGGCAGAGAAGGACTCTCTCTCCTGAGCTTCCCTGACTACTTCCCTCTTTGTTCTGGCATCTAGAGTAATTTGCTTTTCCCTCCCAGAAGCAGATGATGATGTGTAATGCGGTGGGAGGCAGGAGAAAGTCCTACTTGCGACATCATGTCACATGCTCCCATTACTACATCCTGTACTACAGGGGAGAAGATGAAGAACTGAAAATGAGGCTGCCATTTTTGGCAGCCATCCCATGTTCCCACCCCAAGTCCCACCTTGAGCCCATTTGCAAATTGTTGGGTCTTGTTTTTGTTTCAACTGAGTCCTGTGCCATCACTTTCTATGAGAATTGCTTATTCTGACTTACTTTTTGCTGAATTTACATCATAAAGCCTTTCACTGTTCACATGTTCATCTGCAGGTTGGCAAGGAATGAAACATCGGATTTGCATGTGCAAATCAGCGATCAATCCTGCATCTTTTATGTATCCCAAATGTTCAGATGATACAATTTTGCCTAAGCTCATCTCCTTTGCTGTCTATTAATGAAGAAATTCTACCCATCTGCATGCTGTTTTATTTCCACTAATAGGTGTGTTCACACATTACGCTGGACACAGGGACAAGCTGTCTGTACACATGCAAGTGCTTGTGTGAAAGAGGGTGTGCTTGTTCATAGTTGTGTAGAACTCAACTATTGTGTGCACAGCTGTACACTGAACAAGTGTACAGCTGAACTGTTGGGTATGCAGGTACACAGACTGTACACTCACTGAATGTAGCATGTGAACACCCCAATGACTTTATTTGTTTTTCTGAAAAGTATGAACCTTTAAGCTAGGCTTCAGCAACCTTGCACCTCCCAGATACTTTGGATTACAGTTGATGGGAGTTGTAGTACGAAACCTGTTGAGGGCACAACATTGGTGAAGGCTGGTTTAAAACTTCACCAAACCTATTTTAGCAAGGCCCAAAATAATAATAATAATAATAATAATAATAATAATAATAATAATAATAATAATAATAATATTTATATCCCGCCCTCCCCATCCGAAGCTGGGCTCAGAGCAGCTAACAACAGTAAAATGATACAACATTCTACAATCATTTCATTATAAAATCAGTTCAAATCAGATTAATGGCAACCATTGGGCTCTGTGAGGATTGCCAAAGGAGGGGGTCAGGTTGTGCCCTGGCCAAAGGCCTGGTGGAACAGCTCTGTCTTGCAGGCCCTGCGGAAAGATGTCAAGTCCCGCAGGGCCCTAGTCTCTTGTGGCAGAGCGTTCCACCAGATCGGAGCCACAGCCGAAAAAGCCCTGGCTCTAGTTGAGGCCAGCCTAACCTCTCTGTGGCCCAGGACCTCCAAGATGTTTTTGTTTGAAGACTGTAAGGTCCTCCGTGGGACATACCAGGAGAGGCAGTCCTGTAGGTACGAGGGTCCTAGGCCATAAAAAATGGCTCATGTCCTGATAGTCTTTTGTTTTAAATAAAGTGTTTTTCAGCAGTAGTTGTGCTAAACAGCCATCATTTACACCCCTTCTCCCACTTGGTGGAAGAAATTTTTACATGTCATTTTTCCTCCAGATGAAAAAACAACAACCACTCATGTAAACTGTATTTTGATTGACAGGTCGACAGGACGGAAGTGATCCGAACTTGCATAAATCCCATCTTCTCAAAGCTTTTCACAGTGGACTTCTATTTTGAAGAGGTTCAACGGCTGCGATTTGAAGTCCATGACATCAGCAGCAACCACAATGGGCTTAAGGATGCAGACTTCCTTGGTGGCATGGAATGTACTCTTGGACAGGTAGGAACCATGGCTTTCCTGCTTATTGCTTTCTGGGTAAATCTATAACTACTGGCAAAACTCGTTTGTTGTGCTTTCTCCATGTGGGAACTGGATGAAATGAAGGTTTGAATTTGATGGCTTTTTTATCGTTGCTGTTATTATAATTCTGTTTTAACACAAAGGCATCTCCTCACAACGGTCTGGTTACAGTCTGTGTACAGTAGCTTACACATGCACCCCATCCCTGCAAAAGGTAGCTATTTTGGAAACTGCACCAGAGTCCACCTCTCCATCATCTTAACCCAGTGCTTTAACATACAGACCTTTGTTGGCAAGGTGATGCCTCTGCTTTTTAAGATGCTGTCTAGGTTTGTCATTGCTTTTCTCCTAAGAAGCAGGCGTCTTTTAATTTTGTGGCTGCTGTCACCATCTGCAGTGATCATGGAGCCCAAGAAAGTAAAATCTCTTGCTGCCTCCATTTCTTCCCCTTCTATTTGCCAGGAGGTGATGGGACCAGTGGCCATGATCTTCGTTTTTTTGATGTTGAGCTTCAGACCATATTTTGCACTCTCCTCTTTCACCCTCATTAAAATAATAATAATAGTAATAATAATAGGAAGAAGAAGAAGAAGAAGAAGAAGAAGAAGAAGAAGAAGAAGAAGGTGCACTAAAGGGGAGGGAGAAACTGCAGCTCTTTTGGACCCAGGTGGTACTGTGGGTTAAACCACAGAGCCTAGGACTTGCCGATCAGAAGGTTGGCGGTTCGAATCCCCACGACGGGGTGAGCTCCCGTTGCTCGGTCCCTGCTCCTGCCAACCTAGCAGTTTGAAAGCACGTCAAAGTGCAAGTAGATAAAAAGGTACCGCTCCAGCGGGAAGGTAAACGGCGTTTCCGTGCACTGCTCTGGTTCGCCAGAAGCGGCTTAGTCATGCTGGCCACATGACCTGTGTGCCGGCTCCCTCGGCCAATAAAGCGAGATGAGTGCCGCAACCCCAGAGTCAGTCACGACTGGACCTAATGGTCAGGGGTCCCTTTACCTACTAATTCCTGTCACTGGTTGTCCAAATATCTCACTTATCAATCACTACTTTGTCTTCACTGCTTGGCTAAAAGCACTGAATTGTGGGACCAGCCAGGCTGGTTCATCTCACAGAAATTAGTTAGAAAGCTGCCTGCACATTTTGCATCAATTTACCTTCCTTCTCAGGAGGATATAGGCTTACTTAAAAATAAAAATAAAAATAAATCAAAGTCTGGACCCCCTTGCAAGGGTGGGCCCAAGTGCACCATTAGCATCTGAGGTTGAGCCTGGGAAGTTTTCCATTATCTTAATGAAGATCAGCAAAGTACAGACTGAGAACTGTATTATAAGTCTGACAGATTAATTTTGACCCACTGAAAGCCAGTTTTTGCCTGCAAAATGCAGAAAAAAAGAGGTCAAACTTAAGACAGTCAAAGGGTCTCATTTATTCATATCGGAGATCTTCCTTGAAACTTGACCCCTGAACTACTGATATTTGTTTGTTTGCATTTTTTATATTTCAGCAGCTTCTAATATCTGTTTTCTGCTTGGTTGCAACTTGCTTGCTTAGAAGCCAGCAGTCTTTATGATCTTTCTTGGTAGGGGATTTTTATGGCTATAAATAAGCAATAAACATGATTTATAATTGATGGCAGTTTCCAAAAGGTGACTAGTTAAGAGGCATGCATATTCAAAGGGCAGTTTAATGCCAGTAAAAATTGATTTCCTCTCAATTATATAATTGATGCCCTGCATTGCCTAATTTTTCATTACTGTCGAAGGCAATGATGAAGGCATTTAACTGCCAAATTGATCCATTTTACAATTCGTTTGTTTGACAGCTTGTGGCTGGGAGAACAAAAAAGCCGCATTTCTGTGTGATAAATATTTGCTGTGGCAAAATTACTCTTCGAGAACTGCACTTCTTTAAACGAGCACGTGAGTGACAGAAGCATCAAAATAATTCCAACCACGCTATTTAAGAAAATGTAGCTACTGCATGAGCAAAGATCTCAGTGTTTGACACTTCATTAGAAATCTCTCAGGGTTTCTTACTGGAAGGTTTGTAATGAATCCCATCTTGTACCTGTTTATGGACTGCATTCTATCTTGCTCCTTCCTCAAAGGAGCTCAGAGTGGTGAACATGGCCTCCGCCAAATTTTGTCCTTACATCAATCCTGCAAAGTACAGTGGTGCCCCGCAAGACGAATGCCTCGCAAGATGAAAAACTCGCTAGACAAAAGGGTTTTCCGTTTTTTTAGTCGTTCCGCAAGACGAATTTCCCTATGGGCTTGCTTCGCAAGACGAAACGTCTTGCGAGTTCTTGCAAGTTTGTTTCCTTTTTCTTAAAGCTGCTAAGCCGTTAATAGCCGCTAAGCCGTTAATAGCCACTAAGCCGCTAATAGCCGCTAAGCCGCTAATAGCCGTGCTTCGCAAGACGAAAAAACCGCAAGACGAAGAGACTCGCGGAACAGATTAATTTCATCTTGCGAGGCACCACTGTAAGTTAGGGCCAGTCACAATCTCTCAACCTACTATAAGTCCTAAAGTGGGTTTTTGAACCTCTCTCTCTCCAGGGCAAGGGATGCAGGTGGCGCTGTGGGTTAAACCACAGAGCCTAGGACTTGCCGATCAGAAGGTTGGCGGTTCGAATCCCCGTGACGGGGTGAGCTCCCGTTGCTCGGTCCCTGCTCCTGCCCACCTAGCAGTCAAAGTCAAGTAGATAAATAGATACCGCTCTGGCGGGAAGGTAAACGGCGTTTCCGTGCGCTGCTCTGGTTCGCCAGAAGCAGCTTAGTCATGCTGGCCACATGACCCGGAAGCTGTATGCCAGCTCCGTCGGCCAATAAAGCGAGATGAGCGCCGCAACCCCAGAGTCGGTCACGACTGGACCTAATGATCAGGGGTCCCTTTACCTTACTCTCCAGGGCAACACTCTCTCTGCTATGAACAATGGCTCTCAATGAGAGGTGGGAGGTTATATGATACTGTTAAGCAGAACATTGGTCATAGAATTGGATAGTGAAATCACTGCTGACAGCCTCCCCCCCATTAACCAAGAAGCTGAATGAGCCAGGGTTAATCTTCTACCCTCAGGCAGGAGATATAGAATTATAACCAGTCGTATCAACAGGCTTGTTATGTATTGAGGTGCTCACCCTGGCCACCAGGGGTATTATGTATATAGTTTTCACTCAGGTCCACATCAGTTAAATTAGGTGGGAAAACCTGGGTTGTTGTTGTACAATGTTGACAGCCAGCTGCCTATAAAAGCAGGCCGGCTGAGCTGTTCAGTTCAGTTCAGTTCAGTTCAGTTCCAGCTTACTTATAAAGAACTACTTGGAGGAATCTCTGTGTCGTCTGCTTTGTCAACCCACTACTTAATACTAGCGACAAAGGTGGGATAAAACAGTTTCTATCCGTGGGCTGTTAGGCTGCTGAACGGAAAATAATATAGTGCAACTGACTTTCGGGGTTGGTGTGTTGTGCGACAAGCACACAGAATGCAATGAGATTGAGTGTTTTGGGGGGGGGGGAGGCTCGGTTAATTTCATTATACACAGGTTGTACATTGACAGTAAAGGTACTATTATTATTATTATTATTATTATTATTATTATTATTATTATTATCTCTCAGCACGACCCCCTCACAAAGTTGTTGTGAAAGTGGAGGTGGGGAATCATTAGCAGGGACAGTATTTTCTGAAAATGTCAATGTCAAGCCAATCCACACAATGCTTTTCTAATTCACTTCTTGTTCCTTGATTTCAACAAGAAGTATTATTATTTTTTACCACTTCAATTAACAATATGACCCATTCTCACATATTATATACACTGTTATGTGTATTATTGCTTGCATATATGCTCCGGGGTTTTGAAAGTATGCAGAAACATACAACAGAGCATATCACTGTATAAAAAATACTTACACATTAAAATGATGCTGCAGAAACTTAGTACCACGTGGGGCTTGACTCTTACATGCATTATGCACATATTATAATTACTTTTGCAAAACATTTTGCATACCATTTGTCTATTTTTTTAAAAAGAAACAGCGTGAAAATGTGGCTCAGACAAAAATGGGTACTCAAATGCAAGAGACACAACTCTTTTTTTTTAAAGCAAGCCCAAACATTTTAGTTTGTCTTGCATTTGATATTTGCTTCTCATAAAGGAAGCTTTGCTTTTCAGCCCTCCTTTTTCATAGTGTTCTTCCTTCCACTATTGAAGCTGTGGCACAATTTGATTTATTGCACAGTTGCCAGAGAAGAAAATAGGTGCCAATCATTCCCCCCCCCCCCAGGAAGTTAAGTGAGCATATGACAGATAATTGTAACTGCTTGCAGGCTGACAGGGTACCTTGATCTTCCAGCCATGCAGGCAGACACTGAATCCAAAAAGCAGCAATGTCTGCTTTCTTTGATGCTTCGGAGGCTGTGGCTTAAGGCAGGAGTAGCTGCAGGTAGATGCATGACCAAAATGTATTATCTCCCACTGATTGGTTTCCCGAGCAAGAGGTGTTGGTGCCAGGTCATGTCTGTCAGCTGCAAGCCATTCTCCCTTGTCCCAGATTCAAGGGTTCATTTGTGCTGTTCTGTTTGGGATGTTCTGAAGCATTGCCCTCGCTCTCATTTGGCTTCATGGTGATGCCATGAGTTGATGAATCAGAGTGAGGGCAATGTCCTGTGAGGGAAAAATGGCAACCACCAGGATGATTATCACTGGTGCTGCCCAGACCATGAAACAGGTGGAGGTGATGACTGAAAAGGTGAGTAGGGAGCATCACCATCTTCATCATCATTTTATTTGTATGCCACCTTTCCGCGGTTAAAACAGTGCTCAAGGTGGCTTACAACATAACAAGATTTACATAATTACCAACATCATAAAAGTCATAAACAATAAATAAAACACATCAAAATGTACACAATCAAATACATAACAAGATTTACATAATTACCAACATCACAAAAGTCATAAACAATAAATAAAACACATCAAAATGTACACAGTCAAATGGAAAACAGTTTCCACATAAATAATAAAACTTAAGAATACATCATTAATATCAATCACAATTTAAAATGACATAGATAACAAAGAAAAGCCATCTAGAACAAAAACAGGAGCAGTTTCAGAAAGTCTTTTGCCCTCTCACCATGAGCCCACACTCTCAGACAAAAAAAGTTCTGAGGTTGTAAATAAGTGGTTGCTCACCTTTTCTTCAGCTTCTAGAAATGACATCCATTTCACTTGAAAAGTTCTTGTTTTGATGATGATGATGATGATATCTGTACCTGGTTTCCCCCCTAACAGACACAAGTTAAGTATGTGCCCACCAAGGCACTGCAGGAACATGGGAAATGATGATGGTTTACCTCAGCTTGCCGCTTTGTTAAAAAAGCCTCAGAATGACTTACCAGGGAATGCAAACAAATAAAACCAAATTAAAAACAGCATGCAATATAAAATTCCCCAAATGCTCATCCAACCATACAGTAAAAATGGTATGTCCTAACCCCCCCCCCCCCCACAAAAAGATGAGCAAAAGAGTAATGGCTAACTTCACCACACAAAGCCTGAGTTAATTCAAATGTCTTAGCCTGGCAACTAAAAAAACTGTCTAGGAAGGAAGGTGCTAGTCATTGCTTCTCTGGTAAACACAGTCCACAAAGAGGGCCACAACTGAAAAACCCATTTGTCACGGAGGTGGCAACAATCCTATATGCATGCTGGATTTTTTTGCCCAGAAGTAAGTCCCACTGTTCCTGCCAACCTAGCAGTTCGAAAGCACGTCAAAGTGCAAGTAGATAAATAGATACCGCTCCAGCGGGAAGGTAAACGGCGTTTCCATGCTTCTCTGGTTCGCCAGAAGCAGCTTAGTCATGCTGGCCACATGACTCGGAAGCTGTACGCCGGCTCCCTCGGCCAATAAAGCGAGATGAGTGCCGCAACCCCAGAGTCGGCCATGACTGGACCTAATGGTCAGGGGTCCCTTTACCTCTACCTAAGTCCCACTGTATTAATTGAAGCTTCCTCCCTAACAAGTGTGTTCAGAATTGCAACCTTGATTCTAGGTTTCTTCTAAGTTTCTGTGCAAGAACTATTTTGAGATCATTCACTAATCCTTCATCTTTAAAACCAGATTGCGATCTCCTGCCCTGTGGAATTACTTTATCTCTGTTTTAGTGAATTATTTGGTGAGACATGTGCATACATTTCTTAGATGAAAATTACATCACAAACCTAGATACATTTTCTAACACCCTCTCTTATCATTTCCTGCAGATTGTTTCACAGAGAAAACTCTCAAAATCTTTATTGAAGCATGGCAACACGGCAGGAAAATCTTCCATAACGGTAGGTCCATCTGAATAATCTTTTCTTTTGCCTCAGGATATTTTTTATAAATAAAAAAAGATGCAATATTCCTCACATTGACTATAACCCAGATTGTTTAAAAATGTATTTAAATACAAATGCAAAAATTAAAAACAGTTTTGTGGTGGGGTTTTTTTAAAAATCACAGAATGAAAACAGGGAAACAGGAAAAAAACAGACTCATGGATGAGCACTTTTTAATGTAATCTTCATATACCAGCTTGCAAAGGGTTAGCAGTTTTAGTGTGTTGCAACAGAAATTTAATTGCACTAAGTCTCAGTGACATCAGTGGGACAGATCAATAAGAACTTAATCCGCACCAATTTCAGTAGGAACAAAGTATAAACAACTTAGATTTCAAATCTAACTCTATTTGGGAGTGAGACCCTAGAATTCAATAGGACTTCTGTGTATACATAGGTAACGCTACAACCCATGTCCAGATACAACCCAAGGTATTTTCTTTAGTTTCCCATTACTTGAGGAATTATCTAATCAGCATTATAATATGGGCATGTGGCCACAAAATGCAATGTTAAAAACTCAGGGAAATTTTAATGGGGTTTAAAATTTATATTGTCAGTATTTGTAACCTAGTTAAATGTATCTCATGGACCTGAAACCCATCAAACAAATGAGATCAGCGTGAATCATCCGGTCAGTGAGCCTGGAAGAGTAATTTTGTCTAGATTATAAGGAGCAGGCAAATGTTCAGTGACTTGTCTAAAACAAATAAGTGAACAGAAACACTTGGGGATGTGGGAGAATTTCAGCAAATATGGAAATGGGAGTAGAAGTTGCCAGTGTTTGCTTACTCAGGCCGAAGGGCCATCTAGTCCAGCATCATGCTGTGGCAGCACCCAGCCAGATATTGATGGCAAAACAACAAGCAGGGACATGTGCGCAGGAGCACTCTCTCCACTTGCGACCCCCAAAATTATTCAGACGTATGCTGCTTCTGGCGGTAGAGACAGACCATAGCCATTGTGGCTAGTGATAGTTGATAGCCTTGCCCTCCATAAATTTGTCTAATCCTTTTAAAAGCCATCCAAGTTGGTAGGTGTGGCGATCACACAGAGTCCCCAGAAGTTTCACCGTCTATTGATCCCCGTGCCACCACTTTATTTCTCGCTGCCACCACCCAGGCCCTACCTGGTACAATACTGAGTCCAGTCACGGTTAAATTGGAACATAAACTTCTGTTTATTTATTGCAGTTTAACAAGCGTGTGGTTTCATAAACGGTATCGGTCAATTACAATCATGGGGTGCCTTTCCAGACCTATAACTTCTGCTACTTGCTCTCACTCACTAAACCACCTCTCAGATACTTACTTGTCTTCCTAGCTCCTAACTGTTCCTGAGTCAGCTTATTTCGCTACACTAACTCAACCTACCCACAGACTCTATCCCCATTCACTCCCACTCCACCCAACTCCCAACAAACTCCTCCCTTCCGCCCCTCACAGAGCTGGTTTTATAGTCCCTCAGACTCCACCCCCCTGGGTTCTGATTGGGTAACTTATTTAACTATTTCACCTCCAGCACTCTCATATGTTAACGTCACAGTAGGTACCACTCCTTCTTGTGGGAGCAGATACCATAGTTTACCTCTGCAGTGTGTGTACACTGAATCTTCCATAGCATTATGAGAAAGGAAGAAAAACTTCTCCTGATCCCCTTTCTCCACACTAGGCCTGGGTGATGCATCAATGCATCGCCCAGGACCGGTTTGAGGGCCAGAGTGCCATGGCAACTTCACTCAGCGGCATATCATGGGTGAAGGCCCCATCGCGCTCTGGCCCTCAAACCGAGGGAAGAACGAGCTGTGAGGCACTGGAGCCAATGCAGCTCGTTTCTCCCTCGGCGCGCTGGGTGCTGTCAAGAGGACAGATTCCAGCCACTGCCCGGCACATGGAGGAACGAGCTCCATCAGCCCTGGTCCTGCAAGGCATCAGGGTGAAATCACCATCGCTCCTGCTGAGGGAGCTGAGGTGATTTTAACCTGCTCCCTCGCGGGGCTGGGCCCAATGCAGCTTGTTCCTCCCTCTGCTTTTCGACATCGCGATGTATCACTATACAGTGGTACCTTGGGTTATATACGCTTCAGGTTACAGACTCCGCTAACCCAGAAATAGTACCTCGGGTTAAGAACTTTGCTTCAGGATGAGAACAGAAATCGTTCTCCGGCAGCGCGGCAGCAGCAGGAGACCCCATTAGCTAAAGTGCTGCTTCAGGTTAAGAACAGTTTCAGGACCTCCAGAACGAATTAAGTACTTAACCCGAGGTACCACTGTATTGCGAAGTTTGGCTGGTGGTACATCACAGTGTTGAAAAGCTGATATCGCCCAGCCCTGCAACACACCACCCTTAATTTTATATGCAGCTATACCCAGGAGGGAGGGGGATCTGTCTCAATTTCACTTTAAAGTTTTTTATTTTTTAAAAGTTTCAAGTTGTGTACATGAGTGTGAGAGAGAGTGGGGTCACACTTTAACGTTGCCTCCCTCTCGGGGCAGTGCTTGTAATGATATTGCTTAGCTATGTGTAAGTCTGTGTTCTCCACACCACGAAGCCCTTATTGCTAGGATAACAGATTTATTATTCAGCGTGATTCTGTCAGAATGGACGAAATAGACTTCTGCCCCATCCTCTCAGCTCATTGTCTGGTGAGCAGTAGTTCCCTTGTTTTGTTGGCATCTGTCTGTCTTGAGAGACAGTGGAGTCGGTCCCCAGGGCTGAATTAGCAATGGTGCCCAGAAATGGGATATCCCAGCTTTAAATTATATTGGCATTTGTGCCTCATTTCTGGCAATGGAGTTCTATTCATTCATTTTTTAAATTTCTGTACCGCCCCTCATCCGAGAATCACAGGGCAGTTTACAATATAAAAACACAAAAATGCATAGTAACAAACAAAAGCATAAACCACCTCACACACAGCTTAAAAGGACATAGATGGCTTAATTAACCAAAGGCCTTTGAGAAGCTGGATGTTTTTTTCCTGGCGCCTAAAGATATTTAACAAAGGCATCAGGCGAGCTTCCTTGTCACATTTGTCACATTTCTGCAGCCTCACAGGGCTTACTACATAAGGCGCATTAGTAAATGGCACTGTTCCAGATTTAATTCCACCCCCACCCCTCCTCCATTTAAACTTATCTGTGACTTTTCACCTAGGTGATTGCTGAAGAATTATCTGGCAACGATGACTATGTTGAGCTTTCCTTCAGTGCACGGAAATTGGATGACAAGGTAAGCCAGCAGTTTGATGTTAACCTGACCGAAAGACATCATAAGAATGCAGACAAATGAGTTTTACTCAGACATCCCCTGCTGCAGCTATTTTTGGAATGCTGATGTTATTAAACATATCAGAGATTTCAAATCAATGCTCATAATAAGGCTTTCTTCAAGTTGCATAGTAATTAGATTAAAAAAAGAGAATCCCAATGGAATGTAATTAAGACCAAGACAATTCAATTATGCTGAGACCTCATGTATTTAAAATGCCGCCAATCACATCAGTTGGCTTTTTTTACAAGCCATCAAAGACATAACATTCCAGATTGATGCCTTAAATTATAAATTTAGGGACTCCATGGAATAGTTTTGAGTCTGGGCTGTTGTTTTTGTTGTTTTTCTGGAAGGTTTTCGTAGCTGCGCGTATCAGGCAACAGGGAATTTAATTCCCTTTGTGTGTGTTTGGCACAACTTTTTTGCTCATTTAACCAAACAGTCCTTATTCTATGGAAAAACTTGATTCTCCATTTCTCTGTACTGTAATGTCTGCACAGCGCTAGCAAAATTCTCATTGTTATGAGTGGTGGAGGCGTTGCAGAGATCGGTAGGGGGAGGCAGGACACAATGCTCTTAACATGCGCGCACACACAATCGTTTCCAATAAGTGTGGAGTGAGCCGCCAGGGATCAGAGGGGGTGAAAGACAACAATGTTTCCAGGTGCACATAGGAGTGGACTGTAGCCATTCATGCATATGGGGAAAAGGCAAGGGGAGCATTTGATGGGACCACTGGTTTGGTAGTTGAACAATCCCAATGACCACAACCTTTGAAAATACCGTATTTTTTGCTCTATAAGACTCACTTTTTCCCTCCTAAAAAGTAAGGGGAAATGTGTGTGCGTCTTATGGAGCGAATTCAGGCTGCACAGCTATCCCAGAAGCCAGAACAGCAAGAGGGATTGCTGCTTTCATTGCGCAGCAATCCCTCTTGCTCTTCTGGCTTCTGAAATTCAGAATATTTTTTTCTTGTTTTCCTCCTCCAAAAACTAGGTGCGGCTTGTGGTCTGGTGCGTCTTATAGAGCGAAAAATACGGTAACCCTGCTTCTACCAACACCACCTTGGTTGTTCCTTGGTCATGCTTGTGTGCAGCTAAGATTGTTGGCAGCTGGGTTTGACCTACACAGATCACTCTTTTCGCTCCAGTTACGCTAATAATAATAATAATAATAATAATAATAATAATAATAATAATAATTTATTATTTGTACCCCGCCCATCTGGCTGGGTTTCCCCAGCCACTCTGGGTGGCTTCCATAGAAACCAAAAAACACTAAAATATCATACATTAAAAACTTCCCTGAACAGGGCTGCCTTAAGATGTCTTCTGAATGTCAGGTAGTTGTTTATCGTTTTGACATCTGATGGGAGGGCGTTCCACAGGGCGGGTGCCACTACAGAAAAGGCCCTCTGCCTGGTTCCCTGTAGCTTTGCTTCTCGCAATGAGGGAACCGCCAGAAGGCCCTCGGTGCTAGACCTCAGCGTCCGGGCAGAACGATGGGGGTGGAGACGCTCCTTCAGGTATACTGGACCGATCATACAAGCACAATAACTGAGAATTCCTCATTTAACTTAATGGGAGGTATCCCCTCTATAATTATGAGTTCTCATCTAGCAGCTGGGGGGCAGTGGCGGTAATGACCTGTGGCCCTCCAGATATTGTTAGACAACAAGACCCATCAGTCTCAGGCACCATGGTCAGAAATGATGGGGGATCTAGCCCAGTTGCACCTGGCGAATAGCAGGTCCCCTCTTCCCATTTTGGATGAAGAGCAGCTGTTGGGGTGCCGGCTGCAGGGCCTACTAGTGCTGACATTCCCCCCACCCCCACGCTGAGTGGTAGATTTGGGAACCACTTTTTAAAACAAATCCCATAGTGCTGAGGAGTGATGCTGTATTGTGGGTACTCTGAGACATTTAAATGTCTACCACTGCCGCCACTAGTGAGATATGGAGGGTGACTGCCATGTTGTTGTTGTTGTTGTTGTCGTTTAGTCGTGTCCGACTCTTCATAACCCATGGACCAGAGCACGCCAGGCACTCCTGTCTTCCGCTGCCTCCCGCAGTTTGGTCAAACTCATGCTGGTAGCTTCGAGAACACTGTCCAACCATCTCTTCCTCTGTCATCCCCTTCTCCTTGTGCCCTCCATCTTTCCCAACATCAGGGTCTTTTCCAGGGAGTCTTCTCTTCTCATGAGGTGGCCAAAGTATTGGAGCCTCAGCTTCAGGAGCTGTCCTTCCAGTGAGCACTCAGGGCTGATTTCCTTAAGAATGGAGTACCCTCTCAATCCTGGTACCAGCCTGGAGGTCTGTGCACAGGGTTGACTCCATTGCTGAGGCTCGTATCCTTCAACCTATGAACTGCTCCTGCCTCTGTGCGCCTACTTATTGTACTGAGACCATACATTTTAAGTCAGTGGAACTATATTGTCTTGAGGCTCAGGTGTAAATGCTTAAATACTTTGCCTTGCAGTCAAAGACTGCAGGCAATCGGGCAAGTAAAACCATGCGGGGAGCGGTGGAAGAAGGTCTGTTCACCTGGGGGAGATTATGACTATGCACAGCATTAGCCTGCGAAGGCTGCATATGATTAGTAGTAGCAAATCTAATTAAAACTGCCAGAAATATTTAGGTGGGCAGAGTGTAATGATTTTGTAATTTGACTAAAGTGCAAAGGTTAATAGCATCCTTAAGTTAGGGATCTTTAATCATTCTAACCATCCAGGACCTTTGGTTTTGCATCTCCTCTGAAAGGTGAATCGTGCTTCATTGGGGAGAGAACTACTAGTTCTCAATCTCCTTTGAAAACCTGCCCATTATATTTAACTCCTTGGCAGGGAGTTTGAGAGGCTAAATTTAAGCGTTTTCACACACACACACATGCGAAGCCACACAGCACAAGATTATAGCAGGCTTGTTAGCTGTAGTTTGTGTTCTGGTGGTCATGCCAAAAATATATTTTTTTGAAAAGCACCCCCAAATTACAAAAGAGCAGGTGCACCCGTAGCTGATTTTCCTTTGTTTCCAAAAGTGTACTCTATAATCTGGCGAAAACAATGCCCTTGCAGGC
This sequence comes from Podarcis muralis, assembly GCF_964188315.1. NCBI lineage: Eukaryota > Metazoa > Chordata > Lepidosauria > Squamata > Lacertidae > Podarcis > Podarcis muralis. The sequence continues at coordinate 47,497,797 of NC_135666.1, read as the reverse complement.
AGAGTTAACATTATAGCTGTTAAGGTCATTCAGAAGATTTGATCCCAAGTATGTATTAGGAGCAGAGAGAGACAGGAGTTTCACAGCCTTACAAGGAACATCAAAACGGAGGAGAATATGCACCAGTGGTTTGGTTTTTTAGAAGACTGTGCTAATGTGTTCAGCAGATGAGCTCTCTCCATCAGTTGAATAAAAGCCAATCCACCCATTCTGTATAATCATGCGGTACAGCTCTCTCAAGATTGTATCACTGGAGAATGTTTGTGAAAGCTTACCTGCTTACCACCCTGGAGAAAAACCTTCGCTGCGTTTAGGAAAATGGATAGGCTAGAACAGACATCTCTCTCATTCTGATGTTTAAGCCTTGAGTGCCATTGCTTGCACAGCCAAAACAGCATTACTATCTCACAAGGGGTAGGTAGCAACAGGATTGGGGGAGCCCCATGTTTTGCAGGAGATACAATCTTTAGGAACCTTTGCCCACCAAGGTGGAAACCCAGACACACGTCCCAATGAGAACTGAGGTCACTCAGTGGTTGCTGTATGTTGCAGGTGGGTGGGGGTGAAATGGAAAGCCAGATACAGTGGTACTTCAGGTTACGAACTTAATTCGTTCCAGAGGTTCTTTCTTAACCCGAAACCGTTCTTAACCTGAGGCACGCTTTCGCTAATGGGGCCTCCTGCTGCCGCCGTGCCGCCAGCGCGCGATTTCCGTTCTCATCCTGGGGCAAATTTCATAACCCGAGGTACTACTTCCGGGTTAGCGGAGTTTGTAACCCAAAGCATTTGTAACCCGAGGTGTTTGTAACCCGAGGTACCACTGTACAAGAAAGAATGTCACAGAATGCTTCACGCTGCCTTATCTTGCTGCAGCTCTCACTTGTTTCACACAGGGAAGTTTTTTTTTACAAGCATTTAAATGTAAATTTAAATCCCCAGAGTGATGCACCCTCATGATTATTATGGCTATGTAAAAGGATTCTTAGTTTAAATAAGACTATTACATGATAATTCAGGATCAGGGCAGATTAATCTTGAGTAATGTAGGCTTGCCTGTCTTCATGGGCCATGGTTGGCATTGTAGATATCTGACTGAAAATGGGTTTTTTTTAGGGGAAGAGAAAGCTCTAGGAGAAATAAGGTGGTGGGGATGCTCCTTCTCACTCTGCTTAGCAATTGCAGCTTCCTTTTGGGGTGCTGCTCTGCTCCCCAAAAGAAGGGATGAGCAAGAGAAAGAGAGAGAAAAGAAAAGCCTTGTGTACCTTTGTGCCAGAACAAAGAGCTTGAGAGAGGACTTATCCACACTTCGCTTTTGCCTCACCCTTTTCCATGGACAGGTCCACACTTACAGAAAAACTCTGTGTCCGGGTATGTTTGTGTGTTGTTGTTGTTTTTATCCTGGAGTTTCCCCCACGAAACGCTGCTCTTTGGCGTTCAATCGGAGCAAATGCCTGTTCATGTTTTTCATAGGTTACTTGCTCCCACTGAGTTTTAAAGAGTGTCTTTTTGTGGGGAATCCTCTGGAGCAAAAGAAAAGGTGGCTGGGGGACGGGCCTGGGTCACTGAGCTCCAAAGCGTGGAGCATGCCTGGAAAGAGCAAACATAGGCGCTCATTATCCCAGGCAGCTGCTGCGGTTCAAATGCCCCAACTTTGGCATCCTCATCATTTTCATCATTTTTAATTTGTATACCTCCTTTCTATCTTACAATACTCAAGGCGGTTTACAAGCTGAAGAAACAAAAAATGCACATCTTATAACAATCTAATGCAATACAAAAATGTGATAATAAAACATAAAATAGGCAACCTCCATCAAAAAAGTATCATTCAACAATCATTAGAATAGTATAAAATAATAATATCGACATATAAAAGATAAACAGAAATCCACTCAACAGTTACAATAATATCTAAACTATAATCAATAAAACAACGGCAAGCCACAGTGCATAAAACAATACAATACACATTGAGAAGCAGAGTGGGGCAAGGCAGGTGAAAGGAGGCCTTGCCTGATGGAGTCTCTCCCCTCATGCTGATGCCCCTTTTGGCCCTCCCACCTGCCTGATCCTTCAGCTGCAGGTTTACCTGATGGTAGCCATTGGCCTGGGAAGCCACCCACCATTTTAAATTTACCATGATGCCCTGGGTGTTGGGAAACTGCCAGGGAGATATTGTCCATCATGGCCCCAAGCCGGCTGCCGAACGTCCATCGATCTCCCGTAGCCAGGCAGATCCAGCAGTTAGCGACACAAAGCCTCAGAAATAGATTGCCACATTCCAGGCTTGTGCACACTGTTCTTTATCAGCAGAAACCACAGCCAGAAAGCTTGCACCGTAGAAGAGAGCATAATTTACAGACTTTATTTAGCGTTGAACAGAACAAAGGAAAACATGACCGTTCTGTGTCAGTGTCTCCGACCGACTGAAATCGAAAGGAAACAGCAAGCATAAACATCCTGTGACTAGGACATGCGCAGACTCTGTGACTCTCAAAGCCTGCTCCCTCTTAAGGTGGAACGGAAATATCCTAACATCCTCCCCCTTTCCGTGTAACCTGTTGTACCTGTGGTTCACTCAATTGCAACCTTTGTACATAAACCTTATGTTGTTCTCTGTTAACAACCTTAGACAACAGATCAGCAGGAATTTCATTTCCTGGCATGTAGGACACCTGAATCAGTCCTTTCTGAATACACTCTCTTGCACGATGTAGCTTAATCTGCAAGTACTTGGTTCTTTGCTTGCAACTCTCAGAGTTCAGCAAAGCCAAACACGATCTATTGTCTTGATACACTTGTATAGGACATTTCACAGAAACCCCGATGTCCTTAAACAGTTGCATCAACCATTCACAATCCATGAGTGAAAATGACAGAGCATTGAGTTCTGCTTCACAGGAACTTAGGCTCACTGTTGTTTGCTTCTTGCACAACCAGTCAAACAGGCAGTGGTTGTACATGTAGCACACACCAGAAGTGCTTGTACCATCCGTGGTGTCACTTCCAAAACTTGCATCTGCAAAGATTTCAAGACCTCCAGTCTTCTGACTGGTGAACCTCAGCCTGTAGTGCATAGTCCCTTTCAAATAGCGGGCTATGCGCTTCAGAGCTTTCCAATCCTGAACCGTAGGATTGTTGGCATGTCTGCTAAGCAGATTACAGCTTACAGCTATGTCAGGTCTCGAACATCTGGCAATGAAATTCAGCTTGCCTAGAACGCATCTGTACAGCGTTGTATCAGAAAACGCTTCAGCAGTACTATCTACCTGGTAACCTGTCACCATCGGTGTGTCTGCTGGGTTTGCATCAACCAAATTCAACCTGGTTAATACATCAGCAATTTTCTGTGTTTGGTGTACCAGAAAATTACCTGCTTGGTCCTTCTCCACCTGCAGAGAAAGATAGTTGGATACCTCACCAAGATCCTTCATGTCAAAGTGCTCCTTCAGCTGAGCTAGGGTGCTTTGGTAGAAAGCCTGATTCTTCCAAAACATCAGAAGATCATCAACAAAACATAAACAATACAGTTTGTTTTGCCCCTCCTCCTTGACAAACACACATGGATCAGCTTTGCCCTGGTGAAAACCTAGAGAAAGCAACGTTTCAGTGAGTTTTGTGTTCCAACACCTAGCACTCTGCTTGAGACCATATAAGGATTTCCGCAGTTTACAGACCATTCCCTTCTGTATCTGCATCCCGTCAGGTGGAAGCATAAACAGCTCCTCGTTCAAAATCCCATACAAAAAAGCTGTATTAATGTCGTGGTGGGAAACATGCAGTTTCTCCTCCGCAGCAATCTTGAGCATCAGCCGAATGCTCTCATATTTGACAGTGGGTGAGTAGGTCTCGTGGTAATCCTGTCCTGGTACCTGTGAAAAACCTCTGGCAACCAATCTGGCTTTGTGTCTGACAACCTTGCCATTCTGGTCTGTCTTGGCCTTGAAGACCCATTTGCTGCCAACCAGTCTCATACCTGGGACTACCGGTACCAGCTCCCAAGTTTGGTTCCTGTTCAAGGAATCAACTTCAGCCTTCATGGCATTAAGCCAAGGCTCAGCATCTTTAGAGGTTAACTCCTGAACCTCTTTGAAGCTTGAAGGTTCCCACACCTTCTCTGAGCTACTAAGAACAGCGGTTGCTGTTTTAGCAAACTCATCAGCATACCTCTTTGGAGGTCTGCCTTTGGTCGCCCTTTCAGACCTACGTACTAGACGCAAGTCTTCTGGACTCATCTCCTCTTTCTTAGGAGAAAAATGACCAATGGTGAACAGTGGTTCTTCCAGTTCATTGTCAGACGCATCAGATGGTCTGACTGAGGCCTTTGCACTCTTGTAGTCTGCTGTGTCATCACTCTCACTGACATCAGCAGCAGCGCCGCCCAATGAACTGGAATCCGAACTCTGATCATCATCATCATCATCATCATCCTCATCATCATCATCCTCATCATCATCATCCTCAGCAGCTTCCTCAGCTTTAGCTGCTTGCTTGACATCACCTTCATCCTCCTCTGGGTAACTCTGGAAAATTCCCACATTTTCCCCCCACTTAGGATTGTACTCAACACTCCTTGTGAACTTTATGGATTTAGAGTCAGTCATCCATACCCTGTATGCACCTTTTTCGTACCCCATGAACAAACCATGTGCCCCACGCTTCCCAAGCTTGTTGGTTTGTGGGGTGCGTACCCACATGTCAGAACCAAAAATTCTCATGTGTTTGGTGTTGGGTTTCTTGCCAAACATCTTCTCATAGGGGGTACAACCAACGGGTGATGACAATCTGCGATTAACGGAGTAAACCAGATTCCCCAAAGCCTCCCCCCAAAACTTATCAGGGAGATTGGCATCATGCAACAAGGTTTTCATTCCTTGCAGCAATGTTTGATTTGCTCTCTCCGCAAGCCCATTCATCCATGGCGATCTGGGGGTTGACATGTCATGCTGGATTCCCTTCTCAGTCAGGAAAGCTTCAAACTGCTGAGAAGTGAATTCCCCGCCCCGATCGGTAAAAAGACAGGAAATACGTTTACCGTGAGCATTCTCCAACCAAGCACAGAATGCCTTAAACTTCGGAAACGCTTGCGATTTCTGTTCGAGCAAAAACACATGAATGTACCTAGAAAAAGAATCAATTAGAACCATGAAGAACCTTGCTCCTCCTAAAGAGGGCGTAAGTGGCCCAACCAGGTCTGCGTGCACTAGCTGGTAGGGCTTGGAAGCCTGCCTGCTAGACTCTTTGCCTTTTGGAGCAACCTTCACCTTGTTCTCAGCACAAGATACACATTTCATGTGATATTTACAGGGTTTGATGTTCAAACCCTCAACCACCTCTGGCATCTTGGCCAGTGCCTTCCAAGAGAGGTGACCAAACCTTCGATGCGCTTCATGAATGCAACCTGCATGAAGAACTTTGTTAGTTTGTGCAACACAACAAGAATCAGCATTAGATACAACAGCAGTGTCATCATAAGTTATATGGAACAAACCATCCATAAACTTTGCATGCAAATAGTCCTCTTTGCCTTTACTGATGACACAGACGCTCCTCTTGAAGGAAATCTGAAAACCACGTCCAGTAAGCTGCGGGACGCTCAACAAATTGCTTGCAGCTCCAGGAACATACAGAACATTACTGATGGTTGTATGCAAACTTGCAAGTTTCACAGTCCCTTCTCCTGCAATTTGCAACGTCCTTCCATCAGCCAGGTGGATCTCACCTTCCTGAGGCTTGAAGGAGATAAAGAGGTGCCGATCCTTTGAGATGTGGCGGGTACAGCCCGAATCAACAACAAAGCTGCCTTTGGCTGTTGGAGCAGCCTTCACAGCAAGCAAACCCTTGTTTTCCACTTGCTTGGGCTTTTGCAGTTTGCCCCCCTGCTGCTCCTGGCCAGCAGACGTGCCTTTAGCCTTTGGTGAAGCTGTGCCAGCAGACATAGCCTTGTCTTCCACTGGCGTGGGCTTTTGCAGCTTGCCCCCCTGCTTCTGGTCAGCAGACGTGCCTTTAGCCTTTGGTGAAGCAGTGCCAGCTAACAAAGCCTTGTTTTCCACTGGCGTGGGCTCTTCACCCCCCTTCTGCTTCGGGCCATCTGCAGACGCCTGTTTACCTTTGCCTTTCCGGCCTCTGCAAAGGCGATGACCTTGGTTCTCACGAGAAACAGAGCTCTCAGCTGCCGACTCCTTGGCTCCCTCTGGAGGCTGGAATGCTGCCTGGGATGACATCACAGTCTGCTCCCCCTGCAGCTTGCAACCGGTGCCCTCAGCATCCCTGCATTCACTCGCATTCTGGGAAACAGCCAGGACCTCCGATGCAGTCAAACTCTGGGCTGGGACGACTGACTTGTGTGCTTTCAGCAACGCATACCACATTCCACGTGCAGTGGTGTTGCCAGCCAGCGTCTTAATTTCCTCAAGAGATACGGATAAGACTATTATGTCAATCGCCTTCGAATCATCGGCTTTCCATCTCTCTGTCAGAGGAACTGGGGGGGCCTCAGATACAGTGTGCCACACCCTAAACTGACGCAGCAAACTCTCACACCATTTTGCCCAGGTTTCATAATTCTGCCCATGTAACTTCGGTGGACACGGAGCTACTTCTGAGGATTGTAAAAGATCCATCTCAGGTCTTTACGTGAGCCCAAGTCTTTATGCCTTCAAAGACTTATTATCTCGGCAGCCCATTAATCACGAACTCCCTGGCTTGGCTCCCAGGCCAATTAAGCCTTGCCGGAGTTCAAAGGCTCCTTGTTGAGGTAAACAGAAAAGCCTCCGCTCTCGCTGCTTTCGCTTTTCACATACCTCTCAAACGCAGTCTGTTGCAGCTTTACTCTCCTGTAGGTGCTGTGAATCTGGGCCCGAAACCTTGTTGTTGGGAAACTGCCAGGGAGATATTGTCCATCATGGCCCCAAGCCGGCTGCCGAACGTCCATCGATCTCCCGTAGCCAGGCAGATCCAGCAGTTAGCGACACAAAGCCTCAGAAATAGATTGCCACATTCCAGGCTTGTGCACACTGTTCTTTATCAGCAGAAACCACAGCCAGAAAGCTTGCACCGTAGAAGAGAGCATAATTTACAGACTTTATTTAGCGTTGAACAGAACAAAGGAAAACATGACCGTTCTGTGTCAGTGTCTCCGACCGACTGAAATCGAAAGGAAACAGCAAGCATAAACATCCTGTGACTAGGACATGCGCAGACTCTGTGACTCTCAAAGCCTGCTCCCTCTTAAGGTGGAACGGAAATATCCTAACACTGGGTGGCACTATGTCAGAGCAGTATGAGCAATTTTGAATGGCAGGGAACTCAAAGTTGTTCGTCGTCGATCCTGGTGCTTCTACTAGCCACTGCCAGTAAGCCCTGTTGGTGTCAATCGGATTCGCCAGGATGCAGTTTGCCAGGAGTCCCCTCAAACCTGGAGGTGGCCCTCTAGGTGGCCCCTGGATGGAAATACAGTTGACTCACAACTTGTGCGGGAATTACATTCTGGAGATTGCGTGTAAAGTCAAAATTGTGTATTGTCGGAACAAGCCTAGCGCCAACCCTGGTATGACCACCTGCAACTTTCTGAAGCTGCTGTGCAGAGAGAGCCTGCCACAAGGTGGAGAACATAAAAGCCTTGCCGACTGGGAACGAGGAAGGTCTCGCGCAAGTTTAGGGAGGCTCTTGCAAGATCTTGTGGTGGTGACTGGGAGCAGCCGCCAAGACCATATAACACCAGTCTTGAAAGACCTACATTGGCTCCCAGTACGTTTCCGAGCCCAATTCAAAGTGTTGGTGCTGACCTTTAAAGCCCTAAACGGCCTCGGTCCCGTACATCTGAAGGAGCGTCTCCACCCCCATCGTTCTACCCGGACACTGAGGTCCAGCACCGAGGGCCTTCTGGCAGTTCCCTTACTGCGAGAAGGCAAGTTACAGGGAACCAGGCAGAGGGCCTTCTTGGTAGTGGCACCCGCCCTCCCACCAGATGTCAAAGAGAACAACAACTACCAGGCTTTTAGAAGACATCTGAAGGCAGCCCTGTTTAGGGAAGCTTTTAATGTTTGGAAGCCGCCCAGAGTGGCTGGGGAAGCCCAGCCAGATGGGCGGGGTATAAATAAATTATTATTATTATTATTATTATTATTATTATTATCATTATCATTATCTTGGACAGCCACGCAAGATCTCGCAGAAGCCTCTCAGCCCCAAGCAAGCAACTCTGAGAACTTAAGAGCTCTTTCCGTGCAGGGAAAATCTGACAGAGAAAGAGCTTTAAATCTCTCCACCTTGCATGCACTTAATTTGTGCAGTTTCGGGTGGCCCGCCGCCAAACATTTAAAGCTGTGATCGTACAAGTTAAAGGTGCACAAGTATGGAAAATGGCGGTCAAAATTAGCAAGGATGGCAGCAAGAGTGGCAACAGATAAATAAGTAGTTTTCCACGGTGGTTTGTAACTGTACACAATAAACGACATAGGAATAAGTACATGTTTTAATTTAATGTAATTTAATGAAACTTCTATCCCACCTTTGCTCCTTTGAGCTTAAGGCTTTCATTGTTCTCTTCTTCCCTATTTTATCCTTACAGCAGCCTTGTGAGGTAGGTTAGGCTGAAAAAGGCAGGGTCACCCAGTGAGTTTCATGGTGGAGCAAGGATTTGAACCATGGTCTCCCAGGTTCTAGTCCAACACTCTAACCACTACACCATATTGCGTACTTTGCAGTTATTTTGTACCTTGTACCTAATTCTGCATTTATGCAGTACGACAGAATAAACACTTTCCTCTCAAGCTCGCTTGAATGGGCATCAAACAATACTTTCAATGCCAAATTAAAATCCACGATAAACCTATGATAAAATATTTGCCTGCCTATCTTCCCAGAGAATTGTATATGTTTGGCATATACACATACGTGTGTTGTTATTGACAGAGTTATAAAAATATTGTGAAACTAGAATGCTGTTAAACCTTTTATTTCTATAAAGAGGTCTTCTCCTGCTGTGGCACAACAAAATGAAATTGAACGTGCTATTAGGCCCAGTTTACCATCTTAATAAACATTTTGGAAATATCATTAACTCTGAATGGAGATCTGCTGAATCAGAGCAAGCAGAAAAATATTTCCTTAAGCAAGAGTTATCCTGGATTGTTACCAGGCAATGATAGTATCAGAAGCTGTGTTTATAACATTACTTTATAAATAATTAGTGTTTGCATTATGCATTTAAAGAGCTTTTATGAAACAATGTATCCTAGTTTCCTCTCCTCTCCCTTGGCAGAGTCTAATTATTAAAGATGAGTGTGTAATTCAAATTGCCCAGGGTGAGCCCTCTTATTTTCTGTTATTTAAATTTTGGTCCAGTACATCGGCTTATCATATCATATATCAAAATTCCCCATCAGGCTAAACATATTTTGTTTTCCCACTACACTAGAGTCGTGCCTTTTAAGGGGAGGGAGGGGAAAAGGAGAATGAGCTTTAATTAGTTTGGGATCAAATTCATAAATGCTTTCTACAGAAAATGTAACTGGGCTTCCTTGCAGCTAAAGTGGAAGGACCTCAGCTCAGTAGCAGAGCATGTGTCTTGTATGCAGAAAGTCCCAGGTTCCATCCTCAAAATCTCTCATTAGGACTGGAAAATACTGGAACCATGTTGGGATAGATGGACCAAATAGTCTGATTCAGGATAAGGCAGCTTCCTGTGATCTTAAGTTAATTTGTTTCTACAGTGGCAGCATGCTACTCACAAATTTTAGCATTGCACAAAGTGCCATTGAAATTTGAGAGCCCAAAGTCTGCCACCGTGCAAAGCCAAAAGTTGATGCCCCCCCCCCCACCCAAAGCTGCCTTCGCAAAGCTGGGTAAACAAGGGGGTATAAGGGCTCTGGAAGGGTCCTAGAGCCCTTCTGTCTTCTTCCCAAAGCTGCCAAAAGCTAACTAGGCTTTGGGAAGGAGGTGGGGAACTCTAGGACCCTGCCAGAGCCCTCACACTTCCTTCCAAAGCAAGGGCTTACTAGGCTTTGGGAAGGAGGTGGGAAGGTACCCCCTTGGCTCAGCATCCTGGGGGGGGGACCAGTCGTGCTTCCCTAAATCCGCCTCTGCTGCAACTCTCATTGGCCCCACCCAGCAATCCTGGGAGATTGTAGTCCAAAGTGTCTGGAGTGTACCAGGTTGGCAGAGCCTGCCATATGGGTTGAATCCAGATTTAGTCATAAAGTGCCATAGATTTCAATGGGTCTACTCTAGCTATGACTTAAGTCTGTATCCAGCCCTATGGGTGAATCAGCCTTCATACTAGAAATCAGTATACAAGCAGGCAATTTGTTTGGACTAAAAGGCCAGAGTTAAACAATACAGTGGTACCTCGCAAGACGAATGCCTCGCAAGACAAAAAACTCGCTAGACGAAAGGGTTTTTTGTTTTTTGAGCTGCTTCGCAAGACGATTTTCCCTATGGGCTTGCTTCGCAAGACGGAAACGTCTTGCAAGTTTGTTTCCTTTTTCTTAACACCGTTAATACAGTTGCGACTTGACTTCGATGAGCAACTCATAGAACGCGGTGAGGTAGCCTTTTTTTGAGGTTTTTAAAGACTTTGGTGATTTTTGAAGCTTTTCCAAAACTTTCCCGACACCGTGCTTCGCAAGACGAAAAAAATCGCAAGACGACAAAACCCGTAGAACGAATTAATTTCGTCTTGCGAGGCACCACTGTACCGAGTCTCAACGAACCTGAAAATAGTGCTACGAATCTTGCTGCAATTTATAGTCACGGGAAACCTGACAAGAAGGGACAGATTGAGAGCCACCCTATGGTTGAAGGAGCAGGTGTTCTCCTCTTCACCACACACACAATGTTGCCTTTGGTGTGGGCATTCCATATGGATGTGCCATTGTGCAGGTGTCAAATTCACATGAATCCTCGCCTTTGGAAGCAGAAGAATTTCACAAATCTGGTATTTGTATGACTGAACGTTCTATGATGCTTTCTGGAACTGAAAAACAGCAAGGTGGGAGGTTACTGTGTTCAGAAGCAGGATTCTGGCTATATGTGAGGAAGATTTAGCAACTGAAAAATAACTGGATGCAGCCTTCAAATAAAGGGTTGTTCGCAAAGTAGGATGTATTGCCACACTACCATCCTAGTGACTGACTCTCACCTCCTAGAGAGGCACATCTAGAACCCTCTCTGATAGAGGCCTTTGTCCTATTGGATTGCCATCCACCGTAAGTCAAAATCAGGGCCACCTGGAAGAGAGCAGGCCTATTTACTCAGAGATTAAAGAGAAACAGGTCACATCCACACCATACATTAAAAGCACTATTTTACCATTTTAACAGTCACGAATCCTGGGGTTGGTGGTGCTGAGAATTACTAGGAGACTGAAGTCTCTCAGCCCCACTCACCTCACAGAGTGTTTGTTGTGGGGGAGGAAGGGAAAGGAGAATGTTAGCCGCTTTGAGACTCCTTTGGGTAGTGATAAAGCAGGATATCAAATCCAAACCCTCCTCCTCCACCTCCTCCTCCTTCTTCTTTTTCCCCTCACAGAGCTTCAATTTCCAAGAGTTCCCTAGGAAGAAGGATTGACAAAGCACTCTACAAACTGTAGCTCTGCTACAGTTCTTTCCTAACAACTCTCAGCACTCTTAGCAAAGTACAGTTCCCATTATCCTTTGGGGGAAGCCATGACAGTTAAAGTCGTATCGTGGGGCTTCTAGATGCTGGGTACAGATTTGGCCATAGTGTGGTCATGTGTCCTACTGGAAAGAGTTGTGTCCTCTGTTCCAAGGTCTGTCAGAGGATAGTCCTGTATTTGAAGGCATCCTATGTTTGAAAAGCAACCTACTTGAAGGCTGCATTCAAAATAACAAACCAGACCAAGGCAGAGCAGGGGCCTGGAAGTTTCCTCTTAGCAGGCTGAGAAGGCACACTGATCTCACTATGGTGAGATGCAATGTGCTTCTATTTAAATTATAGGAATTATTTCTAAACATACAGGTGTGCGCATAAACAAGCATATGCAAATTTTATGCAACTCTTCCTCTTCTTTTGGCGATGCATTCTGGTAATGTCACTCTACAATGGAATGAACTTTCATTTTCCTTCAGGAGGGGAGCAGAGAGATTGTGTGGATAAAATCAAATAAGCCTGGAAGAATAACGATCTATATGTTTCGATTTCAGGATTTCTTCAGCAAATCTGATCCATTTCTGGAAATTTTCCGGATGAATGATGATGCCACTCAGCAGCTCGTTCACAGGACTGAGGTGAGAAATGAGCCCGTTTTGAACTCAGCTGGGCACAGCTGTCTATGGCAAGGAAGAGAGGGCTCTTTTTGTTTTTACTTATATCAAACTTTATAGGATGTTCAAAAGCAATCCTCTTTTACTTCGTTTTGCATTATTGTGGGCCCCCGTCCCTTGGTAGGCTTATAATTTTGGTTGCTGTGTGGGAGATTTAGGGTCTTTTGAAATAATATAAACTGCTAGACCAGGGGTCAGCAGACTTTTTCAGAAGGGGGCCGGTCCACTGTCCCTCAGACCTTGTGGGGGGCCGGACTATATTTTGAAGAGACACAAATTCCTATTCCCCACAAATAACTCAGAGATGCGTTTTAAATAAAAGCAGACATTCTACTCATGTAAAAACACCAGGCAGGCCCCACAAATAACCCAGAGATGCATTTTAAATAAAAGGACACATTCTACTCATGTAAAAACATGCTGATTCTTGGACCATCTGCGGGCCAGATTTAGAAGGCAATTGGGACGGATCCAGGCCCCGGGCCTTAGTTCGCCTACCCATGTGCTAGACTTTTAGTGCTTTACCAGTGTCTTGTGTGCTGGGGGTGCCCTTCGGACAATGGCACTGCTGCAGCTTACAAGGATTGTGCAGGGACTGTGCAAGAATGCCAGCAGAGCCATTCCAGTCTCACTAAGTGACAGTGATGCCAATGTTGGGTGTGTGTGTGCTCCTCTGTGGCACTGCCTCACACACCAACCACTCATGACTAGTGGTGGCATGGATCCAGCAAGACTCGCATAATATCCTGTCCCCATGCAGTTGAAGAGAAGTAGCCTTGCTGAACAGGAACAAAAGGAAACACTTTGCTCTGGCTTGGAAAGAAAACCGTACCCCATTAATTGGGAGGATGTGTTTTGGCACCTCATTCCACTCGGAAAGGGGACTACACTTCAAAGAAGGGGACTACACTTCAAAGAAGTGATCTAAACCAAGGTGGATGGGAGGGGAAAATAAAAAGTTGTATGAACCTCTTGGGCATTGCTCTGTGGAAGAAGAGGCAGTTTTGCCATTCTGCTCTGTCACATCAGCAATCCTGCACTTCAGTAGCACATTAAGCATGTGCCTGGCCTCAGGAGAAGTAAGCAAGCAATAGTAATTCACAAAATGGTGCAGTTGCTGGGGGGAATGTAGCTATGTCAGGGTCGCAGGCACGTATTGGATAGTACCAGTCACGTCACAAATGATTAGTGGCCTAACACTTTCCATTTCCCTGCTCACGTCATCATTTGGGGAAGGTTATTCAAGACTTCCATTGAGGCTCCTCAAGTTATACGTTTAAAGTGATGGGTGGTGGGTGCTTTCTCTCCTCTCGTTGCTTAATCCATCTTTATTCTAGAGTTTCCACAATAGTGAGCTATGTTGTGCCCAATAGTACTCTGAAATATATATACTTTTAGCATTTGATGAAGGGCGCTCATAACAGCCAAAAGGTTCCCTCACAGAAGTGATTCAGTAGTCAAGGTGAGATGATAATGATAATGATGATGATGATGATGATAATTTATACCCTGCCCATCTGGCTGAGTTTCCCCAGCCACTCTGGGCGGCTTCCAACAAAACACTAAAATACAATAACCTATTAAACATTAAAAGCTTCCCTAAACAGGGCTGCCTTCAGATGTCTTCTAAAAGTTTGGTAGTTATTTTTCTCTTTGACATCTGGTGGGAGGGCCTTCCACAGGGCGGGTGCCACTACCGAGAAGGCCCTCTGCCTGGTCCCCTGTAACTTGGCTTCTCGCAGCGAGGGAACCGCCAGAAGGCCCTCGGCGCTGGACCTCGTTGAGAGGTGGCTGTTTAGGTCCAAACAGATATATAGCCACCAGTAGCCATTATTCTGTGCATCGCCAGTCGCATTCAGAGCCAGAAATGTCAATTTGAGGGACATTTGTTACTTCCCTATTTCCTCCAAATGAGATAGACATTCTTCACTCCTCACATACCATGCTATTTAGCAAGCATTGGCCTTCTTGAGCTGCTCCAAGGGGAAAGCTTATCAGGGCTTGCAGGCAGCTCCCTCACCTGAAACATGTAACACCTGCCATAGACAGGCTTTCAACTCCTTTGGCAACAGGTAATTCTCCTCTCTCTGTTCATATACAGGGTGAGTCTTTTACATGTGTAGTCTGTATCCATGGGGCCTCTTTTAAAGGACTAACCCTGTATGTGTTTGCCCATATGTTAGCAAAACAGCATCGTTGCCGCTGTCACTCCTTTATTCCATTGCACAGTGCTCCAGCAATGTTGGCTGGCTTAGATCATATAACAGGGATAGAACATGGGGGAAGTTCCAGTGTTTAATTGGAGAGCATGGTCAGTTAGGGGAGTGTGAATTCCCCCCCCCCCCCAGCTAGTAAATTTGCCCATAAAGCAAATTTATTTTCTCTGTTTAGATTGTTGTTTCAGACTTTTCAATCCTTATCTTGTTTTCCCATTTTGTGTTCTGTTTTCCCATTTTGTGATGTACAATCCTTTGGGTTTGTTTGTTTTTTAACTGACTCCCACTGATTTTAATGGACTTTGGAAAGGCGTCAAAAGACAAAATAAATTATCAAATAGAGCATAACAAGAAGCATGCTCAATATTACGTTGACTTGATTGCCTAGCATATAGCCACAAAAAGTATACAAAAAAATGAATAATGCCTAAAGATACTGTTTCTTTTGCTCAGTTAAATTTTTTTTGTGATAATAGAACTTCATTTGCAAGTGATAATTATTGGTGTTTAGCATTTTGGTTTTGAAATATGTTTATAGTCCTTTCCTTCTCATTCATAGGTGGTGATGAATAACTTAAATCCAGCCTGGAAGTCATTTAAGGTGTCTGTAAATTCACTCTGCAGCGGAGATCAGGATCGTAGGCTGAAGGTTAGTGGTCTCTTATCAAGTGTGGAACAAGTTTTTTTTCCTGTTAAAAAAAAATCTCTTAAAAAACTTTGAAATTAAAGACTGCCACTAAACACACACACACACACATCCACTCCTTTGACTTGAAGTACATTATCTTGCAGAATTATTTATGCTTTGGCAGTTTGAATTGAAACCCACACAGCAGTACATTTCCTTAATGATTGTGCATAATATTGTAAAAGGTCTCTCAGTGTAACACCACTTAAGCCAACAAAATTGAAATATTTCAGAAAGCAAAAATAAGGGGCCTACGTGTGTCAATCAGCTTTGCAGGCATGCTGCTCAAAAACTGATCTATCTAAAATCCAAACAATATTAGAGCAATCGGGCTGCGTTGTTCCCCCTATGCCCTCCTTTCACACGGAAAGGGTTATCTTCAGGTCAAGTGAATTAATACAAAGAGAAAAAAGCCTGGTCTAAAACCACCCTGGAGTTTTAATGTGAGTTTGGACTCAGCTCTGGAATCTGATTCTGGAACTGCAGGTCTCCTTCTTCCCCCAGAGACATGTAAGCATCAGTGGGGTGGGGTGGGGTGGGGTGGCTGCACTGTGTCCATTCCTGGTTGAAGGCAGGTCTAGACAGCAACACACAGACACACACTGCATGCGCACACGAGACCTATGCAGATCAGTTGAGGGAGAGAGCTATTCCCCTCTCTTTTTCTCATCAAACAATCAAGCTGATCAACAGGGAAGGGGCAATTTTCACCTTTCTGCACTGTGCCCACTTGCCGGTTCAGCAATAAAACACCCGGTGTCAATGAACTCTTTATTCAAAGAAACCAAAACAACTCAGACCTAGCCATCGCAGCAACTCTTCCCAGTAGGTCTTGCCACAGCAAGGCGGTTGTGAGGATTGAATGTCCCTGCCTTCCACTGCTCTCTAAGGCTTCTCCTCCCTTGGATCCTTCCACAGCCACCTGAGGCTCCTTCATCTCGTCTCTCTTTGCCCCACCCTCTTCATTTCTCTGTATGTTCTGGGAGACCAGGGGGAAGCGGGGCTGGACATTCCCTGGATTCTTCAGCAGCCTGCTTCATCTCTGTCTGCTGGCCACCCTCCTCTCCTCCCTCTGAGTCTGGATTGCTCTCTGCCACAGCCTCTTCCTGCTCACTAAACCCTGTTGCTTCAGCTTCTGACACCTTCTCCTCCCAGTCTGCCCCGTCTTCTCCCTCAGACCACTCACCATTGTCCCACCACCAATCCCCTGGCTCTGAGCCTTCTTCCTCTGGGGGTTCCCCAGCTGGTGCCTCCCACCACTCCCATTTCCTTTTCTTTTTGCAACCATCTGTAGGATCTTGGAGGGCAACAGAAATTATTTGCTTGGGATGTTGGATGAGCCCCTTGAACTGGCTGTTAGCCAACCCTTACCTAAAGGAAACCTGAGCTCTCTTCAGTTTTTTCTCGCCTGTAGTGGAAAAGCCAGCTGAAAGGGGCTGCAGGGTCCTGCAACTAGAGGTGGGGGAGGCAAACCTAACCTAATTCACACTTTTCAAAGCAAGGTGTGAACTGAAACACAGCCTTTTGTTGAAATTCACACTTCTCCAAATTTGGCAGTGCAGTTCCCCAGCCAAACAACATGTACAAAAGTGTGGATACTAGGGTAAAGTGTGCATATATAAATGGCACATTTGTGAAAATAACATATGAAAATGCATGATAATGGGGGGCGGTCGCTTTCAGAAATGTGTATATTTCGCAAAATTCTAAGCAAAATTGTGCATGTCGGAAGAAATTCATACTCCTGTTGGCTGTTCTGCCATAACATCTAGTGTTTTCTACTCTCATAAAGGCTCCGCAAATGATTTGGAAATGTATGGTTCTAAGCCCAGTATGAAGTCTCCACAAGTAGGGGTGGGGACGACACCCCCCCCCCCACTGCAAAAGTTGCAGCTGAACTCGTGATCCGAACTGGATCATGTCCCCTATGCCATGGGCAATGGTTACTATAATTCCCCATATATATTGCAAAGGACTCGTCGGTTTAATTACTAGTATGGATTTGTGTCAATTAATCTGCCTCAGAGACACTTTGAAGATCAAAAGACAGTGTAAGCGGCATCTATTAGCTGGTCTAATAACTTGGATTTCTCGGGAGATGTGCTATCAGGGAAATAAAATAACGGCACCGCTCTTTGGGTCTCCACGGACTCTTCTGTTTTAGAGACATGGCAGGCTGAGGGTGAAGGGTGGCAATGAATAGCTCCTGCCCATAATGGGATGAGGGCGTTCCGAGCCTCGCTCTCTCTGCTTGGCTGGCTTCTGGCAGGCGAGCGTGTTCTTTCAGCCTGACAGGTGCTTTTTCTCCAGATCACTGCCACAGCCCCACTGTGTTTTCAGAAACAGAGCACTCACGGCCTCTTGACACGCTGATGAGTCTGCAGACCTGGGCAGAAGATGCCGCAAGTAAAGAAACGAATGATGCCGGACGTCTCGAGCCCCTGAGGCTGTGAGCCTTTTCAGAGACAGTGGGGGTTCCAGAGGTTGTTTCTGCACCTGATCCTGGTTGGACAAAGGAGAAAGAAACTGATTCTCACTCCCCACCCATCACGGGAAATAAAGGAGCACGATAGCATAGTTGGAGTCGGGGGAGTATTGTAGGAAGATGTACATAGTGATTTCTATCTTATGAGCTACTTCTCTCTCTCTCTCTCTTTTTTAGAATGTGGTTTTATAAAACAGAATAGGTGCTATGTTGTTGTTGTTTAGTTGTTTAGTCGTGTCCGCCTCTTCGTGAACCCATGGACCAGAGCACGCCAGGCCCTCCTGTCTTCCACTGCCTCCTGCAGTTTGGTCAAACTCATGCTGGTAGCTTCGAGAACACTGTCCAACCATCTCGTCCTCTGTCATCCCCTTCTCCTTGTGCCCTCCATCTTTCCCAACATCAGGGTCTTTTCCAGGGAATCTTCTCTTCTCATGAGGTGGCCAAAGTATTGGAGCCTCACCTTCACGATCTGTCCTTCCAGTGAGCACTCAGGGCTGAGTTCCTTAAGAATGGATAGGTTTGTCTCCTCCAGCACCATAATTCAAAAACATCAATTCTTTGGCGATCAGGTGCTATGCATGGAAAGATTAACCTCTTCAGATACAGGAGGCTCCCCATGTCACAAGTATGCCTTCCAGGTCATGGAGGGAACAGACACCACACTGTGGCCCCTCTTCAGATCACAAGCTAACCCCTAATCAGATTGCCTGAAGTGGGCTATTATTTGCAGAAGAAAGGGAGAGTTCTTGGGAAAACATATTATTTGGAGAGGGGTGGGGGGAGCTTCCTAAGTACAGTGGTACCTCAGGTTAAGTACTTAATTCGTTCCGGAGGTCCATTCTTAACCTGAAACTGTTCTTAACCTGAAGCATCACTTTAGCTAATGGGGCCTCCCACTGCCGCCAGGCCGCCGGAGCACAATTTCTGTTCTCATCCTGAAGCAAAGTTCTTAACCCGAGGTACTGTTTCTGGGTTAGCGGAGTCTGTAACCTGAAGCGTATGTAACCTGAAGCATATGTAACCTGAGGTACCACTGTAGCTGTAAGTATATTTATTTAAGCATGTGAGATGGATCCATTAGAATTTCATACAGGGATAGCTATAGTGATGCCCTGATATGATGATCATTTTGTTTTTATGGTTTTTTAAATTTTTGTTTGTTGTACTGAATGTTTTAATTATCCCTTGTTTTGTGTTTATCCTTGAGTCTGCCTCTTATTGACCATGTTTCGCATACATAGCATTTTCGGTGTATTTGGGATTTATTTATTTTTTGCAGGGCCTTTGGCCACAAGCAGTACAAGTTTAAGCTAAGACTTAAGAACGTCTACTCCACTGTTCATTTGCAGGACAGTTTCTGTACTTTGCTTATTCTGAGGGTGGAAAAAGAATGTCCACCAATAGTTCACATCCATCATTATTAGTAATGAAAGATCAATATCAGAGAGCTGACTGCATTTATTACTTTGAAATTAACAGAGCTTGTGATCTACGGAAGCTCCTTGATATGACATTATTCATATCCCCTCTTTTCATGTCCTGAAAGCCAAAAGATTGTGTCTTGCTGGTGCCTAAAGTCTTTGTGCTCATTGCCATTTCCTGGTTTAGATATCAGTGATACCATCTTTAAACAGAAATGATAAAATTAGTTTCTGCTAAAAAGCACTTTTGTGTGTGTGCAAATCTGTATTTTCTGTCTCTCACTTATAAAACAAAGCTGAAAAGCCTGTATTCCGTTTTCTCTCAATTTGAACTTGCAAAGGACATTTGCAATTCAAAGTGTGTAGGGGTGACAGTTTGGTTCAGAGCCTAGATTCTCTTAAATTACCCAGGCCTGAAGAGTATTGGAAAACTGGCATCTTTAAAGACAAATGACCATAATATTACATTGGCAATAATGGCTGTATACTCCAAACTGACTCATTGAATCTCTGGTGTGAGTGAGAAGAGATAGCTCAGAACTAGGACTAGATGGGTTGATCTATTTCTGACCTGTGTCAGTTTTGTGTGCACTCAGTCATAAGTCCGTTCCATCCCATTTTTGCATTAATCTGTGATTTTTAAAAGAATCTATACAAAAAAAGGGACGCGGGTGGCGCTGTGGGTAAAAGCCTCAGCGCCTAGGGCTTGCCGATTGAAAGGTCGGCGGTTGGAATCCCCGCGGCAGGGTGTGCTCCCGTTGCTCGGTCCCAGTGCCTGCCAACCTAGCAGTTCGAAAGCACCCCCAGGTGCAAGTAGATAAATAGGGACCGCTTACCAGCGGGAAGGTAAACGGCGTTTCTGTGTGCTGCGCTGGCTCGCCAGATGCAGCTTTGTCACGCTGGCCACGTGACCCGGAAGTGTCTCTGGACAGCGCTGGCCCCTGGCCTCTTAAGTGAGATGGGCGCACAACCCCAGAGTCTGTCAAGACTGGCCCGTACGGGCAGGGGTACCTTTACCTTTACCTTTATACCCAAAAAAACGCCCCCATATTTACGTATGAATTTAATTTTGGCGAGAAAATACAATCAAAATCCACAAACATGAACTTCGAATCTTGTTTTCTCTAAAAGTGTGCATTTCTAGATGTGCTTTATCCTAATATGTGGATTTTATACAAGATTTGTATTTATTTTTTTGAGCTGAAATCTACATTGCAATACTCTGATAACTCAAAAATGAATGGTAACTGCATTTCGACCTGCACATTAGTTTGAGAAGTACAAACCAGGTGGCTTCAGAACTAGCAGAGAACTAACAAGCTACACTTGATTGTGCACAGGAAGCCAACTTTGTTCCCTCTCCAAAAACACCCGCTGCACACTTAACTTTTTCAGAATCTTACATTCTGTTACTCAAAGATGATCTGTAATATATCCAAGAAATCTGGCTCTAAGGGTCAAACTATATTCTTGTTGTTGGCACCCATCTGTCTCAAGAGACAATGGAGTGCGCCTCTGGAAGGTGAAGTCAAACCGCTGGAATCACAGTGCCTGCTATGGCTGCAGAGACTGCTAACTCATAACTGCTGCCTCCCATGTGAATTGACCTTTCCGGGGTGCAGGTCTTGGCAGTGATGTATGGAGGCCCTGGTCTGCCCAGATGACAAGACCTTGCTGGTCTGAACCAAATACCGTATTTTTCGTTCCATAAGGCGCACCGGACCATAGGGCACACCTAGTTTTTACCCCCCCCCCCAGCCCCAAAGAGCAGCATACAGGCTGCACGCAGCCTGTCAGCTTCTCCCAGAGCTGCTGGGGCTGCCGGGGGAAGCCCGGGTCCCCCCCCAGCCCCAAAGAGCAAAGAAGCCAAGACAGCAAGCGGGATCCAGAGAGCGCAACCTCTCCCTGCCAGAGGGGCTGCGCGCTGCTATGGCACAAGCCAAGACAGCAAGCGGGATGGATCCCGCTCACTGTCTTGGCTTCCTCTTTAGCTGCGAACAACCTCTCCAGCCGGGAGAGGCTGCGCAGGGCTAAAGAAGCCATAGCCGCGTGCAGCCTCTCCCTGCTGGAGGGGCTGCGCACGGCTATCCCTGAAGCCTTCGGAGTGCAGCACGAGTTCCCGCTGCGCTCCGCAGGTTTCAGGTTCCTTTTGCTGAAACCGGCTTCAGGTTCCTTTTGGGGTGCTCCCTCTGCACATCAGAGGCTTCGAGTTGCTTTCGCTGAAGCCAAGGAGCCTGCATTTGCTCCATAGGACGCACACACATTTCCCCTTAATTTTTGGAGGGGGGAAAGTACGTCTCATAGATCGAAAAATACGGTACATTTGGCACTAGCTTGGCTACAGGAGTTGCTAGAAGGAGATATACTAGGCACCATCCAACTGTTTTAGGCACTCCACTCCAGATTTGTAGAAGGTTTATTCCTTAGCCTTTTCTTCTCCCAAAGATGTCCCACAAGGCAACGGTTATGGATTGTTCCTCAGAGTTTACTCCCAAGGCCTTTCTCGTGAATGAGTATAGCTGTCTGGTAGCAGAGGTTTAGAATCAGAGTTTTCCTTCTCCTAGATGGGCTACCTTCCCAGGTGAACGAGCCCCATCTGCCCCTCATTTTCCTCAACAGCACATGCAGTAACTGCCTTCTTGACTGTTGGACCCAATATTGGGTCCAGCTATATAACTGGATCAAGCCATATAATACTAGAAAGACACAATTGCATTTCATGTATACTGTATTTTTAAAGAAATAGCACCAATGGCAGCTTCCCTTCCTTAATGAGCTGTGGGTGGGTGAGGGGGAGAATTTTCACCAGGATCTTGGCACTAGGTGGAAGGATTTAAACCCCTCCCTGCACACCTGCTTATTCCTTTTTTAAAAAAAAGAAAGAAGAAATGGCATGTGTCTTGTACTGTCTAGTTAGTTTACCCCTCAGTTGTATGGCTTTCCCACAAGTATTAAGAGCTTTCTGACTTAATAGAATCATATCATATCCAAAATTAATGAAGGGAGCAGAAAAATCAAGAACGTCCCTCCTGTTTCTAAAAACGGAGTTGGAATCCTGATGAGATGTTGACATCATAACCATTCTCAGCTGAGGTTAATCTCTTGTCGGGGGGGGGGGGGGCTGGCTTTAATTTGCCAGGTGGCTTGCTGTATAATCTTTCTTGTAGGAGAGCCACTTGTGTGTAACTCGCACTGTAATTTAGGTTTATGGCAAACGTTTTGAAATATTCTCCTTCCGTATTGTGCCAGTGAGAGCCAGTGTGGTGTAGTGGTTAAAAGCGGTAGTCTCGTAATCTGGTGAACCGGGTTCGCGTCTCTGCTCCTCCACATGCAGCTGCTGGGTGACCTTGGGGTAGTCACACTTCTCTGAAGTCTCTCAGCCCCACTCACCTCACAGAGTGTTTGTTGTGGGGGAGGAAGGGAAAGGAGAATGTTGGCCGCTTTGAGACTCCTTAAAGGGAGTGAAAGGCGGGATATCAAATCCAAACTCCTCCTCCTCCTCTTCCTCTTCTTCTTCTTCTTCTTCCTTCTCACAACGGATAGCAGTGCCATCAGTCTTAAAATATTTATCGCCGGGGGTGGAGCAGCCAGGATGCCCATGCAAAACAGCCATCTAAATGGAGATGCCCTCATCTACTGCCATGATGAGAAAGCTTCTGGATGCCCCAAAGTCTGTCCCCTCTTCTCCCAAGCAATTGTAAGAACTTAACTCTCCTCCTGCAACGCCACCATTTTAGAGGCAGGCAGGAAGATCGCACATTGTGTGAGCTTTCCTTCTCCCAAAAAGTATCCAAGAAAATCACAAGGAGGGGTAAGCAGGACGTAAGAAAAAGAATGGGGTGCAGGAAAACAAGATGGTGGCAGCGGGGGGGGGGGGTAGGGAGAATCAGGAGGAGAAAAGGCAGGCTTTACAGCAGATGGTTCCCAATTGCATCTTCTGCTGGCAAGTTAAATGAATACCTTTTATTGCTTAGAGACATTTCAGTGGAATCGTATCTAGTCTTCTGGTTCATTGATACTCCCAGTGTTAGTTTATGTGTCAGTTAAGGGATGTTCACAACATGTATTACTTTAGTGCATCGCTTGTTACCATTGTATAAACTCAGAAGAGTGCATATTCCAGGTGCAAAATGTTGGCCTCAGGAGCCTTCTTTAACCAAGCCTTTAATTTCAGACCTGCAATTATTATGAGAGTAATTGGTCCTATTTGGACAACCTAGGTACCTGGTAAGGTATTCAAGACTAGCAGTTAAATATCTAAATTGGATGACCTATTTCCTCCTGCTGTAATTAAATTGTAAAATTTAGACAGAGGAGATTGAAAGCCCTGGTGCTACATTTTCTCTTTTTAGGCCATCTCCGCCTCTCTTTATTTTTTTTACCTCTTTTAAAATTTGTTTAAACCAATTCATTCCAAGCAGGTTTTTATAAAACAGTGGTGCTATATCATGCCCTCAAATCCCGTGGTTTGTCTATCACCCAAAGAAACTTTTCCTTTTCTGGCTGGGCCAAATTTTTTTTTTTGGAGATGCCAGTTTAGCTATAGCACATTCTAGACATAAGCAATATTTTGCCCCATTCTGCAGTCTACAGTCTGACACATTATCAGTAGCTCAACAGCATTATTCTGATAAGCAATCATATCAACATAATGGTTTTAACATTTTTACAGAGATATCCCAGGCAGTCAAATCTATCGCTTCAAATCCCAGCAGGACTTAATATTTTCTGCGGGCTGAATTAACAAAAGAGCAATGAAGGGCCTCGAGACATACAAAACTGTCCATTTAAACATTACTGCCATTAAGCATTCTCAATTTGCCACGTTTTTAAAAAGGCTTTTTAATCCGCCTGAATAACCAGGTCTTCTACAGAGAAAAAGGGAGACTAGGTGAGATTTCACAGTAGGATCGTGAACAGGATGACTGTCTTCCATTTTGCTATAATTTTCAGCCAGGCAATATCAAATTACTATTTTTGAAATTCACCATATGGTGGCTTGTCATATGATGTTTTATAATCTAGTACACTTATTTTCTTGGTTCAAAATACGTGTGTGCTGAATTAGCAGGGTAAGGATCATAAGTGTATCTCTCTTTTTTCCATTTTTAAAATATTTTTTATTAAATTTTCTAAATTACATTTCAAAGTATTCATTTAAGCAACCTTAAATCAATGACTTCCATTCTTCTCCTTCCATAGTTCATTTTGCATACCATACATCCCTGCATATTTTACATGAACTAAACCATTCAATATTCCATTGTTACATCCATCAAAACTTATTTACACTGTTGAATTTATCTTAATGCTACCACTGTTTTTAAATAAACACAGTTTTCACCTATATATTCAGTAAACATTTTCCAGTCTTCTTTAAACATGCATTCTTCTTGTTCTCTTATTCTATAAATTAAGTCTGCAAGCTGCACATATTCCATCAGTTTAAGTTGCCATGCTTTTTTGGTTGGGACCTCTCTCGCTTTCCATTTTTGGGCTAACAAAACATGGGCCGCGGTAGTAGCGTACATAAACAGCCTTTTTGGACACCTGGGAATTTCCCTCTGAATTATCCCCAACGAAAAGGACTCTGGGTTGTTTTTTTAAAATATGCTTTTAAACATTTTTTTCAATTCATTATATATCATATCCCAATACTCTTTTACCCTTTTACAAGTCTACCACATATGGTAAAACGTACCCTCATAAGTGTATCTCTGTGTAGCAGCCATGGAGGAAAAGTCTACATCCAGTGGCCTTCAGCTCAAATTATCAGGCCTTGGCTTAGTCTACGTTGGGCTGCATCTGGGGTCTGATTCAGGCATAAGCTTGTGAGCATCAGAAGGAACAGAGGCAATATATGTGTCAGAGACTGGTTGGGGTCAAGCACTAGATCAGGCAGATGAGGGCCAGGATGGCCAGTGAAATAAACGTTATAGCAATGCTTTAATAAATGTTCTTTGGGAATTTCGATATGAATTCCCACACACACCCCAACGGAGAATGTATGTAGTTAACTCTTTTTTGTCTTCTGTTCTTCGCAATACAGTCCCTTAGATGGAAATTGAAACCGGACTCCGGCCAAACTTGATTTCTTAGCACACAGTACTTCTCAGTCCTGGTCCTTTCCTGCTCTCTTGCTTTTACTAGTCCTAGTGCAGTGTGGAGCACTGGCCTGGTTGTCTTGGAAATCAGGATGTGCTCTTGAGGCTTCTCAGGAAATGTGGGGCAGGAGGAAGGAAGGAGGTCTGGCCAAATCAGCTTCTCTTATGGGGGACAGAGAGAGGAACTGGAGTGGTTCCAATAAGTAGTGGCCCTCCTAGCTGGGATTTGTGCTCAGGCAGGTCATAGGAGCCTAGGAAGCTGCCCTATACCAAGTCATTGGTTCATCTACCGAAGCATTCTCTATACTGGCTGGCAGAAGCTCTGCACAGTTTCAGACAGGAATCCTTCTCAGCCCAATCTGAAGATCTAAGGGATTGAACCTGGGACCTTTTGTATGTGAGGCAGATACTCTTCCACTAAAAGGTAAAGGGCTCTGTGATGGTTAGGTCCAGTCAAAGGCGACTATGGGGTTGCGGTGCTCATCTTGCTTTCAGGCCGAGAGAGTCGGCGTTTGTCCACAGGCAGCTTTCTGGGTCATGTGGCCAGCCTGACTAAACCGATTCTGGCGCAACGGGACACCATGACAGAAACCAGAGCGCACGGAAATGCTGTTTCCTTTCCCACCTATTTATCTACTTGCACTGGAGTGCTTTTGAACTGCTAGGTTGGCAGGAGCTGGGACAGAGCAACGGGAGCTCACCCCATCATGGGGTGTCGAACCACTGACCTTCTGATCAGCAACCCCAAGCGGCTCAGTGGTTTAGACCACAGCGCCACCCCTGCCCTCCACCTAACACCAGTCCTTCCACTAACACCAGGCCTGGCTGCAAACCATGCAGTCCACTAACAGTTGGCCTGATAGCAAATTGGATTGATGACTGCCTTGTACATCATCACACCTCCAGTACACAACGGTAGAAATAAAGCTCATGAACAATGGCTTGTGCCTAATACTCAACATGACTAAACCCTCCACGTTTTCTTTAGATGTGTGCTTGATGTGTTAATTGTAAACCAATCCGTTTTCTGCCTCTTTGAAACCCATTTCTGACTAGGCCACTGTGATGCTATTCTGTCTCAGACCTCTGAGCTGGTTTCCCTCCCAGCATTCTATTAACCTCCCCATCCCTTGGTTCTGTTCACTATTACCATTTATCTTCCACAAGTCTCTTATCAACCCCTCTGTCGAAATCACCTTCTCCGCCAAATTTCTGTTATCTGCTCTGACAGTTAATATCTGGGGGAAGTTGCCAGGAAGAGTTAAATTAAAATC
Source organism: Podarcis muralis (assembly GCF_964188315.1). Classification (NCBI taxonomy): domain Eukaryota; kingdom Metazoa; phylum Chordata; class Lepidosauria; order Squamata; family Lacertidae; genus Podarcis; species Podarcis muralis. Next base: position 47,471,322 of record NC_135666.1, on the reverse strand, counting down.
TCTGGCTGCTCAGACCTTTTAGAAAAAAAGATTATGTACCAATTAAATGATAGGAACAGCTCTGCTTCTGGGAAGTCTGGGAACCAACACGGAACAGAGAATAGTTGGGAGCCAGCATGTTTGCTGGTGCCATCAAGGCAGGGCTTGGGGGCCCACTCATCAGAAAGAGCAGGTGCACCCCCAAATGCGTAGAATCATAGAATTGTACAGTTGGAAGCGACCTCAAAGCTCATCTAGTGCAACCCCCTACTATGCAGGAATTCTGTCCACAGCTGTCCCTGGATGGGCTCAAACCACCAACCTTTGGGCTAGCTGCCAGATGCACTGTCCTATCGCACCGCCTGAATATACTTGTCAGATGCTGGTGTGATGGCCTGGGAATCCGATTCAGAGGCGGAACCTGAGGAATCCCAGACTGCACAGGAGTCCCCACCTCCAGGGCCGGCTGAGCTGGGGCAGTGGCTTGAACCTGAAGGGCCCTCACCTGTGCCGGATCCTCAGGAGCAGACACCAGCTGAATGCGCTCTGGCTCCGGAGGTGATTGAGGGCCCATTGCCTGCAGGTGCTCCTCTCCCAGCCCTGTCAGGGGAAGGTGAGGTTGCCTCTGGGTCCAGTAACCCTCCAGCCTCTCCGGAGCTGCAGAGGCTCAGGGCAGAAAGGCGGAGGGGACTAAGTTCTCTCAGGAGGAGTGCCTGCCTTAAGGCCAGGAGAGGCGGGTCTCCTGGGGGCCGGGACTGCCCCTGGCCTCAGAGAAGATAAAGGCCAGTCAGCCCAGTCCCAGGTTGCGGGAGCAACATCGTTGAAGAGCTGTTCCTGCCAGCACCCTGCCCTTCTCTTCCAGAGTTCCTGACCACGCCCGCCTCCTTTCCTTGGACCCCACTTCACCCTTGACGGACAGCCTCCATACCCTCAACCTAGGACCGGACTCAGACCATGCCGCATGGTAACCTCCCCCCCGGGACCAGCACAGCTGGTGTGGTTGCTCGAGAGTAAACAGGCAAGACTCCAACCTGTCTTTTCCAGGCTTTATTCTTGGTGCAAACTATTTACAGTGAAGAGCATCATAAGTTCATGTCTGGCTCGATCGCTAGCAGAATCTGGGAGTGGTCGGTCTTTCTACCTCCCCCAGCATAAAAGTCGCGTCACCCCCAGCCTTTTCCTTCCCTCCCTGCGCCGAAGCTTACTGCACAGAATGGGCGCTGGCAGGGGCGTACTTCCCGCCTCTCCGGTTTGCTCAGACTCGGTGTTGAGGCTCTTCCTAGCATCCCCTGGTCCCTTCACCTCTTCTCCACTGGAGGAGGGGCTTTCCTCCTCGCCGGAGGAGGAACTGCTTCACAAGATTTTCGGAGGCTCCCTATAACACAACTGCCCTTCCATCTCTCGTCTCTGAGCTGATGGCAGTTCCCTGACAATACTAAACCTTGTTGTTTTATGCAAGCAAATGCTAGAAATTTGGAGGGCCGTATAAATATGTGCATGATTTGACATCACTTTGGGGACTGACATGAGATTCATACTTTAAATATTACTTGCCATTTTGGCTGCAGGGCAAAGGACCTGCAGCTGCTTCAGAAGTGTTGTACCATCATTTGTGATTGTTTGCCATCTTGGACCATTTTATCAATGGCTTACTATATCTGATTCTTGGGGGCAAGGAGGGCTTATAAGAATATTAAGTACAGATTCTCACTTCCCAGGCTTGTGTCCCGGGAAGGTAATTTCAGTGCTGCTAATGCAGCAGTTTGACTTCACCGCTGGAGGTGCACTCCCTTGTTTCTCAAGACAGAGGAATGCCAGCAACTATATGATGTATGTTGTATTTGTGATGTTCAATTATGGTTAGTACATGGGACGCGGGTGGTGCTGTGGGTTAAACCACAGAGCCTAGGACTTGCCGATCAGAAGGTCGGCAGTTCAAATCCCCGCAACGGGGTGAGCTCCCATTGCTCAGTCCCTGCTCCTGCCAACCTAGCAATTCGAAAGCACGTGCAAGTAGATAAATAGGTACCGCTCCGACAGGAAGGTAAATGGCGTTTCCGTGCGCTGCTCTGGTTCACCAGAAGCCGCTTAGTCACACTGGCCACATGACCCAGAAGCTGTATGCCGGCTCCCTCGACCAATAAAGCAAGATGAGCGCCGCAACCCCAAAGTCGGTCATGACTGGACCTAATGGTCAGGGGTCCTTGAGCCAGATATCCTGGAAAGTGAAGTCAAATGGGCCTTAGAAAGCATTGCTAATAACAAGGCCAGTGGAAGTGATGATATTCCAGCTGAATTATTTAAAATTTTAAAAGATGATGCTGTTAAGGTGCTACACTCAATATGCCAGCAAATTTGGAAAACTCAGCAGTGGCCAGAAGATTGGAGAAGATCAGTCTACATCCCAATCCCAAAGAAGGGAAGTGCCAAAGAATGCTCCAACTACCGCACAATTGCACTCATTTCACACGCTAGCAAGGTTATGCTTAAAATTCTACAAGGCAGGCTTAAGCAGTATGTGGACCGAGAACTCCCAGAAGTGCAAGCTGGATTTAGAAGAGGCAGAGGAACCAGAGACCAAATTGCAAACATGCGCTGGATTATGGAGAAAGCTAGAGAGTTCCAGAAAGACATCTACTTCTGCTTCATTGACTATGCAAAAGCCTTTGACTGTGTCGACCACAGCAAACTATGGCAAGTTCTTAAAGAAATGGGAGTGCCTCATCTGTCTCCTCATCTGTCTCCTGAGAAATCTCTATGTGGGACAAGAAGCTACAGTTAGAACTGGATATGGAACAACTGATTGGTTCAAAATTGGGAAAGGAGTACGACAAGGCTGTATATTGTCCCCCTGCTTATTTAACTTATATGCAGAATACATCATGCGAAAGGCTGGGCTGGATGAATCCCAAGCCGGAATTAAGATTGCCGGAAGAAATATCAACAACCTCAGATATGCAGATGACACAACCTTGATGGCAGAAAGTGAGGGGGAATTAAAGAACCTTTTAATGAGGGTGAAAGAGGAGAGCGCAAAATATGGTCTGAAGCTCAACATCAAAAAAACGAAGATCATGGCCACTGGTCCCATCACCTCCTGGCAAATAGAAGGGGAAGAAATGGAGGCAGTGAGAGATTTTATTTTCTTGGGCTCCATGATCACTGCAGATGGTGACAGCAGTCGCGAAATTAAAAGACGCATGCTCCTTGGGAGAAAGGCGATGGCAAATCTAGACAACATCTTAAAAAGTAGAGACATCACCTTACCAACAAAGGTCCGTATAGTTAAAGCCATGGTTTTCCCAGTAGTGACGTATGGAAGTGAGAGCTGGACCATAAAGAAGGCTGATCGCCGAAGAATTGATGCTTTTGAATTATGGTGCTGGAGGAGACTCTTGAGAGTCCCATGGACTGCAAGAAGATCAAACGCATCCATTCTTAAGGAAATCAGACCTGAGTGCTCACTGGAAGGACAGATCGTGAAGTTGAGGCTCCAATACTTTGGCCACCTCATGAGAAGAGAAGACTCCCTGGAAAAGACCCTGATGTTGGGAAAGATGGAGGGCACAAGGAGAAGGGGACGACAGAGGATGAGATGGTTGGATAGTGTTCTCGAAGCTACAAACATGAGCCTGACCAAACTGCGGGAGGCGGTGGAAGACAGGAGTGCCTGGCGTGCTCTGGTCCATGGGGTCACGAAGAGTCGGACACGACTAAACGACTAAACAACAACATTATGGTTAGTGTTGTTTATTGTTTGTAAGCCGCTTTGCAATTCACATAAATGAAAAGCAGCTTAGAAATCTAATAAATCAAAATCAGGTGAACTCTGTCGCTGGTACATGGTTTTCCATGTGGCAGAGGCCTTTCCCTGCACTAGAATCCTTTATCAGTTCATTCCTAGATGAAGCTTCTGATCCTTTCATGATCTCCACCTCCATGTTAATGTCTGCATCACTACTCTAGACCAAGGATGAGACAAGTCCCCTCTTTGGGGTTGGTGTCTGGGTCACCAGGTGGCTAGTGCATGAAAAATAGAGCTAGAAAACATTCAAGGGGTGTGTGGAATCTGAGTTATCATATATATACAGGAGGCAGCCTTTGCTGGAGAGACGAGAACAAACAAAGAAATTAAAAAGAGAATAATTATTGTTAAAAAACAAAACAAAAAACTTGCCGAGACATTTTGGCAGCCTTACCAGTTGAGTGAGAGAGAATCTGAAAACAGTGTTCGCAAAAGTGGCAATCATACATATGTTGCTTTTGTTGTGTTGTAGAAACAGTGGCTTATATTGCAGGAAGCTATACAACAAAACATTGATTCACAGGACCAGATTCTCACTTGGTGTAATTAGATCTATGCTGTGTTTTATTTGGCACCAGCAGGCCATTGAAAAAAAATGTTGCTGGTATTCCCCATTCTTTAAAAGGCTCTTGTCTTCTGTCTATTCAGGTATTACACACCGTGTGTGTGTGTGTGTGTGTGTGTGTGATGCTACCATTCATAGAACTTTTGTTGTTGGTTTGCATTAGGAGCAGAGAGGTCTAGAAAAGTGTTGGTAACAAAACTTTAGAGACAGTTCCCCATTTTAAGTATAATGCATTGTTTCGGGCAGTGTTGATGGTGTGCAGTGTCCCAGACTTCAGCTCTTGTAGCAGTTGCAACAGCATGTTCCCCACTTCTCCCCTCCCAGCCTCCAACCCACAAATCACTAAGAATGAAGCAGTTGACTCAGAGGTTCACTAATTGTTGGTAATGTGGCAGGATGGCTGCAGCCACAGTTGGATGAGCATGGAAGCATCTCATTCTGAGGAGTACAAAGTATTCAGAACAGTGCAGATGCTGTTTGCACCTCTGTAAAGATGGGATGCGGGTGGCGCTGTGGGTTAAATCACAGAGCCCAGGACTTGCCGATCAGAAGGTCGGCGGTTCAAATCCCTGCGACGGGGTGAGCTCCCGTTGCTCAGTCCCTGCTCCTGCCCACATAGCAGTTCGAAAGCACGTCAAAGTGCAAGTAGATAAATAGGTACCGCTCTGGCGGGAAGGTAAACGGCGTTTCCGTGCGTTGCTCTGGTTCGCCAGAAGAGGCTTAGTCATGCTGGCCACAGCTGTGCGCCGGCTCCCTCGGCTAATAAAGCAAGATGAGCACCGCAACCCCAGAGTCGTTCGTGACTGGACCTAATGGTCAGGGGTCCCTTTACTTTTACCTTTAAAGATGGAGGGCATTTCACTGTCTGAAAGGCCTACTTCTTAACTGTATACAGTAAGAGGTCCAGCCTTTCCATTTCTCCTATCTACCAACCTTCAAAGAAGCAGCCAACAGCCACTTGGTGTGGAACATTTTCATGTCAGAGACAGCTGATCAAAAGTGAATGAGTATTCTGGGGTAGGGAGTAAACCCTCATGTCTATTCATCCGTATTGTGCAAATTTCTCCTAACAAACTCATTTTTATATGCAGTTTTGACTACACATTTTTGCAAACTATTTCCTCTAACATAATTCATTTTTCTGTGTTATTTTCATTAACACCTTCATGTGTGCACACACTTCCCTTGACCTGTGCTATTTTGTAAACGGGGATTGGAAAACTGTGTCGCAAAATTCAGATAAGTGCAAATTTTGAAGGACAGTTGTGGATAGATTTGGTAGCTTCAGCTTTTAACGTGTACCGAACGTCCTTTATCTATCTAACTTGAATATAAAACAATACACAAACCAAAACACAGCCGTCCTTTAAAATTCTCCTAATTTTTGCAATTTTCAGACAATGGGTACAAAAATGCGTGTACTAGGGTACAGTACACCGGTGTGTCTATATGTGAAAATAACATACAAAAATGCATTTTATTTCTGCTTCAGTCGGTGGAATTGCCACTACTGCAGGTGCTACAAAATGCATTTGTAAGAACTCAGTTGTTCAGTGTCAACACCAACACTTGGGGAAATAATTCCCTGCCTATTAAGATCAAGCTTTGCATTCTTTTCGGCACCTGCCAAAAACATTCTTGTTTAGACAAGCCTAGAAATAGTGTTAGTTTTTTAACTCCTGGTGTGTTTTAATGTTTTTTTAAAAAATAAAAATAAATCCTGGTTTTATGGTTCTTTTTGTAAACTACTTTGAAGTTTTCTTTACAATCAAGCAGTGTATAATTTTTTGAAAAATAAACAAATAATATTAGGAAAGAATGTATTAGGCAAAATCGCATACAAAAATGAGAAATCAGCATATCATGAGAAATCAGCACTAAAATACTGATGGACTTTTCAAGAAAGGAATTTGCAAATGGATGTGGAAATGTTGGGAAGTGAACTTTAGATTGGAAAAGTGACACACTTACAGGAAACCAACAGATTTGCTTATCCCTAACAGCGTATTTGGTTCTGTAAAATGGTACGTGAATTCACATCAGTTGCTGTTTTGTTTAGCAGCCCACTGTATGTAGTATACTGACCTGGGGTGGCAATGAATGTTTATAGCCAGTTGTAAATCTCTTGCATAATAGGCAATTATAATAGGCCAGCTAACAAGCACCCTTACCCTCACCCTGATTATAGCTGTGCAAACAACACTGAGAGAATAATGGCTTCTTTTGTCCAAGAGCTCAGTGGTACTAAGAACTAGGTTGCTTCCCTAAAGCTAAAGTTAGAAGCCCACAGGAATGAAATAAACAACCAGCTTGATCTATGTTAACCTTGACCTTGTTAGATGCAATTTGACTTTTAATGATCTCCAATTAAAATTCAAACCTCAAATAATCCAAAACAGTCCTTTCTTCTTCGCCTTCGCCTTCTGCTTAACAACTTTCTGGCATTATAACGAACTTCAGATAATGAATGGATCATTAGTGCAATCAGGTTTCTTTGTTCTTTTTCTTTAATCAGCAACTGGCAATTGTGGATGTTTGTTTTTTAGGGAGGGGAAAGAGCAGGAGAGGCTGAACATTGCCTATGGTAGCTTTTATTTGTTCTCTATGTTATTTAGGCTATGAGTCCTGTGGCTCCTGTAGCCAAACCCAAAATGTACCATTGCTTATGTATTTAAAACCAAAACAGCACCACAAAGACATAAGGGAGGTATTGCCTGGCATGGGGAAATCATAAAAAGATAAAAAGGTAAGGACCCCTGGACAGTTAAGTCCAGTCAAAGGCGACTATGGAGTTGTGGCACTCATCTCGCTTTCAGGCCAAGGGAGCCGGCGTTCATCCGCAGACAGCTTTCTGGGTCATGTGGCCAGGCTGACTAAACCGCTTCTGGCGCAATGGAACACCATGATGGAAACGCCATTTACCATCCCACCACAGTGGTACCTATTTATCTACTTGCACCGGCATGCTTTCAAACTGCTAGGTTGGCAGGAGCTGAGACAGAGCAACAGGAGCTCACCCTGTCACGGGGATTCGAACCGCCGACCTTCTGATCGGCAAGCTCAAGAGGCTCAGTGGTTTAGACCAGTGTCACATGTGTCCCAATTATAAGATTTGCAGAAGTACCAAAAATATGGAAGGGGCAGTGGCTAAAGGATAAGTGGGGAATGAGCATGCTCAGTGGCCACAGAATGCTGACTGTTGGGGGACATGAGGAGTGCCAACTTGGCCCTGCGACCATGGGTGCCCAGGGCCATGTGTGCCATACTGTGTGCATGGCTCTGGCACTGAAATTTGTGGGTGCCTAGCCCTTTCTTGGGGAATTCTGTGGGTGCTCGGGCACCCAGGTCCCCAGGGAGTTGGCCCCTATGTGGGAGAGGGATGGTGAAATGGGTTTTTTCACTCTTTAACAGCAGCTCTACACAGCATTTTATTGTAGGAATAAAGGACATGTGATTAGAGGCTATGCAACCTGGTATCCCTCAAAACCTGCTTCAATAAAGAGGAGAGAACAGTTGTATGATGTGCAAATAGTGCCCTAGCAGACCCTGGGTATGTAAACAGAGACTCAGCTGGCAAGCAGTTTTTCTGGAAGTTAACAGAGCAGTAAACCACTAGATTTATCGTCTCCTCCAGGTGAGATTGGCTCTGCTGCCTTAAACACATGTGAAAAAAGAAAAGATTGATGCTCCTTACAAGTAGCAGGGAAGAGTCATAGCTTTGGAGCTATGCAAAATGTCCCAGCATCAGTTCCTGGTGTCTTCAGGTAGGGCTGGGAAACACTCTTTTCTGAAACCCTGGAGATCTGCTGTTAGTCAGTGCACATAACAATGTTACATGCAGCCCAGTCTTCAAGAGGCAAGAGAGGTCAGTGGTGCCAGCACAACCCTAGGGTTTGGTTTCCTTAGAACAGGGGTGGGGGAACTGGATCTGAGCAACAGGCCAGATGGTTAACTGCCCCCTGCCTCCCTCCAGAGGCCACATTTGACAGGTGGGCTGCCCTGCCCACCAGTCTCTCCTGATGCCACAAGGATCCTGCAGGGCACATGCAGAACCCTTTGCAAAGCACTCCACAAGACCCAGCTAGCAGGTTTGCCTTAGAGCCGTTAACCTAACAGAGGGACTGGTTTCACCACTTCAGTATCCTCTCTTACAGCTCTGAAGCTGCAGGATTGGAGGGGACCCCAAGGTGACAGGCAAGCTAAGCCACCAACCCAATAACAAGGCTAAGCTAGATGGATCAGTGGTGCCACTTAGTAGTTGGCAGTTCCCTACATTCCAGTAAATGGCATTATAGGAGTAAGCTAACGAGAGGGAGGCACTATTCATTGCCCACACACAAACATACACTAAAGGTTTGTTGTTGTTTAGTCGTTTAGTCGTGTCCGACTCTTCATGACCCCATGGACCAGAGCACGCCAGGCACTCATGTCTTCCACTGCCTCCCGCAGTTTGGTCAAACTCATGTTAGTAGCTTTGAGAACACTGTCCAACCATCTTGTCCTCTGTCGTCCCCTTCTCCTTGTGCCCTCCATCTTTCCCAGCATCAGGGTCTTTTCCAGGGAGTCTTCTCTTCTCATGAGGTGGCCAAAGTATTGGAGCCTCAGCTTCACGATCTGTACTTCCAGTGAGCACTCGGGGCTGATTTCGTTAAGAATGGATAGGTTTGATCTTCTTGCAGTCCATGGACTCTCAAGAGTCTCCTCCAGCACCATAATTCAAAAGCATCAATTCTTCGGCGATCAGCCTTCTTTATGATCCAGCTCTCACTTCCATACATCACTACTGGGAAAACCATAGCTTTAACTATATGGACCTTTGATGGCAAGGTGATGTCTCTGCTTTTTAAGATGCAGTCTAGGTTTGTCATTGCTTTCTTCCCAAGAAGCAGGCGTCTCTTAATTTTGTGACTGCTGTCACCACCTGCAGTGATCCTGGAGCCCAAGAAAGTAAAATCTCTCACTGCCTCCATTTCTTCCCCTTCTATGTAAAGCCCATATACTTCAGTGGAACCTGTGCCCAAGCAGATGTGCACAGAATTGCACCCTTAGCTACACCATGGAGCAAGCTCCTCTTACATTATCCTGGTGGCATGGGGCTACTGCATCACAAACCAGCTTTGGGTGGTGTTTTAAGGGTTGGTATTGCTGTCGGAGAGAGTATGAGGCTCATCGCTCATGTCCCAGGGCTGCTCGCAATTATCCTGATGACATTAACAAGAGAAGGACTACCATGGGAGAATGGCTCCCATGCCAGCAGCATATCATCTTGATATCACAATCTTGATTGTGAGTGTGTGTGTAATGCATGTATGTATGTATGTATGTATGTATGTATGTCTATCTGACTGTCTGTCTGTTTATCTATGAATGAAGATCCCTGGAAAAATTAAAACTGAGTTTGTGTCTTTAGTGGGTGGTGCTGTGGGTTAAACCACAGAACCTAGGACTTGCCGATCAGAAGGTCGGCGGTTCAAATCCCCGTGACAGGGTAAGCTCCCGTTGCCCGGTCCCTGCTCCTGCCAACCTAGCAGTTCGAAAGCATGTCAAAGTGCAGGTAGATAAATAGGTACTGCTCCGTCGGGAAGGTAAACGGTGTTTCCGTGTGCTGTTCTGGTTCGCCAGAAGCGGCTTAGTCATGCTGGCCACATGACACGGAAGCTGTATGCCGGCTCCCTCGGCCAATAAAGCGAGATGAGCGCCGCAACCCCAGAGTCGGTCACGACTGGACCTAATGGTCAGGGGTCCCTTTACCTTTACCTTTAAGCTCCCCTCTCTTCCTCCAAGGAGAACAGGTTTAATTCTGTATCCTTTCAAAGAGGCAAAATCAAACAAGTCTGGAAATAGAGGAGGGGTAGCCAACATGGTAGCTTCTAGCTGCTGTTGGACTCCAACTCTCATCAGCCCTGCCCAGCATGGCCAAAGGTCAGGGATGGTGGGAGTTGAAGTCCAACAACATCTGGCCAGTACCACAATGGAAAATACGCCGCATTTCACCAAAGCAAAATACAATATATAATTACATAACTGTTGTCAGTATTGTCTGTTAGAGACAAACCATTTGACCACCCATGGAAGTGGACAGAGTATTTTGAGAACTCGGGGGGCTGGGAACATTTAAAGATTTTTCTGGGGGTGATCTTCTGTTTAAATGAGAGGAGTAGGAAGGATTTGGTTTTTTTCTTTGCTTTACCAAAAAAAGAGGGGGGCAACCTTGCCAATTCAGGCAGCAGTATGACTGGTCTTAGCAGCTGGTCCACATTCCAGATACAGAAAACTCCTGGGAGCCACAGTACATCATTATGTAGCAGCAGTCGTAGGGAGATTCCTCAAGAGCGCCTTTGGGAATGATGTTACATCACATTGTAATGTCATTCCAATCAGCCTTCTGCCCCAGAAACGCAGCTGAGCCGCCGGTTGAAATGACAGAAAAGCCTTTTATTTTTATTTATTTTTTTGTTTTGATAAAAGAAAGAAGAAGAAACCCTTCTCTGCCTTGTATGTAAATGTAAAAACCCCACCCAAATGATATAATCAGTGACATAATAGATCTTTAAAAGTATGGGGCGAGTGAGGCACCTTAAGACTCAATACCATTATTTTCCCCTTCAGTTGTTTTTAATCCAAAGCAGCTGGGGTTTCTGCGCCGCTCCCTCCCACATAGTAGTGCTAGATATAGGGACTTTCTATCCAATTGGAGAACAACAAACAGAAAAGGGGTTAAATCGTTTCTCCTTGCCCGCAATTTTCTTGTCCAGGTGTGTTCTTTTTCCTGTTAGCACTGGCAATGTGGAAATGAAACCTTATCAAATGGGGGAGGGGGGGCAGATTTCACAGCAATCTCTCTTTTTAACTGTATACCTCTAAACATACAAACCTGGGCACAGAGGGGCACATCACTCCTATCTCTGTCAGACTTGTCAGCAAGCTTGTCGGTTTTCAAGAGAGAGATGTACTTCCTGCACCTGATTCAAGCGTATTCCGTCCCTTTGGGATATAAAGGTCAAAGCAGAAGCTGTAGACTTATGTGGTGAAAAATGACAGACTACTTCAGTCGTGTTCTTTTCCCACTTCCTCTTGAGTCTGAAAAGGCACCAGAATATCTTGCTCAGCAGTTCCCATGCCCCCCCCCAAAGGAGTTCTTCTTAGATCACAGATGTACTCTGTACCCCACCATATATTAAAATTTTGGTCTTCAGCAGCCAAAAGGTACTGTGCATAGGAATTAATTAATATGTCACAGTTGCTTGTATTTATATTTATCTTTGCATTTAACTGGAGGAAATCCTTGCCAATTTTTCTATCCAAATCAACCCATCTGCTTGGATCTCCCCTCCCAACCTGCTACTCTCCCAAGGGGGGGAAGGAGTGGGGAAGTGGCAGCATTTGTTAGGGGAAAAAACTCCAAAATGCCAGGCAGAAACAACATAACACAGAGACAGTGCCAGATTTATACACACAGTACAGTTTTATGCACAGCTTAGGACCTCAGATGTATGTGGGGGAGACCCTAAATACTTTTAAAAAACAGTTCGGTTTTCAAGTATTGCATAATCACTTCAAAAATGAAGGAAACGGGATGCAGCCTAAGACAGACATTATCTTTTTAGAGACCCTGTTTTTAAATGTGGGGCTAGCCCAAAGAGCAATCAGAACGTAGCATAATTATTTACAGCAATGTTTGTGAACGGGGGGAAAATACAATAGCAAATACTGCTGTTATTCACATGCACAATTTCTGTTCATGACCTCAGATTAACATGCATATTGTGGCCATTTCTGTTCCATTCCTGACAAAATTATCCAACAGCCCCATGACACAGGAAGCCAACTATGGCTTAGCAAGACGATTTGAACGTGTGGTCTCCAAGAGAGGAGCTTGCTGGAACTTTGCTCTTCCATGGTCCTTTTCCTTGTTGTGTACAAACTTTGGCTCCGCCTTGTGTTTAGTGAGGAGAGAGCTTAACCATGAGTAAAAAGGACCAGGCAGGAGCAAAGCCATTGTAATATCTCTGGGAGCCCACCCCTGAAGGACCAGGTGTGCAGCCTGGGAGTCATTTTGGACTCACAGCTGTCCATGGAGGCGCAGGTCAATTCTGTATCCAGGGCAGCTGTCTACCAGCTCCACCTGGTACGCAGGCTGAGACCCTACCTGCCCGCGGACTGTCTCACCAGAGTGGTGCATGCTCTAGTTATCTCCCGCTTGGACTACTGCAATGCGCTCTACGTGGGGCTACCTTTGAAGGTGACCCGGAAACTACAACTAATCCAGAATGTGACAGCTAGACTGGTGACGGGGGGCAGCCGCCGAGACCACATAACACCAGTCTTGAAAGACCTACATTGGCTCCCAGTACGTTTCCGAGCACAATTCAAAGTGTTGGTGCTGACCTTTAAAGCCCTAAACGGCCTCGGTCCAGTATACCTGAAGGAGCATCTCCACCCCCATCGTTCTGCCCGGACGCTGAGGTCCAGTGCCGAGGGCCTTCTGGCGGTTCCCTCATTGCGAGAAGCAAAGCTACAGGGAACCAGGCAGAGGGCCTTCTCGGTAGTAGCAGCCGCCCTGTTGAACGCCCTCCCATCAGATGTCAAAGAGATAAACAACTACCTGACATTCAGAAGACATCTTAAGGCAGCCCTGTTCAGGGAAGTTTTTAATGTGTGACATCTTGGTGTATTTTTGGTCTTTGTGGAAGCTGCCCAGAGTGGCTGGGGAAACCCAGCCAGATGGGCGGAGTACAAATAATAAATTATTATTATTATTATTATTATTATTATTATTATTATTATTATTCACATAGGTATTACGAAGCTATTGTTTGGCTTACCATGTCACACAAACTGGGTCTATGGCTTGTTTTGGATAAAATCAGCTCCAAAAATCTTTTTAAAGGAAGGGGAAGAATTATTTCTCTCTCTCTTTTTTTCTTTCAGTGCATAGTTTGGGACTGGGATTCCAATGGCAAGCATGACTTCATTGGAGAATTCAGTTCAACATTCAAGGAGATGCGAGGAGCCCTGGAAGGGAGACAGGTAGGCTCAGGTGAATGTGTGCCATTTAAAAGCAACAGCAGAATTAAAAGATTAACCTTTTCAATCCATAGCCAGCAGAGTTTAATGCGTGGGCTGCCTTGCCAAACATGCAGTCCCTTTTATTGCAGTGATATGAGCATTCAAGCCAGCTTTTCACTAGGGTGAATTCCAGATGGTTGGTTGTCTGGTTTGTTTGCACAAAGCTTGCAGGGACGTTAGATTATATTAGCTGTTTATTGAGCATTCAATCTGATTTGCTTGCAGGAATGTTGTATGACACTGTGTCAAACAAGTGCTACTCACACTTTTCTGTGCATTTCCTCATCACTTTTTCTGATTGCATAAAGTCTGCAATAAGCTTTAATTGTACTGCCTAAATTTGCTACTATATTATTGATTCCCACCAGAAAATGGTGACAGTCTGAAAGCACCTTAGGTGCTTAAGACAATTTCATAAAAGTAATGTGGACAAAAGGGGAAGAAATGGAGGCAGTGAGAGATTTTATTTTCTTGGGCTCCATGATCACTGCAGGTGGTGACAGCAGTCACGAAATTAAAAGACGCCTGCTTCTTGGGAGAAGAGCAATGACAAACCTAGACAGCATCTTAAAAAGCAGGGACATCACCTTGCCAACAAAGTTCCATATAGTTAAAGCTATGGTTTTCCCAGTAGTGATGTATGGAAGTGAGAGCTGGACCATAAAGAAGGCTGATCGCCGAAGAATTGATGCTTTTGAATCATGGAGACTCATGATCATGGAGGAGACTCTTGAGAGTCCCATGGACTGCAAGAAGATCAAACCTCTCCATTCTTAAGGAAATCAGTCCTGAGTGCTCACTGGAAGGACAGATCCAATACTTTGGCCACCTCATGAGAAGAGAAGACTCCCTGGGAAAGACCCTGATGCTGGGAAAGATTGAGGGCACAAGGAGAAGGGGAGGACAGAGGACGAGATGGTTGGACGGTGTTCTCGAAGCTACCAGCATGAGTTTGACCAAACTGCAGCAGGCAATGGAAGACAGGAGTGCCTGGCGTGCTCTGGTCAATGGGGTCACAAAGAGTCGGACACGACTAAATGACTAAACAACAACAATGTGGACAAAAAGTGATTAAAATGCACACTAAAAACTCTAGACTTCTATTTTATTAGACTGCGAAATGAGCTAATTGTTTACAGGAGGACTAGTCTTCTTACAAAACCATGTAAACCATTTTGTTTGTAGTAGGGCTGGAAATAACACTAAGGCACCAAGGCCTGTCTGCAGCCAGGGTGGCTGAGAACTTATATGGGGTCCAGAGCAAATCTGATACTCAACTTGCCCTGGGACTAGATGCAAGGAGCCAATTTAACACCAAACCTTTACATGAAAGAGCCAGCTATATGGCAAATATGTGACAGGGCTCATGCAGAACACTTGTGTGGATAAGCGCTTTATCCAGTGGTGGCTGGTGGCCATTGAGACTAATAGTGCGGAAGGCAAGAGAGGCCAACAGGAAGTGGAGTCAGAACCAACGACAAACAAAGCTGGATTATTCTAGGTTTGCTCCCATCCTCCCTGCTGAGTTTCAAGGAACAACACTGAGGCTACAGAGGAGGAAGCTGACAGGAATTTCCCCCCCCCCCCTGGACTGATTGTTCAGTTGGGTTGGGGGGCTAGCTGAGGCTGGCGACCGTGTCTCATTCTTCCCAGTTCTCATTCTTCCTCCTCAGGCTTTATCCATGCCCACCTGTCATCACATTTCAGACCTAGTAGACATCTTAACAAGTAGTCATATGTTGTTTATTTCAGACTGATTCTTCTATAGAAAATAATACAGTTGTTCTCACCACCTCCGCCTTACAGATTGCTTTTTTGCCTCCTGCATCTGTGCTGTGTTAAAATGTCACCGGTGGTTTCAGTGGGAACCAGAGCTGAGCTAGACTTTAATTGGAATTTCTGAGAAAACTTCTTATTCCTCCCTGGGTAGATGACCTCCCACTTTATCAGGTCAACTTATTAGCAACCTTTAGATCTAGAAAGCTGTCAGTTTGCTTGTGGGAAGGATATTAAGACTTCTGATCCAGCGTGCCAGTGCACATTCTTTTGTTTCTCTGCAGTAGTGACACTGATGCTTCATGGGTGAAGGGAGTGCTTCTCCCCTCCATCCCACTCATTCTGGTTTCCCCCCTACTCCCCTAGAAGGAAAACATTTTGGAGGGGTCTAATCCTCATTCTGAATCTTTAGGCCACTAAGTTGAGTTGAGACTCACCATTGAGTCATGCCATGACCTAAGGTGGGCTGCATTAGCAGCACAACACACCAGGCAGATAGTATATCATAACCATGTTCAGGAATGGGTCCCCAAATGCATGCTTGGCTTGAAGGTTGGTTCCAGGACCAAACTGGCTGAAGACTACTGACAAAGGCCAGGTGAGCTAATTGAGGTAATATTTCTACTCACTCTCTGCTGCCTAAATCAGCCTTTCTCAAGCTTGGGTCCCCAGATGTTGTTGAACCACAACTCCCATCATCCCTAGCTAGCAAGGCCAGAGCTCAGGGATGATGGGAGTTGTAGTCCAACAACATCTGGGGACCCAAGGTTGAGAAACACTGGCCTAAATTAACCACACTGAAGGGAGCTTCTGAGCAGATGTGTTTCCTTGCTGCTCTTTAGTTTACTCACATCACTACATTTCATGCACCCCCATAGGTTTCTCTGTTGCCACACTCCCCCTGAAGATCATAGTTAGCCAAAAGAATCTTCTGAGCTCAACAGCTTAGCCAGCTTTCCAAGACTTGCATCTTCCAACAGCTGGTTGCTTCTTTGAAGCTTTCATTCGTAATACCTGCTCTATGCAATAGAACAGGCATCCCCAAACCCGGCCCTCCAGCCATTTTGGGACTACAACTCCCACCATCCCTAGTGAACAGGACCAGTGGTCAGGGATGATGGGAGTTGTAGTCCCAAAACAGCTGGATGGCTGAGTTCAGGGGTGCTTGCAACAGAAGAGCAATACAATAAGAAGAAAGCACAGCTTTTCTTTCAGCTGGAACTTTCTGGAACTTAGTTCCGGCCCCTCTCAGGTGGGCACCGTTGTCATTATAAGAGAACAGGGGAGACTTTCATGCTGAGTTCTGGCACCTGTTTCTCTAGAAAAACAGGACAGGAAGTAAGTAACACTTTTTATTAAGTAGGGTGCAGAAACCTTTGTTAGGTACTTCCTCTTATTTCATAAGCTTCTGCTGTGTCAAATGAAACAAATTGACTTCTGAAGTAAAAGCTTCAATAAAGACGGCATAAGAAACTCTGTGACAAAACCACTTCTCGGAATCAGCTCTATCCACACAAATTTGGACTAATGATGCTAGATGAAGCTGAGCGTTGGAACATTCAGGACAGATAAAAGAAAGCGCTTCACACAGCACAGCTCTGGAACTGGATCCCACAGAGGGCAGTAACAGCCACCAATTTGGGTGGCTTTAAAAGAGGATTAGAAAATAATAATAATAATAATAATAATAATAATAATAATAATAATAATAATAATAATATATTTATACCCCACCCATCTGGCTGAGTTCCCCCAGCCACTTTGGGCAGCTCCCAATCAAGTGTTAAAAACAATACAGCATTAAATATTAAAAACTTCCCTAAACAGGGCTGCCTTCAGATGTCTTTTAAAGATAAGATAGCTGCTTATTT
This sequence comes from Podarcis muralis, assembly GCF_964188315.1. NCBI lineage: Eukaryota > Metazoa > Chordata > Lepidosauria > Squamata > Lacertidae > Podarcis > Podarcis muralis. The sequence goes on along the minus strand of NC_135666.1, from coordinate 47,454,257 downwards.
CCTTGACATCTGATGGGAGGGCGTTCCACAGGGCGGGCACCACTACTGAGAAGGCCCTCTGCCTGGTTCCCTGTAACCTCACTTCTCGCAATGAGGGAACTGCCAGAAGGCCCTCGGAGCTGGACCTCAGTGTCCGGGCTGAATGATGGGGGTGGAGACGCTCCTTCAAACTGGGCCAAGGCCGTTTAGGGCTTTAAAGGTCAGCACCAACACTTTGAATTGTGCTCAGAAACGTACTGGGAACCAATGCAGATCTCTCAGGACCGGTGTTATGTGGTCCCGGAGGCCACTCCCAAGTCACCAGTCTAGCTGCCGCTAGACTGTTCATGGAGGACAAGGTTATCAATGACTACTAGCCATGAAGACTATGTTCCACCTCCATGCTGAGCAGTGTGCCTCTGAATACCAGCTGCTAGGAGTCACAGGTGTGAGAATGCTGTTGTGCTCATGTCCTGCTTGCAAGTTTCCCATAAGCCCCTGGGAGAGGCACTGTGGGCAGGATGCTAGACTAGATGGGTCATGAGCCTTATTAAGTAGGCTCTCGTTGCATTGTTTTGTTGTTGAAAATGAGAAACGACAATCATTTCTGATGAGTGTGTAACGCTGGAATCATTTGTTGTTTCGGTCATTTTTTATTAAGAAATCTGAACTTCTTCACCTTTCTGTTTGGCGACTTCCTACAGTTCCACCCACCCCCACAAAACCCTATGGCACACATGTCAGTACATCATGCACGTAATTGGATTATAAGTTTTGATAAAGGCAATCGAAAATGCCAAGGAAATCCCTCTGCTCAGCTCAAGGGAGCCAGAGGGGTTTAAAAATAGCCTTTAAAAAGAAGATGCACCTGGACAGTTAGCAATGGGAATATTATATAAGTGAAAATCTGTTTCTGCGACAGGGAAAAACAACAAGTAGATGGTTTTTGAGAAAACCTCTAACATTTGCAATCTCCATGGAAATTTCCAGAAGGTGAGGATGTTATTTAACTATGATAGTTTATAATTATTAATATGTTAAAGTCTAATTGTACAAACAGTGTCTAATCTCTGGAAGTTCAAAAACAAGTTGTGAAGGAACATTTGAGGCAGGCTTCCTCCACCTCGGCCCTCCAGATGTTTTGAGACTACAATTCCCATCATCCCTGACCACTGGTCCTGCTAGCTAGGGATCATGGGAGTTGTAGGCCAAAAACATCTGGAGGTGATTTGGCCAAAAACATCTGGAGCCTGATTTGAGGTGTCAAAACTAGATGTAATTTCTATATTAACGGTGAAATCCTGTTCATGGCTACTCAGTGGCCAGTCCCATTGAGTTCAGTGGGACTAGCTACCAGGTAAGTATGTGCTGGATTTCAGCCTAAATGGGATAATACTTCTTACACCCATTTTAATTATGGAGGAAAAACTAGTTTTCAAGTATCTGAAAAATTCATGTATCTGAGGCTAATACTTCTAGGTTTCTGAGGCAGGCAATATGACAATACAATAGCCTTGCATTTCTTAGAGGTTGTTGTTGTTGTTATGTGGTACATATAAAATAAGGACTCTTGGACTTTCAATTCGTTGTAGTTAAAATACTGTAAAAATCCAGAAATATTCTAAACATTTAAACATGTCTTCTAAATTATTTCCACAGGGCACCCAAGTGTTATGTCACTTTTGTACATAAAATTCTCATTTCCAAAAAAATAAAAATAAAATGTGAACAATCTCATGTTTAATAACAAAATGGCTCATTAGCTGACATCGTGAGATTGATCTGGTAGGGCTTCCGACTCCAAGATTTGTCTGCTCTCTATCAGAACTCTCTATCAGTTCACCTGAGTGCAAGGAATCTCACTTGTGTTTGCAAAATGGGCGCAGTGGTGCTTGGAAAGAGGGCTTGACAAATCCTGGTAGTCTAATTTCGTACACGGCACGGGCTCAATACATTTTGCTGCCTGAGGCAAAGGACAAGGTGATAGATACCTCCGTCATCTCCCATGCCATGTACAAAAGGTGAATCTGACTAAAGCACTGGGGTTCCCGTATGTCTTTATTTACAGTTCTCTGTTTGAAGGTTTGTCTACTCCAGTCCTAGTCCAGTTTAAAGAGATGAAACCGTAAGAAGGGAGAGCAGGAGGGGCTTAGAAGTTTCCCAGAACTACCCAAACTGTACAGAAATTTATTCATGTATGCAACTACAGCGGCAAGAATGTTACTTGCCCAGAAATTGAAAGAAGTCCCAGCAATTGAAGAATGGATACAAAAACTTACGGAATATGCAGAAATGGCGAAACTTACCGGAATAATAAGAAATCAAAACAACAAACATTTTATGGAAAAGAATGGAAATGGTTTGTGGAATATTTACAAACTGTAAACAGATAAGAACATTGGCAGGATTATTGTAATAACCTGCAGTTTTATAAGGGTATATATATTTAAAGTAGATGAATAAATGAGCAAATTAAGTTAATTTGGGCATGCAAAAAATATTAAAAATAAATTTGAGGAACCGCAGGAAGGGGGGAAGGAAGTTTCGAAATGTTAAAATGATTGTAAAATTATTGAAATGTATAAAACTGAAAATTATAAATAAAATATGTAAAAAAGAAGTTTCGCATCATCAGTTAGCACCCGGCCAGCAACCAATCAGACCTGATCATAACCTTTCCTACTATGGTGAGATGTGCAGTATTTCTATTTAAACTGTAAAAATTAAATCTGATGTTAGTAATTACTTCTAAATTTGCATCTGTTTGTATAAATTAACATAAGCAAATGTTGTGCAAATGGGTGTCCACATAGCACACAGGACTACTTGTTGTTCTTGTTATCCTCACCCTTCACCCTAAGGTCCGACATCTGGGCAGATATGAACTATTAAACTAGTACATCCCTGTCAAATTTGCTTCCCACCAGCGTTTTGGTAAACCATCAATTAAGATACAGTATATCAGATCGGAAAGGAGGGGCTGAACTTGAGCAAGTACTCCAGAGATCAGAAAGCAATAAAAAATAAATGAAGATGTTGGAAAAATTCCCAGAAACATGTGGTCCTGTCTGTTACCTCGACTGGAAAAGAGAATTAATTCACAAGATGAATAATTTGAGTTCCTGGGGAAGCTGGGCCACATTCAGCTATCTGGGCCAGGCAGAGTATGGAAATGTCCCTCTTGTTAAATTTGTTTAGTTATCAGATCCATCTGCAGGATCAAAGGCAGCAGTGTTTAAAAAAGAGCATGTTTTAACCTTTGTTGTTGTTGTTTAGTCGTTTAGTCGTGTCCGACTCTTCGTGACCCGATGGACCAGAGCACGCCAGGCACTTCTGTCTTCCACTGCCTCCCGGCAGTTTAGCCTCCCGGCAGTTTAGCTGGGTGCTATACACTCAAAACAGCAGCCTGAGTGGGGGACTTGGGTGGCGCTGTGGGTTAAACCACAGAGCCTAGGACTTGCCAATCAGAAGGTCACTGTTCGAATCCCCACAACGGGGTGAGCTCCCATTGCTCGGACCCTGCTCCTGCCAACCTAGCAGTTCGAAAGCACGTCAAAGTGCAAGTAGATAAATAGGTACCGCTCTGGCGGGAAGGTAAACGGCGTTTCTGTGCGCTGCTCTGGTTTGCCAGAAGTGGCTTATTCATGCTGGCCACATGACCCAGAAGCTGTACGCCGGCTCCCTCGGCCAATATAGCAAGATGAGCGCCGCAACCCCAGAGTCGGCCACGACTGGACCTGGTGGTCAGGGGTCCCTTTACCTTTACCTTATACACTAAGAACAGCAGCCTGAGTGGCTCATAGCCAGATGCCCAAAGTTGAAAATCCAAAGAGCACTAGCAGAAGAAAAGGAAAAGATGTGCGATATTTATTTGCAGCAGCACTGCTTATATATTACATACTAGTTATCGTGTCCTGCGGATGAGGTGATGACTCCTTTTAGAACAGCATCATATTCGGTCCAAAGTTGTGGACACATGAAAAGAGAGGGGCAACATGTCTCATCTGCAGCTCAGTGGGCAGAGTGGAATCTCCCATGTGGGCAGTGAGACCACAAGATTGGTTGGCATAGCAGAGTAAAATTGATGGCCAAGGCCAAGGGGTTGTCTTATTGACACATTTTCGCTGGCCCCGCCATTCCCTTTGGTTTATGCGCAGGTCTGGAGAACCTGTGCCTCACTGGATATTGTTGGACCCCCAACTCCCATCAGCATGACGCAACACATCCAATGATTATAGGATTATCTGAAGAAGTGTGTATGCACACGAAAGCTCATACCAATAACAAACTTAGTTGGTCTCTAAGGTGCTACTGGAAGGATTTTTTAAATTTTGTTTCAACATACCCATAGCTGGTGTCTTCCAATCCCTTACAATGCCTGTGTTTGCAGAAAATGTGTTTAATTCCTTAACTTCAAGGGGAGTAAAGCCAGCTAAGTGCAAATTGTCCCTTTAAGGAATTTGTGACTCCAGCACTAATGGCTTTACCCTGGGGTAAGTGGTTGAGTTTTTTAAACAGCATAACACAGTTTAATAGTTTATGGAAGCAAATGAGACCCACTAATGGATTATAAACACTGAAGCATGATAACATCAAGGAGATGGATGTTCCGTCCATATATACGTGCTAGATTGAAAAAATAGATTTGCATTGACTTAAATAGGACTACATTGATAAAATAAGCATTCTGGCTTGACTGGTTAGGAGACTAAAGCACTTTCACTGAGGCAGTGCACAACAGCTTAAATAGCCATAGCTGTATTTTTGTGTATGCATTTTATATATTTAGAAATTTATACAAACCTGGCTTGCACTTCAAAGTACAGCTGATGACAATGGGTTGTCCTATGAAGCATTTACACAGACTTTGCCTTTCCACTTGGTCTACAGCAGGGCTTGGGAAATCTGTGGGTTCCTTATCCCTATACATGATGGACCTTCAATCTGCTCCTGCAAGGCATCAGAGTTAGCCTAATGTTTGAATAGCTTGCAGAGGTGCATGCCAAATCAGTGTTTGCAATGGCACTTGTAAAAAAAATAAATTGATATGCAGGTGTTTTACTTTGCAGAAGGTCTCGGATAAGGGATAATTCCCTCCTGATTGGCTGATGTTTAGAAATGGACTGTTTCATGTGATTTCTGTTTTCATCGGCAGAGCGCACATTATGCAACTTGAATAAATTATTCAGATTCTTACATGAAACGGCTTTCATGCTCCCGGTTTGTGTCTTCACAGGTACAGTGGGAGTGCATAAACCCCAAGTACAAAGTAAAGAAGAAGAATTACAAGAACTCTGGCATTGTCATTCTCAATCTCTGCAAGGTGCTGTCATTTGAACAGATTCACAATATTTAGAATTGGAAGGGTGGGGTGTGTGTGTGTGTGTTTAGCTAAGTTAAGAGCCCAATTGATGAAAGGGAATTGAATTCACTGTAGGCATTTTGTAGGCATTGCTATGTTAAAATAAAGTAAAAAAGTACACTGAAACATGTCTCAGAAATTAATTATAGCGAGGGACTCCCAGAGGTAGCGTAACAGATGTTGCGGAGTCAAGGTGGATCAGTGTTTTCACTGGGATGACAGTTGTTGTTCAGGAATGTAGTTGCTGCTGATCCTCAGAAACCCATTCTGTTCCCTGTGTGCAATCAAAGCGCATATAGCTGCTTACCACATGTAGCATGGGGGGGGGGGGTTGCTTATATATTTATTTCCAGCCCTTTACCCTAAGGTCCCAGGGCCCATAATAATGTCAGGTTCTCAGAGTTGGCCCACTGGGTTGAGGATTAATAAGGATCTGGCCTAAAATAAGCCCCACCCCCCGCTCTAAATAAATGCCTTCTTCACAGAAGTACCTTCCCATTTAATACATGAAGAAGTATTTAAGAATGTGCCGTTTAAATCTGAATTTCTGGCTCTCTTCTCTTCCAGATTCACAAGATGCATTCCTTCTTAGACTACATCATGGGTGGCTGCCAAATACAGTTTACAGTAAGTGGTTTTTAAATGGACAGCAGATGGATAGCTTTCACAGTACTAAATATTAATTTTTTCCCACACACAGGACAAAATTAGACAACCAGGTACCATTTCCCCCCATACATCATGTCTTGTACATTTTTGCTGTGTTCACAGGGAAGAGTGGCAGCATAATCTATACATGGATAGTCAGAAGCAGGTCCCATTGTTTTCAATGGGTCTCACTCCCAAGTAAACACATACAGAATAGCAGCCTCAATAAACATTAGACAAAAAGATTTCAAGTTTTGAATTAGTCATTAACACCTTACCTTAGTCAAAGTGTGCATTTATTATAGGTGCACTGCATTAACGTGCATAGTGTTTTATGACTGCTCAGGAGATTATATAGTGTTATGTGTATTTTAAATAGTGAATATTGCTTTTAAATGTGTAAAAAGCCTTTTATTTGTGTTTCATCTACTTTTGTTCATATGGCAGGTTTTAAATGCTGGTGCTTGCATGATTCTTGTTTTTGTTCAGCTAAAACCTGACAGCGTGTCAGAATTACTTTGCCTACAAGCAGCTAACAATTGCATAGACAGCAAGTGTTATATTCACTGAAGTCAGATTCGAGAACAACCCTGTTCTGCAGTTATGTCTCTCTTTATGTATTTATCATTACACATTCATGTACATCTAAATGTTTATTCTTTGCATTCCCGCTTTACTATTCTAGTTTTGTTGAAAACCACGCTCTTGGGCCGGTATGCAGATATTTCTCATAATTGCCAAGTCACAGAAACTCTGAGGCGGACTTCATGCACACCACACATTTAAAGTACATTTGAAGTGTGTGGCTTCCTCAAAGAACCCTGTGAACTACAATGACGTGCACCCTTAACAAACTAGAGTTCCCAGGATTCTTTGGGGGAAGTTGTGTGCTTTAAATGTATGGTGTGGTCTCTCAAATTTATCAAACAGCAATGAGGTCTTCTTCATGTTTTCACTCTCCATGCTCCTGCAGCAAATCCACTCCGCTTCACAGCAGGGAGGAGTTGCGGTGGACCACATGGCCACCCACTCCCCTCCGGGAGCGGGGGACGCAGTCATCCGGCCAGCCAATCCGCTGGCTGGGGAGGCGTGGCCGGGCCCCATTTAAACTGAGGCGCGAGCAGGAGAGCTTCCTGTCAGTTTGCTTCCTCAAATCTCCCGCCCGCCCTAATTCGCAGGTTTCGATATTGGCCTTGCTATGGACCTTGGTTGGTCTCCGTTGAGAGGCCTGGTAGGAATTTTTCCACTTGGCAAATTGGCAAGGGCCATTTGGTTTCGCCTACCTCATAGCAATCGTCACAACTTTGTAAGGTTTGGCAGTTAGGCACTGGTTGATCGTGTGACGGGGAGGGGAGGTGTGGCCATCACCTGCCCCTCCAAGCTTAAGGGTATTCCGTTAAAGGAATCTGGGAGTGTGGATCTTGTCCATAGCTGTCAACCTTCCCTTTTTTTGCGGGAAATTCCCTTATTCCAGCGCCATTTCCCGCTGCTATCCCGGATTGTTAGATATCCTGTAGACTGTCCCCAGGACAGGTGTGGCTGCTGATCCCTTATTTTCAAATCCAAAAGTTGACAGCTATGATCTTGTCCGAATCCCTGGGTGGGGCTAGGGTCATGCCACGACCCTGTCAGAAACCCTGGGGGAGCTTGAGTTGTTTGGATCGACGGAGCTCCCCCTACCAGTGGTTACCCTTACTGGACTTCCTGCATGGCGGGCAAGAGTCAGATATAGTCAGGTCAATTCCAATGCCTAAACCAGAAGTTGTCAAACTAAGGACCACTGGTCGGATACGGCCCATCGGGCTCATGAATCCGGCCCGCGAACCCTGCCGCCCGCTTGGTCAGTCCCTGCACTAAACAGGCATTTCCAAGGCATTATCAAGGCCATTCCACTTCCACCAGTAATCAGGACAGTTATTTGCATGATTCTTCAGATTCTTCTCTGCTTGCCAGAAACTACGTTGATGACAGTAGCTGGGAAATGGATATGATAAATCAGATTCACTCTGGCACCCCAAAACATAAGCCCAGGAAAATGAGGGGCAAACAAACATATGGAAACCTGGTGGCTCAAATCCGGGTCACATTTGTCACAACTAAACCTGAAATCCTGTGTACAGTTACTTGGGAGTTAGTCCTGCTGAACTTAGTGTGATTTATTTCTGTTTAGGATTGGGCTGTAGGTTCTAGTGAAACCTATGGATCAAGCTGGGAGTAGGGATGAACGCATCTTTCAATTTTTGGTTCTTTCAGTTGTACATTTTTCCATTCTTAAATTCAGTTCTCCACATTTCTGCAGCAATTGGTGATTTTTAAAAATGCTAATAAAAATTCTTTTTCATTTCCGTGTGTATTTCTCCTAATAAATGTATTTTTCAGTACTCAGTTTTGACAATGCATTTCTGTATGTTGTTTTCACTAATGTATGTATTTAGAGGCACACTTATCCAAATAGGTGCTTTTTTGTACACATTGCCTGGAGAACTGCATGGCTAAAGTGCAAATCTGGTAAGATCACCTTAAAATGCAAGCGGAATCAAATTTCTTCCCCATCCCTGCCTGGGCGTAAGGCACATTGAACTCAATGGGATTTACATCTGGGGAGATAGGCATAGGATTGCCCCGTAAAACACTTTTGCCAAAATAAACTTAGTCATCCCAACTTTGGCTGAACAGGGTTCATCTTTAGTGCAGAAGTCTTGTTGCTTAAAAATTATTAGCATGATTCCAGTTGTTTTTAAAACGTGTGCGTGCACACACAATTATTGCAATATCCACAGAAGAAAATAGGCCCCATAATTTGATGGGAGCCTTAACGGCATTAAGGACCTGCTTTTTTTACTGACAGTTTTTCTCCGAACACAGGTGCAGAGTTCTGCAGTTACTCCTAAGTCAGCCCACTCTCTTTTTGTTTTCAATTTAATTATGTTTCCATTGAGTTCAAGTTGGGTGCAGACAATGAGCTGCAGCTGTGATCTGAAAGGCTGTTTGATAGGGGAGGGAGCCAAGACGCTAAGCATGGGTTTGTGAACAAAAAGCCATGGTATGATGTACCTGCTAATTTGAAGAGCTAATGAGAGCTTTTGTGGCATCATGCTGCGTGCTCTGAAGATGCTCTGCACATCCTTTGTAAGCACATCATTTTTGGCTGGAAAGAACCTCTCCGATAAATAAAAGCAAATGTGTGGTCCTTTCAGGATCATTTTAAAAGACATCATGATCAAGCCATCCCTTTGAGGGCAGGATGCCTCTATGCAAAAATGCTCTTTGAATCTGGATCTGTGCTGACCAGGGCAATTGGGTGGCATTGCATTAGGCGCCAAAGAGAAAATAATCTCATAGCTCACACAGCTGAAGTTTCCATGTAGCTCTTTTGAGTACAATGAGTGTATGAGTGGGGAAATGGAAGTTTCTGATTCAATTCAAGGGAGGGAATCAGTTGCCCATAAACCCAGCGTGATGTGCCCAGACTGGATAACACTTTGTGGGTTGTGTCCACTGTTGGCTCTTCCTTACTTTAAAGTGCATCCACTCACAAATGTTGGGGTACCTGATTTTCACCTATCCACCCCATCCGGCTCCCAGGGATTGGGAGACGCTCTACAGTAGATGCTGCAGTAGGCAGGGGAGGAGCTGCAAAAAATTGACTTGACTCAGTTTGTGCAAGCAGACACCCTTTTTCACGAGGGAGATTCATTTGACGTTTAATGGGGAACGTAGCTAATTTGCACTTTCCGAAAAAAACATGCGAAGCGAAATAGACTCATACTTCTCCAAATTTTGCAATGCAGTTTTCCACCCGTGAAAGGTATACAAAAATGCAAATACCCAGGGTATAAAGTGTGCCTGCAAATGCATATATTTACAACAGTAACATTCAAAGATGCATTTTAGTAGGGGGAATAGCTGTTTCTATCAGGAAAAATCACATGCAAAAATGTGTAAGGAGAAATTCAAACAAAAATGCTGATAAATTTTCACGAGGACCCCTTTTTACTTTTTTTAAGAAAGCAAACTGATGTAGAGACATGGGGAACTGAACTTAAGACTGGGAAACTGAGAAACTGAGAGATGACCTATGTGCTGGGCACAGAGGAGTGGTGGCTGGATACTGATGAGTGGGCAGAAGAAGAAGTGGGGCTAGAGGCTGACAGACTGACTGACTGACTGGGAAGAAGGGATCAGTGATCTGGCGGGAGCCTGTAACTTCCAGGAGAGGAGGGTCAGAGGCAGGAGAAGCTGTGGGATTGGAGAGATAAGAACAGGTGCAAGAGGAGGGAGATATAGGTCAGGTTGATATAGAGTCAAGGGCTTCCACATCTCCTCCTCCTGCCCCCATGGCAGGCATTAAATGTTCTGTTATGGTTTTGTGACTGGCACCTCCAGCACTCTCTCAAAATTCAAAGTGCACTACCTCCTGGCTGCAAAAGGTGGGTGACCCGTTGTAAGGGGGGGTGTATACACACACACACACACACACACACACACACACACACACACAGTGGTATCTCGGGTTAAGTACTTAATTCGTTCCGGAGGTCCATTCTTAACCTGAAACTGTTCTTAACCTGAAGCACCACATTAGCTAATGGGGCCTCCCACTGCCGCCGCGCCACCAGAGCACAATTTCTGTTCTCATCCTGAAGCAAAGTTCTTAACCCGAAGTACTATTTCTGGGTTAGCGGAGTCTGTAACCTGAAGTGTCTGTAACCCGAGGTACCACTGTATATCCATACCTCCATACGCTACAATCTTCAGATAAGGCCTTGCTTATGACATCTTTAGGGGACGCGGGTGGCGCTGTGGGTTAAACCACAGAGCCTAGGACTTGCCGATCAGAAGGTCAGCGATTCGAATCCCCGCAATGGGGTGAGCTCCCATTACTCAGTCCCTGCTCCTGCCTACCTAGCAGTTCGAAAGCACATCAAAGAGCAAGTAGATAAATAGGTACTGCTCCAGCAGGAAGGTAAACAGCGTTTCCGTGCGCTGCTCTGGTTCACCAGAAGCAGCTTAGTCATGCTGGCCACATGACCCGGAAGCTGTACGCCGGCTCCCTCAGGCAATAAAGCAAGATGAGCGCCGCAACCCCAGAGTTGGTCACGACTGGACCTGATGGTCAGGGGTCCCTTTACCTATGACATCTTTGCCTTGTGAGACTTGGCTGGCAACCACCAACTCTCCTTCCTCTATACTTTCCAGCTGTTATTTTTTTGTCTTCAGGTAGAAACCTCTTTACTCTTTGTGTGACTAACTCCCACCCCCCCCTTTAAACTTCCATTCCATTTTTATTATTTCAGTTCATACGATCATCCCGTTTGTCTTGCATGTTTGTCCTGGTTCACTGAGGAGACTCCACGATGACACAATCCCATTTTCAGTGATCTAGAAAAACACTAAGACATTTCCAAAAAGAGAAACCGTGGGCTCTATAAAAGGTTAAGTAAAACTTTATTTTTACTTTTTTTTTTTTTTTTTTTTTTACTGCCAGATGACTCTCGTCTCTCAGAAACGAGGGCATGGTGTATCAAAATTTGTTCAAAGCTCAAATTTTAATTCTGCCTCCTGGCTCACCTTCAAGCTCTCTCCCATCTGGTAAAAGAAATGAGGAACGGTTAATTAGCTTATGAAATTATTTGGGTATGGAAAGTGAAATACCAATTATTAGTTTTATAGTAATCATAATAAAGTTTGAGCAGCGAGAATGAAATGAATGTAGGCATATGACACTGCCTGGAGTGTGTGTGTGTGTGTGGAGATATATGTATATATATATAGATAGACACACACACACAGATAGACACACACATACCCCCAATGTAGAACATTTTAATTTTGCAGCGATTTTATGTTAGACAGATGTGTGAACCTGAAAGCACCTGAGTGTGGGGGATTAAATTAAGCTCTGCATGCTTTGAGCTTATAATTAAACAAATGAACATTGTAATATAATTGGAAGAGACGGTGTGTTTCATTTGTTTTACACCGATAAGTTTTCTTGAAACAAATAATGTGATTAAGCATGCTGAGATTTGCCGGCATTTGCAGTTTGCTTTGGAAATTAGTTGGAAAGATGGAGAAGCATTTTTGGCAGCACTAAAATTGCCGGGGGGGTCAGAGGTGCCTTCCCCTCTGATCACTGATGATGAGCTCCCTTAGCTGCTGTTCTAGAAGGCTTCACCTGGAGTATGTGTGATTATTTTTTCCTCCTGCATTTGCTCTGTTTAGATATCTCCATTGTGTGTCTGTGCGCTTGGCTGGGGAGGGCAGTATGGTCTCCAGCTCTGCTTCAGTTTGTGTAATTGGACTGCCTATCCTGACCCATCCATGTTCAACTCTTGGCCCCCTATCTTTCCTTAGCTACCCTTTGTAGAAAGTTGGTGTGGGAGTGGGGTGAAATTGGGATGAGTGTCCTGGAATAGTGATGTTCCCAAAGCCAAATCCCTACCCATCTACACCCTTGATCAGGCATAGGCAAACTCGACCTGCCAGATGTTTTGGGACTACAACTCCCATCATCCCTGACCACTGGTCCTTTTAGCTAGGGATGATGGGAGTAATTAATTTTTATAATGAATGATTTTAGAATGTTGTTTATGTTGTACTTTTGTACTGTTTTATTGTTGTTAGCCGCCCTGAGCCCTGCTTCGGCTGGGGAGAGCGGGATATAAATAAAATTTATTATTATTATTATTATTATTATTATTATTATTATTATTATTGTAGTCCCAAAACATTTACTACACCGCATTCCTCAGGGAAACAAGCCAAGTACTGTAGTGCCTTAGAGGGGAAAGGAAGTCACCACCTTACAATCTCAGTTCTCTGTTTATTCAGAGGAAAGTGATCTACCTCAGATAACTCCTCTGAGAATGAATTGAACATGATGTCTATTCATGCTGAATACAGTACGGTTCTTAAGATCTTCTTTCAATAGGCCTTGGACCTTTTGGAAATCCTAAGTCATATTCTCTACTATATTTTGGCTGATGTCAATTCTGGGTCTGTATTGCTGTTTTGTTGCCATTTGCTGTTTTTATGTTTCATTGTGAATTTATTTCCTCCTGCCCACTCCTCCCCGCCCCCCCAGTGCCTTGCGCATGTCTAGTGGAAAGACGGGCTACAAAAATATATAGTAAAAATAAAAAAATGTTGCTTTTAAATGTTGCTGCTTTTTTGGTATGCTGTGTGAGTTTTATTGATGCTGGTTTTGCTTTTTGTGATTTGTAACCTGTCCTGGGTCTACAGTCAGAGGCAGATTTAGGGAAGCGTGAAAAGGAAGACGGAAGCACACGGCAGAGAAGCTATACAGTATATCTTGTTTCCCCCTCCATTCTTTTCCAGGTAGCTATAGATTTTACAGCCTCAAACGGCGATCCCCGGAACAGCTGTTCACTCCACTATATCCACCCCTATCAGCCGAACGAATACTTGAAGGCACTGGTAGCTGTTGGGGAGATCTGCCAAGACTATGACAGGTGAGAAGATAACAACACTTCTTTCAGAGTCATTTCTACAGCACAGCATTCAAATAATATGTCAAAGCTGGTGGTTAAGTGCTGCAAGCTTTAGTGCAACCCTGAGTCTGCAGGGTGTTTATACCCTGTTAATCATTCATTCATTCCCCTTCACGTTCCAAAACACAAAAAGTCTGATTCTTTTTTTAAAAGCAGATTTGTTGCAGTGTGGCGACAGCTCTTGAACCCACTTTAACTGCACAAATCCAATAAGTTATGGTATGTGCTTAAATCTCTCCGGCAAAACAGTGACACTCTGAAGGCACCCTGAGCGTTTTATGTAAAACATATACGTAGATTCCACAGAATGGCAAGAAAAGCGTGCAGAAAAATCCCACTGATCATTTGAATCCTTGGTTGAGTATCAGAGCTTCTATCTGCTTACCTCTTCAGTGTGAAAAAAGGTCAGCACCAACACTTTGAATCGTGCTCGGAAACATACTGGGAGCCAATGCAGATCTCTCAGGACTGGTGTTATGTGGTCCTGGCGGCCACTCCCAGTCACCAGTCTAGCTGCCACATTCTGGATTAATTGCAGTTTCCAGGTCACCTTCAAAGGTAGGCCCACGTAGAGCGCATTGCAGTAGTCCAAGCGGGAGATAACTAGATCATGCACCACTCTGGCGAGACAGTCCGCAGGCAGGTAGGGTCTCAGCCTGCGTACCAGACAGAGCTGATAAACAGCTGCCCTGGACACAGAATTGACCTGCGCCTCCATGGAAAGCTGTGAGTCCAAAATGACTCCCAGACTGCACACCTGGTCCTTCTGGGGCACAGTTTCCCCATTCAGGACCAGGGAGTCCCCCACCCCTGCCCACCCCCTGTCCCCCAAAACAGGACTTCAGTCTTGTCAGGATTCAACCTCAATCTGTTAGCCGCCATCCATGCTCCAACCGCCTCCAGGCACTCACACAGGACCTTGTGGTATGTGGTACCCAGAACCTATTTACCAGTCTGAAATGTCGGCTGTCAAGTTGACAGGGAGTGCCTTGTCAGCCCTGATGCTAATAATGCCTTCTAGATCATTCTCGAGGAGTTTACTGTTGTATTCCATGTATTACACGACAGGGTGCAGTAATTAGCCAGCTTCAAAGGATTGCTATTTGCATGGTAATGAAACCGTTTTTGAAAGGCAAGTGAAAGAGTTGAGTGGAACTCTGCTAGAGGAGCATAAATGGAACTTCTGCAAATTGGAATGAAATCCCCGGAGAACGACCGATTATATGAGTGCCAGCAAAGAGCAGGGATAAGAAATGATTACTATTGACTGCCTCCTTCCTCCATCCTTTCCCCACAGTCACATGGCATCAATTCTTCTTATAATCCCAGGAATTGCATTTCCAGTCAATAGGAAAGTTCTCGAGTTTAGAATTCATGAAACAAGCAACGCTTCTGGCTGTGGGTTGGGGAGCACAAAGAAGAAATGAAGTTTCCTGTGCCTTCGTGACTCTGCATCTCCCCTGTGACCATTGCACTTCCCTTCCTTGGAAGCTGACTCGCAATTTAGTCTTTCCTTTTGAGCTACTACCAGCAAGCCCTTCAGATTGTAAACTAAGTTTCGGATAAGAAAAATAGTAGCAGTAACATTGATTTGTTATACAGTGGTACCTCAGGTTAAGCACTTAATTCGTTCCGGAGGTCCGTTCTTAACCTGAAACTGTTCTTAACCTAAAGCACCACTTTAGCTAATGGGGCCTCCTGCTGCCACCGCGCCGCTGGAGCACAATTTCTGTTCTCATCCTGAAGCAAAGTTCTTAACCCGAGGTAATATTTCTGGGTTAGCGAAGTATGTAACCTGAAGCGTATGTAACCTGAGGTACCACTGTACAGTCAAACCACTGTTGTTGAACGTAATCCGTTCCTGAAGAGACCATTCGACTTCCAAAACATTCGACAGCCTCCGTTTGGCTTCCGAAAATCATTTGAAAACTGGAGCAGTTATTTCCGGGTTTTCGGCGTTTGGGAGCCGAAAAATCCCAAAACGGAGGCATTCAGGAACCGAGGTTTCACTGTATCTACAAAGTGGGTGCAATGAAAGATTGGCTAAACATCCTAGGTGGGTCTACTCAGAAGTTCTGAAACCTACTCCCAGGTATATAAATAGGACTGCAGGCTTAATCAGTGTTCCCAGCTTAGCAAATGTGTGCATGAAGCTTTATGTTTAAATAACCTTTAAATGAAAGTGCCATTTTAACATGTGGCCCTAAATATGATACACTATCAGCTTGAATTTGGTTACAGCATCATGCTGTATGTCCTGTTGCAACACATTATCCTAAGTAGCTATTTGTGTTTTAACCTATTCTATGGATGGATTCAGTTTCTACCCAGCTTTCCTCTCAAAGGAGCACAGAGTCGCAAACAGACCTACAATTTAAAATGAATGCAAAGCAGGAATATTCTAAAACAGTTAAAACATTATAAAAAGAATTACAGTGAAAAACATCTAAAAGCAGTTGCAGTTAAAACATCCTACAAACAGCATTAAAAACTTTGCATCCAGTTATATTGGGGTTGCTAGGAACAGTGTTCTTCAGCTGCAAACAGAAATGTTTTCAGATTTCTCCTGAAATTTAACAATGATGGATCCAGGTGCACCTCACTAGGAAGAGCATTCCACAAATGGGGGACCACCACTTAAGAGACCCCCCTCTCCTATTATCCTAGTTCAAGTATTAGTCTAAAACAGGCATGTCCAACAGGTAGATCACTGGAAGTCTGTGGTAGTTCACTGGTAGATCATTGGCTCCCCCCTAAGAAGCTGAACAACTGTGGCTCCCCTAAAAAACCCCTCAACATTTTACCTCCTTCCTGAAAAAATTCAACAACTTTGACCCGACCCCCCTCCAAAATGGGCCTTCCACCTTCCTAAAAAAAAGCTCAACAACAGATCGCAGTCTCTTGGGAGTTGGCCACCCCTGGTCTAAAACAATTGGCTGCCCCATGATACCACAATAACAATTGTCTACCCCATTGGCGAGGGACGCGGGTGGCGCTGGGGGTTAAACCACTGAGCCTAGGACTTGCAGATCAGAAGGTTGGTGGTTTGAATCCCTGCAACGGGGTGAGCTCCCATTGCTCGGTCCCTGCTCCTGCCAACTAGCAGTTCGAAAGCACCTCAAAGTGCAAGTAGATAAATAGGTACCGCTCCGATGGGAAGGTAAGTGGCGTTTCCATACACTGCTCTGGTTCGCCAGAAGCGGCTTACTCATGCTGGCCACATGACCCAGAAGCTGTATGCCGGTTCCCTCGGGCAATAAAGTGAGATGAGCACCGCAACCCCAGAGTCAGCCATGACTGGACCTAATGGTCAGGGGTCCCGTTACCTTTACCTTTACCCCATTGGCTAGCCTGGGCAATATAACAAATACTGAGCTATTTGGCCCAATGGCGGAGCAGTATAAGGCACCTCCATGTCTTTGTTCCTCCCTCATTTATTCCTAAACTTTGATGGTTGTCTTAAAAATAGATGCTTACTCCATCTTTGTGCTTAGCCTACACATCTGAGAAGTCATTTCGTGGAGTTGTGGGGAGCGAGCGTGAGTTTTGCCAGAGCAGCTTCTTTTAATGTTGATCAGTG
The DNA here is from genome assembly GCF_964188315.1 of Podarcis muralis. Classification (NCBI taxonomy): domain Eukaryota; kingdom Metazoa; phylum Chordata; class Lepidosauria; order Squamata; family Lacertidae; genus Podarcis; species Podarcis muralis. Next base: position 47,437,174 of record NC_135666.1, on the reverse strand, counting down.
AAATTTATGGGTTTAGTATTTAGATTTAGCTTGGCTAGTTAATTCACTCATAGATGCCTTTCAGAAGTTAGCTTCAGGGCATGTGTATTCCCCATGTTCATTAATTATTCCTCTTGTAGGTAGCGCACTTGCATTTTGCATCCCCGTGCACTTAAAAGCTCAATTATAGACACACATTTTTTCATAGTCAGCAGATTCCACTTCCCCAAGGCACCTCGGGAGTAATTTGTAGGGGTGGGGTGTGGAATGTAAAACTGGCAGTCATTAAAGTAGGTGCATATATTTTAATCTGTTTTTTAAACATTTATCATGTGATCTTGTAAAAACACACACACACCGACTCTACTATCTTACTGTAGTTTTCCAAGGCCCACCAATGCATTTGGTTATGTAATAATGAACATAAGCCATTGCACTTGAAATCTACTATGCATTTTAGAGGAAGCTTCTTGAAACGCAATGTTAGTATCCACACAAATATGCTGGAAGGTAAACAGGAGTTAAGGGACCTAGTTTACCATTTGGGAGTTATAATTACTGGGGATGGGGGAAGTTGTAGTTCAGTGACATTTGGGGGGACAAAAGGTCCCCTACACCTGAGTTAAAGAAAATTAGTAGGTAATAGGATATAGAAGATGAGCAACTTTTGCTAGATTTAACAAAAGAGCAGGGCCATTTGCCTTCTTAAAATGGAAATTATTATGAAACTTATATGGTGGCGTAAAGGCTTCAGAACCTTTATGTATATCAAAGGGTACCAGAAACTTCTGAATATGTAGTTTACTACACAACTAGTTTTCACTCAGAGTAGAACATGGCTAGGTTGGGGCCACTGTTTTCAGCAGCTCTACCCTGAGTAAACCTTAGTTGAATACCACCTTTATTGGTTGTTTCAATCATAGGATTAGTGAGTAGAGTGAGATTTTGTTGCCCGTGGTATTATCCAAGTGAATAGACCAAGGTTGCAGTAGGGTACACAGTTCCGCGCACACACAGATGTGCATGTAATTGTGGGCAGAACAGTATCCTGAACTATTCTAACTGATTCCTCTTGCCCTTTAGATAAAGAAAAGGAGGAGGGTGTTTCTAAATCCAATTCTGATTCCTCTTTGGTAGAGCAGAGTTTTCAGTCCTTTTAATCTTTGTTGTTGTTGTTCTGATTTCTTAGTCTCCTGAATATTTTTGCATATCAATTCCTGATTATTAAACAGGGCTTCCCTACTTCTACCAGCGTTTAATCAGTGTAGGCAATCAGCAGGCAATTAACATAAAATTAAAGTTGCATCACCTACTTTGCTTTTGACAGCCCTTGTTGAAGGGGGACGGGACTATCACCACCATGTAAAAGATGCTAACCCGTATTTCTGAGACTGATTGCTAATATGGTGCAGGACAAGGCAACAACACACTGCGTTTGTTGTGATCCATGCAGAAAACACAATGAGGAGCCACTGTATTCTATTGGGTGGGTAAGGGTAGCATGGGATGCGGGTGGCGCTGTGGGTTAAACCACAGAGCCTAGGATTGCCAATCAGAAGGTCGGCGGTTCAAATCCCCGTGACGGGGTGAGCTCCTGTTGCTTGGTCCCTGCTCCTGTCAACCTAGCAATTCGAGAGCATGTCAAAGTGCAAGTAGATAAATAGGTACCGCTCTGGCAGGAAAGTAAACGGCGTTTCCGTGCGCTGCTCTGGTTCGTCAGAAGCGGCTTAGTCATGCTGGCCACATGACCCAGAAGCTGTACGCCGGCTCCCTCGGCCAATGAAGCGAGATGAGCACCGCAACCCCAGAGTTGGTCACGATTGGACCTAATGGTCAGGGGTACCTTTACCTTTAAGGGTAGCATTTACACACTAGAGTTGGCATCCATCTGTCTCAGGAGACAATGGAGGAGTGTGCCAGAATGATGAGCCTTTGACCTGAGGCAGCAGGCCTTTTCTAATGTTCTTATTTCAAGCCTTCTTTTTGCACCGAGATATTCTTGTGAATAAATGAAAAGGGCTTAGTATAACAGCGCATCCTTGTTTTCCTTTTGATTTCAGCGACAAAATGTTCCCAGTCTACGGTTTTGGAGCCAGGATACCTCCGGACTATAAAGTAGGTGTACAGGTGAATCTTCCTCATTCTCTTGGTGGGTAGATTGCTGGAGAAAAGACATACAAGTTGAGAAAGGATTTTGAAGGCTCTGGGGGAGATCGCCAAGCAGTTTTAGAGTTCCCCAAGATTCTTGCAGCTCTGAAGCTCTCTGTGCATGCTATATTGCTGTGTGCATAATTGCGAGTCCTAAACGTTCTGCCAATGAAGATAATTTGAAGGCCTCTGGCTCTTCACAGAATATTACCATATTTCAGGGTTCCCATGCCACTCGGTTCCCCCTCCTGTTGTGACAAATCTTATTTTTAGAAAATACATTTGGCATTGAGACTGCGTGTCAAATGCTTCAAAGGGGTAGGATTAATGTAATTGCTCAGAGGAATCTTTCTTCTTCTTTGCGGTGCGAATGCATTTGAACCGAAGCAATATGGTTTATGATTCAAGAATGGCGTCTGAGAACCAGCGCAAAGGTGGTCATTGTGTGAAAGGATGGCGGGGGTATTGCATAAACTAGAACAATAGAAAATAAAGAAATATGCATATCCATTTTTAGTAGACAGCTGAAGTTACTAGGCTAGAAAAGCTCTCTACTAGTGATTAGTGCTTATGGCAGTGTTCTTACTGGGGACATACAGTACATTGACCCGTTTTGGACATCAGGCCAAGCCATAGTTTAGCACAATGTCAATGAGCTGCAGTAAGGTTTGAGCTTGTGCACTCCAATTTATCCCTCCAGTGTGGTTGCAAGGGGGAAATCTTCAGCTTAGAATAACTGCTTGTCATGTTGACCAAATCTGATAAATTGTGGTTGATTAGAGCATTGGAAGTATGAGGCTGGTTTTTTAAAACAGACAAACCAACAAACCATGGTTACTATTAACCATTGGATGACAAGCTAAGCTGCGGATAAATCAGAAGGGAACATTTCTGACCTCCTCACTCCACATCAGAGGAGAAGAGGAGAGCACACACTCCCAAGGCTTGCTGCTACTTCGTCTCATCATGTTCAACTGCTTTAGTATAACACCTGATTTAATGTGATGTCTGAACTGGACTGGGTGACTGGATATTCTATTTACAGTTGCCAATAATATTGTTTTGACTTACAACCTTAATGGAATAACACAGCGCAGGATGAATTATGCTCTTTGCGGCCCTTTTTAAACGTAATGGCAAAGTCATCCAACACGCACATTCTATGCTCACAGACATGCTTTGTTTGCAGTTACAGGGAAAATACATGGTTGTGCCTTTCCTAACATTACTTGAAGTGAATGAAGTATAAGACAAATTAAGATGCTAGAAATTCAAACAGGCATAGATTTGCAAAAGCAGGGGGGGGGGGCAATGATATTTGAACGTTAAATTTGATTCATTTTTCTCTTGATACGTTGTTGGGAAGATATACACTTGAAATAGTACAATTAAGTGCTTAGTAGTATGAATGAAAATTATGCCCACAAGCATTTAAAGAAATGTTAAGTTTGGTCACATACACTTTTAAGCCAAAGTTTAATTACTTCCACATATGTTCACACATGCACAATGGAATTAGCTTGTCTGAAACTGGGAAAGTAATGAACATAATAATAATGACCACCATTAATTTGGCTGTCTTTTCCAATCAAAGCAAGTCATGCAATCTAGATGCTTGACACAAATTCCACAAGTATGAGGCAGTGTGATAATTAAATACACTCAAATGAAAAAATAAAAGGATCCTTTAAACAATTTTCAGTGACTGTCTATATAGGGACAGCCTGTGTGAATTCTCCATCTGCTGCAGGAAAAACCTGAGTCACTTTTCTGAACTAAAATGTTATTTAATTTTTTTGGGGGGTTGCCCATAGGTCTCTCATGATTTTGCAATCAACTTTAATGAAGACAACCCAGAATGTGCAGGTAATCATTTTGTTACGGCAAAGAGACTGATGTGTCTGATGTAACATATATTTGGCTATAGACCGTGTCATTTTTGTGCCTGTTGTTTGCATTATCTTCTGAGAAATAATGGGACATGCTATGTGAGTCACGGAGACACAGTTATAGTTGTTAGATTCCTTCTAGTGAAAGAGTGGGAGGGGTTAATGTTTTTTTTTTAAAAAAAATTACTAATAATTATGTAAGTTGTGTGTCTTGTTCCTCTATTTGATCCTTTTACATGGTCTTGTACGCATTCTGGTATTTTATGCATTGTGACTTGCTGCTCTTTTTATTGATTATAGTTTAGTAATTATTTGTTGTAATTGCTAAGAGTGAATTTCTGTGTAATTATCATTTGCCGGTATTTCATTTTATCATGTCCTAGTATATTATACTGGATTATTGAATATTGCTTTATTTGATATAAGTTGTTAATTTTAAAGTTAGGTTTTTATTTTGACTTTTTTTGGTATGGGATCAGATTGTTCGATGGCGTGTGATCTTCGTTGTATATTCTGATGTTTCTTCAGCTTGTAAACCGCCTTGTGTATAGTAATATATAAAGGTGGTATGCAAATTAAAAGTGAAATGAAATGAAATGGAAATCCCCTCTTTCCGCTATGATTTAATCTTCCTTTTGCTCAGCTAGTGCAAAGAATGGCCATATGGCGAATGCACTCTCATTGGCCTTCCACAGGGTCCCTTCCACCTCAGTGAAATTATCCTGGAAAGAAACATTTAATTGGAGCTAGTATTATAGGTTGCAGTGTATGCTTGGGTGCAATGTATGGTGCCCCGCAACAACGTCTCTGGTTTACAAATATACCCACTGGTCCAAAGAAGTTGGGGAACCTCTGAACCAGTTAGCTAAGGGGAAATAGCTTGTGGTCTAAAACTCAATTTAAACAGATGAAATGAGGCAGTGCCACATGTAGAAAAGGCTGCAGATTGAAGGCCTGGCACCTTCATGTATAGCTGGTGTCAGGCTTCAGGGAATCGGCTTGCTCCCCCTTGGCCGTAAATGAGCAGATCAAACAAAAGGATATTCTTACCAGTTAGTTTCTTTAATAAACACAGCGAGGGACAAAAGAAAGCATCTATCCAGGATGGTGGTGCTCCCAATTAAGGGTCACTCTCCCCTCCGCCCCTATTAATCTACGTCAGTCCTACGTCTTGTAATCTGAGTTTGTAGCCTCTGTGCTTTCTATTCTAATGCTTTCTGAGCTCTCCATAACTTTGGAGAAGGGGGGATGAATACTATCCAGAGACTGTGAATCTGTTAACTCTCTCCCTTCTAGTGTTTCTTCTCCTAGCTGTTCCCCATCCAGTATTTCCCAGCTTCTCCTTTCTGAATTGTGCCCCTTCTCAAACCACTGTTCTAAATCTATCCTGTCCTCCTGCTTCTGGGAAGATTCAGGATCAGGAGGAGGGGGTGGCTCCCACCATTCCTCCTCAGCACAGTCCCTGACATCTGGGGAACAACCAGTGTCTGAAAACCCAGAGAGCCACTACCAAGGCAGTGTAGTCTTAAGGTGGGGGTCCATAGTCCTCCAGATTCCCATCAATCCCAGCTAGCATGGTCAGTGGTCAGGGATGATGGTAACTGGAGCCCCATGACATTTGGGGTACCCCAGGTCTCCCCTAGCCCTGGTGCACAGCAGACAATACTGAACTAAATAGGCCAATGGTCTGACTTGATATAAAACATGGGTGGCGTTTTAAATACGAGCCACCTTGCCATGCTAGCCAGGTTGGATATGAACAGTTTAAATTAATTATGCAAATGGTGGACAAATATTTTAATAGGATTCCAGATATGTTTTTTCAGATATGCCCCGATATAACAAATATGGATCTTTAGAAAAGGCACAGTCTGTTGCACTCTGGTTCACTGCAAGTAAACATTTGACTATAAGCAGCAAGAGAGAAAGTTATTATCATCTAATCATTCAAATCTACAGGGCTGAAGGAGTGGACATCCCCTAGTGCCCAGATCTTAAGACCTCTATGGTATAGAAAACTAATGCATCCTGCAAAGTGTTTTAATATCATCCAGGGTGGTTAATATCTGCAAAATGCACCGTTTAAATGCTGCTGGCGAGGAGAAAAGCTGGCTCATGAATTATATATTACATAACATCTGAAAGAGGTCAGGTCAGCAGGGGAGAGAGAGAGAGGCTTTGAGCAAACCTTTCAGAGCCACAGCTGCGCAGAATAAATTGGCAGGATAGTGGAAGCGAAATGGCGTGAATCACTCAAAAGAAACTTTTTGCGGGGAGGAAGAAACGAGGGGCTCTCTCTACGGAATCGTTGTCCCAAATATATTTTCCTTAATGATTGATCGTGACATTCTCTGCTGTTCTTTCCCCCTTTTTAATGTAAGGGATCCAAGGAGTGGTCGAGGCGTATCAGAACTGCCTGCCTAAGCTCCAGCTCTATGGGCCTACAAACATTGCTCCCATCATTCAGAAGGTGGCTAAATCAGCCTCAGAAGAAACCAACAGTAAGGAGGCATCGGTGAGAATCACAGCGGACTGGCAAGCTAAACTAGACCTTGGGTGTCAGCTGCATCCTCAATAATGCATAACAGATTAATTGCCCATGAACACACTCTGACAACCCGTGTGTGCTTGCTATCCTAGGGATGGTAAAGGGATGGGTTTCCCCTACTTTTTCAATGCAAGTTTGGAGGGTTCATTTTAGTTGGGGCACTTGGTCTGGAACCAAGAAGTGATGGGGATGGGGGAAGAAGGAAGCCGTTTCCACTTAATTCAGTGAGTATGGAATAGTGTGCTCTTGTGTCTGTTAGCAACCAAACAATTAAACCCCTGTGTTGCAAACAATTATCAGTAATATCCAAGGCAACACGATGACCAAGTACAACAATGCAATATCAATATAAACTCTTTATATAGTCTATACGGAACATTGAACAAAATGAGAAATCAAATAAACAGAAATCTTATAAATCTCTGAAAGTCACTAGATGTGCACTCTTGATGGATTGTCTTGAAAACATAGAAACCAAATAAACGTAAGTCTTATAAGTCTCTGAAAGTCTTTGTAGGCTATGCAAGTCTCTGAAAGAAGCAATGAGTCAGATTTGTATCTGATGAAAACAAGCTGTAAAGCTTTGTTTTATGACGTCCAACGCTTCCGAAGTGGTCCGCAAACAGACGTAGTGAACAGTGATTCCGGATATACCCACTGTTTCGTAGAATTCTTCTTCAGCACAGCAGAAGGATACGGAAATGCTTCATAAAACTGCAAATGAATTATTGAAACAATAACAGTTTCTTATCTGATGAAAACGGCTTGCATTGTTGCACTTGGTCATCGTGTTGCCTTGTGTATGTAAGGCAGAAACAGTGCCTTTTCATTATATGAGGCACAATAGTGTTAATAAATATACATGTATTTTCATAGAATCAGATAGATAGCTGTGTTCATACAACCTCTGCAGCCTGTAATGCATCTATGGTCCAGTTCCGTTCATTTGGTCTACAGAGCTCCAGCTAAAGGATGGACAACCTGTTTGTTCAGCATTCATCCCGATTTGCTTGCACAAATATGTTGGAATATGTCTGTCCTTTTTTACTGACCATTTGTTCTGATTTGTTTAAGAGACCGTGCAACAACAATGAGTGTTTGTACTGCATTCATTCTGATTTTCTTGGGGGCTGTTGGCATATCTTCCTGCCGAACTTTCCTTCATCCTACACTTTCCGGGGCATTTCCATGTCACTTTCCTAAATGCAAAAAGCCCATTAAAAAAACAACAACTAGGATAACATAGCAGCATAGCTGTCAACTTACAGATTTGAAAATAAGGGACCAGCAGCCTTAAAATAAGGGATCAGCAGCCAAAATAAGGGATTTTCCAAACACAGGTATGTTCAACTTCTGAGCCCCTACGAGCCAAAGCAGAAAGCCCAGCCAGCAGCCAAACAAAGCCTCAAGCGGTGGTTCCCATAGCGCACCAACCCGGCAAAGGGGATGCAGCAAGGAAAACCACCGTCACCTCTCCACTGGGAAGCGCTGAGCAAAAGCGAGTCCCCAGGCAACACGGCCGATTTGATCGGCACAAGGCATGCAAGCTCCCCCCCCCCCAGTCGTTCTTAGACTCCTTATTGGAAGAGCAACGCAGCCAAGCAACACAGTTGGAGCCTCCCTCCTCCCTGGCCGGCAGGGAGGGAGGGAGAGGAGCTGCTTCCTTTGAAACCCGGGAAATTTAAGGGACATCATCAATAAGGGACAGCAGCGGGACACGGCGCTGGGATAAGGGACTTTCCCGCCAAATAAGGGACGGTTGACAGCTATGCATAGCAGTTTAACATCCTCTTCAGTTGCACAATCCAACTTTTTGGTATGTGCTTCAGCCCCTTCTGCGAAGGAGTGACAACCTGGAGGCCACAATCCCCACTGAAACCTTTTCCATTTACATGATTCCTTTTGCTTTCAGTGAAAGTTAGTTATGACTACCTTTAGATGGAACAGGGCTATGGCCTGTAATTTCTGCCACCTTTACAATAGTTCATACTGCCTTGTTTAGCAACTAGATTGGTCATTCAGTTGACCATTCTAAGTTACATAGAGGGAAAATCAGTCACAACTATTCATACCCCTGGCATCGTGCCTTGTTGCAAATCCCCCATTACTATTCAAATTATATGCTGCATATGCTTGTGTACATAAAAAATTATATGCTGCATATGCTTGTGTACATAAAAGGCATATTTAAAGAAAAATTTTCTTTTTCAACCCTTCTATAGCAATATTTCATCTTGCTGATTCTGACGGATGGCGTCATCACAGACATGGCCGATACACGCGAAGCCATTGTCCATGCCTCCCATCTCCCCATGTCGGTCATTATAGTTGGAGTAGGAAATGCTGATTTCAGTGACATGCAGATGCTGGATGGGGACGATGGGATCCTGAGATCGCCCAAGGGAGAGCCTGTTCTTCGCGACATCGTTCAGTTTGTGCCATTCAGAAACTTCAAACATGTAAGATTACTTTCCGCTGTGTTCTCTTTTGGAATGTGTTATTTCTTAGTACAGGGACTGTAAAATTGATGAGCCTCAACCCCTGTTTTCACAACTAAGGATCAAACAGTGCAGGTTTTTAAAAATGCAAATTGTGTCAGTTGGTGGTGGGAGGACTGATAATTAATAGTATTAGAGCAGGTGTAGAGGGGGAATCTAATCCTTTCTTTCTCTGCTGCAGTCGAGGAAAATCCCTCTTCCTAAGCTAGTATTTGCTTGGGGCGAGGAGAGGAATCCTCCATTGGGAAGTATCCCCCAATGTCTTTTAGAACACTGCCTGACCTGAAATTATATTATGACGCCTCATGTATTTGTTGGATTTGGGAATGGATAAAATTTAAAAATACAGATTTATTAGATTTGGAAGGTCATGATTTTACAATCCTCCATTGGGAGGTATCCCCCAATGTCTTTTAGAACATAAATCATATGGGTGTTTGTGAGCGGAGCCAGTAGTAAAATTTGAGGCAGAGAGTCTAATAATATGGGAACTAATTGCAAGGCTCTGTCTGCCCATCTTCGAGAGGCTAAGGAGTAAACCCTACACAAATCCAGAGTGGAGTCCCTAAGACGGTTAGATGGCATCTTGTACACCTCCTTCCGGTAACTCCTGCAGCTAAACTGGAGCCAAATGTATTGCTCTGTTTTCCTTTGGACCACATCAGCGAGGCTGAGAGTGAGGTCTTATCATCTGGGCAGCCTAGGACCTCCATACACACTGCCCAGAGAGCTCACTTAGGTGCTGCCAACACAGCAAAAACAATGCAGGAGGCAGCAGCTGCATGTTACCTGTCTCTGCAGCCACAGCAGGAGCTGTGATTCTCCAGCAGTTTGACCCCGCCCCTGGAGGTGCACTCCATTGTCTCTACTTACTTGTGAAACTGTCACAAGCCCATAAAACAAGTGCATATCTTTCCACCTTTCTACCAACAGTGCAATCCTATTGTCAGAGCTGCCTCAGGTCCCAGCTCACAGAGGACCAACGCCAGTCCGTCGTTATATAAAATAGTCTTTATTGAAGTTCAGTTTCTCTTTTACAGCCACGGCGCGCAGCTCTACGTCTTAAACCCTAGACCGCCGAAGCTCCGTCTGAGTCTCCTCCCCCCAGACACCAGTTTAAGACCCTAGCCTTGCTCCACCTCTTCCTCTGCTCCCTCCTCCTCTGGGTCCGCTTGTCCGCCGAGGTCTTGCCCTTCCTAGACTCTTCTGACACTGAATCCCCTGAGTCTTCCCCCTCCCTCCGGCGAGCTTTAGGACCTGGTTCCCAATCCGGGTTTTCTGCTGTCCCGCGCGCCTGTACATTTGAACTTGGCACGCGCGCCCAGCCTGCCACCTTCCTTCTGACCGTTATACTGCTCCTGTCGCTGCTTCCCTCTTCGGGGATGCCAGCTGGGTCTGACTCCTCCTCCCTGCTTGCCGGAGGAGACGCTGACTCTGACCTATAGGGCTCTTCCCCCCCACTACGCTCTGGTGGGGAAGCTGGCCCTGATTGAAGCCTGGCTACTGCTTTGGGAGTCTCCGCAGGCCCCCTGCTTCTGGTGTGTCCCCCCCTGGGACCCCCCTTGCCCTGGCCATCGGCGCCCCCTTCTGGGAATCTTCTGATTCACTGGAGAGGCTTATGGAATCTCTCGGGTCACTGTCATTCTGCCCTCCGCTGCCCTCAGATTCTTCCCCTTCGCTCTCTATTTCCTCTCTCCCCTGCGCCTCTGCTCCTGAGCCCCTGACACCTATGCATATTGAATTGGAACTAAGTAGACACCATCAAGATCAGTGGACTTAGGAATAAGTCCCACTTAACTCAATGGTACTTACTTCTGAGTAACAAGAATTGTGGTGCTAGTGATGCAGGAAAATAGCCCTGCTGTACCAAACAGAAGTGCTTAGCTATCCTGACTACAGCAGGTTTTCAGCTGGGAAAACCTGGTTTCCTTTCTGCCTTGGATGTTTTTTAAAGGGACAGAACCTGGAGGATGCTCTGAGGTATCAAGCCATTTCTAAGATTTAATAATTAACAGTCCCACTCACCATTGATTGCCGAGTTCTCTAGCCAAGTAAGATATACAAAAAAGCATATACTAGGGTAAAGTGTATGTGAAAACACGTATATAAGTGGAAATAACATGGAAATATGCATAATATTGGTGAACATTGCTTGCAAAAAATGTGTGTTTTGGACAAAATTGTATACAAAATATTTGTATTAAGAGAATTGTGCACTAAAATGCTAATGAATTTTTATGCAGACTTTTTTTTAAAAAAAAAGCTGATGTGGAAAGGCAGAGAACTAAACGTGTTATTAGAAACCAGTTCGCCCACACCTACATCTGCAGCAGTTTCTTTGTCAAGTTTCAGTTTAAAGTTCGTATTTATTAGACAAGTATATTAGACATTAACAACCCTACTAGGCCACCTATGAAACAACAGCTTTAACAAGCTATATCTTGGAAATTCTCATATATTACTGTCCTGCTCCTGTCACTAATTATTGGATGCAATTTTCCATGGTGAAAAGAATTGAAATGAGACTGATTTATGAGTCGGTACTACCAGATCTGCTTTCAGTTTATTGAAAATATGCTTCCGGGCAAAACCAGTTTCACCTTACTTAGACAGAGTTTAAATTATCCCCAGCTGAATGGCTGAAATTGCAGGGGCCAATCTGATTGGACTAAAACTGCAATATTCCTGCTAACTGAATTACTTAAGTGTGGTGTGATCAAGTGATTTTAGACTAAGCTGATGTACGAAAACAGCATCCTAATCGTAGGAGTGAACCTGCCTTCCTGACCCCTAGTGCCTTTCAGTTATTGTTGCATTTCATTTCCCATCAGTCCCAGCCAACAGTCATGGATGATTGGAGTTTTATAGTCGAGCAGTATCTGAAGGCAAAGGGTGCTGTGGGTTAAACCACAGAGCCTAGGACTTGCCGATCAGAAGGTCGGCGGTTCGAATCCCCACAATGGGGTGAGCTCCCGTTGCTCAGTCCCTGCTCCTGCCAACCTAGCAATTCAAAAGCACGTCAAAGTGCAAGTAGATAAATAGGTACCACTCCGGCGGGAAGGTAAACGGCATTTCCGTGCACTGCTCTGGTTCGCTAGAAACGGCTTAGTCATGCTGGCCACATGACCCGGAAGCTGTACGCCGGCTCCCTCGGCCAGTAAAGCGAGATGAGCGCCGCAACCCCAGAGTCGGCCACGACTGGACCTAACAGTCAGGGGTCCCTTTACCTTTACCTTTTTAGTATCTGAAGGCAGGAGAGCCGTTCAGTGGTTTTAGAACTCTGCTTGTGAAGGGGACATCTACGAGTCTCCACCTCAGTATCTGTGCACTGAAATTAGCTGCTCCAAATAGGTCAAGGATGGCCATTACAATGAGCTTTTAATCTAGCAGAACAAGACAGATGCTTGGAAGCTCCTTCAAGGCTCCCATCATCCTACAGAACTGCACAGGAGCGAGACAGTGAGCGAGTGAGAGGAGTCCTGCCCCTCATTAAGCTCCAGCTTGAGAAGATAAATGCCATTATCGTCTTGCTAGGTTGTAGCTGGGGATTCAGCCGTAGAAAAGGTATTGCCAGATAGCGCTGCCCCAGCAGGCAGGGTCCTCTGTCACGCAGCTCTGAAGTTTGCCACGTTGGCATTGAACAACTCTCATCCCAGAAAGAAAGTAACCGTTGTCGCCATGAAGAATTTGTCTTTTAAAGACTGCTAGATTTCTAGGCTATACTGCTAATCCCATCGAATCAAAAGGAGGTTCAAGCAGGATTTACTTCTGCATTTCTTTCGAACCGAAGTGAGCGTTTGCATATGTATGAATAAAATAAAAATGCAGATCTAACGTTCATTGTGCACAGTTGTTTCATTTTGTATTGTATTTTCAACTTTAAATTTGAATACTTTAAAAATGAGTAAATAGAGGGGCGGCAACTTTATACCCACTCACCTGGGAGTATGTTCCAATGAACTCAGTGGGGGCTTACTTCTGAGTAGGCCCACCTAGGCTTGTACATGTGTTAATTTTGTTTATTCAGCATACTATGAATTTTATGTGTGTTTTCCATCATATGTGTTTATACTATTAGCAGGACTTCCAGAGTTTATGCAAAAATCCAGGATCTACCATAGATTCCGGCATATTAGGCGACTGGGCGTATTAGACGACCCCCAAAATTGACAGTAAACTAAAAGGCAACCATTTTTTAATATAAAAAAGCTTACTGTGACAATGCAAACTTAATGACTCGAAATTTGGATAATGCATAGAAATTGTTACAGAAACCAAAGCAGCAGCTAAGACTAACTTAAAGCATAAATACTGAACACTCCATAGGCATGTAGCCTTCTAGAACAATAAACCACAACAAATACATTAAACCGAATGCTATATATTTCAGAATGTTACCAAAATGTTACCAAATGCATGCATATAGGTAACAGAACAATAACAGATAAGGGTAGACTACAGGAAGTATTTGATGTTTCTCCTGCTAAGAGAAATGCAGTTCCTTTTGCACATTAATCAAAAATATAAGCAGGTGGAGTGTAGTGCAAAATAGAAGCATGGTGAAAAATCATTTAATGCTCAAAGGACCCAAAGACTTCAATAGCTTTTTGCATGCCATAGTGATGATTGGGGCAATAATACCCAAAGTTCCTCAGTCTCCACAAACAGCTGACCAGATGGATGCCAAATGACTTGAGTGCTTTACCCCATCTTAGTGTGATTACACAACGCAAATGACAACATAGCCTTACCTACATCAGAGGCCTTGATGTTGTTGTAGACAAGTTAGCCACATATGCATAGGGAGAGAAACTGGGCAGCCTTGTCAAAGCCTTGTATTTGCAGCATTAATCATGTGCTCACAGGTGTTTGGCTAGACTGAAGTGGAATAACCTGCATCTTAAAGGCCAGCATAGTTGTGCTGATCACAACCCTGTTGGTTATGGGGTTATGTGTGTGGAACGGCCACGTTTTAGGTAGAAGTGTGTTAACAACTGTTATTTTCTGCCATTTCCTGCAGGCATCTCCAGCTGCGTTAGCAAAAAGTGTTTTGGCTGAAGTTCCAAACCAAGTGGTGGACTATTACAATGGGAAAGCGATTAAACCAAAATGTATGTCAGAGTATGAGTCTTCCAGGACAGTAGCTCCATGACCTTCCCTGGACACTTTTACAGAGTTCAGATATGCTACTACTTACAGTTACTGTACTTAAATGAAAATAGCACGTTTTGGTGATTTTTAACTCAAATAATTTTTTTTGCATGTGTAGCCTAAAGGCTTGCCGGTAAAGGTTAAAGCAATTGTATTGTTGAAGACTTTTTATGAAAACAAAAACAAAAACAAAATTATAACTCTTTACATTACAGCATGTCGCCTTGAAATGAAAAAAAAAGTTATCTGTATCTGTTTTTTATACAGGTTTGTTGAAATTTTGCTAAATTTCTTATTATCTTTACACTGTAAAGCATTTTGAAACATTTATTGGAAGTTGATAGCCAAAATGTCTTTGGGTTTATCTGCTATGAAATGAAAAGGTTTTGGGTTTTTTTTTCAAAATGGCAGATGCATGGACTGTATTTTGCATGTTCCAAAATAAAAACAACAGTTTTGCAGTTGTTGTGTTTATTTATTTCTTGCCACAAAGCTGCCTGCTGAAAAATTCTCATCGACTCTTCCATTCTTCAAATAATAACGATAAATTTTAAAAAATCACACCAGAACATTCTAGGAGATTTACTTCCAAGCATGAGTCTAACATGTCTGTAACAAACATGAGAACAGCTTGTAAAAGATGTGCTCAAAAATAGCCAATATTATGAAAGTTTGGGGACTGTGTAGAAAGTCCCAGAGATGCACATAATTTCTGTAACAGCAGGAGACTGTAGCAGCTGCAATACGTCTTAACTGGCCAGTAGGCTTACATGCCATGTCATGTTTAAAAATAGTCATGGCTAGCTGTTACAGGATTTTGGTGGACTATGTTTCGGACACATCTGATCATGTTTGTAACATTAACATTTTGTTTGTTTCTTTACATTCATGCACAATGGCCAGTTTTGTGTAGGCACTATGGAACCTAAACTGCATGGCTTTAACACTGCAGATCACTGAAAGGCTGATTACTGTATTACACAGGCTGCCTGTGGTTCTGAAGGCCCAAAACTAGGAGTATTTGAACCATAGAATTGTAGAGTCAGAAAAGACCAGAGTAGAGTCAGATTAAGAGCCTCGTGGTTTACCAGCTGAGCTATCTCAGCAGGTGAAAAAAAATGTACAAAAGGGTGTAAAGAAATTATTTATTCATTCAAAAAAATTATTTTAAAATCTCCCAGAATTCCATTTATGTGTTTACCCTCTGCATTCCTCCTCAGGGCAACTAAATAATTTCCAACTTGTTGCAAAGAAAGTTGTGCCCAACCCAATTTTAGAAGGGTGGTTTCCCCCCTTATTATTTAGCTCAGGAATAGGCAACTTTTTTTGGTCCCAAACTTGACCCAACTGTCAAAATCCCTTGTACTTTGCAAGTCTCCCCACCCTCCCCTTTTAAGCCCCCTGATCTCAGATCGCAAAGCCAAGCAGGATTAAACCCTGTCCATCTTTGTCTGATGCACACACGTTATTTTAACAACAGGCTTGCTACCCTGTGTCATCTCCAGGACAGGGTGTGACTTACACATGTTGGGCAACGATGGCTTGCAGGGTGGAGTAAGGCAGGGAAGAAAGCAATTACCCCAGGTCTCCGGCAAGGTGTTCTGAGTACTGTCAATGTGTTACTCTGCCTCTAATTTAAGCCACTCTTAATTCGACTGCCACTCGAGGTCTGAGTTCATTGATTCTAGCTGACGTGCAGGCCACCTGCATTATTGTTAAAAAATAATTTCCTCAATCACATCGACTCTCCCAAATGCAGCGGCTTTCAGGCTCCCACCACTTAGTCCTCACTTCTCTCCACCAGCTTCCAGAGAAAATATAGTTTAGTCTCTTTAAAAACAGTGGAGATTTCTGTGTGCCATTTGTAGCTTCTCCATCAGCTGCTGAGGAAGAGTTTTGATGTGTCATTTTTGGCCTCCGTTTCCTAAGCTGCACATCCGAGGAGCAACAAGCAGACTTCTGCCCAGTTCCACCATTGTTGTTGTTGTTTAGTCGTTTAGTCGTGTCCGACTCTTCGTGACCCCATGGACCAGAGCACGCCAGGCACCTCTGTCCTCCACTACCTCCCGCAGTTTGGTCAAACTCATGCTGGTAACCTCAAAAACGCTATCCAACCATCTCGTCCTCTGTCGCCCCCTTCTCCTTGTGCCCTCCATCTTTCCCAGCATCAGTGTCTTCTCCAGGGAGTCTTCTCTTCTCATGAGGTGGCCAAAGTACTGGAGCCTCAGCTTCACGATCTGTCCTTCCAGTGAGCACTCAGGTCTGATTTCCTTAAGAATGGATGCATTTGATCTTCTTGCCGTCCATGGGACTCTCAAGAGTCTTCTCCAGCACCATAATTCAAAAGCATCAATTCTTCGGCGATCAGCCTTCTTTATGGTGCAGCTCTCACTTCCATACATCACTACTGGGAAGACCATGGCTTTAACTATACGGACCTTTGTTGGCAAGGTGACATCTCTACTTCTCAAGATGCTGTCTAGGCCTGTCATTGCCCTTCTCCCAAGAAGCAGGCGTCTTTTAATTTCGTGGCTGTTGTCACCATCTGCAGTGATCATGGCGCCCAAGAAAGTAAAATCTCTCACTGCCTCCATTTCTTCCCCTTCTATTTGCCAGGAGGTGATGGGACCAGTGGCCATGATCTTCGTTTTTTTGATGTTGAGCTTCAGACCATATTTTGCGCTCTCCTCTTTCACCCTCATTAAAAGGTTCTTTAATTCCTCCTCACTTTCTGCCATCAAGGTTGTGTCATCTGCATATCTGAGGTTGTTGATATTTCTTCCGGCAATCTTAATTCCAGCTTGGGATTCATCCAGCCCAGCCTTTCGCATGATGTATTCTGCATATAAATTAAATAAGCAGGGAGACAAAATACAGCCTTGTCGTACTCCTTTCCCAATTTTGAACCAATCAGTTGTTCCATATCCAGTTCTAACTGTAGCTTCTTGTCCCACATAGAGATTTCTCAGGAGACAGATGAGGTGATCAGGCACTCCCATTTCTTTAAGAACTTGCCATAGTTTGCTGTGGTCGACACAGTCAAAGGCTTTTGCATAGTCAATGAAGCAGAAGTAGATGTCTTTCTGGAACTCTCTAGCTTTCTCCATAATCCAGCGCATGTTTGCAATTTGGTCTCTGGTTCCTCTGCCTCTTCTAAATCCAGCTTGCACTTCTGGGAGTTCTCGATCCACATACTGCTTGAGCCTTCCTTGTAGAATTTTAAGCATAACCTTGCTAGCGTGTGAAATGAGTGCAATTGTGCGGTAGTTGGAGCATTCTTTGGCACTGCCCTTCTTTGGGATTGGGATGTAGACTGATCTTCTCCAATCTTCTGGCCACTGCTGAGTTTTCCAAATTTGCTGGCATATTGAGTGTAGCACCTTAACAGCATCATCTTTTAAAATTTTAAATAGTTCAGCTGGAATACCATCACTTCCACTGGCCTTGTTATTTGCAGTGCTTTCTAAGGCCCATTTGACTTCACTTTCCAGGATGTCTGGCTCAAGGTCAGCAACCACACTACCTAGGGTGTACGAGGCATCCATTTCTTTCTGGTATAGTTCCTCTGTGTATTCTTGCCACCTCTTCTTGATGTCTTCTGCTTCTGTTAGGTCCTTTCCACTTTTGTCTTTTATTATGGTAATCTTTGTACGAAATGTTCCTTTCATATCTCCAATTTTCTTGAACAGATCTCTGGTTCTTCCCATTCTGTTGTTTTCCTCTATTTGTTTGCATTGCTCGTTTAAGAAGGCCTTCTTGTCTCTCCTTGCTGTTCTTTGGAAATCTGCATTCAATTTCCTGTATCTTTCACAATCTCCCTCGCATTTTGCTTGCCTTCTCTCCTCTGCTATTTGTAAGGCCTCGTTGGACAGCCACTTTGCTTTCTTGCATTTCCTTTTCATTGGGATGGTTTTCGTTGCTGCCTCCTGTACAATGTTACGAGCCTCCATCCATAGTTCTTCAGGCACTCTGTCCACCAAATCTAAATCCTTAAACCTGTTCGTCACTTCCACTGTGTATTCATAAGGGATTTGACTTAGATTGTATCTTACCGGCCCAGTGGTTTTTCCTACTTTCTTCAGTTTAAGCTTGAATTTTGCTATAAGAAGCTGATGATCTGAGCCACAGTCAGCTCCAGGTCTTGTTTTTGCTGACTGTATAGAGCTTCTCCATCTTTGGCTGCAGAGAATATAATCAATCTGATTTCGATGCTGCCCATCTGGTGATGTCCATGTGTAGAGTCGTCTCTTGTGTTGTTGGAAAAGCGTGTTTGTGATGACCAGCTTGTTCTCTTGACAGAACTCTATTAGCCTTTGCCCTGCTTCGTTTTGATCTCCAAGGCCAAACTTGCCAGTTGTTCCTTTTATCTCTTGATTCCCTACTTTAGCATTCCAGTCCCCTATAATGAGAAGAACATCCTTCTTTGGTGTCACTTCTATAAGGTGTTGTAAGTCTTCATAGAATTGGTCAATTTCAGATTCTTCAGCACCAGTAGTTGGTGCATAAACTTGGATTACTGTGATGTTAAAAGGTCTGCCTTGGATTCGTATCGAGATCATTCTATCATTTTTGAGATTGCATCCCAGTACAGCTTTCGCCACTCTTTTGTTGACTATGAGGGCCACTCCATTTCTTTTACGGGTTTCTTGCCCACAGTAGTAGATGTGATGGTCATCCGAACTGAATTCACCCATTCCCGTCCATTTTAGTTCACTGATGCCCAGGATGTCAATATTTATTCTTGCCATCTCATTTTTGACCACCTCCAACTTACCCAGGTTCATGGTTCTTACATTCCAGGTTCCTATGCAATATTTTTCTTTACAGCATTGGACTTTCCTTTCGCTTCCAGGCATATCCGCAACTGAGCGTCCTTTCGGCTTTGGCCCAGCCGCTTCATCAGCTCTGGATCTACTTGTACTTGTCCTCCGCTCTTCCCCAGTAGCATGTTGGACGCCTTCCGACCTGAGGGGCTCATCTTCCAGCGTCATAACTTTTATATGCCTGTTGTCTTTGTCCATGGAGTTTTCTTGGCAAGGATACTGGAGTGGCTTGCCGGTTCCTCCTCCAGGTGGATCACGTTTGGTCAAAACTCTCCACTATGACCTGTTCATCTTGTGTGCCCTGCTCGGCATAGTTCATAGCTTCTCTGAGTTCTTCAAGCCCCTTCGCCACGGCAAGGCAGTGATCCATGAAGGGGAGTTCCACCATAGTCTTGCCTTTTTATACCACAAAAGGGTTTTCGTTAATTGTAAGAAGAACGTGAAAGGTTATCTGCCTAGCCAAGGTTTTTCTAAAATATAATCAAGTTGCATGAAAGGAGGCTGCATTTGAGTTGGCATTTAGGACAAGAAGTTACCTACTAGATGAGCTGGTAAGAACGCGTGAACACAAGGCTGAGCATCCCAAATTCCACCTAAGGTCGTGGACTTTCGTTTTTGATGGCACATGTCAGCAGTTTTCAGCACAATATGCCACACTCATCATGTTTGGAACAAACTCTCTGGGGCTGAAGTCGCATAATGGCAGGTTCTGCATGTGTGCCGTGACACAGGAGTCCTTTCCGCATCAATCCTTGCCCCCATGGTTTGTTCTTTCTTTCCCCCTGGTTGCAGATCAGAATTTAATCTCATGAATAAGATGCTATGTGATATGTCAAAAGTATATTGTCTTTGCACTCTGGACACAAAAGACTTCCCAGATTGAAGGAAATACTTTTAAGCAATGAGGCAAAGAGGAGGGAGGGATGAGGCGGGCTGGGAAGAAGCAAAGATTATAGTAAGTAATTTCATTATTTGCCACTCTTACATACTTTCTGAAGTAGAAGCACTGACAAAATGGGGATGTGTTTTATTTTTTTACGCTCTATGCAGCAGAAAAGGAATTAACTCTTGACTGATTTAGTATAATAATAATAATTTATTATTTATACCGCACGCACCTGGGTGGCTCCCAATAGAATCAATAATAATAATAATAAAGCAATAAAACACCAGACATTAAAAACTTCCCTAAACAGGGCTGCCTTCAGATGTCGCCTAAAAGTCAGACAGTTGTTTATTTCCTTGACATCTGAGGGGAGGGCGTTCCACAGGGTGAGCACCACCACCAATCCGAGTATGGAGATCTTCAAGGCTCTTTCTTAAAAGCAAGACTAAAGGCACTGGAGGAAGCTGCACAAATGCCTGAAGAGATGTGTGCAAGTTTGCACCGGGGTGGAATCAAACTAGAAAGCCGTTGTCTGTTCCCCAGAGTGAAAGAGGGGCACTCACTGCTAAGATACTTCATGGTGCAGAAACAAAATTAAGTAATAACATACCCTCCAACATCTATCCAATTCCATATTCCTATTCCATACCCTTGAGCATGTCTCAGATGAAAAGAGGGATTCCTATTCCATACCCTCCAACATTTCTCAGATGAAAATAGGGACGTCCTAAGGAAAAGCGGGATGTTCTGGGATCAAATCAGAAACAGAGATGGCTTCTGTAAATCTGGGACTGTCCCTGGGAAACAGGGACACTTGGGGGGAGTCTGTAATAAGTGACAGATATACACCCAAATGCCTTTTCTTTCTGGACAGCAGGGAAAAAATGAACACCTCTCCTCAAACCTGTTCTTGGAGCTGGTGGTGGCATGTTGAGTAGTGGGCAGCATGGTGGGGAGAGGATGTTCACCCGACTTCCTGACAGCTGAGTTGCTGCTGCTTACCAGGAAGAAGATGAAATGGGGCAAGGTGAGCATGGCACAAACACACCAGCAGAGCAATTCAACTCCCCTGTGCTGCTGGTGCATTTGCACCACACTGACCTCTGCAGCACACCCTCCCTTCTATTTCAGTAAGCATCAGCAACCCAGCTGTCAGGAGGCTGAGTCACCCGCTGCTCCTCTGTTCACTGCTTCAGTTCATTACCTATATTCCGGATCTTGAGGCATGAGGGCACCTGCAGACCATGCATATTTTACAGGAGCATACCCTGTAATTCAAGCGCATATCAGGAAATTTAGGTTTGCACAATTAGAGCAAATCAAAGAGCTCTGTCACTCCAGTGTGAAAATCCACTTTTAAAAAGAAGCAGTTTGGGAAGGTGACGGAGAAATGAACCGGAAAGCATAGAACAAATGATTAATGGGAGCATGTAGAATAAACATATCGAAAGTAAATCAGGATGAATGCAGGATAAATATAACCTCCCTGCAAACAAGTCAGTACAGATGGTCAATACAGATTAAATGCAATCTCTGTGTAAGCTTTTAGCCAGGAAATCAGGATGAGTGCTGAATAAACAGGATGTCTAGAAGAGACGTGAATTAAGGCAACCCTGAAAATTTATTCTGAATTGGATTTGAAAGTATCTGCATAACTGAGCTTTTGAGTGACAGAAGAGGGAGTTCGGGGTTGTGTGTGTGTTAGATTTCAACATTACAATGGTACATTTGTGCCAAGGGCTGTAGATTTGCTTAAAAATGTATTGAGAGACCTGTCCTGAGCAGCCTAATGGCAGAGCAGTCTTAAGTGAAATCTAGCAAAAGATGTGATAGGAGATTCCCCCTCCCTCCCCTTGTGGCTTATATCTGCATATTTTACCATTCTTACCCTCACCCAAACCTTTAATATCTTACTGAATTGAGTCATTCCATCTAGTACAATGAATTTCAAATCTGACTTTAAAACCCTGCGTGCCACAGTCCATTAAGCTTTGAACACACTGTCTCGCTTCATCTCATACATTACTTACATTCACTTACACGGCTGCCTTTTATGTTAAAATCTCTTGTCGCAATCTGATTGCTGATTGCTACACCATACAACTTCCCCTGCACTTCAGCATCACAAAGAAAGACCTTAGTCTTACATGGGAAGCTGCCGTATACCAAGTCACAACACTGGACCATTGTGCTCAGTATTATCTCTACTTGGTCCATCAACAGCTCTTCTGGGTTTCAGCCAGAAGGTCTTTCCCATCCCTACATGGGCTGAGATTCAACCTAGGAGCTTTGGGAGTCTCTGTCCTGGAGAGGTGGCCCTTTCCTAAAGGAAAAGAAGAGCAGCATATACCTTCAAACTAGAAGATCAGTTTTCTCCTAATTGAGAACAATTTTGTTTTGAGAAGACAAGCCATCCATTGTGGCTTCTCTTCCATGGATTGAAATCTCTGCCAAACTGGACATTCATATGACCATTGAGCAAGCTTTTTAGATAAGTCCACAACAGTTCCTGGGACACGGGTGGCGCTGTGGGTTAAACCACTGAGCCTAGGACTTGCCGATCAGAAGGTCGGTGGCTCAAATCCGTGTGACGGGGTAAGCTCCCGTTGCTCGGTCCCTGCTCCTGCCAACCTAGCAGTTCAAAAGCACATCAAAGTGCAAGTAGATAAATAGGTACCGCTCCAGCGGGAAGGTAAACAGCATTTCCGTGCACTGCTCTGGTTCGCCAGAAGCGGCTTAGTCATGCTGGCCACATGACCCGGAAGCTGTACGCCGGCTCCCTAGGTCAATAAAGCGAGATGAGCGCCACAACCCCAGAGTCGGCCACGACTGGACCTAATGGTCAGGGGTCCCTTTACCTTTACAACAGTTCCTGTTCTCTGGAATTTGGAGATCTTTACAAGCCCACCTGCCCACACCAACCTATTCTAGTTATTCAGGACTTAAAAGGTGTATGGGGCATATTTGGTCAAGCTTCTTTGCCTGGGTGAAATTCTTAGGTCCGCAGTGGGCACTGTTGGTTTATGAGGTAGTGGCCAGAGGAGGACACCAGTAAAAAACAACAACAATGGAGATGGTGTCTGTAAATTCCTGGCATCAGACGGACACCATGTTATTTCTATTCCTGATGGTACATTGTGGGAATCTGCTGTAAAACACTTTGAGAGCCTATTGAGGCTACAAAACAGGATATCCATACTCATGAATATATAAGTGAATATTTTCTAGGGGTGAAGGGGTTTGTTGCTCCTCTGCTTTAGGTTCATCCCCTCCTGAATTCCAGTTTGGGTTGCTCACTTGTTGGGGCGGAGGCACAGCAACAGCCTCCAAACAGCACCATCCTTGGGGGACAAGGAGAACTGCTTTTAGGATTGCACTTGAGGCCACCAACGCCTAGGAGGCTTTTTCGTTTGGTTAAAAAAAGATGACTCAAACTCCTCTTATGCCCGGATGGGAATCCCGGGATAAATCTGCAGCCATTTGCCCCTGCAACGGCGGCATCCCGCCAGCAGGTGGCGCAGCCCCGTTTCCCGCCAAAGTCAAAAGCAGCCGCTTCCCTCCGGCGCCGTTTTGTCTATGGTTCATGTAAATATATATCATGACGTAGGCGGGGCGTCCGTTTGGGGAAAAGGCAACGCCCCTTCTTAGCCTGCCTGTGCCTCGAGGTTAAAAAAAAAGCTCCGCTTCCTTCTGCGCCGGCGCGGGGCTGGTAGGAACCAAGTGTAGCCGGAACTTAAGTTTCTAGAGCGCGTCAGGCGGAAAGGTGTGGGGGGGGGGGGAGTTTCCACCGGACTCCCCGTCGAGGAAAGCGGCGGGCGTGATGTCGCGCGTGGGGCTGCTGTGTCGGTTGGGCTCGCGGCTGCTGGCTTCGGGAGCAGGGATACGGAGCGGGTACGTGGGCGGGGGGGGGGGGGTCGTGCGCTCGCGCCCGCTCTCAACCGTCGCCGGGCGCTGGTTTCCCCCTCACAGGCACCCACCCACACCCCGTGACCCCAAATAAGGGGCTCCCGTTCCCTCAGGCAGAAGTTCGACAGGTGAAGGCGGGCTCGCCTCTCCGAACGACTCGGGTTGGGGGGGGGGTGTGTGGAACCCAAGCTTTACCTGTTGGGTTTCTGCCTGTAAAACGCAGCAAGGGGAAATGTGGAGAGTTTCGTTGAAGCTTTTTGGAACCAGTGTTGGAAACTTGAGATAAGAAAGCTGGGAGTTAAAGGGCGCTTGGAACCTGGGTTATGGTCGACTGTCTAGGCGCGCCTTTTTTATATATAACAAATTTGAAAATGAACGAACTGCAGCTAAAATATTGTGTTCCTTTTTTCACATGGTCCAGTCCTTTCCCTGCCCACCCCCCTAATATTCCTAAGAGGGTCTCTTCTCCAGTCTTCAGAGAGGAGCTGGAAGTAGGGAAGCAGAAAAAGGTCCTCCTTTCCTTCCACTCTGTAGTTTTAATCTGAAATCTTAGGCGCAGGAGCTCAGATACAGCTTGCGCCAATGAAATGCCCTGTCGCAAAATGCGCCTAGGACAATGGGAGTTTCGAAACACTGCTTGAAACTCACTTTCCCAAACTGCATATTGTTTTTTTCCCCCATCGTGTTGGGGAGGGGGAGAGGAAAGGTGTGCACCTGTAGTAATTTGTGGTGTTCTACTTTTCTAAGTTGTGGACAGGGCATCGAAAGGTGGTTTCATCCCACAACCACCGCATGTCTATGCTGTAGGGTTGATATTCTTCTCTTGCCCCATACTCTGTGCCTTTGTGGTTGCTTTGTTTTACTGGGGCGAGGGAGAAAGGGAAAAAAACTGTACAGTATATGAATAAGGATATATGTCACTGTACTGTGAGAAGTGAGGTTACAGGGAACCAGGCAGAGAGACTTCTCAGTAGTGGTGACCACCCTGTGGAAGGCCCTCCCATCAGATATCAAGGAGATAAATAGCTGTACAACTTTTAGACGTCTGAAAGCAGCTCTGTATAGGGAGGTTTTCAGTAGTTTCACTGTGTTTTTATATTTGTTGGAAACTGCCCTGGGTAGCTGGGGTGACCCAATCAGGTGGGCATAGTACAAATAATAATATTTTGATTATTATTACTAGCAGGGAACCAGACCGATTTTCAGGAGCCTGACACGTAAACAAGTCTCTTATGGCAACATATACAGTACTAGAGTTGGGCGATGCTGAGTTTTTGCATCGCGGTGTAGCGCCAGCCAAACATTGCGCTTTGGCGATATAGTGTGATGTTGAAAAAAGCTGTGTTGGCCCCAACTGGCGAGATGCTGTGTGAAACTGCCACAGCTCTCATTGTGGAAGCTGAGATGCTTTCACCCCAGAACCTCGTGGGCTGTGGCCAATATAGCTGGCTCCAGCCTGCTGCTCAGCTGGGGGGCAGAAATGCTCCTGCCCCCAGCGGAGCCAGCCCCAAGTCCCCTGTCACTCACAAGCAGTGCAAGCAGGGGCGGGGGGCAGGGATCTCTCAGCTGGGAAGCGGGGGCTTCCTGCTTCACAGCTGAGAGCAGCCGGATCCTACTCGCATGCAAGCAACAGCGGGCTTGGGGCTCTCTCGGTTGGGGAGGGGGAGCACTTTAACGGACCCCCATCCTGCCGCTGGCTTGTGCAAGCCGGTATCGGGTCAGGGGCTCCATAAAACTACTTGGCTGAGGCAAGGGCAGCAGCGTTCTCCTCAGCCCAAGCAGTTTAAAGAAGCGAAGGAAGGAAAAGGCTGTATCGGGACCTCGCCAATTCATCTTGATTCTCCCTCTGCCAGGGCAGAGTGTGATGGTGGTTTCAACATTGGTATATCACAGGTGAAACCGCCGCTACTTGAGTCCCTCTGCTTTCAGCTCTCAGCTAGTTTGTTTCTCCCTCAGGACACTGGGCACTAGAGGCAGAGGGACTCAAGAGTGGTATACCACTGGGTGAAGCTGTCATTGTGGTCTGCCCCCACATACTGGTCCTGTATATATCAATGTATCACCCAGGCCTAGCATATACCGTATTTTTCGCTCTATAGGGCGCACTTTTTCCCCTCCAAAAATGAATGGGAAATGTGTGTGCGCGTCCTATGGAGCGAATGCAGGCTTTCGCTGTGTTCCCGCCAGGCTCCGAAGGCTTGCGGATTGCAGCCTGAAGCCCGGGGAGCGCAGTGCCAACTCCCTGGGCTTCAAGCAGCTATCTGCAAACCTTCAGAGCGCTCCCCCAGCCCGCAAGCTTCGGGAGCGGCGGCAAGGCTGCGCAACCTTGCCTCCGCTCCCAGACCTGTTCTGGGGTCAGGGGAAGCTCGGGCTTCCCCCGCCCCAGCCCCGCGGCTAAAAACGAAGCCGCGCACAGCCTCTCCCGGCTGGAGAGGTTGTGCGTGGCTAAAGAGGAAGCCAAGACAGCCAGTGGGATGGATCTTTGGGGCTGGGGGGGAATAATTTTTTTTCCTTTATTTTCCCCCCTGAAAACTAGGTGCGCCCTATGGTCCGGTGCGCCCTATGGAGTGAAAAATACGGTACTTATTTTGAAACCCGTGTTTTATTCCCTTCCTTGGTTAAATTGTGATGTGTGAAGGGAACTCTTAAGATGTATGCTATTGTATCAGTTGGTGTTTTGCAACTACATTGGTTTGCTTGTATGGCCCTAAGCCTGGGACCATTTTCTCTGTTAGCCAATGAACAGGTATTGTTCTGGCAACTGTAGGTGAGTGGGGTAGAGTTGGACACTTCACATAAGAGGCTTCTTCAACTATTACAGTATAACCTGCTGCCTCAGGTAAAGTGAACCTGTCTGTCCACCTTAATAAAGCAGTGTTTCTCCTTGAAATTGCACCATAGATTTAGCTTATTATATTGGCTGCATAATACTCTCCAAGGAACCTTGAATATTTTTGTAAGTCTGCTGCTTTCCCATTTGCCAATTTACTAAATATGTTCCCATCAGCAATTCTTTCTGCCTTTCTTACAATTTCATTATCAGCCTACAACAGTTAGGGTAATGCACTTCATTCTTCCATTTCTGCAATGTCGGTTGGGTCACAGCCCACATGCTTTGGAAAGTTTTAACATAAAAGGGCTTATAAGACATGCAAAAATTCTGGTTAACTCCCTTCCTTCTGTCCTTTAATGTGCTTGTGAAACATGTTAATGTAATGTTCTGGAGAGCATGATTATTTGCCAAGACCTCTCAACATGCTTTGTAATTCTGTGTTTGGCATCTCAACCAGAGCCTTCAACATTGATAATCAACTCTTTAGTTCGAATCTTTTAAACTGTTATAGTAGTCATCAGATCCCTTCTCTTCCTGTCCTTGCTTTTGGGGCATGTGCTGCAGGTGTTTGCCAGTCTGGGATTATTATTCTTGCCTACCTGTATTTATGCTTGGCAATACCTTGAAGATAACTGGGTATCAGAACTGAGAAGTGGGAAAGGCAATTGTGCATATCTCGTTTTCTAAACCATTTTTATCTTCTGTTTGATAGTGGTCTGTGGTGTGTCACAGCTAGGCACATTACTGACAATTCCACATGGTGGGATGAGCACCTTTCAAAAGAGAATTTCGAGTTCCTTAAGAAGTATACAGCGGAAGAATTCAAAGCTCAAACAGCCAGTAAACTCTGTCCACTAAAAGATGAACCCTGGCCTTTGCATCCATGGGAGCCAGGTTTGTATATGATAGGTTGGGAAGCAAAAGCAAAACTATGTCCAGTACTTGAGCCTGTATTTGGATTCCTTAAAACACAAATGCTTTTAAAATCAGTGAGCTGGATTCTAGTCCTTAAGGAAGCAGCACATGTAGGACGTAAGAGTTATTTTCCCTTGCACTCAGTGCATGTGTGTAAACATTCAGCATGCCAGGCCATTATGAGAATTGGGAAGTTACTATCAATTATTATTATTAGGCAGCCCTGTATCAGGAAGTTTTTAATGTTTCATGTTTTACTATGTTTTTATATGTGCTGTAAGCCTCTCAGAGTGGTTGGGGAAACCCAACCAGATGGGCGGGGTATAAATAATAAAATTATTATTATTATTATTATTATTATTATTATTATTATTATTATTATTCCAGCTAGTCTTTTCTTTTTTCATTCCCCCACCCCCAAGGACCACATGTTCCAAATCTGTAGTCCCTGACTAAATGAATCTATACTGGCTGGGAATATGGAATACATGCACAATCCTTTTGTTCCCTGTTGTGGTGCCTGTGTGAATACCTGCATGTGCATAACACAGGGGAAAGGGCTCTGTCATGCCACAAAGGGATCCCTCTGTACTCAGGCATTGGGTCTCCAGTGGATTTGATTGAACCCTTTGTTTTTCAGGTGTTGTCCACACTTAGATTCCCAGAACTTTTTCTTCGTGGACATCTCCCTGCCCTGCCACTTCCAGTCCATCCCATCTGCCTTCTGGGCAGAATGCCAGGTTCTAAGAATGATGGCTCAGCCACTGCTCTTGCCCTTTGTGGCTGACGCTCCCATCATTTTTCACAGGCATGCCATGAATCACCTGAATGAAGCTTGTAGACCACTGGTGGTCTGTGGACCACAATTAGGAAACACTTGCAAAATGTCATTTAATATTAAGTTGCAACCGTGGTCCCTTTCATTCACTCGGCTTTGGTACAAAGCTGCCAAAAATACATAGCCTGTATGCAAAAATAAATATTTGTTTGCTTTTTACTCCTATGATGGGCTCCTCTTATGAGTCAGAGCTAGTAAAAGCAGGCTACAAAGCAGGCTAGTAAGCAAATGGGGGGAGGAGTTCTTCCTTTGTAGTCAATATGGAAGCAGGATGCTCTGTCCCTCTTTCACCAGCCACTACACACATTTGAAGAAATTCCATGTGCTCGCCTGTATGGAGCAAAATAGTTAAAGGGACTGCTTTCACTTTTAAACACAGGTTCCAAAAGAGTTGGACTTATTGCAGTAAAGTTGGGGATGATGCCATTGTGGACCAAGAAAGGTGAAAGAGTGCCTGTCACATTACTTCAGGTAAGGCAAATATTAGTCTCTAAAAACCATGATAGGTTGAAGAAAATAACATGCAGCCTGTCTTCTAGATTGCATATTTAGGATCTGGGCACTATCCTAACTAAACAGCTCCGTTAGTTGTAGCGGCACAATGGAACTTCCTTGCCCCTTCCTCCCCTGTTTTGGCTCTTGTTTGGTTTTGCTAGAACTCTGAAGTCCAATAATCAGAGCTGGATGCAAAATAAGTATTGAGGTGGAGCCAGACACAAAATATGGCTTAAGAAACAGACCTGGTTGCCTCCTGTCCCTCTCACCCCATGAACAATAACCTGAGATTACCAACAGATACAAGTGCACATCAGCAGTTAATGCAGTTCTCCGGAACTGGACATTATAGAAAAGTGTCCTTATTCATGTTTATTCTTCTAAACTGTTGGCTGTGCTGTATCTTTATCTTGTTGGTTTTAAAATTATATTTTACTATGTTGCTAGCTACCTTGAGGCCATTCATGGCAAAAGGTTGGGTATAAATTCTAAAAATAAACGCTGACTTTCAATTCCCCTTTATAAAGGTTAAAGGTTGCAGTACTGCACTGTGTACAGCATCTGACTACTTGTTCATTGTTGTTTGTATAAGCAGGAAATTAAGCACTTGAAGCTGGAAGGGTTATTTCCAAGTGCTTACCTGAGGTTGAATTAGCAAATCCCTATTAGATGATTTATATAATGATGTTACACTTTATATATTTGTAAGATTTTGGTGTAGTTTGGATACATTTTTGGTCTGTTGACTCTAATAAACAAATGGTGATGAGGATGTTATAATTCAACAAAATATGTATACGGGTTTTGAGATTACTTTTGCCATTCTGTGTTGGCTCTTTTTCCTTGAAGGTTAGAGACTGCCATGTATTAAAGCATATACCGAAGGAAGAAATGGGCGGAAAAGATCCCTTTCTGCTTGTTGGAGGAAGAAATGTTTCACAGTTTTATGTAAGTCTACTGTGTTGCTTTTTTTGATAGAGTATCAGTTTTCATCAACTTCCTCTATAGAGTGCATTTTGGTGTGTGGTGTGCCTCTATATTTAAAAGTCTGCTTTTTTTATTTTTAAAAAAATGCTCGCACGCATCACTGTTTGCTGTCATTTCTTGAAAATGTGATTTCTCCCTATTCTTTACCATTCTCTGAAGGCAGGGGATTTTTGCATGGGGGACGGGGAGGGGGATTCCCTGGTCCCAAATGGGGTAACTGTGCCCCTAAAGGGCCAAGTGTGCAACCTGGGAGTCATTATGGACTCTCAGCTGTCCATGGAGGCACAGGTCAATTCTATGTCAAGGTTGTCTACCAGCCCCATCTGCTATACCGGCTGAGACCCTCCCAGCCTGTGCCCTGTCTCGCCAGAGTGGTACATGCTCTGGTTATCTTCCACTTGGACTACCACAACGTGCTTAATGTGGGACTGCCTTTGAAGGAAACTACAACTAATCCAGAATGCGGCTGCCAGACTGATGGCTGTGAGTGGCTGCTGAGACCATATAACACTGTTCCTAAAAGATTTCCATTTCCGAGCACAATTAAAAGTGTTGGTGCTGACCTGTAAATCCCTTAATGTCTTCAGGCCTGAATACCTAAAGGAATACCCACATTGTTGAGGCGAGTGGAGGATTCAGTCCTGCTGGGTGCTGCTTAAAGAGGAGGCACAGCATGTCCTCCTTCTGGCCTCTCCCCTCCTGATTGCAACATTTCCCCCTTCATTTAGGTGTACTATGTATTCTCCAATTCTCTGCTTCCTTTTCTTCCCACACGTGTGTGCATGTGCAGGCCTTGGCTTTTTAGCTCCTACACAGCTTCTTTCCCATTTATCCTTGGACAGAAACACAGGGCTAATTGAGACAGAAGGCTTTGGTTTCTAGGGAGGCATCATCATCATCATCATTATTATTATTAGCTTGAGGGTGGGGGACTACCAAAGGTGGAGGGGAAAGAATTTCCCCCCACCCTGTTCAACCTCCTTTTAATAATTTTTCTTTCCTGTTTAAGAAAGCAAGCATGCTACCTTCCTGTGGGGAAAAAAGCCAAGTCACCCTTTATACCAAAACATACACGATGGACGTAAATAACTATTCCAGCAGATTTGTACCAGTCTAGAGCATCTGTAGTGAGACACAGACCATGTATGGAACCATTCATTGTTTCCACTGTTTTTAATTCGTGTGGGGTTTTAGTTATTGTTGTAGTTTGTTTTTATTGAGGGAGGGGAGGTGTGTCTGGGAGGGGAGGGGCTGGAGAGCAAGGAGGCTCCCAATCACTGTGGTTCAGGGTAGGAGGATATGGTTTGGCAGGTGGAACAGGCCAGGTAAGGGGCACACGGCACAGGCAGTACCTAGTAGCAGTGAAGGCAGCAAAGAAGGCTTACTTTTCTTCCCCCGTTGTGTCTTCTTGGTGGCATCCGGCAAAGCTTTTCCAGGTGGTGTGGGGTCTTTTACACTCTGGCCCAAAGGTGGTGACTGAACCGACGGTAGCTTGTTATGACTTGTAGATCTACCATATTTTCTGTTAATTTTTATTAAGCTTTTTTTTTGCCTCATTTTTAGCAACTGTTCTCATTTACAAATTTGAATCTCTAGTTTAATCAATATCTAGGTTTTATAGATCTCTTTAGTGTCCATTGATTCTTTTGAAAATGGGCATATGTGGAAATAAACCTTCAGCTCTTCAGGTGTAAACTTGCTCCAATTTGTAAACAGAACTAAATGCTTTTGTTTTATAGAAAGTTAATTTCCATCTTATTATTGATGTAAAAAGTTTCAACAACAATGGTTGTTTTGTGTGTGTGTGTTATTATGAGATGGGTTAAAGCCTCACAAGGCCTTAACTTGGAAATGAGTTAATTAATTTTCAAATAATATGTGTGCAATCATAGAGTATGTGTATACTGTAGTATATTTGATTAACTGGTACTCAGAGGAAACAGCAACAGCCAGCCATACCCAGTCTCACAATGTATAATTTGTGATCTATCATCCCCATTCAGCATGCTCTACAATACAGAATCAAAACTCTGCCTCTTGCAGATATTGGCATTTCACTGTATCTCCCCTGAAAGATCAATAATTTATTGTGGGCAGAAGATTCTAAACTGCTGTCCTGTAACAGCTTCTGGAAATGCCTGAATGTGCAGGAGATATATTCCTGCAGGGAGATGCCTTTGATGCCTAGAGCATCCAGCTGCTTGTTGCAAGAGCTAGAGATAAACTGTGCCTTTAAATTTACAAAAGCTAAGTGCATCTAAGTTTATAGTATAACTGGGACATAGATGTTTCATGCCCTAGCTCATTGGGTAAATCTTACATGTTTGTGAACTGCACACATAAGTTAAAGCATCCTGTCATTTTTAAGTACACTTAATATAGTCAATAAAATAATTCCAGAAATTGAAAGGATTGCCTGAGCCTGTCAAATGTCTTGATGAAATGTTCTTTCTTGTGTTAGATATTATAGAAAGCTGGACTCAGATAAGTGGAGACAACCTAAAAAGCTTTTGCATCTAGTGGCTATCTTTTCATTTCTTTAATTGTTATTACAGTGCACCTTCGGGTAACATAATTCTCAGGTTGCTAATGCGGCAACCCCAGAAGTGTATACTTCTGGGTTTCGCCGTGTGCACATGCGCAGAAGCGCTCTGCACGCTGCACACATGCACAGAAGCGCTCAATTGTGCCAAGTGCTTGCGCAAAAGGGCACTTCTGGTTACGAAGTTTTCGGGATGTGGCCGGGCCTCCGGAACGGATCCCATTCGTAACCGGAGGTACCACTGTATTTATTTTAATTCTACTAAGAGTTTATTATATCTTCATTCAGACCTTTCCCCTTATTTTTACTTGCTGCTCTAAAAGAGCATCCATAGATACTGGTTATAAATTCTTTTAATGTATATATGTGTGTAGGATAATTTTTTACATGTTTTAAAGTTGTTGCACCAATGACAAATACATTTGCTATCTAAATATAATAGTTTTCAAAGGATTGACTAAGAAATTAGCTATGTTTTATTGTAGAAACTCAACACTCCTATCCTAAATGCATTGTTTGAAAATAAGTTCCAGTGACCATCGTGGAGCTTACTGTAATGACGTGTTCTTAGGACTGGATTTTAATTATTTTTATAGCAGTCATTTGTGTGTGAGAGAGAGAATCTCAGGAAGGTGACACTAAGAAGTATTTTAACCTTCGTCTATAAAACAGTATTATAAAGGTTTATCAATTTTATGCAGTTTGCACACAAAATGATAAGCAGGGGGCGTTTTCAGGTGGGGCAAGTGTTTGCTGCTGTATAACCTTAAAATTGTCCTTTGAACTCCTCTGAAAGTTCAGGAAGGCACTTTCATTGGGGAAAAGGAAAACTGCAGATAACTTCTACAACACTGACCACCTGACAGATGGTGATTATCCAAGTGTGTCGCTCCTGTCAGTCATGTAAATTGCTTTCTAGGGGAATCCATTTAAAGCACAAAACTCTGCAATACGGCCTCTTGCATTTTCAGTTTTCATTCATTTTATTTCTGTTTAGTTGATAGGTTGAGAGAGAGAGAGACTCAAGGGCAATTTCCGAATTAATCCACTATAAACCACTTATAAACTATGCTTCCTATGTGTTTGGTTAATAATGAAGTATCCTTGTGCTAAAGATTATAGACTCTAGTATGGTGAATTAAAATTAAAAACTTGCAAGACTTCGTTCTTTCACCATTTTCATTCTGGCTCTGCGGTTGTCCATGCTTTATTGAACCTTTACGCTTCGGCAAATTTTTAAATATTATTCTTCATGTAAAACTTTGTGGTATTAGGTTATTATTTGAAAAGTCTCCATATTATAATCACACACTTTTCAAAATTTGGTTTCTAGCCACGGTTTTAATGCCCTAAATTATAGTTAATCTCAACTATAGCTACCTTCATAAACTAGGCTTTGAAGTTGCTGCGTTTTACTAAGACATTGTTTAGCATAAGCACAGCCTGTCTGGGATCAGACAGAATACTAAGCTGTGTTTAGTTGAAAAAGGAAGCAAAAGCTTTCCAAACTCCTTGTGGCTGCACTGGGGGGAGTGGATAGCACACAAGCCTAAGGCTGTCACAGAGGCATTCCTGTATTACTAAACAAGGCCACATTTGTCTTGTGTAGTTAATAAAAGGTGGATTTAGACAAGGGAAACCTGGTTTGAAATCCCCACAGCCTTAAAGCTCATTGGCTGACCTTGGGCTAACCAGTGTGTCTCCTAACCTAATTCACAGTTTTTGTGAGGATAAAATGGGGCAGAAAACTGGAGAACATATCTGCCATCCTGAGCTCCAGTTTCTTTTTGTGATTTTTTTCCTATGCTTGATTATGCATTGTAATAAAATAAAAAATAAATTTATTTTAATAATAAATAACAACCACTTCTTTAAAACTAAAGATTTTGAGCAGATGTGTATAGGATCACACATTGTGATACAATTATGAGACAAAGACTCTCTAAATTTTATCAAGAAGCAAGTCCTTAAAACCACACAATTAGCATATATTTTAAATTGTTTGAAGCGTTCGAGGATTTTCAATCTAATTTCTTAATATTTCTCTCATTGTTACCGGTTGTGTTTCTTACAGAAAGGGAGAGCTATGATGGAGTTGTGCAGAACCGTTGGCATCCCGCCAAAGGAGAAGATTTCAACGTTTAGAGTTTCTGAGAATGCCCTCATTAAGCCAGGTAATCTATGCAGAATGAAGAATGAAGAATATAATTTTGCACAATATTTTCTCTTGGTAGATCAGAGCCATTGTGCAGAGCTGACAATGTTTTGAAGTCCTGTGGTAAAATGGAGCAAATCCTATGTATGTAAAAAGTCCAATATTATAACCATACATTTCCCACACAGAAAGTCATGTTATCTGAAATGGCTGCTACCTTTTTTAAAAGCTTTCTTAGAGATAAAGATAGTTTTGT
Organism: Podarcis muralis; assembly: GCF_964188315.1. NCBI lineage: Eukaryota > Metazoa > Chordata > Lepidosauria > Squamata > Lacertidae > Podarcis > Podarcis muralis. The sequence goes on along the minus strand of NC_135666.1, from coordinate 47,402,325 downwards.
TTTGTTTTGTGGAGGGTGTTCCAATCAGGGGAACAGGGAGGGAGGCCATTTTTGATGCCTCCCCCTGCAGGAACAAAGGGAATTGCTAAAAATCGCATCCTTCACCATTGCATGACATGGATCACTCTGGGCCCATCGCAGCGCTCCAAAAATGCCCGATTATTATTATTAAAACATCTGAAGGCAGCCCTGTTTAGGGAAGTTTTTAATATTTAATGCTGTATTGTTTTTAAGACTCGATTGGGAGCCGCCCAGAGTGGCTGGGGAAACTCAGCCAGATGGGCGGGGTATAAATAATAAATTGTTGTTGTTGTTAAGACTTTGTCCAAACAAATAATAATGATAATAGGCTTAACTTGATTACCTTCCTTCCCCACCAGGTACTCCCCTATATGCTGCTCACTTCCGTCCTGGACAATATGTGGATGTCACTGCAAAAACGTAAGTTTCCTCCTGTAGCTGTTTATGCGCTAGGATGTTTTTAACCACTTTATTTTAGATAGTTATTAGACTTTGACGGCGAATGTACAAAATGATTTACAAGAAAATATTTTTTTAAAAAGCATTAATAAGCCAGAAAAATAAAATAAAATGAGGGAAATGTTTTCCAAAGCCACTGGAATTTTTCTTTTGTGGTATACTTGGAGCTTGTGCCTGAATCAGGCAGAAAAAGAAAAAATGCTCCCTGAGTGTGGCTGCACACAAACACACACAATTGGTTGTGATGAAATTGCTTTTCGATTTTTATCCCTTGGAAAGGACTATTTTTGGCTGTGAGGATAATTCATGGTATTTCTTTTAAAAGCAAGAATGAAATAAAAACAGACCATCCAGATGAAATGTTTAAGTGGACACTTGGTCTTATGACACCAGGGATTACGCCGGTTGATTAAAGTTGACAGAGCTGTCTTCTTTGAAGTTTGCTTCCTTCAGTTCGTGAATCTCTTGCAAGGAAACATTCCTCTTTAAAAAATAATAATTTTATTTATTATTTTCATTTATATACATTTCAGTAGTAGTTTAACAGTAAATCAAACATTTCAAAACTCGACTACCTTCTTCCTCTGGCAATTTCATTATAGTTTTTGTTGAATGCTGAAAAGTCTATTTCCAGGACTCTCAATAATTTTTGTAATTGTATTTTTTAAAAAACAAAAACAAAACAACAAACTATTTGAATGTTATATGTTAAATTGTTATCACGCTCCCTGGGACCTTAAAGTGAATAAGTAATAAATTAAATTAAGAACAGGAACTGGAATTTACTTCTGAATAAACCTGCATATGATTGTGTTGAAAGTCCTTAACGTTTTCCATACAAGAAGCTCTTGAAAGACAATGCCTTATATGGTATAACCTATTGAAAACTGCTTTCTGCTAACTTGCAGAAGTGATCATTTTTTAATTCTAAAGCCCAAATGCAGCTGCATACCTTCTGTCTTAATAGACCATTGAGCAGCAGTCTGAAAATTGCAGGTTAAATAAACATGTTTGTGCTGTTCTACTTTGCTTAAAACAAATGCTGTTGAAATATGTACATAAGATATTTCTGTAATGATGGGTAATTATGCTGACAACTAAAGAAATTACCATGTTTTATAGGCAACTTTGCCTTTTTTCTGTATTTGAGTATTTCCTATACCTCTAAAGCAAATTGATTTATGCTCAAGAAAATGTCGTTTTGGCAACATAATTTTATTAATTGCACCCATCTTGGGAGAAAGGAGTACATACTCTATAAACAATGGGTTGGATTAAGATTAAATCAATTGAGATTGTTTGTTACACTTTACTACCATGTAAAAGTTGAATTTAAGTTATTTATATCTAACCTGTCCCATTGAGACCTGTGGGACTAGAATCTAATTTAGTCTGCTTCCAACCTAGTATATTGCTTAGTCTGGGTAGTTAAAGAGTTTTTCAGTTGGAAGGTTTGGAATCCTCAATGGCCCACTATCACATTTTTCTTTTGCAAAATACTCCTTTCCGAAACCATCCTGCATCTGTTCTGATCTTAACTCCATTGTAGAAAATTCAAGTTCCCAGGCCAGGGGTAGTCTACGTGATGCCTTCAACTCCTTATCATCCCTGATCATTGGTCATGCTGGCAAAGGTTTGATCGAGGCCTGCCTTAGATTTTGGAGAGATGAGTTTCATTTGTTGATCACTGGTTGACATCTGCTGCACAATAGCAGTGTGTGGACCCTTTGATTCTGTTGAGACCCTTCAGTGGCTTTCAGTATCATCCACTAAGATACCCTTTCAAGCTGATTTATAGGACCGTGGACGCTGTTCTATTGTGGTTCTGCTTCTACTTCACTGGGAAGCTGCAAAAGGTGATCTGGCCTACTGGGACTTGCATGCGGGATCCTCCTGAAGTAGATTCCATGCTTTAACATTGCAAGCAAGTCTTGTTCTATGTGGCTTACATCAACTTTGTATTTAAGCACTAGTCTGGTTGTCATAGGTGGCCAGGAGTTAAATGCAGGTGGGAGAGTGAGCTGGCTAAGGAGAGAGGAAGCACTCTGTTCCTTCTTCATGAAGCATTGAAACCAAGTGGACTGATGGAGAAAGGAGTTCCCTCCTCCACACACAGCATAAAATTGCAGCTTCCCATCCGTCCTCTGCCATCTGCCTGCAATCTTGTATCTTTGTGGCAAGAGGAGGCTTCTTTGCAAGGGTGACTTACTCCCAGGAAAGTCTGCAAAGGATGCATGCGCCTCTCTATCTGCCATACAGAGGCATTTTTGAACAGCATTCTATAAGTGCCTTGTACTGAAACGGCAATCCATATATTGGGGAAATTACCTTTTTCAAGTGGGTTATTTCAAAACTGATTTGACTTATCTGCTTTAGGCTTGGCAAAGGCTTCCAAGGAGTCATGAGAAGATGGGGTTTTAAAGGTCAGCCTGCTTCCCATGGCCAGACTAAAACACACAGGCGACCTGGAGCCATTTCCAATAGCGTAAGTATTTTTAATAAAAATATTATAATAATTTATTATTTGTACCCCGCCCATCTGGCTGGGTTTCCCCAGCCACTCTGGGCGGCTTCCAACAAAGATTAAAAATACATCAAAATGTCACACATTAAAAACTCCCCTAACTGAGTTACTATGACTTTGTCATTACAAAAAGACAAGTGTTTAGAAAAAGTTTCTTCCAGTGAATGTAGACATTTCATTAAACAATGAGCTCTCTACGTTGAAGAGTTTATTGGGATCCTACATAGTGAGCGTGACACAAGTCAATAAAACTTAGAAGTAAATGTGCATAGGTGTCAAGATGTGTTTTTTAAGTAGTACTTATGGCATGTTGTTAACACAATACCTGCTTTGGTTTTTTATCTTATTTTACTCTTGTTCACATGCCATATAAAAGCACTTCCATGGTCGATGCCTAACTTGTATTTCATATTTTTGAGACAGAAGGTTGCAAGGGTTTTCAAGGGAAAGAAAATGCCAGGGCGGATGGGAAACGTCTTCAGAACAACGGTGGGACTAAAGGTGAGGCTTATGAATGTGCAATAAAGGTGAGGTGCGTGTCCTTTATTTTTGCCCCTTTGATAAAGTACCTTCCTAGTGCATAATCACCCTCACGTAATAGCAAACATCACGTTTTCTTCTTAAGTATCAAAGTATCAAAACTCACAAAGCCATGAGGAGACGGACACTGCTGTTAGCATGGAGGTGGAATAATGGCCTTTCCTCCCACTCTCCCTCTTGCTTGCCTGCTGACAACAGCATTGCTTCAGGGCAGGGGGAGAAAGAGGACTTCCCTGACCTGCACTAGCCACTGATGGAGCTGGGGAAAGGGGACTTGAAATCACCGGAGGTGGTGACCCTGCCACTGTCGAGGCGCAAGTCAAAGTACCAAAGTGCCTCTTCAGTACTCAGTGCAGCCTGGCCTGCTTGACAAGTGAGGCACAGTTGGTCTGGGAATGCTGATGGTGCTGTTCTGTTGCTATGTAAAGAGGATGTGGAGCTGTATTTTCTTTCCCCCAGAAGATATGAAAGTCTGCAGAAAAACACTGCAGTTAGCACAGCAAGTAATTTTTAAAACCACCACAGAATGTTTTGGTTTCAATTTGGTCGTTTTAATCTTTCAGGTGTGGCGGATCAGTGTGAAGCACAATATCATTTATGTACACGGTTGTGTTCCGGGTCATAAAAACTGTTTAGTAAAGGTAAGTTTGGCTTCGAACTGTTGGATAATGTGCCAACACAGTGCATTCAATGACTGCTTTGGTCAGCCTTGATTTTATTGTTTCTTCCACCTTGTGCCATGTGCATCAATGTGTTGTGCTTTGTTTCCCAAGCTGGTGCCTTCCAGATGTTTTGGACTCCAGTTCCCATCATTCCCGACAAGTGGCCATACTGGCTAGAGGTGATGGATGTTGTAGTCCAGAACATCTGGAAAGTGTCAGGTTGGGCAAAGAACTCTTTTTAAATTGCAAAAAAAACTTCCTTACATTGTGAATGGATACTGGCAAGCATTGAAAGCTGTCACAGAAGAATAGTGTGCCATTTTGCTCCTGTCCTACAGTTTGTTATGTTCAATTTTCATCATGATCACTCATGCCAAAGGCTGAGTTTTTTCATCTATCTTTCCTACTAGGAGCTTCACCTGAGCTCATCATGTAGGATATATGGTATGGAAATGCTGGACTTCATTGCAGACTGTGCTGCCTCTGGCTGTTGTAACCTAATTTGACGGGAAATTGTGGTGCATATAATTTTGACTATGCTCAGAATGTAATTGGGGCATATTCCCCCCCCCCAAAAAAAATCTAAAGCACGTTTTCTAATTAAAACAAGGAAATTAATGTAAGCCATAGGATTGGGAAATGGTGGACACACAAACTCACGTGGGACAGTTTCTTCACTCTTTGCAGGGTGCTTTTTCCTCCATGACCCTTAGCCTAGGAGCAGTTGAGAGCAAAGAAGTCTTGCAGCATTCAGTCTCCCTAGCCCTTTGATATCTAACATTTTTACTGAGGCAAAAAGATTCCAGTCTTGCTCACTTTGGGAAAAGGTACTTTTTTTTGCTACGTAAGTGTCTTGCATCTTGTTACTGTTCATGCAAAGTACTGATTCAGCCTGGAGCTCTGCTAAACTGCAAAGTGGTCTGTGACTTCACCCTACTTCTAAGCATTAAGCTTGCTACATGCTCAAGCAATTTTTGCGGATTATGTTCTGCTGAGCTGTAGCTGTTCAAACTTGAGACCTCTGCTGTCACTAGCACAGTGTCTTGTATGTACATTTCCCTAGGCTTCTACAAGGCATTAATTTACTGTTTTGCAAAACCGTGACCCAAAACCCATTTTAAACAGTTGAATACCTATGCCCCATTTCTAAACACATACCTGCTGTGTGATCTTTTTTAGTTTGTTGTTTTATTTTTTAATTTTTTTAAAGATAAAGCTGTAATTTAGAAAGAACAAGGAGCATGGCAAAACGAGTATCTTTGTGCGTGACTACCTGGAAATACTGATGGTGTTGGCATACATACACACATTTTGTCAATACTTTATTATCTATTTTGGTTGACATTAATGCAGATATTAAATCAAAGGAATTGGTAACATTTGTGCTTGTAGCCAGGCTGACCATTTCACGATTAAACACATTGTGGGAAAGCTGAGCCCCTCCCCAGATTCATTTATCCAAAGGATAACCAGGCTAATTCCCCCCCCCCCCCGTGACACACAACAAATAAAAGACCCTACAAGGCACCCACGCATCGGTGTTTCCCCCAATTGTCTCCTAAAGGACAGCAAGAGAGAGACTGTTGTATGTGCTCATGCCTCTGGAGCACATTAATTTAATAACCATGAGATGAGCTCGTCTTATGGGTTGATATCCAGTTATAGAACAGGAAGCAGAGTATAGTAATAAATGGACACTTCTCACAGTGGGGGAAACTGAGAAGTGGGAGTTCTCTGGTCATCCATATAAGGATCTATGTTCTAAAGCTGCTCATGAATCATCCGTGAAGAGCAGTGAAGTGGCCGCATTTGCAGATGACCGCAGATCATTTGAGTGTCATTCTTTAATGCTATAGGTTGTCTTAAAACAATCTTAAGTATTTAGCTCAGTATAAAAGATGAAATGTTTCATAGGAGGCTTTTTTTCTTCTGTGCTCTCAAAAAATTCTTTTTTTTCTATTAGGAGGAAAAATGATGAAAAAATGGTTTTGCCCCCACTCCAAGGTTTTCCCCCCAGGCTTTCACATCTCTACAACTACCTCTCCGATCTTTCTTTTGTTGTCCTCTCTGTCACATTATGTCTAATGACAAGCTTCTTTCCTCCCAAGTTCTCATCTCACATTACACTTTCCTTATCTAGTTAGTCCAACTGGTGCTCTGAGCAATAGCTTTGTGTTTTGAATCCTAAGTGAATTTTTGCCCACCTCTCATTATCAACCCCTCTTGCGCTTGTTGTGTTTTAGGTCAAGGATTCGGCTCTACCAGCTTACAAAGATGACAGCAAGAATTTACCATTCCCAACTTATTTCGCTGATGGCGAAGAGCAGCTGTCTGATGAGTTGTTTGATGAGGACATTTTTCAGTTCACTGAGCCCTCCATAACATTCACTTAACTATTGACATCCTGAGGTGCAGCCAGGCTTCCCATCAAAAATATTGGTCCGAAGACGCAAAGCAGGAAAATCTTCCCCCGAATAAGTATCATCTGGCACCAAGCTGCCCACATGACTCTGGACAACAATTTTTGTTAAGAGTTTTCTTCATCGCAACAGATGTCAAAGGATGATAAGCAAAGAAACAGTGACACGGCTGATTGACACTTTCAAAAAATAACTCAAAACCTTCCAAACTGATAATACATGTGTGTGTTTATATTTAGTGTATATTTACCTCTATCATGTTATGAAACAGATACGTGTGTCTGGTTTTTTCCTTTCCTCAGCAGAAAATTGGCTGTTGTTAATTGCTGTCCCTACTACAGCAGATCTGACAGCCAGCAAGACAAGTCACTTTTTTTAATGGCACATCTGTATTGGCATCGGCTGTCGAGAGTTGCTGAAGGGAAACCCACAGAGAAGGCAGATCCAGTGTCTGCTGTTCACATACATCTACATAAACAAAGCCAGGGATCTTCGCATATTGAACAACAAGGGTGCAATGAATAAGAGGGATAAAGAATTTCTTTGCAATTTCTCCCAGTTCAGACTGAAGTATATATGGTGCTCTGTGTTTTCAGGAACTTAACACAATCTTGTGAGCAATTCCCCTCTTCTGATGTCCCCTAGCAACAGGAGCAGGGAAAGAGTTAGTTTAAAAAACACAACAGTTGTCAAGTTTGCCTGTTTGCAGTTCACTCTTAAGTGCTTCAGATGGCAATCCTGGCTCCCCCCAATTACCTGAAGATTGCACTCATACGAGAGAAAGCAATTGTTCTCCATCAGTGCTCATCTCTAACTCCCAAATCTGTCACATTAATAAATGTCCAAGCTGTCTACTTTGATTTGGAGTTGTGCTGTGCCTTTTCACTGAGACACAATACCATATCAACCACCGTTATCCTTTCCTATCAAAGTGCACGTTTTTAATGCAAGTTAGTAACTAATTATTTCGCATGACGTCCTCTATCTTATTTAAAAAATAATAATTGCTTGTTTATAAGCATGATGAGATTTTAATTTTTTTTAAAAAAACCATTTTAAATCCCACATATTAAATACAAATTATGTTTTGAAAGTATATTCCTAATCTATTAATCTAAAATGAAGACCCCCCCCCTCCATATCGTTTGATGCCATTGTTATTTTGGAATATTAGTGTTAATTAACGAGATTTCGCAGCCATGTCCCATAACAGCAAGCCACCTGCCTCCCAGTTAACTTTGAATATGTTGACTTCCACATCTTTCTTATTATTAGCAGATACAACATAGAGTCATAAGGGTGATAATTGTTTAAAAGCATTATCTGCTGACCTGCAATGATGTAAGGCAGAATAGGATGATGACTTGAAAAAGTAGAACTCTGATATAACCGAGTTGCTTCCCAGCAAGGATTGAACTAGAACTCCCATCAACTCCTGCAAGCATGACTAATGATTCAGGATGATGGGAGTTGTAGTCTGGAGGGCACCATGTTGACTACCTCCATAGTATATCTGCTCAATGCCAAGAGGTGTGCTTTCTTGTTTTCTGGCAGCTCCATGTAATCTCCCTGTAATTTACTATATTTTGTCTGCTGTACTATGTTTTGCCTCTCTGCTGTATTCCATTCCTTGGTTTCGGAAAGTATAAAAATGTCCTTGGAGTTGCTTCTGTAATGTATAAAAGTGATAAATGTTGAGCAAGATAGAGATCTGGGGTGCCCAAAGCTTTGATCAAGCAAGCAGTATTCTGTACTGGATCACATGTTGCCATGCAGAAGTCAAGAGCAGCAGAAAAGTAAGTCAATACTGGGGCTAACACTGAGATTTTCACTGCCACCAACTGCTGTATTTCATTCCCAACTACGCTCAGTCATCTTTGAGCCTGGCCTGGTTCACGTGGCACACTGAACCATAGGTTTAAAAAACTATGGCTTGATGCAAATGAGCATCAGGGTAGTACCCCTCATCTGCCACACCGCAGATGAAAAGTCTCACGTGGCCCAAAACCCAGGCACATGGTTCATTTCCCCCCAAACCAATGGCAAGTGCTAGTGATTGGTTGGTCTTTGCTTCCTACAAAAATAGAAACTGGTTCAGACAACAGGACAATCTGAATTCTGGCTTATTTGTGGCACGGCAACAGAAAAAAATGGAGGTGTACCATGGAAAACTTAGTGCTGGTGCATATTAAAGTAGAGCTTAATTTATACCGTGGTGTAACAAGATGTGGCAAAGTGGGCCAGTATTAGGAACATGAGACAAGCCTACTGGATCAGGCCAATGTCTTCTCTATACTCTGTCCTTCTCACAGTGGCCGACAAGATGCTGTGGAAAGCCTGCAAGTTGGATGTGAGGGTAACAGCATTTCTAGCAACTAGTATTCAAAGGCATAAATGTTGCAGCTATTCTGTCTTCTTCTCTTAGATGTAGTCTGGATCAAGTATGCTAGCTCTCATGCTAAACCTTTGTCGGGTTGTCTTGAGATGTCTCCAGTGCCTGCCAGTCTCTTTGACTTCACATATTGCTTCCCTTCCAGAGCTGAGAACAAGTATTTGCTGTTGACAGTTCCATGCACATTGTAGACAGGCAAAATTTTCAGAGCTGATAACAGCTTAATAATAAAAAGGCTGCACCAGGAAGCCTAAATAGCCCTCATTTATTCCTTTGTAGTAATTGGCAGCCACATCTCCAGGTTTTTAATTTCTTGCCCCAAAAAGAGACAGGGAAGTGTCCGTGGACTGATGTTTGGAGTGAACCTTTTGCATTTGCCTTCGAGTCTAGATTATGGGCGTGTTTATATTGGATTGAGGAAGGCCCTTCCATCGCCCTTGGCTAATTCATGCAATTCTAGCAAACATTGCTAATCCTGACAGTCAAGCACTCCGTGACTCCCAGCAAGCAATTTATTTCTTGCTGCCTCTCAGCTTTTGAGAGATTCTGCTTTTCCATCATTTTTTGCGTGCAAAAGAATTGGGGTGCTCCCATTTCATGTGGGCTTCTTAGGAAAGACAGGAGCGGTCATTCAGCCATACATGTACAGAATGAGCAGAGATGACAGGGCCTTAACTGCGTAATGGCAACAATGATCTTACCCAAGCAATTCCAAAACCCTGAAGCTGGTCTGGCTGGCTGATCTGTTTTCAATATGATAATGGGGAGAGGCCAGTGTTGGTGGCATAGTCTATATACAGGCCAAAAAAAAATGCGAAACCCCAACCTGATGCATATGCAGTATTCATTACTTGCCTCAGGCACCAATTCAAAGCCAATCAACACAACATCCATTACAGAATGAAGGACTAGGATAGGTTGGGCTAGGAGTCAGCTTCACCTGCTGAACAGCAGCCTGAAGGCAGAAAGCAGAGTGACTCCACCTGCTGCTGATCAGCCATCAAGGTCTCAGAGGTGGAGGTGCTGATGAGAACCAGCTGGCTCCAACTTTCTTAAGCAGGGCTTTCAGCCTCAGTCAGTTTCTGGAAACAATGTTTGTGGTTCCTGGTCCAGCCTTGCTGCTTTTTGCTCCTCTTGGGTCATTGGATACCTTGACCCCTGGACTTTCTGACCACGTGAACTGCTATAGGCCCAACTTTAGGACTGGACCTGACTTTGCTTACCGACTCTGTCTCCAGGCAAGTACCCTTTATTTAAAAAAGGTTTTATTGGGGGGGGGGGTTGTGTTACAAAGCAAACGGATAAACAGGGAACGGTACATCTATGGTCTCCACTTTCAATTCATAGTCTTTTTCAGTTGGTTTCTGTTTGGCGAGAGACCTTTTTGTCATAGACATCTTGCAGTTGGAAAGGGGCAGGCAGAGAGATGGGGATATTGTTCTTTCGTTCTATTGCCTGTTCTTAGTGTAGGGAGGGTTGAGCCAGCATCACACGGGTAGGTCCTTTGTTTGTGCATCTATCTATTTTTATTGATATTTATTTATTTTTATTGCAAGAGGTTGAGTTCCCTAGCTGATTGAGAGTAAGTAACGTGTGAGTTCCTTAATAGTGTTTGTGTGTGTTCTTCCTGGAAGATATTTAATAGGGCGAGTTCTGGAGTTGCTTCTATTACCTGTTTTGTTATTTTGGAAATTTCCTGCAGCACTGATATCCAGGAGGATTGGACTTTAGGGAGCTATGTGCCTATTGCAATGCAGCCTCTCCAGCATTTAGATGAAGTTCCTGGCTGTGTTTGCTGGCTTCTGTGGTGTTAGGTACCATCTATATATGTTTCAGGGTGAGTTCTCGATTTGAATGGTGGTTTAGACCATAGCGTAGACCATTGGGTGTGGTTTAATTCATGTCCTAGGTCCTGCTCCCATTGGTTTTTAATTATGGTAAGGGGGTCTGTATTTGATATACTGTAGAGGCCACCCCTTTACTGTGTCCCTCTTGTGAGGAGAAGTTTCTCAAAGCTAGTCAGTGGCTTGGTGGCTGCTGTTTTGGTTGTTGGGTTGTTTAGGAAGGCTTGTAGTTGGTGATGGGTTAGCCCAGGGTATTGGAGTGTCCCCTAGTTTATCTTGTATTTCCTGTACAGCCATGCCTTATGTTATGTCCACTTCATGCTATGTTATTTCAGGTTACGTCCTGCGGTGACCCGGAAGTACCAGAAAAGGTTACTTCCGGGTTTCGCTGCTCACACATGCGCAGAAGCGCAAAATGACGCCACATGCATGCACAGAAGTGGCGAATCACAACTCGCACGTGCGCAGAAGCGCCGCTGTGGGTTGCAGTCTTTTCATGTTGCGAACGGGCCTCCAGAACGGATCCCATTCGCAACCAGAGGTACCACTGTATTTTTATGGGGTTGTCATTTTTGTAAAAGTTGGTTACACTTCAGAGACTCTGCTGGTTGGCTGGCCTCACTCCACTGGGCTCTGCAGCACAGGACTTCAACAGGCCAGACTGAAGAATTTTGGACCATTTTTAAATTATTTTCCTGTGGTCATTTACCTGTTTATTTGCATTTTAATGTTAACCAGAAGGCAGACATAGAGGAAGGATCATGTCAATCTACCCTTACATGCTTAGAAATGTGAAAGTTATTTTATTAAATATTTATTTTTTTATTAAATAAATAAATATGTATCCCACCCTTCCTCTCAGAGAAGCCCATGGCTGCAAACAAGAAGTGACAAAGCATTAAACACATATTAAAAATAATTCCCATACAGATGTTGCCTGGGGAAGATCTCTACTTAAAAGGTTTGTTGAATAAAGCATGTGCCTAAAATGGTTGCTTTTGAAGTGGACCATTACAGAAACAAAGAATAAGATTATGACCTAGTTTCTGTAAAGTTACCTCATGACATAAGCCCCTTTCAAATGATTTGCTCGTATCTTCAGTTAACTCAGGGGTGCGCATTTGTTTTGGTACAAATGGGTAATTGAACCAAATGGGTTTGATCTGGTTCGGTTGTTCATTTGGCTAAAAGCAAAGGCGCAAGAGGAATGGGGCCAAGTCCTCTTGGGACTCCCATGCAACTCTCATTTATGTCCATTCATTGCATTCAAAAAGAGGGAGTTCTTGCTTGGTGTCAAGAGCTAAGCCAGCAGCAAAAGGAGCAGGCGTTGTTGTTTGGTCCTAGCAGCCACCATTTTGTATTCCACAGAATGCTTAGAAGCTGGATCGTTCCAGGACATTTTAGGGGAACAAAATGGCCGCCACCCTTGAGAACTGCCATTGTCTTCCCAGATGCCCAGGAACAACACTGTGTCTAGCCATTCTGAGGAAAAAATCAAAATGGCGGCTGCCAAACACAGCAGCACAAAGCATCTTAAAAGGTGTTTATTGAGGGGGAAACGCCGCCAAATTGATGCCTCAGAACAAAATAAATGGAAATGAGTAAAATCTGAAACAGCCTAGGCTTTCTACAGTGAAAATGTGGAGTCAGAGTGATTGAGGAAAAAATGAACATATTCTACAGCCCTATAATGACTCTGCATCTGGGAGTGCAGGGCTCCCAAACATACATACACTTCTGTGGATGTGGCTTTTTAAGACCACAACAAATACAAGTATATCAAAGATTTGGAGGCTGCCATCACAGTACTTCCTCTATGTGTGCAGTAAAACTACCTGAAAAGGGATATACTTTCAGTTTGATTTAGCTAGAGCAGTATCTCTGAATATGAAAGGAAAACCAGTTAAAACCTAGCCTCGTAACCATGATTCAAACCTTCCTCCGTCCTCCTGGCTTTCATTAATCATGATTCCTGCTAGCTTTTAGGAATTAACTGCAAAACAGTGAACTGTATATAAAATGCAGCGCAAGATTCGTGCACTTGACATTTCAGCAAGCTTATGCAGCAGTGAAAATGTCCACAAGCCGTAAAGCGGGAAATGTGCTGAGGTATATTATTAATAAATTTAGAAAGGTCGTGCACACAAGCCCTCAGGTCAGTAGGGGCAATCTATGTATCCACTGTGCAGTTGCAAAAATGGCTGACGAAGAATACTGATTTCACCCATTATTTGAGGTTCTTGTGGGATGCTAGAGGTCTGAAAGGAATCGGACTAGGCTTGACTTCCAAAGATGGTTTTCTTTTATATATATATAACTTTTTTACTTGATTTTTACTTGATTTTCAAAAACAAAGAAAAACAAAATGAAGGAATAAAGCTACATCAAAATGTCATACACATTCACGTATCGAGATTACTCTGAATTTCCTGACTCCCCCCCCCCATCCCATCCATGGGTCCTCTTAATTCTGTTTTCATATGCATATAATACTTCTCCAAAATTTTCACCTTCCTAAATTATCTGTAGTTCCTATTACCTTACAAGTGTATTTAAAATCCCGCTGATGTTTTGACCTGTTTGCAGTGATTTTGTATATACATTATAAAAATTTCCCCTTTAAGTTTCTTGTCATCCTGAACTTCCCAGTTAATTTTGCCATTTTGGCATAGTCCATCAGCTTGATTTGCCATTATTCTTTGGTCGGGGTTGTCTTTTCCTTCTATCTCTGGGCTAGCAGCATCTGAGCGGCCGTTGTAGCATAAGCAATTTCATCTGATCTTTTGGGATCTTATTACCTATAATTCCTAGTAAAAAAATCATCTAGTTTTTTAAGAAACATTTTTTTTCATTTCATTATATATCATTTCCCAGAATTTTTAAAATTACATTACAATTCCACCACATATGATAAAAGGTACCCTCTTTTTCTATGCATTTCCAGCATATCTTGGTACTTGTTCTATACATGTTTGCTAGTTTTACTGGGGTTAAGTACCACCAATACATCGTTTTCATACAGTTTTATTTCAATGAAGAACATGTCGTAAATTTCAGGTCAGTTTTCCATAGCCTCTCCCAGAGATGATGGTTTTCAGTGTGTTTCGATGACTTGCCAGCAGGGAGAATAATATGCAGGGCCAATTCAAGGTGTTTTGATGCCTGAGGCAAAAGGCAAGATGGCACCTCCACAAATGAATCTTATTTTGATGTTGGCAATAGGAGAGTGTCCTCCAGGATAGCAGGATCGCTTAATGGGGGTATGTGACCGGGCTATGACGCACCCAACTCTCACCTCCAACAGAGGAGAATGGTCAGGCTCCCAAGAACAATATGTGAGGCTACTACAGCCTTTTTCCAGCAGCTACCACCTGAGGCGACTGCCTCACTCCACCTAATGAGTAAGCAAACCAACCCCTGTGTTGCAAAATATGAGTCAGCAATATCAAAAGCAACACGATGGCCAGAAACAATAACAATGTGAACAACTTTATGGAATAATTCAAAACATCAAAACTAACAAAACTGAAGTCTCTGAAAGCCCTTAAATGAATCACGGTGCCAGACTTTACCTGGCGGAGAGCAAGCTGTGAAGCTTTGTATATTCAGCAAATGTCCAATTCTGATATCCAGCTCTGAACTCTGCTGAACAGTGTTTCCGGATAACAACTACTGCTTCGTTGAATTCTTCATCAGCCAATTGGTTCAACACTTGTAAGTAGAAAGATATGTAATTTCTTCATTAAGTGAAAATAAAATATTCAAACAATGACCTGCACATGCATAACAACAACTTCAAATAGCGTAGAAATGATAAACTGTAACATAAAAAGTTACATACCCAATCTTTTTTCGAATAGATATAATGAAAAATACTCTGGAACAGTGCTCATGCGATTATGTAGTCACTGTTACTAACAACATTTTTTGAAAAATATATGTAGCCAACCCCAGGTGATACTAATAACAGGGAGACACAGTACAAAGTAACAGCAAAGATACAGATAATCAAATAAAACAATTGAGGTCTAATTCAAAGTTAAGTCCCCCTGGATGAATAGTTTTAAACATAAAAATAAAACGTGTTTCTTGCTGCCGTAACTGTTGCTCATAATCTTTTCTGATACCAATTGTCTTCTGATTCACCCGTAAAACTGTAAATAATAAATCTGTGTCTGAATGACACCTGAGGTGACTGCCTCACTCTACCTAATGACAGAGCCGGCCCTCACTGTACAATAGCAAGCACTTTCCCTGTCACCCCTGCTTTGTTTTCGTGTCAGGATTTCTTTGGATTTGTGGCTGACTGGGTTGAGGGAGATCTGCTTGTAGTGCCAAATTCATATCCAGTATTAATGTAAAATTACAGGCAATCTATGCACATGTTTTAGAAACCGCATATTGCCATTTTGACCCAAAACGTGGAGCAACTCATTGTGAAACATTTCACTTCTGAAGAACCACAGCCTGTCAGACTTATCCAAAAATTGCAAACAGGGAAAACTGATATTCTTGCAGCCTCTTTATTGGGATAACGCAGTTGCTGGTGGCCCTGCTGTTGGAGGGCATTTCGTACATGGGGAGGCAGCTTTGGGCCCCTTACTATCAGGCTGTTTACTTGGTTAGGCAGCTGAGGGAATCTGCTTCAACTAGCCCAAAGAATTGTTTTCCTTCCCTTTAATTCCTAAACCACTGCATTTGCCCTGCAAAGGAAATTAGTTTGATGTAAAAAGGTTAATATGCCCTCAGTTTCACGCGTGTTGTGTCAAAAAAAGTGTGGATTATTAAAAAGCACTTAATCCTGTTAGAATTCCTGCTCCGTGATTGCAGTCATGGGATTTTTGTCTATCACATGACGGTGTATGTTTTGACTCCACAGAGTGGGGAGTGGTGGAGACAGGATGTTTGTGTTACTGCTTTCTGTGAAGTGGGACTATTGTCCTTTGTTCTTTTCCTCTTTGCTGTCTGATGCTAGAGAGGGAGGGAGGCATGTTGCAGTGCTCTATGTGTGTTTATATGTAAATAAAGTAGATTAGCCAAAATGCTGAGTTGCTGAGGTCTGTTATGCAAGCTGCACGGACTCTGCGGATCCCTAAGTGTGCCAATGTCTGTTGGCATTGGTCGCTGTGATGTTCGGGCAGAAGAAAGCTTTTGAAGCTCCCGAATGATCGACCAGGAGGGAGAGAACATGCCAGTCGGCCATGTGTCTCTGCCAGGGTCCTACTCGAGTGTAGGACGAGCTCCTGACAAATCCATCTCTCTCTATCTTTATAATAAATAAATTTTGGATTTACAGCATTCTGATGAGCACCCAGGGGTGACGTTGCGGGAGGCTTTCAAGAAGTGTAAAGAACAGGAAGACAGGGTTGAGCTGTGAGATTCAGCATCCCTGCTTGGCTGACTGGCTGAGCCACCCTGCCTTTGTCAGAAGACAGTGGCAGTTCAAAAAGAAATCTAACCATCTCAGCAATGGCATTTTCTATTGGTGAGGCTAAACGGTGGAGCTGAATGAAAACCCAGCAGTTCTTCGGAGGACACTCTTTAGCTTTTATTTTCTTCTGGTCACTTCTGGAAGCAGGGGGAGATCACTTAGATAAGGAAATGGTCACCTGCCTTTGATCGCTACAGTTTTTGGTGTTCATCCTTGTCATTGTATGCTGTGAGGAGATTTTTGTGGCTGGAAATCTAAAGTATAAAACGGACTTTTATTGTCTCTTGTATGCTGTTGTCCTTGTCCATTGCATCAGGACTACTTATTTGACAAGTGCTATGTAAATGGAATTAATTGAATCACTAGTTGGGAGTCGGGGAGAAGGATGTTTTGATGGTGCAAACAAATCTCTGACTGCATGCTTGCTTCCCTCGCCCCTCTGCAGGCCTGTCTCTTGTTTACAACACGGCCCCTGCAAATTTTAAGTACAATTTTGACACTAGCTATTCCTTTGTGCATTCTCCAAGAGTGATTTCTTTGATACAGGACCTAAAAGCTGGTCTCATTCTCTCTTTTTTAAAAAAATATTTTTTATTGCTCAATTTCCACATAACAAATTATCAAACCATATAATCACATACATTATCCCCCCCCTTTTCCTTCCTCCCCCCAAGGACTTCCCTCAGCTCCTCTCCTTGATTTCTCTTCACATATTTTCTCTGCATATTATAAAATTGTACATATCCTTACATATCTATCATGTTATCAACCAATAAATTTGTGTGTGTTTATTCAAAACCTGCCAAGGAGTCCACTTCATTTTGTTGTCTTTTTTAAAAAAATTATTAAATTTTCCACAATTATAACAAATCTCACATAATAAAACTAACTTATTCACTTTTCTTACTGTTTTAAATCGCAATTATTTATTTAAATACTATCTTTTTAGATAGTTTGTAAAAAGTTCCCACTCCTCCGTGAAGTCACAGTTGTCCTTGTCTCGAAACTGTGAAAGTTGGTCTCATTCTCAACCCCCCCCCCATCCTCTTTTTCTTTCTTGGGTTGCCTGAGCAGCTAAAATGTTTTGTTATTTCTCCGTCTTGCTTGGCTCTTCTGCGTTCACCATTCTGCCTGTCACAAGGGCTTTAAGTTGTGTCTGCGAGCTGCTTTCTGCTCAGCTCCTGAAAGATGGGTACCACTGTCCTCCCAGCCCCCCCCCCAGCCGCATTGTACGCCCCCCCATCCCCTTGCAGTTGGGATTCACACCTGTCTGCTTCTGTTTGTTCCACACAAATGACTCACAGCTTTGATTTTAAACCCTTAGGGACAAGTTTATTCTAGCATTTACACCGACATAGACTTGGCGTTATGCTCTGGGTGGTCTGGGAATGGAGATTCTGACTTCAGGTGGAATTAAATAAGCCTCATGGGCGAAAGAGGACAAAACCCAGCTATAAACAATCAACCGAGTGCCGTCCAATGCGATTCATGTAGCCGGTGGAGATGCTGGTCCACAAGGCAGCAAAAATGTGCTGTTGTACTATGAACACAGGTGACGTTGTGGGTTAAACCACAGAACCTAGGACTTGCCGATAAGAAGGTCGGCAGTTTGAATCCCCGTGATGGGGTGAGCTCCCGTTGCTCAGTCCCTGCTCCTGCCAACCTAGCAGTTCGAAAGCACATCAAACTGCAAGTAGATAAATAGGTACCACTCCGGCAGGAAGGTAAACGGTGTTTCTGTGTGCTGTTCTGGTTCACCAGAAACGGCTTAGTTATGCTCGCCACACGACCCGGAAGCTGTACGCTGGCTCCCTCAGCCAATAAAGCGAGATGAGTGCTGCAACCCCAGAGTCGGCCATGACTGGACCTAATGGTCAGGGGTCCCTTTACCTTTTTACTATGAACAGACCTTATTTTTTTATATAAAAATGTGCTGATGAAATGCATTATGTTCTAGATGCCTTTTTGATCTAGCCCCCACCTGCTACAGTTACAATAAGAAAAAGCATTATGATTTGATCACTCCTGCCTTGTTTTCAGCTGCTGGCCCAGGACTTTTTTCCTTGCTTGGACTCATCGCTCTTAACGTGTGGAGAACCCAAAGTGTGTCTGTCAGCTCTCCCTGGTTTCAGGGCTCTATAACAAATGCCTGTGAGGTTCGCAAGACAGCAATTGGGTGACATTCACACAGCAATTTCAGTGTTAGGCAGGGCAGGGCAGGCAATAAGCACAGAACTACTTCAGTGAATCTTCCTCCAGCACCCAATTAAGCCACCAGGAGATCCCCAAAGACAATTCTGTCAAGATCATCTCTCTTTCCTCCTCCACCCCTCCTTCGCCTTGCCAGAACCATCCACTCTATTTTCAGCCAATCTGACCAGCCTTGAGACGTGTGATATGTTTTGTCAGCAGTGCCAGGTTTACAAGTGAGACTTGGGGCGGCGTGGATATCAACATTAGCAGCAAGTGTGAACATTCACCGTGTTTGATATTTCACTTGAATATTGCTGGGAATTTACCGAAACCTAATGTGAACTTTTGACCTGTATACCTGCTTGTGACTGAAAGCTTCCTGATCTTGCTGACATCTAGTACCCAAGCCATTTTGCATACACCCCACTGACTCCTATCCTGGAAACTTTTGCTACTCTCCTTAACTATTTTGTTGCCACTTTCCCTTCTGCCCTTTTCCTTTAAAGGAGTCTGAACCACCGAAATTAAGCTGCTGTTGTTGCAATCACTTTATTGCCACTCTGGGGGAAGACTTGCCCATTAGTAAGGGATTGGATCAAGCAATGTTTAGCATTTCCAGACACAGTGAAATGGCTAGTGTAACAATTGGCCTTCACCATTAGCCTTTCTGCAATACCATATTCCAAACATGCCCATTTCTCTACAAGAGGCTTCCCCATCCTTTGGTCCTCAGATCTTCTCTTTCATGGGTGGGGAACCTCAGGGGCCAAATGCAGACTTCCAGATCTCTCTGTCTGGCCCTTGGCACTCTTTGGAGGCCACACCCCACACTGACCTAGGTGGAATGTGCCCTTTAAACTATAATGTGAACATAGAAACCTCTGGCTTTCTCACAGCTGGGCAAAGAAAGGAGTCACATCCGTTGCCTCACCCACCACTGACATGTGCATCATCTCCAGCTGCCCTGAAAATGCCAATACAGTGGTACCTTTGGTTAAGAACTTAATTCTTTCTGGAGGTCCGTTTTTAACCTGAAACTGTTCTTAACCTGAGGTACCACTTTAGCTAAT
Organism: Podarcis muralis; assembly: GCF_964188315.1. Lineage (NCBI taxonomy): Eukaryota > Metazoa > Chordata > Lepidosauria > Squamata > Lacertidae > Podarcis > Podarcis muralis. The sequence continues at coordinate 47,382,769 of NC_135666.1, read as the reverse complement.
GGGGCCTCCCACTGCTGCCTCGCAATTTCTGTTCTCATCCTGAAGCAAAGTTCTTAACCCAAGGTACTATTTCTGGGTTAGCAGAGTCTGTAACCTGAAGCGTCTTTAACCTGAGGTACCACTGTACCATTAGGGCATCTCACTTTGTCACACAGAGTCCCAAATTCCCATCTTTGTTGAGGTATGCTAACTGGGAAATGGCTTGACATTGGGCAAAGTGGTAGGAATAGAATTGCCAACTTGAGGCCTTTGCCGCTGCTGCCTCTGCTCCTGGGAGTCAGGAAAGGTCCCAGCTCCCTCCCTGACATGCGCTGGGTCCAAGGGGAGGGAGCCGGGCAGGCTGGCTAGCTGGCCAATGAAGTAGCAGGAGCACAAAGGGGGAATAAGGTAATGGGGATCACCATCCCCACCGTGGGTGGCTGCGACTCTCCAGCCTGGTGAATACCAAGCCGCCCATCCTTCCAGCCGTGATGAATAAAAACAAGGAGGAGACAGTGAGCCTAGTCAGGCCTGAAGAGAAGGTAGCAGCTGGAGGAGACTCTGGACAGGAGCAGGCCCTGAGTGGGGAGGGTGTAGCTGGCAGGGTGAAGCCAGGCTTGGGGGGGCTGGAGTTTGAGGGGTCCAGGGAGCTAGATTGGTTTTGGGGAAAAGCCTGTCTCATGGAAAACTTTAATGAAAATAAAGGTAAAGGGACCCCTGACCATTAGTGGTCGTGACCAACTCTGGGGTTGCGGCGCTCATCTCGCTTTACTGGCTGAGGGAGCCGGCGTACAGCTTTCGGGTCATGTGGACAGCATGACTAAGCCACTTCTGGCGAACCAGAGCAGCATACGGAAACCAGAGCAGTTTACCTTTCCGCCGGAGCGGTACCTATTTATCTACTTGCACTTTGATGTGCTTTCGAACTGCTAGGTTGGCAGGAGCAGGGACTGAGCAACAGGAGCTCACCCCATCATGGGAATTCGAACCGCGACCTTTTGATTGGCAAGTCCTAGGCTCTGTGGTTTAACCCACAGCACCACCCGTGTCTCTTTAATGAAAATATTAACATGCAAAAAAGCTCCCCCTCACCCACTGTGGCTGATGTAGAATAGAATGTCCCCGTTTTCATCTGAGGAATGTTGGAAGGTGTGTATGTGGCCCTCAGATTGACCACAAAGGGAATACAGTTCCTGAGCTGGGAAAGGGTCCCCCAACCCTTGCTGTCCTCCCTTCATGGCCTGACTAACACCATCACTGATCACTGAGAGAATGAAGGCAACTGATGGCAACATGATGGCTACATGATAGGCAAAAAAGGAAGGTCTAGATTACTGGGCAGGGGAATGAACAAGTTGGCAAGAATATGGCTGCCAAATAAATTAGCACTAGCACAAATTTTTAGGATTGTGACACAGCTGGAATTGTAAGACGGCATAATTTTTTTCCTAGTTTCTGCCATATCCGGCCTCTGCGCTGATGGAGGGACCCTGTCCCTTGATGGATGGGCCCAGATAGGATGGGGCCCAGTCAGTGTCTAAGTAATTGCATTTGCCAGGACTCTCTGCAATTCGCGGCAGCATCTTAATCAAAATACCGACGCGCACGCAAAAATTCTCTTCTGGACACCTGAATTTCAAACAAGCCCTCTTTTTTAGCATATCATTCTTCAGGGGAGCCCAGCTGGATGTTCTCTGTGCTATTCAAAGGGCATTGTAATAAGATTCAGAAAAATAATCACCCACTCTGCCTTCCCCTTCCTTGTAAGCTGATCCACGGCGCATCTCTGCATATTCTTTTTCATGTGATGAAGGACTGAGAGATACAAAGAACAGGCAGAAGTTCATACATATGAATGCACCCATACATAGGCAGTGAACTTTTCTGCCTCTGACTGTACCGAGGCAAGAAGTGCTTCAGATATCAATACTTTATGAGAATGGACCAAACGTTGCAGAGGACTGCCATTTATCTGGATTTATCTTTGTGAAGGGGATTATTAGAATAGCCCCTGATTTAACACTTTTACTGAGGGGCAGGGAACCTGTGGTCCTCAAGCTGTTGCTGAACTCCCAACTGCCATCAGAGCCAGCTAGCACTGCCAAGGCCACGAGTAACCCGTTTCTGATTTTATAAAGAAAAATGCTGCGAAAAATTAAGCGGCTCAGGCTATTTTCTCCAGGCGATGCAGAAATCACTGCTGAAATCTGATGTCTCTCCACAATGACATTGTGAAGAATCCCATGATAAATATTTGTTACAAATAAATGTCTCATAATATATTTTTTTAAAAAAATATTGGTTTTACATAAATTTATACACAATAACTATGACCATTCCAAAACACAGAAATAAAAAGGTTCTTTCGAATCTCCTCCCCACTCCCTGCATGGATTCTTTTTCTAAAGATTTTGTCTTTTTCTTTTTTCCTTCATATTTTACCGTTAACCATCTATTATATAATCATAGTAACCAAAGTTCATTTCACATTACAAGTGTATTGTATCCCTGCCAATGATTTTAACTGCCTACAGTGGTCTTTTAAGTATATTAAGAAGTTGTTCCAATCTCTTAAAATTACTTGGTCCTCCTGGTTTCTGATCTTTCCCGTAAGTCTTGCCATTTCTGAGTATTCCCATCCGCTTGGTCTGCCACTCCTCTCTGGTCAACACTTCTCTTTCTTTCCATCTCTGGGCTAGAAGCATTCTCGCTGCCATATAAACAAACATCTCATTATAAATATTCTCCATTCAGTCCACCTCTCTCTCACATTCAAGGGCAGGGGAGCAAGTGGGATTCCACCAGGTGTCTACATGCTTATTTGACCACATCCTTGGCAGCAGTGAGAAAGGGGTTCCATGCAAAAAGGGCCTTTTCTCGTTAATTGAGTGAGCCGGCAGTAAATCACAGCATTCAAGTTGGAGCAAACTCTTTATTAGCAAGAACACAATCTGCACAGACTTGGCGGAGTGTCAGGCCTAAGGAGCACAGCAGCTCATCCCCATGGATCAGTTGCCAGGATGGAAAGCTCCCACTGTTCCCTCTTCTCCAGGACTTTTCCCAAGCAATTAGATACTGCTCCTGCATGAAGGCAACCTCTCCTCTGCCCTTTTCACACCTCTTCTGGTTCTGGGAGATAAACGGGAAGGGGAGCTGGTCATGACTCTTGGGGGGAGACATCCATGACTCTTCACCATCCTGATTCCTCTCTGTATCTTGGTCTCCCTTCTCCCATCACCTGCTCCAGCTTCTGCCTCATGACAATTCTGCATATTAGTGCTAATTTTCCCCAGTATACACATTTTGTACATAATACAGTGGCACCTCGGGTTACAGACGCTTCAGGTTACAGACTCTGCTAACCCAGAAATGGTACCTCGGGTTAAGAACTTTGCTTCAGGATGAGAACAGAAATCACGCGGCGGCGGCAGTGGGAAGCCCAATTAGCTAACGTGGTGCTTCAGGTTAAGAACAGTTTCAGGTTAAGAACGGACCTCCAGAACGAATTAAGTTCTTAACCTGAGGTACCATTGTATTGCACTTCCCCTAACATACTGCATTTTGTACACTGTTTTCACAAACATGTGCATTTCTGTGCTCGCTATATCGTAAGGTGTACATTTTTCACTTTTCTCGGCATTGCAAAATTCAGAGAATTGCAAATTTCAAACGATGGCTATGTTTTGGTTTGCATCTTGTTTCTGAAAGTGCAAATCGACGTAGGTTCACCTTTAAACGCAAACTGAACTGAACTGCTCCCCAATCGCTGCCACCACCTTTCAGATAAGTGGAAGTCACACCTGTTGAAAGCTGCCGCTGTACTTTAGTTTTCAGCCATTTGACCTTTCAAAAAAACCTGCCTATTTTTAGGATCACTTAATAGCATAGCGGTCATAGAAAACAAATAGCCTAACCATGCTGGCAAGATGTGTGGGAGTTAGCTAGCGCACGCTTTTAAGCACAAATCAGGAAAGTATTTTGATCCCCCACCAGTCTTTCCTCGGCGGGGGAGGGGGGCAGGAGGAACATCAGCCATTGCTACGATAAAAGGGAAATGATTGCCCAAGACTGAAATCAACACCCCTGAAGAACAGAGCTTTTACAGCTAAATTCTCTACAGAAAAGGAGGACATAATGTATCGCAAAGCATCAGTTTCCTGCAGGCTGCAGTAGCTAATTATTCCATTTCATATCCAGATTGGTACACCTGGCGACTGTTGCTTTTCATTCATTTTCTCCAATCAGAAAATGTTCAGGAGATCATTTCTTTGATGATAGACCACTTTGGTTCCTTACACTACTGGTGGTGCAAATTTCATGTTGTATCCCTGTCGTGACTACTAAATCGCCAACGGTTGTCCCTGCTTTACTTTGATCAAACGTTTCGGCACTTCGTTTATTTTACAGAGTTCGACCTGTAACCTCAAGCAAGTTGCCAAGCCAGAAAAATAAACACGTATATATCTGGGTGGTTTTTATTAATTTTTTATGACTTTGGAAAAGATCTAATAGCAGTAGAAAATGCTGGTCAGCAACATTGCTTCTTACCTTTTAAAAAACCTCTGATTAAGGAGCATATTTTACATAGTTATTTGCAGGATGTATCCCCCACCCTTTAGGCAAAAAGACTCTCAGAGTGGCTTATCAATATCAGCTCTAAGGTGGTCCCAGCCATCATGTTCACTATTCTGTACCTGCTCACGATTTAATTACATTATGCTTACTCAAACGCGGGTTGCATTTTACTAAATTTGTATGATCTCTGCCAGGTATGGCGATTTGTTTCAGATTTTCCTTTTGGCCGTGTGATCACTTCTTATATAATGGACATTGTTTTTTCCTCCTCCTGTGTGTGAATGGTACAGATCATGGGCAAGGCAACCTTGTGTGGTAGAATTTGTGGAAGATATGTTACAATCACTGTCCCCAGAGCAGGCATGGCCAAACTTGGCCCCTCCAGCTGTTTTGGGACAACAGTTCCCATCATCCCTGACCACTGGTCCTGTTAGCTAGGGATGATGGGAGTTGTAGTCCCAAAACAGCTGGAGGGTCAAGTTTGGCCATGCCTGCCCTAGAGTGAAGGGTCAACTATTGTTTCCCCGATTCTTATAGGGAAGCCTTGTGCTTTAACTGTAGTTTGGTGCCACCCTTATGTAAAGGTAAAGGGACCCCTGACCATTAGGTCCAGTAGCGGACGACTCTGGGGTTGCGGCGCTCATCTCGCTTTATTGGCCAAGGGAGCCGGCGTACATCTTCCGGGTCATGTGGCCAGCATGACTAAGCCGCTTCTGGAGAACCAGAGCAGCGCACAGAAACGCTGTTTACCTCCCCGCCGGAGCGGTACCTATTTATCTACTTGCACTTTGACGTGCTTTCAAACTACTAGGTTGGCAGGAGCAGGGACTGAGCAACGGGAGCTCACCCCATCACGGGGATTTGAACCACTGACCTTCTGATCGGCAAGTCCTAGGCTCTATGGTTTAACTCACAGCGTCACCCACATTATGTAGGAGAGAGGTATTGGCAGGTTTAAGGAATCACAGAATCATAGAATTGTAGAGTTCGAAGGGATCCAAGGGTCATCTAGTCCAACCCCCCGCAATGCAGGAATCTCAACTAGATCTTACATGACAGAGAACTATCCAACCTCTGCTTAAAAACCTACAAGGAAGGAGAGTCCACCACCTCTTTTGGTCAAACGCTTGAGGGGGGGACCCCTAAAACTTCTCCAGGAGTGTGCTCAGTGTCCAAGGACTGAGAATTAGAAGTGGGACAGATGGAGAACCAGGCAGGGAATATTGTGGAGGAGAGTAGGAATGGCTGGCTGGAAAACTGAAAAGAAGCCTTCTGCACTGCAACATTTTGTTGCAGATCCCCCTTGCAAAGTGCCATGCTCACCAATGGCAGTATATACAAACAGATACAGCTATATCCATAAAAAAAACACACAGCGGCTATCTCTTCTCTGAACAGCACTGTCAACTCTATTGCCAGATCTTTCCAATTTTAGTATCTCGATGTTGCATCAGAACTTGTCTTCTTTCAGAGCAGTCCTCTGTTTCTGTTGACTTAAAGCCTCTGCCGTTTCCTTTTTGCAAAGACAAATTTCGACATGGCGTCCTTTACGCACCTTGGATCAGAGAGATCAAAATGTTGGGCAAACTGATCCGGGCGGGGGTGGGGAGTAAATCTACCTGGGATGGAAGTAAATTATAGGTTATAATGCAGCCCTATTACCAAATCAGAAAAGTGGGGAGGAGGGGAAGGGGGGGGGGAAATCAGTGACATTCTTGAGTGTGTGTAGGGGGCGTAATCAAGGTAATGATGATAGCTTTCTCCCGGCTTTCTGCAATCACATCTGAAATGTGAAGGGTTTTTAAAAGGGGGATTGGACCACTTGTTCTTCAAGATTCTGCTCTTTGCCAATATGTTCATAATACAGTAGGGAACGCTAAATGCACCTGGGCTTAATTGTGGTTCTCAAAATATCAGCTTTTCCACATCTTTTCAGTTCTTTTCCCACATCTTGTTAGAAAAAGGTCTTGGTATAGACCTTTTCTAGATCTATATAATATAGATAGATAGAATCATAGATATATAGATATTTTCTATAATTACCAATAATTTCTTTACACCATATATATATATATATATATATATATATATATATATATATATATCACAGTATAGAAATGGTCCAAATAAAATAAATGATTAAATAAAAACACGTGCAACAATTTCAAAATCTTTTTAAAGAAAAGTTCCAATGCAAAGTGTAATGCAAAATAGAAATTTTGTGTTGCCTGGCACTACTGAAACTATACTAGCATATAACAACTATTGTAGTTCTCACAAGAAGTTAGACATTTTCTTACGACTCCATGTCTTTTATATATGACGTCATGCATGAAAGTCAACTGAAAGTACACTGCTATACCCACTTGCCTGTGATTAAGCCCTAATGAGCTCGGTGAAGTCAATAGGACATTCATAATCTCTAAATCAAAAAACTCACAGCAGAATGAAGAAGCAAGCTGAATTGCACCTGCCTGGTTCATGTACTCATGGCTTCCTCTAGTGGTTGGCTTATAACTAGGGATGCAGGATTTATTTCCTTTCAATACTCTAGATAATAATATTGAGGAGTACTTTCATGTACATCCGTTCAGCTTCTCTCTCTAAGAACAACCTCAAAGAAAATATTTTTGCAGAGGGCAGTCCTCTCTTTGAAGAAGTCCGGTATTTGAAGGCCTACCTGGAACAAAGATAAAAGCACCGTAAGATGGGAGAAGCCAGGGTTGTTAAATGTCTGTGCTGCAGACTGAGGAGGCAGACAGGTCACCTGGTCACAGTCGTCCCCACTCGGCTGAGACATACTGCATAACTATATTCAAACGATGGTGATTCTTTCTAGATTTGCTTCTGTGCATACAGTGGTACCTCAGGTTAAGAACTTAATTTGTTCTGGAGGTTCATTCTTAACCTGAAACTGTTCTTAACCTGAGGTACCACTTTAGCTAATGGGGCCTCCCGCTGCCACCGCTGCTGCGTGATTTCTGTTCTCATCCTGAAGCAAAGTTCTTAACCCAAGGTACTATTTCTGGGTTAGCAGAGTCTGTAACCTGAAGCCCCTGTAACCCAAGGTAAAGGGACCACTGACCATTAGGTCCAGTCGTGGCCAACTCTGGGGCTGCGGCGCTCATCTCGCTTTATTGGCCGAGGGAGCCGGTGTACAGCTTCCAGGTCATGTGGCCAGCATGACTAAGCCGCTTCTGGAGAACCAGAGCAGCGCATGGAAATGCTGTTTACCTTCCTGCTGGAGCGGTACCTATTTAGCTACTTGCACTTTGACGTGCTTTCGAACTGCTAGGTTGGCAGGAGCACCCGAGGTACCACTGTATAAAGAAGTATGTGCAAATGCAATGAAATTCCTGGTCCTCATTTGCCCTTTGGCAATGCACATTTCCTCTTATTTGATGATGTGGTCACCCAATATCTGGCTTACTCCCTAATGGCATTTGAAAGGCACCTGAAGACTTTCTCATTCCATCGCGTGTGTTGCTTGACTGGCTCACATATTTGGCTTTGGGATGGGGGGCTCTAGGACACTGTCAAGTGATTACTGGGCGCCCTCTCCTCTTGATGGCCAGTGCTGGGAACTGGTTGTGCTGTCCTAAAACTGCCTTTGCAAAAGGCATCAAGGGCCCAGTCAGTATCCCTTTCAGACTGACCAGATCCATGGACAGGAGCGCAGGCTTCCCAAATCCAGGTCGAAAGTCCAATTTTGACAGACTCCATGACTCCACTGGTAGATAATACCATTTCAGTCTTCAGTTCCACCCCACAAAGAAAGCAACCCAGTAAACCTGGCCCAGAAACTTTCTCTCTCTGTGTGTGTATGTTTGGTTGTACGTTGCTTTGGCTTACTTTGGGCAAGATAAAACAACTAACAAATTACGTATTTGGGCGAGAAAAGTCTCAAGTGGAATTAACACCATCTCTCATGGCCAATGTGAATTTATCATACCAAGTGAACAGATACGTTTCATCTATGCCTGTGAAGCAGGCAAGCTATCCGCTAAATTATTGTTCCGTTGAATCTCCCCATTCATCTCACTCAAAGCAAACATTTTCATAAGTCATATTTAATTTTCTGTGACTTTACTCAAGCAGCCCCTTCCTTCCCAACTCCTTTCCACCAGCCATCATTTATCCCGTGTTTGCTGTTGGCTGCCTAGGTCTGTATAAAACCCGTTCCTAAAGTGTTTCTTCAAGGGCAAACAGTTATTTCCACCACTCTCCTCCAAGTACATTACTAAGCCGCACTTTGCTCCAATCCTGTCACCTAACAATTTTCAATTTGGAGAACAGATCAAGCAATAAGATGAAGGGCGAAAGGCTGCCTGTTGTGTTTATAGGCTGAAGCTGGAGGCAGGGTGAACACACATAACCGATACCCCCTTCGACAAATGCCTTGCATGACCCCACACCATGGTGAGATGCAATATATATCGGGTTTTTTTATATGGCACAGCAGGAAGGAGAGGGCTGTTTTCGTATGCTGTGGGTGGCCTGGGCTCTGTTTTCATGGCACTGAGTACCCAGGCCTGGTGGGATCTCAGGACCCCACCTTTTGTGTAGAGGAAATGACTGCTCCCACATCAAATGGGGGTGACTTTTGTGTGGTCGCGCACAGCCCCCCAATCCCAGTGCGACTCCTGGTAGTTTGGGCTGGTTTCACCCTCCCCAGGCTGGATACCTGGAGGTCTCCGCCTATCTCAGCCAATCGCCCAATCCTGCCTGGGGAGGCGTTGCCAGGGGATTGGCCAGGTAAGGGGAGGGATCATCCTGCCCACACAACAGGTGAATCTTACCTGCAAAGCAGCAGTCGGCTCCAGAGCTTCTCCCACCTTTCCCTCCCTCAGTTAAGTCTTCTTTTGCAGGTTAACCTCTTCTCCACAGGTACGCAGGCGCTGCTACGTCAGGGTCGCTGTTGAAGGGCCGGAAAGGAATTTTCCTGCACTGGCAGGTTTTGCCTTTCCCGTAGCAAAACGTCACAACTTTGGCGGTTTCAGGCCTTGGGTGGAATCCTTTAGTCTATCTTCCTAAATGGGGTGTGTGTGAAGTGGTGACCCACGCCCCCCTTGCAGCGGTGATACCAGGGTTCCCCGTTAAAGGGGTCTTGAAGGGAGGCATTGGTCATACACCATTAGGTGGTCATTGCTCTCCCCTCCAACGGCGGTGAAGCGGGCTCTCTACTTGAACATATGTTCTCCAGAGCCAGCCCAATCCCCACACATTATGGATAATCCTGAAGTCTCCCAGATCCCCGGCTGGGGACTGGGAAGGATAAACGCCCAATCCCTGAGCCAAGGTCTCCCTACATCTGAAACTTAATAAGGTTGTGGCCAATTTTAATCCCATAGCATGTTGTCTTGAGTCATTATTCCGCTCGGGGGGTCGCCTGGGGTTGGGGGGACGCCACCTGTCCACGCAAAGGTATCTGTGCCTTGCTACCTAAGCATGCCCTGTTGCATCCAGTTCCTTGTTGCATGTTTTTAGCTTTGCTCTTCCAAGAACTTGCAGGAGGAAAACAGATGCTTCTCTCTCCCCCAGCTTCACAATGCTGAGTCCTGGTGTTGGCTTTGATAGGAGGAGAGAGAGAGGGTCCAATGTCTCATTGTCCCAGCAGTTTGGGACGACTCCTGACTGCTGCCAAGAGGAGAAAGAGAGAACTAACAGTTATCTTGGGTCTTGGATATAAGGTAGTAAGCAGTGATCAGAAAACACTTTCTGTTGCATGCCCAGGTCCCGTGCCCCACAGTTTCCTATTGATTAATAACACAGAGATGCGATTATTTAGGTTAATGGGCTAAAACAGGCCACAACTTTATTGATTACAGATGTAACCTTCAAACACCACGCCCTGATAAGCTGAGTGCTTGAATGACAGTTTAATTTCCTTCCATGCAGCCCAAGCAGCCCTTGGATCAGGGGTGGGGAAGCCAAGGGCCGCTTTCCCCTCTGGCCAGTCTTCTGAGGGCCACAATGCAGTGGTGGGCAGGGCCAGAGGGGAAAGTGGGTGGCGCAAGGAGAGTAAATTTCTCCTTGGTTCAGCTCAGCTGGTTAGGGCATGGTGCTGATGATGCCAAGTTTTCAGGTTCAATCCCTGTATTGGGACAGCTGAATATTCGGGTTGGACTAAATCATGGGTAGGCAAACTAAGGCCCGGGGACTGGATCTGGCCCAATCGCCTTCTAAATCTGACAGTCCGGGAATCAGCATGTTTTTACATGAGTAGAATGTGTGCTTTTATTTAAAATGCATCTCTGGGGTATTTGTGGAGCACAGGAATTCATTCATTTTTTTCCTTCAAAATATAGTCCGGCCCCCCACAAGGTCTGAGGGACAGTGGACTGGCCCCCTGCTGAAAAAGTTTGCTGACTCCTGGACTAAATGATCCTCAGAGTCTCTTCTAACTGTTATGAATCATGATACGGTTGTCTTTTATTTTTCTTTCTGCATTTTTGAGGTCCAGTCTGTTTTGTAGTCTGTGCTCAAGACTCTGGCCTTAGATGGGAGGAAGATCTATTGTAATCAATGCTACTACTCTACTGCTACTTAGATAAGGATCCCAAGCACATCGAAGGGAGCAGGCCCCATTGAAAAGACTGGGATATACTTCTGAGTTGCTATGGAGGAAAGGAATATAACTGGTATTGGACTAGATGGGGTAGCAGTGCTCATATATAACAAAGGAAGAAAAAGAGGCTTAGTAGATGTTTGTTGGCTTCAGAGTCTCAGTTGCTTAAGGCTGCCCTCTGTCTGCTTTCCCCTCTCTTCTTAGTTAGCAAACCCTGTACTTTGAAATAAGTGACAATCACCTTGGATCACAGCATTTCCCTGTTTCTTGAAAATAAATAAGAGAGAGAACACAATGGGTTTAATCAGGGCAGCAGAAGAACTAGTAAAGCTGCAGTCTTACACACTTATCTGAGTGGGTCTTAGTTCTGAGTCGGCGTGTATAGGATTACACCGTAAATTGTCCCGCTGTAGAATTAGAATGATCAAAGCCATTATTTACACTCTCTACCAGTGAAGCATGCATAACTCTGTTGGATAGCAGCCAAAGGCGCTGTGGGAAAATTGCTGCCAGAAGTTGCAGCCATTTATATCCTGCCATTTCCCCCAATGGGTCCAGGGTGCCATTGATGGGCTCTGCCCATTTCTAAATTCTCACAACAACCCTTCGAGGTAGGTCTTTTGCGGGGGTGGGGATGAGTTTCATGGGTCAGCATGGACTTGAGCCCAGGTTTCCCTGAACCAAGCCTAAAACTTTTTGCACTATGCCGCCAAAATGACTCGGTAGATCATAGTACAACGAGGACTGCACACATTCTTCCCACCTTTATTCATGTGTTTCATAGAATCATAGAGCTGGAAAGGGACCACAAGGGTCATCTAGTCTAATCTGTTGCAATGCAGGAATCTTTTTGCCCCCAGCTGGGGGCTCAGACCCATAACCCTGAGATTAGGTACTCAGCTAAAAAAGGTAAAGGTACCCCTGCCCGTACGGGCCAGTCTTGACAGACTCTAGGGTTGTGCGCCCATCTCACTCAAGAGGCCGGGGGCCAGCGCTGCCTATACAGCTGCAAATATAGCGTTTTAAGTGCATTATACAAATGTGACACTAGATGGTGCTGGTGAGCTAATGGCAAATTCCATATATATATATATTTTTAAAAAAAATTTAAAGCATTTTCACAGTGTTTTTATATATGCATGGATTCAGCCTAAGAGTCTCATGCTGTAGCCAGTGTAAAAAAAAATAATCAAATCACATTTGCTCTCTTTTCCTTCTTTAGTCTTTTGTGGCATTTCTCATCTCTGCAATATTGATACTCCATTGATATAAATGCAAGTCAGGCTTTCTTAATGCCCTATTTTGCCTGTTGTATCACCTTCTAGATGGCCTCGGTGAAATCAACAATGCAACTGCTTAAGTGAAATTAATGTCCACCTGGACAAACAAGTAAAGCTGTCAAGCCTCAGGTGCAGAAAAGATATTTGTGGGTGGGAGCTTTTAGGTTCTTTATGTTGTTCTGTTCTGTTGTTGTTGCCTCAAAGCATGACAAAACCATCTAGTTGGTGTTGAGCCACTTGGGGTCCTTCTGTAAAAGGTGACGATTGCTCATTCAGCTTTTAGTACTAACAAATGTGGGTGAAATGGCCCAGTAAAAGAAGGGGTGGTGTGCCTTACTGACTGGTAGTGGCTCACTAAGATCCCAGACAGGAGTATCTACAAGCCCTTCCAGGAGATGCTAGGAACTGAATCTGCACTCTGGAGTATGCAAGGCAAAGGCTCTACCCCTGAGCTAAGCCACAGCAGTGGCACAACATGGGGGTGGGGGCACAAGGATGGTTGTCCCAGGTGCAAAACTGTTAAGGGTGCAAAATTTCAACCCCCGGTGCTACTTGCTTCCGTCACTGGGCTCCGTTGAATACGGCATCTCCAAGTAAAGGTGGTAAGTAAAAGGTAAAAAGGTAAAGGACACCTGGATGGTTAAGTCCAGTCAAAGGCGACTGTGGGGTTGCGGCGCTCATCTCGCTTTCAGGCCAAGGGAGCCAGCGTTTGTCCACAGATAGCTTTCCAGGTCATGTGACCAGCAGGACTAAACCGCTTCTGGCGCAATGGAACACCGTGACGGAAGCCAGAGCGCACGGAAATGCCGTTTACCTTCCTGCCACAGTGGTACCTATTTATCTGCTTGCGCTGGTGTGCTTTCGAACTGCTAGGTTGGCAGGAGCTGGGACAGAGCAATAGGAGCTCACTCGGTTGCGGGGATTCAAACCACTGACCTACTGATTGGCAAGCCCAAGAGGCTCAGTGGTTTAGACCACAGCGCCACCCGTGTTGTTGCCTGAACCAGGAAGTAATCCTCTCCAGACCATGGAACGACTCTTCTCATCTCTGTGGCTGCAAGATTGTCATGACACAAAGCACAAAAAGTTGTAGCTATAGCCCCTACATCATCTAAATGGGTACAGTAGGTTAAAATCTTAGCGCAATGCATGAAGCCTTGGGGCAGTTCTTGGGCCAGGGGGGACCACAGGAGCTAATATGGCAGTGACATATTCTGGAGGTCTGAGCTTTCTACTCTACAGTATCAATTTGCTGCTGTTGATAATGCAAATGCTGGAGCAAATGTGTTAGCTACCTACCTGGAGTATTGGTAATTGGCCAGCTCTATTGTCAATGGGTATTCTCCCCTTGCTGTGTCTCTGATCCTCATGTCAGAATAATTGATTAAGCCAAGTCCCCCTTTTCCAGATGCATGCAGTATTTGGTTATGTAATAGGCTTTCTTCCATTTGTTCTCTCCAGCATTAAACTGCTCAAGGGACTATGGACCTCTCAATACATCCTTTTTATTCTCCATTCACTGGGATGATTTGTGTTCATGATTTGTGCTGTGATGTGATGCTATTGAGGCCAAAATAGTGGTATCGGTGTGAGGAGGCAAGCGGCAGCAGAGTAGGATGGCTATTTGGGATTTGCCCTGGCCTGTTCTGGCTGTTCCTCTGCAGCTTGCCCGGGCTATCCACCACCTGCACCACTTACCTGAGCTGCCTGCTTGCTCTCTTGCCTCTCTGGGCTGTGTGCCTGCTTTTATGTCATCCTGCAGCAGTTTGCCTGGCCACCTACTGGTGACCACATGAACTACAGCATGACGGCATCCTTACAATTTTAGTATTGAGGGAGAAATGAAATTGTATCTCTTTTCTTCCAGATAAGAGTTTGAATTGTTTGAACAGAAACACGTAGCATAAGAAAAGGTCTGCTGGATCAGACCAAAGTCCCATCTAGTTCAGCATTCTGTTCTCACAGTGGCTAACCAGATACCTGTGGAAAGCTCACAAGCAAGGCGTGAACCCAAACAGTACTCTTCCACTTGTGATCAAAGCAACTGGTATTTAGAAACATACTGCCTCTAATACTGGTGGTGGTACATAGCCGTTATGGCTACTAGCAGTTAACCAGTTGTAGAAAAACTAAATAATTGACATTCCCCCACTGTTTATGGTACTCCAATTTCTGCTCCCTGAGATAAGCAGCATCACCCAGGGAAGTGGTAGGGCTAGCCGTGTGTGTGTGTGTGTGTGTGTGTGTGTGTGTGTGCGCGCACGTGTGTGCATGTTTTTTCTGGTGGAAAAAAAGATTCCTAATGCAATTTTCCACGATGTTCCTCATAATTAGTACACAGCTCTTAAGCTACCCTTGAAAGAAAGATTTGTGCCAAATAGGTTCCCTTAGAAAATAAGGCATAATTGGAGGTGAAAATTGTTTCAGCCGCAGAAATAGTTCCTCTCATCTGAAAATCCGGACGGCAGCAAATGAATCCCCAGCTCCCAGTACTTGCAAGCCCTACTCTTCACTACTTGAACTTGCTGAGCCTTTAGGGGGTGGAAAGCAGAGAATGGCATCTAAGGATTTGACCCATTAAAGGACACTTGTAAACATAAGACCATCTTCGCCTGCGCATGTCATTGGTGGTGCTGTAGCATTCAAGCTGCCTTGAAGGTTTATAGCGGAGGTTGCCAGCATGGTGCCCACAGGACCTCATGTGCCTACAAAGGCCTTTGCTGGCACCCCATGAGGATCCTGGGTACAGCATCTCCTACTGAAATGTGGCCTTCGTTTGTAGCCTATAGAAGGCCTTTTCCAAGCCTAATTTGCAGTGAGGGAGGGGTGATTTTTTACAGGGCCACAGGTTTGATGGAGAAGCTTAACCCTCTCCTCCCAAACCCTGACTCCCCCCGAAGCTGCCAAACCCCACGGCAATTAAGACTGGTGCGGATGGAACTTTCTACTGGTCTTATAAGCTGGTCTCTGACCGTAATAAATTATCTATCTACCCTATCTATCCATCTATCTATCTATTGATCAAAGGAGAGAGGTGTTTTCATTGGGTGGAATCACACCTGGGGGGAGTTAACCATTTGCTTCCCAGTTGCCATCCCTACCAATTGTTCCTCCCCAGTAGCAATTAATATTGGAAAAGATTACGGTAACCTTCCCTTCTCAGTTGCACGCTCCAGGAAGCTACCCTCCCCACCAAAAAAAGAATATTAGACTTGGGGGGGGGGGGACACACACAGCTAAAACACATTTTTACATCTGTGGGTTGTGTGGGGAGGAGAGTGGCTATTGAACTAGGTGGCAATTGGGTGCTTTCTAACACGAGGGAGTTTGTTTGTTGCATTTATAGTGCACCTTCTCTAAGTAGCTCCACGAGCCATGCATGGGTTATCCCCTTCCTCAATTAATCCCAACAACCCTATGAGGTAGTTTAGGCTGAGAGGCAGTGAATGGCCCAAGGTCACCCAGTGAGCTTTGTGGCTGAGCGGGGATTTGAACCCTGGTCTCTCAGCCTCTAGTCTGACCCTCTAACCACACTGCCTCTCACACTGGCTATGGAGTGTGACTGTATCGGAGCCTCTCCCTTCGTTAACAGGACTCTCATGAAGAGTTCGGCAACAGTCCTGTGTCTCAGCGACTCACATCTGCTCATATGAGCACACGAACAGCAGGGTCAACTAAAGCTTGGCTGCGGAAGTACTGTATGTAGCATCGCTATTTTATTGCTGTACATCAAATCAACCCGGATTAAAGCAAATCACAATAAAGAAAATAACAACAGGACGAGGAGCAGCTCACACAAACTTTTGTCCTAAAAACAAAAGTACATAGGACGGAAGTTCAGCATCTGAGCTTCTGTTCTCACACTTCCAGAAGTATGGAATGTAGACAGTGTGGATGACGAGATCCAACAGCAATGGAGAATGAAAAATACTAACAGACTGGTGTCTATGGCCGTTTCCCAAAATCCTGCATGTTCCCACAGGCCCCAGATGGTTGCCAACCCCTGGCTTCTAGAGACATTCCTAGTTCCCATAATAATTCTCCAGTCTTCACCAAAGTGGTTCCCTAAAGATGTTTTGAACTGCATTTCACGCAGCTAGTCCACACTGGCTGGGGATTATGAGACGTATAGTCCAGAAAACCTGGAGGACGTTGGATGAGCCAAGGCTGCTTTAAAGGCTTCTTCTCAAGTTGGGGTGAAAGGATGGTCCTCAGAGGTTTTCCTCGTTGCTGCTTAGTCTGAACTTGAACCCGTAAAGCGACCAAGCAGGAAGGACAGTTCTTTCCCCCCCTCTAATGGGCTGCTCACAGCAAGCAGTTACATCCCTTATCGCCCAGCTGATACTCTGTTCAAGCAGCTCAGCTGCTATAATCTATTTGCTCACCTTGTCATGGACACATCTCTTCAGCGGCGGTTCAGGCCGATGTTTGCGAAACTCCTTGCGGTAATCTGTAGATGCAGAGCCCAACTATATAAATGCTAATTTAATGTATTCGTCCGTGTGTTGAAGGTTTACACAAAGGCCAGGTAAATTACACCCAGGCAGCCTACTGTCAGCAGGAACAATGGGATGCAACTGAGCTGGCCAGTATGATCCTTCTATTGTCTTCGTGAGACCATGCTGACCACCATTGTGTCCCTCTAGGATCCCTGATTTCCAAGCTTTCCAAGTAGGGGGGCCCAGTTTGCTGTAACCCCTTAGTTTACAGTTATGCCATTCTGTTCTCAGTTATGGCTTATAATAAATATATCCAAAAATATCATTTTTTATTATTCCTGGAATATAGTAGAGCAGAGCACTGGGGAAAGAGCTGTGTGGGTGCTAATGTTCTATGTGTAGGCAAAGGGAGAACTCCCCCCATTTTTTTCCTTTGTGTTAACAAGGGGTTTGACATTAAAAAATCTGAGACACACACACACAGTCTCAAGGGTAAAAGGTAAAGGGACCCCTGACCATTAGGTTCAGTCGTGACCAACTCTGGGGTTGCGGCGCTCACCTCGCTTTACTGGCCGAGGGAGCCGGCATACAGCTTCCGGGTCATGTGGCCAGCAGGACTAAGCCGCTTCTGGCGAACCAGAGCACCGCACGGAAACACCGTTTACCTTCCGATCGGAGCGCTACCTATTTATCTACTTGCACTTTGACGTGCTTTTGAACTGCTAGGTGGGCAGGAGAAGGGACCGAACAACCGGAGCTCACCCCGTCACGGGGATTCGAACCGCCGACCTTCCGATCGGCAAGTCCTAGGCTCTGTGGTTTAACCCACAGCACCACCCGCATCAGGCCCTAAGACTGGTAAAGCTTGCAGGATTTTGAAGAAGTACAGTTTATTTTACTGGATTGTGGTCTCAAGGGTACAATCCAGTAAAATAAACTGTACTTCAAAATCCTGCAGCTTTACCAGTCTCAGGGCCTGCCATTTTTGCCACTTTCCCTAAACACTGGGACGTGTAATTTAACTCTGCACCTTTCGTCACAGATTGTTTTACGAGAAGCACCCTTGTACTCTCTGCTGCTGAGGGTGAAGTTATTATTACAGAAGCCTGAATCGTTCAGGAAAAGCAGAGCACAATCACTGCATAGAAAGGTGTCATCTTTACAATAGCATGAGCCCTAGGCATTCGGTTTCTGGGAATTAAGCCAATTGAAGTCTCTGCAGAGCCTAGGAAAGGCGTGTGGTTCTTTTTACAGAGAAAGCCCTCAGCAAAGACGCAATTGTCTCATTAACAAAAGGGACAACTTTATTAGTTAGCAGCACAACTCTTCCATACTGGAATAATAGCTGTTAATAATGCTTTGAAGTACTTTTAATCAGCTCTAAAGATGAGATGGGATTAAAAAAATATATTCATATTTTTATTCATGATGAGAAGCAAAAGGCATGCCTGTTCCATTTTACACACAACATTTTGCCAAAATGCAAAAGGGAAGATAAGGTCCCATCCATGCTATACATTTAAAACACTACCATACCACCTTAGATAGCCAGTTTCCCCTGAATAATTATGGGAAGTGTAGCTTGTCAAGGGTGCTGAGGGTTGTTAAGAGACCCCCATTCCCCTCAAGAAGCTTAACCTTTATATAGCTACTTCTGCCATTGATACCTAACTGGCCTGTCCTTTTCCATCATCACTAAAAAGGTAAAGGTAAAGGGACCCCTGACCATTAGGTCCAGTCGTGACCGACTCTGGGGTTGCGGCGCTCATCTCGCTTTATTGGCCGAGGGAGCTGGCGTACAGCTTCCGGGTCACGTGGCCAGCATGACTAAGCCGCTTCTGGCGAACCAGAGCAGCACACGGAAACGCCGTTTACCTTCCCGCTGGAGTGGTACCTATTTATCTACTTGCACTTTGAAGTGCTTTCAAACTGCTAGGTTGGCAGGAGCAGGGACCGAGCAATGGGAGCTCACCCTGTCGCGGGGATTCGAACCGCTGATCTTCTGATCGGCAAGTCCTAGGCTCTGTGGTTTAACCCACAGGGCCACCCGCATCCCTCTACCATCACTACTCATTGGTTAATCCCTGAACCTGCCCTCAACTCACTCTTGTCGAACTCTGTGAATTGTCAGGACACACTGCACAGTAGCACCTTGATTATTTATTACCCTAGCTTTTGAAGCCTCTAGCCTCTTCATCAAAAATCACACAAATAGGCTCTTTCCATACTGGATCCCTCAATAAGACAAACTAGCTACGGCATGATTAATGCGCATATTTTTTCCACCCCAAAGCAGCTATTTGGTATGGAGAGCTCCTAAGGACTCAAGGGAGCTGAGCTAGGGTCAAGCGAGTGTTTTCCCTTCTGCTCCACGGGAGGTTTTTGTCCTCCCTGATCCTCACTGACCTTGTCCTGTTCTTTGCATGCATAAGGTCCTGATTTCAACCCTTAGCATCCCTGGGAACAGCTGGGAAAGGTCCCTGTCTGAAACCTTACAGAGCTGCTCCCAGGCAGCACAGATAGTGTTGAGCCTAGAGGGGCCAATGTCCTGACTCGGTACAAGGCAGCTCCCTGGGTTGCTATGGCCCACAAGCAGAGTTTAAAATAGAGTGGAGATGCACAGATAGAGTGCCAGTAAAGTATTTCATGCAGAGAAATCTCTGAGAACAATGAAAATAGATCACTTGGAGTGGTGTTGGCTTTGTTACATCTGTACTGTAATGTAATATGTGAAAAACAACAATAATAATAATAATAATAAATAATTGGGGGACATCCTATTCATACTCTCCAACATTTCTCCGAATAATAATAATAATAATAATAATAATAATAATAATAATAATAATAATAATAATATTTATTATTTATACCCCGCCCATCTGGCTGAGTTTCCCCAGCCACTCTGGGCGGCTTCCAATCGAGTGTTAAAAACAATACAGCATTAAATATTTAAAAATTCCCTAAACAGGGCTGCCTTCAGGTGTCTTTTAAAGAGAAGATAGCTACTTATTTCCTTTCACATCTGAAAGGAGGGTGTTCCACAGGGCGGGCGCCACTACTGAGAAGGCCCTCTGTCCGAAGAAAAAAGCAATGTCCAGTGCTTGTGTGTGTAGAAAAAGAGGTGCTGGAGCTCAGTGTGAACACCTCCCTCATTCTCTCAGAATGGCAATGGCGCCCACCTGAGAGGTGCCAGAACTGAGTTCTGGAATGTTCCGGCTGAATAAAAGCCCTGGGGACAGCCTATTCCATACCCTCCAAAATTTCCCAAATGGGAATAGGGACATCCTAAGGACAAGCAGGACAGTCCGGAATCGAATCAGAAGCTGGGGTGGCTTCTGTAAATCCAAGATTGTCCATGGAAAACAGGGGACACTTGGAGGGTCTGAACTGGAGCTCCATGATAATCAGTTAATCGCTGGTCAAGTCACGGAGGCCTAAAATGAGACACATATGCACGCACACACCCCAAATCTTAAATTGTCAGGGACAAGGAAGATCTTTCTAACCCGAAAACCTCAGTGGAAAGGTCTGTGGGGCTGCATTTCAGTGGTAGGCCGGGACAAGACCCAAGAGTGAAGAGGAACTCTGTTTTCTTCTGCCATGTATCTGACCGTACACGTCTTCGTTCCAGGATGCTTGATAGCATAATATCTTTACCTCATTAATAAAATAGATTCAGAGCTCAACTTGTGGGGCTCCTTCTGCTCCCAGACTATAATTAGAGGTGTGCGAGTGGGTGGCAGGGCTGGCTAATTGCCGGTATTTTTTTAATATTGGCATCGTGCTGTACCTACTATTTCTGATGAGGAGCAGATGGAGAGGAGATAAACAGAAGTAGCGTACAGCAGGAAAAGAAGAGAGTAGGATTAAACAAAAATAACATTTCAAATTTCCCAAGGGAGTCTCAACAATATTGCGGTAGCAGAAGGACTTGAGGAGGGGGATAGCGGCTGCTGTTTCACAGAGGAGAAGCAGACCGCTGGGTACCTGCCACCTCCCTATTTGGGATATCAAGAGTCGTGCATAAACGAACCCTCAACATTCGCCATCCTGTTGCTGGGCAGACCAAGTAGGGGAAACCATTTTGCCCAAATTCTCCAGCGGGAGGAGCAATTCGCCTAACGGTGCTTCAGGATTAGGGCTTACCATCAGTGGTGGCAGTAGCAATAATAATAGTAAAAATAATTATTATTTATTATTTATATATATGCCACCCATCCGACTGGGTTACCCAGCCACTCTTGGCACCTTCCGCCAAAATATGAAAGACACAACAAAACATCAAACATAAAAACGACCCTATGCAGTAGCGCAGCAACTTCCTTCCGACTGCCTCAAAGGTTTGATAATATTATTTTGTGTGGGCTGATGTTCGTCACACTGTGCTGGCACCCTGACTTCCCTTTGCACCCTCCACAATGCGCCAAACCTAGCATTGTTCTAGGACACTGAAGTCAAAGCCGCCTCACACACAATAGAGATTCTGCAGTGCGGACTTCTGTTTCCTTTTAATAGAAGAATGTCTCCCGAAAATTGTTTGGCTCAGCTCTGCAAACTGCTCATTTGCAAACCCCACCCAACTCTTCTCCTGAGTGGGATTTACACAGGTGCAATATTGTAAAGGCAGCACTGCCATCCCTCCGGAGAGTCTGCTGTGCTGACGCAGGAGCTATAAGGATTCTTGCTTCAGCTGCCTCTTGGAACAGACCGGGAAGGGGTGTTTTCAGCCAGGGAAGGAAGTGGTATCGGTTCGGTTATAAGGCTTAAAGAGACTTTTCAGATATTTGGATCTTTAGAGCAGGGAGGGTGCACTCTTTAGTGTAAGGTAAAGGTAAAGGGACCCCTGACCATTAGGTCCAGTCGTGGCCGACTCTGGGGTTGCAGCGCTCATCTCGCTTTATTGGCCAAGGGAGCCGGCGTACAGCTTCCGGGTCATGTGGCCAGCATGACTAAGCCGCTTCTGGCGAACCAGAGCAGCGCACGGAAACGCCATTTACCTTCCTGCCGGAGTGGTACCTATTTATCTACTTGCACTTTGACGTGTTTTCGGATTGCTAGGTTGGCAGGAGCAAGGACCGAGCAACGGGAACTCACCCCGCCGCGGGGATTCGAACCGCCGACCTTCTGATCGGCAAGTTCTAGGCTCTGTGGTTTAACCCACAGGGCCACCTGCGTCCCACTCTTTAGTGAGGAGGATGCAAATAATTTTGTGTCTGTCAGGGTTGGCACCAGACATCAGGGGGCTCTTACTGTGGTTTGGCTGATGCCCACACTTTCCCCCATCCCCTCCTCTTTGTGGTGGTAGCACTACAGCCCTTCTTTCCCTTTCCCCTGCTGCCCCTCATTCCTTCTCCTCTTCCCCAAGCTTCCCTGGGGAGCCTGCGTGGTGTAGTGGTTAAGAGCGGTGGACCCGTAATCTGGTGAACCGGGTTCGCTTCCCTGCTCCTCCACATGCAGCTGCTGGGTGACCTTGGGCCAGTCACACTTCTCTGAAGTCTCTCAGCCTCACTCACCTCACAGAGTGTTTGTTGTGGGGGAGGAAGGGAAAGGAGAATGTTAGCTGCTTTGAGACTCCTTAAGGGAAGGCGGGATATTAAGTCCAAACGTTGTTGTTGTTTCTTCTTCTTCTTCTTCTTCTTCTTCTTCTTCTTCTTCTTCTTCTTCTTCTTCTTCTTCTTCTTCTTCTTCTTCTTCCCCCTTACTTAAAAAAAAATCCCTTCTAGTTCCTGGGTCAAAGGTGCCCATCTTCATAATCAAACTGCTGAGATGACCAGGAGAATGCCTTAACCGTCATGATTTATTACGGTGGATAGAAACACTCATATCTATCTATGAGCTGATGTGAATTGCAATAGCCCAAAACATCTGGAGGACAGCAGATTGGCCAAGGCTGTGCTAGAGAAAGCAGTATTCTCATTTTGCCCTACAGTAGGCCAGACCAAGGAAGGAGTATGCACCTTCCAAATGTCCCTATTTTCCAGGGACACTCCGAGATTTACAGATGCTGTCCTAGTTTCCAATTTGATCCTGGAATGTACTGCTTTTCCTTAGGACATCCCTAGTTTTATCAGAGAAACGTTGGAGGGTATGGAGTTATTGTGACCCCTGAACCAAGGAGATAAGTAACTCTACAACTTTTAGAAGACGTCTGAAGGCAGCCCTGTAGAGCGAAGTGTTTCTTAAAAATGTTAAATGTTTTAAATTATATATATACATATATATATAATGTTTGAAGCCACCCAGTCAGAAGGGCAGGGTATAAATAATAAAATTGTTATTGTGGAATAAGACATCCCTATTTTCATTGGAGAAATGTTGGATGGTATGGGAGTATCGTGAGAGAAACCACAGAGGCATCCTATGTGGGGCAAGACCAGAAAGTTCCGGCGTGTTCTGAGCACCTGCGGACCATGTTACTTGGTGTTGTTACTCCAAGTAACATCTGTGAGGTAATTACCACACAATGCAAAGTGCTTGCAAACGTGTCTTTACTTTAAATGCTGAGCGGGCCACGGCTTCCAGTTTACAGCACCAGTGCAAACCAGTCTTCACACACACACATACCCTTGCTGAAAGCAGGCAAATTTCCCCCAAGTCTTTCTGTGTATCCAAAACTTGAAGCCAAGTCTGAAGAAGCCTCTAATGATTACTCTGGGGAGTTTGAAAGCACTTACCTCACATATTGTAGGTGAGCTTCCTTGTTAAAAAAAAAAAACCTGCCTTCATATACCGTTTGCCTTTTGGACCTTCCATTTCATTGCTGCAAAATGTCAGCTATATACTCCAGGCAAACCTCGTCTTCTGACTGCAGGTGGGCAGAGACATTATTGAAGATGGAAGTAACCTTGATTTCCCTCCTACGTGCTCCTGCTCTGTGTGTCCCCCTCTTTCCCTCCCAAAACTGTTCGTTCAATAAGCTGGCTCCCTTCCCAGCCCTTGACAGAGCTGGTTTGGGGGTGATTTAATATCTGACCTACTTTGCCCTGACATTTCTCCTCCGGGCTCCTTGACTAGGCACTAATAGAT
This sequence comes from Podarcis muralis, assembly GCF_964188315.1. Lineage (NCBI taxonomy): Eukaryota > Metazoa > Chordata > Lepidosauria > Squamata > Lacertidae > Podarcis > Podarcis muralis. Next base: position 47,358,899 of record NC_135666.1, on the reverse strand, counting down.
GGATTCGACTCTTTCCAAGGCAAACCGTTTTGCCGTGTTTTTGGGGGGAGGAAGGAATTCTTTGTAGACAAAAAATAAGGTAAAACAAGAAACGATGAAGGATGAGAAAGGTACAGCGGCACTTTCTGAGTCCTTCCCCCTTGGCACTGCCTTGATCAAAACCTTTTACAAGACCGGCTGTGTTGGAGAGGTCCTAACAGCGTTTAAAATTATTATCTCTTTTCCCTAGTCTGGGCAGTAGCAATGGATTTTGCTGCACTTTTACAGTCACTTTGAGGGCCCGAGTTTTCTGGTTTTAATTGGGTAGTTTCGCGGCAGGCCTGGCTAGCCACAGATGCAGACCGATTTAAATTCAAATGAGCTAGCACTTGCGAATGGCTGAGCATTTTAAATTCCAGTTATGATGGTGGGAGAATAAATGAAAGAGCAGCCCTCTGGAAGCAGGGCAGGTGTTCTCTTATGTGGAAAGAGATCGTGCTCTCAGGGTTACAGATGCTTCAGGTTACAGATGCTTCAGGTTACAGACTCCACTAACCCAGAAATAGTGCTTCAGGTTAAGGATGAGAACAGAAATTGTGCGGCGGTGGCAGCGGGAGGCCCCATTAGCTAAAGTGGTACCTCAGGTTAAGAACAGTTTCATGTTAAGAACAGACCTCCGGAACGAATTAAGTTCTTAACCAGAGGTACCACTGCATAGGGAAGTTTTGTTAATGTTTAATTATGTTTTTATATCTGTTGGAAGCTGCCCAGGGTACCTAGGGCAACCCAGTAAGATGTGTGGGGTATAAATAATAAAAGTATCATGGAATGGGATGCCCTTATTTTCATGTTGGAGAAGTGTTGGAGGGTATACGGGGGAGTAAGCCCCACTGAATACACTGGATTTTTCTACTTGGGGAGCAAACCTGTTTTAAGACATCGCCATCCCATGAAAGCTCGCCATCTCTTCAGGTGCCTAGGCAATTTTTGTGTGTGCATCCAGTCGCCATGACATTGTTCCCTGGAAGAAAGAACTATTGCATTTAGACTGCAGTGAGCTTCCTTCCCTTCTCACACCTCCAGTCGTAGTTGCCGTTATTTTTCTCTAAAGAACTGAGCGTCTCTTAAGTACATTTCCCCCCTTTGTCGTGCCAAGTATAATAGCTCATTATGTGCAGTTTTCTACTTTTTTTAATAGCACAACGCTACAAAGGAGTCAATTAAAATTCAATAACGGCACAGTGTTTATGCACTCATTAAGCAGACATGAGGCAGATCTCCTTCTTGGTGCACGTTTTCTTCTTCTCTCGGCGAACGTCTCTCATAACGAAGTAGCTTGAACGCAAGCAGCGAAGTGTGGCTTGCATTTTAATTCGCAACTTTGATGCGTAGACTCACTGAGTCCCAGAAAGCTGGCTGCTGCTGCTGCTGCTAAGTGAGAGCCCTCATCTCCCCTTAATTCTGGAGAGCCACCTCTGCCGCCATTTGCAACCAGGGAGCTCATTCACAAGCTTTGGGCTAGCTATGCCCAGCAGAGGAGGAACAGAAAGAAATGGGGAAGGCAGGCAGGAACAGTTTAGTCTTCCTGGTGGGAATACTCGCCTTTATGGCATAGTTTGCCAACATAAAGGTAAAAGTAAAGGTAAAGAGACCCCTGACCATTAGGTACAGTCGTGACCAACTCTGGGGTTGCGGCGCTCATCTCGCTTTACTGGCCAAGGGAGACAGTGTACAGCTTCTGGGTCATGTGGCCAGCATGACTAAGCCGCTTCTGGCAAACTAGAACAGCACACGGAAACGCCGTTTACCTTCCCACTGGAGTGGTACCTATTTATCTACTTGCACTTTGACGTGCTTTTGAACTGCTAGGTTGGCAGGAGTTGGGACCGAGCAACGGGAGCTCACCCTGTCGCGGGGATGCGAACCACCGACCTTCTGATTGGCAAGCCCTAGGCTCTGTGGTTTAACCCACAGCGCCACCCACGTCCCCAACATGGTGCCCTCCAAATGTTTTAGATTGCAACAAACCATCTCTCAGCATAGCCTGCTGCAAAGGGTTGTTTTCAGAAGTAAACAGAGCAGGGATAAGAATAATGTGTGCTGTCTTGAGCTCCCTGGAGGAATAATGGACTTATAAATGTAATACAGTCATACCTCAGGTTATATATGCTTCAGGTTGAGCATTTTCGGGTTGCGCTCCACGGCGACCCAGAAGTAATGGAGCGCATTACTTCCGAGTTTCGCTGCTCGTGCATGTGCAGGCACTCAAAATGACATCACGCGCATGCGCAGAAGCGGTGAATTGTGACCCACGCACGCACAGACACGGGTTGTGTTCACTTCAGGATGTGAACGGGGCTCCGGAACGGATCCCGTTCGCATCCAGAGGTACCACTGTACATGAATTTGCTGTTCTCGCCCTTCAGATTTCCCCAAGTCAAGTGACGCCAGTGCTGTTTTTCCGGGGATACTCAAGAGTATGCAGTACTGGCACCTTCTCCCCCCGCCCCCCGAGTGTGGCGTACAGACTTCATGGTGAGTACAGACACCATTTTTTCTTCCAAAGAGAGATGGGGCGGGACTGATTGACATCCCAAAAACAATTAAACTAAGCAAAGTCTGCATTTCTGTGTAGAAGCTGTGTAGTCCATATGAACCTACCCTGACCCTGAGGCCCTCCTTTGTGTGCCTCCTCCACAAGAGGTCCAGAGGGTGGCAACATGAGAACAGGCCTTCTCTGCAGTGAGGGAACTGTCAGGGGTCCTTTACCTTTTTACCTTTTTACCTTTAGGTGTAGGAAGCGGGTGGCGCTGTGGGTAAAACCTCAGTGCCTAGGACTTGCCGATCGTATGGTCGGCGGTTCGAATCCCCGCGGCAGGGTGAGCTCCCGTCGTTCGGTCCCAGCTCCTGCCCACCTAGCAGTTCGAAAGCACTCTTAAGTTCAAGTAGATAAATAGGGACCGCTTTATAGCGGGAAGGTAAACGGCGTTTCCGTGTGCGGCACTGGTGCTGGCTCGCCAGCTGGAGCTTTGTCACGCTGGCCACGTGACCCGGAAGTGTCTTCGGACGGCGCCGGCTCACGGCCTCTTAAGTGAGATGAGCGCACAACCCTAGAGTCTGTCAAGACTGGCCCGTACGGGCAGGGGTACCTTTACCTTTAGGTGTCAGGCAAAAACATTCCTCTTTAACCAGACCTTTGGCTGATAGACATCTAATGCCCTTTTAAATGTGTTGTGGGAGGGAGGATTATTGGGTTAGGGTGGCATACAAATTAAATAAATGAACAGAAATGAGCAATACTGTACAAAGGAAAAATTTACGTCCATTGCTCTGCCATCTTTTTCCTCGGTCCCTACCCATCGCTGTCATGTGACCCTCCAAAAGTTGTCAAGAATGACACGTGGCCATCACGCTGAAAATCTGACTCATACCTGTATTAAACAAAAACACAGGTCCACCCTTTGCATGCCTCCCACCTTTGGCACATCCCTAGTCACTGTCTTGTGTCCTGTTACTATGCCTGAATCACGTAATGGGATTGGGATTGCACCTTTGAGGCGTTATCCCAGCCCACAGTCCACATACAACACCACTTATCTCTAGCAGACATCATACACCCAACATTTCTCCAATGAATAATAATAATTTTACTACTACCCTACCCATCTGACTGGGTTGCCCTAGCAATTCTGGGCAGCTTCCAACAGATAATAAAAACATAATAAAACATATATATATATTTTAAAAAAACATTCCCTATACAGGGCTGCCTTCAGATGTCTTCTAAAGGTTTTATAGTTACTTATCTCCTTGGCTGGGGGGGGGGGGCGGGTCACATAGCTGCCATACACTCCAACATTTTTCCGATGAAGATAGGGATGTCCTCCATATCCTTCAGCATTTCTGCAATGAAAATAGGGACGTCCTAAGGAAAAAATGCAGGTGGCGCTGTGGTTTAAACCACAGAGTCTAGGGCTTGCCAATCCGAAGGTCGGCGGTTCGAATCCCCACGACGGGGTGAGCTCCTGTTGCTCGGTCCCTGCTCCTGCCAACCTAGCATTTCGAAAGCACGTCAAAGTGCAAGTAGATAAATAGGTACCGCTCCAGCGGGAAGGTAAACAGTGTTTCCGTGCGCTGCTCTGGTTCACCAGAAATGGCTTAGTCATGCTGGCCACATGACCCGGAAGCTGTACACCCGCTCCCTCGGCCAGTAAAGTGAGATGAGCGCCGCAACCCCAGAGTCGGCCACGACTGGACCTAATGGTCAGGGATCCCTTTACCTTTAAGGAAAGAACAGGACATTCTGGAGTGAAATCAGAAACCAGGATGGCTTCTGTAAATCTGGGACTGTCCCTGGAAAATAGCGATACTTGGAAGGTCTGAGACTTTGGTCATTGATAGTGAATGCTTTAGTGGTATATAATGCTTGCATTGGGGGCAGTGGCGTAGCGTGGGGGGTGCCAGGGGTGCCGGCCGCACCGGGCGCAACATCTGGGGGGGGGGGCACGAGTCCAGAGGGCCCAGCCCCGTCGTGCCCTCGGCCCGCCCCTATTGTCAGAGCGGCCGGCCAGCCTCCGCCTGCTCCTACCTTGCCCACCCGAGGACTGCGGCAGCACCCGCCCCCGTGGCCACCTACCCCTGCCTCGCCCATTGGCTTGCCTCCCTTGGCCCCGCCTCTCTCCGATGGCCGCGGGGGTGTCCTGCTCGGTGCCGTCGCCTTTTTTCAGGAGGTAGGGAGGCTGGACGGGGAGGTGGGGTCGGAAGTGGGCAGAGGAGGGGAGCTCGTAGCCAAAAAGGCTGCGCTGGCCGGCAAAGGGCCGGGGAAAGTTTGGAGAGGAGAAACGCACCGTCATGATTTCCCGGTGGAAGCAGCAGGATTAGGGATGGCGAAGCGTAATTACGCACGAATTTCGCTGGGTGAGAGCTTCGGGGATCGATCGGCGGAAATGGGAATCAATTGGAATATGAGAAAGAGAGAGAGAGAGAGGGACCATCATTCATAGGCATAGATTGGTAGGGTTAGGGGGCGCAAATCCACGGGTTAGGGGGCGCAAATTACTTGCCTTGCCCCGGGTGCTGACAACCCACGCTACGCCGCTGATTGGGGGAGGGGTTAATTAAAGGGGAGAAGAGAGATCATAAATCTCTTTCCAGAACAGATTAACCACTCTCCAGATTACTGAAGGAAGTGCATAGGCAATTGATCTTATACCACAAGTTCACAAATAAAGTTCTCACCTGCTCTTTAAAAGAAAAAGAAAAACAGCAGCAGCAACATAAGTTGCTACACAGGTTGGAAAAAGCAATATCAGGTAATAAAGGCTGCCTCTAGGTACAAGAGACAATAACCAACAACCTCCCACGGGAGAGTCTCAAACACCTTGTTTGTGTGTGCCTCTGTTTTTTGGATGGAGGAGTATTTGTGTGCCGTGTGGAGCAAGAGAACAAAAATTAATTCAGTTTATTGCTGACTGGGGCTTAGGACAAGTCTAAGTGCAGCACTGATGGTGATGATCTACTTTAAAAGTTCAACTTCAGAGAAAAGAATGGAAGCAATAAATACCATGACAGTGAGGCAGGGAGAGCCAGGAGCTTTTATGGAAGAATTAAATCCCCATAGAACTGAAGTAAATGGGCTCCAGTGGGAAATTCAATCTGCAATGTATTCAGCCTTGATGTCATACTTGGTCTCGCTGCCAGGGCTGTCAGAGTCTTCTTTAAAATAAAAATAAAAATTGGCCCTGTGCCTCTGCTTTTAACAACAGTTTCTGGCACACAGAAATGTAGCAGGCAAAGGTTTCTCCATCCTTCATTTAACATCAGGTATTAAATATACGTATGCCAGGCTGCTGTTAAAGACACGGGTTATATCTAAGTAAGGGACGTGGGTGGAGCTGTGGGTTAAACCAAAGAGCCTAGGACTTGCTGATCAGAAGGTCAGTGGTTTGAATCCCCGCAATGGGGTGAGCTCCCATTGCTCGGTCCCTGCTCCTGCCAACCTAGCAGTTCAAAAGCATGTCAAAGTGCAAGTAGATAAATAGGTACCGCTCCGGCGGGAAGGTAAACGACATTTCCGTGCGCTGCTCTGGTTCGCCAGAAGCGGCTTAGTCATGCTGGCCACATGACCTGGAAGCTGTCTGTGGACAAATGCTGACTCCCTCGGCCTATAGAGCGAGATGAGCGCCGCAACCCCAGAGTCGGTCACAACTGGACCTAATGGTGAGGGGTCCCTTTACCTTACCTTATATCTAAGTATACTCAAAGCAGATTCGTTGAAATGAATGGATCTAAGTTACTCCCTTGTCTATTAATTTCAGTGGGTCTACTCTAATATTAGATGCAATCAATAGGAACAGAAGCAATTCAAAAGGTGTATCCTCTGCATCCCAGAAGCAAAGGGGAAAGAGATGATGATGATGATGAATGCAAATGATATACTGCCCTTTATCAGAAGATCCCAATCCCAAGGCGGTGCACAACAGTAAAAACACATTACAGAACATCAACGATAAAAACACAATAGCATAATAAAGAAAACATAATGACAGACAGCTTACTAGTAAAATAATCATCATAATAACAGTCATCTCCCCCACACTCTTACAGACCACGGATTATTTAATAGCCATAGGCCTGGGTAAAGAGCAACTTTTTTGCCTGGTGCCTAAAGACATGCAGTGATGGCGCCAGGCAAGCCTCTCTGGGGAGAGCATTCCACAATCGGGGAGCCAACACAGGGAAAAGCCCATTCTCTTGTTGATATTGATACTGATACAGGCTCCTCACATAAGATGTACCAGGGCAGTTCTATGTGGGTGAGTTTCCAAGGGCCAGTGGCAGATGGGGCCCAAGACCCAAGCAGCTAGCTTCTGCACAAACTCACGCCTCCCTCTGTAACGTCCACCCAGACAGCCAAGAGGTGTTAGCAGAGTTGAAGGACACTTTCCAGCCAGGCTAAAACAACTGTGGGTGCAAAGGAGAGCCAGTGAGGGCTGTAGCCTTGAGGTTCCACACCTCTGATTTAGTGCATTTTTATCCTATTTGTCAAGCCAAAAGCGTTTCCAGGGTGGCTAACAGTTACCGTATTTTTCGCTCCATAAGACGCAGCAGACCATAAGACACACCTAGTTTTTAGAGGAGGAAAACAAGAAAAAGAATATTCTGAATGAAACAGTGGATGTATGATTTTTTGTGGTTCATGCTGTGGCCACAGACACGTGATTTGATGGTAAATTTGGAGTAGCTCAATGCAAAAATCCTGAGGATCCATGTGGATTTGTGCTTTGTAACCATGTTTTTGCTCCATTGTGGCCCCAGGCAACAGTGGGTGCGTGATTTTTTTGGTGCAAGCTGTAGCCATGGACATGCTATGTAGTTATAAAACTACAGTTAAAAACTAAAAACAGTCATAAGAAACATAAAACCTAAAATGGATACCAAAATCTCGTAAAACCAAGTGCAAGCATCATTAAAGCTGTTTTTCAACAGCACCTGAAATTTTGTTTGTTTGTTTGTTTGTACCCCACCTACTTGACTGGGTTGCCCTGGCCACTCTGGGCAGCTTTCAACATATATTAAAACATTATACCTCATAATCTGGTGAACAGGGTTCGCGTCTCCGCTCCTCCACATGCAGCTGCTGGGTGACCTTGGGCCAGTCACACTTCTCTGAAGTCTCTCAGCTTCACTCACCTCACAGAGTGTTTGTTGTGGGGGAAGAAGGGAAAGGAGAATGTTAGCCGCTTTGAGATGCCTTAGGGTAGTGATAAAGCGGGATATCGAATCCAAACTCCCTCCTCCTCCTCCTCTTCGTCGTCGTCGTCTTCTTCTTCTTCTTCTTCTTCTTCTTCTTCTTCTTCTTCTTCTTCTTTCCTAGACAGGGCAGCTTTCAGATGTCTCCTAAAGGTTATATAGTTACTCATCTCCTTGCCATCTGATGGAAGGGTGTTCCACATGGCAGGTGCCGCTATCGAGAAGGCTTCCCTGTAGCTTCACTTCTCAAGTGAGAGAAAAGTCTGGCTAAATGGAAAGAAGTCTTCATCTGGTGCCAAAAGTGCAATAAAGTCAGTGCCCAGCTTGTGCACAAGCACAAGAATATTGTGTGAACACCCCTATAGCCGGATTTGAAGAGAGTGCCTTTTACCGAAAGAAATACGGTGATGACCTTTCCTAGCCTTAAATACTCCATTTCCCAGCATGCCAAATGTCACTGCCGATTAGAACAGGTGGCTTTCAGAAGCCGCAGTTCCAAGAGAAGAGGCTCAAAAATATTACCTTCCTGCATCTCATAAAGCTGCAACTGGTCCAATGATGGATTTGAGCAATTTCTCAACTTCCATTCCCTTCTATAAATATGTTAGTAGAATAGCAGCAATCTCTGCATGTTCTCTATCCCATATCGACCTGTTTATGGGCAAAAGAGCGAGGAAAGGCCAGTGGAATACACGACTGTGCAGGCCCCCTGTTTCTAACATCTCTCTCGTATTTAGTTGGGTGCGTAGGAAATAGGCAGGAATGTTGCTCCGTAAATCTCCATTAGTTCACACACAAACGGCCACTTTCTCATATGTACTGAAAGTCTTACAGCTAAATGGTAAGATTGGTGAATGAATCTATCAAGAAAAATACCCTCAATACTTAGGTGATTATTGCCAAATAGAAGGTTATGCATTTTTTTTTATTTTGCCGGAGAACAGTGAAACTTTATTGCATTTACAAACACACTGGGAAATCAAAGGCAAGCCCCAAAAGTTTGCACCAATTTATGGATTGTACTCTTTTTATTTACTGTTTGCTATAAAAAAAATAAAATCTGCTACTACTTTCAAATAGAAGGTTATGCATTTGAGTCAAGAAAGGCAGATCTAAAGGTAAAGGTAATGGTACCCCTGCCCATCAGGGCCAGTTGTGACCGACTCTAGGGTTGTGCGCACATCTCGCTCAAGAGGCCGGGAGCCGGCGCTGTCCGAAGACACTTCCGGGTCACGTGGCCAGCGTGACGAAGCTGCATCTGGCGAGCCAGCACCAGCGCCGCACACGGAAACGCCGTTTACCTTCCCGCTAGTAAGCGGTCCCTATTTATCTACTTGCACTTAGGGGTGCTTTCAAACTGCTAGGTGGGCAGGAGCTGGGACCGAATGACAGGAGCTCACCCCGCCGCGGGGATTCAAACCGCCGACCTTTCGATCAGCAGGTCCTAGGCTCTGTGGTTTAACCCACAGCGCCACCCGCGTCCCCACCGCGCCACCCGCGTCCCCAAGACAGATCTACTGGACTTTAATTCTCTCTATTCTATGTATGTCATGAGGGTCTACCCTGAGGTTCATTTTCTTGAAGCTTGGAAATGGATCAGACCAAAGACCTACCTAGTCCAACATCCTTCTCCCATGGTGGGCAACTGGATGCCCATAGGAAGCCAACGACCAGGACACAAGCAGATTAGCACTGTTCCACTCATATTCCTCAACAACCAGTCTGAGATACTCATGGGCTTAGCCAAGAGGGGGACAGGGGGGGCAGCTGCCCCCCAAATCAAGTAAATCAATAAATGTATTTAACTGAATATTTAACTGAGGTTCTGCACACCCAACATAAAGGCTGCCCCCCATAAATCCTGGCTACACCCATGGAGATAAGGGAGGTAATATAGAAGTTAGGACGAACAACCATTGCTAATCTTAGCTTCCAGGAATAACACCCTAGTAAGACACCCAAGCTTGTGGCCAGCATTATAGGCTGTGGTAGCAAATTCTATAGTGTAACTATGAACTGTGTACTTCCTTTTGTCTGTTTTGAATCTCCCGCCATTCAGTTTTACTGGCTAAACCCTGGTTCTATTATTATGAGAGAAGGAGATGCACCACATCAAGGGAAATTGCTTGGCAAAGATGTGCAGGTTAGGCATTCGAAAATATATATGCTAGAATAAATTCGCGCTAAAATGCTGTTGAATTTTCATGAGGACCTTTTTGCCGCGGAAATTCGCAAATGTGGAGAACTAAACTTAAGATTGCGAAATTAGAAACTGAGAGAAACTGAAATTGCCCAATCCACTCATCCTTAGCCACGAGGCAGTATTAATTGGACTATCAAAGATGCCCCATTGTCCATTGTTCCGTCAAAATACGCCTCTCTTTTTCCATGTAAAGTAACGTGTCCTTCAGTTTTAATTAATTTAAGAAACCCTGCTCTTAAAGGCCAGCCTCAACCTACAAAACTTTCATAACTAAATACATACTATCAGAAAGGAAATTCAATCACATAAAATGCAGGGGGCAGGGCCTTTTTGCTAATGGCACCTGAATTGTGGAATGCAGGAGTCATCAGGAAATTCGCCTGGCACCTATTTTGAAGCCCTTGTTGGCAGACAAAGACCACTTCATTTCCCCAAGCCTTTGGTGTAGAATAAAAGAAAATATGCTTGTGAGGTCCTTATCTCTTGTGAGGCTCATTTTAGATTTTGGACCTGACTGTTTTTAGCCTCTGGTGCTTTAAAACGCTTTTTCACATTGTACATTTGATTCAGTATTTGTAAGCCACGCTGGGAATTCGTCTGAAGGGCAGGATATGAATTCTTAAACAAAGTAAATAAAATCAGTAATTCCATGGATTATCCTTGGCTCCCTGCAGAACTTTCTTGACCTTCGTCTCCCTTTGAGTTCAGGTCCACATTACGCTCACAATGCGAGAGCAACAAGCAAAGCAGACCATCTCTACAGAGAGAAAGTCAGAAGGACTCTGAATCTCACACATGAGGAAAGGAGGGTTGACTTTTCCGTCCTGTCCATTTTTTCCTCTGTCCTCCGTAGCGCATTTCCCCTTCAGTTTGGGAGGAGGCGAAGCAGGAAAACGTAGCCATTAAAAGGAGAGATAAGCAGGGATTTGCTATGGGGTGGGTCCAGAGTAGAAAAATTAGTTTGCAAAAGGGATTGAGAATCAGAAGAGTCTCCCCTACAGTAGGGGTGGCAAATCTTTGGTCCTCTGGATGTTACTGGAATACACCTCCCATCATCAGTGACTACAGTCCGTAATAGCTGGACCTGATGAGAGTTGGTACCCAACATCTGGAGGGCCACAGTTTAGACACCCCTGTTCAAGAAGAAAGATGGTGTGTTGCATATTCCCTCTGCAGCCTGCCATGCCAGAAGTCAGGGGCATAAGTGTGGGGGAGCAAGGAGGCAGTTGCCCCAGGTGCACAATTTTGAGGGGGACACAACCAGGAGCCCCAGTGCAGGCAGGCAAGGGAGTGGAATTTGCAGTGACACGTGCAACCTGTCAGACCACTGCAGATTGGTGGTCGGGGGTGAGGGATGGGCTGGCACGATGGGCTCCCTTCACCCTCTGTGTCCGCTCCCCCATGGTGTGTGCACACACCACCCTGGGCACCAGGGACGCGGACTTATAAAAAATATTGGGGGGGCCCGGGAAAGCTCATGAATAATAAATAAGCTCATGAATATGCAAATAAAGTGGCGCCGCCTCCTCGTGAGCGAATAGGGGAGAGCGTGCTGCGCCTATTAATCAGCTCCAAAGGAAATTGGGTGGAGCTTTTGCTCGGGAGGGAGGGCAGGAGGCATGCAGCCCGCCCCTCCCTGTGCATTTTGGGCTGGGGGAGGGGCGGCGATGGCGCTCTGCTGGAGGGGCGCCGGAGATTATTGGGGGGGCAGAGCCCCCCCAAACGAATTTTTGAGGGGGCTCGGGCCCCCTCAAGCCCCATGGAGTCGGCGCCTATGCTGGGCACTGGCAACCCACTCTATGCCACTGCCACAAGCAGCTGCAGGGAGAAGGAGGAATGAGCAAAACATGTTTCCATCCACTTCCTCCTGCGAGAGCCTGAGATGAGCAGCACCCTGCTCTTGGGAACTCTGGATTCAAGACAGGAGGAGAAAGGCAGCCTGTGGTTTGTCTTGCTTTGTGGGTGCAATTGCATCTCCCTCCAGCATTCTCTGCCTGTGAGCAGGGAAGGCTACAGTATTCTCAACGGGCAGAGTCAGGTTGCTCTGATATGATGAGCGTCAGTGAAGGAGGTGGACTAAATACTTCACAACCTGGATCCCTATTTATTTTGCCAATTGTTTTAACACACACTTAAAAAAAATCTATAACAAAATAAACTCAGGAATCAAATGCAGAAAAGAGCAGGAGAAAGGCAGCATTAAATCTGTAGAAGGCTAAGAGGTGAGAGGAAAGTGAAGGAAAATGCACTCAGATCCAGTCACAAGTGAAGGTTTAATATCAGCTGAAAATTGGTTTTGCAGAACATTAGACAGTGTCGTCCTTGGTTTTATTCCCACAAATGCAATTTGGCATGTGTTCCAGTTGAAAATGCAGGCACTGGCATTGCAGTTGGGTGGCATTCTTGCAATTACGATAGTAGTTGACTTTTTTTTTTTTTGCAATTGGGGAAAGTAATGGGGAAATATACTTGAAAGTGTGGGGCAACCGAATGATTAGTGGGAAGATGCATAAACACTGCACAAGCAAATCCGGATGAATACAGCTCATTGCTGTATCACCTCCCCACAAACAGATTGGAATGAATGCTCAATAAGGACCTGGATATAGTACAACCTTCACATAAGCATATCAGGATGAATGCTCAGCAAAGAGCCCCATGACAGGCAAACCTTCAAGGATTTCTATTTCACTCACTGCACATGATTCCTCACAATCTGTTGCCCTGATTTACACGGCCCCTTTGCTCCATAGCCAAGTGTCCCAACTCTTGCAAATAAGTGGGTGCTAATGTGCTCATTGGCAGGTCAGGAAAACCAGGAGAGTTTTCGCTCTTTCCAGAGCTCGGCACTCAGCCTTCTGTATCTCAGCTAGGCCATGCCTTGCAGCTCCTATAAGAGATTTCCACTTTTGCCTTGTCCTGCAACTTTGCTTTCTTTCAAGCAGAGAAGCAGCACTCCGACACTCTATTCAACTTAGCAGTGTTCACAGTGGATTCTAAAACGCAGCCGTCTTGCTTCACATAAAATGGGGTCTCTCCTTCACTAGATACCTTCCTTTTGGCCAATGTGAGCCAATCATATGAGATCTACTACAGAACTCTTCAGTTACTAACCAATCAAATTTAAACAGACTAGACAGTGGTACCTTGGTTCTCAAAATGCCTTGGTACTCAAACAACTTGGAACCCAAACACTGCAAACCCAGAAGTGTGGCAGTTTTGCAAACTTTTCCGCTTTGAGTGTTATGCTTCTGATTTGAGTGTTACGCTTCTGTTTTGAAAGTTACGCTTCTGTTTTGAGTGCCACACTTCCCTTTTGAGTGTTACACTGCGGTCTGTCTGTTTTTGCCATTTATTTTGCGTTTTTGTTTTAGCGGCTCTTTTTTGTTTTTGTGCCTGTGTGGAACCCAGTTCAGCTACTGATTGCTTGATACATTGTTTATTGCTTTCATTTTATGGATCAGTGGTCTCGTTAGATAGTGAAATTCACGTTAAATTGCTGTTTTAGGAGTTGCTTTTAAAAGTCTGGAACGGATTAATCCATTTTGCATTACTTTCTATGGGAAAGAGCGCCTTGGTTTTGGAACGGACTTCCAGAACAGATTAAGTTTGAGAACCAAGGTACCCCTGTAATGCATGCAAGCGTTTGCAATTTCAGTGAATTAAAACACTATACTTAACAGGGCACCTTAGCAGCCCCTGCTGCCCATGGAAATGATCTGCTGTTGAAGCAACTGGGGAATTGGCATGTCCAGAACACTGCTTGCTTGCCTGCGGCAGTGTATGTGGGTTGTAAACCAGAGCAATAGATTGTGAAGGGATCAGATGCTGCGAGCTTTGGGTGTCTTGGAAACATACCTATGGAATAAAATTTGCCAAAGTTGCTTGGATCTTGCTGGCTCGGTCTCTTTCATAAATAAATACATCAAAAAACTCTTGAGAGAGTTTACCTGAAGCAGAGTGGGTAGCCTCAACATGTAAAGGTTACAGTTAATGGATTTTTGAGGCCAATTGCTCCAGGGAGTCTTGTTCACCCAACGGTTGTTCTTTGCAGTTTTATATTGCCAAAGCCCCAGGGGTTGAGGACTCTTAATAGTGTGATATTAAACCATCCTCTAATGCGGTCTTTGCGATGCTCAGAACCTACGATGAACTGGTAACAGCTGACTCAGCAGATGAGGCTGTATCACTTGGCCCCCAAAGCACAGGAAACCTTAAGAGGGTGCTGACCGCGAGCAAAGTGAAAAGTTGCAAAATTTGCATAAAGTGGAGCCGAGCCAAAATCCTATCACTTTGCAGAGTTTCCTTCGTTATTCACGGTTTTTTGGGTGGCAGCAATCATTTCCTTCCAATGCTCAGGGAAGGGACTAGGTGTGGGGGCACCGTCAAGAAGGCAGTGTGGTGGGCAGGCTGCCAGTGCAGTTGTTGCTGCTGCTGACCTTTGCAGTGGCAGCACGCGCGCACACACACACACACACACACACACACACCATTTTGGGGGGTATGAGAGCGGTGCTACTATCACTGTTAATGCTGAGCCCCAGAGAAACTGTTAGAAAAATTCTTCTTGCTCAGAGGAATCGGGTGAAATGGTCCTCCTGATTTCTGTGCTTACAAATAAAGTAGGGAATTTTAAGAGGCCAGATGGAAACAGCTGCGGCATAAACAGAAACACCATGGAATTTTATTTTTATTTATTTAATTTGCAAGGGTGCCATTTGCAAAATGGGAAGAGAAAGGCTGGCGTTAGGACTTTTAGATAAAGCATGGTCACAGATCACTGGTATGAACAGGAAAAAAAGCATGATATTTACAAGTTAATATTTTACAAAGCAATTCATTTACGAGGGCAAAAGCACACCTGCAATGCGTGTTCTGCAAATATTTTAACCGCGCCCCCTTTTTTTCTTTACATCTTTTGTAGGGTTTGTTTTGTCATGGAGCTGTTGCGGGGAGGAGATGGCAATGCAGCCCTGGCACACATTCAGGCAACCTTAACCATCCCTCTTCCCAACATCTGGTATGTAGGCAGAAGAAGCTGGCATCAGGCTGCGTCAGCCATACTTCATTATAATCCCTTTGCAGTACCAACTGATTGTAAGGAAGAGGATCTAATTTTGAAACAGACAAAAATGCTGCAGTCGACTGAAGAAGCAAACAGCAGAAAACTGGTGCAAAAAGAGGCAAACTACTTGGGGAATTTTAGAAACCTTTCCCACCTTTGTCACACTGAAAATGTTTGCTGGAAACCATCCGATTCAGCCCTGACATTGATTTTAAAAATTTCTTACAAAGTTCCTTCTTTGCACGGCAGAAGTAAATCAAAGTGAAGTGTTTTCTTCTCCCTTCATCCCATATTATCCCCGTACCTCACATCTCATGCATTTCCTTGCATATCATTTTGAAACGTGGCTGAAATGCAGGTTTTGAACACCCCAGTTTCTCCCAATGGAGTACTCAAGTATGCACGCATGTGATCGGAAACCGTAATCCAGCAATTTTTGAGGCAATGATTATTGAGCTCTAAGTGTCAATACTGCTGTAGGAATCGATCAAAGATCTCCTGATTTCACCTGGAGATGGTAAGAGTACTATTTGTCTCAATTAAGAAGATAGCAAAATGGCATACATTAATTCCCGTCAGTGTCTCCATGCTACTCACTGCCCTCACCCTATGGCATGATGCCTGCTTCCATCTGAACAGTGCTCCATTTATTGATTTCTGATGATCCAAGTAAAACCATTCTTCTATGTCACACGGAGGCATCTTCAGAAGCCTTCAGCTGGTCTTCAAAATAGAGGAGCTGATCTACTTCAAAGCAGTCACTTGCCCGAGACACCATTTTTTCCAGGTATTCTCTGATTTCGTTTTCACTTGCATTCTGCTTTCTTGCTCGTTGCAGGAATTCATAAACTTTTTCAAAGGTTTCTGTTCCCAGTTTCTGAATGGCTGACCTGTCAACAGAAAACGAACGCCAGCAAGTGAGCTGGGTTATAAATAACGTACAGAAGTCCATCATTTACTATAATTGGACAGATATTGTATCTGGCAACTTTCTATAGCACTTGAACAAAATGGTGTGTGTGTGTGTATGTGTGTGTGTGTGTGGAATACTAATGCATGCATCACAACACACACACAACATATACGGAGAAAACATTGACATCCGATTCAGTAAGATACTTTTATCACAACACCAGCTTCTACATGCATATTTACAGCCTCTGGATTATATAAAAAGGCACTGAACAATTTTCATGGAGTAAGTAGA
The DNA here is from genome assembly GCF_964188315.1 of Podarcis muralis. NCBI lineage: Eukaryota > Metazoa > Chordata > Lepidosauria > Squamata > Lacertidae > Podarcis > Podarcis muralis. The sequence continues at coordinate 47,342,693 of NC_135666.1, read as the reverse complement.
TAGCACAGCCATGCTTCATAAATCATCCTTTAGACGCTTACCGAAAGAGGGGAAGACTGTAGTTCACCACAAAGTGGAAATGGCATTTGTCTTCTGAAAATAGAATCTCCTCTCTTTTAAAATCTAATACAATGGTATCTCGGTTTAAGAACAGTCCAGCTTACAAACGATACAGTTTACGAACTCTGCAAAATCGGAAGTAGTGAACTTTACCTCAGTCTACAAACGGAAACTGAACGGTGGAAGGGCACTGGCAATGGGAGGCCTCATTAGGGAAAGCGCGCCTCAGTTTAAAAACGGATTTGGTTTAAGAACAGACTTCAGGAACGGATTAATTTCGTAAACCGAGGTACTACTGTACAGTATATGCATGCTTCAATAATGAAAATTATACTTGTGCTGTCCTAATAGGACAGAGGGTTTTAGCCAAAGAGAGCGAGACCCCCACCTCAATTCAGTGTACAGAAAGCAAAAAGATAACACTTCAGTGACCAAATCTAGTACCAGTACTTGGCACCCTCAGGCAAGAAGGCCCAAGAACCATAGTGGGTTCCACCATGCTTACATAAGCCCTATTACAGTGGAACCTCGACTTACATCCGTCTCTTCCCACAGCCGTTGCAAGTTGCGGCCATGGCAAACTTGGAAGTAAACACCGGGTTTGCCGCAATTTGCGCATGCGCAGAAGTGGCTTCTGCCATCTGCGCATGCGCACAAGTGCGCTGCCGCCGAATGTGCATGAGCACAACGGCGCCTCTACTAGCGTCCGGTTTCACCCATCGGATGGGCCTCCAGAACAGATTATGATCGTAAGTAGAGGTTGTACTGTAATTTAATTTTTTAAAAATCAGGGCCAGGTTCTGAGAGGAAAATTGTGTCACGTGGCTGGAGCCACTGCCATGCTACTTCTCCCAAAATATTTGTGGGCATCACCCTGCAACAACACTATGTTGAGAATCAGAGGCAACGTGGACAAAGATGGTGGCACTTCCAGCCTCATGGCACAACTTTGGTCCTCTCAGCACAGGGTAGTGCTATGAGAAGCTGCCAGTGCTGTTGATCCTCTGAGGAAGGGTGGTATATAAACTTTCTTATTAATAATAACAATAATACCACCCCTCCACCGGCTGATCGTGGATTGTGTGCCCCACAGCCCCCCAAAGGCGAGGCACCCCTGGTATATAGTGTGTATAAGCCATTTGCTCTTTTCTGACACCTGCAACATAAATGCCTAGCTAATTTTTAAGAACAGAACAAGGGGAAGGCAAAGAAGACTGCTCCCTCTTCTGAAGCTTACACGCACACTCCAAACCCCATTCCTGAAAAATATATGTTTAGAAGTATAATTTTCTACCAAGGATAAAAAGATTTGCTGTCAAATCAATTACATATTACAGTGGAATAATAATGCAGAACACCAGAATAATAGCCTGAGGTTGAAAAGACGCTTATATGTTTGATAGACAGCAATGATGACCGTTTTTCTGTGCCATCAGAACAAACATGAATTAGTGTGTTGAAATAAACTGTGGATTGTTCTGCTGTGATCCCCACTTCAGCCATGGAGTAAGGTTGATTTGACCCCCCCTCTAGTTCCTAATGGCAGATCTCTATTCCACCCAACCCCGCTTGTTCCTGATGTAGTTGCGTTATTTTCATGTTGCGAACGGGCCTCTGGAACGGATCCCGTTCGCAACCAGAGGTACCACTGTATTGAGTTTTGGAATCAAATAAGGCCAGAACTTTATTGGTTACAGATGTGAAAGGTTTGGCCATAGGCATTGAGGTAAGTGATTTCTAAGGGTCAAGCCAGCAGCAGTAGGGTGGGGGGACGTCCTGTGACCTACGTCAAATTGGGGCATCCCCCAAGCAGTCCCTGTTGGAGGAGTGGTATGGCCCTAGCCCCCCTCTGGGCATTCAAGCGCCACTACTGGTCAGTTGGCACCGCGCCCAGGTAATGCCCCCTGGATTCCTGCTGCCGTTGGCCAATTTTGTGGTAGGATTATGACCTGGCTGGCAATAGCCCAGTTTGCAGGGAAGACACCATGCTTGCCCACAAAGCTGCCTGCCCGAAGAGGGCAAACAGACTTAAGTTACACTATGAAATTTGCTGATAGAAAGAGAACGTACATAAAAGTGATTTATTTCAATGTGGTTATTGGAAAGATTTTATGCCCAAGAACTGGTTGAGGGGGTTCTCACTGAAATCAATAGTAAAACAACCTTTGAGCTCAACAGGAGCACATTGAAGATATTTAGAAAATCTCAACATTATTCTAAGCACTCACATGGACTATGTACAGCTTTGCTACGGAAAGGTAGACTTTTTCTTAGCTAGCTGTCAGCTAATCTTAAAGATCATGCCGTGCTCAATCAATTACTTCAACATGACCTTTCTTTCTGAATTTTTAAGAGACATGGGCATTTGATGCCAACGCCATTGGCCTAAGGGTCTTCTATACATAATCCTTCGGGATCTCAAGCAATAAGAAACACGGCCATTCATGGTGGAAGAACAAAAATATCACAAAATGCCTTTCTTTTGCAGCTTCTGAAAGACAATTTTACTTAGACTCAGCAGGTAATGATGATGCCTTGTGCCTGATCCTGGTGCGCTGCTGAGCGGAAGACACTGGGGGCTGAACGAGAAGCAGTCACTGCTGTGCTGCAAAATTTTAATTTACTTACATTTTGGTCCATGAAAGCTTTTCCATTGTACCCATCTACATGTTCTTGAATATTTAAACTGCACTATACAGTTCACTGCCATTAAACTCTGAGCTTATTGCATGTATTCTTAGATTTCTTTGTAAAAAGAACACAAGACGCCATGTATTTAGAGTCATTTTCCTCCTTTTCTCTTGATTCCATCACTGAAAGAGAGTGGTATAAATCCCTAAGCCGATTATGCATGTTTTGTTATTCTGTAGTCAGGCACACACAAGGGCCCAAATCACAAAGCTACAGATAAGTCCCAAGAATAAAGTTCAGTTCCCATTAATCAGCCAGGAGGCTGCCAACAGCAGTTTAGAGGACTCGGCTCATGTTGCCTCCCAATGGCTATTGCGTGTCAAGGCCCTGAGCCCTCCCCCCATTTGTTGAATAATAAAACACATGGACACCAGTATTTTAGGTTAATGTGCTAATTAAGGCCACAACTTTATTGGTTACAGAATGTGAATGGTATTGGCTTAAGCACTGGAATTGAACCGACTACAGTGGTACCTCTGGTTACGTACATAATTCGTTCCAGAGGTCCGTTCTTAACCTGAAACTGTTCTTAACCTGAAGCACCACTTTAGCTAATGGGGCCTCCTGCTGCTGCCGGGCCTCCGGAGCACGATTTCTGTTCTCATCCTGAAGCAAAGTTCTTAACCCGAGGTACTATTTCTGGGTTAGCAGAGTCTGTAACCTGAAGCGTATGTAACCTGAGGTACCACTGTACAGTGGTGCCCCGCAAGACGAATGCCTCGCAAGACGGAAAACCCGCTAGACGAAAGGGTTTTCCGTTTTGGAGGTGCTTCGCAAAACGAATTTCCTATGGGCTTGCTTTGCAAGACGAAAATGTCTTGCGAGTTCCTGCAGGGTTTTTTTCCTCCTCGCCCCTTTCCCTCAAGCCGCTTATCAGCTGATCCGCTAAGCCGCTTAACAGCTGATCCGCTAAGCCCGCTAAGCCGCTAATAGCGCTAATCCGCTAAGCCGCTAATGGGCTTGCTTCGCAAGACGAAAAAACCGCAAGACGAAGAGACTCGCGGAACGGATTCTTTTCGTCTTGCGAGGCACCACTGTATACCTGACTCCTGCCCGCCATGCAGGTAGTCCAGTAAGGGTCAACTGCCAGTAGGGGAAGCAGGAACCAAGAGGGAGTTTCCCCGGCCTGCGTGGCTGCTTAAATACGGTAAGCCACGGGTTCTAGCGATTAAGATAAACAAGACTTTAAAGGGAGGGATAAAGGTTTAAATTAAATAATGAATGATCTTGCTGAACTAATTTTTAAAATGGAATACAAGAAGGGAAGGCGGGTGGAAGTAAAGAGAATAAGGTTTTGAAAGTTGTTAATATGAAAGAGTGTTTTTTTTATGCTAAATTTTCTTTTTTGCATTTTTCTTTTTTCTGTTTTTTTCTGTTTGGATTTTTGATGTTTGTGGTTTGTTTTTGTGATTTTTGTTGACTTTCGTTGGTTGTAATTTTTTTTGAAAAATCTTAATAAAATATTAATAATAATAAAAATAAATAAATACGGTAAGCCATGCCCCCTGGCCAACTGGATTGGTTGGCCGGGGGCATGACGCGGCCGGGACTCCCCTATGATGCGGGGGCACTGCCACACCCCTGCTGTGCACGGGGAGAGCGTGTGGCCTGCCCGCAACACACACCCCCCCACAGGAAAGTGGAGCGGCCTTGTGCCAATGGTTCTGAAAGGCTTTTAAATGTGGCTCACAGATTTACATCTACTTCTCCCCAACAGGATTGCTCTGCCTAGCTGCAATCCTATTCAGCGCCCTTTTCTAGAAAAAGAGAAAACGCTTTTCTAGAAAACTCACCTTGTTCTCTTTTAATAGCAATGGTGCCCACCTGAGAGGTTCTGGAACCAGATTTGGTGAGTTCTGGCTGGGTGGGGAAAGCCCTGGTCCTATTCCCACTTACTTGGGGGGAAAGTTAATTGAACTCAATGGAGCATACTTCTGAATAGACGTGTATAGAATTGCACGCAGCTGGTATTTAACTCCGAGTAGCCTTGCTAAGATATACAAGACTGAATTGGATAAGTGCTGGAGATGCAAAGAGGTGGAGGGAACGTTTTTTTCATATGTGGTGGACTCGTAAAAGGTTAAAAGTATTGGGAAATGATCCATAATGAATTGAAAAAAATGTTTAAAAGTACTTTCCCCCCCAAAACCCAGAGTCCTTTCTGTTGGGTATAATTCAGACTGAAATTCCCAGGTGTCAAAAAAGGTTATTTATGTATGCTACTACTGTGGGCCATGTTTTGTTAGCCGAAAAATGGAAAATGAGCAAGGTCCCAACCAACCAAAGAAGAATGACAGCTTAAGTTGACAGAATATGCACAACTTGCAGACATAACATACAGATTAAGAGAATAAGAAGAACATACGTTTAGAGAAGATTGGAAAACTTTTATTGAATATATGGGAAATAATTGTGTACAGCTGAAAACGCTGGCAGCGTTAAGATAAATTCAACAGTGTAAATAAGTTTTGATGGATGCAATAATGGAATACTGAATGGTATAGGCTTTGTAAAATATGCAGGGATCTGTGATATTTAAATGAACCATGGAAAGAGAAGAAGGGAAGTCATTGATATTTTAAGGATGTAAAATGAGTGTTTTAAATTACAAAACAGAAAATTAAATAAAAATTATATACAAAAGAAGGAGGATTGCACACGGTCAAAAGAGAGAAGGCAACCTTAAAAGCAGTGTTTTGGACATGGCTATGTAAAGCTGATTGATCAGATTTGCACCGAGATAATAGCACAAAAGGATAAAATTACCAGTTTAGAGACAGGCAGAGACTGACAAGATGATGTCTCACTTCAAAAGAAATGACAGACAATAAGAGAGAAAACATCCTCAAGTAATGCGTAACTGATGCTGGAAAAGATGTGGTTGTCATCTTAATATTCTGGAATCAAAGTTGTTTTTTTGTTATATGCATGCAAAAACTAGCATCTCTAAAAAGGCAACTTACTCCCTCATGCTCCTCAGCTTGGTTGCAGCCGTGGTGCCGCTCAGCACTCCTGATGGTCCGGGTCCCAGCGGAGTCGCTCTGGTGACAGTCCCAGTGCCTACAGATCAATGCAGAGATGGACAACCTCATTCACCTTGCTCCTCTCAGCATCACTACAGATCCATAGCACTATTCAAGGACAATCAAGAAAAGGCGAGCAATTCACCTTTGTCACAGGGAAGCGCTGCCTTGATTAAAGACGAATTAGCTTATTAAATACACATTAAGGCAACTTGGTTCAGCAGGGACAGCGACGGTTTCAGTATGATAGCGCATGCCAGATCTACACCATGTCTTGTAAAAGATGTTTTTGTGGGGGGGGAACTCTTAGGAAAAACTGCACAAAGAAGCAAATTTGGGTTTTTTTTTATTTTTTCAGTTTTTCAAATTTCATCAAATATTGAAAGCACAGTTGGAGAAGTAGCAGTCAGAGGATTTTACTAGAAACTACAAAGATTGGTGAAGTTCCACTGGTGCATGAGGAGTGTGGGAAAAGCAGCTATGCTACAAGTAAACAAATACCTTTGACCAGTTAAAAGGTTAAACTTCATCTTCCCATCACAGACTACCTTTAAAGACATATGTGTGTATGCTTAAGAGTCCAAATACGGATCAAAACCAACCTTAAGCTACATGTTGTTGTTGTTGTTTTAGTCCACCATGGACATGATATGTCTTAACTTAATGGCAAAATATAAAGAATATATATTTGCAGGATGTGTCGCTGTGATCTGCGTAGTCTGCACACTCTTATTCTAGCAATGCCCCAAGTATTTTTACCCCTATAATACTTCAGATTCCTTTAACGTGAGATGTTATTAAAGGCATCCTTCTCAGTTTTTCTGGAAAGTGGGACTAAATAACCCATTTTTTTTTATTTTATTAGGTTTTTGCCTTCGCGCTGGCTATTGGATCAACAAAACCTGTTCCTGATTGCAACATTATTGGCCTCTCCAGTAACGTATGTATCTTGCACAAAGAATTTAGCTCAGTTTATAAAGTTAGAAACCAGCTCATTCATTGTTATGAAGCTTTACAGAGATGGGTTGCGTGTGAAGTCTTGGAACGGATTTCTACAAGCACCGTGGGGATTTGGGTTGCGCTCTGTTCATAGACCTTGATTAGTTTCTGCAGCTCTTCCTTAACCCCTGCCCCCCTTTTGTAATATTGTAGCATTATTTTATAAAGCATATACATCAGAAATAGAGACTGTCACACATGTGCTCGCCTTTCTATTCTATTGTCAAGCTGTAGAGAAAAGAATACACTCCACCACACAGCGGAAGCAGAAAGTGCAGAGAAAACATAGCACCTGAGCCTAGCATGCCACATCCTTCTGCATGTTGGATAGAGTTGCACATGATTTGCTGTAACTGTTGGAATATATTAAGAAACAGAAGGGTGCCTGGGCCACTTTTGCCATCTTGACAGTTAGCTATAGCCTTGGCAAGAGTGCTGCTGGATGCTGGTTTGCCCTTAAGTAGAAGTGACAACAGGGAGAGACTGGAATCACTTTTCTGTTGGTGAAGGAGAGGGAGGGAACTTCAAATCCCCGCGATGTGGTGAGCTCCCATTGTTCGGTCCCAGCTCCTGCCCACCTAGCAGTTTGAAAGCACGTCAAAGTGCAAGTAGATAAATATGTACCGCTCCGGCGGGAAGGTAAACAGCATTTCCATGCGCTGCTCTGGTTTCGCCAGAAGCGGCTTAGTCGTGCTGGCCACATGACCCAGAAGCTGTACGCCAGCTCCCTCAGCCAGTAAAGTGCTGCAACCCCAGGGTCGTCCGCGGCTGGACCTAATGGTCAGGGGTCCCTTTACCTTTAACACTCTCCTACTGAATGCTCAAAACATGGAATTGCTAGGCTTTACTTTCTGAATGAGGGACGTGGGTAGCGCTGTGGGTTAAACCACAGAGCTTAGGACTTGCCGATCAGGAGGTCGGTGGTTCGAATCCCCGTGACGGGGTGAGCTCATGTTGCTTGGTCCCTGCTCCTGCCAACCTAGCAGTTTGAAAGCACGTCAAAGTGCAAGTAGATAAATAGGTACCGCTCCGGCGGGAAGGTAAACGGCGTTTCCGTGTGCTGCTCTGGTTTGCCAGAAGCGGCTTAGTCATGCTGGCCACATGACCCGGAAGCCGTACGCCGGCTCCTTCGGCCAATAAAGCAAGATGAGTGCCGCAACCCCAGAGCCGGCCTAATGGACCTAATGGTCAGGGGTCCCTTCAGGGGTCCCTTTACCTTTACCTTTACTTTCTGAATCACTATTTAATGAAAACATACCTAGAGGGGAATCATAGGGCTACCCAAGTATCTTGGACTTGGCTTAGTGCTTCCTATTGGCTTGGAGCTAGAGGTGCTTCACTGCTGTTTTCTGCTGGTTGGAATTCCTTATTGCAATGCACCCCAGTTGCTGTTGCAGCCTTTCTGCTGGAACATACATCCTAGGTGTGTGTGTTGTTGAATGACTGCTGTTTCGACATTCAAACTGGAGTCCCAGGTTTCCTGGGTGGAGGCATGAGCCAGAACTCAATAAAAGAAGAATATCCCCTAGACACTGAACCTAGCCCCGGACATCGACCCAAGTGTTGCAACTTTCTAACCACATGAGGCTGCTGTATTGCTGGTGTGTTAATACTGCTTTTATAGTAACTGCTGGCAGCCAAATCTGTGAGCTCTTTCCTGCATAAATTCAAAAGCTGATTCAACAGCAACACTTCTTCAGAAGTACACTTTGGGTAGCACAGATTTGTTCTCAAAGAACGCTGGGGACAACAAAACGTTTTTGATCAGCTCGAGATGTTTCATCAGCAAAATGAAGGCTAAAAATAGTTCTTGCTTAATACTGCAAAACTCTTTCCAATTCATGTAAATTTATACTCTCGTGGAGACATTATGTGACTATAAAATGGATCACCTTCATTGTGCATTGCCTCTGCGCTCTGCTCGCAAGATCACTTTTGAAAACGTTTGTATAGTAAAATTAGTGAGGACAAGATAAGCTTCTACACAAAGCGTTACATCCCATTGTTACATAACTTGAGCACTGTAGAAGATACAAAAACAGTCACATTGGGCCATTCATTATAGCTACATTGCATCGTTTTGCAACTTGCAATCCATAAATGTTTAATGAACATTAGCATTCATTAATGTTAATGAACTGAACATTGATCTTTTTAAATTCCACCAACTGCTTTACGCACATGACACAAAACAGCGCAAGCACACCATTTAAGCCTCCCACACACCAAATGCAATGTTCCTTTTGTTTGAAGGCTGTTCTTATCAGCTAATACACGGATAAATCATAAATGAAGTACGGGAGGGCGAGGATGGGGGTTTAACACTAGAAAATCAAAGTTTAGCACGTGGCATGCTAAACCTAAGCACCAGTCCAATGTCACAAACTGTCGTGTCAGAAAATAACTACATATTTAATATGTGTGATGGCTCACCATGTGTATAGGTTGCTGGCATATCAAAAATTTGTAGCCAAAAAAGGACTATGTTTGCACTTTAATCGGAGGCTGTGATTCTCACTGGCAAGTAGAATGCTTTAACTTTTACGTACAAAAGTCCAGAAGTTCTGGAAATGGTATTTTGAGAGAGAGATGCTATCTGACCAATAATATGACATCTAAAGCAAGATAGGCTTTTTAACTATGTAGAAAGATCGAAATGAAAATGCTTTAAAGTATTTTAGAGAAAGGATACAGACCTCCAGGAAGGAGCATTGATTGGTCTTGGCAATCCCCACTATGTCACAAACACATTGTTCAGTTAACAGAAAACAAGATATCCCCGGATGCTACATTGGTATTGTTTATTTATATCCTGCCTATCCTCCAATGAGCTCTTCCCTCCCCTCCATTTTTTCCTCCTAACAACCCTGTGTGGTAGATCAGGCTGTGAGAGAGTGACTGGCCCAGTCACCCAGAGAGCTTCATAGCTAACCAAGAATTTGAACCTGGCTCGCTCTTGTCCTAGTCTGACACTCCAGCCCACGGTTAAATGATGTGATGCGCTCCAGGTGTTGAGTATACTCCAATAATCCCAGACTGTTGGCCAACAACATCCGGATCACACCACCAGGGCCGGTCCACCCATAGGGCAAGGTGAAGGAACTGCCTCAGGCAGCAGGATCTACAGGGGCAGCAGTGCCTGATGTCGATCTTTCTTCCCTCCCTGCCTTGTTCCTGATTTAGATATTCACCCAGCCCTACTTCCCTGGCAGGGAGAGGGATGCCATTTTGTGGTTCGCTTCAGGTGCCAAAATGTCTTGGGTCACTCCTGGACACGATAATAGCTACCCCTGTTCTAACTAGACTGTGATCCAGTGTTCAGGGAAATACACTGGCACAAATATTTAACACATGGCTACCAAAAAACCACTCCAGTTTCTTCTTGTTGGTATCACATCTTTTCTTGGCTCCTGATGATGCAGTGTCTACATTGCAGGCCTAAAGCTATAATCTCTTATTTAATTAAGTCATATAATGAAGTGGGCAATATACTCAGTTGGTGTTAAATGGCTACAAGGACCTTTTGCAGCTTTTTCATTTTGTATCTGAATGCTTTAACTCCCATGGGACTGTATGCAAATTAGTGGCAAATTGGAAATGGACACATTTCTTTTTCATTATCCAAAAAAACCCCCAAAACCAAATGAAAATCAAAGAAATTGGGATTTCCATAAAAATGAAAAGCAAATTAAACCAGCATACTTAATTACTAAAGTATTGATTTATATACCCCTTAATTTCCAAGGTGGCTTCTCACTCTGTTTACTTAGTTTGTTTATCTATCTACTTGTTTAATGGAGCCTTTGCATTTACAAAACTCCCAATTGCACACAAAAAATTCCACTCTCCAAATGTGCAATGCAAATGTGTACACATCAGCTGGATCAGAAAAGAACATGCTCGGATTAACTCCACTTCTAAGCCTGGGCAGAAGTGGATTTGAGTTCTCTTAGAAACTCAAGGAAGATCATGGCCTCCTGGCAAATAGAAGGGGAAGAAATGGAGGTAGTGAGAGATTTTACTTTCTTGGGCTCCAGGATCACTGCAGATGGTGACAGCAGCCATGAAATTAAAAAACGCCTGCTTCTTGGGAGAAAAGCAATGACAAACCTAGACAGCATCTTAAAAAGCAGAGACATCACCTTGCCGACAAAGGTCCATATAGTTAAAGGTTTTCTCCAGAAGTGATGTATGGAAGTGAGAGCTAGACCCTAAAGAAGGCTGATCACCGAAGAATTGATGCTTTTGAATTATGGTGCTGGAGGAGACTCTTGAGAGTCCCATGGACTGCAAGAAGATCCAACCTATCCATCCTTAAGGAAATCAGCCCTGAGTGCTCACTGGAAGGACAGATCGTGAAGCTGAGGCTCCAATACTTTGGCCACCTCATGAGAAGAGAAGACTCCCTGGAAAAGACCCTGATGTTGGGAAAGATGGAAGGCACAAGGAGAAGGGGACGACAGAGGACGAGATGGTTGGACAGTGTTCTCGAAGCTACCAGCATGAGTTTGACCAAACTGCAGGAGGCAGTGGAAGACAGGAGTGCCTGGCGTGCTCTGGTCCATGGGGTCACAAAGAGTCGGACACAACTAAACAACAACAATAAACTTAAGTACCACCTGAGGAGGTATTAGGGCTTTTTCTCAGCCGGAACTGAGTTCCAGCACCTCTCAGGTGGGTGCCACTGCTGTTATAAGAGAACAAAGCAGGCATTCATGGTTCCAGCAGCTCTTTTTCTAGAAAAATAGCACTGGGTGGATAGCATGTTGGAGCTAGAGAAGCCCACTCAATACTGCTAAACTAGACTCATGATTTCCTTCTGCCCTTACATGTATATCCCATTTCTCTTGCATCATAGAACCAAATGTGGGGTGTTTCTGTTTCCCAGAAGTCACATCTAAGCACTGATCAGCCCCAGGCCCTGATGTGCTTCTGCAAGTTGGTGGCCTCATGACGTTCGGGGAGAATTTCTGAAAGGTGGCGATTTGTCCTGGGTCTTAGGCAAGTCAATTGAAAAATTGTGGGGGTTTTTTGTAAAAAAAGGAAAAGCTCAACAGCTTTTTGGGGGGTCCTGGTTTTTAGTTTTTGAAATATGGCAACCCTACTCATGTACTTTCAGTGAGGAAATAGCTTTTTGTAGCTAATTTAGGCATCCTATCTAGGGATATGACTGCCTTGGCATGGAAGAGTGGGATTAATGTCCATGTTGGCTCCGTCCCCAACCTTTATACATTCAACCAAAGTTCTGAACAAAGCCTCTGTGCATACAAGTTGTATAAGTGAAGGCTGTGTTCACAGCTTTGGCTATACAAGTGGAGACTGGGGACAGGACCAACAAGCATGTTGGTTTGTTTACATGCTCCTTTGAAACCTACTGCTGATCATCTGATGCCACAGGTTTCCTTGTTTCATCATTGCATGTAGAAGTAGGTTCTACTCAGTATAAAAGGAGCCCTTATCTGGCATTGGTTCATACTCCATAAACATATCTATGAGGATAAAATGTAGCATGTGTTATTAAGGCCATCGACATCACAGCAATAATCCCTAACGGAATATAGGCAATTGCCAGCATATCTAGAGGAACTGAACCATGCAGCTTCCAGAGGGATAGCTATGCCAGTTTTTTGCAGCAAAAGCAACAAAGTTTTGCTAATCTTGAGTTGAAAAATTAACACAATTATTATGGCATACGTTTTCATGGACTGCAGTCAATTTATTAAGTAAATACATTAAGTAATATGTATACAGTAAAATAATATATATATTAAGTAAAAATATAGTGACTAAACACACAGCTAAACAACATAGGCAGGAATTTAGGAGTTAAGTCCTGCACATTTAAATCTACACTTGTTACAAACTTGTCTATGGGGAAATGTGATATATTAAAAGAGTGTGATGGATCGTATCCAATCCCAAATTAATTCCAAATGAATTGACTTTAATGTTTTTTTTCTTTCAAGGCAACATATGCTAATATCCATTGGAATCAATTGAGTATGACCTTAATGTGATGAAAGATAAATGGTAAAATTTTATTTTAATCAAGTTTTTCCTACCCATGAATCTAATTATTCTTTTTTTAATGGTTTCTAATGTCACATTTTTAACTTTGTTGTTGTGCACCACATACTAAATATAGAAAAGCAAATAATAATAATAATAATGAAATAAATAAAAGAAATTCATAATAATACTAGTCTAAAATCAAATATTCCTTATGATCAGTATTCTTTCTGTTAAGCTTGCAGACTCAAAAAGATTCCAATGCTAGTTTTGGAGCTGAAGTTATTGGAAATGAGCTTTTCTTTCAAAGGAAAGACACTTATGTGTGGTCTGTAAAGGTTGACAGAAGAAGCACCATTTGTTTTTATGGGTCTTCTGAGTGTCGTGGAGAGAAAGAAAAATCAATTCAATGTTCAGTATTGTTATCAAACTGTTCCTAAATTGAGGGCACATCATCTTACCTAGACAGCTGGTGTTTAGGATGTTCTCCATGTACCTGACCATTGCTTCAACATCACTGTCCTGTAGTCAGAAGGAAAACAAAGAGACCTTGGGCTTGGGAACGTACCATATGAGCAGTATTTGTTAGAGAGAGAGAAAGAAATGCTAAGAGGCAAATGTTACAATCATCAGAAATCACTGTACACCACTGTTTTAAATCTTTTGCCAGTCCTGCGAGAGAGAAGGAGAATATGGTCTATGCCAACAAATTTGTTTTGAGTCCCAGTCCATTGGTACAGGAGACGCGGGTGGCGCTGTGGGTTAAACCACAGAGCCTAGAACTTGCCGATCAGAAGGTCAGCAGTTCGAATCCTTGTGACGGGGTGAGCTCCCATTGCTCGGTCCCTGCTCCTGCCAACCTAGCAGTTCGAAAGCACGTCAAAGTGCAAGTAGATAAATAGGTACCGCTCCAGCGGGAAGGTAAACGGCGTTTCCGTGCACTGCTCTGGTTCACCAGAAGCGGCTTAGTCATGCTGGCCACATGACCCGGAAGCTGTATGCCGGCTCCCTTGGCCAATAAAGCGAGATGAGCGCCGCAACCCCAGAGTCGGCCACGACTGGACCTAATGGTCAGGGGTCCCTTTACCTTTTTACCATTGGTACAGAAGAACTATGCCTCCTAGATATGCACAGCGGATATTCATTCTGCTCAGGGGTTAGATAAGCATTGTTTGGCTGCTCTAGGTAGTTAATATGGTCTTTCTGCACCAATATTATTTTTATGTTCACCCATAAACCTTGCTCTACCCTGCTGCTATTAACATTGTCTATTCAGTTCAAGGAGAAACCAGTGCTTAACATACTGTGAAGGCCAGGGGCCACCATCACAAAGACAGATTTGAACAGATTCAGTCTCCAAAGGACGAACCAGAAGCTGAAGGGAATGAAAGAAAGGTAAGCGATTTCAGGGAAGACCAGAGACTTTTATTTCACCACCCTTTCACCCAATTCTGGGTAAGCAGCCACTTCTAAATTGTGATTGTATGGAGAGAAAACTTTAACCCCCCCCCCATAGTAGCATCTAGCCTGTCTCATCACTGGTGATCATTTTTGGCTCAGGCTGCAGTGTTTTCAATTTATAAAGCTGAAAACAAGGGTTTGTTTGATGGTGAAGAATGGAGATTTAGAAGAAGGAAAAGATCAAATACGCTGACATAAGGGAAAGGTGATGAGACTGTCTTGTTTTATTGATAAGGTGCTAGATGTGAATGTGCCAGGGTTGTATAGCTCTCGCCTGATTGTATAGTTGCTTCATCCATTAATGACAGAGAAATTTATGTGTGTGCACTGGGTGGAAAACTAACAGGCACAAACAGTAGAATCAAATTCTGGCAGAGGTGTCAATAAAACCACATCCATTTCTCCCCTAATTTTTCTTGTCACAGAAATGTGAACCACAAAGACATGACAAAATGTGAACCGTGAAGGCTTGACAAAATGTCACTCTGTCCCAGTCTGACTGCCAGTCCCGTATTTAACTCTGTATTGTTCAAAATTCTATTTTATATTGGATGCCTTTGGAAATACTGAATCGCAGCCAATCCTGTTCAAAACACAATTAACTGCCACTTGTGATTATATAATACCTTTACATTCTACTTGGAAATCAAAGGAAAAGTTTGGATTAGGAAGGGGGAGGGAATACAAGTTGCAGTAATAAAAGTGAGGAACCATATGTATGTTGCAGCCTACATTGGGGAGTTTTCAAAACAGTGGTACCTTGGTTTACGAACTTAATCCGTTCCAGAAGTCCGTTCTTAAACCAAAGCATTCTTAAACCAAGGCATGCTTTCCCATAGCAGCAGGGGACTCAATTTACAAATGGAACCCACTCGGCAGGATGCGGAACATGTTCTGCTTCCAAGGCAAAGTTCACAAACCAAAACACCTACTTCTGGGTTTGCAGTGTTCTTGAATCCAAGTTGTTCATAAACTAAGCTGTTCTTAAACCAAGGTACCACTGCATGTTTACTTAGTGCCGTCTTAACAGTCTATGTTCAACGAGCAGTTGAAAAGCAAGTGTATACCTGCCGATTTGTTTGACACACAGTCTGTGATGTGACCATCTCTTCAACTTCTATCTCTTCCTCCTCCTCCTCCTCCTCCTCCTCCTCCTCCTCCTCACTTGTTTCTGAGCATGAATCGAATGCATCATTATAATACTCTTCTGCAATGACTGGATCTTCTGGGATCTCTGTAAAAAATAGAAATAATAAATGAAATTAAAAATCATTATCAAAAATTATTTAAAATATCACTTTAAAAAACACATACAGATGAGTCAAACTCTCTAGTGAGAAATTTATAATGTAAGAGGAGGAATATATGAATTTGCATGGAGGTTCTAGCACAGGGGTCTGCAACCTAAGGCCCATGGGCCACAAGCGGCCCACGGCCGTCATTTAACTGGCCCACAAGCTGCCCCTGAACTGTGCCACCCACTAGGCAAGTCCCTGCGCATTGCGCTAAACTGGCACGGCGACTAGCTTCTGTGGCAACGGAATTCACGTCTGCGCAGACGCCGGAAATCGCTCGCACGCTCGCTCACTCGCAATCTGGTCCACAGAGGGCTCTCCACTGGAGTGAACCAGCCCAGGCGAGGTAAACCTTGCCAACCCATGTTCTAGCAGCTGCCAAATACCCTGGAACTCTATACAGTGGTGCCTCGCAAGACGAAATTAATCCGTTCCGCGAGTCTCTTCGTCTTGCGGTTTTTTCGTCTTGCGAAGCACGGCTATTAGCGGCTTAGCGGCTATTAACGGCTTAGCAGCTTTTAACGGCTTAGCGGCTTTAAGAAAAAGGAAACAAACTCGCAAGAACTCGCAAGACGTTTTCGTCTTGCGAAGCAAGCCCATAGGGAAATTTGTCTTGCGAAGCACCTCAAAAAACGAAAAACCCTTTCGTCTAGCGAGTTTTTTGTCTTGCAAGGCATTCGTCTTGCGGGGCACCACTGTATGAGATGGCCATCCTCTTCCACAAAGCATGCAACTTCGAGATAGATGTACATGGAGTGATGAGGATGATGACATATGCCTAGCCAGCCCTATCAGCCAAATGAACCCTGGTGATCAGCATGGTGAGATATGTTACAGTCAGCTCACCCTCCTGTTGAGGAGGAATATGAGTTTTTACATCGCACGTGTCCCGTGACATAAATAAAACCCCATGCTAAAAATGTGGTTGCCATGCAATCATCCTGAAATTACTTCCTTGCAGCAAGACTTTGCACAGCAAAGTGTGTTCAGTGTCCTATGGTGCCTGAAGATCTGTCTTTTCTTTTAGGTATGTTTCTGACCTCTGTCTGCAATCAGACGTGGCATACCCAGCGGAGTGTTGCATTGCAGCTGCTCAGCTTAGCTGGGTGATCCACCTGCATGTAGCAAGATCACAGCAAGGATCCCTTATTCAGGGGAAATGAGCGGTAAGAGAAAGTTGCAATATTTTATTACAGCAAACAATGCATTTTTGGGGAATCATGCATTCAGCATACTCAGACAACTGCTAAGGGCCCATGAGAGCTATTGCTTTCACTGGATTGGGTCCATCTTCTTTCTCTCCCACCACTTTGACGTGCTTTTGAACTGCTAGGTTGGCAGGAGCAGGGAACGGGAGCTCACCCCATCGCAGGGATTCGAACCGCCGACCTTCTGATTGGCAAGTCCTAGGCTCTGTGGTTTAGCCCACAGTGCCACCCGCGTCCCTCCTCCAGTGCTACTAGGTGGTTAAATAACACCCACCCTTTAAATTCCCCATGTTGTCATAGAACAACACCGTGTTTCCATATTGTGTTTCCAGTTTGTAAATGGGGTAGGGGCGGGGGGACGGACGGTTCTCACAGTGGTAAATCTGCAGAAGAATTCTGAAGTTGCTGGCCCTTTGCTTGGACAGCCCATTCAAATCTGGAAGCACTCCTGATTGGAACTGCAATGGGGGAAACTAAGAGTCCTCCTTAACATTAACTTAATGATAAAAGTGTTGTTCTCATCAAGAAACAAGAGGAAATGTACCTAGCAAATAATGAATACTGAGGTTTCTACCCAACACTTTATAGGCTGATTCATTCTGCAAGAATTGAAACTCTGCAGAAAAAGCAATGAAAAATGAAACCTCTAAATGTGGGCTTGCCAAGTTTCCAGCTGCCTTTCCTAGGTAGCATCATCTTTTATATCTACTGCAGTTTCCCCTTCGTGAGTTAAACAGTCGTTGAAAAATAGTTTTAATTTGCTCCGTCCCCGGAGCTCATTAATTAGTGCATTAATGCAGCATTCTAAATTTCGCCTGCATTTATGCGGCACTGAGTGACGTTGCAATCGTAAGCATGCTTGCTCAGAAGTAAGACCTGCTGGGCCCTACTCCCTAGTCAGTGTGTGTTCAGGATTGCAGCCTCAGTTCATTTATTTTAAAGAAACAAAGCACAATGGAATAAGGTGACCACATGAGGATAGAGTTTTGCTACAAGTTAGCAAGTTAATAATGGACAGAAAAGGGAAGAACAATATTTTTCTTGCAATTTTTTTTTTGCATTTAATTCCAAATCCTATCCATGGAATAAATCTGCTTTTAGGTGTCCAGGAATGTATCATTTTATATACTTGTTCGCATTTGCAATGTAATCAGTGCACATTCAAAATTGGTGGTTGGGGAGCTCACCGTGGCATGACTCAGATCAAGCTCAGTATAGACAAGCTTTGTTGGTGAACGTTTGGAAACAAGCCTTACATTTTCTGAAAGTTCTCACCAGACTCAATAATAATAATAATAATAATATTTTTATTATTTATACCCTTCCCATCTGACTGGGTTTCCCCAGCCACTCTGGGCGGCTCCCAACAGAATATTAAAAACATGATAAAACATCAAACATTAAAAACTTCCCTAAACAGGGCTGCCTTCAGATGTCTTCTAAAAGTCAGATGGTTGTTTATTTCCTTGACATCTGGTGGGAGGGCGTTCCACAGGGCGGGCGCCACTACTGAGAAGGCCCTCTGCTTGGTTTCCTGTAACCTCACTTCTCACAGGGAGGGAACCACCAGAAAGCCCTCGGAGCTGGACCTCAGTGTCTGGACTAAACGATAGGGGTGGAGATGCTCCTTCAGGTATACTGGGCCGAGGCCGTTTAGGGCTTTAAAGGTCAGCACCAACACTTTGAATTGTGCTCGGAAACATACTGGGAGCCAATGTCGGTTTTTCAGGACTCCCAGTCACCAGTCTAACTGCCGCATTCTGGATTAGTTGTAGTATCCGAGTCACCTTCAAAGGTAACCCCCTCTGGTGAGACAGTCCGCGGGCAGGTAGGGTCTCAGCTTGCATACCAGATGGAACTGGTAGGTAGCTGTCCTGGACACAGAACAGACCTGTGTCTCCATGGACAGCTGCGAGTCCAAAATGACTCCCAGGCTGCGCACCTGTTCCTTCAGGGGCACAGTTACTCCATTCAGGAACAGGGAGTCCCCCACACCTGCCCACCCCCTGTCCCCCCAAAAACAGTACTTCTGTCTTGTCAGGATTCAACCTCAATCTGTTAGCCACCATCCATCCTTCAACCGCCTCCAGAAACGGTGTGTTGGCACAGTATGATGTCAGGGACTGGCTGGGTGAGGAGAAGTGGTGGCGGGCTCCAGCCAGAGAACCCCCTTGGGAAGCCTCAGAAGAGGAAGGCTCAGACCCAGGGACACTGAAGACAGGTCAGAGGATGAAGGGGGGGTTAGAATGGTTGGGTGCTGAACAAGCAACAGGCTTGAGTGAGAGAGAGGAAGCAGAGGCAGAAAGCACTGCAGACATAGGGCAGGCAGCTGAGGAGGTGGGGTGGGGAGCTGTCCTACTGTATTCAGCTCCCCCCCCCCCATCTCCAAGAGCTCAGGGGCAACTGCTTTGCTTGGAGCCAGTCTTGCTCACAGGTTCTCGGTTTGTATTCTGTTTCCTTGAATAAAGGGTCAACTTTACTGAGTCTCTGCGCGGACTTGCAGTTGAACCGGCCCTGACATGTGCTGATGGTGCCGTAACATACACATAATTGCATTCATCTCTGGGAATTATGGTATGTTTTCACCTGTCTTGCACCTACCAACCGTGGTAGTGCACAACTTGAAATTCAAACCCAAAAGAAACACCCCTTTGGACAAGAAAGGACTTTAGAGCTGGATGATGGCAGCATATAATTTCACAAAAACCTAAGAATGAAACAATGAAGATGTTCATCAGACAAAAGGGTGCTTTGTCAAGTGATGTAGTTACACAGTTCACAGTAACAACAGGAGTTTAAGCATGCATGAGGTTAAAATTACATGACAGCTGACGTCATAGTTTGTGTAGTATCATATCAATCAATGAGTGGTCTAACAACAGTAAGAGATTGACATGAATAAATCCTGAATATGTGCCCAAACAGCTGTCTTAGGGCACGCTGTCTGCTGAATAGTGACAGGGCATATTTCAGATTCCAAGCCAAATAAGAACTTCTGGGAGAAATTACTCTTGGAGGCGCAGATTGCAGCTATAACAAAGGCGGCATTTTTCCATCTCCGCCAAGCTAAGCAGTTGGCTCCTTACCTCTCTCGCCCTGACCTAGCCACTGTGATCCACGCGACGGTCACCTCCAGACTGGATTATTGTAACTCGCTCTACGTGGGGCTGCCCTTGAGACTGACCCAGAAACTCCAGCGGGTGCAGAATGCTGCAGCGAGACTCCTTACGAGGTCTTCGCTGCGAGATCACATTCACCCGGTGCTATACCAGCTGCACTGGCTCCCGGTGGAGTACAGGATCAGGTTTAAGGTGCTGGTTTTAACCTTTAAAGCCCTATATGGCCTAGGACCCTCGTACCTACGGGACCGCCTCTCCTGGTATGCCCCACAGAGAAACCTACGGTCTTCAAATAAAAACATTTTGAAGGTCCCAGGCCACAGAGAAGTTAGGCTGGCCTCAACTAGAGCCAGGGCTTTTTCGGCTGTGGCTCCGATCTGGTGGAACACTCTGTCACAAGAGACCAGGGCCCTGCGGGACTTGACATCCTTCCGCAGGGCCTGCAAGACAGAGCTGTTCCACCAGGCCTTTGGCCAGGGCACAGCCTGACTCCCTCCCTCGGCAATCTTCGCAGAGCTCTGGCCCAATGGTTGCTAGTGGCTTGAATTAATTAATTTTTATAATGAATGATTTTAGAATGTTGTTTATGTTGTACTTTTGTACTGTTTTATTGTTGTTAGCCGCCCTGAGCCCGGCTTCGGCTGGGGAGGGCGGGATATAAATAAAATTTATTATTATTATTATTATTATTGATTCAGAATACTGTATAGCTGAGCATTATGACCAGGACAAATATACTAACAAATCAGATAATTACAAACTTCAGCAATTTCAATATTCAAAATGTAATTGTTACTATCTCTGGACATATCTTTAAATCACATAAAAATCAAGGTTTATGAGTTGTTCCAGCTACTAATGAAGTAATGAGGCCATGGCCATGCCATTTATGCAGCAGTCTGCCACTTATTCTTGGGGTCAAACATTCAGCTGTGTCTGTGAATTGGCAAAATCAACAAATTATAAGAAAGCTAATTGCCAATAAAGAATAAATTATGCCACAATGTGCACAATTATCCCTATTGTGTTCATTCCATTATTTGTTTCAGTAACACAAAGATTTATGATTAAAGTCTCTAGGTAAAGCTAAGAAAATGTGATCAAGTAGTGTCACCCTGGGGAAGTATTATTAATTTCCTTATCTACTATAGCTTTCCAAAGCAGAAGTAAACAAGTTATGAGTGCTGCTTTTCCTAAAACAATAAGAGAGGCACATAAGAAATAGAGCAGAAGACTACATATATAAGTTTTTTATCTTCAGAAGTGCTTAAGGGGGAAGGAACGAGAACATTCTAAAGAGAACAATGATGGCAAAGGGCACTTGGCGATCGCCTGTGTCAACGTTCTTTTAATCATGGCAGAACAGTTACTTGAAAAGTTGCCCTCTAAGAAGCACAGGATCCAGCAGCTACCTAGCAAAAGCTGTGCATGCATACCCTTAAAAACCAACTTGAACATAAGCGTAAAGGTAAAGGGACCCCTGACCGTTATGTCCAGTTGCAAATGACTCTGTAGTTGCGGTGCTCATCTCGCTTTACTGGCTGGGGGAGCTGGCGTTTGTCTGCAGACAGCTTCCGGGTCATGTGGCCAGCATGACTTCTGGCGCAGCAGAACACCAAAAGCAGAGCAGCGCACAGAAATGCCGTTTACCTTCCTGCTGGAGTGGTACCTATTTATCTACTTGCACTTTGACGTGCTTTAGAACTGCTAGGTTGGCAGGAGCAGGGACAGAGCAACAGGAACTGACCCCGTCGCAGGGATTCGAACCGCCGACCTTCTGATCGGCAAAGCCCTAGGCTCTGTGGTTTAGACCACAGCACCACCTGTACATAAGCGTAGCCTTTCTAAATCCTATGCTTACTTTGGGGATCTACTCAGTTCTTCAAACAGACAAAGGAATTGGCAAGATTCTGACTGCTAATTGTTGTAACGAGAATGATTTTGAAGAAGTTGCTTGCCCACCCATAACTCGCCACACAGTTCTTTTGGATTGGGTTGAAATGGGAAGACTATTTGAATAACAGACTTCTGGAAGGGTAGCAATGTTGGTCTGATGCAGCAAAATACGAGTGTCTTATGACATTTAAGTTTGGCTTACCATAACATGCAAATAGGGCCTATTTGTTTTGTTCAATACCTACTATTCTAGTTACTGGTAAAGGCTACTACTCCTAATTTTCAGACATAAAATGATTTCAGATGTCTTAAGACCATTTCCCAGAAATCAAATAAATTGATAAATAATGAAATTGTGGCTAGGGATGCACCGTTAGCATACTTATAATAACATATGATAATGCAGTTAACAGAGTCTCAATTGTTTCCTTATGTCTGCTTCCAAATGCATTTATTCAGAAGGGAATCCGTATAAATGAGCAACAATCCTCCCTTTCAAATTGAATATACTGAGTTTCTAGTCTTAAAAATGATGCTGCTCTGCAATATTACCAAGGAAATGTTACATGAGATGCTTTGAATGGGCTGTGCAAAGGCTACCTGGTAATAATTACACTAATGAGAAGTCATTTGTCTTCTTTCAGTTAAGAGTTCCTGGAAGAGTCGCCATGAATAGGAGTGTTGTACCTGGATAAACAGAATTCAGCATTTGCTGAATTGTACAGTGAATGAGTTCAGGTTAGAGAATGGAATTCATTCAATGCACGTCATGTTCATCCTCATTACGAGTTTTGCAACCCCTCCGACCGAAGCAGTGGGACAATTTTCAAAATCTGGCACAAAGTATGTAAAATACTGTCTGCATGTTGACTTTTAAACTGAATGATGTCTTTCTGAATTGTTTACAGATGGCATACATTAGGCATCACTAATAAATGTGATGTTCTTCTAAATATTGATCTAATCAAACCTGGTGACCTTTAGTACCAATGGGAGGAAAGCTCAGCAATTCCCAATGATGGCACCATCACGGCAGCTGGAGGCACAATCCAAACTTCAGAACGCAGCCCACCAAAAGGAGAGGTAATTAGAGGAAAGGCAAGTTAGGGGCAGGGTCATGGACACTAACCCTATGCGGCCGAGGACACCTTGGACCTCCCCCCCGAAGTATGTGAGGACAGGGCTGAGCCCCCCCCCAATCTTAGGGAGCCTCATAGCCTCCTCTCAACACGTGTGACATCACATGTGTGTCACACATGTGACCCCACATGCACATGATGAGCCCTTCCAGTGTCGGGCAAAACTCAGTGCCCCTGGACAGGAGCAAGAAAATGAGATAGGTAGATTAGATGACAAATAGCTGAGCAGCTTCTTGATCTTCAATTGGAAGAGCAAAAGAAGACTCTGGGAATTTAGAAGACAAGGTGAAGTACTATTACTGTCGGGGTGGGGGTGGGGATTCAATCAGTTCACATTTAAAGGCAAACCCTACCTCAGAGCTTTCCAAACTTTTCATGTTGGTGACACACTTTTTAGACATGCATCATTTCGTGACACAGTAACTCAGTTTTACTAGCAAACCAGAAGTTAAACTAACCTCTTTCCTGCCCTGGGAGGAGTGCGGGGAGCGTTCACGCGACACACCTACACACTGCATCCAACACACAGTGTCATGACACACTGTTTGGAAAGCTCTGCCCTACCTAATTAACACTTCCTGAAACAATGCATGAACTGAAACACATCCATCCTTTGAAATCCCCACGACTCCAAATCTCCAGATAGTTCTCCAGACAAATAATGTGTACGAAACTGCATTTATTAGGAGAGAGTATGCATAAAAATGTGTACATTAGTGAAAACAGCAACTTACCAAATGCATTATACTGGTGAAAATTGCTTTGCAAAATCGTGTATCGTAGGCAAACTATATTTCAATGAGAAATTTGCACTACAATGTTGACGAGTTTTCATGAGAAATGTTTTAAAATTGCCAACTGATGTGGAAACTGCACTGAACCTGCACTGAAGACTGGGAAACTGAACCTTAAAGAGTGGCAAATGAGAAACTGAGAGAAATCAGGCATCAATTCAGATTTGCCCATGGACGCGGGTGGCGCTGTGGTCTAAACCACAGAGCCTAGGGCTTGCCGATCAGAAGATTGGCAGTTCAAATCCTTGTGACGAAGTGAGCTCCCGTTGCTTGGTCCCTGCTCTTGCCCACCTAGCAGTTTGAAAGCACATCAAAGTGCAAGTAGATAAATAGGTACTGCTCCAGTGGGAAGGTAAACGGCGTTTCCGTGCGCTGCTCTGGTTCGCCAGAAGCGGCTTTGTCATGCCCGGAAGCTGTCTGCAGACAAACGCCGGCTCCCTCGGCCAGTAAAGCGAGATGAGCGCCGCAATCCCAGAGTCGTCCACGACTGGACCTAATGGTCAGGGGTCCCTTTACCTTTATTGACTACTAAGTGAACAACCGTCATGTTGGTGTTGCAGACAGGTCCCAGAGAGATGATAGCTTTTTCAGACAGTTTAAGGTCTGAAAGCTCATGGTGTGTTCCCTCATTCCACTGTTGCTTCTAGCAAACTGGTTTTACAGGCAGTTTAGAAATGGGCAACACGTGTCTCCAGTGGCAGGAGGGGAGCCAAGGAATCAGATGTGTATATCATGGGTAGCAGCACCTCTTTCAGACTTCCAACTATCTTCAAAACCTTTGTCTGTCTTTTGTCCTATGTTTGCAACTTCTCCCAAGAATGGTAGACAGATCTGATCTTGGAATACCAGTAGTGCCATTTTATGACTAATGGGAAAGGAAGTAAGAAACTGAATCATTTACACAAAGATCAACTGTGCTGGAATGCTTTTCCTGCACCTGCTTTCATGGGAATGATTTTTCAAAAGCACTATCATGAAAATAAATGAGGAGGGCCATGGGGCTTGACTGCTCTAGTTTAAATAAATATGAATATCGGTTTCACCAATCATCAGTGTCAGAAGTTAAGCACAGTCAATCAGCAAATGTTTTAGAAAAAATTACAGTAAGAGCTTCTGAAAACAATGTTTTTGTTACCCAAGCTTTTGCATTCCATTCTTCATAGACTAACCGTATTAGCCGAACAAGCATCTCTCAATAGAGTATTGCAGGTCAAAAGGAGAAGTAGCAGTAAAGTGTATATTAAACAATTTCATCTCATAGTTTCTCATCCTTGGAATTATGAGAAACTGCCTTTACCTGTATTACTGGCTGATCTACAGGAATAAAAGTTGATAACAGCACAATCCCATGCTTGCCCTACACAGACCTCCTGTGTTCCTGTTGCAGCTTCCTTCCAGGTGATTGTATAACTGTTTATATTTCTATAAACTCACTTTTGACCTCTGTGCGACATTTATAGTAAACCTGGACTTTCAAACAGCAGGGTTCAGGTTATATAATTTTGACTGGATAGATAACTTGAAATAACCTTATTGAAGGTTGATTTGGGTCTGTGTGGAGGTGAGGTGTGCATTAAGCAAAGAATCTGGGGACGATTTAGGTGAGAATCAGTTAAAGTGTAATTTATGCTGATTTGTGGTTGCTGGGTATCAAGTGTGGACAGCACTATACTGTAATTGACAAGGGGTTTAGGTGTATATGACATGAACTGGATGGGATGGAGAAGGAGAATGTGTGTGTGATGGGGGGGCAGAAGTAATGCTGAAGAACACTTATTTTGGCTTTAACATGAAGATAAGCAAAAGGTTTTAGCAACGAATTACAGGTAGGGCAGAAAGTCCCATCTACATACAGTGTAGTGAACCCAGAAATTCCTGACAGTAAGAACCAGGGTTTTCCCCTGCCGGGCAAAATTTGCATATAATTGTCTAATTAACAATATGCAAAATTATTTAAATTAGTTTTCTGTGGGCCTGTACCCACAACCTTTTAAATACCTAGCAAAATGCCCCAGCTGAGCTGAAACTTTTTTGACTGAAATCCACAGTGAAACATTCATCCAAAATTAGCATTGGAAATATGGAAATGATATATGCAATTATTGTAATGTGCTTGGCTATTTTGGTCTTATAATAAACTCAGAGGCTTGTCAGATGCAACATACTGCAATGTATTTATTAAGGAAATGAATTTTGAATGTTGTAACCGGTAGAGTATAAAGAAATAACAGAAGAGAAAAGTGGGATGAGAGTTTAAGGTACTAAAGCTCAGTGACTGACAAAGGGGAGAGATGAAACTTTAAAAGTTGAAAAGAAATGAGATGAAATGAAAAAACAATGATCTGGCAAAGAACCTGGCAGAATTCCTAAAAGCTTGTGAAAGGAAGCAAGTATATTTATGCAGGGCTGAAATGGTGAGGGGGGAGGGGGACCTTAATGAAATCCACAAGGCGAATCCCCAACTCACCTCAATTTTCGTGGGTGCCCTGCAGCCTTCTAATAACTGCAGGCGATGTGACTGACCACAAAAGATTTATGAGTCGTGCCCCCTCTGTTTCCACTATAGTTTGAACATTGCATTTATGCAAATATCTGCAAGCATGGTTAAATCCTGACTCCGGTCCGCCACAGACTTGCCCCCATGGGGATTTCTGGCACCCGGTCTGCCCCTGCTGACTTTGTACTTTCCCGTGTGTGATCTTTTGGCAGAAGACCGTTCTGCCAAAAGACCTTATCCAATGGGAATAAACACCTTAGTCCAGCACATGAACTTGTGGGATTTCCCCTAGACAGAAATCACCCCAGTATCAACCACAGAAAATAGGGGACTCATCCCTTCACAGACCACATGAGAGATGGGCGAGACAGCAGGATTAGGTTATCTGGGCCCGTCAGACCATGGATATAGGACATGGCTCCGCCTTAGGGCAAGTCACTGTGGGGTCTCAAATTTCATTGGCACCCTGTGTGACGCCAAAATTTGGCAGGCCTCCCATCATCATTTGCCTTCCATTCTACATTTTAGTTGTGGCACCCCTGAGGCCCAGTGTGGCCAAACTGGAAAGGAACAAGGTCACCAATCTCACAAAGTGACACAGAACAAACACTGGAAACGCTACAGATGAGTTTTGTTTTGTTTTTTCAGAGAAGAAAGACCCAACTGTCACCGACAGCAGGCAGGGTTGGTCTGGAAAAAGGGATGACTTCTCCCCCTGGAAAGAAGGCCGGAGACTTCAGAGGACATGGCCTGATCCTTGCAGAAAGAGGCATCATTCCTATCAGGAATGCCCTCCAGCAGAATGTGGTAAATAAAGATTATACATGGACTATCTGTATATGCATGCACAGCTCATAAATATATTTTTAATTGCCCCTCTCGTTTACAATGTCTTTTCAGCTGTGAAATTGATATGAATATAAACCAGCCCATTGCACAAAATGTAAGAGTACATAGTTTTATATTTTCATCGCAAAATCCACTTCCCCCCACTGAGTCACTGTGTTGAAAAACTGAAGTGATTAGATACTGTCTGATTAGTCCAGAACGTAAACCTAGCAGATTATTTCATTTTAAGTTATTACTACCAGCAGAGCAGCACATAATCAAGTGCAATGCTAATATAGTCCCCTCCATATCTACTAACCCCCCTCCCCAATAATTTCAGTTTCATCCTCCTAAAGATACAGATTCAATGTCAAAAGAAATATAGCCTCCACTAGGTTACTTTTATGAAAGACGAACTATAAGTACTGGGCGGCAGGCTGCATTTGTTCTAGATGTCCTTGTAGTAGCAAAGAGAAAACCTATGTACAAACAGCTGCTCACGCACAGGCTTTTTCTCAGCAGACTGCCACACTAATGTAGGATCCTACGCGTAGAAAGGGTAGCAATTATTTTGTTTATTTACTGCATTTTATTAGCTGCCCAATAGCTAACATTCTCTGGGTAGTGTTCAACATACAAGAAAAGCAAATTAAAACCATAAAATTTGGAAACATTCTAAAAGCAGCATTAAAACAATCCATAAAAGGCAGATGTTTTTACTGACAGGGAAGGCGAGAGACACTTGTGGGATTTTCTGCCTCAGGTGCCAAAATAAGTTGACCGGCCTCTTGGCACTATTGTGAATGGATGCTATGAGTGCCTGGAGGCGGTTGGAGGATGGATGGTGGCTAACAGATTAAGGTTGAATCCTGACAAGACAGTACTGTTTTTGGGGGACAGGGGGCAGGAGGGTGTGGGGGACTCCCTGGTCCTGAATGGGGTAACTGTGACCCTGAAGGACCAGGTGCGCAGCCTGGGAGTCATTTTGGACTCACAGCTGTCCATGGAGGTGCAGGTTAATTCTGTGTCCAGGGTGGCTGTCTACCAGCTCCACCTGGTACGCAGGCTGAGACCCTACCTGCCTGCAGACTGTCTTGCCAGAGTGGTGCATGCTCTAGTTATCTCCCGCTTGGACTACTGCAATGCGCTCTGCGTGGGGCTACCTTTAAAGGTGACCCAGAAACTGCAATTAATCCAGAATGCGGCAGCTAGACTGGTGACTGACCACATAACACCGGTCCTGAGAGATCTGCATTGGCTCTCAGTACGTTTCCGAGCACAATTCAAAGTGTTGGTGCTGACCTTTAAAGCCCTAAACGGTCTCGGCCCAGGATACCTGAAGGAGTGTCTCCACCCCCATTGTTCTGCCCGGACACTGCGGTCCAGCACCGAGGGCCTTCTGGCGGTTCCCTCATTGCGAGAATTGAGGTTACAGGGAACCAGACAGAGGGCCTTCTTGGTAGTGGCGCCCGCCCTGTGGAACGCCCTCCATTCAGATGTGAAGGAAATAAGCAGCTATCTTCTCTTTAAAAGACACCTGAAGGCAGCCCTGTTTAGGGAAGCTTTTAATGTTTGACACACTACTGTATTTTAATATTTTATTGGAAGCCGCCCAGAGTGGCTGGGGAAACCTGGCCAGATGGGAGGGGTATAAATAATAAATTAATAATAATAATAATAATAATAATAATAATAATAATAATAATTACTACTACTACTACTATGTGCTGCCCCACCTCAGGCAGCAAAACGCCTTCAGGCCAGCCAGTTTCAAAGTTACCTCATAGTGAACAGCTAAGGGCCTTATTTCAGACATTTCTAGACACCTCAAGGTTTTCTTCGCCCCCAAAACTGGTCCTTCCCTGAGCATGGTGGCCACTGCTGAAAGAAAACCAGCCATGCTTTGTCATAGCTAACTTCCTGTTCTCTTATGCCCGAGTTTTGTCAATGCATCCGCGAAGGATGCTTCCAGAGAACTAAAAGCTCATTTTGCTTTCTTTTTAAGTGAGTTCCGAACTCCTTGCTGAGCCAGGATGCTGCCTCTCTGCACAAAGCTACCAGAGAAAAACGGAAAGAAATGACAGCATGTCAAGGTGAGCTGGCAGTCGCAAAGCAGCCTTGCTTAGCAATAGATAGCTGAGCAGCTGGATTCTGCAGTCATGCTTTGCCTCAGTTTCAGTCTCAGGAGCCTCAGATTGTTCAGCAGTTCTCTCCCTTCTTATGTGAAAAGAATAAATCTCCATAATTATTCTGGGTGGTGCAGTAAGGAATGAAACCATCCACAGCTAATATAAACCTGCTTCTTCATTTTTTAAATATTCAGATTTTCCATAAGCATATATTAATCTTGTGAATGAACTTTATTGCACATAACCAAAGGCCTTTGCAAAAAAAATGAAATCTCTCATCTTCTCCATATAGACAGCCTTATCTCTTTAATAGAATATAATGTGAATTTACGGTATCCATAAAATCCATCATAATTAAAATTCATATCTTCAGTATAATACACCAATACATTAAAAATTAGCATCATCCATTCAGTTTATTCTACACCAGTATCTCAGATAAAGCAAATCTACCCTTGAGTTAATTAACATTTAATTTTCCTCCCATTCAGCCCTGTCCCTAACAATATCACCCTTTATGTTAGGGCTAACACTTGCCAGAAAGTCTCTTTCTTGTAACTGGGCCCTCTCAGTCTCTACTTTGTTCGGTCCTCTGCCTAGGAGACTGCTCCACCAGTGCAGTCTTTTTGCTGGGAAGATGGTTTCACAGTCAAGTATTTTGTTCCATGCCTCTCTTTTCAAGGCTGCTGCTACGCAACTGGTGCCTGGAGGAGCAAGGCCTCTCCTTCAGCTTAGCTGGATCTCCTTGCTTCTTAGCCATACTTGTTGTTTTTCTCTAGGATTAGTCAGGACACTTTTATGAGAAGCAGAAGCCAGTGACATTCCATTATAAAAACGTTTTTTCCCCTAATTTTGAACCATACTAGAATGGTTCTATGAAACCCAGGGTGATGAGTGGATTTCACTCAAGGACAATCTATGGATAACCTGAAGAGATCTGTATTTTACACATGTGTTCATGGAAGTAGCATTCTGGGGATTTACTGGAGATGACTGTACTGCTCTTGCAATGGACACGATTAGTATCAGTATTGCTGTACCTATTTGGGGGAAATTAGTAAGACCCAACAAATGCCAATCTGAATGAATATAACGTGTTCATTCACAAAAAAATTGTGGCTATAATATGCAGATAGGTGTAGATATGCCTTGTATAGGAGGGTGCTTGGGAACAAGACAGAATGCTTTGGAGGGCTAAATGCAAACGACAGGGGTGTGGATTAATGTGAGGGTTAGGCAGTGAGATTAGAGAGCCATCAATAAACACCCAGGAAACTGGTTTTTAGGCCCAAGTGATAACAATGTGGATGAAGGGAGATTAGTTCAGTTCAAATATACATTTTATTCCTTTAGCAAAACTCACAAATTAGTCATACAGCATTGTTTTAAATCTCCTTTTATTTAAATCTCCTTGTTTGACAGATGCACATTTACAAGGGAAAAGTTAAAGATCAGCATTATCATTTTAAACTTAAAAACAAGCACTTAGAAGTCATGTATTTGTTGATTAACTATCCAGTTCAGCTTGGGGCGATGGACCTGGGGAGGAACAAGGATACCGGATACTGGGTTGAAGCCTGAACGCAATGTGACAAATGTGAGTAACACACCACTCTGAACTGCCCATTAATTCTGTATCTTTCAAGCACTGATCACAATGATAAATGAAAACCCTAGCAGGGAGTTTTAAGACCTCTGTGTTGATGTCTCTAGACCATGCGGCTAAACTTTCAAATTCACCGGGAGATGAGGGGAAAGAAGCCTATTAGTCCTATATATTATAACTTGATAGAATAGATACAGGTGGTGAACATTCTAGGCTTGTCCAATTGATGCACGATAGCTGACGCGCAGGTCCTTTTGGACCTGGATGATGGCAGAACGGGGGCGGAGCAGATCAAGAGGGGGTATAACTGGGCAGGGCACACTTTGCATGCCCCACCGACGCACACAGGGGGCCAAGAAGGGAACCCTGCGTGAAATGGTCACCGCCTTATGTAAGAGCGACCAATTTGCCCTGCTGTTCTGATTCCGCTCTTATATACTCCTTTCTCTTATGTTCTAAACAGTCACAGTTTCCATTCCCTATCCATCTCTTTTGTTTCCTGATTTTCATTTTTCTCTCTCTCCTGCCTGGACATAGTTTCTAGAATGCAACTTCCTCCCACACAGATTTTCTCTCTTGATACTGTAAAAGAACAAGTTGGCTGGCGATGCTTGGCTTAAAGTGTCACACGTATTTGCCTTCTCTTTAAAGATAGTGAATCCAGCAGAAGTCCTACTAGTCAATATTAAGCTGTACGTGTATGCACTAAAAAGTCTCTCTCTCTGTGTATGTGTAGGGTAGAGAGGTGCCCACAGATAGAGAATACACTATGCATTCCTGATGCTTTGCTAGGCAGGTACAGTCCAATGAATATATTATATTCCACGCAAATGAGCAATGGAAGTTTCTATCTGCTCTAGAAAAAAGCTACCTGATTAACATTTTAAGCCATGCTTGTTTTTAATATGCTGTAATAGGGGTCGCCAACCCAGCACCCACAAAAGGCTTTCATGGAGCTTTTATTTCAAAAACAACAACAACAGTAAGTCTCTAGTCCTCCTACAAAAAAAGTTTGAAGCAAAATGTGCAAGTACCCTTTAAGTTTCATACTGATCTGCACGGCCCACAATCACCACTACTGAGATCAACTATCATGTACCTCTTCCCATCCCAGAACTGTTTACATTATCTTATTAATTGTGTGCGCATTTATGTGAGATTTATATCTTACATTTTGATTAAATGAGGTCCATGATGATTTACAACAAATTAAAACCCAAAATTAAAGCAGCCTCTGTTCCTCTGGCTGGTGGCAGAAGCCAATATCCTTCCTAGGGATGCTCCAGAATTTGGTATGGTTCACATTTTCAAGTGACCCAACCTGATTCACACTTCCCAGACTCATACTCAGATCAGAACACACCTTTCCCAAATTTGTGACACAGTTCTCAGTTCAAAAAATGTATAAAAATGCATCTTGGAACAAAAGCAAAAAGCAATGAGGTGGAGAAGAAAAATTCAGAGACCAAATTAAGAAATGGAAGAGGTAGCACATCTGAATTTTGAATTGGTGGTCTCTGCTGCTGTTAATGGCAGACTTCTCATACATTTCTACAGTTAAGAAACTGTCATTTAATGAAGCATTTTCTTTTGACTTAATCCAAGTAGTACCAACAATGTTAACATCCTGGGTGTTACACCACACAGTTATTTACTGAATCAACAGCTCATGGAAATTCAATTTAAATATCAGGTCTTTTGAGAAAATGCCCATCGTGACTGCAGAGTACATCGCTGCGCATTGTGCCAACAGTAAAATAAAAATAAAAATATAGAGCATGGTTATAAAAGCACAGCCCTGAATCCAACAGCTTCTCAGCCTTGACAGGTAGGTATTTTAGCTATTCATTTTCTCTTACTGGGAAACAGCTGCTTTTGGAACACAGATGCCCAGCTTCTGCAGAAGCTGAAGGCTAATACCTGTCACATGGATCAAGAAATGCAGCTTCAAAATAAAGGGATTTATTCTGTTTGTTGTTCAGTTATATCTTGCAGATTTTAGGTGGCTTAAACTAAAATATCAATAGCATTATAAAGCTATTAGATGAACCCAATATTAAAATCACAGTTAATCATCTCTACACAGACTAAAACAAACAATTGAATCCTCAGTACAAAGAGCATGTAATCAAGAGAAATGAATAAAACTATATGAATTTAAACCAGCCAACCTAATCCTTACAATTCTGCTGTAATAATACAAAAATGTGTTACATTTTATTCAGAAACCCCACGGGCTGATACTGAGGCTTACTTCAAATCTTAAAATTTACCTGCATGGAAAACTTGGTCACATACTTTCCAGGTAAGAGAACTACAGTCTGAAGTGACCCTGTCACACACATAAGTAGACTTTTATCAAGAGAGAGGATGCTCAAGCATGCAGCTCCTTAACTGATGGAACTTGTTGTTCAAGTTAAGTGCTTTAATGTAGTTAACATAAATTGTGACTGATTCATAAACATTATCATGCAACTTTCTTCTGGTAACCAGGCACATGCCATAACCTTGATGAAGCCATACAAAACTTCTCCTATGCTTTACAGTTTGGCCCAAACCAAAGAATTTCTGGCAATATAAGCATTAGATACATAATACACTGGTCAATTTTCCTAGGCTGTCTCCTTTGAACAGTTGCGATTTCTGTCATATTGATCTCTTATGGACTCTCTGCTTCAGACATTCAACTTCAGGATAAATGGAGGGTGCAAATGTAACATATATCATTGTACAGAGAAAATGCATACGGTTTGTTATTACTTTAAAATCAAGTTTTGATTTTCCAACCTTTTTAAAAGACTAAACAGACTCCCTGCCCCCGACCGAAACATCTTATGTCTCATCTAGCTTTAACTAGATGAGGAATTAACACAGCATATAATATCAATCTCTTACCGCGCTCCACAGGATCAGACATACAGAGTCTGCCTGTTGTATCACTGTCACTTTGATCCTCACATCCTATGGACAGATAGTTCAACGTAGTGACTGGCTGAGATTTAATCAGATGCTCTGCTGTCTGTTCATCAGGTTCCTTATTTGAAAAGAGACAGTAAATCATAAGTGGTCACAATGAAACATATTCTGAATGGAGTAACAGCTGGAATTCTCATAAGAATTTTTTTTGGTAATTATTATTATAATATATGCATGTGTATGAACAGGGTACTGGCAGCAGGCTGGGGTTAGTGCCAGCTTTCTGTATATATATTTTGCAGCACTGTCAATTGAAGTTGCACATTTTCATCAGTTTGGGATAGTTTTAAGTATGGGGGCTACATTAATTGGAATTTCAATATCCAGCCTCTATTGACTTTTTGTGAGTCACAGACATTGCTATTTTTCTAGAAAAAGAGATGCCAGAACTCGCCATGAACACCTCCCTTGTTTTCTTAGAATGGCAATAGCACCCACCTGAGAGAATTCTGGTGAGTTCCAGCTGAAAAAAAGCCCTAGTCACAGAGAGCTAAGTAGAGAAGACTGGGGGAGAAAAGACTGTAGAAGTTGTCTGGGTTTTAGAAAATCTAAGCAAAAGCTAGAAACTTACATGAAGCACATCTATATTCACACGGTGGAAGTTACGGGATCTAAGCTCCTGCATTCTCTTGAGATTCTCTTGATATTTTTCTTCAGCCAACTGCCTGAAAAGAATGACAATACCGGTAATTCTACATCACAAATGTTAACTGAGCTAATAACTTTCTAGCAACTTCTTTCAGAGTGATTCCTTCAAGCAAA
This sequence comes from Podarcis muralis, assembly GCF_964188315.1. NCBI lineage: Eukaryota > Metazoa > Chordata > Lepidosauria > Squamata > Lacertidae > Podarcis > Podarcis muralis. The sequence continues at coordinate 47,308,201 of NC_135666.1, read as the reverse complement.
AGGATTACAGAGGGTATGAGAAATGAATATTAATGCTTCATACTTGCAGAGGGAAGAAGCTCCTCAAATTGGGCAGACGTCTTGCAACTTTAAGGGGTGACAAGACAGGAAAGTCACCTTCCACTGACTTCCTTCTGCAAGCGGTTCTTAGGATCAAACCCAAAGTAAATCTAGCTCTAAGGCAGCCTTCCTCCAACTTGATCCTCAGATGCTGCTGCTGCTAGACTGCAACTCCTATCATTCCTCATCACTGGCCATGATGGATGAGAACAATGGAAATAGTGGTCAAACAGCAACTGGGGTCTCTAGGTTGGGGAAGACTGCTCTAAAGGAACACTAATATACTGTATTTTTCGCCCTATAGGACGCACTTTTCCCCCTCCAAAAATGAAGGGGAAATGTGTGTGCGTCCTATGGGGCGAATGCAGGCTTTCACTGAAGCCTGGAGAGCGAGAGGGGTTGGTGAGCACCGACCCCTCTCGCTCTCCAGGCTTCAGGAAACTCTGCGCAAGCCGCAGAAGCCCTCCCCCGGCTTGCACAGAGCTGCCTCTTATCCCGAAGCCCCGGCGCACTCAGCAGTCGCGCCGGGGCTTCGGGTAGCTCCGCGCAAGCCGCGGGAGGGCTCCCCCGGCCTGCACAGAGCTGCCTCTTATCCCGAAGCCCCGGCGTGCTCAGCAGTCACGCCATGGCTTCGGGTAGCTCCGCGCAAGCTGCGGGAGGGCTCCCCCGGCTTGCGCAGAGCTGCCACTTATCCCGAAGCCCCGGCGCGCTCAGCAGTCGCACCGGGGCTTCGGGTAGCTCCGCGCAAGACCTCCCCCGGCTTACGCAGAGCTGCCTCTTATCCCGAAGCCCCGGCGCGCTGAGCAGTTGCGCCGGGGCTTCGGGTAGCTTCCCGCAAGCCGCGGGAGCCGTTCCCCGGCTTGTGCAGAGCAGCCTGTTCTGGGGGCTGGGGTCAGGGGAAGCTCGGGCTTCCCCCGACCCAGCCCCATGCCTGGGGAGGGAAATAAAATTTTTTCCCTTTATTCCCCCCCAAAAAAACTAGGTGCGCCTTATGGGCCGGTGCGTCCTATGGGGCGCAAAATACGGTAAATAAAATAGAGTAGTAATTCTATTCATTCTATTTTCATACCATGGCAGACCCAGAACCCTGATATATTTTGGACCCTCCAAGTGTCTCCATTTTCCAGGGACAGTCCAGGATTTACAGAAGCTGTCCTGGTTTCTGATTTGATCCCGGAATGTCCTGCTTTTCCTTAGGACATCCCTATTTTCATTGGAGATATGTTGGAGGGTATGATATTTAGGTATCTGTATCTGTGTCGTCAGCACTTCCAAATACATGAGAAACCTTTATACAGACAGGCACAGAGAATTACATCACAACAAAGCAACAACTGTCAAAAAACAGTGAGGACAAAATTGTTCTGGGGGCAAGAAAATGGCCCTCTAGTAACTGTGGGCAGTATGCCGGAGTGATCAGAAAAACCACAGATACCTTAAGAAAGAGATTAAGGGGGGAAATGACAAGGAGTTTGGAGAGTGCTTCACTCTGTATTCTGTTTCTCCTCCAAAAATAGCTGTTATAGTTTGGGGGCGGGGGGCGGAACAAGGATCCCCTAAATTCCTGGGTGCCAGATCCACCCCATAACTCCTGGATTTAGTAAAAGTTAGAATCAATCAAGGTTTGATTAAACTGTGCCAAACACTGCTGGATTCAGCTTATATTAACAAGCCTGGCCAACCAGGTATAGCTAGCTGAGTGTGGGGACATTTGGGGAACATGAAAATAGATCACGGAATTCAATGCCACACAGCAAGGGGAGTGGAGCCCCCTCCTCCAGGTGTGTGTTAGTGGGCAGAGACAAAAGGGTTTGAAAAAGGTTTAGGATTTCAGTTTGGCATGATGTTTGAGAGCAGGAAGGTAAGTTTGTAGTTCACAAGCTGCACAGAAAGGGGGGTCAGAGCACCATGTGGACTGACAGACTGTAAAACGGGCAGAGAGCATGGCTTTTTGCAATTTGGGATCCAGGACTCCTGTATCTACTATATAGGAGAAACAGGAGGCCCTCTTGCTCTAAACCAGGCATAGGCAAACTCTGGCCCTCCAAATGTTTGGGACTACAATTCCCATCATCCCTAGCTAACAGGACAAGTGGTCAGGGATGATGAGAATTGTAGTCACAAACATCTGGAGGCCCGGAGTTTGCATATGCCTGCTCTAAACTCCCTCCCCATGTAAACCATATATCATAAAGATACCACAATCTCCGCTGTGCCTCATTTCCAAATGACCCACAGACCCTAGGTAAGTGCCTGGACCCCCTGGAATCTCACAACACTCAGAATTTGGGGTGGTGTGTAACATAGTGTTGGATAAAGCAGTTGCATCTCTTCCTGTACATCAAGTAATGTCCAAATCTCCAGTTTTGGGGGGGGGGGCATTTAGGAGGCTGACATGAAGATTGTGGATAGCAGATCACAGAACCTTTCCGGAAACAAACTAAATGCTTCCCAAACAAATTGAGACACTGAAGGATCTCCTTTTGGAGGCTAACATAACACTGTGCTTCTTACTTTAGTTTCTGCGCTGTCTCGTCCGCAATGCTCAGCTTTCGCAGTCTCATTCGTTCACGCGGTGTCATTTTCTGCACTTCCGAGAGGGCCCTCAGAGTTTGTAGATGTACTTTTTTCTGCCTGAAGGGAGAAGGGTTAGAACTGAAACAAATGTGTGTGGACATTTGCTTTCAAAAATTCAAATGAATAGTCCTGGGCCCGAAAAGCCGAAAACAGGACCAGCTCCAAGACATTTTGATGCATAAGGCAAAAAACAAGATGACAGTTCTTTTCCCCATTCCAGGAACAAAAACTGACCAAACTAACACAGGGTCAGGAAGAGGTTGTGGGGTGAAGCTGGGCTGGCCAAGGACCTGCTGAATCCTAAACTGGTGCAGCTACCAAGAGTGGGTTATGCCAACCTTCCACTGCAGCCAATACAAGTAGAGAAATTCTGAATTAATCAGTTATTGCACTCCTCTATTAAGCTCTTCTGGTATGTGCAAGGAATTGGGATGCTCCCTAACTTTATCTGGCTCCAACCACTGTCATAAGATTAATGGACAAGATTTAACATTTATATATATTATATATATATAGTAAAAGGTAAAGGTACCCCTGCCCGTACGGGCCAGTCTTGACAGACTCTAGGGTTGTGCGCCCATCTCACTCAAGAGGCCGGGGGCCAGCGCTGTCCGGAGACACTTCCGGGTCACGTGGCCAGCGTGACATCGCTGCTCTGGCAAGCCAGAGCCGCACACGGAAACACCGTTTACCTTCCCGCTAGTAAGCGGTCCCTATTTATCTACTTGCACCCGGGGGTGCTTTCGAACTGCTAGGTTGGCAGGCGCTGGGACCGAGCAACGGGAGCGCACCCCGCCGCGGGGATTCGAACCGCCGACCTTTCGATCGGCAAGCCCTAGGTGCTGAGGCTTTTACCCACAGCGCCACCCGCGTCCCTTATATATATATATATATCTCCAAAAGTCTCATTTCAATATAAATACTTTTGAAGTTTGTAATAAAAATAAAATAAAATTCTGAATGGTGCCATATTTCTATTGTGCATAGATTTGTTTCTACTCTATTCTGTCAATGATAGGTTTCAGTTATTTACATTTTACTGCGCGCTCAACAGTTGGAAAAATGCAATTAAGATGCACAGAACATTAGCATGAGAAAGCTCTAACTGCATTAATTTCAATACCACACTTATTTTATAATTAAATTATGTAAACTTAGACCTTTGAACTCACTTCATTGGACATGAGTAATATTCATTATTTCCTTGAAAAAGAACAAAGGAATACTCCTTGTGTTTTAATAATAGAATCAAAAATGAAAAGGCGTATTCGTGATACACTGTCTCAGCTGACCTCATTATCCCGTGTACCATAAATAAGCTTGCCAATGACTGTGAAGCTCAAACTGCAGTATTTCATTAATTATTTTCAAACGTACAATAAGGGCATTAGTAAACAGCCCTCCTTAATGAGAATGAGCTGAAACTGGAGCAGATAGATATAATCTATTTTAATTAAAACCCTTTATGGTAAAAAGCCAGCCCTTCTAAAAGGTCCTAGTTCTACAAAAGCTTCCGATTGCATCCTGTCTGAGAGCACTCCATCTCTGCTGAATCCCACAAATTATGTATCAACCCTTCTGAGTACAGGGGGGAAGCCTTGGGAGCATGGATTGTCTTCCATCAACTTGGCTTGGGGCCCAGTTGTGCCCATATTTGTCCAGGCATAACCCAACTTCTGTGGTCTATGCTATGGTAAGCTGTAGGTTAGATTAGTGCAACACATTAGATGTGGGGCTATATCTGAAGGCAGTTCAGAAACTTCAGCTGGTGTAGAATTCAGCAGCCAGGTTGCTCATTGGGGCAGGATGGTTTAAGCATGTTATACCAATCTTGGCCCGAACATACTGGCTGCCAATTAGTTCCCGTGTCCAATTCAAAGCTTAAACAGCTCAGGACCGCAATACCTCAAGGACTGCCTCCCCATATGAGCCAACCTGGACCCTGCAATCATTATCTGAGGCCCTTCTGCCTGTATTAGAAAGTAAACTGACACTATGTTAAGATGACATAGATCTCCTTGCAGTTTAGTGAGATATAAAAATCAAGATTTCTAAGCTGAACAATGCTTTCCCTCTTTGTTGACTTTACCCATCTCAAAGAAACATACAGAAATGCACTATCTAAGTATAATAAACATTGATTATGGCAGACAAGAGAACAGCAAAGAAAGTAATTTCCCCAGCAGTGAATGTAACAGCAGTTGATTAATGTAATAGAGCAGCAGTAACCACAGGGAAAGAAGGGAAGTAGATCCAAAAGGGGTAAGAATTTAATTACCAGCTTTGAAATTTCTATTCATCATTATACCATTGTGTTCTGCTATTGTTCCTATTAAATCAGCTTAATACACGAATTATGTAAATCAGAGTATGCTATTTACATTGGTTGAAAATAATACACACAATTATCCTTTGTACAGTAATTGGAAATCAGCATCTTACACACCAGCACAATAAATGGTGCTGTTAATGCCTGCAGGATTTTGAGAAGAACTTTGATGGGGAAAGTGTGTGTGTGTGTGTGTGTGTGTGTGTGTATACACACACACAGACACATGTTGAATTTGTGTTGAACCTATTTCATTTTTCAGTCTAATCTATAGCCCGTTTAACTGCAAGGCAAAAGTAGACAACCCTTTTACATTAGTAACAAGTTTACATTTTCATAAGGTTTGGGCACTTGGAATACAAATGGTTACCTAAAAAAAATGTGCACAATTCTTTCCCCCAAATAACCAGTGAACTGTTAGCAATTGACATCACAACCCTATCCACATCTACCCAGAAGTAAGCCCCACTGAGTTCAGTGAGGATTGTTCCTAGGTAGGTGTAAGTGAATACAGTGGTGCCTCGCAAGACGAAATTAATCCATTCCGCGAGTCTCTTCGTCTTGCGGTTTTTTCGTCTTGCGAGGCACGGCTATTAGTGGCTTTAAGAAAAAGGAAACAAACTCGCAAGAACTCGCAAGACGTTTCGTCTTGCGAAGCAAGCCCATAGGGAAATTCGTCTTGCGGAACGACTCAAAAAGCGGAAAACCCTTTCGTCTAGCGAGTTTTTCGTCTTGCGAGGCATTCGTCTTGCGGGGCACCACTGTATAAGATTGAATAACTCATCTATTTTTTGCTCCTCTAGATTACAACCCCCATCAGCATTGCCTGCGGCCTAGGATGATGGGAGTTGTGGTCCACAAGATCTGGAGGGCACCATGTTAGCTACTCCTGTCGTTCCCCCAAATAATTCCATACTCACACAACGTTAATGATATGAGCGGCTTCTTCCTGAGAATTAAGCGCTGGGTCCTTCAGAGTCATATTTGTGAATTTACATTTCATGTTCTACAAGAGATAACAAAGCAGCCATAATTGCAACCATTTATTTTTATTACTGTGAAGTGTTCAGTGCCTTTTTGCTACTTTTACATAACCCGCACAGTGTGTTCCATTTTATCAGGCTGCTTCAGCCAGATTGACCAATTTAGGCATCCATTTATGGAGTCTCAGGACTCAGCTGTACAGCTGCAAATAAAACGTTTTAAGTGTGTTGTAAAGTGCAATACGCAAATGTGAATCTAGATGGCAATGGTGAGCTATGGCAAACTCAACATATTTTTTAAAACTTTTTTTAAAAAAAGTTTTCCCCCAGCATTTTATATATGTGTGAAGATTCAGCCTCAGTCTATCAGAGGTACAGTGTACCAAAATTAAACTTGGTTACAAATCATCCTGACACCTTTCCTTCTGGGTGCTACAAGACAAAGATAAAGGCAAATGGAAAGCATACCATTTTGGCTCCTTTGGTTTTTGAAGTGCCTGCACCAGCAGGAAAAAAAATATTGGGTCACACCCAGACTAAGTAAGTTGAATGCAGTTCCTATCAAAGTCATAGAATCATAGAATTGTAGAGCTGGGAATGACCCTGAGAGTCATCTAGTCCAGCCCCTGCAATGCAGGAATCTCAGCTAAAGCATCCATGGCAGATGGCCATCCAACCTCTGCTTAAAAACCTCCAAGGAAGGGGAGTCCACAACCTCCTCAGGGAGACTGTTCCACTGTCGAATAGTGAGTCCACTCTGAGTAATACCACCTGTTATGCTGACTCTAACAACATGAAATGAAATATATATCCTTCCCCATTTGAACACATAATGCTCTGTTCAGTATCTTAGACAGAATGACTTGGATTTAAGTCCCATATTTCAGTGGTACGCCTGTGGAAGTAGGCTTGTGACTGTTTATTTGGTCCTTCATAGGGCTCATTCTTTTCAATGTGGGTGACAATCTCAACTATTAAGTCTACTGTCATTTCATTTCAAATACCTGTAATTGATCACGAACGTATGGAATCCTTAAAATCTCTGCGGCGGATGGCCTCTGTGAAGGATCCTTGCTCAGCATGCTGAAATATTAATGATACGAAATGAAATCTGCTCTCATGCAAACTATAAAACCGCTGTGGGTGAAACCAGCTTGAAACAAAAACAAAAAAACCCACCTGTGCAGCAAGGTATTAAGTTCCCTTGGATAGATGGCTGGCAGAGATGGTGCTTCACCTTCCACAATTTTTAAAACAATGGACAAAAAATTGTGACCAGTAAATGCATGATCCAAACAGCACATCTCATACAAAATGCATCCTAGGGACCTGAAAGGAAAATAAATAAAATGAAAGCAATTCAAGGACAAGAAAATTCTAAATTCAGCGTCTGGGCTTGCAATGTTGCTGCACTTTAATCCTGGTCATACAAAACTATGAGCCCCTTTCTATTGAAAATGAAACACACTTTTATCTCAGTGAAAAGCCTGTTCTTCCATTTCCACAGGGTTCATAACGTATAACGTAAGTGATATAAAAGAACAGAAGGTCATAAAGTAAGTGTCGCCTTGCCATGACCATATTCAAGTTGCACTTCCCTACAGGATTAATCTTGGGTGCGTGGGTGGAGAGACTGTTTGCAAATGTGTAGGTAAAGCAGGCTGAAGACGGAACCATTTGGGTACCTCCCAGTTTTTGCTCCTGTTTAAAAAAACGTTTTCTTAAAATAAGAACAATAAGAGGAAGAATGAATATAAAAATAAAACTAATAGGGTATGTGAAACCAACTGCGGGAAACTGTGATTTTACAGGATATAAGCTCTGAAGCCTACCAAGTGAAGGGATGAGGGAAGGAGAAAACATGTAAGTACATATGAAATATTATGAGGCTGATTTTTTTTTAATTTTTGCAGGAAGTTTTTTAAAAAACTGTTAGAAAATAATAGTTCAAATTATCAAACCCCCAGGAAGTGAGGATCTGATGAAAAACCAGGTGCTGGGGCTATGGCAGGGCTGCTTTAAATCCCCTTAGGAGTGGACCTAAAGGAAGCCTACCTGCCCTGTCAGGCCTGCCCCCAGGCCAATCTGAAGGCAGGCTTGAATCCAAAATGCCAGCCGGTGAGATGAACTTGAAGCTGCCCTCACCGGCTGGGCAGTCCTTGGAACCAGGGCCCCCGTTGGGTGAGGGTGCCAGCAGGCCTTGCCAGTCTGCAACGCAGCCGCACTCAAAGGATAAGCGGACATGTCCTTGAATACATTTATTTCTGCAATAGATACATTTCAGCAACATGGAAGCATATTTATTCACATAATTTCATTTCTTCAGAGAAAAGAGAGATAAGCACACAACCTAAGCACAAAGTAACCTAGAAGCCAGTGCTGTCTCCAGCATGATCGTGACGATTAAATGAAAGATTCACGTGAAACAGAACGCTGCCTGCTTACCAGATATCTGATTTTGTGTCATAACCCTGGTGTTGCAGGGCCTCGGGACTCATGTAGAAAGGCGTCCCAGTAAAAGTAGTTGCTAAATCACAGGATCCCATCAAGAGACGAGAAACACCAAAGTCCCCTTGAAAAATATTTTGAAATAGTTACTTGAAGGAAAAAAAGGGGGGGGGACAAAGCTAAATGACATATTCTAGCCTGTGCTATTTTATATCTATTTTAATTAAATGTGCAGCTCAGAGAGTTCATAGGCATGGGCATATCTTCTCACTTTTGGTTTCTCTCTAACTCTCATGTTACCAGCCTTAAGTTCAGTCCTGCACACTTCCATATCAGTTTGCAATTTATTTATTTTTACAATGAAGTCCTCATAAAAATCAATCAGCATTTTAGTGCATAGATTTATCATTTTAAAAAATATGGGCTGCAACAGAAAAAGATAGACTGCAACAGAAAAGTACCATTTTTAAAATGGAAAGAGGGGTATAGATAAGGTGGGGGGAATCCACTCCCTGTCCCAAGATGCTTTTCTCATCAGTGAAGCTCTCATACCAGGTGTACTTGGCCAGGAGAAATGCTTTGGAAGACAGGGGCAGGTTCTGCACTCCCTGCACCCAACAACCTTGGCTACTGGCTGGGGTCCCATCTGACATCTGCCCTGGGCCCATTTTTGCTGGTGCTCTACTAGGACAGCTTGGAGTCTCTGTTTAAGTTTCCTACGATGTCCTGGAGCACCCCCAATGCAGCATCATTCCATGACACTGTGTAAGCAGAAATGTTGCACAATAATAAAATCCTATTGAAAAACATCTTACCAATTTTAAGAAGGTTGTTTTTCAAAAAAATATTCTTTGCTTTCAAATCTCTGTGAAGTATTCGCCTGAATATGAAGAGAAATGAAACTATTTCAGTAGGATGAGAAAAGTTAATAGCACATCTTACAGTCTTTTAGACTATATGAAATGTACTCCTTGCTCCTAATCACCTAACTTTGAAGTGCAAATGACACTGAACACATTTACGATCACTAGAGATACTTCTAAGCAAACATGTATAGGACTGAGCAGCATGTCAAATTTACTTCCAAATATTGGCCACCAGAAACCCCTACAAGAAAGTGTGTCTAACATGAATGAATGAATTTATTATTTCAGTCACAGACCAGTTCCAGCCCACACACAATATCAAGGAAGTCATAAAACACGATAGGGATACATTTGAATTTGCAATTAAGTATAACAGGGACAATACAGATATAGCAACAGTTAAAAAAATATATAAATTAAAACTTAGTCACCAAAATATAACCTAAAATTATCATTTAAGGCCTTAATCATTATGATAGCACAGCTTGTTCCCTAAGTTTTATGGCAAACGCACAGAATTTGGCTACCCTTAGTGTTATCTCAGGATCCTTGTCCTCTACCAGGGATTTTAGACATTGAAGTTCGGATTCATTTGGACATTTTTGCATAGCAGGGGTAATAAATACCGAGCATATTCCATACAAAATCAACCGGAAACTGCATTTTAATCATAGTTTGAAAAGAAAGACTGCTCCTGTGAAAACTGTGAATGAAAAGATCTATATATACATTTAACATGTGCAGTAGTATCTTCTTTGCTGCCAATCACCATAATCTACCAATTTCATACAGGGATTAATCACAATGGAGCAGCAGATAAAAATGCAGCCCTTTGCCATTACGGATCCGTTTCCACTGAAATTAACAGGACAACCCACAAATGCAATAGCTTTGTGAGCCCTAGTTAATAGAGATTGGAGTTTGCTATAGCACAACATGTAGTGGAGACAAGCAGACGGAACACAAGTCTGAAAAGTTTTGTGTGTGTGTGTGTGTGTGTGTGTGTGTGTGTGTCTGATAGGGTTCCAACTTCTGATTCAGTAATGGAGCACTGTCAGAAAGAATAATCAGGGCCAAGAGGAGACACAGGAACAATGGACACTGTAAGAGGCTGTGATATTTACTACTTTCACAGCAGATCCTAAACCCCAGAAGAACAGGATACTCCTGAATCTTTGTTGCTCTGGGAACTTCTCTCTCTCTCTCTCTCTCTCTCTCTCTCTCTCTGTGTGTGTGTGTGTGTGAATAATTCAGGTTTTAAAATTGCCCATCTGCTCTTCAGCAGTATACCCTCTTTTTAGTTGGCTCACTGAATGGCTGCAAATATGGCCCAAGCCATTTAGGGCTCATAGTCAATACTAGCACCTTGAGTTGCACATATAATAGCATTTCTATGCTTTCTCTGATAACAGCGTGCACCAAGAAATCCAAGACCTGAAATGTACATATTAATTATTAAAGATGCTCGCAATTAAAAATGGATGATGCAATAAAAAAATGAATATGGAAAAATAAAATTGTTGAGTTGGCAGCATGTGACCGGGATAGTACTATTAAATAGTGGTCACCTTGAAACCATCAAAAGGTGTTTAAAAATTCATTGTTTCGGTCACTAAAGAATTAAACAATCATTTTTAGAAAATTTAGTAGTTCATATGATCAAAAGTATCTATTAAAATAACCCATGGGGATTTAAATATTTTCTTGCCCTGTTTTGCAAGAATGATGATGGTGCTGAGAATTCTGGGAACGGTACTACTCTGCGTGGAACTTAAAAGTCAAAACTTGAAAAATATACTCCCATCCATCACACATTAATAGTCCTATTCCAGGCGGCGAAAGAGAATTTTATATCAAAGGTAAGTAAAGGCTAGTCAGCAAATTTTAATTTTCACTTTAATATTAGCAAGCAAGAGGTGCAAAATGTGCTCGTTTATAACCATTTCAAAGCAAATGACTGTACCTTTCATGCATGTAGTTGACTCCAAGTAACAACTGTATAAACCATTCTACTATCTGGCTTTCAGGAAATACTTTGCCAGCTTCTTTGTACTGCTGAATGTTAAAGTCGAGGTCTCGACCCTGAAATGCAGGAGCAAATTTACAATCAGAAACATTAAATTGCAACTAGATTGAAATTAATGGGTGGGAACTGCTATCAACCTGAACAGAGCTAAGATCCCTCCAGTTTGATGAAAAATGCTTCAGGGCTGAAGCTGTGGTTAGTACATGTTTCTGTAATAGTTTTAATAACACAGATGTTCTACGCAAATCAAAATATTATCATGAAAGCTTTCCTTTTAAGTCCAAGGCCAAAAAACCAAACCAAACTAAACTAAACTAATAACCACAAGATTTGTGGTGCTAATTATTATGAAGTTGCCAAGGTTCTTATGCCAAGCCAATAATGATTGTCTTGTGAACCCTTGTTTCCTAACCTGTGGCTTTTGGCAGGTCACCAGCATATCCATGATAGAGATGGCACTATCCTGGTGTGCAGAAGACCATCATGAAAGCTACAACATGTAACACCCCACCACCAAATGATTTCTATGCAATATTGCACACATTTCCCCATCCACTTTTTAGGAATATACATTCAGCAGAAGTAAATGAAGTCCCACCTCACAGTATTCAGTGATGATGCAAAAACTCTCTCCTTCTACAAAGCTGGTATAAAATTTGACAATGGCTGGGTGGTCTAGCCTGGACAGCAACTGCGCTTCTAGATTTGCCTCAACTGTTTCATTAGGCTTGATGTCTCCCACGGAGATCTCTTTCAAAACTTTCCTGTTGATAGAAAAAGAGAAGGAAAACATAACGTGGATTGCTTTCACACTAGCCCTTTTCTCTGGGATTGCTATTTTTCGTTCATGTGCTTTTTATAGAGGATACCCTTGCTGTCAGATTCTCTACAATACATTTTTTCCATGCTTTGAATTGCATGGAATATTCTTAAAACAATAGAATACTTGTCTGAACAGGCAATGTACTATCAAGCCCTTTCTGGGGTCTTGTGCGTTTAATTTAAAGTTTATGGTTTGAAGGTCCTATCAGTTTTATCACTTTCGTCAGTTTCTGACTTCAGAAACACAGGAAGCTGCCTTATGATGAGTCAGATCATTGGCTCATCCAGCTTAAAATTGTCTACACTGAGTTTTGTGAAGGATTGTGAAAATTATATGATTCCCCACCCCTCGTTATGGCAGTAAAACCAGCAATTGTTATTATTCTCCATACATGAAATAAATTAAGAAAAACTGGATTTTTAAGGACTCAATCAAAGTTTAAGTTGCTAATTCTGAGCTGTGAGAATAAATGCTTACTGGAGAGAACCTGTAATATGCTAAGGAGATTAACTGTGCAGCAGAATTCTTATCAAGGCAGATGAAAATATGGACTTAGAAGAATTTGTGGAAAGAAGTACAGTGGTATCTCGGGTTAAGTACTTAATTCGTTCCGGAGGGCCGTTCTTAACCTGAAACTGTTCTTAACCTGAAGCACCACTATAGCTAATGGGGCCTCCTGCTGCTGCTGCGCCGCAGCACGATTTCTGTTCTCATCCTGAAGCAAAGTTCTTAACCTGAAGCACTATTTCTGGGTTAGCAGAGTCTGTAACCTGAAGCGTATGTAACCTGAGGTACCACTGTAGAGATGCATATGGCAGGTAGCTCTTTCAGGAATTATACGCCTTAATCTTCAGGAAAGCTTTTAAAAAATTTTGTTCAGATGATACTTTACTCCAAAAAGACTGAAACATTTATATCCCAGGGTAGGTAACAAATGCTTGAGATGTGGGAAGATAGTAGACATACTGCATGCTTGGAGGGTGGGGAAGAGATGTACGTTTATTAACAGGTTCTGGGAATTAGTTTGGAGAGTATTAAGGAAATGACAAATTATTTTGCTTCGTTACATCAAAAAGAAAAGAAAAGAAGTAAACCAAGAGGATGAAGAGCTGCCTATTTATTTACTTAAGGCTCCCAGAATAGCAATTTGCTAAAAGCGGAAACAAAGTGTATCTTCAAAATAGAAAAGGTTGCCAAGCTAGTAAATATTTTATTGAAAAGTGCTCATTGTTTTTGCAAATGCACAGCTTAATGTGAGTTCTGTAACAGATAATCAGAAACATTTACTATGTTTCTCTTGAATAAAGCACACATGATTTTTTTTAAGAACCCAACTCAGAAATATATATATATATTTCCTGTGTAAACATTATTAATGGTTTGTTAGTTATTTAATGAAAGGGCAGATAAAGAGCCAACCAAAATTTCTGCTAAGTAGAAGTTTAGCAAAAGAACTGCAAACTACAATTTCCCTATGTATTTTAATCAGGCAAATAATCATAACATAAAGGATAATGCTGCTTTATATCATAGTCTGATGAGTTTATGTATGAAATATTATACTGTACTAGGGTTTTAGAACAGTAAAGCAATATATTTTCAATATTTTAAATCAATCAAAAGGTAAATTTCAGCTCAGGTTGTATGATGAGATCATTTCATATTTTAAATGCCGCACAGTTATACAATCACAGCAATAGAAATAATAAAGGAAGCACAAATTATTTGTTTTGAAAAAATGAATTCTCATAATTCCCTGTAAGGTATTTCCTTACAAACATCACACATCAGTTACCCAGTAACAGAGCATAAATTTTCTTTCTTTTTATGCATACAACTTGCCTAAAACCCTTCTGGAAATCTTATAATAAAACATGGAATTCGCTTGTCTACATCGTTGCAGACTTGCTCAGCGCTGTTAAAATAGGTAATATCTACAGCAATCTTCTCATCTTTGACTTGACACCATGACATTTCTTATTCCTGCTCACAGATCATGTCACTAAACTGTCAAACAGAATGAGTCTTCTTTAAATATCACTTAATACAAGATCTTTATGCACCAAAAGACAGCAATGAAAACCTGACGCACCAGGACAACTTGTCACCTAATTCACTCAAGTGATTTGGATGCTGCCATCACCTGTCAAACAACATGACAAATATTTATCTTATTAAAATTCTATCACAGGATAGCAAATCAAGAGTCTGTACACTTATAAATTAGCCCACAGTTTTCTGTGCCACAATGGTACTTCAATACCAAACTGACAGCTTGTACTATCATCAACTGGAAAAAGCATTGTTATGGTATCAGAATTGTAGTTACTTATACATGCAATCTGGGACAGATGGCATAGATAGTTTTATGGGGTAGCTTACTTCTGTTGTGTCTTGAAGCAGTAGAATGTCCCAAATACTTGTATTGTCTCAGGAGAACACTTTTTAATCTGGTTCCCTGGACCATTTTTTGCCTGTAAAACCACACAGAACATTTTTACTGTTTACACTAATCAGAAACTAAGACATAAGACAGTTGTTGAGGGTCTTTTTTTCTAATTCAGTGCATCGTGGAGTGTCCCCCAATAAAGCCATATGTGTGGCATATTGCTTGAAAACAGTGTGGAAATTTTTTTTTACTACTTCAGTTGGTAAACATTGGTCACATCTGCACTATACATTTAAAACACTCCTATACTACTTTAATTGACACCACTTCCCCTGAAGAAACCTGGGAACTGTAGTCTATTAAGGATGCTGACCTCATCGAGCTAAAATTCCCAGCATCCTTAACAAATTACAGTTCCCAGGATTCTCCCTATCTGTTAAAGTGACATAAGAGTGCTTTAAATAAATGGTGCAGGTGTGACAGTTGCCCAAGGCAAAGAAAAGGTAAAAAACCCCGCCCAGTTTGTAAAAATCAGTTCCTTTTCTTGGGATTTCCCCCCCAGGTGCTTTTGTTTCCTCCTGAGGTGCTTTAGTTTACAGAAATAAAACTGTAAATGTTAAGTGGCTAAAAACTGCAGATGTTGTTCACTACCACATACGTAGGTGACAATAAATTAGAAGAATTGCACCATAGGTCTACTTCTGTGTAAATTCTGCAATTGAAAGTGCACCTAGTTCAACTCTGTTTTTCATATGAAGTTAAATATTAGTGGTTTCATTTATTTATTTAAAACATTCACAGGCTGACTTTTAATAATCACAAGAAAAGAAAAACGTATTATAGCCAAAGTCCTCCATCCGTTAATAAAGCCAGCAGTAATGAAAGCACACATTCAGCCCAGAAGTAAAATACAATTTCTAACTATAACTGCAAAATATCGGCAGCAAGAAAAAACATCAGATAATATGAATAGGAAGGACAGAACAGCTTTCAAGTATGAGAAATCGTGTTAGATCTTATGAAGCACAAGAGATCTCACCTGAAATCAATGGGAATCTCACCCCTAAGTCAGCACCGCTTCTCTGCCACTGACAGAGGTGGCAGAGTGGCTGGTGCGAGTGGCAGGGATGGTGGCCCTGGCGGCAGCCGCAGGGCAGTGTGGCACTTCTCGTTTCGCCTCAAGCAGCAAAACAGCATGTGCCATCCCTCATAGTGAAGGATGTAATTATTCTGCTAAGGTCCAAAAACCATTTTTGGCCAAGGGAGAAGAAGACCGATCAAAGCATACGGTACACTGTAAAGTATAGACACCAGACCTGAAATCCAAGCCAGCCAACCAGGCTTTAATTGGGCTTGAGTTTGCAGAGACCTTGGCTCGGCATAGATCTTTTAAAAAAGAGCTTCAACACCTCTGAAACATCTTCCAACGTTTTGCTGAACTACTAGGACTTTGGGGCACTTGGTAGCAACAAACGCTGGTACATACTATGTCCAATGCATTTTTGAGTAAGAAACAAATTGCTACTCAGAAAAGACTGTGTGTGGTGTGTATGCACACACCCTTCAATAGCCTTCCAAACATGAGCATGACTAAAACCATGAAGCACCAACAACTAGTGTGGGGGCATGAGCAGATTAGACTTGAGTACATGTAAATACATTTGTTGAAACTGGGTTCCTCGCATGACGGCCCAGCGCCAGACCCAGGGGCAAGAAAGAAGGAAAGGCGGTGGCAGCACCGCTGCTGGGTTCCAGTGCATGAGCAAGCTGCAGAGGCAGCTTCCTTGCATGGTGGCAACACTTGCCCTGCCCCAGGCACCTGCAGCCTACACTATGCTGCTGCAGTGTGGATTTGTCCCCTCTTTGTACTCTACTGAGTAAGTGAGGATTGTTCCTACTTCAGTATAGGAGGGTCTAGGGACCAGCACAGTTTTCCTACATTGCAGAGGGTGAGAGGCATTCTACAGCCATGGCTAAGCACTCTACACACCCTTTCTCTTTTTCTTGGGGTGTTATGCTGCTGATTTATTATTTGCTTGACTAAATAAAAAACAAACCTTGTAATGCAGCACTGCTTTGAGATCTGGAATTGTCTGAAACAGTGGAAATACAAAAGGACAGAATGCTGTCGATCACTGTCAAACTCATCTCTGCAGCCAGAAGTGATGGGCAGTTAGCGCAATAAAAATCAGAGATCAAACTAATAGGAAAGGAAGGGCAAAAAGAAAGCTGAGAATGCTCCAAAAGAACGGTCCCTTATGATAAATGGCATCTGGCCTATATAAGCAGTACACTGCATCTGCCCCTGCCTCAAAGCTCAGAAGGCTGCGCGGAGCGTATGCTAATATCCCAGGGAGAGACAGTCATTGCCAAGTTCTATCTGCAGCAAACTCTGCCAGTGAGGTTCCTTAGAGGGTCTTCCATCCACAGACTCACCCAGGACTCCTGCCTTGGTTCATTTGAAAGCTTTATTTAAATGAATGTAGAACACACAGCTCTTTTAAAGACACAAGGGTATTATTTAATAAAACAGTGAGCACTGCTGCTACCTACGATGCGCTGCAAAATAATTGAAGGGCTTTAAACTCTCACTGTCACATGCAACAGATGATTGTATAGCCAACCTTTTAACCATCCTGCAAGCAAGCTAACATTCAACCCCAGTTTACAGCAAGGGTGCCAAACACAAAGCAGATAAGGTACCCAAACACAATAGGAGGAAATTCTTTATCAAAAGAAACATTTAATGTGTCTTGGCAAACACTGCTTGGGGAATCTTTTCTACTACACCGCTTAGCAAACTTAGGTGAGCTGTTGTAGAATAATGATCCCAAGCCATTCTTATCAAGAAGTATTAAGCCCTTTCTTCAATAAAGAGCCTCCTAGATAATGTCTAGTCAACCTGATGTGATGTGGGATTGACAGTGATGTGGGATTGAGGATTGGAGTAATCATTCTGTGATATTATGGCAGTGGACAAAGCTGTATTCTAACTTTTGAATTACCGGTGATTTTTTTTAAGGAAATGTGCTGAGAACCATACCTACTGTAAAGCCATCTTTTTTTTAATCTTGGATTTTTCTATGATTGCTATGGATCCTATTTGTGTGCCATCAAACCTAAAGCTCAGAGCAGTAGACCCTGCATGAGTCATTGATACAACCTGTGATGCCTTACCGTGCAGTCCTGGTTAGGCACTGTGACCCATAATTGACATAGCTGTCAACTTTTCCCTTTTCTTGCAAGGAATCCTATTTGGAATAAGGGAATTTCCCTTAAAAAAAGGAAAAAGTTGCCAGCTATGATAATTGAAAGCACAGGTAACTCTCCAGAAATGTACAGGTACCCCAGGAAAGTCAGCTGTTTTAAAGTACATAGTGGATGCTTTTCAGACAAGATGGATGAGCAAAATCTAGCCAAGGCTGAACCACCTAGAGATCTCGGCTGTGGGAACCAGGGGACCAAAGCAATGGCGGATCCAGTAAATAAATTGATGGAGAAATAATCCAACAAAGATTATCAGGGAACTGAAGCATCTTCCCTATGTGAGAAGGGTGCAGAGTTTATGGGGGAGGGCACTGTGGAGGATTATAAAACGTTTCAACTTTCAAATGACATGGAGAAACGTAAATAGAGGTTTTTCTCCCGCTCTAGTCAAAATAAAACTTGGGTTCATGACATCCAGTGAAACTGGAGATTTGGGACAGATGAAAGGAAGTACTTCAGTACTGCAGAAATTTATTTACAGACTCTCCTTCCTTGGAGGTTTTTAAGCAGAGGTTGGGTGGCCATCTGTCATGGATGCTTTGGTTGAGATTCCCACATTGCAAGAGGTTGGACCAGATGACCCTTGGGGTCCCTTCCAACTCTACAATTTTATGATTCTATAAGATATGGTGAAGGCTACTGCCTTAGGTGGCTTTAAAGGGGGATTTGACAAATTCATGATGGCTATCCATGGCTATGAGTTGCAATGGTTATATGCTACTTTCAGGATCAGAAATGAGCAAAACTACACTGAATGCCAGCTACTGGGGAACAACAGCAGGGGATGGGTACAGCTTTCATGTGCTGTATCTGTTTGGCTACTGTGGGAAAGGGGACTAGATTAGCTTTTTGTTTGATTTTCCAGGGCTCTTCTTCTCATTTTATGCTCTTGTGAGATACAAAAAATCATAAATTCTGGTATAGAGGCTCTTAAGTGGGACCACCTGAGCAGAGCTCCAATTTTAAAGATTTCCAGAAGTCTGCTGTTTTCCTCCTTTTGCAAAGGTAGATTAGCGGACAAGGACTTATGCTAATATTGCGGGAGCCAGCAATGCTGACACATTATTTGGCAGTGTTTTCTATTATTCAGAGTGTAGAATGTTGCGGAAATAATAAATTAACTGCCAAGTCAAATGTAAATTTGCTACATGATTGCCAATCAATATGTAGGAACAGAAAGTCCATTTAAAAATGGATTGCAATTGGCCTTGCTTGGGTAAGGAGATTAATCATCAGAGGATGTCTGAGGGCATATGCTATAAATTTAAAAGAAGACCGATGCATTAACGGGGGTGGGGGTGGGAGGGAGCAGTGACATAAATGATGAATTCTGGTTATTATGGGAAAGACTAGTTTTTCATTCAAAAGAAAACAGATTTATGAGGGATTAATGTGGGAGAGGTGGGTAGGAATCAAATATTTTTGTCTTGATTAAGCAACCTTGATGAATGCATGCTATGGTTTCATCATATTACACAGGCAGAAAACTCCTATCCCTGTTGGGCCGGATAAGACAAATCCCCTTGGCCAGCAAAAAACAGTAAGCTGGTGCAGTGAATTCAAACACACATTGCAGTACCACTGCACTGGTCATAAACCACCATTTGCAAAAAAAACCCCAACCCACTAGATTGGCAGCACTATGAAGAGGAGAGGAATGTTTGGAGTTTGGGCAGGGCAGGGAGGAGCTGGCATCCTATGTTCACTCAGGGATCCGACGTTCCTGCCCCTCTGATGCCAGTGTAACATCAGGCCAGTAAGAGGCAGTGTGAGTAACAACACACGCACTGACTCACTGAATCTTCACCTCCATGCACTTGTTTGAGCATAAGATTCCAACAAGCGGCACAGCACCTAGACTAGAGTATATAAATCCCTGCAGCAAAAGAACATGTACTTATCTAGATGTGTGACATGGGGCTGTAGTGCAGTGCTCCCATGTCTATAGATGCCAAGCATACGAAAGCACAAGCAGGAACTTTGCTGATGGGAAAAACATGTGTTAAATTTATAAGCTACACCTTCAGCATCCGAGTGCGCCAGGGCAGATAAGATTTAAAGCAAAAATGCAACAACTGAATAATGTTTTACTAACAACCTAACAGCAGATTTTTAAAAAGATAAAATGTAATAGGTAAAAGGTGGTGGCTTAAAAAGTATGGAGTGTATGGAAGGCCTGTCAAGAAAGGCACCAGGTGAGCCTCCCTGGTGAGGACATTCCAAAAGGTGGGGTGCCACCACCAAAAAGGCTCACCATTCGCTCTACCTCAAAAAGCAGGAGCAACCAGAATAAAATCTCAGGTGAAGATCTCAGTGATTGAGCAGACTAGCATGGGGAAAGACCATGCAACTCTTTGTGAAAAAGCACAACAATCCCAATAGCTAGGAGGACAAAATAAAACAAGGGCTGTTCTTAAGGAGCTCAGCCTTACTATTGTTTTTTGTATCCCTTATAACATCTTGATTTCAGTTATCCTCATTTTACCTGGGAAAAGGACAGCCAAGGCAAGAGTGCTCTAGTTTGCATTTGCTGACCTTGATTTATATTGGGACACTCTTGTTAGGTATGCATACCGTGGTGCATGATTACTCTGGACATGCAAATACCTTCTTCACTTTTTTATTTTAAACCCAGTCAAACTGTCCAACAGCAGCACAGCCTAAGTTCAATTCTCTGACAGCCAGTTGCAACTACTGCAGTTCAAGCCATTTGTGGTCATTAAAGGTAAAGGTAAAGGTACCCCTGCCCGTACGGGCCAGTCTTGCCAGACTCTGGGGTTGTGCGCCCATCTCACTCAAGAGGCCGGGGGCCAGCGCTGTCCGGAGACACTTCCGGGTCACGTGGCCAGCGTGACATCGCTGCTCTGGCGAGCCAGAGCCGCACACGGAACGCCGTTTACCTTCCCGCTAGAAAGCGGTCCCTATTTATCTACTTGCACCCGGGAGTGCTTTCAAACTGCTAGGTTGGCAGGTGCTGGGACCGAACAACGGGAGCGCACCCCGCCGCGGGGATTCGAACCGCCGACCTTTCGATCGGCAAGCCCTAGGCGCTGAGGCTTTTACCCACAGCGCCACCCGCGTCCCTTTTGTGGTCATTAGCATATCTTAAAAGACAGAAACCCTCTGCTGGAGATATGCTGAGTAACTCAGCCTTCTTATTCACTCTACAAGTTTGCATACAGAATCCCCTCTAGGTATAATCTGTCCTATAACAAGGTATGTAGACTCCACCAACAACCCTCTCCCCTTGCTGCTACTGAGGCTGCAAGGGCAAGATGCCCACAGATAGGTAAACAAGGGAAAGGGTAGACCATTCTGAAAGTATGATTGTCACATCTTCTCCATCCCACCCAAGAGAACCCCCCTAATGTGTTCACTCCAACACCCATAGCAAGTCTTCCCTTCTCCCTGGAATACAAGAGAACTGTTTCAGGAACTTGCTTTTACTCAACAGGTTGTAGCAGTGCATCCTATAAGAAGGGAAGCTGTGCTACAGCGTACTATGCAGTTAACATTCAGGAGGGCCCAAACTCCCAAATAAAATGCATGCTTCCACCATAGGCTTGCAAAGGCTATGCAGACCCACTGCCAGTCCCTTTTGAGGAAGTCAACATCAAACACCCTACTCTTGTCTATTGATAGTGCTGCCAAACACTTGTGACTCATCCTTCCAAGCGGATCAGAGCCAACGGACATGACAAGAGAACAAAGCTTAGACGGTACTGCACTGCTATTCCTAACTTTGGACAAGTATTGCCTTCATGTTAGCATTGTCTTCCCAAATTGGCAAACCTCTCAAATGTAGACAAATGAGGGACTATCAGGTCCATGCACCTATTATGAGAGCAAAGAGTTGGACATGTGAACAGGCAAAACATTCAAAAAGAGCATCCTTTCTCTCAATCACTCATTTGACAAGCACCTAATTGCGTGTAGTATTTGTTGCAGCTGCTGCCCATTATTCACCACTATTTCTATGTTTCTCTTGTCTCTCCACAGCTAACCAGGCATCTCTCAGGGAGAGAAGAGGCTACCTGCCATCTTCACTGCCAGCGCCCCAGTGCCATACACACCACAAGGGTAGTCGACAGCAGTAGCTAGACATTTATCTAGCTAAGGCAGACCATCTCTGATTAGCTCTCCCACTGCTGTGTCTCAGGTGTGTCACCCCAGCACTTTTTCTTGGGAGCCCCTAGCCAGGATCAAACTTGCAGGTTAAGCCTGCGCTATTCATAAGAACATAAGAAGAGTCCTGCTGGATGAGGCCAAAGTCACATGTAGTCCAGCATCCTGTTCTCACTGTGGCTAACTGGATGCCTATGCAAAGCCCACAAGCAGGACTGAGTGCAACAGTGCTATCCCAACTTACAGTTTTACTCTCGTACATCTCCACAAAGAGACCGCTCAGTACTGGCCTCTTTAGCTGGAAGTCCAGGTCTCTATTACCCATAGGACTGGATGAAGGAAAAATTATGTGCTCCAAGCTAGTCCCTGGGAGACTAATAGTCACAGCATTTGTCCCTCTTCTGCCTGCAAGTGCACCTATGTAATTAGGGTGTAGATGTATGCTGTGGACAAGCTAAGTTCTAGCTTCCTCCCTGCCCCCCCCATCCAAAATGATTGTTACCAACAGCAACACCACCATCAGCTCAAAGCTAGGGATTGCCTTGCAGAGGCCACATTTATATTGCACTGCTCTTTCCATCTCCTTTATCACCTAAATAAAGTGCTGTCTCCAGTGATCTTGCAGTTGTAGTGTGCATTCTACAATGTCCTTGAGTTTCCCTTTCTAAAAGCTTGTTCTTTTCACACAGACACATGCATATATGTTGTATAGTACAGTGTTCTAAAACAGGGGTTCCCAAACTGTGGTCTATGGACCACCAGGGGTCTGCGACCTTCATTCAGGTGGCCCATGGCATGTCTACATTAAATATTTACATAGATTGTGTGTTTTTTGTATTTTTATTGCTCCTTTTATTTCTTACGCTGCATTTTATTGTACAGTATTACAATTGGGATTCCATGGTATGCAATGCAAGAAATAAAAGCAGCAATAACAATACAATTAAAAACCCCACAGCACCTGGTCCAGTACATTATAACTCCTACAACAGGCAAAAAACTATTTAAATCTACCAAGACTGCCAGCAATTTTCAAGTGGTTTGCGGGGGCGGGGGAGTCTAGGAACTGCTGTTCTAAACATTGTGTGAACTCCTTGATATTGCAGTGGGATTCAAGCTCTTTTTGTCACCTTTCACGTCTCTTACGCACTGGACTACAGACGCTTTCTGGTCTCTTCCAAAGAGAGTAAAGGTAAAGGAACCCCTGACCATTAGGTCCAGTTGTGTCCGACTCTGGGGTTGTAGCGCTCATCTCACTTTACTGGCCGAGGGAGCCAGCGTACAGCTTCTGGGTCATGTGGCCAGCATGACTAAGCCGCTTCTGGTGAACCAGAGCAGTGCATGGAAACGCTGTTTACCTTCCTGCCAGAGCGGTACCTATTTATCTACTTGCACTCTGACGTGCTTTCGAACTGCTAGGTTGGCAGGAGCAGGGACCGAGCAACGGGAGCTCACCCTGTCGTGGGGATTCGAACCGACGACCTTCTGATCAGCAAGTCCTAGGCTCTGTGTTTTAATCCACAGTGCCACCCACATCCCTACCAAAGAGACTACTTGGGCATTATTATACAGCACATTTGCCATCACCCTATATGGACTGATGCCTCCCATACACAGGTCGTGAGGTAGCTGGTACTTTAGCTTTCTTCTTCTAGTGAAATTTTTGTGCTTTCTGTTTTGCAGCTAGAGGAGCACATAACAGGATTGTGACTATGATAGTCTGTCACAAGCAGTAGCAAAGCAGCCACTTGGAATAGCATGGTCCTGCATAATAAGTGGCACAACCATTTGTAACAATGGGCAGGTTTTACTAGATACTTATTAAATAATTAACTTCCTAAATTTCAAGCAATGGATCTAAACCCCCTGTTGGACACACAAAACAAATTGTGAACCTCTCTGCCTTTGACATGAAGTTTTCCAGGCCTCATAACTAGAGCCATCTGGAAGAGCACAAATTTGCAAACAAAAACTCCTACCTATACCATCATCATTTCCAAGGGAGTGTCCCAGAAGATAACTCCCATGAACAAAAATTGTAATATGGCGCAATTTACAAAACCGTCTAATCAGTGGGGACTGTCATTCAATATATCACCAACTTTTACAAAAGAGTTTCAACACATATTCCTACCGCCATTTCACAATTCTGCAGGCTATGTTTGTGCCCTTGCTATCTTGATTATTAAAAATGTACATTATGGAATCCAGTTTGCACCATCTACCTAATGAATGGCTCTTGCTTATAAAAGCTCATGGCTTTTGCAAGGTATCTGTTGGTCTTCAATACTTCCACTTTCAATGTACCATGTATAATCTTTGTTCAACAATGCAACAAACCTCCGAGGTAAGTGCATATTATTTCAACTGCATAAATGAAGGACTGAGAGACACTGACATATTCAACAACAGTCAGTAACTCCTTAGCTCAGCAGAGAATCAAACTCAGGTCAATCAGGTTTGACTCCAGCATCTCATCTATTAGGCCACACTGGCCTAGTTCGCACATGATGGTAAAGCTAACTATAGCTTACTGGGACTGTGCAAAAAAGCTGGCTCACTGGAGGCACTTGCACCTCCTCAGTTCTAAGCAAAGTTTTGGCACCCTGTGCAAGGTCAAAATTTGACTCCCATCCCTGCAGCCCTCTCAGTGGCTTCCCAAACCTGGGTAAGGGAGGCACTGGGCTTTGGGAAGGAGGTGAGAGGGTTCTGACAGGGTCCTAGAGCCCTCCCGTCTCCTTCCCAAATCTGGGCAAGCACTAACTAGGCTTTGGGAAGAAGTTGGGAGGACTCTAGGACCCTGTCAGAGCCCTCACACCTCCTTCCCAAATGAAGCTCTTACTAGGCTTTGGGGAGGAGGGAGGAAGGCACCCCCTGAGGCTCATGATGTCAACCATGCAAGTAGCTGTGCTCACCCTGCTCTTCAAAAGGAGAGCACAGGCGGTTGGATCAACATTTTAGCCAAGCCTAGACATTTATCATTTGACGCTGCCATGCTTTACCTAGTTGTAACCTGTAGACTCATGCTGGGAGGCTTTACTGAATTAATAAAACTTTCAGAATCTCTAGCCGTGGTTTTGGTTTGGGTTCTGAGCCTGAGTGGGAGAGTGAGGACAGGAGATTTTATTCCTGATCTACCATGAGCAACTGGGACTAGAGGGGATTTTATTTAGATAGATAGATAGATGATAGATAGATAGATAGATAGATAGATAATGATATACACCTCAAGTTCATATTACCTAAATCTAGCAACCATTTCACTAGATCAAAGTGAGCTGTGTTATATATAAAGTTGAGAAAACCTACATGAATCCTGATAAAGCAAGCAGGAAAGTTTCCTAAATAAATTCTGTAAATAGTAATCTTACCTAACAATATTTTAATTCATTAGATGTGGCATTAAAAGCCTCAGATCTTTTTGACAAATGCAAGATAATTCCAAATGGGAAAACATCGTCTTCTCTACTTGTTTGCACTTGGGAGGGTGTTGATAATTTATTTTTATTAGCAAGAAACTCAACAGTCTAGTCATAAATCTGTCACTTTAACACTGATTGTAAGTTGTTTACTTCCCTCTGCAAAATACTATTATACATATGACACCATTATGTGCAGAAAGCCATTTTACAGTCTATAAATTGGGTGTTTACAGATTGACATTCCATGCTGAGAAGCTGCTGCAGCTGTTCTTGGACATTTGTTGAGAGGGTGATGGACGGCAATATATCCACAGCATTTTTTCTGTCAAGGAAAGTTTTATTCCTGCTTTTCACCATGAATTCCTTGTAAACAAGCTGTACCACTTTTGCTAACTGATAATAATAGGCATAAACCACCACAATGCAAAACATATACTTAATTTTAAGGAAAAGCCAACCTTGGTTCAGCCACAAACAAACACCAGTACAAAATAAAGGAATTAAAAGGCTATGGCCCTACATAGCCCACACATTAAGTGAGAACCGCTTTCTCTATCATGATTTCTATGCTCAATTGTGAATGCCTCTTAAGCATACTATATGCATATCATGGGGTGTGAGGGAATAGGCATAAAATAGAACCTCAGTCCCTTCTAAGGTTCACCAAAGCTTGAGTTCGAGCATTTTCCTGTGAAAAAGGAAGATCTAATATGGGAAAGAAGGGTTCATTTCAGATATATTGTTAATATTTTGCTTGTTATTCCCTCTAAGCTACTGAAGCTGATAAATCCATGTACAAAAGAAATTCAATTTTACTTTATATATTTTTCCCCATTAAGTTTTTCAAGTAGGAAGTTTTCCTGTTAGTACAGGGAAATTATCTCGAAAAATAAAGTGCTTAATCTAAAGATAGAGGAAAGAATGGACACTGAACTATTTGAACAAGCATGAGTAATAAAGATAAAAAAGTCTTCCTGCTAACGCCTCTCTCTTAAGCCCATTTGTACTTTTCTCCGAGGAAAATTATAAATACTTTGATTACCTTTTTAAAGCTCTTTCCTCCCCTTAAACCGAAACTTAAATATTTATAGTTTAATTAAAATAAAGAAATTCCTGCAGACTCGGAAAATAATTATTAGGAGCATTGCTGAACACAGAATGTGTACAGCAATTCTTGGAAGGCACTCTCGATGTTACATCACTGCCATCTACAGTTCAGAGTTGTTTTATCCATGAGCCACTGCAATGATGACAGGGTTTTTAATTTATAGATATTCCTTTAGTTTTAAGAAACTGGTAATTTGAGGGATTGCCCTAAGGTCACATGATCTAAACACTTCCAAAGGAATATAAGTTGCTGCACATGCTTGTCTCAGAAGCTCCACAGAATAAAGTAGTTTCAAGCCGTTCCTCATGCCTCTCATTTGCCTGTGGACCCAGAATCATTGCATGGTGTCCGAAGTGCAGAGTGAGGAATCAGCTGAATTATACTGGAAGCAGTTTTCTGGATGTACAGTTAGAGAAAGAAGATAGTCAGAATCTGTGGAGCCAGTGAAAGCAGTAAGGCCTCCTGCTGAATTCTGATAAACATGGGTAGGAAGAGAAACCTGGTAAGATCAAATTATCCATTTATTTTATTTTATTTTTACATGATGTGGGAGAGGCCATTTATAATAACCGGGGTTGCTGAAGGTGAGAAAAGTAAAATGTGGCATTTGTTCCTTATTGTACCCAAGAATGTGACATCCATCCTAGGTCTAGCAGCCTGTGAAATATTACTGTGTATCAGTACTGGCCACTTACCAAGGAATACCAAGGTATGTTTGTAGGGCTAGCCTGTCTGACAGATAATACTAGCTTTAAGCTCTATGAATCTCTTGGAATCTCTCTCCTGTTTTCTGGCTTAAATGGTGGAAGGTCACAGGCTGTCTCATCAAAGTAATGTTTTGTTTCAGGAAAAAGATTCACAAAGTAAAGAAAACTCTCTGCCAGCTTCTTCGGGATCAGTCATGTTACCTGAACTTCACACCTCACTGTGCCCATCTCTGTCGCTTTGGATTCAGGGATCTGAACCTGACTCCATTTTGATCAGCTGATGACAATGGAAGCCGTTAGAATGGCACTCACTTGGTTAATAGAAGCCATCAGAATAGCTCTCACCTATCTCTTTAGGTCCTCTGAGCAACTCTGATGGGAAACCATGTTAGTTTATTTGCCTATAACTGATTATTTACTACAGTTTAACGACAACAGTCATATCAAGATGATGAAGAGAATCCAAAAACTGAAACAAAATAAAAATAAAAATCATTTGACAAGGCAGCCTGTGATGTTCCAGAATTTAAATCAGGGGACAGGGTATGCATGAGGAATTGTTCTTATACAGTGGTATCTTGGTTCCTGAATGGCTTAGCTGTTGAACAAATTGGCTCCCGAATGCCACAAACCCAGAAGTGAGTGTTCTGGTTTGCGAATGTTTTTTGGAAGCCGAAAGTCCGACATGGCTTCCGATTGGCTGCAGGAAGCTCCTGTTGCCAATTGGAAGCTGTGCCTTGGTTTTCGAATGGTTTTGGGAGTCAAACAGACTCCTGGAACGGATTAAGTTCGAGAACCAAGGTACCACTGTACTTGAGACCAGAATGGGACAGTTGTAGAACAGCCATATCCAGAGTCTTATGTAATACAGACAGGCAGGCAGTGCTGGATTAAACCCCGTGGAGGCCCCATGGCAGTCAAAATCTCGCTCCCCCCCCCCGCCCTTGTGCATATGCTCTATTGGAATAACATTCAACTAAGAAAACTTGATTGTAATTTTCTTTCAAGATCAAATCAGTATTATTTTGATCCGTTGACCCCTAAAAGGCATGAGGCCCAGAGGCAAATCTGGTTATCTGGCACCGCAGCCAGGGTCAATTTATTGTCCCATAACCATTGTAACATATAAGCCACACCAGGATATCCCTCAGATGTATCCGAAAGTACTGATTCCAGCTTCTATCAGATGATGCTATCAAGAAGAATTTGACAGCAGGGCCCATAGTGACCCATGATGAACACTGAAGCATTCTACTAGGAAGATAAAAATTCTAGAACTTGTAAATAAGTATGAATTAGCAAAGTGTAATTAACTGGCAAAGATAACTCATTTTCTGTGGATAGTGCATTTTAATCAGTAATTTCAATCCATATGTTTCAAAATTGTCATTTATTTATTTATTATTGTCTAATAATTAAGGGGAAGATGTGATAACAGAGCCTATAAATGAGAGAAGTCTTTTAGTATTAAGAAGTTGGTAATTTGGTGACTTGTCCTAAGGTCACATGATCCAGGCTGTTCCAAAGGCCTAGAAGTTGCTGCACAAGTTTGTTGCAGATTTGTGTTAGAGACTCTGATAAAGTTGTTTTCAAGCCATTCCTTATTCCTCTGGCTTGTCTGTGGACCCAGAATCATTACCGCCACTGTGAGCTTGCCTCGCTTTTCAAGCTTAAATGTCACGCATGCCAGTCACTGCTAATTTCAATGGAAAACAAAGTTTTCTCTGGGGGTTTCAGGGTCAAGGGCTAAACAATGTGTTTACAAGGTATTTTGGAAGACTGTGTTTCATGAAATATAGCTTTGTAGAGATCAGGAATGGCTTGTAGACTGGGAAGGTGCTGCATAGACGCAGGAATCCTTCTCTGTGCAAATGATACCCTCTGTAGTTAATGAAATGTCTGTACTGGAGATAACAATGGTTAGAGTCAACTATGATTAGGGCAAAAACGTTATTTGAAACGGGTTTGCAAACCACAGTTTTGGGCAAACCTGATAAGTTGTAACCATAGCTGGCCTCCAACATAGATCTACTATGTCCCCAATGTGGGGATTCGGGGCGCAGCCCTTCAGTGGCTGCGCTCGTTCCTCTCTGGTCAGGGATAGAGGGTGGCACGGGGGGGGGGGGTTGTCATCATGCTACTCCTTGGTGTGTGGAGTACCGCAGGGCGCAATTCTCTCTCTGATGCTTTTTAACATCTATATGTGCCCCCTCGCCCAGCTCGTCCGGAATTTTGGTTTGGGCTGTCATCAGTATGCTGATGACACCCAGCTTTATATGTTGATGGACGGCCACCCTGACTCGGCCTCAGACACACTGTTCAGATGTTTGGAAGCTGTGGCTGGATTTCTACGTGGCAGCTGACTGAAGTTAAATCCTTCAAAGATAGAGGTCCTTTGGCTGGGTCGAGACGATATGGGGTTGGGGGGCCAACTCCCATCCCTTGTGGGGGCGCAACTAGTGCCAGCGCCTTCTGGGTGTAATCTTTGACGCCTCCCTTTCTATGGAGGCACAGGTTAAAGCTATAAAAAGGCGGCATTTTTTCATCTCTGCCAAGCTAAGCAGTTGGTCCCTTACCTCTCTCGCCCTGACCTCGCCACTGTGATCCTGCAACTATAAGGATCCAGAATCATCTAAAGTGTAAGTAATACCGTTTCTATGAAGACAAGTTCTGATCAGAAGTTATTATGGATGTAGTATTATGAATGAAGGGAGGGGCTTGCCAAGGAATGAGTTAATTTTCAATAAGTGATAACTCTCCAAAAGGGTTATTTTTCCAGGCTGCAGCTGCAGAGTACTTGTGACTGTCTCATTGATTGATTATTTATGTTGCTGTGCAGACTGGCAAGAAGTGCTGGCCTATATCAGATGCTCCAATTACAGCTTTCTGTGGTGGAGAAATGTGAATAATTATGGAGAAGGATTGTTGGAGACAGAACTGGAAAGACTTGTGAAGAACAAACAGAAGGCTAAAGTTGCAGGACTTTGGAAACTTTGGACTTGCTGAGAACTTCAAGCAAGGACTTTGAAAGCCCTCTCTGGGCTCAGAGAGAGAATCCTTCTCAAAGCAACTGTGTATAGTGTATTTTGCGTTTACTAAATAAAACAACCTCTGCTACACTTTGTCTACTGTGGGAAGTTTAATCACTTTGCTGAACTTCTGACTGTACAGTCATCTAACAGGTTATTGGCACAGACATTCAATAGGTTTAGTGGATGTGACCAGTGGTGTAGAGGAATAAAAACAGTGAAATGGAGCTTTGAAACTTCTTTCAGATGAGGAACAATTACATTATTTGTCACAGCAACAAGTTAACTGACAAATTCTCCTTGCTCTGGGAAATGAATGAGTTTGTGACATATCAGCAAAAGGATATCAGAGACTGAGACGAGACTTAGCTCATTTGGATGCCTATCCAAATTTCTAGGAAAACAAAATCCAACAAATTAATCAGAAGTAAGAAAGTAGTCAGGATGTGGGGCAGGTGTGGGTGTGTCAACATTTCTTCTAAGAGCAGTTTTTCAAAGCACTCAAGTGTTGTTTTTTGGGGTAAATCCACACTGTACACTATGAAATGCATTTTCCTTATGTAGCTTTGCTTCTCCAAAGGATCACAGACAGAGCAAGAACTTTTGGATGCTAATCATAGCACAGGGATGAGGTTCCAAATCCAGGGCAGAGAACCTCCAGCCCAGGGGCCAGATTCAATCCTCTAGGCCTTCAGACTGGCCCTTCAGACTCTCCCCAATTTACACCCCCTCCTCACCCACAGGCCTTTGCAACTTCTTCGAGTCTTTTTGCCTAGCTAGAATGTGTTCATAAACTCTGATATATACTTCTTGCTTACCTAGATGGATGATAGAGAGGGGGATCAGTATAGAAAACAACCAGCTGCACAAAATATGTACATCCATTGCTCTGCCTACTTTTGCCTCTGTCCCCACCCACAACTGGCATGTGACCTCTAGAGATTTGCCTTTGCTCACCATCCATTTTTTAAATTATCTGATAACTTTATGCCTTCACTTGAGAGATTTACGGTATTTTTTTTAACAGACAGTGTGTGATTCCTTGCTCATCCAGCTGATTTACACTGTTAGAAGACCAATGAAGCAATCCTATCATTTGGGTCCCCTAAAACTTCTCATGGGCTTAAACCAGAGTCCACATGGTCAGACTTTGCTCCCTTGATAACTGATGAGCATTCTCCAACCCCACCCTGTCTCTTTCACTTGACATAAGAATGAACATCTAATTCGCACACATGCAAGGTGGTAAGGTCTGTACAGAGTGGTTTTCTCACCTCACTCGGAGAGGCCTTGATGTGAAGGTGCACTCCACATTTTCTCTGATAATGTAACTGGAGTTCACAAGGAGACACGTTGGCTCTGCCTTTATCAGGTAACAAGGAGGTGGCTAATTCACTTTGTCACCTCAGAAACAAAGTCTATGAATCCTGCAGGGGTCATGTTTATTATCCCTGGGCATGATGGATGTCAGCTATGGTAAATTAAACTCCCGCCCCCCTCAAAAAAAAGAGCCTATTCCAGAAAGACAATGACACTGTATAAAGAAATTCATATGTGCTGAAACTAAAGAAATTCCTATCTAAAAGGTTATAGCAAGAGCATGTTTGTTCAAACAAATAAACACCCTATGACCTGAAAAGAGCTTTCTCTCCCTCTATTCTTCCGCCTCCTCTCTCTCTCTCCGTCTCTTTCTACATTATATATAATTTTATTTTCAGAACTCAATGCCGTCGAAGAAAAGGCAAGCAGCATGATTAGATGAACAAATGCAGCGCAACCAGCAGGGAGCCATTTGTTATTGTATTAATCGATTCAGCTTCAGCGGAATGTTCTCTTTGGAATACCTTCAGAGAAACAAACAGGCCCTGCAAACGCAGGGATTTAACTACACAGCAATCTGCTGATTGTCTCTTAGATATTCATAAGTTACAGAGTTCCTTCCACCTTTAGATTTCATTTCAGTTGTAATAAGAAGGCATAAATAATTGAGAGACATGCCATAAATTATTCAGCTAAGTGCGCCGTTTCCAAGGAATCCTAGCATGAGTCGGGATTAATGGGATAATGCAAGTCAGGGGCAGAAGTGGTGGTGACACCCCACCATTACCACATGCAGGAACGGTGCTGGGTGCTTGGCGCTTCTCAGCATGCGACTTCCACCGAGGGGACATATTAACACCTCTTGCATATTTATGCCGTCCAAGTCCCAACTGCCCGCTGTGTACTTCTGCTGCTTGGTCGTGCATGCCTTTAGAACAGCCTCCTTTTTATGAAACGGAGGGGGACTTTCGTTACCCCGAGAAGACTACAACGTCTTCCAGTGGCCACACTTCAATAGGACTTGGGTACTTAAGCATTAGAAGTTTTTTAAAAAGAAAAGGAGATATATATTAATTGGGGAAGTGGCCTTTAAAAGGGAGTTGAAGGAAAGGAAACTCCCAGGAGTTACAGGCAATTGTGATGAGAGACATTTGTATGGAAAGCCAGTGTCTGGTTTAATAAGGTAACAATGGCCTGTCAGCACATTTAACGGAGAGGGTTTTTCTTTGCTTGCTCTATGCAAAGTGGTAACATACCATAGGGAGAGGAGGGAGTCCCAGCAAGACATCTGAAAAGGCTATACTGGCATTTAATGTGAGTTAAAGGGTAATTAATCATTTATTTTTCCAAACAAGTGGTCTACCCTGGAAGAACAGAATTGGCTGTTTCTGATTGCAAACTTCCTTTCCCTCTCCTCACAGTGCCCTCTATTTTTTCTTTCTTTCCCAATACTGTTAGGTTGACTTAAAAGTAAAGGTAAAGGTACCCCTGACTGTTGGGTCCAGTCACAAACGACTCTGGGATTGCACGCTCATCTCACTCTACAGGCTGAGGGAGCGGGCATTTGTCTGCAGACAGCTTCCAGGTCATGTGGCCAGCATGACTAAGCTGCTTCTGGCGAACCAGAGCAGTGCACGGAAATGCTGTTTACCTTCCCACCAGAGCAGTACCTATTTATCTACTTGCACTTTGATGTGCTTTCAAACTGCTAGGTGGGCAGGAGCAGGGACCAAGCAACGGGAGCTCACCCCGTTGTGGGGATTCGAACTGCTGACCTTCCAATCGGCAAGCCCTAGGCTCTGTGGTTTAGACCACAGCGCCACCCTTATGTTGACTTAGTTGAGTATGTTTGTGACATGCAATTACAATATTGGGGGGGGCACTGAAAAAATAATTAGAAAGGGAGGGTGCAAACTACTGGATCATAACGTATTACAAGCAGCACTATTTTTTGTCTTGTAATGGTGCTATATGCCTTGATCCTCTCTAATGAGTAATTTGCTTTCATTCCTACCCAGGAGTTATAAGACTTTAAGAATAAGTTACAAGGTTTTCTCTTGTAAACAGTACAAACTCCCTGCATTATCTAATTTGTGTGGTGATGGCGACTGAGTGACTTCAAAATATGTTGTTCAGTTGCAATGAAACCCTACAAATAAGGGGGAGGTTAGCAACCCCCCCCCCAAAAAAAAACTAAGAATGTAGCAAAGACAAAAGACATAATTACACTGCAAACATACAACAGTTTTACAACAGTTTAACGGTTATGTTTCCACCACAAAAAATGTGGGAACTGTAGTTTGCAGAGGGAGCTGTTTGGTATCCCAATACCCCTCAAAGAATCACAGTTCGATAGGGAGAGTGTGTTTTGTTCTAGGTGTAGATATGTCCTGACTTCTTACTTACATCCCATCTCCTCCAAGAAGCTCAGGGTGGCATGTATTGATCTCCTCCACATTTTAGCCTCACAACAAGAGCTGCTCCCCTAGGTTCCTGTATTCATGGCTCTCCCTGTGTATGGTTTAATGTTTATGGCTGCACCCACCAAGCATTCTGCATGTGGCATAGAATTCAGGTCCTCAGCATCTCTGCTTTAAATGTTTTAAACAACAAAAATGTAAGTTGCTAGATCTTCTAGTTTGAAAACACAGCAGTCTGGGGAAACAAAAGGTTTGAGAACAGGGCTTCAAGTAGGCAGGTTTGTAAAGCAGTATTTCTCTGCCAGTAGTTCTTAATTTATCTTGCCTGGCTAGGAAAAGCCAAATAAATTATGCAAAACAGCAAAATGCATACATATTTAAATAATTTTCTGTAACACTACATGTTACCACCCAAAAACAGTTCTAGACATCTTGTTAATTTTATCCGATTTCTTACCACAGAAGCAAAACCCACCAAATTCACAATTCTGCTTCAAAACATTGTTTTATATATCATTCTTATAGGGAGATAATGTATTGGAGAGTCTAATGGTTTATAGATGTGTATGGAGTGAAGTTGTACAAATTCAGCATTCATAGAGAACAGAACTTTCTGTTGATCTAGGAACTGAGTGTCATGTTAGCACAGGGACAACAACATGAGCCAAAATTAAAATGAAATGTAAGAAAAGCATGGGCCTGGAGCCATACACAGTGTTTGCAAAGTGCCAATGTGATTTGCTCCACAAATCTCAAAAATGAAGCGCCAGAGAGGCTAGAAATCAATATTTAACTAACAGGTTTTGAGTGTTAGGTACCGCATGAACAGCCTATAATGGTTGGGCAGCAAACCTCAGGTCTTCCTAATGAACTTCAGGCAGGGACTCCTGGCCAATGGCCCAGAATCATTAAATGAGAAGAAGAAACAATCATGTGAATGTACTGCATCCCACTGAGCTGCTCATTGCCCCCTTCCCACCCCATATTCATTGGCTGTTTCTGTGGAAGCCCATACAGGGTCAGAACACGGGACAGTGCAGTGGTTAGAGTGTCGAACTCGGACCTGAGAGTCCAGGGTTTATATCTCCACTCGGTCATGAAGCTCACTGGGCCAGTCACTGCCTCTGAGCCAATTGTGGGGATTAAAGATGAAGGGAGCCATGTACACCACCTTGAGATCCCTGAAGGAAAAGGTGGGATAGAAACGCAATGACTAAGTCTTTTAATGGTTCTGTCTGATTTGACCATCAGCCAGTGAGTAGCACTGTGTGCTGCCCAGTAGCAAAAGTGGATGCTAGATCAGCAACAGGAGACATAGCCAAACAGCTATCCAACGTCTTATCCTCCAGTTACCAGTAATTCTCAAACTGGTCTGTGCCAGATATCTATAGTTATCTTGGAAAGAGCATTAAATCTGTGCAGCTCTAATAAATTATCTCTAAAGCATTGGAAAACCACAAACAGGCCTCAAGTTTGTTTGGGATTTTGCAAATTCCAGCTTTATTTTGAGATCTGCTGCATGATGCTAAATGTAACCATTCAGGGAAGCTGAATAAACTTCATTATGACAAGGGGGAAATGTTTGTGGACTCGCCAAGATGTACAGACAGACATATTATCCCATGTATGCCTTTATTCTGCTGGTAAAATGCAAGCTCTCAACAGATTCAACTTTGCTGTCTACTCAGAAGTAAGCTCCATTGGTTTCAACAGTGCTTACTCCTGGATAAGTGGGTGTAGGACTAGAGCCTAAGGTACTTCATAAATTTTAACTAGTTGCTGGTGGGGTGCACATGTTGTAATGACTAAACAATATGAATTCAAATAAAAGTTGGGGTAATGAGGCACATACCCTAGAACAGGGGTGTCAAACTCAAATTTATCGGGGGCCGCATCAGCAGTTTGGTCACCCTCAAAGGGCCGGTTGTGTCTGTAGGACTTTACATGAATGCATGTAAAGTGGAGGTTTCCTGTGTAGAACGGCCGGCGCTGCTAGAGGGCAGACGTTCTCTGTCTTGTAGGCTGCCGCGCATGCGCTGAAGAGGCGGCTTTCTTGTGTCAAAAAAAAAAAGCGAGAATAAAAGGTGAAGGCTGGCGGCCGGCGGCGGCTACACGGGCCACATGACAAGGTCTGGCGGGCCGGATTCGGCCCGCGGGCCTTGTGTTTGACACCCGTGCCCTAGAAGCAACCTGGACATGACAAAATAGGCATCAAAAAGTCACAGCTATTGTAGTAACAGTAAATTGTGTTCTTTTTGAAACTGAGTAAGAAAGCATGTGTTCATGACATTAGATGAAAAAGCAGTTCTTGGCTTGCTCAGAGACTTAATAAGACCTGTAGGAAAGCCAGCATAATACCCTGGAAGCTCATTATTGACCTCTGCACTTGCATCACAGCAGAGGAAGGCTTTTGCAGCAGAAATACTGCTGGAAACAGAACTGTGCAAAAAAAATTCTGAGCCAGAATAGTTTCGCTCAGTGGTAAGAATTTGACATTTCAGCAGCAGAATGCTCAAAGATCCACAATTCTTAGCTCATTCCTCGAAACTAATTTTGGTAGACAAAAGTTCTCTCCTTTAAAAATAGATAATTAAAAATCGGTGCAGAAATATTCAAACGCATGTCACATCCATGCAGAAAATTATTGTGATACCTCCTGCTGTATTTATAAATAAACTTCTCTTTTCCAAAACGTGCAGCTGAGGTTAACTTTCAGTTTTGGTGAAAGCAACTGTAAATCCTCAGGGAGAAGTGCTTTATAGTGGCATGAGTTATACACTGGCTCCCCCAACTGGTACATGACTAAATTGCAAAGTTCTATATGTGAAAAGGTAACCAAAAGTACTTTGCTCAAGGACATGAAGAATTATTGTCATAGATTAAGGGATTTAAATCTACATGAAAAGAAGAGTAATGGGGGCATACTCAGCTTCACCTTTTCTGAATAATATATTATCTCTGAAATTAACGAATTCATCTGACTCTAATTGTGCAGCATATGGCTGCTACTGCCAGTAAAACGAGCCAAAAGAAAAGAAAAAGCTTTGCTAGGTCAGACCAACAGGATGCTGGATTAAACATACTGCACTAGGAGCATCTTGTCTAGCATCCTGTTTCTCAAATGGCCAATCAGATGTACCTTGGGTCTCACAAGGAGCACATGAGGACAAAACTGGCCATTCTTTCTACATGCTGCTCCTGATACTGACTGTAGGACCAACATTGATAGCAACTGATAACTTTTCTTCCATGAATATGCCTAATCTCATTTTAAAACCATCTAAAAAGGTGACCATCACTAAAAGTTGCAGTAGTGAAATTCCATAGCTTAACTCCGTGTTGTATGAAGAACTTCATTTTGTCGAATTCCTGCATCTCTTGTCATTCTGTTTCATTGGTTAACCCCGAGTTTTAAGTATTTAGTATTATGAGAAGAAGAAAAAACTTCTCTCTATCCCCCTTTTCCATACCATGCATGGTTTTATACAACACTATCATGCCCTGCCCCCTTTCTCACATTCTGTCTAAACTAAAAAGCCACAACTGTCTGGTCTTTTCTTTATAGGTGAAGCCCCCTGATAATTTTGGTTGCCCTCTCCTGCACCTCCTTCGATGCTACCTTTTTGAGATGTACCAACCAGAAAGATGCACAGTATTCCAAGTGTGGTCACACCGCAGTTTCATATGAACCCATTTTAATACAGTGGTACCTTGGGTTACAGACGCTTCAGGTTACAGACGCTTCAGGTTACAGACTCCGCTAACCCAGAAATAGTACCTCGGGTTAAGAACTTTGCTTCAGGATGAGAACAGAAATTGCATGGCAGCGGCGTGGCAGCAGCAGGAGGACCCATTAGCTAAAGTGGTACCTCAGGTTAAGAACGGTTTCAGGTTAAGAATGGACCTCCAAAACGAATTAAGTTCTTAACCCGAGGTACCACTGTATTGACAGCCTTCTTTTCAATCCCCTTTCCTAATGATCCATACATTAAAACTTGCTCTATTTACAGCTGTTGCACACAGGGTCATTTTCACCAAACTATCCACCATGACCCCTTTTAAGATCAGTCACCACCAGCTCAGAACCCATTGATTGTACAGTGGTGCCTCGCAAGACGAAATTAATCCGTTCCGCGAGTCTCTTCGTCTTGCGGTTTTTTTGTCTTTCGAAGCACGGCTATTAGCGGCTTAGCGGCTATTAGCGGCTTAGCGGCTATTAACGGCTTAGCGGCTTTAAGAAAAAGGAAACAAACTTGCAAGAACTCACAAGACGTTTCGTCTTGCGAAGCAAGCCCATAGGGAAATTCGTCTTGCGGAACAACTCAAAAAACGGAAAACCCTTTCGTCTAGTGAGTTCTTCGTCTTGCGAGGCATTCGTCTTGCGGGGCACCACTGTACCAAGCTAAAGTCTCAGGAGTTTTCTTCTTTCCCTCACAGACTGCAGTAGCTGTTGCCTGTCAATTAGAGAACTGCTTTACAATAGCAGCTAGGAGTTGACTAGCAGATACACAAACCTGAATTTGCAAAATACATATGAATTAGCTTTGGGACAATCAGCTTGGTTCAGTTCTGAAAACTACAAAAAAAAAGGAAGTAATGAAAAAGAACCGAGAAAAGTAGGAGAAAGTATGGGAAGAAACTAAAACAAACTGAAGGGCCTATGCTTTAAATCAATTTTAGATCTCCATCCACTTAACATTAGGGAAAACAGGCTGAACACTCCATGCCAACAAACATTAATCCATTGTGTTTCATCATTTATCTTTGAAGACAATACTTAAAGATGTAAACAAATCAGATATATGTAAGAGGATTAAAAAAAAACTACAAACAAGTTATTTCACGGTATGTAACACTTACAATTGTTGTTCTTCTTCTTTTGCTTTTTTGTCAGAAACCAAGTAGACAGTTCCAAAGCTTCCACGCCCAAGTTTCTGTTGAATAGTGTATCTTCCTGCAATCAAGGTCTTTGAGCAAGTAGAAATGGGCATAAGAGGAGTACCATGCTTAGCAACTTCTTGGAATCTCAACATTGCTCCATACAGGAGTGCTAGGCCAGTATTTATGAGTCTGCAGAATTAAACGGTCCTCTGTCACTGAAGCAATATTCACAAGTGACACCTGCAAGGTGGGGGAAAACCTAAGATGTAGATTATAATTCGCTTAAGTACTTTTGTGTCAATGTATGAGGAGAGTTTCTTTAAGCTGGTACTGCATCAGTGGCACCTCAGAAATTCATTTCTACATCAGAATATTTCAAAGACTTAGACTAGCTCCTCTCCATTATATTATCCCAGCAGTAGACCTAAGAGGGACAATTCTCTCTTAGGTGCTATGCCTCACAATCTTCACTGCTGCCACAAAAGCAATACATATCAATGATGGGTTGGGACATAATGAAATGGCAGTGATGCCAGCTGGGATGCTTATGAGCTCCACAAGCATCATGTCCTGCCTACAGGCTGATATTTCTGCACTGCGGGGGTTGGACTAGATGACCCTTGGAGTCCCTTCCAACTGTACGATTCTAGGATTCTACATTGCCCCAAAAGCAATTCTCTCAGTGGGTACAGAGAATCACAGGTGCCTCCTGAAATCAGAGCAGAGAATTTAATCACATAGTAGATGCAAGCAAGTGTTGTGAGTGTTCCAAAAGAAAATTACAGCAGTGATACAGCTAGCTGACTTTCACCTGCATTAATTGTGATCTAATCCTTTAAACTTGGACAACGAAGGGAAGATGGGGAAAGCGATGATCCCTGTGGTTATTAAACAATGCATGGTAATATTTTTTAAAAAGGAATAACTGCATTTTGCATTTCAAATTTGTTCTTGCAGTTGGCTGGATAGTATTTTGCAGCTCTTACAGCATTGCCAATCCACTCTACTGAAATTATTCCTCGATGTTTGTAGCAAGTATGAAATCCAGTACGCCAAGCTGTCTTGTGTCTAGCCCACTTATGTATAAACTCTTCCACTTAATCTTATTTGCATTTCATTCATCTTCCACTGCTTCACTTCCTTGCCCTTCTTCTACTAGTTGATAGGAAGCTTTGTTTCTACACATTTGCTTCTACGCCTTTGCTTCTGCACATGACTGTGGCATGATGGGAAGCTTTGCTTCTAAGCTTTGCTTCTGTACATGATGCTGCATAAACTGTTCTTATACTAAGACATTCCCTCATCATCCCAGAATGTTCAGTTCAGTTTGAGTTCATGAAAACATTATACTCTGACCTGTTCTTAATGCATAGTTGACCACATCTACTGGAATGTAATTGTTTAAGTCTTGGTATATTAATCACTAGTTATACTTTAATTAGGAGGTTTTCATGCCTGTCTAGTTCTGTGCTCCCTTTCCCAGCCTTTAATCTATTGGTGATTAAGGCCTATATGTAACCTTTGCTTTGTATTTGTGTTAACCAATCAGCAACCAGCACATACGTGGCAATGCTGTAATATTCAATAAAAGAGACTCCTCGAGACTTGCTTGAGAGGTGCCTCCCAGATGACACTTGCTACTCGTCTGTCGTTTATTCCAACCCAACAACTAGTCACATTTCAGTAATTTTTAAGGTGCTGCAGTATGTACAGATTACCATTTCCTGCTTGCCAAGCCTCTCTTGTGTTTTTGGTTTTTTTAAATCACCCCTCGCTATGACCCAGTTGCTATCCTACTCACCAATATCTCACTCTATTTTATTTTAGTTCCTTGTCTATTGAGACACACATCAATGGCATAAACGGAAAAACCCAAGTGCTAGTAAATATATTTACGTCTACCAGCTTTTTGTATCTATATAGATCTGTGTTAGTAACATCTATGTAGGACAGACTGGTTTTCCCTCTGATTGCAATCGTCTGCTCACCTAAGCCTGCATAAATCCCACTGTTAACAGATTTGTTTTTAATTTTCTTTCATCTTGAGTTGGATTGTACATTTAACAAATACAGTGGTACCTCAAGTTACATACACTTCAGGTTACATACGCTTCAGGTTACAGAATCCACTAACCCAGAAATAGTGCTTCAGGTTAAGAACTTTGCTTCAGGATGAGAACAGAAATCGTGGAGGCCCCATTAGCTAAAGTGGTGCTTCAGGTTAAGAACAGTTTCAGGTTAAGAACGGACCTCCAGAACGAATTAAGTACTTACCCCGAGGTACCACTGTACTGTAAATATTTTCATGACAGAAATTCTACATATAAAGGCTCCTCAGCAAAATGTGTATAGGATTGCATTCCCACTTTTGTTTATCATCACTCTGAGGGCTGATATCCACTAGAAGATCCTAGCCATTTTGGTGGAGCTGTGTTGTTGCTTTTCAACTACTGCAGAAATGATTTGTTAAATTGTGTTGTTTGTTAAACAAGCAAGTTTCATTTTATAGCTTCAGAATATTCACAAGCTTCAATGAGGTATATGAATCTGTAATTTGTAACAATAACATCATATGTGTGAAACTGTTCTGACACCCAGCTGCTGAGATACTGACACATCCTGTGCCAAGGACTTGTACTTGGCAGTGTGATTTCCTAATGAAATACAGCCAAACTTCTAATTACTGAAAGTGATGTTCACAATAGAACAAATAAATGGTGATCTTGGCTTCAAAAAGAAAACACTCAAATGAGACAGAATATGAGCATCTTTCTAATTCCAAGCCCTCTTTCAAGAAAAGAGGATAACAACAATGGTAAAACATAAGTATTTTGCTGAGACTGCCAGCTACGAAATCTCCTGCTTCTACAATTCTTCATTTGCCTCAATAAGCCAAAGAGGCCATAATAAAGTCTACAAAGCACTGGTGAAGTTTTTAACTCCCCCATTTTACACACTTTTCAATGTAAAGACATAAAGTTTTATGTTAACTGTGGCTGCAACCTTATACACAATTTGGAGTAAGTTTCATTAAATTTGGTTGGGGTTACTTCTGAGCAGACATGTATAGCATTTGTAATTCTACCAAACTACGCTACATGATTGTTGTAATGCAGCAGGAGGAGCTCCTTTCTATATAGCCCGGGTCTTCAACTGGTGGGTCGGGACCCTCTGGTCCTGATCCAAGATGGGTCACAACAGGAGCACTGCCACCATGCAAATATATGGTAAAAGATAAAGAAATTGGTCTTCAAATGCATGTTTGGGCTAAAAGTGGTTCCTGGGTCTGAAATAATAATAATAATAATAATAATAATAATAATAATAATAATAATAATAATAATAATACCCCACCCATGTAATTGGGTTGCCCCAGCCACTCTGGGCAGCTTTCAATAAAACATTTTTAAAAAATAAAACATTAAAAGCTTTCCAAAACAGGGCTGCCTGAAGATACCTGCTTTAGAGGATCACACTTACCCTGCTATAAGGTATGTGAAGTGCTTGGATGATTCTATGCAAACACTACATTAGTTTTATAATCACATAGGTACAGGCTGATCTATGTGTGTCTGTGCCATGTAAATTGTCATAAACTGCTACAGTTCTTAGCTAAATCTCTTACTCCTTTAAACTTTTATTGTGTTTTATTCCTCTGGATGTGTATTTTAAGTACACTTAATTAGCATATTGATTGTTAAACTCCCAGATTGATAATTTTTATTGTTTATGTAGAGAAGTATGCAGAAATTGTGGTTTAAATACAGTGGTGCCTCGCAAGACGAAATTAATTCGTTCCGCAAGTCTCTTCGTCTTGCGGTTTTTTCGTCTTGCGATGCACGGTTTCCCATAGGAATGCATTGAAAATCAATTAATGCGTTCCTAGGGAAACCGCCTTCAGACCAGGTCCTGGGACAGACTGTCCCCCGACCTCTTCTGAAGGCTGGGGGGGGGGGACAAGGGCTTTTCTTCCCACCCCCAGCATTTTAAAAGACCCTGGGACAGCGGAGGACTTCTCCGCTGTCCGGGCGATCTTAAAATGCTGGCGGGCGGCATTTTAAAATCGCCCCGGGACAGCGGAGGACTTCTCCGCTGTCCGGGGCGATTTAAAAGCCCCTGGGAAGGCAGGCAGGGGGGAAAAAGACTTTCGCCCCCCGCCCGCCTTCAGAAGGTGTTCCCGCCCCCCCCCGCCCGGCCTCGCAGCAGCGCTACGAAGCCCAGTGGCTGGGGCAGGTGTTCCCGCCCCCCCCCCGCTTCGGAGGAGCGTTCCGAAGCGGGGTGGCTGGGGCAGGTGTTCCCGCCCCCCGCCCGGCTTCGCAGCAGCGCTACGAAGCCCGGCGGCTGGGGCAGGTGTTCCCGCCCCCCCCACCCCGCTTCGGAGCAGCGTTCCGAAGCGGGGTGGCTGGGGCAGGTGTTCCCGGCCCCCGCCCGGCTTCACAGCAGCGCTACGAAGCCCGGCGGCTGGGGCAGGTGTTCCCGCCCCCCCCCCGCTTCGGAGCAGCGTTCCGAAGCGGGGTGGCTGGGGCAGGTGTTCCCGCCCCCCGCCCGGCTTCACAGCAGCGCTACGAAGCCCGGCGGCTGGGGCAGGTGTTCCCGCCCCCCACCCCGCTTCGGAGCAGCGTTCCGAAGCGGGGTGGCTGGGGCAGGTGTTCCCGCCCCCCGCCCCGCTTCGCAGCAGCGTTCCGAAGCGGGGTGGCTGGGGCAGGTGTTCGCACCCCCCACCCCGCTTCGGAGCAGCGCTACGAAGCCCGGCGGCTGGGGCAGGTGTTCCCGCCCCCCCCACCCCGTTTCGGAGCAGCGTTCCGAAGCGGGGTGGCTGGGGCAGGTGTTCCCGCACCCCCCACCCCGCTTCGGAGCAGCGCTACGAAGCCCGGCGGCTGGGGCAGGTGTTCCCGCCCCCCCCACCCCGTTTCGGAGCAGCGTTCCGAAGCGAGGTGGCTGGGGCAGGTGTTCCCGCCCCCCGCCCGGCTTCGCATCAGCGCTATGAAGCCCGGCGGCTGGGGCAGGTGTTCCCGCCCCCCCCACCCCGCTTCGGAGCAGCGTTCCGAAGCGGGGTGGCTGGGGCAGGTGTTCCCGCCCCCCGCCCGGCTTCGGAGCAGCGTTCCG
The DNA here is from genome assembly GCF_964188315.1 of Podarcis muralis. Taxonomy (NCBI): domain Eukaryota; kingdom Metazoa; phylum Chordata; class Lepidosauria; order Squamata; family Lacertidae; genus Podarcis; species Podarcis muralis. The sequence goes on along the minus strand of NC_135666.1, from coordinate 47,264,315 downwards.
AAGCGGGGTGGCTGGGGCAGGTGTTCCCGCCCCCCGCCCGGCTTCGCAGCAGCGCTACGAAGCCCGGCGGCTGGGGCAGGTGTTCCCGCCCCCCCACCCCGCTTCGGAGCAGCGTTCCGAAGCGGGGTGGCTGGGGCAGGTGTTCCCGCCCCCCGCCCCGCTTCGCAGCAGCGCTACGAAGCCCGGCGGCTGGGGCAGGTGTTCCCGCCCCCCCACCCCGCTTCGGAGCAGCGTTCCGAAGCGGGGTGGCTGGGGCAGGTGTTCCCGCCCCCCGCCCCGCTTCGCAGCAACACTACGAAGCCCGGCGGCTGGGGCAGGTGTTCCCGCCCCCCCACCCCGCTTCGGAGCAGCGTTCCGAAGCGGGGTGGCTGGGGCAGGTGTTCCCGCCCCCCGCCCGGCTTCACAGCAGCGCTACGAAGCCCGGCGGCTGGGGCAGGTGTTCCCGCCCCCCACCCCGCTTCGGAGCAGCGTTCCGAAGCGGGGTGGCTGGGGCAGGTGTTCCCGCACCCCCCACCCCGCTTCGGAGCAGCGTTCCGAAGCGGGGTGGCTGGGGCAGGTGTTTCCGCACCCCCCACCCCGCTTCGGAGCAGCGCTACGAAGCCCGGCAGCTGGGGCAGGTGTTCCCGCCCCCCCACCCCGCTTCGGAGCAGCGTTCCGAAGCGGGGTGGCTGGGGCAGGTGTTTCCGCCCCCTGCCCCGCTTCGCAGCAGCGCTACGAAGCCCGGCGGCTGGGGCAGCTGTTCCCGCCCCCCCACCCCGCTTCGGAGCAGCGTTCCGAAGCGAGGTGGCTGGGGCAGGTGTTCCCGCCCCCCGCCCCGCAGCAGCGCTACGAAGCCCGGCGGCTGGGGCAGGTGTTCCCGCCCCCCCACCCCGCTTCGGAGCAGCGTTCCGAAGCGGGGTGGCTGGGGCAGGTGTTCCCGCCCCCCGCCCCGCTTCGCAGCAGCGCTACGAAGCCCGGCGGCTGGGGCAGGTGTTCCCGCCCCCCCCACCCCGCTTCGGAGCAGCGTTCCGAAGCGGGGTGGCTGGGGCAGGTGTTCCCGCCCCCCGCCCGGCTTCGCAGCAGCGCTACGAAGCCCGGCGGCTGGGGCAGGTGTTCCCGCCCCCCCACCCCGCTTCGGAGCAGCGTTCCGAAGCGGGGTGGCTGGGGCAGGTGTTCCCGCCCCCCGCCCGGCTTCGCAGCAGCGCTACGAAGCCCGGCGGCTGGGGCAGGTGTTCCCGCCCCCCCACCCCGCTTCGGAGCAGCGTTCCGAAGCGGGGTGGCTGGGGCAGGTGTTCCCGCCCCCCGCCCGGCTTCGCAGCAGCGCTACGAAGCCCGGCGGCTGGGGCAGGTGTTCCCGCCCCCCCACCCCGCTTCGGAGCAGCGTTCCGAAGCGGGGTGGCTGGGGCAGGTGTTCCCGCCCTCCGCCCGGCTTCGCAGCAGCGCTACGAAGCCCGGCGGCTGGGGCAGGTGTTCCCGCCCCCCCACCCCGCTTCGGAGCAGCGTTCCGAAGCGGGGTGGCTGGGGCAGGTGTTCCCGCCCCCCCGCCCGGCTTCGCAGCAGCGCTACGAAGCCCGGCGGCTGGGGCAGGTGTTCCCGCCCCCCCACCCCACTTCGGAGCACCGGGAGAAGCGATCTCCCTGCAGCCCCTTGCTTCAAAAGAGGTCCGGGGGCAGACCTCTTTTGAAGCAAGGGGCGGTGGGGAGAAGCGATCTCCCCGCCGCCCCTTGCTTCAAAAGAGAAGACCCGCTGTCCCCGGGGCAAGCTTCGTTTTGCGAAGCAAGCCCATAGGGAAATTCGTCTTGCGAGGCAACTCGAAAACGAAAAAACCTTTTGTTTTGCGAGTTTTTCGTCTCGCGAGGCGTTCGTCTTGCGGGGTACCACTGTATGCTGGCTGTTTGCCGTAGTAAACATTGGTTGATATTGCAGCCATGTCAGCTTCATGTCAGAAGATTCTCACTTGCTCTAGCCATTGGCCTGCATAGGCACCTGGGATAGTTCAGTTGGGAGAGCATGAGACACTTAATCTCAGGATTGGCGGTTTGCTCCCCACGTTGAGCAAGAGTCCTGCATTGTAGGGGGTTGGACTAGATGACCCCTGGGACCCCTTCCAACTCTATGATTCTAATCATTCAAAAGCCACCTAGATACAGATTGTAACATACAATAAGAAGCCATAATAACCAGGCCCACAGTTGTTATCAGCAGGGCTTTTTTTCAGCTGGAACTCAGTTTCGGCCCTTCTCAGTTGGGTGCCATTGCTATTATAAGAGAACAGGGGAGGCGTTCATGTAGGGCTGCCATACGCCCTGATTTTCCAGGACATGTTCTGGAATTCACCCCCGAAAACAGCAGCCTGGATTATTTTCCAGACACTGGGCAAATGTCCTGGAAAACTGGCAACGGGGGTTAAATCATGCAAAACAAACAAACAAAACAAACAAACAAACAAACAAAACCCTCAAAAATTCTTGTAGCTTTTACTAAAGAAACTTTGGTTTGTCTAAAGAAAAAAGAAAAAAGCTCAACCACTTTCAGGGTTCAGCAACTTTTGGGGTGTCCTGGTTCTTTACTTTTTGAAATATGGCAACCTTAGTTCTTGCACTTCTTTTTCTGGGGGAAAAATAGCACTGATCAGCAATATAGTGCTTACAATCTTTAGTCGACTGTAAATATATTTTCCTGTCTATAAGATGCCCCCATGTATAAGACACCCCCTGTTTTGGGGGCAACAACCAATCACCAGTCCACCCTCGGCACTATCTGTGTATAAGACACCCCCTAATTTTCGACATAATTTTTTAGGGGGGAAACCAGTCTTATACATGGGAAAATACGGTGTGTGTGTATAAAAATCAGAAAAGGCCCTGCCTCGAGGTATACAACTTGAAATTAAAGGCAAGACTCATGAGAGAGGAGATTGATCTTATTTACATCCTATGACCTATACCCTTTTAAAATGTTCTAGATCTAGTTACAGGTAGGTAGCCGAGTTGGTATCTGAAGAAGTGTGCATGCACACGAAAGCTCATACCAAGAATAACCTTAGTTGGTCTCTAAGGTGCTACTGGAAGGATTTTTTTCCCCTTTTAAAATGTGTATTTTTTGGGGGGGGGGAGCTTATAGTGTTGTTGTTTTAGTGTACCTTGGTTTTATTCTGTGAACCGCCCTGAGACACCCCCCACACACACCCCACACCTGTAAAGGGCGGTATATAAAAACGATAAATAAAGTAAAATAATAAGGGGGAAAAGGGATAGCGCCGGGCCTGTCGGAACTGAAACGCAAAACACCTGAGGCAACTTTTCGGACGGAGGAGTTACGGCCTAATTCCTAAAAAAACACACACAAAACCCGCCGGAATCACCTGAGGCGGCGAGTGGGGCCTCGGCGGGAACTCAACCGAGGGACAAGCCTCGACTTTTCCCTCACACAATCTTGTAGGGCCGTCGGCGCTGACCGCCAGCGGCTCCTCAGGGAGTCGAGGCGGCGGAGCGCCTCGGCCAGGCCTACCTGAACGGGTCCCCTCCATCTTGAGAGAGGCTCCTTTCTCTCTCCCCCCCCCCCAATATATTAATTATATATACTTTAAATCGAGCGACGTCCGGAATATGAGGCGGACTGAGGGGCTGGGGAAGCGCCGTTCGTTTACCTTGTCCATTCACTCAGCGGAAGAGGCGAGCCCAATATTAATTGCGGGGGTGGTGGTGGGGAAAGGGGAGGACCCCCCCCCTATAAAAGTCGCTGTGGGTGCGCGCCTCCCACTCCACCCCTCCGCACACCTGGTACGGTCGGATTCACAAACCTCCCGCCGCGCGAGTGTTTGGCTCGCGTCGCTAGGAGACGGCGCAGCGCGTGACGAAGGCGCGCTGCTTTCCCTGGGCGGGGAAACGGGGCTGCTTTGCCCCGCCCTCTTTTCCCCCTGGCTCGGACGCTTCCACAGGCCTCATATCTTGGGGGGGGGGGGGAGAGAGTTTGTCGGGAGCGCCCCCGCAACGCAGGTAAGGTCGAGCTGTCCCGCCTCCGTCGCGGGACTGCTGGCACGTTTGCTAAAGCTAAGCAGGGTCCGGTGTGGTTTCAAATTGGATGAGAGACCGCTTCCTGCTTTGCAAGGGGTTGCGCGAGAAAGAACCCTCGGGATCCCTTCCAACTCTGTTTTTATGGAAGTGGGTAAGAAGAGAAGTCGCTGCTGCTACTGCTGCTGGAACTAGGTTCCCCCACCCCACCCACCCGCTTTCAAAGCTGCCCAGCAGACGGAAATTCAACAGATGCAGCTCTCTGCAATTTCAGATAAGCCAGTTTCTGCCTGTCCATGTATTTAAACACACAGGAACATGGACGTAGCCAAGGGGGGAGAAGGAAGGAGTAGCTGCCTCACAAATCAATAAAATTCAATAAAAATACATGGCAAACTGAAGTTCTGCCCCCCCCCCCCAACAAAAATCCTGGCTACGCCCATGCACAGGATGGCTGGGGGTTCGACCCCACCCAGGGACAGCTGTGGGCAGGATGCTGGCATTACAGGGGTTGGACTAGATGATCCTTGGGGTATCGTCCAACTTTTGTTGTTGTTTAGATGTTTAGTTGTGTCCAGCTCTTCGTGACCCCATGGACCAGAGCACACCAGGCACTCCTGTCTTCCACTGCCTCCCACAGTTTGGTCAAACTCATGCTGGTAGCTTCGAGAACACTGTCCCACCATCTCGTCCTCTGTCATCCCCTTCTCCTTGCGCCCTCCATCTTTCCCAACATCAGGGTCTTTTCCAGGGAGTCTTCTCTTCTCATGAGGTGGCCCAAGTATTGGAGCCTCAGCTTCAGGATCTGTCCTTCCAGGGAGCACTCAGGGCTAATTTCCTTAAGAATGGAGAGGTTTGATCTTCTTGCAGTCCATGGGACTCTCAAGAGTCTCCTCTAGCACCATAATTCAAAAGCATCAATTCTTCGGCGATCAGCCTTCTTTATGGTCCAGCTCTCACTTCCATATATCACTACTGGGAAAACCATAGCTTTAACTATACGGACTATATGGGTTAAGAATAGGGCTGGGCAATATATTGATACATCTTCCAAAACCAGTTTGAAGTCCATATGATATCTGTTTCTACATAGCTCCATCCTTATTTCAGACATTGTGATATATCAGTATAGCGCGACGTTTAGCTGGTGGATGTATCACGATGCTGAACACCCGATATCGCCCAACCCTAGTTAAGAATGGGTTCAAAGGTAAAATGGATAGATTTTGAAAGTTCATCAAATTAATCTATTAATCACGAGAGACCAGGGCCCTGTGGGACTTGACATCTTTCCGCAGGGCCTGCAAGACAGAGCTGTTCCATCAGGCCTTTGGTCAGGGCGCAGCCTGACTCCCTCCCTCGGCAATCTTCGCGGAGCTCTGGCCCAATGGTTGCCAGTGGCTTGAATTAATTAATTTTATAATGAATGATTTTAGAATGTTGTTTATGCTGTACTTTTGTACTGTTTTATTGTTGTTAGCCGCCCTGAGCCCGGCTTCGGCTGGGGAGGGTGGGATATAAATTATTATTATTATTATTATTATTATTATTATTATTATTATTATTATTATTATTCTACTTGGAGACATATCTGGGATTCAGCGGGCGGCAGTAACATCCAGGCGGATTTTCCATAAATTGATCAAATGTCTAGGAAAAACCAGACGTATTTGGTATCTGTGACTATAGCAATTTGAATTTCCTTCATTTTTGTTTTTTGTTGGCCAACAAAAAACCGGCTCCAAATCAGATTGCGATGGGTCATTGGTTGCCCATTAATCATCCAGGTGAAAAGGGTGCCAGTTACAATCCCAACAGCAGATTTTTTACTTGTTTCCCCTTGAATCACACTGTTTGGGCATTGCATCTGCAGGGCTAATTTCTTCTTTTGTTTCAGCAGGGGCGTTTCAGCCCGGCAGCATGGGCATCCACGGATTAATGAGCTACGTAGGGGAACATAGAGAGTTCTTTGTTGACCTGCAGTTGAGGGACACCAGTATAGTAATTGATGGAAATAACCTGTACCATCGCCTTTACTTTGATTCCAACCTGGACATGCGGCACGGAGGGGATTACGATTCGTTTGCAGATGTCGCCCGCAAGTTTTTTGAAACGCTGACTCTGTGCAACATCTGGCCGTACGTCGTGCTAGATGGAGGGTGCGATGCGTCTGACAAAAAGCTTGCAACCATCAAGGAAAGAGCTCGGGAGAGGATCCTGTCAGCCTATTGTCTCTCCTGTGGCGGCGGTGGCGGCAGTCTACTGCCTTTGCTCATTAGAGAAGTCTTCAAGCAGATCTTGACCAGCTTGCGAGTGCCTTTCGTCCAGTCTTTTTCGGAAGCGGACAGGGACATTGTGTCATTAGCCAATCACTTGAATTGCCCGGTGTTAACTTTAGATAGCGACTTTTGCATTTTTGACCTGAAAGCCGGCTATTGTCCTCTGAATTACTTTCAGTGGAGAAGCCTGGCCTCCTGCAAAGACTCGCAAGACTGCTACATCCCAGCACGGCGCTTCTCGTTAGAGAGGTTTTGTGGCCATTTCAGCAATATGAACAAAACCCTCCTGCCTCTCTTTGCGGTGATGAATGGCAACGACCATATTAACCTGCCGGCTATAGAAATGTTCTTTAGCAAGGTACGCCTTCCCGTCGGAAGCTCCAGGCAGAAATGTCGAAAGCACGTCCGCATCCAAGGGTTGCTGAACTGGCTGTCTCGCTTTGCTGATCCTGCTGAGGCTATAGAAAATGTACTGAAGTATGTTAACAAGCACGAAAAAGAGGAAACAAGGCAGCTTCTCTGTGCTTTTATGGAGGAATACGAACCGTCCAGTGTCAATCTCAAAGATTTTTTCCAGAATGGAGTTTATGAATCGGAGGAAGCCAAGAAATTGGAGTTGCCTCCGTGGATTCTTACTGCGTTAGCAAAAGGCCTTATAGCACCATTCGTCAGTGATGCCCTGATATTAAAACGAACAATTCTCCACGTTCAGGTAGAGAATATGCAAAGGCCTAGTGCTAATGCCATATCTCTACCAATTCGACAAATCATCTATGGATTACTTCTGGGCGGTTCGCAGCGTTCGGTCAGTACCTCCTCGGGAAAAGCACCCACTCGCGTTTTCCATGAATTTGACAGAATACAAAGAGCACTCAAGAAATCGTTCGTCCAAGCAGCAGCGTTGTCCGGACATTTTTGTAGCGACCAGTACTCTCTGAATACGTTAAGCAAGGTAAATGGCTCAAAATGGCAGGCATAAAGCAAACATATCAGTAGTGTTTGAATACTGCGGTTCTGTAGGGCGGGGGGAGGAAATAATGTGATGTTGAGCACAGAATCCAACTTCTTGAGGCTATCAGCTTTCAATTTTTTATTTAAAAAGAAAGCTTTCCAGCCTTTATAGTTGGGTACATGTGAAAATACATGGGCAATGCTTGCTGAATTGTCAAAAGCGCTGTGTAAGATTCCTAATGGTTAGCAGGAACCTAAGCGGTGTTAGAAACTCGGACAGATAAGCGAAGCACCAAATGGCATCTTACACCTCGGTTCCAGTCAACATCACAGAATGTCTAGGCACCATTTTTTTCAAAAAAAATTATACTTATTATTATAATTTCATTTCTTTACCACTTCATATTTTAATGAAAAGATCTCACCGCAGTTGACAACACATTAAAACATCAAATAAAATGATCCAGAATAAAACAAATTCAAGCTTCAAGGAAAATAATTCAGATCCTTCTCTAAGGGACGTTTAGCTTTCCCCATATTTATTTACCTAGTTACCGTATTTTTTGCTCCATAGGGCACACCGGACCATAGGGCGCACCTAGTTTTTAGAGGGGGAAATCAAGAGGAAAAAAATCTTATTTCCCCCTCAGCCCCAAAGAGCAGCGTACAGGCTGTGTGCAGCCTCTCCCTGCTGGAGGGGTTGCGCGTGGCTATGGCACAAGCCAAGACAGTGAGCGGGATTCATGCCATAGCCGCATGCAACCCCTCCAGCAGGGAGAGGCTGCGCGGGGCTAAAGAAGCCCGCGTGCCATAGCCACGTGCAGCCTCTCCCTGCCGGGAGAGCAAGACTCTCCTGGTTTTAGCGAAAGGAACCTGAAGCCTCCAGAACGTAGCGGGAATTCGCGCTGCGCTCCGAAGGCTTCAGGCGGCTATCCCTGAAGCCTGGAGAGCGAGGGGGGTCGGTGCGCACTGACACCTCTCGCTCTCCAGGCTTCAGCGAAAGCAACGCAAAGCCTCCGGAGCACGGAGGGAGCGCTCCCTCTGCGCTTCAGAGGCTTCGCGTTGCTATCGCTGAAGCCAAGGATCCTGCATTCACTCCATAGGACGCACACACATTTCCCCTTAATTTTTGGAGGGGAAAAAGTGCGTCCTATAGAGTGAAAAGTACGGTAATTTATAGAGCTGTCCCATAGCAGAATTACTCTAGGAAACCAATGTGGTGTAGTGTTTAAGAGTGTTGGACTAGGACCTGGGAGATGAGGGTTCAAATCACCACTCAGTCGTGAAGTTCCCTGGGTGACCTCAGGCCAGTCACACCCTCTTAACCTACCTGATAGGGTCGTTGCAGGGATTAACTGAGGAGGGGTGAACCATGTACTCCTTGGAGAAAAAGGTGGGATTTCAATGCAATAAATAAGCTCTTTAGCCTAGCTCAGTGGTTTTCAGCCAGTGTGCCGTGGCCCCTGGTGGTCAGGGGTGTCGTGGGCAACACTGGCCTCTGCCCCTCTTTCCTTCTCTCCCTTCCTCTTAGGTCCTCTTACATCTCTGCCTCCCAAAGGCTTGCACAGCTGTTTGTTGCAGCAGCCCTGGCTACAAGCTCCCCAGGCGAATGGTGCCTCTGGGTCTGGCCAGGGGGTGCTTCCCAGGCCCCTGTGGGGCAATGTGAGGAGGCATCTCTCTTCAGGGGGCAGCTCAGAGACCAGGGGGCAGCTGCGGCTGCCCAGAGGACTCCCAAGGAGAGGGGAGAGATGAGATGAGTCTGAGGGAACACTCCACAAGGGAGGGTGTTCAAAAAGGGGTGAGGGGCAGCCAGCTCTGCAGGCAAGGGGTGACACAACTGGCCTCCTGAACCCCACAGGGGTGCCGCAGAAAGAATGCAGTTGGTCAAGGGAGCTGTGGGCTCAAAAAGGTTGCAAACCTCTGCCCTAGTAGCTTAAGAAAGCTGAAAGGGCCAGCCAGATGGAGATGTCCATTGCCAGCCTGGTATCCAGAGAACTCCCTGTGGTTCCAATTGGACCCACACCAGTTGCAAAATTATTCACACCCAGTTGATATTTCACGAAGGCTTGGCCATTTCTTTATGCACAGGTTCCCTTAGCAGACCGCCTGATCCTTCTGTTGGAGACATTGGGAGTGACAGCCAGCATCCTGGAGCCAGTTCCTTGCCACCTGTGGCTTCCTCTGGCCGTGACTTGTTACTGGACGCAGTATTCAGAACCCAAAGCGAAGTTACAGCACATGAAAGCCTTACTACTTGGAGTCGTAGTTGGGGAACTTGATAAAGCAATACATAGTCCAGGTAGGTTCAGCTTTAGTCCTCTTTTTCGTCCTGGCATTGCCAATGACTCTTTTCTTAATTTGCACACTGGGGCTTTTACATGAAAGGCCAGAGGATCTGCTTTGCATGCAGGAGAGGCCCAGGTTCAATCCCTGAAATCTCTAGGTTGGGCTGGAGACAATGCTGGAACTAAATGGACCAGTGGTCTAACTCAGTATAACGTGGTTGTTGCTGGCATCCATCTGTCTTGAGAGACCATGGAGTGCACCTCTAGGGGTGAAATCAGACCATTGCTTTAGCAGCACCAATTTGACACCCCCCCCCCCCCCCGGGCGCAAGCCTGGGCAGCTCAGACAACAAGACACCCCACCCCAGCTCTCAGCCTCGCTGATCTGGTCCAAGCACCTCCAGGCGGTATAACGTGGTTCCTTTCCCCTCCACTTCCTCCTCACAACAAGAGGTAGGTTAGACTGCAAGACAGTGTCTGTCCCAAGGTCACCCAGTGGACTTTCTGGCAGAGTGGGGATTTCAATGCTGGTCACTTTGGTCTAGGTCCAGCCCTTCAACATCTATACCCCACTTTCTCTTAACATTTTAATAGGCTTAAGGTGCTATCAAGTAGGCCGTGACTACTATTTGGCAGAGATGGTTACGTTTCAAATATTTCGAATAGCAATGCGTGGATTTGGGCTTAAATGTCTCAAAACATTCTGACTTTTCTCCCCCCCCCCCCCCAATTCGTGTCCAGATCCCAAGTGCCCACCAATTGAGATCGATAAAATTGTGTATGAACAGTTCTTGAAATGGAAAAAAGACACATCTCAGAAAGAAGCAATGGAATTAGACGCTGCCCACATTTTCTGCCAGTGGCAGTGCTGCCTTCAGATGGGATTGTATCTCAACCAACTCCTTTGTAGTCCTCTCCTTGAGCCAGATCTTACACGGTAAGAGTTCCCAAGGCTGCAAGTCCAATTGAATCAGCTGCTCTTTTCCCACTTCTTTTTTTCCAAGCCAGGAATGGTGGTGGTTTTAGTCCAGCAAAATCCAAAAGGCCAGAGGTTAGCCACCCTGACATATAGGAGCAAAAATGCATAAAACAGCCCTATGATTCTACAGTCCTGAGCTACACCAACAAAGCAGCCTCGGAGTGAATGTTAAAATTCCCCAGGACTGAGAGATGGGGCTCCAACACCAGACTGAAGGCCATGTTGGTAAGCTTGGCTAAGGAATCTGTTACCCAAATGCCTAAGAGGTACACTAACAGAATTCCTCATCCAGGCTTCATCAACTTGGTGCCCTGTTTTAGACGGCTGTGTTGGCAGGGACTGATGGGGACTGTAATTCAAAATATCTGGAGGGTACCGAGTTGGGAAAGGCTTCCCTGGCCTCTCCCAAGACCCACACACTAAGGTGGAATCTACACACATATAAAAAACACTGTGAAAACGCTTTTTAAAAAAACGTTTCAAAAAATATATTGAATTTGCCATAGCACACCATCGCCATCTAGTGTCACATTTGTATATTGCACTTTACAACACATTTAAAACGTTTTATTTGCAGCTGTGTAGCTGAGTCCCAAGGGACGCAGGTGGCGCTGTGGGTTAAAGCCTCAGCGCCTAGGACCTGCCGATCGAAAGGTCGGCGGTTCGAATCCCCGCGGCGGGGTGCGCTCCTGTCGCTCGGTCCCAGCGCCTGCCAACCTAGCAGTTCGAAAGCACCCCCGGGTGCAAGTAGATAAATAGGGACCGCTTACTAGCGGGAAGGTAAACAGCGTTCCGTGTGCGGCTCTGGCTCACCAGATGCAGCTTGTCACGCTGGCCACGTGACCTGGAAGTGTCTGCGGACAGCGCTGGCCCCCGGCCTCTTAGGTGAGATGGGCGCACAACCCTAGAGTCTGTCAAGACTGGCCCGTATGGGCAGGGGTACCTTTGCCTTTGCCTTTAGCTGAGTCCCAAGTCTAAGCACTCTCTCAAGGTAGTTTACTGGAGGTGAGCAAGGTGGTTGCAGGTTTGATTCCTATATGGGACAACTGCATGTTCTGCATTGCAGGGGGTTGGACTAGATGATCCCCAGGGTCCCTTCCAACTCCACAATTCTATGTTGATTATGGTCACTCCACCTCACCCTCTCTGTATTTCCACTTTGGGCAGGAAGGAGCCAGGCCAGTTCTAGTTGCCTCATCAAACCAGCTCTTGGTTTGCCAAGATCAAATCCTTTATCATAGACTTTCTCCATCCTTCCTAGTTCAGCAATTTCTGATTTCTCTCTCCAAAAGCCTGCTCTTTATACGATTGGCCTCCTCCATCCAGATTCTCTATTTGTTCTGCGCAGCCAGACTTCCTCCTTGTCCCTACAGCCATCTCACTTTAAGAAAGTTGTCCTGTGGCAGATGCGACTGAATTTTCTCCTCTACTTTCCCCCACCAGCCCCCAAACTCCCTCTATGCTTTTTTCATTTTCGTCCCCTTGATACGAGGCGATTCTTAAGACCTCTAAAAATATTATCAAACTAGGAGAGAAAGGAGGCTGGGTGCTTTTAAGTACCTGCTTCAAATACAAAGTCTTAAAATACATTTTTATGTCGTAAAGGATACCCTTCACATCTGAGTTCTCAAACCATAAAATAACTTGGACCAACAGCACCAAGCTGTGCCTGATGCTAACCACTTTCCCTCCTATCTTTTGACAGGCTTTACAATGGGACCCTGGTGCACAGACTGTATCGTGAGCTTAAATCATCCTCACCAGAGAACTTGCTCAGTGCATCTCCAAAAATGTACCAGCTTTATAGCAACATGATACATATAGTGAAAGATACAGCACCGCCAGACTTCTTCCAGAAAAAGAAGAAACCCAAATCACGCAGGAAAAAGAACAATCAAACCACTGATCAAGGGCTGGATAAAAGAGAAAGCGCCATGTTGGAAACTTTGCCTTCATGCAGTATTAACAACAGATTTGAAGCATTAATGGTGGAGAACTGAAAGCCCAGTTTACTAGAAAGAGGCTGTGTGTCCTTTACATTGAAAACTTCAGAAGTCCTCTCTCAAAATGAATCTTCAAGAAACAATGACAGGAATCCTATGGTGCTATTATGCTTGATTTGCTGGCCAGTTAAGGTTGGTCTTAGTTACAGGAGGAAATGTCTTCTTACCTTTGAGTAGTACTATTGCAGTGAGTAGTCTGAGCGACTAGGGGATTTACAATGTATTCTGTACACATGCAAATCCTCACTCTACCCTTCCCCCTCTATGGCCAATGACAAATCCCTGAAAGCTGACAAATACACATTGCTCACTCAATAGTTTTTACATGCAGTTCCAAGACTCATGTTTTGACTCCCTGTTTCCCCTCTCCCCCCCCCCCCATTATTTTTTTATATACGTTGATGTGGACAATATCTGCAAGAAGGGTTTTGTTTTTTCACAGACTGGTCTTTTCTTGGCACTTCTACCAGTGTGTTACAAATATTTCACAATATACCTGATAAAAGTTTCCTAACACCTGGCAAATGTCCGAGGACAAAATCAGAATAATGCTAGACAAGTTTCAGCAGATATGGCTGCATTTCCAAGGGGATATTTCTTAAGAGAGATTCATTCCCCTTCCCCAATAGATTTTTTTTTAAAAAACAGAGAGAAGCTATGGATAAGAACCCACTCTTCTTGTTTGTTCCCTCGAATACTAGGACAACACTAATTACGTCTCATGAAACATAGTGGATAGCCCCAACATCCTTGTGAGTTCAATTTGAATAGAACGTAATGTCTAAGTTTGCACAGGCAGTCATTAAAACAAACGAAACCATGTTTTAATCCCACCACTCAGAAAGTATGAACTGAAGGACACAACCTGCTGTGTGCACTAAAGTTCATCATTAACAAAAAGCACACAGCATGTCAGTAATGCCTTGGAAGTGACCTGCCAAAATCTTCTTGCAGAAATGTCATCAGTGGGGGTGGTGGAAGGGAATAGTAGCCCTTAATACTTGCAGCAGGCTGGAAACCAAAGTTATCGGGGAGGTCTTAATTTTTGGAGGATGCCTTATATTACAGCGAGAGGCAAAACTGGAAGTAGGTCTTATTTTCGGGGGATGCCTTACTTTCGGGGAACGACGGTATGCAAACACATGTGATGAGGTTTGGTGATTTCCCGCCCCCCCTCCAATCTATCATGCTGTTATTGAATCGGCTCAGGATGGCCCTCAGGGGGTTTGTGATGGGATTGGGAAGCCAAGAAAGCCCTGGTTTGAGCACAAAACACCATAGACCCTGACCATAGTTCACAAGTGATTCAGATCCACTCTTCATACAAAACAGTGAAGATTTGTTGTATACCAATGTTGATGAATTTGAGCTTTTTAAATAAAGTTTTTTTCCATTTGCATCAAATTACACTGAATGCATTACAAAAAAAAAGTACAGTGGTGCCTCGCAAGACAAAATTAATCCGTTCCGCGAGTCTCTTCGTCTTGCGGTTTTTTCGTCTTGCAAAGCACGGCTATTAGCGGCTTAGCGGCTATTAACGGCTTAGCGGCTTTAAGGAAACAAACTCGTAAGAACTCGCAAGACGTTTCGTCTTGCGAAGCAAGCCCATAGGGAAATTCGTCTTGCGGAACAACTCAAAAAACGGAAAACCCTTTTGTCTAGCGAGTTTTTCGTCTTGCGAGGCACTCGTCTTGCGGGGCACCACTGTATAAAGAAACCACGGGGAAATAAAAAGGGATGAAATGCATTAAAATGGGGAACACAGTAGATCAACTAAGTGCATCTCAGAAATACAGACGTTCTCATCTTGCTTATTAAAGGGAAGAAAGAAAACAAAGGCTCAGCTACTTATGGACTTGAACTTGATGTTAGGATGTAGTTCATCTGGGCTTAGGAATGCTGAAGCAGGGCAGGACATACAAAGCCTATATTTGGACTTACAGCCAATATTTGTGGAACCTCACTGGTCCAAGGAGTTCCTAGTTCAGCAGAACAGGAAGTTGTTAAATCTGGCCAAGTAAAAAGATCTAGCTCACTGTGGAAGCGAAAAAATTCAGAAATCATTTTTCAGTTTGTGACCCAGCTTCATTTAAAATACCAAGTTACACATTCACACGTATTTTAAGAAAAGCAGACATTTACTTCAAAATTGCAATTATAGGCTTTTCAATCACAAAAAGGAAGAAAAGACAGTGATCCGACAGTGGTCACATCCTGTGCAAAGAACATGGGATACCTAAAAAATAAAAGCACAAGGTACACATTGCAGGATAATGTAAATAAATACAGAATCTGAAAATATGGCACTCTTGTATCTCACTCTAGACCAGATGGAATGCCTTGAATATTTCATAGTTAAGTCCCACCACCGTCATAAAAGTAAAGGGTTTCTTTAAATAAAAACTAAAATCTTTATATCTAATACACATTTCTATACATGTATATCTCTTAAGAGCAAAAGGTGGGCAAGACTTTTGACTTTTTTATTTTTAAAGTAGCCTCTCACACACTTACAAAGTTCCATACAATCTGAAAAGTAAAGTTTTGTCTTTGAGGAAAAAATATTACCAAAGTTGCATAATTGTTTATTACTCCCCTGGCTGGAAGATTTAGAATTCACCAGTCTTTAAAAATTGCCAGTGTTCATCACTTCAGGGAAAAGGAGGGACTTGTCAAAAGCCCTTGTATCTTCTCGTGATAACTTCCTCCTACATACGACAGCAGTTTCTAGTTTTGCAAACGGAAAGAATGCAATGTGCATCATACATCAAGAAAAGACGGCAAAGACGAAGAACCACCATGTTTCTGGGGCTTCTCCCTGCTCCTTTCAACCTTCTTTATAATCTCTGCTACTATACACACTGATGAGGTGAGTCCCAGAAGAAACAGCAAGTCTAAACCAAAAAAGAAAAAGTTTTTTTCCTTTAAAAAACAGCAGAAGAATACAGGTATTGAGTAACAGCTTTTCTTGCCAATTTTTATTCCTTATCAAATTTATAATAAATCAAAACTAAATTAAAATTAATTAACTGAGTAACTGTTTTTCAGCTAGCCAGAAATACAAAGCTATAATCAACGGTTTAGCTATGAAAAAACTTGGAGTCAAGCTGTTTGTCCTTTGGACTAACTTGCCAGATATTTTATGGTCATAAACAGAACAAATTCTTGCTGGCCTTGCTAGCCATGCCAAAATGTCAGATTCCACACTCCTGCCCTTTCACTATAATCCCATGTATGCTAACAGAAGCAGGTCCCACTACATTCTATGGGGCTTAAAGGTAAAGGTACCCCTGACCATTAGGTCCAGTCGCGGATGACTCTGGGGTTGCAGCGCTCATATTGCTTTACTGGCCGAGGGAGCCGGCATACAGCTTCCGGGTCATGTGGCCAGCATGACTAAGCTGCTTCTGGCGAACCAGACAGCGCACGGAAACGCCGTTTACCTTCCCACCAGAGTGGTACCTATTTATCTACTTGCACTTGACGTGCTTTCAAACTGCTAGGTGGGCAGGAGCTGGGACTGAACAAAGGAAGCTCACCCCGTCGCGGGGATTCGAACTGCCGACCTTCTGATTGGCAAGCCCTAGGCTCTGTGGTTTAGACCACAGCGCCACCCTTCTATGGGGCTTACTCCCAAGTTAACTGTGTATATAAATTTACAGCCATGGTCCCTGATCTTCAGTTGTGCCTTTCAGAGTTGGGGGAAAGAGCAAAGGGTTGTTTGGTGATGGATGGTGACCACCAAAAGACCAGGCTTGTACTAGCCTTCTCTCAGGAGGGGAGTGTTGGGGCCAAACTGGCCAGTTGCAGCCTTCTTCTCTAGTTTGGCAGCTGTGAGGGATCTTTCCTGTCATTGCACTGAGCCCTTTTAAATCTTAGTGCAACATTAAGATGAGCACCACACCAGCTCCGAGCTAGACAGAAAGGTGGGGGCTCATCCCTTCAAACTGAATCGAAGCGACATGTCATAAGCCCTCATTTCTGCTTTCATCCTCACCTTGGTCATACAGGCTCGAAAGCAAGAGCAATGTTTCAGTGTTGCCATTATGTGAAAGATGCAGTCATACCTCGGGTTAAATGTGCTTCAGGTTGAGCGTTTTCAGGTTATGCTCTGCGGTGACCCGGAAGTAATGGAGCGCGTTACTTCTGGGTTTTGCTGCATGCGCAGACGCTCAAAATGACGTCACGCACATGTGCAGAAGCGGCAAATCACGACCCGCGCACATGCAAGTGCGGGTTGCATTCGCTTCAGGATACGAACGGGGCTCCAGAACGGATCCCTTTTGCATCCAGAGGTACCACTATAGCTGTCGAGGGGGACAATGCTGAAGTCGCTCTTAAAAGCGGAATTTCTGCCACCTTGTATCCACTCCAAAGTGTCCCCCCAACTCGTTTAACTATATTAATGTTTTAAGTCTAAGCCCTATTTGTTAATGCCTTACAAAACAAATCACCAAGGAAATAATGTACTTGTCTATATTTGTTGGTTTGAAAGCCAAACTGGGCTGAACAAGAAAGAAACTCTTACCTAGTATGCTTAGACTCTCAGTTTGAAAAACTTTCTGAAGAGGAGGGAAGTAGATTACTAGTAGCTGCCCCATGATCGATCCAAGCACTGCGTAACAGAACATTTTGTTGCTGCAGAGTCCAATCTCAAACACAGATTTAGTCTGCAAATAGAAACATAACATCTATGATTTTATTCTTGTGTATTCTAGTTATTTGAGATTATCCATCTTAACTCAAATGATAGGGTGATTATATACTCATCTATTAGCGTTTTGGTAGCTTGAATTAAGTTATGGCTTTGAGCTACTTGCATCTGTGAAATTTTGATAATTTGCAGAGGTTGTTTTCTCTTTTTCAAAATACCATATATTTAAACACAGGCAGTCACATACCTGAGATCTGGAACTCAAAGCATTGAACATATCAAAAAATACAAAGCACGTAAACGTCATTGTTGTATCTCGAGGAGTTATGCCATTGTCTCGCAGCTGGGGAGAGAGAGAGAAAGAGAAAGAGAGAGTGTTAGAGTTAATATATGCAGTTCTCTGCCACTTTACAATAAAACATTTTAAATTCCACCCAACATAATACTACGAAGCATCAGTCCTCTAGCCAAGTGTGGAAGTATCTCTATTGTCTGATCTAGGCGCCTAATTTGATACTGGCATCTAGAATTTTAATTCATTCCTCAGCTGTGTGTAAGACTGCTACCTAGAACTCTAATTATTTCCTATCTTCCTTATACCATATCTGCATATAATTTTTAAAAAATACAACCTGACTGATTGATCTCTATTGCACACGACCTTTAAAACCTCCGCATGATTTAATTGCCAAACCTAAGTTTAAGATCAGTGGAAGTATATAAACATTGGCATTTTACAGTTTTTCTTTAACGCTATGCTGTTTTCTAACACTGGTTTTGAAATGCTTCTCCATTTGAAAAGCAGGTTTCCATGCACCTCAGTAACACTGGGTTCATGGACTTACTTGCATGGTTCTTTTGCACAGTCTATGTACTTTTACATTTGCAACTATTGGCATATATGAAGCACTGCAAGCAGATAATAAATACACATTTTTTAAAAAAGCATCTTTGTCATACCTCTCGCCAGAAGACAAATAATGTTCCACATACAATAATTATAGATGAAACTAGTATTTTAACAATCAGATTTCTGGTCAAAATGCTATCCTTGACATTTCTTGGAGGCTTTCGAATAACATCTTTATCCACAGGCTCAACTCCAAGGCTAGAAATAAGAACACAAATAACTTTTTGAAAGTTTAGATTGATTGAGGCATCATAAAAACAAATTAATTTTAAATCCTTAGCAAGGGATCAACAAACACTCCATCAGACATAAACCCCCATTTGGGAAATTACTGAGAGTTTTTGCACAGAAAATAATTACTTAAACAAATTATTCCAATTTAATATACTTTTTTTTCAGGAAGATTTTTTTTTACAATATCATTTGATACACAAGTCCACACAGAGGAAAAGCTCTGTGCAAGATTCTACTAACATTTCTAGGAGTTATACCATTCACAATTCTGGAGAGTTACACCATTCAGCAACTTCTCAAAAACTCTCAAAGGAAAAGTGTTACCTTTGAGCTGGAGGCCCATCCATGATAATGTTGATCCACAAGATCTGCATGGCATTGAGAGGATTAGGAAAGTTCATTAATGTGGCCAATGAGATTAATGTCAATGCAGCTATACTCCTGTTGAAAAAAGTTATTTTACACAGCTGTCAGCATCACAATTTTTTGGGGGGAGGGAGTGGTTTTTTAAAAATTATTTGGAAATTTGTTATTAAACATTTCAAGCTTCAGTAAGACCCACAATACATATGAGTAGCAAGTAAAACTTCATACACAGTAACAATCCAATTGTTTTAAAACGATCATGCAAGTTATTTGGGATGCTAAACATCAAGCAGATGTTAGAAAATATTTAGCCCAAGACAGCAACACAAGCCAAAAGGAAAATTGTCTCATTTCATTAAGCCTCCTCACTAGAGGCTGTGTGCCAGACACAAAGTGTACTTTTGTTATAGAAATCAAAAGATAAGTTAGGAGTGCCTTACAATTTAAAATGCCAAATGACTGATAAATCAAAATCCCTTCTTCTTGTATGGACCATCTGTTGCAGTGGTTGGAAAATGTGTACCTTATCAGGGAGGCCAAACCATCATGAACTCTTGGACTTACAAGTTGCAGGAACTATTTTTAGGTCTGTTCTCATTTAGCAACAAAGGACAACCACATGGCTCTGATAATTTCAAGTAAAGGGAACTGTTGCTAAGGTTAAGCTTTTACTATGCAGATACTTGCTCAGAGTCCTATTTTCAAGCAATTATACCCCAATTTTGAACTAACTGTGCCAGAATGGATGCTGAATTTATTAGTGCTGTTAGAATTATGGTCAGCAATCCATTATGGCAATACAGTGGTGCCTCGCAAGACGAAATTAATTCGTTCTGCAAGTTTTGTCATCTTGCGATTTTTTTCGTCTTGCGAAGCACGGTGTCGGGAAAGTTTTGGAAAAGCTTCAAAAACCTCAAAAAGCTTTAAAAACCTCAAAAAAGGCTACCACACCATGTTCTATGAGTTGCTCCTCGAAGTCAAGTCGCAACTGTATTAACGGTGTTAAGAAAAAGGAAACAAACTTGCAAGATGTTTCCATCTTGCGAAGCAAGCCCATAGGGAAAATCGTCTTGCGAAGCAACTCAAAAAACAAAAAACCCTTTCGTCTAGCGAGTTTTTTGTCTTGCGAGGCATTCGTCTTGCGAGGTACCACTGTATAGCAAACAGTGTGCCATTTACAAATCACCGAACTGAATTTATGTCAGTTTTGGTCATGCAAACTTCTGTGCAATTAATCTCAATCAAGCAGAATTCATAACAGGAAGCTTCTGATATTGTGCTGCAAAACTTACGTGCTGAGTTGAAATCTAACAAAATTTTTAATGTTATTATAAATTCCTTTACCCTCTTCAATTGCAGACCTGAAATATAAAAAGAAAAAAGTGCTTCTTAATATCTTCTCCCACCAAACCTAGCAAGAATTCTTCCGGCTTTTTGGGAAAGCTATACTTAAACATCTTTTTAAACTCGTTATAAATCGATTCTCAGAACTCTTTTAATTTATTACATGACCACCACATATGGTAGAAGTCGCCATCCTTTTCCTTGCATTTCCAGCAAGTTTTACTACTAGTTCTGTATATTTTTGCCAATTTGGTGGGAGTAAGATACCAATGATAGACGATCTTCATAACATTCTCTTTTAAGGCAGAACAAGCGATGAATTTTATACTCTCATTCCAGAGTTTGGCCCATACATCATAGTCTATGTTGTGTCCTAGATCAATAGCCTTTTATCATAGCCTCTTTTATAAGTTTGTCTTTTGTATTCCATTCTAATAGGAGATTATACATTTTTGAAAGTAGTTCTGTACGCAACAACAACAGCTAGAGTTCTGATAGCTCAAAACTGGAAGCAACAGGAGATGCCGACAATAGGAGAATGGCAGATAAAGCTGGTTGAATACGCTGAGATGGCTAAATTGACACAGAATTCGCAATCAGGAGGAGACAAAGTACCAAAAAGAATGGTGTAAATTTTTGATCTATATAAATGAGAACTGTACAAATTTGAAAACTTTGGCAGGATTGAAGTAAATCTTATGTCATGTTGTAATATCTAATCAAAGAAACTGTGAACTATAGAATAGAATAGGAAAACTGATGGAAGGGAAGGACGGAAGTCAACAGCTCTACGGAGCATAAAGTAGGATATGTGTAATAAGATTTGATGTTTTACTGGTGATGGTGGGTGATCTTAAATCTCAATAAAAATTATTTATAAAAAAAAATAAAAAAGAAAAAGAAAAAAGTGCTTAGGAGGAAAAAAACAAATTCTGCAACGGCACATTATTTGGATGGCATCCTGAAAACGCAACTCTTATTTCTTGCAATCTAACGGTAACAATAAATGGCTTCCCACTGCAAAATAGTATCAGGCAGTTTCAAAGTTTTTAGCTTTGTTCACTAAACACAAGTAAAATAAACATGCTAAATTAGAGTGATCATTTATCCTCATTTGCCTGAGAAAATTTCCCCATTTAAAATTTTCTAGAAAATCCACTAGAATAAAACCACTTGTCTTTTAAATTTCACCTAAGTGGCTTTTTTTAAAAAAAAGTTCAACGAGATGGCACTTATATAAGCTAGACAAAATGACACCCATCCAGATAATGCAATTGCTACATAGTATGCAGAAAGGGAACGTAAAACAAACTTACATTATTGTCTGAAAATCATCATCCACCAAGATCATATCAGCTGCTTCTTTACAGACATCTGTGCCCGTCTGCCCCATTGCTACGCCAATATCAGCAGCTTTCAGTGCTACAGCATCATTCACCCCATCTCCTGTCATAGCAACTACTGCACCATTATTTTGTAGTGACTGAGAAAACAAAATTAATCCAATCCAATCATCACAAGATTTTATCACTATATGAGATTTTACAACAAACACAGTCATAAAACTTTTTGTGTGCAACAAAGTTGAAAGTGAAGACTGGTAGGTGAGTTTCCTCTCGTGAGGTAAGTCTATACAGGCTTTACCAACTGCAGACATCCTTAAAACATTAAAAGTTTCGGGAAGCTTTTAATGTTTGATGTATTATAGTATTTTAATATTCTTTTGGAAGCCGCCCAGAGTGGCTGGGGAGGCCCAGCCAGATGGGCGGGGTATAAATAATAAATTATTATTATTATTATTATTATTATTATTATTATTATTATTAAAATCACTCAAACACAAGCAATCACTGGTTCTATGCCGTTTTCTTCTTGTGCAGTCAAAACAACCTTCTTCCTAGTTCTACTTCTCTATTTACCTTTGCTGTTTTTAATCAACAGTGAAAGTACTTCATACTGACTTAAACCAAGGTCCTGTATGAGTAAAACTGCAAAGAATCGTTCCGAATTTTAGCTGCCCCCCTTGCATCTTTTCCACTAAATATATTTGTGTGAGATTCCTCTTGATGAGCCCCAAATGATCCCATCTGGATACTAGATCACTACAATTCAACATCTCTGTACCATTTAAACTAGATACTACATGTCTGTCAGTTTTAGAAACATACCTTGACAATCTTCAGCTTATGCCTGGGACTGGCTCTGTAGAACACTGCTACCTAAGAAATGGAAGGGGAAATTAAGTCTTTACAAGTGCAAGATTGTGCTTCTTAACTATAAGCCAGCCTATTCTCCTCCACTCAACATTGCATAGCCATGACAGAAACAAGGCAGCTAAGCAGAAAATGGACACAGGGAAGGGGGATTTTTCTACTCCCAATACTTTTGCTCTTTCCCTCCTAACCCCACCATCAGGATTTAGCTTGTCAGTACTGGCGGAGGAAGAGGAGTGCAGGGGGAGTGCACCGCCCCCGGCAGCGCAATCCCGGTGCGGTGCCATCGCGGCTGCACCCCCACCCGTGCTGGGTGCCACGCCCCCGCAGGTGGTGTGCCACACCCCCAGGACGTGCGCCACGCCGCCACCTGCTCTCCACCCCCCAGTGCCAGAGCATGAAGCTCCGCCACTGCTTGTCAATTCCCCATTTCCTTCCCTGCTAGCCATTGGAGCTGTCTGGACTGGAGCTACAGTGGCAAGACTGGCCATTTGTCACCATACTCAGATTCCATGAAAAAACCACAGACGTTTGCTTGCTGTGAACTTCTGTTTTCAGTGCCCCACCAAGAGCAGTTCTTTCCTCTCGGGATAGCTCCTCCCTCTGGCTGAGTCAGACAGGATCACAGAGTCTTTAGGCTCCTTCTCTGCTACAGGAGGCTCCATCCCATTGCCCAGACTTTTCCTTCCTAGTGCTGAGAACAGTTCAGGTTGCAGCTCCATAAGAGCTCAGCTTAGAGCAGCGGTTCTCAACCTGTGGGTCCCCAGATGTTGTTGGACTACAACTCCCATCATCCCTGAGCTCTGGCCTTGCTAGCTAGGGGTGATGGGAGTTGTAGTTCAACAACATCTTGGGACCCACAGGTTGAGAAAGGCTGCCCTAGAGGTTTTTTCCCTCTCTCGCTGTCTCTTATTCTACTACTACTACTACTTCTTCTCTTCTCCCTTCCTTGCCCATCAGCTTTATATTCACTCTCTCTTTGTCGCCCATACACCTAGCCAGGAGGGAAGTACAGTGGTACCTCTGGTTACATACGCTTCAGGTTACATACGCTTCAGGTTACATACGCTTCAGGTTACATACGCTTCAGGTTACAGACTCCGCTAACCCAGAAATAGTACCTCGGGTTAAGAACTTTGCTTCAGGATGAGAACAGAAATCGTGCTCCGGCGGCATGACAGCAGCGGGAGGCCCCATTAGCTAAAGTGGTGGTTCAGGTTAAGAACAGTTTCAGGTTAAGAATGAATCTCTGGAACGAATCTCCGGAACGAATTAAGTACTTAACCCGAGGTACCACTGTATAAGACATTACTAATGCCTGTTCAAAGCACCCTTATATGCTTCTTAGAGTAATTCAGTAACTAAAACACACAAGCACACTAACTCAAGAGTTCCATCTACCCAGACCACTTTGCGTCCATTTAAAACTAACCTTGGGTGCTATTTGTGAAAGTTGTTGTATATCCAGTGTGTCTATTTCTTCACCTGAGACTGATTGAGAGGTTTTGGAATACAATCCTAAGCGATTAGCTAGGAAACAAAACAAAACAAAGTTACCAGATGTTACAGTTAAAGAATCTAATGGAGAAGGACCAAATGAATATATACAATTTAAGATTCTATGTTCTCACTGATTATTTTATCCTGTTAGCAAAGCTACAACAATGCACACTGAACTATTGCATGTCTGTCTGTCTGTCTGTCTGTCTGTCTGTCTGTCTGTCTGTCTCTCTCTCTCTCTCTCTCTCTCTCTCTCTCTCTCTCTCTCTCTCTCACACACACACACACACACACACACACACACACACACACCTATGCGGTATGTGACAGAAAATGTTCAGGGATTTTTACAATCCTAAATGCTTTTCTGCAGCCCTGAAGCAAATACAGTTACAGTGGTGCCTCGCAAGACGAAAAGAATCCGTTCCGCGATTCTTTTCGTCTAGCGGTTTTTTCGTCTTGCGAAGCAACCCCATTGGCGGCTAAGCGGATTAGCGCTATTAGCGATTCAGCGCTATTAGCGGGCTTAGCGGCTAAGCTGTTAAAAGCCTATTAACGGCTTAGCGGCTTTGAAAAAAAGGGGGGGGGAGCAAAAAAAAATGGCGAGACTCGCAAGACGTTTTCGTCTTGCGAAGCAAGCCCATAGGGAAATTCGTCTTGCGAAGCGCCTCCGCGATGGAAAACCCTTTCGTCTTGCGGGTTTTTCGTCTTGTGAGGCATTCGTCTTGCGGGGCACCACTGTAGTTATACTACATATGCATGACCATATGCTCTGGAAACACAACAAAGTAACTGCAACAATTGCGGAATCAAGGTCTCTCCAAAGAAGAGTGACTTTCTCGAAAAAATGTGCAGCTATCTGGTCACAGCAAGTTTGTGAAGGTTGATAACTGGTTGCTGGAGAGGATGCAGTGCAGGATAAAGGTAAAGGTAAAGGGACCCCTGACCGTTAGGTCCAGTCGTGGCCGACTCTGGGGTTGCGGCGTTCATCTTGCTTTATTGGCCAAGGGAGCCGGCGTACAGCTGCTGGGTCATGTGGCCAGCATGACTAAGCCGCTTCTGGCGAACCAGAGCAGCGCACGGAAACGCCGTTTACCTTCCCGCCGGAGTGGTACCTATTTATCTACTTGCACTTTGACGTGCTTTCGAACTGCTAGGTTGGCAGGAGCAGGGACCGAGCAACGGGAGCTCACCCCGTCGCGGGGATTCGAACCGCCGACCTTCTGATCGGCAAGTCCTAGGCTCTGTGGTTTAACCCACAGCGCCACCCGCGTCCCTGCAGTGCAGGATACAAAGTGCAATTTCATCACTGCCCATGCTGCCAATTATGTGTGCTAACGCATTTGGTCAGCCTCAGAGCAAGATGTGCCACATGCAAACTGGAGAAGACTATAGCCTATGATTCTCCAGAATACCAGGGCACTGTTGAGGTCCACAACACCAGAGAGGATGCTTGGGAGTGATCACATCAACCACCTGTCTCATCTTTCCTAAATAGCCTCTAAGACACAAAACAGGCAGCTCTGAAGCTTTTTTGAGTCCTGCCTCCCATCACTGGGTGCCTTCCTCTGTGAGCAGAAAGTAAAGCTTTCTTTTAGAAAAATATTCACAAATGACATATCATAATAGTAACATAAACTGATCTCATGTGCAATTGGCAAAAATAAAAATAGTTCAAATACTCATTTCAATAGTTCAAATAGTTCAAATAATCATTTCAATAGCAACAATCCAGAAGGGTGTGGAAGCAATAAAAAACAACAACAACCCACTACTTCATTGTTTTTTAAACTTGTGAGTAAAAACTTCTCAAGAATGCCATATTGATCAAAAAATCCCAGAAAGCTGGCTAGCAGCATGAAAAAGGTTTGCACTAGCACAATGGAATTTTTGGCTAAAGTTTGAATAGTTGATTCCTTCAGACAGTTTTTGAAACCGCCCTCAGTTACAAATGTAGTTTCCCATGCACTCTCTGTGTGTGCTGTTTGTTAAAGCAAGCCTGAAGAACTTATCTCGGGCTAGTGAGCTGGTCATATGGCCCTTTGGATCCCAGCCCTGATTTCAGAGTCTAAAGAAGCCACATTGTTATACATTCATCGACAAGGCAATGAGTAACTCAATTGACGGAAATAAAGGAAAAAAACACACATTCATACCGATGGCAATTGCAGTCTCCTGTGAATCTCCAGTAATCATTTTTATCATGACTCCAGAAGTGATAAGTGCAGTGACGGCTTCTTTTACACCCGTTCTTGGAGGATCAATCATTCCAACCAGACCCAGAAATGACAACTGTCCAAGCTCAGGGCCAGCAGCTAAGGCCAGAACTTTCAAAGAAACGGGGGGGGGAAAGTAGTTTATACCTGTAGATATGGCACCTACTTAAAAGATCAGAATGATACAGCTAGACCTCTCCAGTTTCTAGAATAAGAGCAACACTGTAACTTTCATGGATACTTTTGTACGTGACTTCCCAAAACAAATTTCACTTGCATAGAATGCAGTCAATCGGGAGAGATGCAACCGATTGCATAACCAGCAAAAACAGACATGGTTTTCCACCACAGGGAAGCAAAAGCATGGTTTCTCTCTTCATCTCACAGTATGTGACTTGTCTTTTGCTCTCCATATCTAGTAGGCTGGATTCATATCAAGTTAACAGTACTTAGTTCCCTTGGCTTACGGGACTTAAGTCATGCCTAACTTTTGGATTGGGATAAATGCAGACAAATCTTAGCATGTCTACTCAGAAGTAAATCCCAGTTATTTCAATGAGATTTGCTCTCAGGTAACTGTGTACAGGTCTGGAGCCTTATTCTGCTTCTAACTGTTACGGATGCTTTAGTTGAGACTCCTGCATTCCAGGGGTTGGACTAGATGACCCTCAAAATCCCTTCCAACTCTACAATTCTATGATCCAACTAAATCATGCCCACCACAGACCCACTGTAATCATTAATTTAGTTGTGTCCAATCATTCATTACAATGGGTCTGCTCCAAGATTTCGACACAACTCATTAGCTTTTAGGTTTTAAGACAAGTTTCCTTGAAGGGGGAGGTATAAAGCTACATCAGAAGTCCAACAAATAGTATAGGCGCTCCTTCTGAAATTTTAGGAACCATAATTTGCAAAGCTAAGAAGTTACACATTCTCATTTTAAATATGGAAGTTTAAATACTATTGTCCATGCAATCTGAAGGCAACACAATGCATAAAAATGGAAGCAAATGACGCGTAAGGATTATTCACAGCTTTGTTCTAGAGTTTCTCACGTTGAGCACAGCAAGCAATTAAGATTTCAAAATGCTTTCCTCAGTAGTGGAGACAATAGTGAAATATGCTGTTACCTCTGAGTCCGGCAGAGCCCATGGATGCTTTCTCTTGCTGATAAAGATCTCTTTGTTGTTGGCTGAGAGGTAAACTATGCCCTTTGTTATTGTATGTCGTACAGTATCGAACCACTTCCTCATAAGCACCTTTCATGAAGCAAATCTCTGGTTTGTCCTAAAAGATAAAACATGTTAGCACCTGCTGCTCTGTCCCCTGTCGCAACACTGTCATTATATAACTCAAAGCTCTTTCAGTGTGCTGATAATAATTTATAAACAACTTAAAACTCATTAGTCTACTGAAGGCAAGCCTACATACCACATACTGTATTCCACTTACTGAAACACAAGGCAATATTTTATTTCCATGACTGTTCTGTGACTATATAAAGGTGCATACCTTTACCATGTCTGCAAAAATGCTATTCCGGCATCTAACTTAAAAGAACTGGGTTCGAACACCCTGAGAATATGGGCTGATATAGTTTAAGAGTTGTAAGAGATTTGTCCCTCTCTATTTCCTCTCAATAAATCACTTAGAGGTTTTGCAAAGCACTTAGAAGGTTCCCCCCCAACCCCACCTACAATCAAGAAGAATATCAAACAAACAAACAAACAAACAAACAAACAAACACTTCCTTGCTTCTAAAGAAGAGGCTGGCTAGCAGCATTTTTGAAACAGAGGAACACAAAGACCTTCCACAAATAACTCTGTCCTCAAGCAGAGCTCTGCTGGGCCAAGCACACATTGTTGCCAGACATGAAATCACAGTGCCATTTGTTTCAGTTAAGTTAATTTTAAAGTAAGCTTACAATTCCCATTCGGTTAAGATGAGAATGTAAACTTTGCATAAGCAGAACTGTTACTACATATTTAAAATTTTAAGATATAGTGGAATATTGGAACCTGTTGAAATACATCTCAGAAAAGGACATACCTGTTGCGTTCTATGTACACACTTAACAGCCATCCATTTCTGCTCAGAGCTGAAGGGATATTCTGCTTTTCTAATGTAGTCCTGCTGGATTCCATCTAAGCCCATCTACGAGAACAAAGGACACGGCCAATTCAGTCCACTGCATTTGTAGCCAGAGCAGCAACAATCAATTGTGTTTTGTTTTAGTGTCTCACATGTGCCCCTCGGCTTGTTTGCTCCTGGATATGGAAAGCAGGTACAGGTTACTCTGAAAATACTGCTTCACTGCAAGGTATTGAATTAAAGCAGCCTGGATGGAGCTGATAGGAGTTGTAGTCCAAAACATTTCAAGAGCACTAGGTTGGCAAAGGCTGACTTATGAAACAGAGTCCTTCTAGATCTACATGTGGTTCTAATCCATTTCATTCTTGGATCTCCTTATAACCCACACATTTTTCTTCCCATATTTATGTGGAATTAAACTCCCATTTGTTTCAGCTGAGCTTGCTTTTGAATGAGTTTACGATTGCCTCTAGTTTTAAAATTTCCCCTTCATATTATTTTCTCAGCAAGTTTTAGAATAAGCTTATTGTGATATCACTTGTTTTGACAAATCCCTTAGATGCTCTACCAGTGTCACAGAAGAGTCAATCCACTTAGAACAAAATCAATGCACTCTGAATACTCTCTTGTAACACAGTGGTAAGCAATATAAAAAGGTAAAAGGACCCCTGACCATTAGGTCCAGTCATGGCCGACTCTGGGGTTGCGGTGCTCATCTCGCTTTACTGGCCGAGGGAGCCAGCGTACAGCTTCCGGGTCATGTGGCCAGCATGACTAAGCCGCTTCTGGCGAACCAGAGCAGCGCACGGAAACGCCGTTTACCTTCCTGCCAGAGTGGTACCTATTTATCTACTTGCACTTTGACGTGCTTTCAAACTGCTAGGTTGGCAAGAGCAGGGACCGAGCAACGGGAGCTCACCCCGTCGCGGGGATTCAAACCGCCGACCTTCTGATCAGCAAGTCCTAGGCTCTGTGGTTTAACCCACAGCGCCACCCACGTCCCTCGGTAAGCAATATACATTCTAGCAAAGCCTATAAAGCACTGTGAAGTTATCCGATGTAGTTCTTCCTAAAGTTCAGCAACTGCAGGCACACCCAATAACTGCATGGAAGATTTCCAGTCTTTGTTTCTTGGGGCCTAAACAGGATACAAATGGAACCAGCAATATTGACGACATAGAATCAGGATTTGAACAGCACTATGAATTAAAATTGGAAGCAGCTTGCCCAGCGGGGCAGAGCAGTAGCACTATGTTCATGGAAGCAGGGAAGAAAAAGGAACATGGTAGTGAGGTTAGAGCTGTGTGGGCACACTAGCAGGAGCACTGGATATGCCCACACAGTCCCGAGTTCCCCACACCACCTGCTATGCCAGAGTGCCACCATTGCTAGAAACCTAGCATTATAGTTCTGATTTGCTGGGTAAGCTGCCGCTGATTAAAACATTATGTGCTTTCCAAACAGGAACCATGAGATTTTGCAAGATGGAAATAGCTTCCAAACAGCCCAGTTCAACGTGAGCATGTTCCGAAGAGTCACTAAACTTAATGAAACTAAGTGCCAAATAAGGCTTTGATCCTTATGCACACCAAGTCTTGACAATTCATTAGAGCACCACTGAAATGCAACTGAAAAACAGATCAGAAGTAAATCCACACTGTGAATGAATGATGGGTGTTTTTTTGCCCCCTGCCTAAAGGTTTGTTTCTTCCACTTTGCTGATTGAACACTCTGAACTCCACCTCCCACTCTACCTTTAGATCCAATTCAACATACCAGATTAGCTTCCCAGTCTAATTCTTCCATTCTTCCCACTATGTTTTCCAAGACTGCACATACATACAACAAAGCCGTACCAGTAGAATTTTTCTTTATTATAGAATAGCCAGTGCCTAAGTTACACAACAGTTAACACATAAGTATCTTATTAGCTAAGTATTCAAGAACCCATGTTAGCTTTGGAACAATTTCAAAAGCTGAACACTTCTGAATTAACTATTAAATAATACCCATGCGACTGACAAATTGCTTTATTTGCAGTAACTTATAAAAGTTTTAACTAATCAAACCCCCTTATGTTCCTGGAGATCCATGGGTGCATCTTCAAGATTCAACATAAAATGGTTAGAATTCTTTAGCAAATTTGGAACCGCTGTATTTTTTCTAAAGAAACCCTGCAAATGTCTACAGAACATATTATTATTATTATTATTATTATTATTATTATTATTATTATTATTATTAACTGAATAATAGTAACAACAACAACAACAACAACAACAACAATAATACAGAGGTCTCTCAGGGCAGTTTACAGAACATAGTTGTTCCTCTTTAGGAGTTATTAGCATTAATGATATTGCTATGCCTAGCCATCTAGTTTAGAGTGGGCCACACCAATTAGATTACGTTCTGCTGCTTGGATTCTTTACTGCATAGTATTGTGACACACCTATCACTATCTCTGCATGGTGGACTCTGGCCAATGAACTGCAACAATAAATTTGTTAGCCTAAGGTATCTAAGACCCTGGTGGCTTTGCCGCAGCAGAACACACCTACTCCCTTGGAGTACAGAAAATCTGGCATTTCTATTATCAGTACAGTCGTATCTTGGTTTTTAAACACCTTGGGAGTCAAACGTTTTGGCTCCCGGACGATCAAAAACCGGAAGTGATTGTTCCGGTTTTCAAACGTCCTTTGGAACCCAAACGTCCGAAGCAACTTCCACAGCTTCCGATTAGCTGCAGGAGCTTCCTTCAGTTCCTGCAGTTCGACTTCCAAGGTACCACTGTACTAGCTCTGTTGCCCTTAAAAACCTCCATACTTCAAAACAATATACATCAACACACCACCTACCTTCATAGCCAGTGCAATTAAGGCCCCTTCTGTTGGTCTTCCCATTAAGGTGTTGTTTCGAATTACAGCATCATTGCACACACACCCAGCCTAAAGAAATGAAAAAGGAAGTTCATGTAACACACAAGTATCCCCAATTTCAAAAAAAAGAGTGCACTTTCTGTGCAAGAACTTACCTCAACAATTCTGCTAACAGATGGTTTGTTAAATCCATGAACAACATCACCTTCAACTGTGACTTCTCCAAACCTGTTATAACCCACTCCAGTAACCTGGCAAAAATTAGACGATATGAATTTTACAAGGAAGCAAACGTTTGCTAATATTTTTTTTCTTTATGACCTTTGAAGCAGAGATATTATGAAAAGAGGATATGAACTTTGAAACTTTAATCCTTATGCATTCCCTTATGCATTTTAAAAATTTGTTTCTTATAATAGGTTTACAGGGTTTGCAGTATCTGTAATCAGATGGGAATTGTTGAGCCAGGGAACCACAGTGAAACTAGAGCTCATACACTGGCATGTTGACATTTCCTACATGAGGGGAAAAATTACATTGAAAAGAAGCCAGAGTTATTCATTTCAAGAAGTAGTTAATATTCCTCCCAAGACTCTCTTGCACATTTATTTTATGCAATTGAGTGGACACTTTAGTTAAAGTCAACATTTCCACAATCTCCTCTGTATTTAAAGGTACAACCATCTTCTCTATCCTCTAGCATTTCTCCTCTTAAACGATAGTATTAGGCAGAAATGCAGCTCAGAGATAAGTGTGAGGCAGCTGCTGCTGGGTTCACACCAGTCCTCCAGAAATGGAGTTCTCAGGACCAACGCATTTCTCATAAAATTAAAAAATAAAACCTGCCCATCCATGCTTATGTCTATTAAATACAACAAAGACAAATGCACCTTGATTTTATCCCTGTGGTACAGCAGTTGAGGTTTCTTAGTTTAATTGCTTCCCTTATCTTGCACCTAAAGGTCTTATTGATTAGTGTTTGAAAGTCACTGGCCTGGCAACCAGCCAAACAGGTCACTGTGACCTGGCAACCAGCCAAGTAGGTCCCTGTGATCTGGCAACTGGCCAAGGGTGTGGTCATTCTTGGGTATATTAAGAGGGGTCTGTACATTGCCTCTTTGGTTTTGCTGCAAGGAAGCTCTGCTAGATTGATGCTGATCTCTGTGCTGTATGTATGCTACGAGTTGTACTTGCTTCGCATTTGAAGCTTGCACCTTCTACTAGGGATCTAGTGGAAGCCTGTATATAGTGAAAATGCCTTAATGCTTTGGACCGGTCAGTAAAGGACTGAACAGACTGAAGACTTGGAGCCTGACTGAATTTCTTCCAGCACAGAACTGCACTGCCACGAACCTACACGCTTGGGGAGCTACACGCGTTTGGCACATGCCATACACCAACAACAGCAGTAAAACTGCCAGCACATGTGCAAAGCTAAGCAGGGTCCAGTATGGTTTCAGATTGGATGGGGAACCATGTGTTGAGATTCCTGCGTTGCAGAGGGTTGGACTTCCCACGCTAGAATTCTATGGTCTGCTTGCTACCTACCTCAGCATGTAATCCATCTGCCGTAAAGATATGAGTAACAGTCATTTCATTCTTTGTCAGCGTCCCAGTCTTATCTGAACAAACAACATTGCAGCAGCCTGGGGGGAAACATGAATGCAGTAATCACATGGAAGTTATGACATATTTGGGGAGGGTTAGGGGGCCGGAGGAATGACAGAACATGGGGAAAGAGCCTCTTCACAAAATATCGAGAAAGACGAAGAGTCCTAGGTTAAGGATGGAGAACTTGTGGCCCTCCAGAGGCTGATGAGTTCCCATATTCCTTGACTATTGGCTCTGCTGGCTGAGGCTGATGGGAGTCAAGAGTCCAAACACATCCAGAAGGTCACAGATTCCCTATCCCTGGGCTAAGGGAAAGCAGCACCAAACCACCCACCTCTCTCCAGCCAAACATTCCTGACTCCCTTCCTTCTTTCTTTGCAAGTCCCATTTTTACTGCAACCTTCCATACAAATCTAGATTGTCCCAGAGATTTCCTTAAATGCCCTCTGCAAGATCAGCTTCAGCATAATTATTTCTAGATTACATACCCTAATGTTAACTATTAATTCATACTGTCATTATGACCATCAGATACTCTTGAGTAATTCTGCACACTGCCATTCTTACCTAGAGTTTCAACAATCGGTAGTTTCTTGACAATGGCCCGTTTCTTGACCATTCTCATCACACCAAGAGCCAATGTTACTGTTACAACAATAGGCAGCCCTTCAGGGATTGCAGCTACAGCCAAGCTATAATTTAAAGAGGACATGTTAAGTGATTCCTTTCACAACTGTATGTACATGTTAAAACACAGAAGCCACTTTCACACATGGAGAGAAACAAACTATAGGTCCAGATTCACACATCACAACAAAGCCATACTCTGCCTTGTTTCCTGCCCCAATGCAGTACAGGCAGGAACAGAGGAACAGCAAAGAATCTGCGCATATTAACACTATCATTTATATTAAAATATCGTTTAACATTGTGTTCAAACCAGGCCAGAATATGTGTTCTTTATAGGGCTGAGTGAAAATGAGGGAGTTGGCTCATATCATGAAGAAGTCAACAATCCTAAGTTTCTTTGTTTTTAAAGGCCTGCAAAACAAAGCAAAATCGTTTGCCCATCCAGAGTGAGTGAAAGCAGCATTATCCTCACTCCGATTTGCCTTTGTGACATCATGCCTGACTACATGACATTAGTGTTGCCTATGTACCGAATTTTCTCTCTATAAGACACACCAGACCATAAGATGCACCTAGTTTTTGGAGGAGGGAAACAAGAGAAAAAAAATCTGAATCTCAGAAGCCAGAACAACAAGAGGGATCGCTGCAGCGATCCCTCTTGTTGTTCTGGCTTCTGGGATAGCTGCACAGCCTGCATTCGCTCCATATGACGCACACACATTTCCCCTTACTTTTTAGGAGGGAAAAAGTGAGTCCTATAGAGCAAAAAATATGGTAGTTCCTGATGGCTTCTTTCAAAGGCAATACCAGCCTTTGTTTCAAACAAAAAACTTGTGCCTCAGCTACTGGAAAGAACCAACTGTAAAAAGGCAGCAATCAGTGTGCAAAAGAATATTTTAAAAAATATTGTCCTGAATATTTCAGCCCTAGATATTAGTAAACCTATGTCAAACTAGAAATAAAAACAAAGTAGAATTAGCACATTTTATGAGTTGGTAACCTATGAAGCTGCCCGCATCCCAGTATAAAGATGGGGAAGAGCCTTAGCATACATTGTGTGAGGTCCAAGTTCATCTCCAGTTAAAAAAATCATAGGCAGAAGAGCTAGGAAAGATCCTGAGAGCAGCTGCCAGTTTGAATACTCAGTGGTGGGCTATATAGACCAGCATTCTGATTCAGTATAAGGTGCTTTGAAGTCTACTGAAAAGTGGTATATATGTTTGCTAAGAACAGTCATATAATAAGTCAGTGATAGCAGGATATATTCTACTACAGCATGGAGCAGTTCTTAAGAGAAATGAAGGGCAAGAGAGCACTGTCGGGCTCATAGCAAACATGTGTTGTTAAGAGCATTCGTACCCCCACTCGTCATCCAAAAAGGCTTCCAGAGCAGCTTACATGCAGTCCATTACAACAAGCCATGTCCCTACCCACAGGTTTACAAACTGGAAAAAACGAGGGAAAGGGGAGAGGGAGGGAAGCAGAAAACAAGGTTCCTCATAAACTAAGGAAGGGAGAGGCTCCTTAACCATGCCCTGGACTAATGGCCTAGAACCAGCCAGTTCCCAAGAGAGAGGGTGTCCCAAAAGGATACAGTGAGGAAAAAGTGTTTTCAAGGCAAGTAAAGAAAGCCTAAGATATACAGTCCAATTAACGGACGTTAAATGCAACATTGCTGTGAAGGCCTCACTGGGGTTAGAGGAATTCAAGCAAATTTCTACAGCATGCATATGGCTCTACTAGAAGTGGAGCGGCTGCTGCTTTTAAAGTGGATGGGAATGACCTTTTTCTTTAGAGAGAGAGAGAGTTATTTTTGATTAGCAAGATCCACTTGTGTGAATAGGGACAAGGTTAACTGGAATATAACTATTTGCCTAGCTTTGTTATCACTTCCTTATCTCAGTTCTGTGTCGTGTAAACAGATGAATCTGAAAGTT
The DNA here is from genome assembly GCF_964188315.1 of Podarcis muralis. Taxonomy (NCBI): domain Eukaryota; kingdom Metazoa; phylum Chordata; class Lepidosauria; order Squamata; family Lacertidae; genus Podarcis; species Podarcis muralis. The sequence continues at coordinate 47,229,237 of NC_135666.1, read as the reverse complement.
CTCTCTCTGAAACATTAACATGCATTTTGGAAGATACGTTAATATCTATTAATGAAGAGACCAATTTGGGAAGAGTCCACAGGAAAGTAAGATTCAAACGGCAGATTCTCTAATTTCCATAAAGCAAGTAAACTTTTGCAAGGACAACTTCAGTCTGAGACATTCACTTTTTCAGTATTATTAGAGATAATACTTAAGAATCTCACCTCACACCGATGGTAAACATATCAAGGATATGCTTTCCTTGCAACCAGCCAACCAGCATAATTATGCCTATAATAAAAGCAAATTGAACATTAAAAGATCTCCCTAATCAGTTAGAATAGCGCAAGGTGAGAGAGCTGTACAAAAACAGTTGTTCTCTTACCAATTATACCAAAGGAATACAAGGAAAGTTGTTTTCCTAAGAGATCCATGCTCCTCTGCAAAGGTGTCTTTGGAGCCTGGGTAAGAAGAACATTAAAACGCCTTTATTTAGTTGAACAGATTTGTCTAGGACTATATCTGATTTTATAGTTTTGTTAGCTTTGTATTGTGTTTTTGCATTGCAGGACAGTTTTCTATTACTTTATTTGAAAGCTGCCTTTAAAATTAAAGCTGAAATGAAAAGGCAGAATAAAATTGCTATAAAATAAATACACTGCACTCAGCTCAGCATAGCTCAGCAAGTGGCAATGTACTTATAGTGGTACCCCACAGGTACCAATTCTTTCTCTTCTATCCTCCATACTTTCTGAAATACTAATCAGATGTGAAAGGAAAAAAGACTCAATAATTCTGTCATCGTCAACAAGACTTCCTACACAAAAGCCATTTCACATCTGCCCTGAATATTTGGCTTTTCACAAAGGTTAAATTACATGGGGGGGGGAGGACTTCAAAGGCTGCATTTGTTCACAAAATGCAGGCATTTCAGCCCATCATGAATGCACAAACTTTTGGGATAATTTTATTAACTCTGTTTGCAGAGAATATTGCAGTGAGCACCAAGATATCTTGCAAATGAGAACAGAAAACATAGAAAAGTGTTATTCTAGCAAATATAAAAGGAAATCTAAACTCAGATTAGTAGTCCCTTCAAATTCAGTAGAATTTTGGGGTGCATTTCTACAACTGACTTTATCGCACTCCTATACTTAAAGCATCTGTGTGCAATGATGAAATGTTATTTTTTAAAATTCTGGTTTCGATGCTACCTCTCCATGTTGTTCAGCTTACAGTGAACACTGTAAAATGATCTAACTTTGTAAGAACCAGGATTTAAGTTGTTCATTTGTAATACTATACTACTTACTTCTTCTGCTTGCATCATTTTGAAAACCTCCCCAAACTCAGAGTTTTCTCCAGTTCCAATAACTATCCCCTAGAAAATGAAACATAACAAGTTCAAAATGTAATTCAAAGAGGACTGGCTTACTCCCCCCCCCCCCCCAGTTGTAACAAGTCTATTATTATTTAACTTGCAAGAGGACTGACTTCTAGTTTTTACTAGAAATACAAAGGTTCATCAAAGTTCTAAAATGTTTAAAAGTACAAGGTGTAGACTCAAGATCTCACAGCTGAAGCATGACTAATATTTGTTGAGTGAGCCTGAGAATGCACTTTTGCTTAAGACCACAAGAAATAATCTGCAGAATTAGATCAAGGTTGATTTAGCCCAGCACTCTTGACCGAGTTCACATTCTTCATATGAATCCAAGCAATCAGTGACATACCAGGAATTAGCCTAGAAACCACTTCTGCCCGACCCTTGTATAACTGAGGCCAAACTCTTATTTGCACTGACTTTTTAGCATTGTCTACAAGGTACCTTTATAATGATTAAATATTTCTTCAAGTTATCATGCATTCACGTTTTAATTATAAGTGGTAGCAGAGTGCAGGTGTTGAGAACCTACAGTGCAAATCAGGGATGCTGGAGGAATCCATTGAAAAATGAACTATCAATAGGATTTCCTTTCAGCTGCCCTTTCAACTCCCACCACGACACAAGATTATTGTTATGAATTATTTTCACCTTGGTTCTCTACAACAAAAAGTTTGGAGTTTTTAAAACACATGCAGCATTATATGTGAAAAGATACAAAAATTATGGATGTTATTTACATATTCTTTAATGTATAATTGTCTTTCTCCCAAGGAAGACAATTTGCTAGCCCAGAAATGGAAAGAAGATATGAACTATGCTGAAATGGCAAAACTCATAGGAAGAACCAGGAAGCAGGAAGAATCAAACTTTAATAAAGAAGGGGAAAGTATATAATGTATTTGAAAAAATTATTGTAAACAACTACATTCATTAGTAGGATTGGCAGAAAACTTGTAGTAAAAATTTGAATTATGGATTTATAATAATTGGAGTTATCAAGGAGATGTAAAGGGAAAATAATAAAAAGTGAAAGGGGATATTCTGTTTGTAGTCTGTTTTTTTCGTTGTTTGTAAAATTGAAAGTGAAAAAAAATATTAAAGTGGGGTTAGGATCTACTTCCTGTTGTGTTAATTTCACAACCCAACAGAATGTATGATTCATTATTGTTCTTTTCAAATGAAAATTAGCTACAGTGTTGTTTCAGCACACACACACATAACCATTTTCTGAATAATGAAATAAAAGGGAGTTATATGTGGTTAAATGGTAAGAATAATTTATACAATCCAGGACACAAAGAGCAAAATATCAACAGGGTTTATACAAGTTTATATAAAACTCTGAAATCAAACTAGCGAGACAAGTTGCAATCCTAGCCTCTGGAAATTAACTAAATTTGAAAAGGAGCATATAGGGAAGGTAGTTGATTTGTAAATATCTCCTGATGCCAGAGATAAGCATATATTTAATATGCTTGTGCAAATTAAATTGCAGTGGAACAGAAGATACCAGTGTGAACGAATGCTGGAACAGATTGAGGCATGTTCGTACCTCCCTAATACCAATACGTTTTTCCAAGGCTATATTACCACAGCATTTCAGATAGTACTCTATTAAGGGGTGTCTGTGTGTGTGTAAATGTATGTATGTATGTATGTATGTATGTATGCATAAATAAATAAAACATATCCTGAATCGTAGCAAATCAGTAGCCTTTACAGTCAACCTAACTTTTACAAATGCATACATTTAGTATTCTTGTATAAGGAATACCTTTGCCTTTCCACATCGAACAAGTGTTCCCATGAAAGCAATATTGCTCCTTGAAGTGAGGTCTCCATTCGTAGCAGCTGACTGAGGAGAAGTGCATTTTGAAGAAGGAGTTGTCTCCCCTGTCAGACTAGATTCGTCAATAGACAGATCCACGGCCTTTGAGGGGAAAAATAGATATGATAAAACAGTTAGATTTTATTTTCCATCTTCTAATGCAGCCTTCTCCAACCTTGGGTCCCCAAAGGTTTGTTCTGTTACAACCCTCATGTTCATCCCCAGCCAGTGATGATCAAGCATGTTGTAGCACTAAAACATCTGAGAACCCCAGGTTGGAAAGGTGGTTCTGAAATATTAGTGGACATGCTTGGTATTTTGAGACCCTATTGAACTTTCATTTAGGAGTCTATGCATGTTACAGACTGAACACAAACAGTAATCACACTGCTTTTGAGTTTCAAAAACAGCTTACAACGCAGCATGGGGTTAACTGTTCGAAGAAAGTAGTCTCTACTTGGAGTGCCCAGATGATACATGGCCTATGTTTATACAACTGCCTCTGGACTATACATTTGACTACTTTAAGTTGAATTTTCTAAATACAGAATTGGCTTTATATAGTATGCTTTATAGGGATGCGGGTGGCGCTGTGGGTTAAACCACAGAGCCTAGGACTTGCCGATCAGAAGGTCGGCGGTTCAAATCCCCGCGGCGGGGCGAGCTCCCATTGCTCGGTCCCTGCTCCTGCCAACCTAGCAGTTCGAAAGCACGTCAAAGTGCAAGTAGATAAATAGGTACCGCTTTGGCGGGAAGGTAAACGGTGCTTCTGTGCACTGCTCTGGTTCGCCAGAAGCAGCTTAGTCATGCTGGCCACATGACCCGGAAGCTGTACGCCGGCTCCCTCAGCCAATAAAGCGAGATGAGCACCGCAACCCAGAGTCGGCCACGACTGGACCTAATGGTCAGGGGTCCCTTTACCTAGTATGTTTTATATTCCATGCTCAATTATATATTTAGGATTCAGCCATACCACACACATAAAGAGCTACACCTGACATGCCCTGAGATGACAACTCCCATTAGGGAACACTTTCCTTGTTCTTGGGCCAGGGGCAGCACAGAGGAATCATGGAGGAGAGGGCCAGACAGTGATGTGCCATAGCTTGGGAGCCCGCAGTTTCCCTACAGAAGTTATAGGGAACCTGTGGCCCTCCGTATGTTGTTGGGACTAAAACTCTCATCACCCCTGACCACTGGCCATGCTGGCTAGGACTGAGGGGAATTGGATTCCGACAACACATGGAGAGACATGGAGGTTCCCAATTCCTTACCTACAGCTTCAGGGACAAAAATGAACCTATATGTGGGTAGAATAATGTGCATGAATCATATAGAATACTCTGTTGCTTCAGGAAACAAGTTTCACCTCTCCAATTATTTCACATTTTTAGGGGTGAATAAGCAACAATATATTGCTGCTACCAAAATTATGATGAGTCAGCCCATTAACATGATGGAATTGTTCAAAATTAAGAACAGCTGCTTGGAAATCTTTGAATTAGCATTATTGCATATTTCAGACAGGGCAGAATGTCCACAGCCACCAAATTTAGTAGTGTACTTGGAATTCAGCATATTTCCTCATTTCATAGTTACAGCTGCTGCAACTGGCTACCCCCTTCAGTTATATTTTTAAAAATCCTAAATAGATAACCATCTTGTGGTCTCCGGTTAGTCATACAAAGAGTGACATTTATGTCATGCCAACTTGCTCCTGTTGACATGTCAGGTGGCCTTTGCACTAGTGGATGAATTATATTACGGTCAGTTACCAGAGGGCATATAACCTGCTCACGTTAGCCCTTTTGCTTATGGTATAATTTCACAAAAACTCCAGTGATAAGATGTAATGTGAAATCATATCTTCTCTAGGCCCACATTATTGTTCGGCAAAGTTAGCGTGTGAATCTATATTATTAAATGTCTAAGAGTAACACATATCTGCTAGATCCCAGAATCTAAAACTACAGTTTAGCGTGCAATTAATGACTACGCACCTCAAACAGACGCAGGTCAGCAGGAACTCTGTCTCCCACTGACAGGCAGACAGTATCACCTGGAACCAAGTCTCTTGCAAGTGTATGCTCCACCCTGCCTTCTCGAACACTGTAGAGAATGAAATATGTTACAATAACGTGAAAACTCAGTGGAATACATCCACTCATGTTTATTTTGAGATTTAAAAAGAAAGGACTTCCGGATACAATAACTAATGAAGACCACTGCATCACATCACAAAGAACTATAATCTTCAGCTAGCCCTTGCAGATCTAATTGGATAAAATATGCTTGATCCGCTATGTTCAAAGAACTTTCCCCCTTTAGATGTCATTTTTTCCATTTCAAGTCAAACTGAAGGTGGCAGTTCTGTATTAGCATGGGGAAAAGCAAAATGCCAATGTAAGTACTGTACCTTTAATAAAGTTCTTTTGGAAGCGGTGTTTTCAATTCTGAGTCTTGAAATTACACTCTAGCATGCTACCTTTTTACACAGTTATGTGAGGCCAATTTCCATTTTCCTAAAAAAATACCATCTTCAGAGTTTTAATTAAATCTGCTATACCAACCAGGGGCATGAAGCCAAATGTGGGGAGGAGACTTACAGAACACTACTCAGTAAAAATATATATGCAGTTAATAGTGTAAATTAATAGCCACGATCCAAGAAGTCATTTACATATGAATAGGAAAACCTCAAAAAGCCCCATTTCTCTTTGAAGGTCTTGCAGTACTTATTTATATAAATAAATATTTATGAGGTGCTTCTCAGCTCACAGGCACGCAAGGAAATGTAAAATATTAAATAAAAAAAACTAAACAGCAATACACTATAAATATACCAAACCCCATCCCCAATAAAAACAGGCTGTGTTTTTGCTGTTTTCAGCACACATGGTAATTTCCCTTTCTGAAAGGCAAGCTCTTATACGGTTTCTAGTATCTGCATCCACCATCCCCTCAGTGACACAGAAACAGATGACTGAATCCCAGCTATTTACTGAAACATTATCTATTACTTATTTAAAATATTTTTATATCATCCTTCATGTGAACATGATCTTCAGCTAAGCAGTTCTATTTGACAATCTTATCAAAAGCTTAAAGAAAGAAACTAGCTCTCTCGTGCTACGTAGATACAACCATTTGGCATCACATGAAGTCATAAAGGCATCTTCAGCTACATCAGATTAATGATACTGAAGGTTATTCATTTAGGGTAAGTCTAAAAATAAGCTGGTCCATACCAGTGACATTCTGGAGGTACAAGTTTACTCAGCTCTTCTAGAGATTTTTCAGAACGGTATTCCTGGAGGTGCACAACAAGAAGAAAATTAAAATAGTTCTCGAAATGTACTATATCAGTCCTATATTTTTTATTTTAAAAAAATTATTGGTTTTACAATTTAGTTTTACATTCACAAAATATTAATAATAATAATAATAATAATAATAAATACCAAAGATATATGTGCTATATCAGACCTATCAAGTCTGTCTGCTATTCACTCCTCTCTTGACTAGATTCCAAAAGAGCTGCTACCTGGAAACACTTCAGCACTGCAATAGCTCCATAGAGCAAACCATAACATACAGAAGTAATCCACCAGCTGGATTGCCCCATCGTATGGGAAAGTCTACAGTGATTTGCGATGTTACACTCTTCTCCAGTGAAAAGTACAAAACAGTGCTCAACTACAAAAAAATAAAGCCTGTCTCTTAGCACATCTGTAACATGTTTCCAAGAGCCTATTCTTCACATTTCCATAGAAGTTGTTACAGGCAATGTCTAGTGCATAATGAATAAGCTGCTCCTTGGCACATGGAAGTGAACTGATTAAACTCCATCACACTTTTTTCTGAAACCGATTGATACCTTCTTCCTAGATTTATTAATTATGGGGTGGCAGGCATTGGGATATCCAGCAAACTATCTGGCTTACAGCATCAATGCCACTCTTGGACATGTGCACCTAAATCAGTGCTTCTCAAACTATGGGTCCAAACATGTTCCTGGCTGGGTCACACATTGAGGAGCTCACCCCACAAAAAAAGAGGAGCTATCTCTTTCCACGGTGTAACATTACTGTTGTGTCTTTTTAAAATACTTGCTCCCTGGGCTCCCCCCTCCCTCTATGGAATGTTTCAGGTAAAGGTAAAGGGACGCCTGACCATTAGGTCCAGTCGCGGACGACTCTGGGGTTGCAGTGCTCATCTCACTTTACTGGCCGAGGGAGTCAGCGTACAACTTCCGGGTCATATGGCCAGCATGACTAAGCCACTTCTGGCGAACCAGAGCAGCGCACGAAAATGCCGTTTACCTTCCTGCTGGAGTGGTACCTATTTATCTACTTGCACTTTGACGTGCTTTTGAACTGCTAGGTTGGCAGGAGCAGGGACTGAGAACCGGGAGCTCACCCCAACGCAGGGATTCGAACTGCCAACCTTCTGATCAGCAAGTCCTAGGCTCTGTGGTTTAAGCCACAGTGCCACTCACGTCTCAATGGAATGTTTACATTCTATATAAATACATACTACCTGTATAATACTCATATTAATATTAAAAAGCGGTGGGGGGGGCCCTAACTTGTTGAATCCTAACTACTGATGTGATATTTTTGTGTTTCCCATTGGAGGCTTGAAAGTTGAGAGCTAGTTTGCAGCAAGAGTCAAATTGACAGGTAGGTTGAACTGCACTCCTCTCAATGAGCCAAAATCCTAATTTTAAAATAGAGCATTTTTTCGCTCTGTGGAGGTGCTTCCTCTAAACTGTATTTTTCCTCAGAAGAGGGAAGAAAAGGTTCCTTTTGGAAGAAGCACTTTTAATCTGGGCTGCTTCCTCCGGTCCCCTCAGCTGCACTAGGAAGTTTTCAGCAATCCCAGCTGGGCTGACAAAGAGCCCAGCTTTCAAAGGAACAACTGGGAGCCCACATAGGACGTCAGATGGATGCGGTTTGTGGGCGATACCTTCCAGGCCAAAGTGGACCCAAGCTGGGCCTAATTACAACATAGGCAGGAGGTTTCCCACCCGTGTCTGAGGAAAAAAAACCTAGCCTAAATGCTTTTAAATTGCTTTAAGTGTAATAAATACAGCTTTTCTACAAAAATGGCTCTTGGGTAAAGTGAATGAAAAACATCTTACCTGAACAAAGGCAACCGTAACAACAATAAGTATTGCCTGTATGGATGAAGAAAAATGTTTACTAAAACAAACTGCCTTGTCAACATTTAAATCAAACATGCAGATTACATGTTACCTGAATCAGGTACAATATACTATTTAAGACTAAACTGAGGAATGACAAACACAGGCAATAGGTTTCAATCATTTCTTTTTTTCTTACTAAGGTTCTGGGAGATAAAAACAAACAAACCTGGGAAGTAGGAAGAGCCCCACCCTGTTCCACCACCATTTCCATGCCAGACTTCTAAGTCAAGCAAACCACCGTGTATGACCATGTCATGAAATTATTGAATGTCTAATAAATTAGTATTGGAATCTTTCAGACTGCGTTGTCACACACCATGCATCTTTTTCGCTCAGTTTTTATTTTTCTACATTCAACTACATAAGTGGCAGGTTAATACTCTCTCTGCTTCCAAGAGTCTAGATGTTGTTTTATTTATTGTCAGCTCACAAAGTCAAGTCAATTAAGCCTCAATGATTTCGCATATTATTCTAAGAATCAAAAGCCTGGTTATTTGCCCGTCCCCCACTGCCAACTCCATGAGCAAGGCAGCAACAGGCTGCTTTAAACATCTAAGCATGGTTTCCAACAGTTCCATTTAGGCAGCAGCAAAAACTACTCAAAGAAACTCTATAGTCATATACACCCCCCCCCCTTTGTACTGCCAATGTTTCTGCAGCGCTGTGAAGAATACGTACTTAACATTTAGGAATTGAGCCTCTCTACTGAAAGGATCAATGGTACGGACTGCGTTTTCGGCTAGGCAATCCATGCTTAACTTTTAGGTTTAAAAAGATTAGCGCTGTAAAGGTATTTTAATAATCCAGGATTAGAACCAGACAGTATAAAGAGTAGTTACAAATGTCACTTCAGACTTTTAGCACAAAAAAGCAAGTGAAAATCAGTTCATCTTGACATTCAAAGCCTTCTAGTCTGCATTTCTTTCTGCTTTGTAACATTTATCCATTCTTATGAAGCTATACTCCACGGGCATCTCCCAGTGCCAGTAATTCTAGGATGTGAGCTGAATCATCATCCTGACCAGGCAAATTATGTTTCAGCCATGTATTCTAGCCTTGATTTAAACTATATTAAAACTGCCGTTACAGGTCTTCCTGTTTAATAGGAAACCATGTAATTAAAAGGTGCCTTAAATTGCTTTGGCCTTATACAGAACAATCAACTATGTTTCTAGAAGAAAGGAGAGAACAATAAATAACATAGGCATTGTTTTCAGCCTGTTGCTTGGCATTCAGCCCATTAAAAACAATGCAAATATTGCTGGGAGGGGAAAACATAAAGTTACCACTTGGGCACCATGAAGAATCCCCCTTATTTTTTTATTTAAAATATTTATTAAGGAGATTTCAGGGTGATGTACAGAAGTATGACCAGAACTATTCACGAAATTTATAAATACAAAAGGAGGGTAAAAACCCCAACCACAAGATGAGATCTACTGGTTCAGACTAAAGACATATCTAGTACCTGTGGCCAACCAGATGGCTATAGGAAGTCCACAAGCAGAACATGAGAGCAACAGCATTCTCCCTACTCAGGATCTCCAGCGCTTGGTGTTCAGAGGCATACTGCTACTGGAGTTAAGACATCCTTATCCTCCATGAATATGCCTAATCTTTTAAAGCTATCCATGCTGATGGCCCATCACTACTAATTTTGTGGTAAAAGTAAAGGGACGCTCATCTCACTTTACTGGCCGAGGGAGCCGGTGTACAGCTTCTGGTCATGTGGCCAGCATGACTAAGCCGCTTCAGGCAAACCAGAGCAGCGCACGGAAATGCCATTGACCTTCCCGCTGGAGTGGTACCTATTTATCTAACTGCACTCTGATGTGCTTTTGAACTGCTAGGTTGGCAGGGGCAGGGACTGAGCAACGAGAGCTCACCCCGTCACGGGGATTCGAACCACCGACCTTCTGATTGACAAGCCCTAGGCTCTGTGGTTTAACCCATAGCGCCACCATCGTCCGTTTTGTGGTAGTAAATCCCAAAAACTAACAAACAAAATAAAAGGCAGACTAAACACACAAATAGTATATCAAGCACTACGTGCACGTGCGTGTGTTCAATTTATATATTCGGCGTTTCCGTGCGCTGCTATGGTTCACCAGAAGTGGCTTAGTCATGCTGGCCACATGACCCGGAAGCTGTACACCGGCTCCCTAAGCCAGTAAAGCGAGATGAGCGCCGCAACCCCAGAGTCGGCCATGACTGGACCTAATGGTCAGGGGTCCCTTTACCTTTAAACACACAAAACTGAAGAACAGCATGAAAAACACAGCTCCCATTAAAATGCTACCTTGAATGAATGGTGAATAGGAAGATCTTAACGCAGCAATGAAAATATTGCAATATTGGCACCAGTTTATCTTGTTGAGGAGTGTATTCCAAAGTCAGGACAGCACCATGACATATAATCCCACCAACTGGTGTCCCAACCAAGGTGATCCACCCCACTCTAAATTGTAGCAGCTGGTCAATTAGTAGCTACAATACCCATTTTTACTACATTCTTTTTTTAGCTTAAGAAGGAGGAAGAAGTCTACATCATGTATGCCAGCTGGTACACAACAGGGAGATAAAACATATTTCTCAAAGTAACCAAATATATAGCACTGAACAAATTTCCATCTGGTCTCTAAGTATGGAGAGGGATGAGCAGGTGGATTTTTCAATCCAACAACACAGACTAGTGTTTGTAAAAAGAGAAGTACACTGTGAGGAATAGTCAAGAGTTTGGGGTCATTGTGTGAGAAAGGCAGAAGGGCTTGGTGTGGCAAATGCCTCACAGGCGCCCATTCATATGAAACAAATAAGGAACTGAAAGGGAAATAGACTATTAAGTATTACTACAAAGCATCAAAGACACTTGGCTGGTTTCTACTCCTCACCGGGTAACTGACTGGAAGCCCAAGACTGAATAAATATCCAGCATATAATAATAAAAGGGGGGGGGGGGAATCTTAGGATTTTACTTACCACAGTGATACTGACAGCATCATCAAACTGATGCATTAAAACACTGAAGACTGCAGAAGCCAGGAGAAGCATAATAAGGGGATTTTTAAACTGCAAAGAAAAAGAAAACATTTTTTTCAGAAGTGTGTTGAAATAACTGATAATAAAGCTCCTTTTGGCAAACTGGTAAATTCAGTGTATTCTGTACCAAGGTACAGTCATGGGGTACCTGGCCCTAATGTCTTAAAAGAGAGGAGGTCCAAATTAGGCACAGTTACAAACTTTTATATGGGTTGAAAAATACCCAAGTTTTAAAATACTTCCTTTATTACTACAAAAATGAGAGGCTTTAAAAAATGTTAACACCTCAAAACCGTTAAACCACTATTTGAAGAAAAAATACTACATTCAACAATTTTAATAAAATCAGAGTTTCCATTTATAAATTTAGAGTTGGAATCCTCCTCCTAGTGTAAGCATTCATTTAAACAAAGATTGAACAGGAAAATGGCAAGAACAGGAACAGCATGAGACTTCCCATCCAGACCTTCATAATCTTTTGAAAGGCCGGTGGGTGGGGAGGAAGTGGCAAGTAAAAAAAGCATTCAATGCGATGTGCACTGCATATGTGCCTTGTGTGATTGTCCATAGCAGATGGCACAAACAACTGTCAGTTAGGACATGCCCATTAATTGTATTTCAATATTTTTAAAAATCCCAAAATGTCACAGAAAATATTCAAATGGAGAACATATCTGCCAATTTCATTCCCAATAAGCTCTTCTGACTAAAGTTCTAACGAATGGGGTAAAAATAATTAATAATCTGAAGGAACTTTAAAAACTGGGGAATTGGTTTCATAGAAAAGTGTGTGTAAGCTTCAGATTTTTCAAAATATGAATCACAGTTTGACACATTTTGACTTCTTGCTTGTATAAGCCCAGTAGTTGTGCTTAGGCTGAATGCAAGACTAGCCCAAGACATTTTGGTACCCTCAGCAAACTACAAATTGGAGCCCCCATCCCCTAACTGGGGGGAAAGGGGGTGAGTTAAGAACTACATTGGTAACAAGGGTGAAAGGAGAGCAGCAGGACTTCCTATTCACCAAGAGGCTGCTGTAGAGGCTGCATTGGAAGTGGGGCTGGTGAGGTGATGGTTGATGTACCCTCCAAAGAGCGGGGTGCAGCTGCTGCTGTGCATCACCCACTGCACAGCAGCAGCAGCAGCAGCAGCAGCAGCGAGTGATGTATTCCTTGGGAGGCCGGATCTGCTGCCCCTGTGTATCCTGCCATCTGAGGCAGCCTCCTCGCCTTGCCTCATGGGTGGGCCAGCCCTTGCTGAGTGACATTCATTCCTCTTCCTCCCCTAGGCCTCTTAAATCAAGGAATATTACACTTTTCCAACAGTGAAACATAATGTATTATTTCTGGGGAAATTAAGTCCCTGTTCACAACTACCAAGGCTACTGCTATTTAAAGCCCTGCCTGGAAAGCAGTTGTACAAGTGGCATGAATACCTACAGGACACTGCTAGTGGCATCAAATGAGTGGCAAGTCCCTACCGCATCCCTGCTACCCTAAGCATACAGGGTATCCTCACTTGTCTTTGCCTAGCTTGCAAAGAGGGACCTCACTCGAGAGCTGAAACTCATCACAAGACAGATTGAAGAAATCGCTTATGACATTCCCCTACCAAGCTGAAAATAGCTAGTGAAGTTGTCTCTTTACTGACTGTGTGCACCTCTATATTTGATAGCAATGACGACTGTCCTCTAACAAATGTGGAGAGGGTGAGCAGCCATTTCCCCTACCTACAAGTGTGTCTAATTCCTCCTTCTACTGCTCAAGGGTAAGAAATCACACTACCGCTCTTGAACTGGGACCAGCAGGATAATACCACAATGACTAAAGGCTCTATCAACATCTTTTGAACTGATGGATCTAAAATCTAAATCTCAAAAATCTTTTTTTAAGCCCTCAGAAAGGAAGAAGAAAGGCTCACCTGAGAAATGTATTTTTTCCATAGTGGTTCATCTTCACCAATATCAAACTCATTCCATCCATGGAAGGCCCGTCTATGACAAACCTCACAGTTTTTCAAGCCATTCTGAAGGTCAGCCTATGAGAATATGTGAATTTTAATCATTTTATTTCTCAAGCAAAGCCAAGATTTCATTCCATTGCAATCAAAAGCTGAAATATTATAGCAGTCAAGTCTGTTATTCTTATCTCACATTCCTGGTTAAAAGGTTGTTTACCGAATCTAATTTCATAGCTGTAATATTTAAGAATTTGAATGACTAAGCAGGAGTTCTATCACAAGGGCAAATGATTGCTGCATTCCTGAAGTGTTGAGGGTTTTCCCCCCCTAGGTAGCGATAAAAAATCGAAACCTTCCTCCTATTAGTAAGTTCCTAGACCCAGATACAGACCTGAAAGATCACCATCCCTCATATAAACCTGCTCATATTTTAAGGTCATCTTTGGAGGTCCCTAATCCAGATATGTCCACGCTGGAGGTTAGGCAGGAGGCTACTGGAAATAATCTTCCCAATTGTAGTGTCCCACCTTTGGAATGCCATCTCCAAATATGCTCATCCAGTAGCAGTTCTCATGTCCTTTCAGTTCTAGGTGAAGAACTCTCCCCCCCCCTCCGCCCCCAGCTTCCAGGATTTCTAAAATCTTGCTTAAATCTGGTTTTACTTTACAGCTGCATTTTACTGGGGGTTTTTTCCTTTTCTTTTACTGTTCTGCTGTCTACAGTTCTAATATCCATGTTAAGTCTCCTTACGTTTTTAAAAACATTACATTAAAGGGATATTCTGGAGGTTGCAAAGAGGGATTTTGAAACAGATAAATAGTTTTCCTTCAATATTGAGTAACAGATCAGCATTTCCTCTAGCTGCTCCAATATATGATGCACATTTGAGAATACCGAAATATAAGTGGACACGTCCTGAGAATCTGTCCGATTTTAAAATTCTACCACAGATACATTGATATAATTTGCCAAGACAGCAGACTGACAGCTGTGACTTACAGAAAATACTATCTGGTCATTTGAATACAGTACCCTTATTTAAATCATTCATGCTTCCAAGCAGCAATATCATGTTAGAAAGTTTTGAAAGCCATACATTTAAATATGCACCTTGGAAAAGACAATAATAACCTTCTTTCAAAGTTCTAGATTATGTTAATTCAAAATTTGATTGGCTCACACAACACAAAAATACAAAATGAGAACACAAAATGCATAATAGAACACAAACAAACCAATAATAATAATAATAATAATAATAATAAATTTTATTTATATCCCGCCCTCCCCAGCTGAAGCTGGGCTCAGGGCGGCTAACAACAATCAAATAACCAAATAGTTGAATAATCACACATTCTAAAATATTTCATTATAAAAATTAATTAAAATCAAATTGATGGCAACCAAAATACTGTGCAGGTTGCCAGAGGAGGGAGTCAGGCTGCGCCCTGACCAAAGGCCTGGTGGAACAACTCTGTCTTGCAGGCCCTGCGGAAAGATGTCAGGTCCCGCAGGGCCCTAGTCTCTTGTGACAGAGCATTCCACCAGATTGGAGCCGCAGCCGAGAAGGCCCTGGCTCTAGTTGAGGCCAGCCTAACCTCTCTGAGGCCTGGGACCTTAAGGATGTTTTTATTTACAGATCGTAGGTTTCTCTGTGGGGCATACCAGGAGAGGCGGTCCCGTAGGTACGAGGGTCCTAGGCCGTATAGGGCTTTAAAGGTTAAAACCAGCACCTTAAACCTGATCCTATACTCCACCGGGAGCCAGTGCAGGTGGTATAGCACCGGGTGAATGTGATCTCGCAGCGAGGACCCCGTAAGGAGTCTCGCTGCGGCATTCTGTACCCGCTGGAGTTTCTGGGTCAGTCTCAAGGGCAGCCCCACGTAGAGCGAGTTACAATAATCCAGTCTGGAGGTGACCGTCGCATGGATCACAGTGGCTAGGTCAGGGCGAGAGAGATAAGGGGCCAACTGCTTAGCTTGGCGGAGATGAAAAAATGCCGCCTTAGTTATAGCTGTAATCTGCGCCTCCATAGAGAGGGAGGTATCGAAGATTACACCCAGACTCTTAACGGACGGTGCTGGCACCAATTGCACCCCCGCAAGAGATGGGAGTTGCCCCCTCGATCCCATATCGTCCCGCCCCAGCCAGAGGACCTCTGTCTTCGCAGGATTTAACTTCAACCGGCTCCCACGTAACCATCCAGCCACAGCTTCCAGACATCTGGTCAGTGTGTCTGGGGCCGAGTCAGGATGGCCATCCATCAACAGATAGAGTTGGGTGTCATCAGCATACTGATGGCAACCCAGCCCAAAACTCCGGACAAGCTGGGCGAGGGGGCGCATAAAGATGTTAAAAAGCATCGGGGAGAGAATCGCACCCTGAGGCACTCCACACACCAAGGAGTGGCGCGATGACAATTCCCCCCCAAGCGCCACCCTCTGTCCCCGACCAGAGAGAAACGAGCGCAGCCATTGAAGGACTGTGCCCTGGATCCCCACGTCGGCAAGGCGGTGGTCCAGGAGTTCATGATCGACCATGTCAAAGGCTGCTGACAGATCTAGAAGAATCAGCAGCCCCGACCCACCTCGATCCAGCTGCCTGCGGAGATCATCTGTTAGGGCGACCAGAGCCGTCTCGGTCCCATGACCAGCGCGGAAGCCGGACTGGAATGGATCCAGAGCAGATGTTTCATCCAGAAACCTACCAAGCTGTTCAGCAACCGCTCTCTCAATCACCTTACCCAGGAATGGAAGATTCGAGACCGGGCGGTAATTGGATAGATCTAAGGGATCTAATGATGTTTTCTTTAAGAGCGGACGCACCACCGCCTCCTTCAGTTCCCCTGGGAATGTCCCGGTGCCAAGGGACAGATTGATGATAGCCCCCAGGGGGGCCCGCACCTCGTCTGGGCACGCTCTAATCAGCCAGGACGGGCACGGGTCGAGAGGACAAGTGGTGGGCTTTCCAGCTCGGAGGAGTCTGTCCACATCGGCTGGGGATATCCGGTCAAAGTGGTCCAATACTGGACCCGAGGACAGTCGAGGGGCCTCCAGTTCCTTTATTGTATCGAAATTGGCAGGGAGGTCATGGCGGAGCAACAGGACCTTCTCCGCAAAAAAGCTCGCAAATGCCTCACAGCTGTGTGTCCAATTGTTATTTAAATTTGGCTGTCCTTCGAGGGACGTTAAAGATCGAATTATACTAAATAATTGCGCCGGGCGAGAGCTAGCGGATGCAATGGAGGCCGAGAAGTAGGACTTCTTAGCGGCCTTCACTGCCATCTCATAGGTTTTCATAAAAACTCTATAGGATGTTCTTGAAGCTCCGTCACGGGCACCCCGCCATACTCGCTCTAGCCGTCTGAGGTCCCGCTTCATTTTCCGGAGCTCCTCGGTAAACCAGGGAGCCCGGTTTCTGCGGGGACGCAGAGGGCGCTTAGGTGCGATCTCATTGATGGCTGCCAGGAGCTGGGTATTCCAGCCCTCAACAAGCTCAGTCAATGAGTCACCAGGGGGAGCAAGGTCCCGCAAGGCTTGACGGAATCTATCAGGGTCCATCAGCCTCCGCGGGCGAGCCCAAATCGGCTCGCCACCCAAGCGGGGTGGGGGTGGAACGTCAATCCTGGCTTTCAGAGCGTAGTGATCAGACCATGGCACCTTCATCGAAGGAAACATGATCACATCTATACCGACGCCAAAGATCAAATCCAGCGTGTGGCCTGCTTGATGGGTGGGGCCCGAAACAAACTGGGAGAGCCCTAGTGTCGCCATGGAAGACACCAGGTCCAGAGCCTGTGAGGAGGGAGTGGCATCAGCATGGATGTTGAAGTCCCCCAATACCAATAGGTTAGGGAACTCCAAGGCCCAGCCGGCCACCGCCTCCAGCAGGCCTGACAGGGTGGCTGCTGGTGCGCTAGGTGGCCGGTACACCAGCCAGACAGCCAAGCTCACCTCGGAGCCCCACACTAGGCCAACACATTCAATGCCAGGGATCGATGGCGATGGTAGAGCCCTGAAAGAACAATCTTCCCGGATTAATAATGCCACCCCTCCCCCCCGGCCCACAGTCCGTGACTGGTGGAGGACGGAGAAACCCGGGGGCGCCATCTCTCGTAAGGTAACAGTATCCCCTTTGCGCACCCAGGTCTCCGTCACACAAGCCAGGTCGGCCCCCTGAGAGATGAAGAAATCTCGCAGGGTGGCGGTTTTGTTGCCTATAGACCTGGCATTGCACAATACCAGTGACGGAGGTGAGTAATCCTTGCTCACCCTACCCTCGTCTCTCGGGATGGGGCGCAGATTGGAAGGGGTACGAGCATATCCGTATCTCGATCCCCTTCGCCTATAACATCTGCCCCCACCGCCATGCCTCCCTCGCCCCTCCATAGTAGGAATCCCAAGCCTCTTATTCGCCTCCATGATGTTCCAGCTAAGTATTGGTAATGTCGGGGCCTTGTGCTGTCCCGGTAATTGTCACTTTGAGTTGTTTAATGGGTTCTTGGAGGTAGAACGAGGACCCATAAGGAAATCGGTAATTTTAGTTTGAAATCGGTAATTTTAGTTTGATTAAATAACCCCACTCCCAGAAAAACGTTTAAAATGCCAAAGAATGTTAAACAGCCAAAGGCCTGGTTGGAGAGAAATGTTTTCCCCTGGTGCCTAAATATAAGTAATGCAGGTGATAGCAAGCCTCCTTGCCAAGAGCATTCAACAAATGGGGAGCTACTGCAGAAAAGGCCACCCTCGTGTTGCCAGCCTCCAGACCTCTTGTGTAGGAGGCACATGAAGAAGAGCCTCAGATAATGATTGCAAGGTCCTGGTTGGTTCATATGGGGAGAGGCAATCCTTGAGGAATTGCGGTCCTGGGCCATTTAAGTCTTTATAGGCCAAAACCTGTTTAGTAATACTTCAGAAACTTAATAATCCTAGTTTTTAGATCAGCAAGAAAAATAATTATCTAAATATTTTGCTATTTAGTCCACTTAAAACTAATGTTGAGCAAGTCTACTTAGAAAAAGTCGTCCTAAAACATTTTCCATAGAACCACCAACTGAGCATGCTTATAGCATTTTCATATAATCAGATGCTTAATTTAAAAGCAATGTAGATCAGTTAATCAATAAAACATGCAATTGTTCAGCGTAACTCCAGCATGTCAAAGCACTGTGTGCAAGTCAAAAAGCAGTAGTCAATATCCAACTAAATCGTATTCAGTGTAGGCAAACAGGTCTACTCTGAGAATGACTAATTTGGGGCATCATTCAGTATATTAGTAATATCTCTTCACTATTCAACTGGATAGACATTTCAACTTAAATACTGAATTAAAAAAAAGATTATATTCTTATTTAAACAGGTCTACTCTGAAAATGACTAATTTGGGGCATCGTTCAGTATATTAGTAATATCTCTTCACTATTCAACTGGATAGACATTTCAACTTAAATACTGAATTAAAAAAAAGATTATATTCTTATTTAAACATTAATAGTATTTACTTACCTGAAGAATGCTTGCAACCTCATTGACTGGTAATTCACTTGCTTTTTTGGAAGTCAGAACAGGAATCATTATTTCAGTTTCATCATTAGGCAGTTGTTGAAAACGTGCAACCTAAAAAACAAGAAGCTATACATATCACCAGATTGTGCATTCCTTCTCATGCCAATAAGTTACAAAGTAAAAAAAAATAAAAGCTACTACCACTTGCATGAATATGTCCATTTAAGTAATAACAGTTTCAGTGCTTTATCAAAATTAAATAACCCTTAGCTATTGTGCAACTTTTCAGAATGTACGTTCAAAATGAGAATATTTAGGGCAAGCTGCATAACAAATTACACTTACATTCTAGGTAGTCATTCCTACATCATTAGAAAGTAGTGACTGTCCTAATTAAAGGATCGTAATGATTATATGTATACATAATCCTTTTGCTCATTATCTTAATGACTAGACAAGGAGAAGCATTCATGACAGCTCACTGGACACTCCTGTGCATTGCACTCTCATCTCCACCCCCACAACCCCAAGCTCTCTTACAGGCTCACATATGAAATAAAGCAACACAATAGGAAATAAAATATCCATATGAATAAAAACAAAGCATTGAAACAATAGTAACTTCAGGGTGTTGCAAGGTGATTTGACACAGCACAAATTCTTACTGCAAAAGTGTATTCTGTTTGCACTACATGCAGAAATGGCATCACTTAACAGCAGAAAGGAACGTGGTACTAAGAAATGCACCAGTACACACTGGGAATGTGACTAAAAAACAAAAGCTACCCAGACCCTATAGTGTTGTTGTTTTTTACATGCCCAATTACCCTACAGACATTTGCTAAATAACAGACAGCTCAGGAAAACAGAGCATATTGAAGGCTCACCAACCTGTAAACAACAGCAGCTCATACTAATGAAGGATGTGCTGCATAAGCATGAACTGCATTAAAATGTTTGCCTGGTGCAAGCGTGAGAAGTGGGTAAATAATAATGGCAGTTGAGGAAAAAGTGCCTCTTATGTTTAGAGAGCTCTGTGAGTCTTTTTAAAAATAAAAACCAACAAGCATGTTTCAGTAAAAACAATACAGTTATATTTTAAGCTAATTTTGGCCCCTATAGTCAGGTCTACAGTAAGTGGAGGAAATGAGGTTTTCCACTTTCTGGATCAACTGCCTCATTAGGACGTTAACCAATTTTCCATTCCTATGAAGAAATATACCATAGGGATGCTTTTGCTACGCAGCACAGACATTTCCCCAAAGAGACCCATGAAGACACTGACCAGAAGACCAACCATAAAATAAGTATGAACAAAAGGTGTAGTGACCACAACCCTAGAAGTGCATTAAGGTGAGCTCAGAGGGCACATTACTTTCACCACCTGCTCCTGAGGCCACATAAAAGGTTGTCTAGGCTGTGGCTGGTGCCAACAGTGGTAGAATTGGAACACTAATCCCTCTTGTAACAGAATTCCCTACTGAAAAATCGCTCTTCAGATGCGCTGCCTGATGACACAAACTCTGTGCAGGAAACCGCACATACACATCAGGGGCGAGGAATGCTTTCTAACTCATCTACATACAAACTATAAAGCTCTTAAAATGCCCCCCAGGCTTGAAAAGCAAGTTTGACAGTTACGGTATGTGCAAGTGTGTTGCTGAAAAACGAAAAAGACTATTGGGTGAGTTACAGATCTCAGATATGCAAGGTTCTCCCAGGTCCAATGTGTAATACGCAACAAGCATATTTAAAGATGTGCCCAAATTTCTGCTAGTACTGATAAGCATGTATATAGCACTTTCCAATATTCATAGTGTTTAACATCCATCGTCTTATTACAGCACTGCCTATGACATAGGTCAGTATTTTGTAGACAGCAGTGAGCTGGAAAGACAGCAGTTAGTCAAAGGCCATCTTGTGAGTTTGTGGGGGAAGCTAGATTCAAACCAGGGACGCTTCCCAATACATTCCTCATTCTCTCAATCCCTGCGGTCTAACAACTCTCACACTAACAGCTCTTACACTTCATTTCACTTCCCACATTTCACCTATTGTGAAGGCTACGATATCTCTGTTTCACAGAGGCCATTTCCATTACTACAGGTTTGTGATAGGGATTTAGTACCAGTGAAATCTCATTTTTATGCACTTCTTTAAAATACATGATTTGTTAAGAATGCTAGAGCCCTGCTGGATTAATCCAAAAGTCCATCTATACCAGAATCAACGGACGCCAGCCAGATGTTTCCTAGAAGCTCATGAGGAAGACATGAAGTTAAGAGCCCTTCCCTGTGATTGCCTTCTAGCAAATGATAATCAGAAACATCCTGCAGCTCTCAGCCTTGATAATTCAGTACGATTCAATCTTATTTGATCCCATTTTAAACCTTTCTTTTTAAAAATTATGAGTGTTTAGGGGGGATTTCTGAATTTAATATCTGTTTGGGGTTTTTTAAAATAGTGTTTTCTAACACTATTCTTTCTAAATTGAAAACAACAGCCAGGGAACATGTCAACCTCACAGGGCACCCTGTAACTGACCTTAACATGGCCATAACGGAACAGAGGAACTTGAAAGAGGAACCACGGTGTGAAACTGCTGAATTAGAATTCACCAAGAGTTTCAGTGCTATCACTTGTGTATAATCGGCTTATCAACGTCAGGATGTCTGTGTGACAGCAACACAACGTGGTTTGTGAATAGTTATCACCCTCTTAACTTTTTCTGAATTTCATTTCTTTCTGACCTCAATGTCTGCAGTCTTCCCACCCCCTGCACTCTGCCACCACGTACTTATATGTACCTGCAACATTTCATGCATTTGTTGAAGCAGACTGTAGCCCACAAACACACATAACTAATTTGTCAGTCTCCACAGGCCACAAAAATGTTTTTGCTGCAAGAAGCTGACATTGCCACTGCTATGGAAATTGCTGTATTGATTTTTTTCTCTGCTGCTCAAGTTTATAATATATTTTATTTCTTGTTTTTTCATGAGGCAGAATGTAACACTGAACCTCATGCAATGAAAACTCACCTTCCTTCCTTCCCGCTATCAGCACCTCCACCCCATCCCATCCCATTCACCTCTAAAAAATCTGCTCCAGATTAGATTCTGAGAGTGTACGGGAGAAGGGCTGCAGGTAGGAAGAGAGACAAGTGAAGTCCAGCTGTGGACTTGGATACAACCTTGGTTTGTAGTTCTATATATATATATGCTTATTTTTAATCTAAGTTGCTCAAAGCACCTTGCTATTTGCAGCATATAAATACTGGTAATAAACAAATACACAAGCCACCCTAGTCAGTGTCTGTCATTGCAGCATTTTGTGGTATGTAGTGGTTTCTGTAAATTAATTACGAGTTGTGTGAAGAAGCACTTTATTTTAACTTCCTGGAATCTACTGCCAAATCTCAACGAGTGAAGCTTTCTAGCATCATGGAAAAGGTAGAAAAACATATCTATCCATTTTCTCCACACCTTGCCTAACTGCATAAAGCTTTCGTCATGTCCTTTCCACCCACACCATCCAGTCATCTTAGTTTCACTCTAGGGCTGGACCTGATGACAATATGAAGGGCAGCAACACCCAGAGGCAGAGTGAGAGAGGCCAGCATGGCAGGTAACATATTTTTTACCCAGTTGTGGCAGCACTGCCATTCTGTACTCCTGGAGGAAGAAGGGTAAGACAAGGAGCAAACCCAACCTAGCAAAGGCCTCACCTCCATAAAGGCTGTTGCCCACGGCACTCTTAAGAACTTTTAGCTTGCAGAATTTTTGCACCTATTTCAGAACGTCCTTCTTACAAATATATTTGTTACACACGGGCCCTAGTTTGGGTCCTGTATTTGCTTCTCTAAACACGGTATCTACTGAGCTTTTCCCACATTTCCCATGTCACATTCAAAGAAGAAAACAGTCAGATTCATCCCTCAGTGCTGCAATGGTGTAAGGCAAGGAAGGTGTATCTTCTAGGGCCACGTATCAGTGAGGGGGGGGGGGGTCAGAGGCAAAAGTGGACTCTTGCCTTTCAAGAGTAGGCCACATTCAAGCCATGCAAAAATCTGAAGTTTCTAAACAATGCCTCTCTCCATCAAAAACAAGCAAGAGACATCACAGTTCAAGAACAGATTCCAGCCAGTCAAAAGCATTCAAGGAGAGTGCAAGGCTCACTTGGCCTGTCTGGTCTGGAAGTGCTGGGAATGCTCTGCCCCCACAAACCTGCTAGCCGCAGGCGGTTCCAAAGGTTTGACTACAGTGGTACCTCGGGTTACATACGCTTCAGGTTACATACACTTCAGGTTACAGACTCCGCTAACCCAGAAATAGTGCTTCAGGTTAAGAACTTTGCTTCAGGTTGAGAACAGAAATCGTGCTCCGGCGGTGCGGCGGCAGCAGGAGGCCCCATTAGCTAAAGTGGTGCTTCAGGTTAAGAACAGTTTCAGGTTAAGAACGGACCTCCGGAACGAATTAAGTACTTAACCTGAGTTTGACCAAACTGCGGGAGGCAGTGGAAGACAGAAGTGCCTGGCGTGCTCTGGTCCATGGGGTCACGAAGAGTCGGACATGACTAAACAACAACAACAACCACCACTGTATATGCAATCTTCATGTATATACGAAACCCTTGTAACCAAAACCCTTCATAAAATGAGGGATTACTGCATGCTGAAAAGTAGTGGCCATAAATCTTTGCAAGAATAATAATGTATCCTTCCAAATAGTGGGTCAATGCTAAACAATGTATGCATCCGCCATTTGGGAAGGGGGAGATTATTGGGTTGTTCTTTTTTTTTTGTTTTTATTATGTATTTTATGTTTTTATATTGTGATTTTATCTTGTGGACTGCCCCGAGACCTGTGGGTATAGGGCTGTACACAAAACAAACAAACAAATAACTTTTTAAAATGATTTTTTTAAAAAACCTCAATTCAGTCATCCAACCTTTAACAAATAAAAGCTCTTTAGGTGCCCCTGGGCAAGGCCCTATTTTTCAATGTTATTTAGCTGACAGAACTGTCAGATCCAAACATTTTTTAAAAGAATAGTAATAAATATCTGATTAAAAGTGGATCAGCAGAACAAATTCAGTATCAGTGGCAAAAATTCAAAAGTTTCTGCAATCAACAGGTAAGTTTAAAAGATGACCGATTTGTCTACAACTGAAATTGCTACATTCACAGGATAGAGAAGGTCAGCCTGTACTCATCTGTCATAGTCCATTTCACACAAGTACAACAGTTGCAGATCCACTCCGAAATGATAATCTGAATCACCTTGAAAATAATCCACTTCTGGTTCAATATATTGTCTTCTTGAGTTACTTCTTCCTTGTGAAGCTGGGTTTTTTTGCAAGTCATTTGAAGTCAAGGACGACTTCAAATGAATCTAATAAAATTAGTTATCTGAGAAATCACAATACCATGTATAAAACTGAACTGTTATTTTATGTAAGAAATCATTGGTTCAACTCAGCTATAATTTTCCAATTATGTCTATCAAATGGCTCTGGATGGGATGAACATTTCCATCCATAACAAGAGATACACACAGCTATTTTAGCTGAGCCCAAATCAATATTGCGATATGCATGGCTCATTTGCATTAGCTACACAAGCTCAAGTCGAAGTCCATATATGGAGCTGCACTGGTGAGTTAAAACAGCCCCATTCTGAACCATTTATATTTTAACAAGATAGAAACTTCAAAGCAAAATAATACTAAGAATCTGAACTGCATATAACACATCAGTCTTGGTACTCTCACAGGCTCTACTACTGAAAGTACTGAATATCTGTAAACAAACTTATGTTGACCAAAAATATATAGATTTGTTTTTCTAACCTAAGACAGCTGTACAGTATTCAAAAACGAGCTGTTGTTTTTAATACAGACAGTATGCATGACAACCGGCCCAGTTTGACCCAGTCTTTCAGGAGGGTAGGCACAGGAAACAGTAACATTTCCGCTATTATGAAGTAATGCCATATAGCTTTATACAGTGGTACCTCAGGTTAAGTACTTAATTCGTTCCGGAGGTCCGTACTTAACCTGAAACTGTTCTTAACCTGAAGCACCACTTTAGCTAATGGGGCCTCCTGCTGCTGCCGTGCCGCCGGAGCACGATTTCTGTTCTCATCCTGAAGCAAAGTTCTTAACCCAAGGTACTATTTCTGGGTTATTTCTGAGTCTGTAACCTGAAGCGTATGTAACCCGAGGTACCACTGTTAAGTTATGAATGGAGCATTTGAAGCAGCCTGCAACACTTGATAACTGGGTAAGCAATACTTATCCTGTTTACTTAGGAGTAAGTCCTGTTGAATTCAGAAGAGTTTACTTCCAAGTAAATATGGTTAGGATTGTATGCAGGACAGTTTAATTTGTCAGTTTAAAGCAAGAAAGCTACAGTTGCAACTGCTCTTTCTAAGGACTTTAGCACTTATAAAATATCATCACACATGCACAATTCTGTTCTCACCTACTGTTCCTTGCTACAAAACTACATTAAAATTTAAACGATATTAAGAACCTGGAAAAAATAGATCTACATTTTTGATAGCGCTAGGGACTCTCCTGCACTGGAGGTTGTTAAGCAGGGGTTGGATGGCAATCCACCTATCATGGCTGCTTCAGTTGAGATTACTGCATTGCAAGGGGGTTGTACTAGATGACCCTTCCAGCTCTACAATTCTATGCTACTATGATTCTAAGTTACTCATTTGCGCTACACTTTCTGATCATGACTGAGGATAAGCATTCCCTTTACATCTATTGGTTCTTTTCTTGCAAGAGATTGGAGTGAAGATAAGCTGGAAGGCTGCAAAAAATGTTTGTAGGCTACTGACAAGCTGGAGATTTAATTGCAAAGCCTCATATTTCCATCTACTATTGGCAGTGACAGATTTCTCACTGGAGAAAAAGAAACCCAACCAAGTACACCTGTCCAAGTACACCTGTGTGAAGTTTAAACTTCTAGTAAGAAGTACCAGCTACAGGCCCACAAGTATTTTGCACCTAGTATCTTTCGCTGATTATCTTCAGTGCAGCAGTTATGCAAGAATATGCCCAATGGACAAATGGTTGCCAACCGATCAATAGCAGCCTTGGACTCTGTTAACTAATGTGAAGACGTATTATGTGGCTCTTCAAACACACGGCACAACTCCATAGTATTTGGACAAAACACTTATTGTGTGCTGACTTCTGCAGTTAAGACAGCTTTCCATGTTATCTAGAAGCCCATTTCAAATACTGAGTAAAAAAAGGCCCTTGATCTAATCTCAAAATGGCATTTGTTGTGAAACAGTTTTATACCAAGATTATTTCAGGAACAACAATCAACCCAAATCAGTGCTACAGAACTTCAAGTTCTGTTCACACAAATGAGCTTGGCAGGAAACAATAGCATCAGTACGCTGAATGAAAGATGTGCAAATAGCCATGCTTATCAGCATAATTTAACGGGTGGTGCTGTGGGTAAAAGCCTCAGCGCCTAGGGCTTGCCGATCGAAAGGTCGGCGGTTCGAATCCCCGCGGCGGGGTGCGCTCCCGTTGTTCGGTCCCAGCGCCTGCCAACCTAGCAGTTCGAAAGCACTCCCGGGTGCAAGTAGATAAATAGGGACCGCTTACTAGCGGGAAGGTAAACAGCGTTTCCGTGTGCGGCTCTGGCTTGCCAGAGCAGCGATGTCATGCTGGCCACGTGACCCGGAAGTGTCTCCGGACAGCGCTGGCCCCCGGCCTCTTGAGTGAGATGGGCGCACAACCCTAGAGTCTGTCAAGACTGGCCAATACGGGCAGGGGTACCTTTACCTTTACCTTTAAGTAATTTTAAATCAAATGGATATGACAAGGGTAGAAGAAAAGTATTTCTGGAGAAGTGCAGTACAATCATATGCATGCATAGAAAAAAAATCCTACTGGATTCAGTGAGGCTTACTGCTAAAAAGTGTGTACAGTACAGGATTGCAAACTTGGGAACAAACTACATGGTATCAATTATTAGGTCTCCAAATGCTATTTTTAAATGAAATGCTGCTGCAGAGACTGTCAATTTGTTTGGAGCAATGGTGCCTGGGGAAGAGGAGTTTGACCCTTATCCTCAAACCACTTTCACAACCCAAATTCACCCCTTCCCCAGTTGCAGTTTGGCTTTTTACAAAGAGTAAAATACAGGTACCTATTAGAATTTTAAAAAGGAACAATGAAGCATTTGGGTGTTTTCTGCAATCCTTAGAAGGGTGAAAACTGATTCATGCAGCCCACTTAGCATTTCTGAAGCCCTAGTGATAATAGAACCAATTAACACAAAATCCGCTAGAAGATCAGTGTGAAGAAAGCACTTGCCAATTTAGAGTATAATTCCCATATGACTATTTCCAATTAACATCGGTCATCTTGATTATGCAGGTTCAGATTTCTATTAACTGTTTTCCTTCAGAAGATCCAGAAAAAGGATAGCTGCTAAGTTCAGATACTTGATTTCATAACATGTATATATATTGGTTGCTTGATTTTTTTAACCACTCCAAAGTGGTTTGAAATAATAGAATTTAAGGGCTTGAGCTAAGAGCTCACAATTACTATTGTATCAGTGTTGTTTAAAAAGCATCAACTAGATTTCTATATTTTAAAAATTCCTCTGAGCATTTTTTCCACAAGTTCAATCACAGCCTGATCTTAATCAATATGCCCTCAAGTGTTCAATATCAGCTTGGAAAAGAAAAAATTGAACTTTAATCTCTTCATTACTAGGAGAAGCAAGCAATACCAATTAACAGTAAACTGGACTGATCTGGGATTGTACACAAGAGTTTATCATTTACTGGGGTATATAAAACACTACCGTTAGAGCTGCAACATTTGGGTTTAGGCAAAGCACAACAATTTACGAAAATGTTTTAAGGTGAACCTGCTGCACAACCAAGGTTCCATAGTCTGGAACAAGTTCATCCAGCACCTTGCAGAGAACCTCTGAAACAAACCTACACCTCAAGAGTCACCCTTGTCAGCTAATCAATAAAATGCAAAAAAACAACAACCCAAAAACAGGAAACAAGAAACAGTTGCGATCTCCCACACAAGCCCGAAACACAATTGTTACTTTGTCAATATATTTACCTTCATGTTTCCATCGAAACCGCTCTTGGGTTGATGGTTACAAAGACCTTAGTGGCAGCAACAGCAGCAACCCTGGGGTTAGAGGACTGAGAGGTAAAGGGCGGAGAGAGATCCCTATATTCCAGGCAGCTGCTTTGTTTCCCCTGCCCGCAAACGCAGCAACATCGATGAAGGGAGGAAATGATGTAGCACTAGCGAGGGGGAGAAAAGGAAAGAGAAAGAAATAGAAGATACAGCAGCACCAAACAGATGGAAAGCCACACCACTTTCCCTTTCTCTCACTGCCCACCCCCCAGGTGCAGCCCCCTCTCCAGTGGGAAAACATTTGCAACCCCAACAAAACAGGAAAGGGCGAGATTTTGGCCAAGGGGCACCAGTGGCAGGGGATCTTTGCCTGGAAAAAAGTAAAATTAAAAGCCGGGGGTGGGGGGAGAGAGAGACCCGTCACCGCCCCCTTCCCCCCGCACTTGACACCTGTCAGCTCTTTTCTCCAACAACCCCCCCTCCCCTCCTCGGCGTCCCCGGCGCCTGTTGCTATGGAGCACCCCGGATCACGCACACCTGGGGGGGGGGAGAGGAAAGAAATAAATGGGGGGGGGGAGAGAGAAGAAGAGGAGGAAGACGAGAGAGGAGTTGAACAGGAAAGGAGGTGGCAATGCATCGCAGGAACCCCTCGAGGACAAGGCGGGCGGGCACAATATATATACACACATACGTGTGTGCGTGTGTGCGCACATACATACACCTCGCACACATATATATATATACACACGCGCGCGCGCGCACATACATACACCTTTCACACACATATATACACGCATACACGCGTGTCTAATGTACACACACACACACACACACACCGTGAGGGGGGGCGCAACACGGTATGCGCCCAGCTCCCTTCCCCCCCGCCTTCCAAGGGTCGCCCCACACTCGCGTGCCCGCGGCCATTTCTCGCGTGCCCCATAACCACCGCGCCTCAGAGCTGAGGTAATATTTTCTATTATTATTATTATTATTAGTGCCTCGCCTCGCCCGGCGCGCCCCCTTACCGAGCGAGAAGCCCCCTCAGTGCGAGCCGCTCGAGGGCGCCTCCTCCCCGCTCCCTCCGCAGCGCTCGGTCCGTGGCTCGACTCCCTCCGAGCGGCCAAGGCGGCCCAGGCGCATCCTCTCTCTCCGTCGTCCCGCCGCGCGCTCCACCTCAGCGCCCTCATTCACTTCCGCTGCCAGCGGCGGGCACGGAGCGGAAGGAGGGAGGGAGAGACGCCCCTCCCGCCCGGAGAGCGCGAGGGACCGCGCATGCGCAGCCCCGGGCCTCGCGGCGGCGGCTGCTCGACCTCGGTTTCGGAACTCCGCCCGCCGCCACTCGCGGAGGGAGGCCCGCCCCGGTTTGGCGTCCAGGGCGGCGGCCCCGCTCTCCAGCAACGCAACAAAGGCTGCAGCCGCGCGGGGAGGGAGCAAGGGGACGCGCGTGGGATTGGGCAGCCAGAGATGCCGTGAAAACCGCGGTGGCCACCCATCCCACCACCACGGTCGTCTTGCACTCGCCGCAGGTGGCTTGCACAAAAAGCTCTCTTCTTGCAAAGAATCCTTGTCTAGAATAAGTTACAGGGAACCAGGCAGAGGGCCTTCTCGGTGGTGGCGCCAGCCCTGTGGAACGCCCTCCCACCAGGTGTCAAAGAGAACAACAGCTACCAAACTTTTAGAAGACATCTGAAGGCAGCCCTATTCATTTTTCCCCCAATTTTTTTATATTGGTTTTCACAACATTATAAACAAACAAACAAACACATAAGACAAACAAACATAAATCATAGCCTTATTGAAAATTACACTTATTAACATTGTTAAGTGACTTCCTCGCTTCCCCTTGGTTGCATGTCCTTTTAACGGTTTTCCAAATCACAGTTCTTATAAAATTTAACTTTAACATCCTTAGATCTTCACATTATGAAATTAAACATATTAATTCGACACTTAACATAAATAAAATCCTAAAACAATTAAGGCAGCCCTGTTTAGGGAAGCTTTTAATGTTTGATGTATTACTGTATTTTAATATTTGGTTGGAAGCTGCCCAGAGTGGCTGGAGAAGCCCAGCCAGATGGGCGGGGTGTAAATAAAAAATTATTATTTATGATTATTATTATCTATTGAAGAAGCTTTTTAAGTAGGAAGCTTATACCCAGTCTGTCCATTGGCCCTTCTAGCTTAGTATTTCTTTTGAACTGCCCTGAGACCTCCGGAGACAGGGCGGTATATAAATTCAATAAATAAATAATAATAATACTGTATTGTCTGCACTGGCTAGCAGCGGCTCTCCGGGGTTTCAGGCAGGGCTCTGGAGATGCCGAGGAATGCACCTTGTACCTTCTGTGCGCAGAGCAGATGCTCTAACCGCAGTGATTTCCACGAGGGCAATAACACAATTTCCAGATGTCACAACTCTCCTGAATGCCTAAAGAGCAATTTCACAGACAGCCTTGGGAAGAAGTATCTTCATTGGGCAAGTCTAACTTGCAGGTGCACTGAGCAGGTGCACCTGGCTGTGTTCCTCAACCTCGCATGGCCATCCAGTATACCCTTCCGCCATTGACATAATTAATTGCCCTGTGGCTGATCAGACCCAAATGGTCCTTTCAGCCCAGTAACTCCCAGGAGTGACCAGCCAGAGACACCCTCCATGCCTTGCAGCTCTACCTTTACACTGAAGCGGGCTTTTAATTCTCCATGCACACTTCTATGGGTTCTCTCCCCCCTCCCCTCCCCCCGTACTAGATTTGCACACACTACTAGCCCAGGCCCTAGTAACATGGCTTCTTACCCACCTCTTCCCAGCACAGCAAGACCACGGTGCCTATTTAAATTTCATCCATGTATTGCAAAATTGATGGATGAAATTAAAATCCATGTATTGCAAAATTTGGTGCTGGAGGAGACTCTTGAGAGTCCCATGGACTGCAAGAAGATCAAACCTCTCCATTCTTAAGGAAATCAGCCCTGACTGCTCACTGGAAGGACAGATCCTGAAGCTGAGGCTCCAATACTTTGGCCACCTCATGAGAAGAGAAGACTCCCTGGGAAAGACCCTGATGTTGGGGAAATTGAGGGCACAAGGAGAAGGGGACGACAGAGGACGAGATGGTTGGACAGTGTTCTCAAAGCTACCAGCATAAGTTTGACCAAACTGTGGGAGGCAGTGGAGTGCCTGGCGTGCTCTGGTCCATGGAGTCACGAAGAGTCGGACACGACTAAATGACAACAAATTGCAAAATTACACTCAGGATGTCACATTTAGCAAAATCACGAATTTCCCTTCTTGTATTGGATATAAGTTTTTAAAGGCTTAAGTCTTTACATGGTAGCTGACTGGAGCCATGCAGAAATCCCATCAATTAAGTTGCTTCAGAGACAAGGCAGATTGTGACATAGTGTTGCTGCGGTGCCTGTAATACAGCCATAACCAGTAATTCGGAGTACATGCGGCCATTTGTTTAGCTTGAAATTATTGCAGGACTCCTAAGTGAAACATGTAATTAACTCACTGTTGATGTGGTTAGCAGTCTTAAGGCTAGGATTGAACAGTATCCATGTAATTGCGCATGAACACAACTGTTGTGCCTAACAATACTCATGCCAAAGTACGTACGACTAATTTCAGGTACCACAAAAGTTTATTTTCTTGTCGTTGCAGAATCAGGGCAACTTGACACATCCACAAAGAGAAGCAAATATGCAAGATCCCTGTGTTCTTAGGATTTGTGCATCCACTTCTCAACATTTGTGTTATAGTCATTTGGGGACGCGGGTGGTGCTGTGGGTTAAACCACAGAACCTAAGACTTGCCGATCAGAAGGTTGGCAGTTCGAATCCCCGCGACGGGGTGAGCTCCCGTTGCTCGGTCCCTGCTCCTGCCAACCTAGCAGTTCGAATAGCAGTTCGAAAGCACGTCAAAGTGCAAAGTAGATAAATAGGTACCGCTCCAGCAGGAAGGTAAATGGCGTTTCCGTGCGCTGCTCTGGTTCGCCAGAAACAGCTTAGCCATGCTGGCCACATGACTCGGAAGCTGTACACCGGCTGCCTCGGCCAATAAAGAGAGATGAGCGCCACAACCCCAGAGTCAGTCACAACTGGACCTAATGGTCAGGGGTCCCTTTACCTTTACCAGTTGGTTTGCATGTTAAGGACTACTAGTCTGAAATTCGTCTTGCTCAAGTGGTGTTTGCATTTGGAAACTTAACACCACCTAATGCACTGACCACAGTATGTAATGCAGTATTCACTTTCAAGTTCTGATGTATTACTGTACAAGGATTTCCATTTGACCAACAGAACTTCCCCCCTCCTCTCTGTGCAGCCTTCTCAAATCTGCTCTGGAGGGTTCGGAGGGGGTGGTGTGGGGATCCAGAACAGATTTAGGGGGCATTTGGGCAGGTACAGGGAGAGGAAAGTCTGTTGGTCAGCCAAAAGTCCTTGCAGTGATGGAAAGGGTGCTTTGAATGCTGCACTCTAATCTGGACCCACACTTCACCATGGGCTGAGCACCCAATTGAATTGAGTCAACCAACATTTCACCATGCTAAAAAAGTTGTAAGGATTGGTCTAGGGAAATCTCGACACTTAGTTATTGAGAAAAGTTACATATACCTTTCAGGTTACATTGGCACTTGTGTTTTGCAGGTGTTAAAAAGTATTCACTGCAGCCTCCCTTTAATCTTATGTTAACTATATTACAAATTTAAAATATTTTTGAAGTGCTTTACTTTACTTTCCATTCTTTTTCTTCCAAAAGAATAATTAAAATAAGAAGTGAGGTGATGAAGTTCTAATTGGCATATGAAAGAGCCAACAGTAAAACTTTAAGCCTCTTTGTAGCTGCTAGTTTCAAAGAAGATCTGCAAGGGTTGTGCAAACACCAGTGGGAATTTAAGAATCCTTTTAATAAGAAAGAAAGGTAGTTAACATTTACCCCCCCCCCAAAAAGAAAAGAAAATCCTAACCCAAAACATTTGCAGTTTTTGTACATGTATGTCAGCAGAGCCTGAAGAAATTTTGAGCTGAGCCTTCAATTTGATTGCAACTATTTTAGCGAAAAGAATGTACCGTAATTAAATCAGGAAAATAGAGGTTTGCATCTGGTTTTTACTAAAATGTATACAAAGTTTTGAGAGCCATTATGAATTATTACTCCTTTTTTCTCTTCTGTTTGCTTCTCTACTAAAGGCAGAAACATACATGGGGCTAATCTTGCTTGTAAAGGTAAAGGGACCCCTAACCACTAGGTCCAGTCGTGGCCGACTCTGGGGTTGCGGCGCTCATCTCGCTTTATTGGCTGAGGAAGCCAGCATACAGCTTCCGGGTCATGTGGCCAGCATGACTAAGCTGCTTCTGGGGAACCAGAGCAGCGCATGGAAACGCCATTTACCTTCCCGCCGGAGTGGTACCTATTTATCTACTTGCACATTGATGTGCTTTTGAACAGCCAGGTTGGCAGGAGCAGGGACCGAGCAAAGGGAGCTCACCCCGTTGCGGGGATTTGAACCGCCGACCTTCTGATCGGCAAGTCCTAGGCTCTGTGGTTTAACCCACAGCGCCACCCGCGTCCCTCTTGCTTGTAGGTATGGCTAAATTTCCTCCACATGACCCTCTAACCAGGATGTCAGAAAAGGTGCGTTGCTTGAAGCAGCCCCAAAAAAGAATGCAAAGAAACCCCAATCTCTAAAGATGTCCTCACTTAGAACCATATTAAATTTTCCATGTTTAGTTTGAAAATATGGTGGGTCTCTTTATTACTGCAATTCTATGCATGCCTACTCAGAAGTTCCATTGAGTTCAATGGGGACTATTTCCAGGGAAGTGGGTGCATAATTGCAGCCTAAATAAAATAGCTTTCTTGGTCTTAATACATTAATGGCTTCATTGATTCCTTGCTTTAAAATACAGCACTAAGAATTTTGCTCAGAAGTCAGTACAGGCCTGGAGGATGAATGGAATGCACTCCCGAAGTGGCGGTGAACAGCCACACTTTCACACCATCTGAAGCTAAATGTCACCAAGGCACTTCACACAGTATATTATAAATGGCCTTGAAGGTTAGAAATGCAGCATGAACAGACAAATATGCAGACTGTTATTTATGCAAGAACTGGTTTCCACAAAATAGGAAATAAAATGTACAGCTGTGATATTTGCACATGCATTTTATGCAATTTTCTGAAAGGGAACAGCGTTTTACAGAAAGGAATAAAGAGATGTCTGTTTATCCCTGTTGGGTTTCAGAAATTGAAATGCTTACTTCCCAGACTGCTAATGGTGGCATCGACTAGTTCAAACCACTTCTCAGTACTTTCAGGTACTAAATCATGTATAAGTCAAAGACCTCTCCCCTGCCCCCCAAAAACAACCCTGACCTGCAGATTGAGAAAAACCATTAAAAAAAAAATTAAAATGCATTTCTTCAGCAGCCAAAAAAAATGATAAATTAAAGTTCATACCCATCAGTATGTTTATTTCCCTCCCTCCAGATTGTTCTAGCCTTCTTTACATAGCTGCCTATTGGATGGGTCAAATTTACATGAAGAATTCCAAGGCTTATATAGACTTTAGGTTAAGAGTGGAGAATCTGTGACCCCTTAGATATTGCTGGGCTACAACTGCTATTATCCTTGACCATGCTGGTGTCAGAATCTGCGTTTGACTGAGCTGATAAAGCTCATCTTCTGGAATCGCCCTCCAACGTGATTAATGACTTGAGCCTTTGATGAGGCCTCCAGGCACGTTCCCATTCAGCAGAGAATCAAAGCAGCACGCGGAAGTGATGAGATTTATGGCTACATCACTATGCTTTATTTCTTACTACACAGACAGAAAACACATCCTCTCTCTGTGAAAGCAGAGAGCAACTGAAACAAACAAAGGAACAGGAAACCAGTAACGTCACATCCGTCTCCTGTGAGACTTCCAACAGCCTGGAATGTCTCTGGAATGTAAACAGAGTCTTGTGACTCTAAAACACTGCACAGCGGCAAACAGAAACTAACAGCTGGCAGGGGTTGGTGGGAGTTGTAGTCCAACAACATCCAGAAGGCCACAGATTCCCCATCCCTACCATTAGGATGAAACAGGAAGTAATTAATTATACTTGGTACCTAAGCTCTTTGGCAATAATAGGAAAAAATGCAGGTTTGCTTATCCGTAACAGCATTTTATCCCATCTAGCAGAGATCTTAAATGAGCATCACTAATCCTGGTATTGGTTACCTGTGGTAGTATTTTTTTCAGACCTGTGGGGGGCGGGGATTATGCGTGTTTAAATAACACCTCCAGTTATATTTTTAAAAGCTATGGCCCTGCTATTCTATTGTCTGTCTGTCAATGTGCTACTATACCAGAGTATCCTTTTGTCCTGCCTGCTTAGTGGGAGCCCAGTTCCTTAGTGGCATAGCAACACACACACACCTCACACAGAATTTCTGCTGGAAATTATCCTCTTACCACACAACATTTCAACAAGTGAATGTTCTGTTTGGATGGATTTGGGTCCTCTATGCAAGGTCAACTGCAAATAGTGATTAATTCAGATCTGCACCACCATAGAGGGGCTTTGCAGAGAAAATGCACAAGCCCTTCACACAACCTCCTGCTCAATATACAAACCCCAGATCTAAAGCAGCCCCATCAAATGACTGTCTCTGCACCTGATTATAGACCTCCAGGAAGGAAAGAAGTGCTTGGCATGGCGTCTACCCTTCAGTAATCAGTCCCATTGTCAAATGCCTCTTCTGGTTAAGAAGCTTCTCCTTGTGTGCAATAAAAATCTACCTTCCTATAACTTAAGCCCAACAGATCTAGTCCTGCCCTCTAGGAACAAACCTTTGCCCTTAGAAAGCGTTATCCATGAGCCCTTACGTCTTTTCTTCTGCAATCTAAATGCTCCTAGTGCCTTCGGCTTTTCCTCACAGCACTTTTGTTTTCCATATCCTACCCAGACAGTATTCATTGCCCTCCAGGTTGTCATTATATATTAAATATTATATTATATACAGTGGTGCCTCGGGTTATTAATTCGTTCCGGAGGTCTGTTTTTAACCTAAAACTGTTCTTAACCTGAAGCACCACTTTAGCTAATGGGGCCTCCTGCTGCCGCCACGCTGCTGCTGCACGATTTCTGTTCTCATCCTGAAGCAAAGTTTTTAACCCGAGGTACTATTTCTGGGTTAGGGGAGTCTGGAACCTGAAGCGTATGTAACCTGAAGTGTATGTAACGCGAGGTACCACTGTACGGTGGTACCTCGGTTTAAGAACAGCCCTGTTTACAAAGTATTCGGTTTACAAACTCCACAAAACTGGAAGTAGTGTTCCGGTTTGCGAACTTTACCTTGGTCTAAGAACGGAAGCCGAACCGTAGAAGGGCACCGGCGGCGGGAGGCCCCATTGGGAAAGCACGCCTCAGTTTAATAACGGTTTCAGTTTAAGAACGGACTTCCGGAACGGATTAAGTTCGTAAACCGCGGTACCACTGTATTATATATTATATATACCCTGCCTTTTTCCCTGACAGGGTCTCAAGGTGACATACAGATAAACTAAGAGGAGTGTTAATTAAAAAACAATTAAACGTTAATAGAATTAGAACTTTAGATATAAAATATCTATTAAAAACATGCAACCACAACAAACTCACCGCAGTACCAGCCCCCTCATTAATAGCAGTCACTCCCCAAAAGCTGGTTGGAACAAAAAGTTATTCACCTGCAGGTGCAAGGACAACAAGCCAGTCTCTAGCTTCTCTAGGGAAGGAGTTCCAAAAAGTCAAGGAGGAGCCACTAACAAGGTCCTCCTTCTTCTTAAAGTGTGCGGCTTCCAGATTTGCATGAAACCCTTTACCACCACGGACTCCCTCCTCAATGCTGATCATCACCTGACAGGAAGAGGTTGGTGGGGAGATATTAGATCTGCCACAACAATAGCAGGTCTGTTGTAGCTCACCCCCTTTTAACCTTGGCTGCATGGCTTGAACCAAGCAACACGCTCCCTTCCACACCCACTGTTAGGCCAAGTGTTTTGACTGCTTGGGTTGCTTGTGCAGTTAGGCAGGTTCCTCTAAAACTCAGTTGCTAAGCAGCAGTTACCAGATATCAATTCTAAGTAATCACAAATGTAGATTACTGCTGTAGAACTTCCTCCCTAGGGCAGCTCGTCAGGTATTGAATATTAGCTCTGAGTAGCTACAAAAATAAGTGTAGTTTGGTGCTGTAAAAATCTCTCCCCAGGCCCCCTCACATCATCAGGGTGACCATCTGTCCTATTTTACAGGACAGTCCCTCCCACTTGAATGAGTCCTCTATTGTAGGGCTGCACAGGCCAAGTCTGGTGTAAAGTACCATAAGAAAGGAAAGCAAGAGGGCATTTGATATTGGCCATTAGCAGTGAGCACCTGAACAACACCTGGCCATAGTCTTCTTCCCCACAATGATGAGATGGCTTGCATTTCTATTTAAATGACCGCCATTATTTCTAAAAGTATTTCTAAAATTTTAATGTATTTTTCATCTTTGTTGGAAGCCGCCCAGATAGGTGGGGTACAAATAATAATAATAATAATAATAATAATAATAATAATAATAATAATAATTACAATTAAGCCTGGGCAACCTTGAAGCAAAATCAGTGTCCTTTGCTGTCCTTAGTCTCTCAGAAGGCTGATGGTTCAGAAGGGTCTTTAGGGAGCAGTCCTGGAACTCTTTTATACAGCTCTTTTAGTCTATGGTGTTGGCCATCTTAAATTGTAATTAAGTATTGATTTTGATGTTTTCCTGGGCTGCCCCCAAGGGCCCTTATGGTGATAGGGCAGGATATAAATCTAATCGACAAATTAATGCCAGAATTTAAATGCATTTTATTTCACACTAGCAAAATGCCTGAAAAGTAGTATGTGCGGAGGGAACTTTTTATAAGAGTACAAAACACCCTTTTGGGTTCTGTATGCATTCTGGGGGGGAGGGGGGTCCCTCTTGTAAATGTATAGATGCCCCCTCCATTTTTACTTGGTGTTTGGACACTTGCTGGTTTTTCCCCTAGATCCCACAAACAAAGTCTTACACCTGTCAGTATGGGTCAGGCAGGTTTTGCTCCCATCACAGCAGTATCCTCAAGAGTACATCACCTTACTTTTCTTCACAAGAGCAAATGAAATCATTTAATTTCTTTAAATTGGGGGGGTGCAGGGTGGGATAGACAACCTATGAGGCTGAGGCAGCAGGGCTACTGGGTGCTATAGTCATTTCTGGAAAGCCGCAGGTTCCCCATCCACCCCATTTTAAATGAACACCCAAAACAAAAAATGCTTTCTTCTATTTCGAATAGCTTGTTCCTATTAAATTCATCATAGGGAATGCACACAATTCCTCTGAATGAATTTCTGTTTACTTAAAAGCACACCTTCTCGAAGACTTTTTCAAAAGCCTGCACCTTTTATCCAGGGTTCAAAATAGAGCAGCCTCTACTCTCCATGAATTGCAAGGCACTTTTAAAAGCAGCACAAAGAGCAATTTGGTCTTAGGAGATACGCAGTGGGACTCAACAGGATGGGGAGCTGAGTCACAGCCGAGGTTTAACTGCCGAGTAGTCCCGGCTCTTGTTCCGTCCACAATGCACAATTATAATGATGCAATTAATATTGCATTGTGCAATATTACGAGCATTCAGGGTGTCTGACCAAAGAGAATACTTGTCTATTTCCCACCAAAAAGGAAACTTTAACAGCTCTCAGAAGACTTAAAGCAGAACGTCTTTATAGGAGTTACTTACATCTCTACATGTCACTGAACACACCAGGTGTAATTATGAATTAAGATTTGCCGTTTGCCAT
The DNA here is from genome assembly GCF_964188315.1 of Podarcis muralis. Taxonomy (NCBI): domain Eukaryota; kingdom Metazoa; phylum Chordata; class Lepidosauria; order Squamata; family Lacertidae; genus Podarcis; species Podarcis muralis. Next base: position 47,190,339 of record NC_135666.1, on the reverse strand, counting down.
GCATGACAGCCACTACTCAAAGGTCCCCAGTTCTTTGAAATGGATGCTTGAAAAGATTTATTCAACGTAGCAATGCAAGATCCACAGGGCAGTGGTTTTTTAAAGGAGCTAAACCAGTTCTCACTAATAGAAGTACGGCATTAAAGTGACACACCCAGGCCAAGAATCTGACGTGTACATGTGACTCTTTCTTTTTCCTTTCACCTTCTAGAAATCTGCAGCAAACTGTCATACACAGTTCTTTTTTTGCTGTAGGAAGCCAAATGCTCAAGCACAGGAATGACAATAAATGCCCAATATTAGAATAAATTTTATAACAGCAGTGTGTACCGGGAAGAATTCCAGAAGCAGTTCTGAAAAGTGCCAAGTCATTTTCCTGTCTGCGTGATCAGGCAACCCAATCTCTCTATACAAACTTGTTACTTTTGCAGACATTCTTCTGCTCTTAGCACCCTTTGGACAGCTGAACCTGAACTATCCATGATGCCACAGGTGTTTGGGCCTGTTTGACCCAGCAAAAAGTTGAACGCACACTTTATTCTGCTGGAGAATTAGGTTATGTGGATCTGGGCCAAATAAATTACTTCATTATTATGCAGAGTTGCTAGGTAGTTAACAATGGGATATGTGGAAACGCTAGATAGCTAATAAGCCAAGCGGAATTAATAATTACATATACAAGTGCGAGGGAGAAACCTGCTGAACTAAGGTTCAGGCAAAGATAAAGAGCCTGAAGTGAATGAAATGCGCAACTTAACATAAGCCAGAGCTCTAGGTGCTCTCAAACACTAAATATATAACAAGCTGATAAACCCCATAGAAAAATATGCTAAATACTTTCATATCACCAAAATGTATTCTGCAGCTTGAGACCCAAATCCCTGAAGGGGAGCCTCTCCCTTTATCAGCCTGCCTAGAATCATAGGGGCCAACTCCTAGGGGATGAGGGGTCTTGCCCCCCCATAAAATATTTGAGGGGGCCAGCCCCCTCTCAAAGTTGATGGACATTTGTAGGGGAATCATAGCTATATGTTATAATCCTCACTTGTTCTCAAAACACACACTACAGTATAGTGAACACTAGTATTGCTTCAAAGCTGTATCACTTGATTCTGAGTACAGTGGTACCTCAGGTTAAGTATTTCATTCGTTCCAGAGGTCCGTTCTTAACCTGAAACTGTTCTTAACCTGAAGGACCACTTTAGCTAATGGGGCCTCCTGCTGCCACCGCGCTGCCGGAGCACAATTTCTGTTCTCATCCTGAAGCAAAGTTATTAACCTGAAGCACTATTTCTGGGTTAGCGGAGTCTGTAACCTGAAGGGTATGTAACCCGAGGTACCACTGTAGCTTGAAAGCCTTCATGGACTTTACTAGACAGTAAGTACACAGTTCTGGGATGAAGGAGGGTCGAGGATTTGGTAGAGCACCAGGGCAGGAGGCCCAGAAGCTGCTGCACTCTCCAGCTGATTCACAGCAGATTTGAAGCAGACAGAAAATGAGCTGCCAAGTAGTAGACGTAAAAAGGACCTAGGGGTCTTAGTAAATCACAAGCTTAACATGAGTCAACAGTGTGGTTCAACAGCAGAACTAAAAAGGCTGGATGGCCATCTGTCATAGATGCTTTAGTTGAGCTTCCTGCATTTCGGGGGGTTGGACTGGATGACCCTCGAGACCCCCTCCATCTACAATTCTATGATTCTATGACTGTGCAACTCCCAGACACTTGTTCCCTGGAAGCATGCATTTTAGAGCTTAAAAATGAGAGCTCTTTGATCAACCAAGTTACTGAAGGAAGGCAGTTAGACAGCAGAGCAATACCCTGTCCTGTTTAATTCTGTTCAGCTAATTATAAAGGTTATGGCTCACAGGCACATTGTTCCTCTGCAATAACCTCACAGTGACAGCGATAGCTCAGACTGGTCTCAACTACACGGGAACTTGGACATGTTTGAGTTTGGGAGGGCAGCACAGGTTAAGCCGCAGTAGTCACACCAGTTGCTATAGGACACCCAGCTTCTAAAATAGTCCATTTGGGCTTGCCCTTTTTGAAACAAATCTTTAGAGTGTGTCATGGACTGGCTGGATGTAGAGGCGTGGTGGGAGACCCCAGCGGGGGAATCGCCTGAGCAATCCCCAGGGCAAGAAGGCCCAGAGCCAGGGGGTTAGTGGTGGAATGAAGAGGGAGAAGCAGCAGACTAGGAAAATGAGGTGGGGAAACCAGGGGGGGAGAGGAGCTGGAGGCAGCAGGAGAGGTAACAGGGTTTAGTGAAGCAGAGCACAGTTCAGACTCCGATTCTTAGGCTGAAGCAGAGGCTGGAGGGGAGGGTGGCCAAGAGGCAGAGTGGAGGCAGCTGCTGAAGAATTCAGGGAGTCTCCCCCTCCTGCTGCCTCCAGCTCCTCTCCCCCCTGGTCTCCAAGAACTCGCAGAGAAATGAAATGGGCAGAGCATAGGGTGGTTGTGCACGGACACAGCCTGAGAATGTGTGGGAAAGGGGGGCCACCAGGGGGAGCATTGGAAGATGGCCGACAATAACATCTCTCCGACCCACATGAGGTAATTAAGAGGCTACTATGGGAGTATGTAGCCTCCCTTGCCCCCCCAAGGGGATGGGGGGACTGCCTTGCCAGCTGTGTCCATAATTCACCCCCGGATTCGAAAGAAGGGGGTGCGGACACTTGGCACGAAGCCCTCGAGTGAGATCGGCTCTCCCTGACGCTGTCTCCAGTCAGCGCACTGGTTCGCATTAGCTCGAAATATATAATTGGAAATATATAATTGGAAAGAAGCTAATGCACATACATCAAGTGAAGATCGGGAGTAAAGACTGCTGATGAATGGGATCTCTGGGAGGGGAGCGACGGGCTGGATAAATAAAGTGAAGAATCATCATTAAAAGACTGGTATGTCAGAGTGAAACAGAAAGGGGGGGGAGGAAAAAAACTTTTCTTTTTTTGCCTTATGTGAGTACCAATAACCCTCCCCTCCAAAGAGAAGAATCGTTGCGATTATTAATCACAAGCAGGAGACGAAGAACTGTGTGGGAACAAATTACTGAATAAAGAGAGAATTGGCGGAAACATCGGGAAATGGAAGGAAAGTTTTATGACGCAGCAATAAATGGAATTTCGTGAAGACAGGCTTGCCTAAGGAGGACGAGGGGGAGAAGGACCAGGGTCATTGGAATGTGAATGTATGGTTATCGGATCGTTATCTTGACCTGGCAGGGCCCTCTGAGATATAGATTGGCAAGCCTGTAAACAGTGGCGTAGCGTGGGTTGTCAGCACCCGGGGCAAGGCAAGTAATTTGCGTCCCCTAACCCGTGGATTTGCGCCCCCTAACCTGTGGATTTGCCCTAACCCCAGATGTTGCGCCCGGTGCAGCCGGCCCCCCCTGCACCCCCCACGCTACGCCACTGCCTGTAAATCAACGGACGGACTGTGGGAATGTTTTTAACGGAGGTGTGGAAATGGCGTCTGTCCTTTATGCGATATGATTTTTGGAGAGTGTAAAACCCACACAGGAGATGTTTGTCTTTCACCCGCTTGTGAAGATTATCAGAGATCACAAAGAAAGGAATATATGATAACAACAAGAAGATGAAGAAAATAACAAAAAGACTATCTGGACAGAACTGGATAGAACCGTTTAATCAAAGCAGCAGCAAGAGTGATGTTTGGACCCCTTTCGGAGCTTGAAGTATGGGTACCCCCAACAAAAAATTTAAAAATTTGGCTGTATAATTTGGAATTAATGTGATTTGGAATTAATGTGATTTGATTGACCTGTTAATAAAAATTATTTAAAAAGAGAGAGAGAGAGAGAGAATGTGTGGGAAAGTCCTTGGAGAGGAGGAGTCCTAGTGGACACTTGTATTTGCAACTGCTTCTTTGGGGCGAGACCTCCTAGAATAAAGATTTAGCAGTAATTTAATTTGCCGCAAGTGATTTATTGTTTTTGCTGCTGATATACAACTGACTACAGCCATGTCAGTGGTTTAATTGTCATTACACTAGAGGCATCCATTCACATAATAGTTTTCACAATTATTGTGCATATTACTGAATTTCTTACATTTAGGCTGGTAGATTATTGTCTTGAAATCCAGGTGCATGCTTGAACTAATTCCTGCCATTCATTAAGTTTTTGTTTAATTAAGTTTATATTTCTCCATGTTAGTTCCAGGAGTATTGTAAAGACTGGACGGGCAGGGATGAAGCACCATTATTGATTTCATAGCGGGGATGATGGTGTCCTTTCCTGGGGATTCTATTTGCCAATTCTCTGCATGTCAAATATAGAAGCTTGTCTCAGAGAGAAACTCACCAAATAAGCCAAGCAAAGGAAGATGGAGGTAACATTAGCAAGGATGGTTAAGGGATAAACTGCCATTTTTATTTTATAAAATTCCAAGTTTCCTTTCACATGTAACCAACAAAAATAGGGAGCTTCTAAATCCACCAGAACTCTTCATCAGGCTTCTGTTAAGCAAAGTGGAAGAGTAGAATGAGGAGGAGCAGGGAGGAAAACTGCCTTGGAACTGAAGCCATAACATTTATGTCTGCATTGGTCAAAAAAATCAGAAGGGGCATGATTTTGACCCTGAGGGAATTCCTGAGAACTAATTATGAATCCACGGCACTGCATTCCTTATACCCATAAAGCTTGCCCTGAAAGATTTTATTCCATTTTATTTCATTTTACTAGGTCAGCTGCTTATCTATTAGGCCGTATTCTATAAATGCCTACTGGAAATTGTGACTGGCTCTCAGAATTAATCCAGCGCTCTGCCATCACTCTGTGGAACATTGCCTCTTTTACAAGAGACGTAAAAACTCTGCACTAGACGCCATTCTAGTCATTAATGCCTGGAACCCTGCCCTTAGTCAATGTGCTTTATGTTCCTGAGTGACAGCTTGGCTGCTTATTCTGCAGCCCATCTGCTTGCATGGCAACTTGCCACCTTTGCAAGGTGATCTAGCTTTAGCAGAAACAGAACATCAGCCAGAGGGAAGCGACCTGAGAAAAGCCTGCCTCCACCTTTGGCATAAAGCACATCCATCCATTCAAACTTTCTATGGACTTATGCCAGTAGATCTGCAGCACAAGAAAAACATGAAGCAACAGGCACGGCTGTGATTTATATTGCAATTGTGAACCTGCCCAGAGAAATCAGCTGGGAACAACTACATGTTTTACTGACATTTTTTAAAATCATTGTGTATTTATTTTCTGATTGCAAAGCTCATCCTTAATGTTTCAAGTCTATTTCGGATTCTTTAAAAATCTGAATATTTCATAGAAAGGTGGAGTATATATGTTATTAGAGTGTAGGAGAAGCAACCAAACAGATCCCATGTCTTCCAATATCCTGCTGGACCAAGCCTTGAGCTCTTGCTGGTGGTCTGGGGTGTAAAATGTTACAGAGGTTTCTGCAGCATGTTTTCTGCTTTGTAATTTCATTAGTAACAATAGGTGGGTACCAACTCCAAATAAATATTCAACAGGCTTGGCAGTTTCAAAGTTTTTAGCTTTGTTTACTAAAAACATGTTGTCAGGGGTTCAGGAGCAGAGGCGCAGGGGAGAGAGGAAATGGAGAGCGAAGGGGAAGAATCTGAGGGCAGCGGAGGGCAGAATGATAGTGACCCGAGAGATTCCATGAGCCTCTCCAGTGAATCAGAAGATTCCCAGAAGGGGGCGCCGATGGCCAGGGCAAGGGGGGTCCCAGGGGGGACACACCAGAAGCAGGAGGCCAGCGGAGACTCCCAGAGCAGTAGCTGGAAGTCAGGGCCAGCTTCCCCACCGGAGCGTAGTGGGGGGGAAGAGTCCCATAGGTCAGAGTCAGCGTCTCCTCTGGCAAGCAGGGAGGAGGAGTCAAGCCCAGCTAGCGTCCCCGAAGAGGGGAGCAGCGACAGGAGCAGTATAACGGTCAGAAGGAAGGTGGCAGGCTGGGCGCGCGCGCCAAGTTCAAATGTACAGGTGCGCGGGACAGCAGGAAGCCCGGATTGGGAACCAGGTCCTAAAGCCCGCCGGAGGGAGGGGGAAGACTCGGGGGAGTCAGCCTCAGAAGAGTCTAGAAAGGGGAAAGCCCCGGCGGGCAGGCGGACCCAGAGGAAGAGGGAGCAGAGAAAGAGGTGGAGCAAGGCTAGGGTCTTAAACTGGTGTCTGGGGGGAGGAGACTCAGATGGAGCTTCGACGGTCTAGGGTTTCAGACGTAGGGCTGCGCGCCACGGCTGTCAAACCAATAATGAACTTCAATAAAGACTTTTGTATATAAAGAGGAACTGGCGTTGGTCCTTTGTGAGCTGGGACCAGGGGCAGCTCTGACACATGTCAAATAAATGTGCTAAATTAGATCACCCTCTAGGGCCATCAGAAAAATTCCTAGTACAAACTACCCTATGCAAATCAGGTTGAAAATGAAAACTTCCCCATTCAAAGTTTTCCAGAAAATGTACATCATTGGCTCCTGCTCAGTAAAACTGTCTTTCATCTCAATTCTGCATTTGTTATCCCAACAGGAGACTCCACAGAAGGCAAAATCCAAGTTTACCAAGTCATAACCTAAGCAGTCTTTCCCATAGGGCTTAGTGGTGCGTCGCACCAGGGCGCTGGCCTCTCAGGGGCGCCCCAGCAAGTGGGGGAGCTGTGCGGCTTTGCCGGCGGCCTCCCCTTTCCCTGCATGCCTGCCAGCTGTGCCCCACCAACCATAAGGCTGGCGGGCGCACAGCTTCCCTCCCAACCCTCTGCGGGGATTGCTCTCCCGCAGCGGCATGGGAGAGAGTTGAGGCCCCCCCCCCCCCGGATGGCTGGCAGTGCGCAGCTACGGCCACCCCAACACTATCCATGGTGATTTGGGGGCTTTGGGCGGATATTTGCACCCTGGCGCCGCATCTGCTAAAGATGGCCCTGGTCATAACACTGCCATAACTTCAAAAGAGAAAGCTTCCCCCAATGAAGTGACTGGTAAAAAGGAACTTGAAGCCCAGTATATAGCCCTTCCATGCTTAACTAAGCACCAACACCAATACAGTGGTACCTCGGGTTAAGAACTTAAATCGTTCCGGAGGTCCGTTCTCAACCTGAAACTGTTCTTCACCTGAAGCACCACTTTAGCTAATGGGGCCTCCTGCTGCTGCCGTGCCGCCGGAGCACGATTTCTGTTCTCATCCTGAAGCAAAGTTCTGTAATGTATGTAACCCGAGGTACCGCTGTATACCCTGAGTTGCCAGCTGCTGCCTATTCCAGGGCCCCCATCACTGCATTAAAAATACTTTAACCTTTAGGGCAGGGGGGAAGAATCCAGACCCAGAAGCTGGCTGTGTCCCTTCAATCATCTCCTTCCGGCTCAGACATGCAGAATAAATATATCTTTGTCTATGTCTCTATGTCTCTATGTCTCTATGTCTCTATGTCTCTATGTCTCTATGTCTCTATGTCTCTATGTCTCTATGTCTCTATGTCTCTATGTCTCTATGTCTATGTCTAGCATCCATATTTCAGGCTCCTGAATCATGAACCATAGCCATGCATATTACTTCCCATATTTCCACAGAATACAGTGGTACCTCGGGTTACATACGCTTCAGGTTTCAGACTCCGCAAACCCAGAAATAGTACCTCGGGTTAAGAACTTTGCTTCAGGATGAGAACAGAAATCGTGCTCTGGCGGCACGGCAGCAGCGGGAGGCCCCATTAGCTAAAGTGGTGCTTCAGGTTAAGAACAGTTTCAGGTTAAGAACGGACCTCCGGAACGAATTAAGTACGTAACCAGAGGTACTCTGTATGTGCAGTTTCCTTTAGTCCAGACATTGCAGCATTTCCCTGATCATGGAAAATGTCAACCCTTCTGTTATCACTCCTAGCAAAAACGCAAAGGAGACAAATTGTGCTGACTTTGTAGCACGTGAAAAAGATGCCAAAGAGTTAAACGGTAGCAAGGAACATTTTTTTTTTGCCGAGAAAAGATAGAGTAGCTTGAATACTCAAATAACTTCAGCCATGGGGATAATATAAATCCTATAAGAAGATCAGGAGCAGCCTAGCTGGAGTCTAAAGACATTTTCCTCAGCGTTACGATCATAAACTTTGCTTATCTTGAATGGTACATGCTGCGCTATTTGTATGCAGCGAGAGCTCACTTGGTTCTTTTTGTTTAGCCGCACACCTAATCTTACCTCAAACTTATTTTGATTTACTGGGGCTCTTTTCATCAGAAATTATTTTCCAAGGCTAAACAAGAGCTATTACAGCTGTTGCTGTTCCACAAATGGTGATCTTGCAACAAGAGTACAGTGGTGCCTCGCAAGACGAAATTAATTCGTTCCGCGAGTTTTTTCATCTTGCGATTTTTTCGTCTTGCGAAGCACGGTGTCAGAAAAGTTTTGGAAAAGCTTCAAAAATCACCAAAGTCTTCAAAAACCTCAAAAAAGGCTACCCCACCGCGTGCTATGAGTTGCTCCTCGACGTCAAGTCGCAACTGTATTAACGGTGTTAAGAAAAAGGAAACAAACTTGCAAGACATTTCTGTCTTGCGAAGCAAGCCCATAGGGAAAATCGTCTTGCGAAGCAACTCAAAAAACCAAAAACCCTTTCGTCTTGCGAGTTTTCCGTCTTGTGAGGCATTCGTCTTGCGAGGTACCACTGTATTAATTCAAAGTAACCACTTCCTTCTTCCTTTTTTTCTTTTTTAACATTAGAGCAAGAGTTTGGAGTCCCATTTGTCAGCCGTGTCTCAAAGCAAACAGCTCCTGCAACAGATATGACACGTGCAAAAGACATGCTTTGGGTTTTTGAAAATTATTTTATCTAAATTAAAATCTTGCCCTATTTAAATGAAACACGGGCTACTGCCCCTTCCAATCAACCATTCTCTAGCTTCGGACTAGCCTGCTGAAGTATTGGCTGAATGACTTTATAGCCTCCAATTTGTTTCACAGAAAATCCAATTAATATTTTCAGCAATTATAGCAATTCCCAATATCCATAGCAATAGTATAGCATAGTTTAACAATTCCCAATATCCATTCTTCTGAGACTGTATAGGATTTCACGCTTCCCATTTCTGAGGTCTCACTAGTATGATATATACCCCTGTTTTCTGGTCACATCACCATAGGCAGAACAGATGGTTTTTATTTGAAGCACATTGTCTGGATTCATGTACCCGAATTCTGAGGCTTGATGGGGGGGGGGGGCAAGGCTCAAGGCAGTTTACAGAAAAATAATAATACAACAAAGAAATTATCAACAAGGAAAAAATAACAATAATAATTTAAGACTTTCAGAAAGTTAAAATAACAATATAAATTTAAAACAGATTAGAACTCACAGCAGCTTTCTAAATATACGGGTAGGCATTTCTAAACAAAAAAGTTTTAGCAGGTGCCAGAAAGGGTGCATTGAAGATGCCTGCTGGATATCAATAGGCAGGAGGTTCCCAAGTTTAGGTGCTGCCACACTAAAAGATTGAGTTCCTACAGATGCAGAGCAGGTATTATGTGGCACCAGGGCTGTCTTAAGCATATGTGGCGCTGGGGTGCCTAGCCCAGGTTGCCCAGTCCCAGGTGCACAGGAAGGTGGAGCCAGCCAACCGCCTCAGCATCTCGCTGGCTCGGTCGCCCCCGAACTTGCGGCGCAGAGCCGCCCGCAGCAGAAGAGCCCGCTGCAGCACTCTGACCAATAGGCGGGCTCTTCCCTGGACTCAACTCTCAGGCCCTGGACTCTCGGCCTGGCGCCCCTGAAAGCCTGGCGCCCGGGTGCCCCGCACCCCTAGCTCCTATGGGTAAGACGGCCCTGTGTGGCACCTATAACACTTCCAGTTCCACTGATCGAAGCAGTCAAGTGGGTATATATGAACCTTTTGGCTTCAACCTGTCAACAGCAAGGCAAGGGGACTTTCAACTATGCAATTCTTTAATTAGATATAAATATTATAACATAAACAAACCAAGTCCGGGGGGGGGGGGGGAAACAACAACCAGAAACCAAACTAACCTCTTTATTCTTCTCTTGCTCATTTGCTTTCCTCCTTCTCTGAAGCAAACTTCCTTCCATATTCTCCCTGAAATCTTTTTCTTTCTTTCTTGATAATACCTTGCAACACAGGGACAGGCGGAAAAGGGCAAAGCCAGCCTTAAATTGCCCTTATAAAGAACCGGAGCAGATTCCCCAGCAAATGTTCTTAAAGAGAGGTCAAATCTAATTAATAGCAGCAAGAGAGATAGGTTTTCTTCTTTGCGTGAAAACTGGAGCTGAGCCAAAATTTCTCAGGAGGCTTTTTTTCCTGAAGCAAGTCCTGAGATTTTCTTTCACCCCTGCAGAAAAACAAAAAGACTACTTTACTGAATTTTCTTTGCTCATTCTTCACCTCTCATGCACACAATGCTAGAATAATGCTTAGAACTGAGGTGTGCAAAATGGTGGCCAGGCTGAATACACTGTTGCTGAGGTTGCAGTGACAACTTCAATATCTTTTCCTCTCCTGCTAAAGAAATTTTGTGAAATAGCCTCCCCGATTTGCCAGGAAACAGGGGTGGATAATTTTAAGAGGCCATTTGGGCACCATTCAAATACAAAATTTCCCATGGAGTTTTCTGATAACAGATAAACATTAAATACAGATATAAATATTTTACATAAAGTGTCTGTCTCCTAGGTTAATGAAGTAATCTAACTAACTATGTGGAGTCTTGCTAAAATTAGTTTAAGCAGCAACAGCAACAAAAGTGTTTCTAATTTCAAGCCAGACTTTAAGGGCATGCAGTGCCACCTTTTACATATTTACTCAGAAATCTGTTCCAAGTGTTCAGCAGAGCTTGCTCAGAAGTAAATGGGCCTGGATTTCTAGCCTGAACCCTTAGTCCTACAACATAAAACCAGATTATAAATCATATTTACTCAAAAGTAGGTCCTATTAGGGATGCCATATTTTGAAGAGCAAAGAAGAGGACACATTTGCTGACTTCTACTTTTAACTATGGATCACTGTGATGAGTCTACCCATGAAAAAGAGGAAGTGTCCTGGAAAAAGTAGACATATGGCAACCTTAGCAGCCTCCAGGCCCAAGCAGTCTACTGTAGTAAAAAATATAAAAAGGTTGCAATCCCAAATTCCTGTACTATCAATATCAATAAACCTGACTTCCAAGTGGGCCTTGTTAAGATGAAGGTTGAAAAGCTGATACCCTTAGGCATATCTACATTACAAATTTAGACTGGTTTCAAGCCTATTTAACTATGATGCTGCTCATGGAAATCTATAGACATTCAGCCTGAGCATCTTTCCATTCCTGTCCACAGAGGCTTCTCCTGAAATGAAAATAGCAGCTTGGGAGAGACCGTTTTTGTCAGGGAGGTGGTAGGCAGAGAGAATCAATCTCCTCCTCTCTCCACCCTTCTCCTGCAGCTGCTCTGACTGACTCCAAGGATACTATTTCCCCCAGAAGTGTGCCATTTAATTAATTTCATGTCAGGTTTTGCTCAGCTGTATGGGAGTTACTTCCCACAAGAGGACTCAGCACTGCTGCCTAGGGCTGCAAAATGAGAGATCCTCAACATACCTCTTGCCTCCCTGGTGGCTTTCACCCCATCCATTCTTCCCCTGATCCTGGCACCCACTTCCTTTTCCTGACTGCAGAAATCCAGGTGTAATGTACAGCAGCAGGAAAAGGGAAGCAGATGAGGCCTGTGGGAGGAACAGGTGAGGTACCTGTTCCCATAAGGCAGTGGTGGCAAACCTTTTAGAGGCAGAGTGCCCAAACTGCAACCCAAAACCCACTTACCATATTTATCGCAAAGTGCCAACAAGGCCATTTAATCTGAATTGGTGCATAATCTGCAGTAGCTGTCACTACTCTGACTCCTATTTAGCCCTTAAGAAAGAAGTACAGTAGCTGGTTACCATACTGCTTTGTATCTGGGGAATTTGTGTGAAGTCTAGGCATGCTCTCAGTGTTTGCATTGAAAGAGAAGATGCATATAGGTATTTTTGCAGTTCATTAATCCAACAATTAAGGATGCGGGTGGCGCTGTGGGTTAAACCACAGAGCCTAGAACTTGCCGATCAGAAGGTTGACAGTTCGAATCCCCATGAGAGGGTGAGCTCCCATTGCTCAGTCCTTGCTCCTGCCAACCTAGCAGTTCAAAAGCATGTCAAAATCCAAGTAGATAAATAGGTACCACTCCGACGGGAACGTAAATGGTGTTTCTGTGTGCTGCTCTGATTTCGCCAGAAGTGGCTTAGTCATGCTGGCCACATGACCTGGAAAAACTGTCCACGGACAAAAGCCAGCTCCCTCAGCCAGTAAAGAGAGATGAGCGTCACAACCCCAGACTCGTTCGCGACTGGACTTAACTGTCAGGGGTCCTTTACCTTTACCTTTTAAACCCAACAATTACCCATTCTCAGCACTTGTTTGCCTTCATGAAGGTAAGTGTAGTTAATATGTTTTGACATCACCACCACAAGACTGGGTGTGTCTTCTCTATGAGAGACTCATCTTCTCTGTTAGGATAAAATACTTGTTTCTGCAGCAGCCGGAGCAGCTTTTAGAGAAAATAAATTCCAACAATGTTTTTCCCGCTCCCTCGCCCAGCCCCGACTGGCCCCTACACAGGGTGTCCAGCGTGGCCCTGGGCACGCCCCCACTCACTGTACTTGGCTGTGGTTGAGCTTGGTAAAAAAGTATGGCAGAAAGTGGGAGACGATCATGGCACGGTGAGGCCTGGAGCCCCAGTGCCGGGTGAAGGGCGATGAGGATGGGGCGGGGGGCGGCCCTGCCTGGCTACCTGGCACTGGAACAAAGTGGCTTCTTGAAGCTCGCCAGCAATGCCATCCTCCCCTGCTGCCTCCCGTGTGATGCACGCTGCCCGGCGCCTCCCATTGGCCCCAGCCAGAGGCTGTGTAAAGCCTCAACCTCGCAGCAGGAGGTAGAGGAAGGTGGCCGCTCGGCTGCCCAAGTTGAGCTGAGGACTCGACGCACCGCTCTCGCCTTCTGCCAGCTCTGTGCTGGGGCAATGGCACGCGTGCCCACAGAGAGGGCTCTGAGTGATCCCTTTGGCAACGCATGCCACAGGTTCGCCACCACTGCCATAAAGCATGGAAGGGGAACCTGTGGTCTTCTGGACGCGCAATGCCTATCAGCCCCAGCTAGCATGGCTAATGGCCAGGGAGCTGTAGGGTAACAACATCTGGAAGGCCACAGGTGCCCCATCCCTGCCTATGGTGGGAAAGCAATGCAGCTCCTCGCTCACACTCTCTTCAGCCAACTCTGCTGAAACACCAGGGATGCTCCACCCTCCCTTTACCCTGCTTGGTTTCCAGTTGCTTGGCTGAAGCCTTCCAGCAGCTTACATTGCCAGTTGCCACTTTCCAGTTCTATCCCCCTGGGTTCTCTTTGAGATGGCTTCTCGCTTGGTGTACTTTGGTTCCCATGGCAACTATTGGAAGCTGGCAGCCTACCTCTCTTCTGCTTTCCAGCAAGAACTCACTACTACATCTGGGAAGCCTCATCAGTGCCTGAAGCCAAGTCCTAATATCACAATGCTAGCAAGTATGAGTGCACGCCCCCCCCCCCCCCGTAATTATTTCCATCTCTGTGGGCAAATTTAGCCTCAGTCTGTCTTTCTTTTCAAAACCTTACTTCTTGAAATCCTGAATCGCTTGCCTTAGCCAAAGGAACATGCATTATTTGATTGTGATTTCAGATACTAACCCTTTCACAAATAGTTATGTGGTAGCAGAACTTAGGCTACAAAGGGATGATCTGCTGGCAGTTTTATTTCAAGAGAACAGGAGGGAATACAAAAGAATGAAGGAACGATGTGTCTTTAAAAACCGCAGGAGTTCAACAGGTGCGGTGTCTCCCTTCAGAGGAATACAGCTATAGGTAAATCAACACTTGTTGAATTTTGGCACAGTGTCCCTGTCACAGAAAGGGTAATCCAGAAAAGATTAAAAAAAAGAAGCCAGTGTGCTTATCTATGATAACAATGAGAAGAAGTGCTTTGCTGTTAGGGTATGGTACTTTCACTTAATTAGTTGGCAAATGTGTGATATTTGACACTTATGCACACTTTTGTTAAAGCAGGAAGATGCTTTAAAATATTATTGTGAAATGGCAGCCTTGGAGATTCTATGGAAGGCTACACACACACACACACACACACACTCAATTTCCTACCTAGAAGTCCAGTTTCATGTCAAAGAAATCTGTTCAAACTGCTTTGTTCACCTTCAGAAGTTATTCTGGGAGCAGAATGTTTTTGCCGGCCACAGCTTCTTTGTAAAACTGCCATACACACTTCCCAATAGCATATAACCATAGAACGATAACTGAATGAGAGGCACCACCATGGGGTACTTAAGTCAGAGGGACCTGGATTCAAATTCACTTCTCAGCCAGAAATCCCACAGGGTGATCTCATGCTAACAGCCGCTGTTCTTCATTGTGACTTCAGGGTATTTGTGAGGAGGGAAGGGGCAACAAGTATGCTGCCAAGAGATCTTGTGGGGGGGGGGAGCTCAAAATGGCATAAATGAATGACCCCACCCCACGATGGGATGGAAGGTTCACAGGCTATGAAGGACTTGCTCACAAATTTATTGACAGCTGCACGAATTATGATAGCTAGGAAGTGGAAGGGGCAAGCAGAATATAAAATGGAAGAATGGTATAAAGAGGTGTGGGGTATAGCTATTAATGATAAATTAACATGTGCCAATAAGGTAAGACGGGGAATACGCAGGAGAAATGATTTATAGGAGATATGGGGGGTGTTTGTAGAATTTGTACTGTTAAAACGGAAAGGGGTCAAACCATCGCAGGAGGTGTTGAAATTTTGGGAGGTTGAATAGTTACAATGGAATGATCTCGATGGTGGGGTGCACATTTTTATTCTTATTTATTTATGATTATTACTTTGTCAAAATAAAAAAAATATAATAATTTAAAAAATAATAATGAATGACACCCCCACCACACCCTTTCAGGTGGCAAGGCTGTGGGCAAGATGATGATATCAAGAGTCCTTTGGCAGGGAACTCACTGCCCCTCCTTGTATTAAGTATGAGGAGCTCGTCCTACACTTGAGTAGGACGCTGGCAGAGACACATGCCCAACTGGCATGTTCTTTCTCTCCTGGTCATTCGTTCAGGAGCTTCAAAAGCTTTCTTCTGCCCAAACATCACAGCGACCGATGCCAACAGACATCGGCACACTTAGGGATCCTCAGAGTCTGCGAAGTTCGTGTGACAGACCTCAGCAACTCAGCATTTTGGCTAATCTACTTTATTTAACCTAAACACACATGGAGCACTGCAACATAGCTCCCTCTCTCTCTAGCATCAGACAGCAAAGAGGAATAGAACAAAGGACAATAGTCCCAATTCACGGAACACAGTAACACAAACATCCTGTCTCCGTCACTTCCCACTTTGTGGAGTCAAAACATATACCGTCATGTGATAGACAAAAATCCCATGACTGCAATCATGGAGCAGGAATTCTCACATTAAGCACCCACCATCATGAAGACTTTTGACGTAACACCAGGGTGAGGGGTCTGGTAAACATCACAAAGCCTGAAACAGCCATAGCTTTTATTGATACTTATCTAACAGTGTAGTGTCTAGAGTGTTGGACTATGACACACTCTAGTTCAAATCCCCACTTAGTCATGAAGCTCATTGGGTGACCGTGTGCTGGTCACGGCCTCTAAGCCTAAATCTACTTCACAGAGATGTGATGGGGAGAACCACCTACACCACCCTGAGCTCTTGGGGGGTGGGGAGGTACAATATAAATGCAATAAATACAGTGCTGCCTCGCAAGACGAAATTAATTCGTTCCGCGAGTTTTGTCGTCTTGCGATTTTTTTCGTCTTGCGAAGCACGGTGTCGGGAAAGTTTTGGAAAAACTTCAAAAATACCAAAGTCTTTAAAAACCTCAAAAAAGGCTACCACACCGCGTTCTATGAGTTGCTCCTCGAAGTCAGGTCGCAACTGTATTAACGGTGTTAAGAAAAAGGAAACAAACTTGCAAGACGTTTCCGTCTTGCGAAACAAGCCCATAGGGAAAATCATCTTGCGAAGCAGCTCAAAAAACAAAAAACCCTTTCGTGTAGCGAGTTTTTTGTCTTGCGAGGTACCACTGTAAACGATCAATGTGTGCATGCAGGGTCCAATGTCTTTCAAAGCTTTATGACATACAGAGGAACAACGGCTGCATCTTTTGGGGCAGTTATAAACGATCCTACTTTTAATAAAGTTTCCGAATGCAAAAGTTTTGGGGCAGTTATACTGCTTTGTTTCCAGTCTGTGCATGTCCTGTAACTTCCCGCTGAAATCCTGTAACTTTTTATATCACAAATGTCCCAATTTATTTTTTGTGTAACAGCCAGTCCAGCATAAATCCCCCACCAATGAACTATTAATGCATCAATTACACGTTGCAGAGTACATACACACACACACCACAGGCAGGAGCCCGTAAGTTTTTCTTTCTACTTAATTTTTCCCTAAGCCCTTCATTCAATATCTTTTGTTTGCATTAACCTATGATTTGCTACTCGCCCCCCCCCCCCCATTGCCCAATATCTCTCCCTTGCAGAGTGCATGCGAGCTAACATCTCACTCTGTTGTCACAGTGCAATTTTTCTTTTACTATCTCATGGGAGCTGAATCCATATCTTTTCCCTTTGATTCTTTTAAATAACCTTCAAACTGACTTTAAAATAAGGCACATTATGTTATTTTTCTCCCAGTGCAGCCTTATAAACTCTCTGCGGGTGTGCTGCTAGCATAGTGCTAATGATTTATGTGTAAAAATAAAGGCTGCCCCTCAATTCGATTATGGCTTTTAATTCTTTCCAGGCACGGCCAGTTTGTCATCTCAGCTCCAAACATGGTACTTGAAAGCAAGTCCCGTAATGTCAGGGAAATGTACTTCCAATATAACTTACCCTCTGCTGTGCAGCCCAACTGCAGCATAAATGCTAAGGGCCTTTGCTTTCTCATGGGAACAGTTTATGAATAGGGTAATTCAATGCAACTGCAAACTATTGGGCATTCACTCTTTCTGGGAGGGAGAAGGGGAGAAGGGGGCTGCACTTTTTGCCCTAGCCCCCTCTGTCACATCACCCGGCCCTGTCGCCTTCCACACGTTGGTAGCGCAGTCTGAAGTGGGGAGCCTCTGCTATGGTGTCAGACAGGGGTCAGCAAACTTTTTCAGCAGGGGGCCAGTCCACTGTCCCTCAGACCTTGTGGGGGGCCGGACTATATTTTGAAAAAATATATAAACGAATTCCTATGCCCCACAAATAACCCAGAGATGCATTTTAAATAAAAGGAAATATTCTACTCATGTAAAAACATGTTGATTTCCAGACCGTCTGCAGGCTGGATTTAGAAGGCAATTGGGCCGGATCCGGCCCCCAGGCCTTAGTTTGCCTACCCATGGTGTAGGATCCCTGTGCAACTTACAACCCTGGCCATTTCAACCTGTACAGTTGCTGCTGTTCAGCTGCTCCCTTTTTCTTCTTTTTCTTTATCCCCCTGTTCTGGGACTGTGAATTTCAGACCTGCCCCCAGCTGCCATCTTCTGCTGAAGGACCAGCGAAGGAGCTTGCGAGGAGAAGGGCAGAAAGTTACCCACAACAGCAGTGGTGGTGACTGCTACTGTTGTTGCTGGATGAGCATTGCCCTGGCAGGCAGCAAGCATTGTGCAGGGACAGTGCCGGATTTCCATATAAGCGAAACAAGCTATAGCTTAGGGCCCCACTCTCTTGGGGCCCCCCAAAAAAATTAAAGGGGGAAAAACTGGATGTACATTTCCAAAATATTAGATAAAAAACATATAAAATAAAACCTACATACAGCAACAGTGTTTGGTGTTGTGTGGGCTCCTATGATGTAAGTAATGGGCCCCGCCTGCTAGCCTGCTCCCTCAAATATCACTGGTTTGCTCATTTCTATATATAGGGTGCCTACATTCTGCATGTGCAAATGGCTTTAGATACCTATTAGGTCCATAAATTACCATATAGCATATATTCAACACAAAAAACAGCGATAATTTGTTGTTGGCGAAGGACAGCTGGACGTATAAAGGGCCCCATTACCTTCAGTAGCTTAGGGCCTCACCAAACCTAAATCCGGCTCTGTGCAGGAAGAACTGGAGGCTGACAACTGGAGGGAAAGGGTCAGGTTCATACCGGGAGTTGTCAGATAAAACACTATATAGCAGCCCTCAGAGAATTTCCGCTTTAGATGCTAGTGTCTATTACCAAGCCAAAGTGGGATGATTAGGCGCATGATGATGTTTAATTGGGCTTTTCAGAAGCCCTGCCTCTTGCAGCACTGTAAGGTATCTTTTGGTCTGTGAAATGAGGGTGCTTCTGTCACCGTGAATGCAGCTGTTTATAGACATTACACATAGCTATGATAGGGAAGGTCACAAGATACAAAAGATTCACATGAGCTTGGCTGTGCTCAACAAGTGGTCTGTGTTTACTCTTTCACTGATACTTTATCATGGAATGTGCATAGCACAACCTGTGAAATACCATTCTATCTGCCACTCAGCAGCCAGGGGTGGGACTGTAGCAAAATGACAGAGCACAGGCTTTGTAGGCAGGTCTCGGGTTCAATCACTGGCATCTCTAGCTAGGGTTGGGAAAGTCCCTGTTTGAAACTCTACTGAACTGCAGCCAGTCTGTGAAGACAATATAACACGCTGAGGTCCAGCGCTGAGGGCCTTCTGGTGGTTCCCTCACTGTGAGAAGCCAAGTTACAGGGAACCAGGCAGAGGGCCTTTTCGGTAGTGGCACCCGCCCTGTGGAACGCCCTCCCACCAGATGTCAAAGAGATAAACAACTACCTGACATTCAGAAGACATCTGAAAGCAGCCTTGTTTAGGGAAGTTTTTAATGTGTGACATTTTAGTGTATTTTTTGTCTTTGTTGGAAGCCACCAAGAGTGGCTGGGGAAAGGTCTGTTTTGGTATGTTTATTATCAGGAAGTAAATAAACCTCCTGTTTCTTTCTGCCTCTTTGGGACTGTAAAAACTGGGGGGGGGGGGAGTAAGAATACATGATCTATATAGTATGATTCATGTAATTCCCCTACCAGCAATTATGACCGAGAAATTCCGGACATATGGCAACTCTACCTATAGGTCAAGTTCAAAGCTGAAGAAAGAGCATCCAGAGAGGGCAGCATTCTCAGCAGCCGCCCCACAAGTCTTTTTCAAAAGAAATGTAAAATCTTTTTTTATTTGGGACAGCTTTTGGTGGCCAGGGTGGATTGAGCTTTTAAGTGGGAATGATGTTTTAGAGGAATGTTGTCCAGGAATGAGTTCCACATGCCCAGTGAGGCTTTGAGCTTTTGCTTCTTAAACAGCAGAACCTGCTCCCATTTCCATCCATCACACATAAATTTCAAAGGTAGCTTATGTTTTTGGATGGGAGTCTCCTTTTCAAGAAAAAAGTTTTTTAAAGGCCAGAGGGACACAGGTTAAGAAGCCAGAATTCCAACTGGTTCCATAAGCACTGTGTTCCTGTGTGTTCAGTAGAACATATTCCCCTGTTAGTATGCATAGGGGTTCAATCTTAAAGTGGAGAGGGGCAAATCTGTCAGTTATGGTCTCTCTCTCACACACATTCTCATTTTTCCAATCTTAAATCCAGTTCTCCACATTTCTGTAGCAATTTGGGTTTGGGTTGTTCGCTTGTTTTACATTCCTCATTAAGATTAATTAGCACTTTAAGTGCCAATTTCCCTTAATTTAAACATATTTGTTCAGTTTTTACTAATATCATGTTTGCAAGCAATTTCCTTGATAGAATGCATTGTTATTTTCACTAATGTACGTGTTATATACACTTCCCCTGATATATGTATTTTTGTACACATTAGTTGATTAGAGAACTGCATCATAAAAGTCTGAGCAGGACGAATTTCAAAGAATAATTGAGTTTGCATATTTGTTCAAGAAGTAAGAGTTAAGTAGTTTCTCTTTGAAATGAAAACAAACCAAAATTTATCCCCTATCCCTACCTTAAGTTAGCTCATTGGATGCCAGCTATTTTATTTAGCATTTATTTTTTACGTTTAGTCTGCTACACACCTAAGGTTAATTGACCCAACCGTGCAGGGGAAAATACGGCATTTTCTCTTATACTGCTGGATCAGTTAGCCTTAGACTAAAAGTAAAAGTATGGATACTTCAATATTTTCCTTGAAGTGAAATGTTGTTAATAAAATTAAGAATGAAAATATCTCCTGTCACCAGGAGTGAAAATTTGACATAACTGGATAATCATGGCAGTCTCTCTTCATCCTCTTCTTATATGCATAAGCAATCAAACTTGCTGTCAACATGAGTCTCTGGAAATGAGATGGGAGACAAATCAAATGATAAGTAATTAAGGACTATTAAGAGGTACGCTGACAGACATGGAAAATTATTTTCAAATAATCCTTTGAATTGTTAATGCATGTTCAGTTCAAACCTCAAGAGACCCTTTTAAAGAGAAGTATACACAGAGCTATTTGATTGCTTGGAATTGCAGTGACCCATAAACTCCATCTTGCTCTAAATCAATGACAATTCCCTCAATCATTAGATATCTGAAATTGTTTATGTTGCTCTTTTCTCTATACCCTGATAAACAAACTTATGGTGCACAGATCGGCTCAGTTCACACTTAATGCTAAGCCAAACCATACGTTCATTTGATTACGCAAGTGTGTGGGCTCCTGGAGGAGACTGTGTTTGTTTTGCTCCATCTCTGCTTGTGATACTACTGCTCTGCACTAAGCCATGATATGTCTTAAGCATATGTGGCACTGGGGCACAAAGATCCGCCCAGCGCCCCCCCCCCCGGTTGCCCAGTCCCAGGCGTGCAGGAGAGTGGAGCCCCCCGCCCTCCTGCCTCAGTGTCTTGCTGGCTTGGTCGCCCCCGAACTTGCAGCACAGAGCCACCTGCAGCAGAAGAGCCCACTGCGGCGCTCCGAACAACGGGTGGGCTCTTCCCCGGACTCAACTTTTGGGTCCTAGACTCTCGGCTTGGCGCCCCTGATAGCCTGGCGCCTGGGTGCCCCACACCCCTAGCCCCTATGGGTAAGACGGCCCTGGCTTAGTGTGCTGTCTGACCTGGGTTCATGATTTGACTTCTCCAGACAACCCATGAGTCTGGATTTGGGCAACGCACTAAGCAAAACTATGGCTTAGTTCACAGCAGTGCAGCAGCAGAAAGACCAGAGGAGGAGTAAAGCAGATGTGATCTCCATTCCAAGGATGTGTACCCTCACATGTTTGCGGTAAGCCAAGGTTTAGCATTATGCACAAACCAGGTCAGAAGAACTCCTGGATTCAGTGTCAAATGATGATGATGATGATGATGATCTATGGATCCTCAGGTGGTATTGGTGGCAAGGTATGCTTTTTACCAGCTTTGACTGGTATGCCAGCTGTGGCCTTGTCAAGAGAAAGCAGAGCTCACATCAGTGACACACGTGTTAATTATGTTCTTACTAGATTATTGTAATGTATTCTATGTGGGGCTGCTCTTAATGACACCCGAAAAACTTCAATTGGCGAAGAACGCAGCAGCTAAAACACTTGTACAAGTTATTTATTTTGATCATATTATGCCTGTTCTGTACCAGTCACATCAGCCGTCTTTCCATTTCTGGGTCCAATATAGGGTATTCGTACTAACATTGAAAGCTCCAAATCTGTGGCAACTAGCCTATAGCGTAGCAGATGTTATTGGACTCCAAATCCCATCGTTCCCATCCACCATGCCCAGTGGTCAAGGATGAAGGAAAATGTAGTCCAGCAGTATTTTCAGGGCCACAGGTTAGTTTACACCCATATGAATTTCCTGAGTTTGAAGATCAGTATCTGTGGCCTTTCTCTCGAGCCACCAGTAAGGGCTGCCTGATCAGTACCAGCAGAATACTCTTAGGGAAATGTGTTGACCTTAAGGAGAGAGCCTTGGAAACTTGCTCATTCAGCATAGAATTGGGGTAATTTTATGGGACTTTAAACATTTGTTTTATCTGCTGCTGCTAATTTGAAATTTTAATACTTTGCTGGTTGTCATATATGGCTGCATAATCATATAAGATGAATTTTAAAGAAATCTGTTCAATAGAAGAAATACAGTAACCCCAAATGTAAACCAGAGAACATTTGTTAGTGGATGGTATATACTGTAAATAAGGAAAGAACTGAGTAGACTGTAGTGAGAAGAGTGTTCTAACCAGCATCTATTGCCCACAAGGGAAAAATAATATTCTGGCCCACCAGCTGCTGTGCATGGGATACAGCATTAAGATTTGGGAAGATTGTGTGAGGGAAGAGGAGCTATTATAACCCTCCCTGCCCCATCTTCCAGAATCTAATTCAAGCCCTTGTCATAGTCTCAGAAAATTCTCTCCTTATGCCTTTTTTTGCTCCAAACACTTGAGGCACTTGATGCCACAGACTGCTTACCTGAACACCTCTCATTAAAAACATGCATATTCAGGCAGAACCCTGGTCCTGTACTGTGGGGGGAAAGTCTCATTTCTGTTTTAGAACCCACTCTTTGCAACTTGTGTTACAAGGCATGCATACCATCGAGATGAATGATGAATTGCCACAGCATCAGACCCTACGTGCATGTATTAGGCTCCTGACACAATAGTCAGCAACACAGACAAGCATATTAAACATATGGCTGTATGGAAGATATAACCAGAGTCCTTAGAGAGGAAACATTGTGGTCGCCATGATTTCCTGTCGGAAAAGGAACTAAGACTAGGTTATATTGTCCCTTACTATTGCCCATACATAGGTCCATCTAAAATAGGCACATGTGCCTGTGATAGCCTGAGGCTTGGCAAGCTTCCTGTTCTTTAAAAATAATAATCAATGTGTCCCTCATACTGCATGGAAATTGCAGATGACAGTCTGCCTCTGCTTTAACCGAGTAACAGTAATCTTTCCTACAAGTAATTCTCACTTTGAAGCTGCCATACTTCAGGTTCACAGATTACAGGTTTTGGTAGAACCAGGTGCCTGTCCTTTTCTGAGTTAAGAAGCCAGATACAAAAGGGGGCAGCCTCTTGCGACAAACAGAAGCTAGGTGGACACCTTAATCTACCTTGTAAATCAAGGTGGGGAATGTGAGGCCTTTCAGATGTTCTTGAACATCATCCCTGACCACTGGCTATCTTGGATGGGAGTTGGGTCACAGGTTCCCCACTCCAAGAATAAATAGGGCACAATAAATGTTGCATTTGGTTAAAGCCACTTGCTAATTCCTTCCGGTTTTGATTATCATAAAACATCAGACATACACCAATAACGGTGTCAGGGTTGAATTTCCCAGATTTGCAGATCAAATGAAAACACAACAGATTTTAATTTCATTTTTAAATTGTTTACTCCTGCTCTCCTTACTACAGTAACACCAATTGTGGTAATATGGGGGAATCCCAAGATGTTAGCATCAATTGTGAAAACACACTTGCTTATAATTAGGCCAGAGGAATAAACACTACTTGACTACTTCTGAAGTCAGATGCAGCATACTAAGGGTAATAGTTTGTGTTACGGGCAGACCAACCACCAAATCAAATGCTGGATTGTTGAGTTGCTTCCTGTCTCAGTGAGGCGAGTCATCCTTCCAATTCCCACATCAAGTTCTGCCTCAGCCCAGTAATTTATGGTTACAAACAAGGAACACCTATCCAAAAACCCTAAGTATTCAGAACAAACATATTTAACACCATTTTATAAGCCAGAGGCAAAGCACAGCTGTATGCTCATGATAATTTTTTTTACAATTATATATACATATCTCTAGGGAACTCAGGTGCTATTTGAAATCCGAGGAGAGTGAGAGAAACCAAGATTGCCAGCCGTTTCCTGGTGTCAGTGCCAGATTCACTGCTGGGAAACCAGTGAAAGAGTGGTGGTGGTTTCCCCCCTATAGTCTATGATTTATGTGTTTGAGAAACATTGACTAATATCTTCCTCAAGACACTCCTTAAAATCAGAAGTGCTGTTCCTTGTTAGGCTGCTTCAATAGCTGTGACAGCTGCTCTTTTATTCATTACTGCAAAAGATAAAAGTAGGAGAGGAGATTTGACTGTGTGGGAGGAAATGCAAATTTTCTGTTTAAAAGACAGATTGGTGTCAGGTGAAAGAGACCAGGAGCAAAATATATTAACCTGTATTTCTGCTCACCAGACCAGGAATAACCATCACCTCTAAAAGCATGCATATGTCCAAAAGATATGAGCCTATTTTTCTATGAGAATGGATGCTTTCTAAACCATCCCTGGCAAATTAGTCATACCTCATATTACGTTTGCTTCAGGTTGAGCATTTTCAGGTTGCTCCCACAGCGACCTGGAAGTACTGGAAAGGGGTACTTCCAGGTTCAGTTGCTTGCGCATGCGCAGACGCACAAAACAACATCACACACATGCACAGAAGCGATGAATCGCGACCCACGCACACGCGGGTTGCGTTCTGCTCATATTGCGAATGGGCCTCCGGAACGGATCCCGTTCGCAACCAGAGGTACCACTGTACTCATTAAGCATGCCCCTTAAGAGAGCCAGTGTGGTGTAGTGGTTAAGAGCGGTAGTCTCGTAATCTGGTGAACTGGGTTCACTTCCCCGCTCCTCCACATGCAGCTGCTGGGTGACCTTGGGCCAGTCACACTTCTCTGAAGACTCTCAGCCCCACTCACCGCACAGAGTGTTTGTTGTGGGGGAGGAAGGGAAAGGAGAATGATAGCCACTTTGAGACTTCTTTGGGTAGTGATAAAGCAGGATATCAAATCCAAACTCTTCTTCTTCTTCCTTAATATTGTCCTCCACATCAGCCAGTTCAGGAATCTCAAAATGTGTATGCAGGTCCAGTTAGTTTGTATCTAGCTTTTAGAATGGAATGGAGCAAAATTCATTTCAGAATGGTCTTAAATGCATTGGGGTCCTTTGGTACCTTTGCTGAAGCATTGTTCTTCTGCAGTCAGCTCGAATAAAAATGATAACTGTGGTACCACACAGTATTTCATATAGTATTACATTCCATATTACAACTCCACAATTGAGATCCGCTTCTGGTCAAAATGTGCTGAGAATTGTAGACTTCTGTTAGTGAAGGCTTCCCTATTTGTTGTGCTTTAAAAAAGCTCCTGCTTCTCCCAATATTAATGAATGTCTTTTTAATTAAGCATTTCCTAAGGTGGTTTCCTCCTGCCCACTTGCATTTGGCCTGCAAATGATTAATTTCCGGAACTCAAATCACACTGTTTCCCAGTTGTCTTTTTTTTGGGGGGGGGGGATTAGGGAATTAAGCACAATTCCAGAAACTTAAAAATTATTTTAATTTTTTTATTTTCAAAAGAAATGTGATGAATGCAGGAGAGCATTAAGAAGTAGCAAAAGATGCAGGAAAGAATATAGCAAGAAAAGAGGAGACAATGATTAAAAGGTGTACAGAGGAAGGTGGTCCAAATAGCAAAGGGGCTATTATAGTCTATATCGCCACCACCGCCACCCTAGCTCAATTTGCAAGTCTGCTGAAAATAAGTCCCTCGAATCAAAAAGGAAATACCATTTGTGCAGCCACTGTGGCTGCTTATAGAGTCAGTACTGGTGGCATCAAAGCCAGAGCTATAGATGGCACACTGGATCCTGCATTGCAGTGGTGGATATACTGTTAAAAGTATCGTAGGTAGTTTGATCTTAGTGGATATGCATGAAACCCAAATATAGCAATGAAAATACAACTGTGTGTGTGTGTGTGTATTGCTATATTTGCATAAAAACTGATTTTGGGTTTTTTTAATCCCAGGTGTTTAAAAGCTATGGGAGATGCACAACCCAGGACATGGAATAACAATGCAACCAGCAAACACAAGGAAAAACAAATCAGAAAGCTGAGTCAACACCCATCACAACACCAGCTGCCTCATGGACCATTCTTCTGCCAATACGCACAGGTTAGGCTGATGCTGCAATTTTGTTTAAATCAGAATAATTGCCACAAACCCGGTCTTTAGAAAGATGGGTGGACAACTTGACTAATCAATTGGCAGTGACATATTGATTTTTATCTTTCGCTAAATTACATTTGTCTCTAAACAGTGTACATGAAACTCAATACAATGAGAGTAAGATTGAGTTAAAACTATGACATCAGAATTCAGTTAAAATACTGGCTGGAATAAACTGTAGGTACCAGAAGTTCAAGAGGAAGTGGGATGTTATATTGAATGTACAGCTAAAGGCAATACTGCATGCACGGCTCCTGCTGGATACGAGCTGTGCATGCCAGCCGTGGATAATACAAAATAACTAAATAAATGTCACCTCCAGCCTATATTAACTGGGTTTTTATAGGAGTGTAGAAACAACTTAAAATGCCCACCATTTTAATCCCAGGTGTTGTAAATTAGCACCACTAATAAGAACAAGTGAATCATGCACTTTGGGGTGGGAGAAGACTCTTGAGAGTCCCATGGACTGCAAGAAGGTCAAACGCATCCATTCTTAAGGAAATCAGCCCTGAGTGCTCACTGGAAGGACAGATCCTGAAGCTGAGGCTCCAGTACTTTGGCCACCTCATGAGAAGAGAAGACTCCCTGGAGAAGACACTGATGCTGGGAAAGATGGAGGGCACAAGGAGAAGGGGGCGACAGAGGACGAGATGGTTGGATAGTGTTTTCGAGGTTACCAGCATGAGTTTGACCAAACTGCGGGAGGTAGTGGAGGACAGAGGTGCCTGGTGTGCTCTGGTCCATGGGGTCACGAAGAGTCGGACACAACTAAACGACTAAACAACAACAACAAAAGAGAGAAATGAAAATGTAGTTGCCAGATTATTTGTTTTTGGCTAGATGCTGAAGTTAGGTTATTATTTTTCTTAAAGTTACTGATTCACCTATACAAGCTTGCATATATCAAACACACTCTGGTGTGCTTGCCTGTCAGGTCCCTCATGACAGACACCCATCTACAGCCCTCATTTTGAAAATTATATTACCCTACTTGGAAATAATAATAATCCCTTCAGACATCTGTCCTGACGTTAGCTAGATGCAACACCCAAAATCCTTTGATAAGGATTTCTGAGCGGCTTAATTTTTTAACACCTGATGGAACAGAGACATATTATACAGAACATAGGTACTTCCGCATTTTAGGAAAATACAGCCATCTTGTGGCCAAAATTGAAGTTTTGATTCAATGGCATAGAGCATGTTTTCCAGGGGAAAGGTGTGGGGAAAATGCAAAATGGCTTGGACGCATGCCTAGAAAGCACGGGAGAAGTGTGGATAAGCCCTGTTTTTGCCTGCTAGAACGTATCCTTGAAATGGATGTTGAGGTTATGGCAGATAGCACAATGGGAATGTTGAGCCAGCATGCAGCAACTGCAGCAAAAAGAGGAATTGTTGGGGACTCTTAGGAAAGAGCCTGAGAACAAAGCTGTTGCTATCACAAATCTATGGTGCAACCAC
This sequence comes from Podarcis muralis, assembly GCF_964188315.1. Taxonomy (NCBI): domain Eukaryota; kingdom Metazoa; phylum Chordata; class Lepidosauria; order Squamata; family Lacertidae; genus Podarcis; species Podarcis muralis. The sequence goes on along the minus strand of NC_135666.1, from coordinate 47,162,811 downwards.
ACCTGGAATACAGTGTACAGCTCTGGTTGCAGTATCTAAAATAAGGGTACTATAGAACTGGAAAGGGGGCAGAAAGGGGCAGCCAAAATTTTTGGGGATCGAGTGCCTTCCAGTTGTTAAAAAAACTAAAGGAAGGAAGGACAGACCTCTCTTTTTAAAACCAGACAACTGCAGATGACTTCATTTGCAGGAGGCAGCCCCAATTCTGCTCGCATTCATTAAAGTATACGTAAGTAACACTTGTTGTTCAACTGTTGCTAACCTGACAAGGGAATATTTATCTTCAGCTATCTGTGCAAGGCATATATTTCTACCACAAATAGCTAAGATGGCATACAAATGTAATATAATAAACAAATTAAACTTTTTTAACAGAGATACTAGCACAACATCTTTCAAAGTCTCGTTTCCTACTACAGAATCCCATGACAGATAGGAAAACCAAAGCCTCAAAATGGCCTGGGAGATGACATCCAGACTATAAACCCCAATCCAAATCCTATAACAAATATAAATGTAATAGGGATTGGGGCGGACTCCTGTCTCTCCCGTCAGTGGCCCATGCCCGGTTATTATTAATTAAATAAAACCAGAATAACAATAATGATTATGATATCCCTACTGCTGGATAGCTCAGTTGGTTAGAGCCTCGTGTTGATAACACCAAGGTCGCAGGTTTGATCCCCATAAGGGGCAGCTGCAGAACCTCCAGATATCCCTATTTTTCAGGGACAGTCCTGGATTTACAGAAGCTGTCCTGGTTTCTGACTTGATCCCAGAATGTCTCGCTTTTCCTTAGGATGTCCCTTTTTCATTGCAGAAATGTTGGAAGGTATAGTAAAAGGTAAAGGTACCCCTGCCCGTACAGGCCAGTCGTGTCTGACTCTGGGGTTGTGCGCCCATCTCACTTAAGAGGCCGGGGGCCAGCGCTGTCCACAGACACTTCCGGGTGACGTGGCCAGAGTGACAAGCTGCATCTGGCGAGCCAGCACAGCACACGGAAATGCCGTTTACCTTCCCACTAGTAAGCGGTCCCTATTTATCTACTTGCACCCGGGGGTGCTTTCGAACCGCTAGGTTGGCAGGCGCTGGGACTGACCGACGGGAGCGCACCCTGACGCTGGGATTCGAACCGCCGACCTGACGATCGGCAAGTCCTAGGCGCTGAGGTTTTACCCACAGCGCCACCCGCGTCCCTTGGAAGGTATAGTAGGATGTCCCTAATTTATTTGGAGAAATGTTGGGAGGGTGTGGAGTTATGCGACCCCCTTAAGTCAAGGAGAAAAATAACTATACAACCTTTAGAAGACATCTAAAAGCAGCTCTGTATAGGGAAGCTTTTTAATGTTCAATCTTTTATTATGTTTTTGTATATGCTAGAAGCCACCCAGAGTGGCTAGGGCAACGCAGTCGGATGGGCATGGTATAAATGATAAAATTATCATCATCATCATCATGGAATAGGAGGCCCCTACAGTGGTGCCCCGCAAGACTAATGCCTCGCAAGACGAAAAACTCGCTAGACGAAAGGGTTTTCCGTTTTTTTAGTCGTTCCGCAAGACGAATTTCCCTATGGGCTTGCTTCGCAAGACGAAACGTCTTGTGAGTTCTTGCGAGTTTGTTTCCTTTTTCTTAAAGCCGCTAATAGCCGCTAATAGCCGTGCTTCGCAAGATGAAAAAACCGCAAGACGAAGAGACTCGCGGAACGGATTAATTTCGTCTTGCGAGGAACCACTGTATTTGTATTGGACAGTAGGCACCAGCATATTCCTGTATTGAAGGGGGTTGGACTAGATGATCATCAGGGTACCTTCCATCTCTATGACTCTATGATAATGTATTTATTATCATTATCATTCCCCGCCCCGTTTCTTCGTGCTGAGAGAGGCCGTCTGGAAGCAGCAAATAAAAATTTCTTCTTCTTCTTCACTTCTTCTTCACGCGTTACTCAACCCATTTCTTCATGCAGAAAATAACTATTATTATTATTATTATTAATATTGCATTCCTCGCCCCGTTTCTTCATGCAGAAAATAACTATTATTATTATAGTGTTTCTCGCCCGTTTCTTCATGAAGCAAACTCCTCCTCTTCCTCTTCTATCGTTCCTCCTCCCGTTTCTTCATAAAGCAAATAATAACAGCAACTATTATTATTATTATTATGTTCCTCGCTCTGTTACTTCATGCAGCAAATAACTATTATTGTTATTATTTTGTTCCCCGCCCCCATTTTCTTTGTGTTCTGAGAGAGGCCGTCTGGGAGCAGCAAATAATAATAACAGCAATTATTATTATTATTATTATTATTATTATTATTATTATTATTATTATGTCCCCCACCATTTCTTCGCGTTCTGAGAGAGGCCGTCTGGGAGCAGCAAATAATAATAACAGCAACTATTATTATTATTATTATTATTATTATTATTATTATTATTATTATTATTATTATTATGTCCCCCACCGTTTCTTCGTGCTCTATGAGAGGCCGTCTAGGAGCAGCAAATAAATAAATAACAATAATACTATTTTGTTCCCCGCCCCTGAGAGAGGCGGTCTGGGAGCCGCAAGCGCCTCGCTTCCCGACGAGGCCGCGGGAGGGCCAGCAGCGTCCAAGCAAGGGCCGGCCTCCGGCTCCGCCGGCTCCTCCTTTCCCCTCCCCGCCAGGATGTGAGCTCAGCGGCCGCGCCGCCTCCTTCCTCTTGTGTAATGCTTACCGGTTTCCCGTGCGGCGGCGGCGGCGGCCGAGGAGCCGAGAGCGCTGGGGGCGAGCGGGGCCCTGGCCTCCCGGGACTCCCCGGGGCCAGCTGAGGAGAGGCGGTGAGTCGCCGTTGGCGCGGCGGGAAGGCTCGCGCTCTCTCCCTCACGGAGAGAAAGCGCCTGAGGTAAAAGGGCGCGAGGAGGACCCCCACGCCGCCCGTGTTGGGAGGAGGGACTTCGCTTTTGAGGGGTCCCCAGCGCCATGGCGGGCCCTCTTTTATTGGGGGACCCTTCGCGAAGCCCTCCCTTTCTCTCCCCCCAATACTGCAAAGGGATGTTAAGGAACAGGGAGTGTGGTGTTTTCTGAGGGAGGGAGAACGGACGGACTGACTGACGGGCTCATTCATGGCCGACCGCTGGGCATGGCAAATACTAGAAATGTTGACCAGCGCGATGGTGCCTTGGCTTCGTCGACTTGTATCTGAGACGCCACAGAGGGAGGTTTCCCAAACTTGGGTCGCCAGCTGTTGTTTTTTTTTTTAGGACTACAACTCCCATCATCCCTGAACTACTGGTCCTGTTAGCTAAGGATGATGGGAGTTGTAGTCCAAAAACAGTTTGGGAAACTGCTCCCGGGGAGAGAGAGAGAGAGAGAGAGAGAGTACAGTGCTTCCCCCCAAAAAAGATGTTTAGAGCTACTCTCATTTTGACTTGAGAAAATCACCATTTTATACTTCAAATTGGGAAAAATAAATAAATGGACAAAAGTACTGCACAAAGATTCACAAAATGTTTAGGGGTATACGTGTGTGTGCTGTGTGCGTGTGTGTGTGCGCGTGCGTTTATATATATATGGTGAGTCCTTTAAAAGAGGCCCTGTGGATACAGAGTACACATGTTCCACAGCGCCTCTTTTAAAAGACCTACCCTGTATATGTGTGTATAATAAAATGTGTGTGTGTGTGTATAATAAAATCTTCCAAGATGAATCTTAGGAGGAAACTGAGGGAAGAGGTGTAAAGTTAAAAGGTGGGAGAGGTGCGAAATGCTGTGGTAGAAATTGGCCATGGCTTGCCGTGGGAATGTTTCTAGAAGGCTGCTTGGGAAAGCGGTGCCTTTGCACAGCCTGGTCCTTCCACATATTTTTAGACTGACTACAATTCCCATCAGCCCCAGCGAGCATGGCTCCATGGTCAGGCGCGATGGGAGTTGTAGTCCAGCAGCGTCTTGGTTTGGAAAAAGGCTGCCCTGTTAAATATTCTGTGTTAAGGGAAATGGGAGCCTTTGGGTTATTAAATGCTGTGATCTCAGACATGTTGTGAAAAATGGGAACATAAGGGGACATAACAGCCTCAGGTGACTCGATGGGTCAGTGTGTCTGGTGTTTTGAGGTTGGTGTTTTGAGCCTGTCCAGGGATGACTGCAGGCAGCATTTCTGCATTGCAGTGGGTTGGACTAGATGACCCTCAGGGTCCCTTCCAACTCTGCAGTCCTATAACCCACCTAGTCCAGCATTCTGTTCTTTCAGTGGCCAACCAGAGTCCTATAAGAAGCCCAAAAGCAGGATCTGGGTGCAATAGCACTATTCCCACTTGTGATTTCCAGCAACTGAGCTCTATATCGACTTGCCGTCCCATTCTACACTTTCTAATTGATATTTTAAATCAAATTGGTACATATGTGGAGTCAGTTTAATACAGTCATACCTCGGGTTGAAGTAGCTTCAAGTTAAGTATTTTCGGGTTGCGCTCCGTGGCAACCCGCAAGCAACGGAGCGAGTTACTTCTGGGTTTGGCCGCATGCGCAGACACTCAAAATAATGTCATGCGCGGAGGCAGCGAAACATGACCTGCGCACACGCAGACACACAGTCGCGTGTTACGTTTACTTCAGGATGCGAATGGGGCTCCGGAACGGATCCCGTTCGTATCCAGAGGTACCACTGTAACATTAATAAAACAAGACGTTAACAAACAAATTATGAATTATAAAATATTTAAAATAGAGCCACTTAATAGTAATTTGTGTGTTTCAAAATGAAATTATGTATTGTGTGTCGTTTGTGAAGAGCAATGCAGTTGAGATGAACAAATCCCTCTCTTGTCTTTTTTAGGCAGAGTTGTGACGAAGAACTAAAGGTCTGCCATGGGGAACCAGCTGGCTGGTATTGCCCCTTCTCAGATCCTCTCCGTTGACAGCTATTTCTCAGACATCCATGACTTTGAATATGACAAAAGCTTGGGCAGTACTCGGTTTTTTAAAGTTGCCCGAGCCAAGCACAGAGAAGGTCTGGTGGTCGTCAAGGTGTTTGCCATTCAAGATCCAACTTTACCATTAACTAGTTACAAGCAGGAGCTGGAGGAGCTGAAAATAAGGTTGAATTCTGCGCAAAACTGTCTTCCCTTCCAGAAGGCCACATTATCTGAAAAAGCAGCCATGCTTTTCAGGCAGTATGTACGAGATAATCTCTATGACCGTATTAGTACTCGTCCGTTCCTAAACAACATTGAGAAACGGTGGATAGCCTTCCAGATCTTGACTGCAGTGGACCAAGCACACAGGTCTGGGGTCCGTCACGGAGACATCAAAACTGAAAATGTCATGGTGACCAGCTGGAACTGGGTCCTTCTAACAGATTTTGCTAGTTTTAAACCAACCTACCTTCCTGAAGACAACCCTGCTGATTTCAATTATTTCTTTGATACGTCAAGAAGGAGGACTTGCTACATTGCTCCAGAGCGCTTTGTTGATGGCAGCATATTTGCAACGGAACTGGAGAATATGAGAGATCCTTCCACTCCCCTGGTGGACTTGGCTAACAGTAATCAACGAAGCAGGGGGGAACTAAAGCGTGCAATGGACATCTTTTCTGCAGGTACTTTAAAGTGATCAAGTAAACAACGTGCATAAGCTGTGCCTTCATAGAAAGTGTTGCTTTCTGATTTCTGGGGGAGAGTGGGGAACTTAGTGCAATCTTGTGATGAACTAAAACCATCAGCCTTTTCCAGATATAATGTATGAGATACAGCATAGAACTACAGTGGTACCTTGGTTCTCAAACTTAATCTGTTCTGGCAGTCCGTCCCAAAACCAAAGCATTCCAAAACCAAGGCATGCTTTCCCATAGAAAGTAATGCAAAATGGATCAATACATTCCAGACTTTTAAAAACAACCCCTAAAACAGCAATTTAACAAGAATTTTACTATCTAATGAAACCATTGATCCATAAAATGAAAGCAATAAACAATGTGCTGCAGTCACACAATCAATCAGTAGCTGAACTGGGTTCCACACAGTCACAAAAACAAACAAAAAGAGCTGCAAAAACAAAAATGCAAAATAAATAGGAAAAACAGACAGACCTCAGTGTAACATTCAAAACGGAAGTGTGGCACTCAAAAGGGAAGTGGCACTCAAAACGGAAGTGTAACACTCAAAACGGAAGCATAACACTCAAAATGGAAGTGTAGCACTCAAATCGGAAGCGTAACACTCAAAACGGAGCACATTTGGCTTCCAAAAAATGTTTGCAAACCAGAACATTTACGGTACTTCCAGGTTTTCAGTGTTTGGGTTCCAAGTTGTTTGAGTACCAAGGTGTTTGAGAACCAAGGTACCACTGTACAGGTTTTACTTAACATTCACATTAGTCTGCATGATAATTCCTAGCATTCCTTGTGAATTCTCAAGTCTTCCTGTGATTAGCAAAGTATAATGTTTAGCAGGAGGCTTGCAAACAATTAAGTTCCACATTTGTCCAGCCAAAGTATATATTAAAAAATAACATATAGTACATCTCTCCTGTAATCATACGACTTCAGAATGTAATGGGAAAATGCATCGTTGAAAGCTTCTCTGTGTAAAAATCATAATAAAATCATTGCACATAGAAAACTAGCAAGTAAGTATGAAGGGTCCTAGCTTAGCCTTCTTCCCAGTATGCTAGTTTTTCCCATTTAGAATGGTGTTGTTGTTTGTTTGCTTCCTTGTATTTTTTAAAACAAACAATCAAGCATGCCATTCTCTCATCTGCGTTCTGAAATGGTACTGTCCCAGGAGACTTACTCTAATTTCTGTACTAGTTGTGAAGTACACTGAATAACAGTAGCATCTCTGTATTTTAATGGTGATTCATACTGGGCTAATTTCTATGCCTCTCAGGGTGCTTACAGATGTGGGCTTAATATTACAAAAAGGCTATTGAGACATTGCAAATAGGGCATTGTAACTTGCTGGATTTTCCCTTTTCTGGAAAATCCTGATTAAGGTGGGAGGAGGAAATATGGAGCAATATTTTGATGTCAATAGCATTGTATTGCATGCACAATGAACACCATTCCCCCATAAACACCTGTCTGGAAGCAATCTGAAAGCACTTCCTGGTGTCAGATCCATGTGGCTACTTTTGTTCCACTGGGGTCTCTGCATTAAGCCTGTGGGTTGTAGTGGGAGGATTGGTCACATGAGTTAGCCCCAGATACATTAGTGAAATTGTAAAACATGCTCACAAGAAACCTTATAATTTCATGATCCACAATATTTTTTTTGTTGGCATCATGTCTTCTGGCTATTTAGAGGCCGGACACCTTGCCCTGGTGCTGACAGTTATTTGCACTTCTGTCATTCTTCCTAAGTGATGTGAATCTACATGCAGGTTTGGGGGCTTCATCATGTTGGGCAGCCCTTGATTGTTTCTGCTTCAGGAAACAATGGTAGTTACCTTGGTTGAGAAATCCTACAGTCAATTGAAGGACAGAGAAACTAACTCCAGGCACATCTAGAGAAGAACAGCTTATTTTCGTACTTGCTTTCCTTTTTCAATAAACAGTATTTGCTGGGACCTTTTCTGCCTAGCTGTCAGTGTATGATGTGGGTTCATATTGTGTTCTGAATGCAGTCAACTAGTAGTATATAGTCTCGCTCAATCAGTAGCAGGAAATATGGGTGCCAACAGGTGCTGAATGCTCCTTTTCTCCAGGCTGTAAAGGTTAATCTACAATGTTGAACTCCACATGGGGTTCTGTCTACATTGCAGCCCTAGTCATATTGTTTTGGGCCACTGATCATCTCTTGTGGGTGTGTAAAACATCTTCAGGCCTGCACGTATTCTTACTGATTCTCAGTGATGGTTTCCAAGATCATTTGAACACCAGAGGGGGGAAAAGGATGCGGTTGATACGCTTTTCCCACACACCCCAATTTGATGGGGTTTCTATTTCTTTTAAAAGAAATAGAATGCCCTCCCATCAGATGTTAAGGAGATGAGTAATATAACATTTAGGAAACATCTGAGGGAAGCCCTGTATAGGGAAGCTTTTTAAGGTTTAATGTTTTACTATGTTTTTATATATGCTGGAAGCCGCCCAGAGTGGCTGGGGCAACCTAGTCAGATGGGTGAGGTACTACTACAGTGGTACCTCGGGTTACATATGCTTCAGGTTACATACGCTTCAGGTTACAGACTCCGCTAACCCAGAAAGAGTACCTCGGGTTAAGAACTTTGCTTCAGGATGAGAACAGAAATCGTGCAGCAGCGGCGTGGCGGCAGCAGGAGGCCCCATTAACTAAAGTAATGCTTCAGGTTAAGAACAGTTTCAGGTTAAGAACGGATCTCCAGAACGAATTAAGTTCTTAACCCGAGGTACCACAGTACTACTAATTTACTATTATTAGTAGTAGTATTTATTATAGCAATAGAGTTAGAAAAAGCAAGTTCCTGTGCTGCAAGCTGAAGTCTTCATCAGCCTCCTGATGTCAGTTTTTGGAGTGCAGATTTATGGTTCTATATTGGTAATTAGAGCACTGAGGGCTGGAAGCTGAACTATAGAGGTGGAGAGAAGTGATGTCTTCTTAAACGCTAGAACTTGAAAAGGATTGTGTGGCCCATTGGAAAGTGACATCATCTCCATCTTTTATAGTCTTTGGTTATGAGCAGGCGAAAGAAGAGATGTCTACCAAATAATTCTCAGGAAGCTGTTCTGTATTTTCCAGGTTGCGTAATAGCTGAGCTCTTTACAGAAGGTGTACCTCTGTTTGACTTGTCACAGCTTTTGGCGTATAGAAATGGCCTCTTTTCCCCCGAACAAGTCCTGAATAAAATTGAAGACCGGAGTATTAGAGAACTGGTAAATAATTCCACTCTAATTACAGTGGCTTATTGCATTTTCCATACCTACTTTAATAATAAAGCATTGCCTTCACCTTGCTCTTTTTGCTCTCTTTTATCTGAAGGTTACCCAGATGATCCACTGTGAACCAGAAAAACGTTTAGCAGCTGAAGACTACTTGAAACAACAACGTAACAACGCATTTCCCGAAATATTTTATACTTTCCTCCAGCCTTACATGGCACAGTTTGCCAAGGAAACCTTTGTATCTGCAGATGAGCGCATCCTCGTTATACGTAAAGATCTGGACAATATCATCCATAATCTCTGTGGGCATGACCAAACCGAAAAAGCTGAAGGAGAGACAAAGGAAAATGGGCTGGTCATTTTGGTGTCGGTGATAACGTCCTGCCTTCAGACCCTCAAATACTGTGATTCAAAGCTGGCTGCTTTGGAACTGATTCTCCAGCTGGCACCCAGGTTAAGTGTGGAAATTCTGCTGGATCGTATCACGCCTTATCTCTTGCATTTCAGCAATGACTCTGTGCCCAGAGTAAGGGCAGAAGCCGTTAGGACACTCACTAAAGTTCTTGCTCTGGTCAAAGAAGTACCACGTAATGATATCAATATCTACCCAGAATACATCTTGCCAGGTATTGCACATTTGGCCCAAGATGAAGCCACTATTGTCCGACTGGCTTATGCTGGTAAGAGGGGAGATGGGGGGCATTGGGGAGGGATTTCTTTGATGTCATTGCATTTCTCTTTTTAAATCACAGAACTGGAATAAAGAGGGAGGTGTCTGCAAATGTAGATTTTTATTTAGTGCTGAATTTATTTTTCCTTGTATGAGAATTTGAGCGATTAAAAAAAAATTCTCAGAATGACCTATTGTGTCCAAAATAAACAAATAGGGCAGAATGTCAATGGCAAAAACATGTTTGGGTCCTACCATCTGCCTGTCTTACTGCTCTAAAACTAACAAACCAACCAGGAGTGTGCCCTGCTGCTTGTGCTTCTGACACAAGAATGCCAGAATGATCATTGGCTTCTTTGGATCTGAAACAAGTTTGTCTAGTCCTGCATTCTGTTTTTGCCAGTAGACAGTGAGGGGTCTCTTGGAGCTCACACACAGAATGTGATGGTTGTGCCGAGGTCCATATGGCACAGACATGAAATGGGCATCATTGGTAGTTCTTGCCCATGCCCTGCCTCCCCCTTCCGCCCCCCCCAAAAAAAACTGGTAAAGGAAGCAATTTCGCAAAGTTCAAGCTTGGTTTTCTCTGTCTAGGGGTAAGCCAGTATAAGATGCTGTTATTCTGAGACACTTCACATTTTAATCACATATCACCTGTGCTTAAAACTATTGCCACTTTTTCTGTTGTTGTTAATCTTTTTTTTAAAAAAACCTTGGATTATCTGTCTCTCACATCCCGCTCTAATATTTGCAGAAAACATAGCACTGTTGGCAGAAACTGCTCTGAGATTCCTAGAACTTGTCCAATTGAAAAACTTGAACATGGAGAATGAACCAAATAGTGAAGAAATGGATGATGCAACACATCCAAGCGAAAATTATGATACTGGTAATGTATCTTTCACTTTCCTTTACTCATGCTCATATGAATACTTATTGGGGAGTAAGCCCAATTGGATGTAGTGGTTGTTGTGTCCAAATGAACATGCATAGACTCAAGAGACTGTTAATTTTTTCATCTTTATGGTTCAGATTCCAGAAGGATGCTGAGAACTTCCGCTTCTTGAGAGCTACAGTAGGGATTTAAGATAATCTCCCAATTCTTAATGAGAAAGAGGCACCAAAAGACCAGTCAAGTCAGACCACAGTCAAGTTAGGATACCTTTATCCAGTCCTTCAGGAAATCAGACTGGTGATCATCCTAGCAAGAAATTACGACTTAAGGATAGCCATCACCCTTCTTGGCATTTTAAAGCTCTGTGGAACTTGACAGAGCACAGAGAAAACTTTGTCCTACAAGGCAGCCTAAAAATAGCTGCTCAAAGAAAATAAAATATTTTGAATAAATAGAGTTTTGCAAGTAAAGCAGAAGTGGGGAACATGAGGCACAGGGGGCGGATTTAGCAATCCAGGCCTTTCTAACTGGTCTTTGGGACTCTCCCCAGGCAGCACCACCCCCATTGCCCTGCTTTGTGCCCTTATCAAGCCCTTATCAATCAGAGTGGCAGAGTGACCTTTATCTGTGATAATCCCTCTTGTTTGCTTGGATGGCTAGATGTGTTTGCAGGAGGTAGAAATCTCCAGCAGTTGTGTGTCTGGAATATAGCCTACTGTACAAAGTTAAGAGTCATATCAATTGTTCCATCAGCCTTTGCCTCTGGCCTCATCCACTACTGGCATGCGTCCCTGGAAGGTTGCTGATGAGGTAATGTAGACTTCTGGCTGAAAGAAGTTCTTCATCCCTAAAGCAGAGCCTTCCATATTCCCTATACAGTGGTACCTCGGGTTACATATGCTTCAGGTAACAGACTCCACTAACCCAGAAATATTACCTTGGGTTAAGAACTTTGCTTCAGGATGAGAACAGAAATCGTGCAGCCATGGCGCAGTGGCAGCAGGAGGCCACATTAGCTAAAGTGGTGCTTCAGGTTAAGAACAGTTTCAGGTTAAGAACAGACCTCCAGAACGAATTAAGTTCTTAACCCGAGGTATGACTGTAGTGTTAAGGAGATCACTCCAATGGGTGTAAGTGCACAGGTATATCCTCAACACTGAAGTGCATGAGGAAAGTAATGTTTGCAGAGTGAACTTTAGGTTCTGTGCAGCAAGTACCTCTAAAGAGGAGTTGTTTCCTAGTTTCTAAAATCTAAGGTATTTCGTTGAGCAAATAGTCAGGGAGACTTTTAGTTGTTCCTTCACTTTCAGTGTTGCACATCTACTCTAAACCTCTCACTTCAAGGCTACACAAAGCTACCCACAAGAGGTTCGTCTCCTGATCAAAATGTTTTTCTACCCACATTTGCATGCTGGTCCTGCTTCTGCTCATTCTCTCTTTCTCTGTTCTATCCACCATCCCTTCCCCTGCCATCTGAAGGGCAGTCTTTTATCCTTGTGCTCCACAAGCTGCAGCAGGCCTAGAGTAACATTTGAAGTTGTAGGCATGGCCAGAAAATTGAATTTCTTGGGTGTTGTTAAATACTGCTTTTTCTGCATATTTGCCAATCTAATTGCACACGTAACCAGATACATCAGGGATGTCCAACAGGTAGATCACCATCCACTGGCAGATCGCGGGGGGGTCCGTGGTAGATCAGAGTAGATCACAGACTGCCCCTCCAAACTTTGGCTCCCTAAAAAAAGCTCAACAACTTTGGTAGACCACCGCTAGTTTTTTTATAGTGGGAGTAGATCTCCATCTCTTGAAAGTTGGACATGCCTGACATACATGATTCTTTTAGAAGCAGTGACATTGTCAGTGCAGCGAATCGGTCACCATAACCTCAACCAGTTTAGAACAAGGAAGCATAGAAACTCTATGTGAGTGTTGCCGTTCATGTGGGGCTGTGATTGTGCCCTGATGTGTATGCTGTGGGCCCAACTGTTTAGGAGACTTGGTCTTGGATTTCATATGCTCTGACAGCTTACTTATTGCTGTGGTGGCCAGTATTTTTAGCAAATGTGCCACAGGTCAAGTTGAAATTATGAGACAGAGAACTGCTTGTTAAAGTATGTATACACCCCCAGTGCCTCGATACATCCTCCACTCTTTACAGAGCTGGAGAGCAGGAATCTCACATGCAACACTGAAGAGGCAGGCTGAGTCCACTTGGGTACCCATGCCATGGTTTGACCACCCATGGCCTATTGCCATTATATAAGAGTGTGTGTTTTTAAAATACATATTAAATAATACAAAAATAATGACCAACAAAAGGAGGGATTCCTGAGTGCAAATAATACATCACAAGGATGATAACACAGTCACATCTGGTTTTTCCTCAACCTTTTTCTATGGTCCTTCTTTGTAGAGCTTCAAGCCTTGCATGAAATGGTCCAACAGAAAGTCGTCACTTTGCTGAGCGACCCAGAAAACATTGTGAAGCAGACGCTGATGGAAAATGGAATAACTCGCCTTTGTGTCTTTTTTGGTCGTCAAAAAGCCAACGATGTTCTCCTCTCCCATATGATCACCTTTCTCAACGATAAGAATGACTGGCATTTACGAGGAGCGTTTTTTGACAGCATAGTGGGTATGTGCTTGACAACAAATACCAGCTTTTTATCCTGAGGTCACAGTTGGGCTGATAGCTTTATTAGGACCAACCCCAAAGTCACAGAAATGTGGTGAGCTTTCAAGTGTTCCAGAACTGTTCATCAGATGAGATGTTATACAAAGCAAGGGGTAGTGGGTGCAGGATTCCTTTTATGTGCAGATTGATAGAATGAATTAGTCTAAGCACAAGGAAGGAACACAGTCCCTCAAGCCTGTCACAGAAGACACTTTAACCTCAAAGCCAACATTTAGGAGAAGTTTTATTAAGAGACAGGGTGGTATTTTAAGTAAATAAACCTAGTTAATCTATGGAAGACTAGTTGCATCAGCCTATTACTCGCAGGCAAGGTCAGCCCAAGTGTAGAAGCAACATTTGCGGTGAAGGAGGCAGGCATGTTTTATACTATGTTTTGGGCACAGTGGTGACCTTGGTTTAGACCCCTTGAGTAGGAATTGTCTTTACAGATAATCCATCTTCCCACACAGCTCTGGTTTTGTATACTACCTTGTCTGATGAAAACTTTCAGAAAATTTGAAAATTTGCCACATTTTTGTAAATTTATTGGTTGATCCTCATAAAGGTATTTTCCAACTGTGGAATTCATAGTTTTTTCTTGGGAACTAACACAGCTACCTTTTGCTTTTTATAAGCAGATTTTCAGTGTATGAAATGAGGGTCTGTTAGTTTTTAATTGGGGGATTAAGAGGGTTTCAATTGCTTATAGGACTAATTGTCTGTGTTTGAGTGGCAGTGCTCCCCAACCTGGTCCCCTCCAGATGTTTTGGACTACAACTCCCACCAGCCCCAGCCAGCAAGGCCAGTAGTCAGGGCTAATGAAACACCCAAAACATCTGCAGGGCACAGGTTGAGGAAGGGTTGACTAAGCCTAAGGCAGGCATGGCCAAACTTGGCCCTCCAGATGTTTTGGGACTACAATTCCCATCATCCCTGACCACTGGTCCTGTTAGCTAGGGATGATGGGAGTTGTAGTCCCAAAACATCTGGAGGGCCGAGTTTGGCCATGCCTAGCCTAAGGTGTGGCAATAACAGCTGAATCGTCTTATGTTTGAGTAACAATAATAAATACATACGAATTACCCTGTTGGATATGACCAACAGTATATCTGGTGCAGTTCTCTGTACCCAGCTCCCTAGCAGCTCACAAGGAAGATAATATAGTCACATGCCATCTCTTGATGTTTATCTCTCACATGTTTTAATTAGAGGTACATTAAGTCCCATTCTTCAATCTTACAACTCATAGTCATCTAGCATGACTATATGGCAATCTTAAAGTTGTCTATGCTAGTGGCCATGTTATCTTGTGGCAATGAATGAGATGTTATACAAAGCAAGGGGTAGTGGGTGCAGGATTCCTTTTATGTGCAGTGGTACATTGGTTCCCGAACGGCTTAGTTGCGAACAAATCGGCTCCCAAAGGCCAAAAACCTGGAAGTAAGTATTCCGGTTTGTGAACGTTTTTCCGAAGCTGAATGCCCGTTTTGGCTGTTGGCATTGTTTCTGGGGCCAATCAGAAGCCACGCCTTGGTTTGCGAATGTTTTGTAAGTTGAATGGACTTCCAGAATGGATTGAGTTCAAGAACCAAGATACCACTGTATTTAATGGTGGAAAATAATTTTAAGATGAGACCTGATGATGAAAAGCACTGAAGCTCATGGGTAGCTCAAATTGAACCCTACTTATTTGGGTTTTTCCCTTCTTCAGGATTGCATGAGTTAACCCTGCTTGCATGTGATATTTCTACTTGCGTTAGCTTTTAGGAATTGTAATTTGTATTTTATTCTACCATGATTACAGGTGTTGCTGCTTATGTTGGCTGGCAAAGCTCTTCAATTCTAAAGCCTCTGCTCCAGCAAGGGCTCAGTGATGCAGAAGAATTTGTCATCTATAAGGCCCTCAATGCCCTTACCTGTATGTGCCAATTAGGACTTTTGCAGAAACCACATATCTATGAGTTTGCCTGTGATATTGGTAAGCCTGCTTCCCTAGTAGCAATTTTCTACTTTTAACAATCTTTTGTCTAGCATGCCGTTTATATTGCCAACTTCATTATCCAGCATATGACATCACATAGTTCTGAACTTCTAATCAGAATGACATTTAAGCAGTTGTCCTTCAGTGTGTATTGTGTTCTTGGCCTTACCTTATGCATTTTTACTCAGGAATGTTAGGGCTTCTTTCAAAGTGACTGTGTTTAAGATTGCAGCCTTAGAAAGCTGAGAAGTCTTTGTTGCCTGTTCTACACATCTTCTAGTTCACATGTTACACAAACCATTAGAGATCCTGAGTCCATTAAATGCCAAGGACTTATCCACACTTTAATAACCTGAGGAAATTAACAAAGACAACCGAGTCTCAACTTGGATTTGAACAGAATAATGTTTATTTACAGTGCCCAAATGCTGGCAACTAAAAATGGCTTTTTGGCCTGAAGTGCCAAATGGAATGTCACAGACTAGCAAGATGGTTAGTTACTGCAAGGCTGAAGAGGTCTGCTCTCATGGGCTTGGAGAAGAAAAGCATGGAGCAGCCCCATGGGGGAGAGACTGAACAAATCGGGGCATTGACAGGTGCCAGTTATAGGAACAAGGTTTCCCGAAGGAAGTGGTCTGTGAGACAATGGATTATTCTGTTAAGGACACATTTAGGTGGAAAAAGATAATGAAATCTAGCCCACATAATGGGCCATTACACAACAAAATTCAAGGATGGTGAATTTCCTGGGACCACCTGAGTCAAACTTATTGAGTGTCATGTCATTTAAAAATGTGCTCGTGCCTTTGCTGAAAGACGTGGGCTTGGGAGTTTTCAGGAAATGCAAAAAGGGCATTTGATTTATTTTAACTGTAATAATACAGTTGCAGGTCAGAATGGAACAAAAGTCCAGGGTAGGTGTCTGCCAGGGTAGGTGTCTGCCATGAGGCAAGAACCTAATGTGAACTCGATTTGGTGTTATTTTATGTTGGGTCCCCTTTGGAATTTAGTCTGAAGTATGTGTGTGAGTGTGAACTTGTTCCTGTTTTTAGAATTTTAATTGCATGACTTATATCAATTAAAATCGCTTCCTCCCTTTTTGTTCATTTCCTTCTCCAGCACCATTCCTGTGCCACCCTAACCTTTGGATACGCTATGGAGCAGTAGGATTTATAACTGTTGTAGCACAACATTTGAATATTGCTGATGTTTATTGCAAACTCATGCCTTACCTGCATCCTTTTATCACTCAGCCAATAATACAGGTAAGGAATCAACTAGATAAGCACCTTTCCTTCATTTGGAATTGCAGCATATGAAGGGCTTGAAAATAATTTAGCTTAATATCTTCATGCCCTGAGCCTGAAAGCTTCGTTAGATATTAGGCTGATCAAGAATGTGCTGCGAATGCCAGCATCTCAGTGGCGAACCCTCCCTACCTCTGCTGCAATGGCTTGCCGCATGATGCAACAGCATCATGTGACCTTTGCTATCCCAGTCCGATTTCATTGGCTACTGCTGGTGGAGGTGAGAAAACTTGTAATATGGTATCCCTAATGCATAAGGGACATGGGTGGCGCTGTGGGTTAAACCACAGAGCCTAGGGCTTGCCGATCAGAAGGTTGGTGGTTCGAATCCCCATGATGGGGTGAGCTCCCATTGCTCGGTCCCTGCTCCTGCCAACCTAGCAGTTCGAAATCACGTCAAAGTGCATGTAGATAAATAGGTACCACTCCGGCAGGAAGGTAAACAGCATTTTTGTGCGCTGCTCTGGTTCGCCAGAAGCCGCTTAGCTGTACGCCGGCTCCTTCGGCCAATAAAGTGAGATGAGCGCTGCAACCCCAGAGTCGGTCACGACTGGACCTAATAGTCAGGGGTCCCTTTACCCCTTTTAATGCATTTTCAGTACTCAAAGATATTATTTCTGTAGGGACGGGGAATTTGTGACATGGATGCGTCCCCCCACTCATGCAAAACACCAGCCAGTGCAATGTGTGACCCAGCTCTTGCTCATCATGCATACAAACCCATCCTACCTAGGTTCTGTTGTGTAACAAACTGTTAGCAGGAACAAACAAAGCCATGCATGCCAGGTCTGAGGAGCATTTTAATAAAATAGCCCAGATAGTTCAAACAGGCCCTGGGCAAATCCTGATTAGCTCTCAGCTTTCATTTTAGGGATGGGGCACCTGTAACCCTCCAGTTGTTATGGGACTCCAGCTCCCACCATCCTTTTTCACTGACCATGCTGGCTGGGTCTGATGGGAGCCGGAGTCCGACAACACATGGAGGGCCCCAGAATCCTCTTTCCTGTATTAAATGCAAAGTGTAGTTTTCATTCCTTGGATGATTCTTGCGAAGGAAACCACAGTATGATTTGTGCAGCCCTTTACATGTTAAAAAGTGCTGCACAAATAACAAAAAATAGTTTAATAAAAAAGTGCTGCACAAATAACAAAAAGTACCGTATTTTTTGCTCTATAAGACTCACTTTTTCCCTCCTAAAAAGTAAGGGGAAATGTGTGTGCGTCTTATGGAGCGAATGCAGGCTGCGCAGCTATCCCAGAAGCCAGAACAGGAGGAGGGATCGCTGCTTTCACTGTGCAGTGATCCCTCTTGCTGTTCTGGCTTCTGAGATTCAGAATATTTTTTTCCCTTGTTTTCCTCCTCCAAAAACCAGTCTTGTGGTCTGGTGCGTCTTATAGAGCAAAAAATACGGTAGTTTAATTTAAAAAGTGCTGCACAAATAACAATAAGTAGTTTAATATTATCCAAAATAGCTAGTTCAAAATAGTCTGATATAAAAGAAGTAGATATTTGCAAAGTTTTTAAAGTACTCTTACCAGCCAGTCCCCTTTCTTTCAAAACCTACCACTGAGGTCAGCATCTAGGCCTGGCCTCCCGCTCATTCCCTCAAGAAGAAAAGTTCCTCAGTTGCATTTCTGTAGTCATCTGATTACTTCCTTGTTCCCTGTCCTGAATTACAGATAGATAAAGAAATAGTCCTACTGAGCGTCCTCAAAGAGCCTGTAAGCCGTTCTATATTTGATTATGCTCTGCGTTCCAAGGACATAGGAAGCCTTTTCAGAACACTACAACTTCGTCAGAAGAAAAGGAACGGCGCTCTTCCCGACTGCCCTCCCCCTGAAGATCCAGCAATTGTGCAGCTGCTAAAGAAGCTACTTTCTCAAGTATATTCTTACTGCTATAATGGTAGTGCTGAGAATCCACAATAAAGCAAGGACATGTATTGTTTCAGCATCTGTACCACATCAAAGTAGTACTTTGCCTGCAGCGCTGGCAATTCCTCCTGCACAAGCCCCATTGAAATGAATCTGAGTTATGAAACAGCAATGGTGTCCTTTTACATTTCAGCGGGGCTTGTGCTTAAATGGAAGTTCTGTTTAGGAACCCATGGCTGTAGGAAGCGTATCCGATAGTCACCAAAACTACGTGGTTGGTCTTCGCCCCAGATTATTCTGTTTTATTATTGATTCCTATTGAGTAAGATTCCTATTGAGGGATGCGGGTGGCGCTGTGGGTTAAACCACAGAGCCTAGGACTTGCCGATCAGAAGGCGGCGGTTCGAATCCCCATGACGGGGTGAGCTCCCGTTGCTCAGTCCCTGCTCCTGCCAACCTAGCAGTTCGAAAGCACATCAAAGTGCAAGTAGATAAATAGGTACCGCTCCGGCGGGAAGGTAAACGGCGTTTCCATGTGCTGCTCTGGTTCGCCAGAAGCGGCTTAGTCATTCTGGCCACATGACCCGGAAGCTGTACGCCAGCTCCCTCGGCCAATAAAGCGAGATGAGTGCCACAACCCCAGAGTCGGTCACGACTGGATCTAATGGTCAGGGGTCCCTTTACCTTTATTGAGTAAGAGCTCTCTCAGCATAAGAACTTGCATAGAACTCATATTGGCTTGATTTCCCAAATGTTTTCGTATCTGGGCAGCCCACAACACACCATCCAACATCCTGATCATTATTTGGGGAAGGGCCATAGCTCAGTGCCACAGTATCTGTTTTGCATGCCTCACATTCAGTTCCTGGGATGTTTATATAGGCCTTGGAGTGCCTCTTGTCTAAAGAGACACCTGCAGAGCCAGCGCCAGCAAGTAAAAGACTACTTAGCTAGATGGACCAATGGCCTGGCTCTGTATAAGACAGTTTCCAATGTCCCTATTTAAAAAAGGTGCCCTGTTATATTGTGGCAGCCAAAGCCACACATTTCTTTAGTTACAGTGTAAATCTAACTTTTATATCCTGAACCCTCTTGAGCCCAATTGCCACATGTTAAAAACTGAAAATCTTTGCTCTGTCTTGATGAACTGTCTATTTTTTTGTTTTCTTTTGGGATAGGGAATGACTGAGGAAGAAGAAGACAAGCTGTTAGCCTTAAGAGACTTCATGCTGAAGTCCAACAAAGCGAAGGCCAACATAGTGGACCAGAGCCACCTTCATGACAGCACCCAGAAAGGAGTGATAGACTTGGCAGCTCTGGGTATAACCGGGAGACAAGTTGATCTTGTTAAAACTAAGCAGGAGTCTGATGATAAACGCGGTTAGTATGGTCTTGTAATTTGCATTGTTGCTTTGTTTATAATTTTATATAATTATATAAAAATTTTATATAATTATATAAAAATTTAAAATGCTTATAGTAGACGTGGAAGAGTCCACTATCAACACATTCCATCCACATCTAGAATATCTGCTTACATTGAACTCTTCAGACTGAAGGCGAAATTTAACATCTTGAGTTCACATACGTCTTTATCGTTTAGTGGATGAAACATTGCAGATTTGAATGGGCCATCAAGCTTTCATGTGAAACTCAAGGTTTTCTTAATGGAAGCAATACACGTATAACAAGTGATTGTGCTGGCTTATTGAGTGATCTATAGGCCTGTGTGAATTAGTATAATATATGAGGATGGAGGTTCTGTACCAAGCTTGACTACAAGATATTCTCTCACGGCCTCCAGTCATGTTTCTCCAATTGTCAGTCTAGTTTCCTGCTAAACTACTCAAATATATGTAAAATAGGAAAATGGACAGGTTTTTATAGCTTTGTATAGTTTAACTTGGGGGGACGTGGGTGGCGCTGTGGTCTAAAACCACTGAGACTAGGGCTTGCTGATCAGAAGGTTGGCGGTTCGAATCCCTGCAATGGGGTGAGCTCCCATTACTCGGTCCCAATTCCTGCCAACCTAGCAGTTCGAAAGCACATCAAAGTGCAAGTAGATAAATAGGTACTGCTCCGGTGGGAAAGTAAACGGCGTTTCCGTGCGCTGCTCTGGTTCACCAGAAGCGGCTTAGTCATGCTGGCCACATGACCCAGAAGCTGTCTGTGGACAAACGCCTGCTCCCTCGGCCTATAGAGCAAGATGAGCGCCACAACCCCAGAGTCGTCCGCGACTGGACCTAACGGTCAGGGGTACCTTTATAGTTTAACTTTGGCAACAGTATATGAAGCTGTAGTTGGTTGTAAAAAAGTAAAAATCATGTGAATTGAAAGTGTCATAATAAGGAAACACATTTTCAAGCTAGATAGACACAATATATTGAAATGAAGTTTCTGTGTATTTTGGCCTATTTGTCCAACTTGCCTTTTCAGATATAAATGGCTGTGTCTGTTCTAACTTTTAGATGTGTTTACATAACGGCCTGAAAAACCATCTTGGAGATACATGATTCTTTCCCTACCACCACCGCCACAAACTTGGCATTCTAGAACAATTACTTCCTTAATGCTAAGGCCAGCATAACCTTGCAAAAAACCACAAGGTTCATTCACCGATCTGTATAAATACAGATGACATGGGTCATCTGCAGAAATTAGGCTAAGCATTCCAAGTTTATTTCATCTGGTGATGGATTGAAACCTTTGCCCAAGTCATGTAGCAGCTGATTTATATGATCCAGCACTCAGTTTAACATTATGCCACAATAAATCAGGTTAAGTAACTCAAAACTCTGCTTATACAGCTAGAATCCTGTGCATTTTGGTTGTTTTGTTATAAACAAAATCTTACTGTGATCCTTCTTTTGGGCCTTGTTGACCTCAGCTAGAAAACACGTAAAACAAGATTCAAATGTAAACGAGGAATGGAAGAGTATGTTTGGCTCTCTGGAACCTTCTAACATGCCTCAGCCAATTAGCAAAGGCCACAGTCAAGCCACAGATCAAGAAGCCATTCAGAGTGGGAAATCTCTTCGGTCAGAGTCTTCCGCTGGCATTTGTGCTCCTTTGTCATCCTCACCACAGGTACTTCTGGGGATTTTAAAATTAGTGTGTTTTACCATAGAATTAGAAGAGCTGCCAATTGTTTTTAACAGAGAGGAATTTATTTTTACTCTCAACGCTCAATCATTTCTTCAAACAAAACAAGACTCTGGGTCTATTTTTTTATACCATAAACTGCCCTGTGATCTCCAGCTGAAAGGCGGTTTATAAATTTAATTAATAATGAATAAATAATATTTTTAAACAAGATTAATAGTCCTGAAACTACAACTTCTGAATTCAGATTTGATTTGGATGTTGTGGGGTGAATCAGGTGTTGAAGCAAATTGGCAAGCTAACAGCCCACTAGTAAGATACAGAACTCTTGACTGACCTGTGTCTTGGGCTAAATGAACCTGTGAGTGGGATCAGTGGTCTCACCCCTGCTTGGTGAAGTTTACGGCTCCATAGAGCAGCTCAGAGTCTGCTCATACAGTCAAAATATTTTTGCATTAGGTTATCATCGGCATCCGTTGTTTTTATGTTTCATTTCCTCCTGAATACACTTCTTTTTGTTGTCCCCCCTATACCATGTAATGCTGAATTGACAAGTGTGTGTGTGCGTGCGTGTGTGCGCGTATATACACACACATACGCATACACATATACATACACACATTTCATGCATCTGATAAAGTAGTTCACAAAAGCTTTTGTCATAAAAGTGTTGGCATTTAAGGTACAACAAGACTCTCTGCTGGTTTTGCTACAGCAGACTAACACAGCTATCCTTCTGGAAGTTATATTTGAGATCGTCCGTAGAGACCTTTTTCAGGGTGCCCTCAGCACCTGAGCTATGCCTACTGGGGAGGCGGTTTTCTATGGTTGTGGTCCACCTGCGCCTCACTTTGCACCAACTTTTCTGTCTTTAAGGAGTCAGGCAAAATCTGTCTTGTTTACCTGGGCTTGCGGGTTGCTTGGGATCTGACTGGGAAGAAGCCGGGATATAAATAAATAAAATTAAACAAGCAATAAATTAGTAAAATGGTAGTTTGGAGTACAGGCAGTGGCCGTTTCACGCGCATCTGGTTGACGTGTGATCACGCACACCTGGAAGTGGCCCAAATATGGGGTGGGGTGGGCTTGCGCATGCTCTGCTGACACGTGTGGGGATCGGGAATGGAAACCCCGTTCAAAATGGCTGTTGCCTGTAAAGTTGATTTCTGATGCAGAAGTTGGTTTTGAATTATAGAAGAGAGGATGCCGCCCTTTCCTTTGAAACATAAAACACGGATCGCGTTTTCTAAACGTGAATACACAACTGGGCTTATTCCTTTCAGGCAGCAGATGGAACTGTTGTCCAAGCCAGAAAACCAACCATACAAGTGTTAAGCAATATAGCTTCGCCTTCCACGTACCAGCTGCGCATTACTACTTGTAAAACGGAACTTCAGCAGCTGATACAGCAGAAACGTGAACAGTGCAACGCGGAAAGAATTGCCAAGCAGATGATGGAGAATGCAGAATGGGAGAGCAAGCCACCGCCTCCAGGTAATACTTGCTATACTCTTGGCATACCGCCAGAGCTGCTATGAGGGTAGCACCAAACTGTCCCCTTTTAGCCCTGCAAGCACCAAGGTCTACTGGCATGGGGTTGTATTTCTGTTTATTGTGTCCTCTGAAGTCCAATTTGGCTGGTCTGCTTGCAAAGAAATAGAACGTGTTAGCAGGAAACCAGGGCTCTGTATTACCTCTGAAAGACCTACATTGGCTCCTAGTACGTTTCCGGGCACAATTCAAAGTGTTGGTGCTGACCTTTAAAGCCCTAAACGGTCTTGGTCTAGTATACCTGAAGGAGCGTCTCCAGCCCCATCGTTCAGCCTGGACACTGAGCTCCAGCGCCAAGGGCCTTCTGGCAGTTCCCTCGCTGTGAGAAGCCAAGTTACAAGGAACCAGACAGAGGGCCTTCTCGGTGGTGGCACCCGCCCTGTGGAACGCCCTCCCACCAGATGTCAAAGAGAAAAACAACTTCCAGACTTTTAGAAGACATCTGAAGGCAGCCCTGTTTAGGGAAGCTTTTAATGTTTGACACACTACTGTATTTTAATATTTTGTTGGAAGCCGCCCAGAGTGGCTGGGGAAACCCGGCCAGATGGGCAGGGTATAAATAATAAATTACTACTACTACTACTACTACTACTACTACTACTACTACTACTACTACAGTTTGTCAAAACTTAGCTTTGTTAGGTGGCATGTGAAAAAACAAACAAACAAAAATTAAGGTAGCTCTGTCAACTGCAGTAGGCAGAGCCAAGAAGGAAACTTGCAATCTTGTTTAAAAGAGAACATGCTACGTAACATAATAGTATATATACAAATATGTGTCCTGGTCCTTTGCAGGTACAAAATATCTACTTGTGTGGACACTTTTGAATTACTTTACACACAATTAGTTTTGTATGAATTTGCTTAAAATATTCACACCATACCTTTCCATCGTAATGGGGTGTCACGCCCGTTTACAAAACTTACATACTGTCATAAAACAGCAGACATTGCAATCATCAGAAGCTTGTGGAAGCAGTTGTTTTTCATTGCCACCTGACAGCCAAACAAGAACTTGCTAAATGAATAATTCTGTATGCTGCCCAGTACATAAAATAAGGTAGAATCATAGAATCATAGAGTTGGAAGAGACCACAAGGGCCATCGAGTCCAACCCCCTGCCAAGGTCTTTGAATAGTTGTCTCTACTCTGTGATGAATTTGGAATTGAAGTGCATCCACATTGTAAAACTGCTAAGATATGTTTTAGTTTTCCATCTGTGAGAAAAGAGAGCCAGAAACATGGCAACATTTATCCTTCATGTACTTTGTAAGTGATATATGACACATAATCCTAATCCTATAACTCATTAGTCTCCATGTAGCATCTGACATTCCTAGAAGCAAACAACATGCAAGATGTTTACTGGCTTGAGAGTCTAGTTAAATTTCTTGGCCAAATGCATTCTAATTCTTTTCACATTTCTGAAATATTTAAACAAGTGCCTGTCCATTCAAAAGTAACGATGCTAACTTTGTTGAAAAGACAAAGCATTATAAAACAATTTGAAAAGTAAATCTTGCATTTCCTGTTCACTTTCAAATATATTACATGTTTATCCTGATCTAGTAATTGCTGATATATACAGTTGTCACAGTCTAAAGTCCCATGTGTGAGAAATTTTGCAAAAGGAACTCCTGCATGTGTTTGCTTCACTGCTGATATTAATGGGAAAAAATTCTGTTGCTTTCCTTAGGATGGCATCCTAAAGGGCTTCTGGTTGCTCACCTTCATGAGCATAAGTCTGCTGTGAACCGCATTAGAGTTTCTGATGAACATTCAATTTTTGCCACATGTTCAAATGATGGAACAGTGAAAATATGGAACAGTCAGAAAATGGAGGGCAAGACGACTACTACTAGGTAATGCATAACACCACAGGATGGCAGGATACTCATAAATAATAAATAAATAAGATTAAAACTTTTGCACCAACACAAATATTTTGCTACCATATTTTGCTACCATCACTATTTTTTTATTTTTTATTCATTGGCAATGGTGTTTGAAATCCTCTTGGATGTTGCCGTTCAGATGTGTTACTAAAATAACAGAATCCAGCATTTTAAAATTATATTTCCTTTGACTTGCACCATCCCTTTATTCATATATATTTATTACTTATCTTGCTCTATCTCTATCCACTTCGACTCTTCAGTGTTTAAACAGTGAATGAAGAGCTGAAGTAAAATAAATATCACATGGGCTCAGCGTGGCTTATAGCACTGTGTTTAAACACCAATAGCTCTGTTCCCTAAGGTTTCACAATCTCAGGAATTAAATGGTCTGGGGGATAGACTGAGTGGGGGCAAAACAAAATCTGTTTTTTAAAAGTGAATTGTTCATACCTCAGCCAAAGCAACCATTAAAAAAAAATCATACGATAATGCTTTCTGCAGACTAGCTAAATGTCTATTGTTAAAGAGGTGCTGAAGAGTTAAGTGGGATGGATCAGAATCTTTGCCCAGGAAGTAGGTGAATCTTCACTCCCAGGCTTTGGAATGCTGCTCCTCTCCAGCAGCAACATAAATTAAGGAGCTGCAGAGTGGGATGTTCAGATATAGGGACTCTGTAGCTGTTATTTCACATACCCATCCCTTCCAGATTAAAAAGGAAAAAGAAACAAAAATTCCAGAAAATAGTAGTCACTTATTCTCCTAACCAAATGAAGGACTACTGAACACATGCAGGGACCAGTTGGGTTAAGACAAACAACTTCACTGAATGGAAAATACAACTCTTTGATTGCTTTCTATGTAAAATGTACTTGCTGTATCACTGTTAGTGTCTCCCCCCACAATTCAAATAATATGTATATTCCCATCCAATCATAACTCAGCTGTTATTATATCAGGTGACCCAACTTGTAATTTCTCTCCCAAGTGTGATGGAAAAGGGGATCCCTTAACAGAAAATCCTCATTTTCCTAACAAAACTGCAAATTCCCAGGATTCTGTAGAACAAGCCATGATAGGAGAGATGTTTTAAATTTAGTTGTCTGTTTGATATTTCATTGGGCCTTACTGTTCAATTTGTGTAGATTTTTAGAATCTAGCAGTCTTTGAACTATGTCCTTTCTGCTTCCCGCGACAGGTCAATCTTGACATATTCCCGGATTGGAGGGCGTGTGATGACGCTTACGTTTTGCCAGGGTTCTCATTACCTGGCTGTAGCTTCAGATAACGGAGCTATTCAACTTCTTGGGATTGAAGCTTCAAAACTACCCAAGTCTCCTAAGATCCATCCAATACAAAGCAGGTTTTTATCAATCCTTTGACGCATCCCTTTGGGTATCTGCTGGGCTCACTAGCAGGCTCATATTAGAAGCCTGAAATGGTATAGTCTACTCTTGCCACCTCATTCTCCTGAATGTGTGTAGGCACTACACCCAGGGCCGGATTTAGGTTTGATGAGGCCCTAAGCTACTGAAGGTAATGGGGCCCTTTCTATGTTCAGCTGTCCTTTGTCAACAACAAATTGTCGCTGTTTTTTGTGTTGAATATACAGTGGTACCTCAGGTTACATACGCTTCAGGTTACATACGCTTCAGGTTACATACGCTTCAGGTTACAGACTCTGCTAACCCAGAAATAGTGAAAGCAAAAAAATTCCTTCCAGTAGCACCTTAAAGACCAACTAAGTTAGTTCTTGGTATGAGCTTTCGTGTGCATGCACACTTCTTCAGATACACTGAAACAGAAGTTGCCAGATCCTTCTATATAGTGAGAAGGTGGGGAGGGGTATTACTCAGAGGGGTGGTGGGAATGGGTGATTGGCAGATAGCTGTGATGAGCCTGTTGACGACTCTTAACGACTGCAGTAGGTCTTACAGGAAAAAGCAAGGTTTGTCTATATTGGACAAACAGGCCAAACCTTACGCCAAAGAATAAACGGACATAAATCTGACATCAAGAATCACAAGACAGAGAAACCAGTAGGAGAACACTTCAATCTCCCAGGACATTCTATACAAGATCTCAAAGTAGCTGTTTTACTACAAAGGAATTTCAGAAATAGACTGGAAAGAGAAGCTGCTGAATTGGAACTCATTACCAAACTTAAAACCACGGAGAGACCTGGCCTGAACAAAGACATTGGATTCTTATCTCATTATACATAACAAAGCCATTTTTCACCTTCTCACCCCTTGCTTTTTCCTGTAAGACCTACTGCAGTCGTTAAGAGTCGTCAACAGGCTCATCACAGCTATCTGCCAATCACCCATTCCCACCACCCCTCTGAGTAATACCCCTCCCCACCTTCTCACTATATAGAAGGATCTGGCAACTTCTGTTTCAGTGTATCTGAAGAAGTGTGCATGCACACGAAAGCTCATACCAAGAACTACCTTAGTTGGTCTTTAAGGTGCTACTGGAAGGAATTTTTTTTGTTTTCACTATGGCAAACCAACACGGCTACCTATCTGTAACCAGAAATAGTGCTTCAGGTTAAGAACTTTGCTTCAGGATGAGAACAGAAATCATGCTCTGGCGGCACGGTGGCAGCAGGAGGCCCCATTAGCTAAAGTGGTGCTTCAGGTTAAGAACAGTTTCAGGTTAAGAACAGACCTCCGGAACGAATTAAGTACTTAACCCAAGGTACTACTGTATGCTGTAATTTATGGACCTAATAGGTATCTAAAGCCATTTGCACATAACAAAATATGTATTTTATCAAAATAATTGTTGAACTTATGTTATATTTTGGAAATGTACATCCAGTTTTTTCCCCTTTTATTTTTTGCAGTCCCCAAGAGAGTGGAGCCCTAAGCTATAGCTTGTTCAGCTTATACGTAAATCCGACACTGGCTACACCTCTGCTACACCTGAGTTCCTTCATTCAGATATTGAGTTTATTGTGGGCACTGAGGAAGATAGAGACCTGCAGAGAACATTTTGCTGGTGTTACACTGCCCTCTCATTTTTCCTGCCAGGGAGGTCATTCTTTTCCAAGATTTGTGAGAGGGCTGAATGAATACTTGGGACATGAATGATAAAACAAGTATCTGCTATAACTAGGTACAGAATCTCCATTCAGATCCGGAATTAGTAGTTCCAGCCAAATAGGCATCACCAAAACGAGAGCAGAGTGGAAGGCTATAGGCAAAAGAAGCAAGGGTGTGGACAAGTTGAAGTCCTGTGACATTTCAAGGAATTATACCCATCTTGTCATCTCCTTTACTCAGGTTTTTAGATCAGAAGGACGATGGTTGTGTCGTTGACATGCATCACTTCAATTCAGGAGCCCAGTCAGTGTTGGCTTACGCCACTGTGAATGGTTCCTTAGTGGGATGGGACCTGAGATCTTCTAATAATGCCTGGACATTAAAGCATGATTTACGGTTGGGACTTATAACCTCATTTGCTGTAGACATACATCAATGCTGGCTTTGTATCGGTAAGATGCATTTTGTGTTTCCCCCATTGAATAATTATATGTATTTAGAATCACCGCATAAATAAAATTGCTCTTTGTGCAGGTCTTGTGGGGAATGACTGCAACATGTTTGCTTTCAAGAGGGGCAGTTTAGTTAGGCTGCCGGAGAGATGGGTGGATTTGACGTCAACTCCATTTTCTGTTACGGATTTAATCTGGGCAAATCATGTCCTCTCGTTCTTGGTTTCCCAGTGAGTTGCTATGCAGGGCTGTTACAAGGGGCAAGTGCACTAAATCTCTTTGTGGAAGATAAAAAGTGTAAGTGATTAGCAGAAATCAAAGATGTCTTTGAACCTTACGTATAATCAGGGCCAGTGGACATTGCTTAAAATGTCATTAACTTCAGTCTTAACCACGTCTAAAGGTAAAGCTAAAGGGACCCCTGACCATCAGGTCCAGTCGTGACCGACTCTGGGGTTGGGGCGCTCATCTTACTTTATTGACCGAGGGAGCCGGCGTACAGCTTCCGGGTCATGTGGCCAGCATGACTAAGCCGCTTCTGGCAAACCAGAGCAGCGCACGAAAACGCTGTTTACCTTCCCGCCGGAGCTGTACCTATTTATCTACTTGCACTTTGACGTGCTTTCGAACTGCTAGGTTGGCAGGAGCAGGAACCGAGCAATGGGAGCTCACCCCATCGCAGGGATTCGAACCGCCAACCTTCTGATCGGCAACCCCTAGGCTCTGTGGTTTAACCCACAGCACCACCCACGTCCCTACATGTCTACTTGGAAGTAAATATTGAATTTAATGGGGCTTGCTTCTTGTTCAGTAGGGCCTTGATTGCTGCTGATAGTTTTTTTTTCTTTACAAGGTACAAGCAGTGGTACCATGGCATGCTGGGACATGAGATTTCAGTTACCCATCTCTAGCCATTCCCATCCTTCCAGAGCACGGATCAGACGCCTGCTTATGCATCCCCTCTCCCAGTCATGGGTGATTGCAGGTAGAGCTCACTCTCTTTCTCTCTCTATCAGAGC
The DNA here is from genome assembly GCF_964188315.1 of Podarcis muralis. Taxonomy (NCBI): domain Eukaryota; kingdom Metazoa; phylum Chordata; class Lepidosauria; order Squamata; family Lacertidae; genus Podarcis; species Podarcis muralis. The sequence goes on along the minus strand of NC_135666.1, from coordinate 47,133,502 downwards.
ACTAGCAAAATGGCCACCCAACCTCTGCTTAAAAACCTCCATGGAAGGTTCTTATGGGATTCTGTTCCACTGTACTGTAAGTTCTTCCTTAGGTTTGGTCGGAATAAGTGAGGGCATTCTCCAGCGGTTGCTAAGGGACAGTCTTCACATGCATTTATTTTAATGAGTGCTGTCAGCAGCCAAGTAACTCGCTTTCCTCATCCCTTTTATATTGCTAGACTATAATGGAAGAAATAAACCCTAGGATAAGTCTACCCCCATTCCAGCACTTTTGGTTTATAACTTTTGTCCATGGCTTTTCCGTAGCTGTTCAAGGCAATAATGAAGTCTCCATGTGGGATATGGAAACAGGCGACAGACGCTTCACCTTATGGGCCAGCAATGCCCCACCTCTTTCAGAACATCAGGTTTGGCTTTCTGATTGTAAAGTTTTGAGCAGAATAAAGCAGGCCTATGTAGTTTTTTTGTTTGTTTTTTAAAGGGACGCGGGTGGCGCTGTGGGTTAAAGCCTCAGCGCCTAGGACTTGCCGATCCAAAGGTCGGCGGTTCGAATCCCCGCGGCGGGGTGCGCTCCCGTCGTTCAGTCCCAGCGCCTGCCAACCTAGCAGTTCAAAAGCACCCCCGGGTGCAAGTAGATAAATAGGGACCGCTTACCAGCGGGAAGGTAAACGGCGTTCCGTGTGCTGCGCTGGCTCGCCAGATGCAGCTTGTCACGCTGGCCACGTGACCCGGAAGTGTCTGCGGACAGCGCTGGCCCCCGGCCTATAGAGTGAGATGGGCGCACAACCCTAGAGTCTGTCAAGACTGGCCCGTATGGGCAGGGGTACCTTTACCTTATGTAGTTTTTAGTCCTTTGGTGGATATTAAATGCCCATCATGCCAAAGTTTTATGTTTTCAGTTGAGAAGAGATGCATTATCTATACTGGGTTAGGCAAAATACATTTCGCCAATTCTGAAAGCGCTTCCTGTGTATTTCCAGGTACAATTCAAAGCAGTGATGTTAGCTTATAAAGCTCTGCGTAGCTTGTGGCAAGTGTACTAAGCCCAGATAGTGGTACCAAACAAAATGATGTAAGCTTTCAGTTTCTCAGAACTCTTCATTAGGCGAAATAATACACGAAGCAGAAATTGGGGAGATGATGCAGAGGAGATTAAAAAAAATAACCTTAAGGTTTACATTCAGACTCGGTCTGAAGATGTAGATTACAGACTAGATTTCAGGCTGAATTATATGCTTGCAGGCACTGAATTACACATAGGATTCTTGGATGAAGAGGCAGTTGCTGAGCCCCATTTCGAAACATAAAAGCCTGGCTATCACTCTGACCTGTCTCTGTTTCAGCCCCTATTTGCTTACTTTAGACTTGCCATACGTTCCGAATTTCCCGGACGTATCTGGAATACTGTAGTCGCAAGCAGTGTGCAAGGGGAAATCAGCCAAATCAATGGGGAAATCCTAACATATGGCAGCAACCCTAGCTTACTTGGAAGTAAGTACCACTGTCCTCATTGGGGCTTACTCTTGAGAAAGTGTGCATAAGATTGCAACCATTCAAACCTATGCACGTCTACTCAGGTGTAAGACCTATGGGGACCAATGGGACTTACATACTTGTGAATAAGTGCAGGGTTGCAGCCTTAGTGTTTTTATCTACTACTGTTTGAATATTTTTCTTTTGCTAAATGCCCAACAGCTGTTTTTATTCTCCTTGAATTGTTTTCTATCCTGAGATTTCAATTTATTTCATAACTTGTAAATGGTCTTTGGTATTAAGTAAATAATCAAATGTAAATGTGTGGATACAAAATTTTAAATGATTAATTTGATTTTTTTTAAAAGAAAACAAAAAAGCAATTGTTTATAGTTGTAATTTGATTAGTGCCTTAATGACATGATTGTTGATTAAGATAACTCAGTTTTTAAAAGTTAGCATATTTTGACACCAGTTGTTGGAAAAAAACCTATTCCCCCCCCCCCCCCTTTAGCCTTCACCTCATAGTGTTCATGGAATATACTGCAGCCCAGCAGATGGAAATCCTATATTACTGACAGCAGGTTCCGACATGAAGATAAGGTAAAATCTAATAAATGATGATATCTCACCACTACAGAAGCTAGAGTTTCCTTTTCTGCATAAAAATCCCGTATGAAGTAAAAAAACCAAAAACCAATCTTGTAAGGTTCAGAATTTATTTGACTAGCATATTGATTCAAACTGGTTGGTGGGAGGAGGGAACCTACCAGATTTAGTGTGTGTTCAACCTTTCTGTAGATGGGACATAAACTTCTCACTTTTGTGTAAACCTGCTTAACACCAAACTGTAAGGCTTTGAAATAGAAATATACCCCCAAGTACCTTATAGAATAAAATTTTCCAGAAGCGTTGAGATCTAGCCACTAGTCACCTGATGTCAGGCAAGACAGGCCTGTCATGTGACCCCATACTGCTCTCCTTATGATAGCTGCAATGCTGTTTTAAAGGCTGGAAGGATTCTAGTCAAAGATTTTATATTGTCGCCTTTGTTCTTTGCAGGTTCTGGGATTTAGCATACCCTGAGAGGTCCTACATTGTTGCTGGAAGTTCAAGCAGCCCATCTGTGTCTTATTATAGGAAGATCATTGAAGGCACAGAAGTTGTTCAGGTATAGTTGCTCACAAGTCTCATTCCCAGACCTGGGAAAGTGGGAATTGTTCCGCTGTCACTGCAGGCAGTAGCTATCTGTGAGCACATTCATATTCCGCATAGCAAGCTCAACAGCTCTGGATTCACTGTCAGTTTTGCATGTAACAAAATAGTGTATCCAATATGCACCTGTTGGGCTTAAAACAGGAAAGCACCTTTCAGGGACGTGGGTGGCGCTCTGGGTTAAACGACGGAGTCTAGGACTTGCCGATCAGAAGGTCGGCGGTTCGAATCCCCGTGATGGGGTGAGCTCCCATTGCTTTTCCCTGCTCCTGCCAACCTAGCAGTTCGAAAGCACGTCAAAGTGCAAGTAGATAAATAAGTACTGCTCTGGCGGGAAGGTAAACGGCGTTTCCGTGCGCTGCTCTGGTTCACCAGAAGCAGCTTAGTCATGCTGGCCACATGACCCGGAAGCTGTACGCCGGCTCCCTCGGCCAATAAAGCGAGATGAACGCCGCAATCCCAGAGTCGGTCACGACTGGACCTAACGGTCAGGGGTCCCTTTACCTTTACCTTTCAATAAAAACAGTTAAATACAATGCAAAACAGGAAAGCACCTGAAACCAAAAGGATTTAGTCATCAACGTTTCACCATTTTCCCTTTTCAACAGGAAATTCAAAACAAGCAGAAGGTGGGCCCCACGGATGAAACTCCTCGAAGGGGTCCCGAGTCTTTACCAGTTGGGCATCATGACATTATCACAGACATTGCTACTTTTCAGACAACTCAAGGATTTATAGTTACTGCATCACGAGATGGCATTGTCAAAGTGTGGAAGTAAAAGTTGCACTGACCTATAGGAACTGTAAATACAGGTAATAAAGAGAAACAGGATGGGATTGAGTCTCTTTTGAAGAATTGCTTCGAGAACATAAAATGATGGATTGTAAAGCTCCTGACAGTGACCAGTGGTCCTTTCAGAACCTGCCATTGTATTAAAGTAGAGTGACTCATGCAGCGTTTTTCTGAAACAACCAAGCAAATGCAGTTTAAAATGAAGGCATCACGCTTAACTTCTGACCATGTTATTCTTTGGAAGTCTAAAAGATGGTTTATTATCACATGAAGAAATCTGTTACATCAACAATATTTATGTAAACTGACTTTGTTTTTTTATTTACTTGAGCGAATGAGAAAGAACGATAAAATGGTTGCACTTTTGTTCATGTATATTCAAATCCCTGTATACCTAATAATGAAAAAATAAAAAGAGTTTGGATCATTCCTGTGTGCCAAAGCTGTGTGGCAGACTGCACAAGCAGCATCCTCTGTGAAACATTCATTCACAATATACCAGCCCTAGCATATTTTAAATCCCATGTACTCCTCACAATTGCACCCCATTAAAAAATAATAATAGATGCAAACCTAGTCTTCTACATTTCCCCCTATGCTTCAGACCAAATTGTACACACGTAGCCCCATAGCTGAGGCACACACCGTGTTGATAGTACAGTAATCAGCAGGATCTGTGTGGTTTCTGTCTACAAACATTATAATGTGGCGTAGAAATCCAACCCACATAAAAAGTGACCTACTAAGGCACAATGATGTTTAAAGTATCGGGATGTTTATCAGCTGGAGAATGTGGGATTGAGGGGTGGAGGATGTCCAATAAAACTTTCGGATGAGTTGGGTGAGCTGGAATGGTTGGGCCGTTTGAAGCAAAAAAAATCTTTTGTGTGAATATATTTGGAATTAAACGTCCTCCTTCCACTCAACTTTTTTTTTTTACGCTTCAGAATGATACAGTGATTTATTTGGTTTATTTAAGGGATTTTTACTCATCCTTTGGTTTAAAAATAATCCCAAGCTGGAGCCCTTAAGCAAATACATCCCAGTTTGACATGTTAACAGATGTATGTGTTTAAATTTCACATCTAATAAAATCATGTAGAATGATGGGGAGGGAGGAGGCCCTGAGGAATGTTTACAGCCACATGGTCTTGTTTAAATTCCAGAATTAGTGTTGTTGTTTTTTAAAAAAGACAATAAATCCACTTGTTTGACAATCGTTTTTAATATCCGTGGTACAGAACTGATTTCTCTCTAAAGCTGAAGCAACTATTCTAAGCAGCGGTTTTTCCCCCCCAAGGGGAGAAAACAGCTTTGTTCCAACCTCAGTATTAAGACATCTGATCACCTTAAGCTGCTCAAGTGTGAATGAAGGAATGCCTGAATATGTGTTGCTGCAACCGAGGGATGGGAAACCCCGATTTACACGGCCTTTGAGTTTTTCTGCCTCACCGGAATATTCCCTTGAGATCCCATAACGCTTCCTGCATTAATGGGAAGGTAGGTGAGAGTGTGGGAGTGTGAAGAAAAGAGCCTACTGTACAAAGGTAAGATTCACTTCCGTAGCTCCGCCCACTTTTGTCTCTGGCCCCGCCCACCACTGCCATGTAGGGGCCTCCCCTGGAAGTGAGATGTGACCTTTGGGCTGACCAATGTTCCCCAGATCTGGAGAGCAGGATTCCAAGCCTATGTCACCTGATGTCAATTTTGTTTCTATGTTGGGGCGAAGATTCCATACCCTCCAACATTTATCCGATGAATATAGGGATGTCCTATTCCATAATTATAATAATTATAATAATTTTATTATTTATAAACCACCCATCTGACTGGGTTGCCCCAGCCATTCTGAGCGGCTTCCAACATATACAAAAGCATAATAAAACATTTAAAAACTTCCCTATACAGGGAAACTACCATCAGATGTCTACTAAAGGTTGTATCCTTTATCTCCTTGGTTCAAGGGGCACATAACTCCATACTCTCCAACATTTCTCTGATGAAAATAGGGAGGTCCAAAGGATGTATAAGTAATAATTGATAATGATGCTGTGTAAAGGTAAAGGTACCCCTGACCATTGGGTCCAGTCGTGACCAACTCTGGGGTTGCGGTGCTCATCTCGTTTTACTGGCCAAGGGAGCCGGCATACACCTTCCGGGTCATGTGGCCAGCATAACTAAGCTGCTTCTGGCGAACCAGAGCAGCGCACGGAAACACCGTTTACCTTCCCACTGGAGCGGTACCTATTTATCTACTTGCACTTTGACGTGCTTTTGAACTGCTAGGTTGGCAGGAGCAGGGACTGAGCAACGGGAGCTCACCCCGTCGCAGGGATTCAAACCGTCGACCTTCTGTCCGGCAAGTCCTAGGCTCTGTGGTTTAGCCCACAGTGCCACCCGCGTCCCTATGATGCTGTGTAACCCCCTCAAATGCCCCATTGGAATGACACCATGCCATGCCATAGTGGTGCACCAGAAATGATGGGGGAGGGGAAGATGGTACCCCACCTGGCGAGTGGCAGCTGCCATTGGGCTACTGCAATGCGCTCTATGTGAGGCTACCTTTGAAGGTGACCCGGAAACTACAACTAATCCAGAATGTGGCAGCTATACTGGTGAATGAAAACGGCTGCAGAGACCATATAACACCAGTCCTGAAAGACCTACACTGGCTTCCAGTACTGAGCACAATTCAAAGTGTTGGTGCTGACCTTTAAAGCCCTCAACGGCCTCAGCCCAGTATACCTGAAAGAGCATCTCCAACCCCATTGTTCTGCCCGGACATTGAGGTCCAGCTCCAAGGGCCCTCTGACGGTTCCCTCCCTGCAAGAAGTGAGGTGACAGGGAACCAGGCAGAGGACCTTCTCGGTAGTGGCACCCGCCCCGTGGAACGCCCTCCCATCAGATGTCAAGGAAATAAACAACTATCTGACTTTTAGAAGACATCTGAAGGCAGCCCAGTTTAGGGAAGTATTTCCCATGACAGTACTTCTGGGGAAACAGCACATCATGAGACTGAGAAACCTGGAGGCCCACTGGGCTGGTCATTGTTGCAGCTCCATTACCACTCATAGAAACAGAGCAATTAAATTTAAGGAAGGGTTTATCCTTTCTAGTAAACCCTGCTGCCCATGAATATCTCCTCCTGATTTGCCTTCCTTTCACCATCCCTTGCCCCTTTTCAGCCCAATTTCCAAAAGGTCGCCTTTGCCCCCTTCCCCAACTGCCCAAGTCTACTGTCACAAAATATGGCATTGGCAGTGGTGAGAAAAAAAATTCTATTTATGGTGTTCTCTTATTTTGGGGTGGGGGAAGCAATGGTCCTTCAGACAGTGCAGCTTGTATTGGCACAGGGTATTCCAATGAATTGCAAGAAGAGCTTCTCTCTTTGTATTTGGGTTGTGTTTTATTTCTTTTAAAACAAGATAATAGATACGTGTTATCACATAGCACCATGAGGAACACTCATCCCACCACAAAGCCCATCTGGAAGTGCTTTCTTTTGCCGGTAGTTCGAACTATCAAGCTGTCCCTTCTTATAGGACTGAAGACACAGAAGTGGCTCAGGTACACGAAGCATAATTTCACCCGTTTTGATTCCGAGATCAACTTTATTTGCACACATTCTTGCATCGATTTGTAGCCCCTTTATAATCCACAACCACTGAGCTATCTGGGATAGAGCGAAAGAGCCATCCCTGATGGGGGACAAGGTTTCAGTGTGCTGACTCAGCCCATTTGACACTTGCACGGCATGCGTTTCCCGTTACCTCAAGCCCAAAGTGCAGATTAGAAACGAGCGTCACAGTGAAATGAGTAAATCCCCACACAACATCATATCATCCCATGTACAAAATGAGCACAAAATTAAAGAATCAGCCGTACAAAAAAGCAACCTTCCACTGCTATTGCATTACAACATCAGATTGGCATTCAATATTTTTTTTGGGCTGGACTGTCTTCAGAGAGCACAGCTATCCAAGGACACTAACAAACACAATCAGGGAACAAAACGAACTTTTAAGAAGAGTTATTACAAATGGTTCAGGTCTGAGCAAGTGGAAACGAGGGAACTATCACTGATGATGTCACAGCTAAGAGACACTTGCAAGTATGGACATATTCCATATAGCAAACTCAACAGTGCTGGGTAGGTTAGCAAGTTCCCAACTACAAAATACAGCACATCAGTTTGTGCATTGATTAGGCTAAAAGCCAGAAAACCTCTGGAAACAACAAAGGAATTGTGGCTTCTACGCTCCATAATTTTCACTCTTCTAAAGGAAATTCAAAACAAGCAGGAGGTGGATTCACAGATGAAAACCTTCTAATGTACAGGAAAACATATTTCATTCTTCAGCCTGTCTTGTCAGAACCATCACTTTGCACCTTCCCAAAATTGTCTTCAATTTGTCTTTGTTTTTAATAGAGATTTGTTTCCAGTTCCTGAACAAATGAATCAATGAGCAAAGTCATTAGCAACGACGACGGCAATAGAAATGGAAGTGCAGTACTTCACAAGTTGATGCAGAGGCATAGTTTCCAACCCAAACACGTTGCTAATTTCCAGGTACCTGAAAAGGGAAGGAGAATAATATTACCTGCTGAACTTTAGGGCATGATGCGGTCGATGCTCAGCAGGTAAAGCTCTCTACCCATGGAAATGTTTGTTGGAAATGTAAGGAAAAGGAAGGCACCTTCTATCATATGTGGTGGAACTGCAAAGTGATAAAGGAATTCTGGGAAATGATACACAATGAATTTTAAAAATAAATAAAATAACTTTTGTAAAAAAAACACTAGAAGCCTTTTTGTTAGGAATTGTAGGTGCAGAGATACCAAAAGAACCGAAAAGACTGTTTATGTATGCTACAACAGCTGCAAGGATGCTTCTTGCCCAGGGTTGGAAAGACGACAAGATACCTACTAGGGAGGACTGGGAGATGAAACTATTGGACTATGCAGAGATGGCAAGATTAATCAGGAAAATCAGGAGGATCAGAACTGCAACAAGGAATGGGACAAAAATATATTGTCACCAAACTCTGAGTATAAATTGCACACTGTATTAATTGATATTGTTTTTAACATTAGTGACTATGTTATGATTTTAGCTTATGAATTTTATTGTTTAATGTTTTTATTTGTACATTGGGGTACTTTTATAGCTCTGTTTAGAGTACGTAAGGTTTTAATAATATAAATGTTTTAAGTCTTTTTTATCAATTCAGTATATTTTCTTCTGATTGTCAAATAATTCTGTGTACATTGCGGCAGCCTTTGGCTAGGTTCAATAAAACTGACTGAGACTGAGAACTGCAACAAGGAATGGGACAAAAATATATTGTATTTGAAAGACCATTGTAAACACTTGAATTCTTTGGCAGGCTTTGCATAACTCTTGCAATGATAGATTTTGGATACAGTGGATGAGTGTAAACTAGATGGACTTATAATATGCAGTTAAAACAAAAAAGTTATTTAAAGAACCGATGGAGGGGAGGAGGGAAGTCTTAAGATTCAGAAGAATCTTGTATAAACTTTATTATTTGTAATCATACTGCTTTTGTGAATGAATTTGTAAAAATCAAATAAAAATTATGTTTTTTTAAAAGCTCTCTACACATGGAATGGGGGCTGACAAAAAGGGCAAGTCATCAGTCAATGCTACATGGAACGGCAAGAATAATTCTATTTGTTTTGTCTTTTTAAAGCATCTTTATGGGACAAAGAAATTCTACTTACAATGATCTGCTGTCCACTGCTGAAGGGATTTCCAGGGGTCACAAAATCATATGGTGTGGGCTCCCGAAAAGCAGATTCGGCATCTAGAAGCACAGCTCCATTTGACATAGTGTTGTCAACAGGAAAACTAGGTATGCTGCAACAACAAAACAGAGTCCGGGATCAATGCAAAGGTTCTAATGTAATGCAGAGGATTAGCACAGAATTGCTTTGAAGTAAAGCTACTCTTTCCCCGTCTCCATCCAACCTTTTGCGTGGACAGGCGGAGTCCCCCAAAGCCTGGGCGCCCCCCCCCATGTGGAATAATGACTCAAGACAACGTGCTATGGGATTAAATTGGCCATAACTTTATTATATTTCAGATGTGGGCAGACCTTGGCTCAGGCATTGGGCGTTATCCCTCCCCAGTCCCCAGCCGGGGATCTGGGGAGCATCAGGGTTATCCAGTGTTTGTGTAGGGGATGGGCCGGCTCTGGAGAACATATGTTCAAGCAGAGATAGCCGCCATCACAGGGGAGAGCAATGACGACCTTTTGGCGTACGGTCAAAGCCTCCCTTCAGAAACCCCTTTAACGGGGAACCCTGGTATCACCGCTGCAAGGAGGAAGGGGGCGTGGGTCACCGCTGCACGCCCCTCCCATTCAGGAAGATAAAGGATTCCGCCCAAGGCCTGATACCGCCAAAGTTGTGACGTTTTGCTACGGGAAAGGCAAAACCTGCCAATGCAGGGGAATTCCTTTCCGGCCCTTCAACAGCGACCTTGACGTAGCAGCGCCTGTATACCTGCGGAGAAAAGGTTAAAATAAGACTTAACTGAGGGTGGGTAGGGTGGGAGAAGCTCTGGAGCCAACTGAGGATTCCCAGGTAAGATCCTCCCTCTATTGTGTAGGCAGGTAGTCCCTCCCCCACCTGGCCTGGTCTCCTTGGCAACACTTCCCCCAGGCGGGATTGGACAACTGACTGAGGTAGGCGGAGACCTCCAGGTATCCCACCGGGGGGGGGGGGAGGCAAAGCCAAGCCTATGCTGATGGAGACGCATCGGGTCCAGGGGCTGCGCGCGTCCATGCAAAGTGCGCCCCCCGATTAATGCGGGGAGCGGTCATTACTAGCGGCCAATTGTTATATCCCCCTTCTTTTTCGATGGGGTATACAGGGTAAGGTGATGATGGGTACAGGATCAGAGCTGTTGCATGAGAGCTGAAGCTCGTCTCCAAGCTTTGCAGAACAGCTGTCAGTGCTACTATATTGATGCTTCTCTGTTTCTCCTGCGCGATTGGCAAGAGATGGCAATATGGAGAGCGGCCATTTCAGTGGAGCCTGTAGCAAAACCAACAGCCACGATCAGCCATTGTTTCCTGGAGTAACAATATGCACAAAGCAAATGAGATCTTATGTGAGTCAGACTTGCTACTCATTTAGACTTAGTTGAAGGCCAGCACAGCTCCCATAAGAGTGTAGGCCATGGATATAGGAGTGGATATATATCAAAGTGGAAAATAATGTCTGGAAACAAACTCACATGCGTTTGGGTGGACCGTACAGAGGCCTTTGTTCGCTAATGCTTGTACATTTTCTCTTGAGCTGTGCTTGTGGATACTTGTTCATTTCACCTGTCAAGACATGGCACAATAGGTGGGAAATGATAAGCAGAACAATGATGCGAGCAATGAACTGCAGTACTTTTCACACAAAAACTTAGCAAACAAGGTTGGGTGAAGTCTTCCATCCTCTGTGTTAACAGCTCTTGTTTATTCACAGGCCAGGACAGAACTGAACTGAAGGGTTCAGCCAGCCTGCTTATATAGAGCTCCACTACAATGCAACAGTAACCACTTTCTGTAACTATCCAATCACTGAACGTCACTTTCAACCCCTTATTTGCATATGTGGACCTGAGTGAAAACTATCTACAGTATCCTCCTGCTGGCCCAGGGTGAGAACTTCAGTGCATAACACCCTGCCAAAGGAAGCAGCAAACCGCCCAACTTTTTGGGACATCTGTGCATGCTTTCTGCCACACCACACCCGGTCTGTGTACTCTTTTTGCACACACCCCGCCCAATTCGTGCCCTCTTTCTCCCACCAACCCTTTCCAATCTTTGCACCCCAGCTGCCCCCTCTTGCCGCAGCCTTCCCTTTACCGGTTCCTCCTCCTCCTCTGCTACTGCCACAGCTAGGCCTTGGCCTACTTGCCGCCTATTTTTGCGGCCTACTCGGCCTCGCCGCAGGCACCAGAAGTGGTACTCCTGCTTCCAGAAGTGTTCTCCTAGATGCGCTGCACCCGCTTCCGGGAATATGGCGGTGGTGGTTGGCCACAACGGCAGTGGAGCCTATGGCTGTCCCAGAGGAGGAAGAAGAGACGAGGGGGCAGTAGCGAGACATCACAGACTTCAAACAGAAGCTGCGGCAGCTTCTGCAAATCCATGATGTCCTGCTTAATTCGGGACAGTTGAGTTGTGTGAAGCAGACTTCAGTGTTGCAGGGACACCTGCTCAGCCACTGCTCAGATATAAGCATATTTTTGTACTGGCTTATCTCACTGAGCGTAAAGGGACGCGGGTGGTGCTGTGGGTTAAACCACAGAGCCTAGGACTTGCCGATGAGAAGGTTGGCGGTTCGAATCCCCGATACGGGGTGAGCTCCCATTGCTCGGTCCCTGCTCCTGCCAACCTAGCAGTTCGAAAGCACGTCAACGTGCAAGTAGATAAATAGGTCCTGCTCCGGCGAGAAGGTAAACAGTGTTTCCGTGCGCTGCTCTGGTTCGCCAGAAGTGGCTTAGTCATGCTGGCCACATGAGCTGGAAGCTGTACGCCGGCTCCCTCGGCCAATAAAGCGAGATGAGCGCCACAACCCCAGAGTCGGTCACGACTGGACCTAATGGTCAGGGGTCCCTTTACCTTTATCTCACTGACTACTATTGGCTCCAAAAGGCAGTGATTCTCCAAGTACAGTACACATTTTCCCTGGCAATTGCCGCCTGAGATCCTTAATGGAGATCCTTTCAATGGAGATGAAAGAGTCTGAATATTCTATATGCAAAGCATGTTCTGTACCACTAACTGCTATGTCTAACAGTAATAATATTCCAAATGATTACACAGCATCTGGAACCAAAATGAAACGAACCATCTGTTGGGGACTTGCACAATTGCTTTTCCTTTGGCGGTGTAAAATGCTCACAAAGCTGGGGGCATACAACAGGCTGTGTAATCTATAATGTGTTTTGATCACAGGCTTACCAAAATTTGGCAAGCACAATCTCGAAGCCTGCCAAACTCAAGCTAGCCTGTGACCTGAGATGTCCTTGATACTTTATATTTCTCCTTTTCACTGTCATTCTGGTGCAAGATGGGAGGAAACTAGTTCAAACATTAGGGGCTTTAAATTTAGCTCTTATTTTTTACAATTAAAAATGGGCTCATTCACTGAAGGGTTTCGTGAACAGCACAGCTCTGACTCCACTGGGAGTGGCAGAAATGCTGTTGGCAAACTTTGAAAGTCCCCTGCTCAGCATTGTTTGGCCTGGGAACCATATTCAGACAAACCATTCAGGCTGTAACAACCATAAATAATAGATGTTGTCACTATGAAAGCTTACTTTAGCCCAAAGGTCTGAAAAGCCAACTACAATTCAACATCAGATCACTCATTCGCCCAATATTCAATTACACAATTTTTATTTCTAAGAATGTATGATTCTTCCAGATGCCTCAGTAAACTCTAAGAATAAATGCTGGCCTGAATTGGTTCCTTGTCATCTGGAAGCAGTTAGGGGATTCCCTTGTAAACACAACACTCTCTCTATATATAAAGCAAAGTCAGCAACAGTAGAATGACTTACTCTTAAGGAGGCGTAGAAATGGCTTCAGAAACTTCACTGCATATCCAAGTTCAGCCTTGTGAATTCGTCCAAGTTGCACCACGTGATGTTCCAGGGGCAGGCTTGCTAGTTCTTCAATTTCCACGTCGTCATATTCATCTCCTAATGAAAGCACAAAGAGTGCGTAGCCCAGGCACTTGGCTCTCAGAGCTGCATCCCTCAGCACTTCCTTGTCCCATCGACTTGTTTCTCCAACAGAAACAACAAAGATAGCCTTGTATTTTCTCTGGTTGGGTGCTTCAGAAAAGATGTTGCTAACGGTCCACTGTATGGCATGGCCGAGAGCAGCCACTCCATTTAGCTGCTGGATAGACTCCTGGATGTGTCTCTTCATTCGTAGTTTACTGCCGTAAGTCAAAAAGTCAAACTCGATCTCTACTGGGCTCCTCCGGGTGCGGGGCCTGAATTCTAGAGGAGCATGGCTCAGTACAGCCACCCTGTCCCCTGTCAAAGAGGTCTCTGGTTCAGCAGAGATGTCAAAGCTGTCGAGCGCTGCGCTTAGAAAATCTTTCAGTTTCTGAAATTCCACCGGGCTTATTTTCCTTGAATTTTCCAAAATGAAAGCGGCGTCCACATAGCCCCGAGCACGGGGGGTTTCAGCGCGGAAGCAAGAGCTATCTGGTTTGCATTTGTCTGGAAATGGAAACACAGTCGTTTTAATAATACAATATGTGCGGGGAGAAGAGAAACTGTGGATGGAAGTCTGGTTTGCATGCTGTTTTCATGTGCTCTCACCATAGCAAAGTACACACGACTGAAGTCTTTGTAAGGCCAGAGTATAATCTCTCCCAGGTTGAATAACTTGAAACAGTCTTGTGTCACCTAGCTGAAAGAATATAAGATTTAAATAGATGTATAACTTATCAGGCAGATGGTGAGAGTTGTGATCCTGTCCACATCAGTCCCCCTTTGTCGCCCATGCTTCCCAGAAAGCTCCCAGGAGGATGAAACTGTCCGTTTACATTTCTTAGTGCAGAAAGTATTGATCTGATGTGTAGAGATCTTTCCTATTCTAATTAATTCAAGAGGGTTCTGGAAGCTTCTCTGCGTGAAAGAAACAAGCAGAAGGTCATGATATGTGGGTTAGCCCTTCTGGGAAGCTGAGAACAGCTGGCTTAAACTGGTTCTCTTATCTCTTCTGTCAAGGTCATGCTGACTATAATATTAAGGCCAGAAGGAGCCTGGGTTTCAATTTCTCTTTCTTTCTCTCTTCCTTCTGGTGTGGTGTTCTGTACATAGTATGTTTAGTGTTAAGTTTTAGCCTTATTATAAATTATTATAAGTCTGAAGGCAGCCCTGTTTAGGGAAGCTTTTAATGTTTGATGTATTACGGTATTTTAATATTTTGTTGGAAGCCGCCCAGAGTGGCTGGGGAAGTCCAGCCAGATGGGTGGGGTATAAATTATTATTATTATTATTATTATTATTATTATTATTATTATTATATTATATTATATTATATTATATTATATTATATTATATTATTATTATTAACTTAAGTGTACTGCAACTGGTTTTCTTATGGACAGTGCCAATAATGGATTTGTGACCATTTGCCTTCAGTAGCAGTAAAGCTCTACTGGATGAAATACAATTGCCTCTGGTCTATTTTGGGGGAATCCTGCAACGTGTTTTAAGTTTTTACCCTGCTAACTATACACTGGAATCTACTCTGGATCGATATTGAGTAGAATTCAATGACAGTATCGTCATGATAATATCCTCTCATGGGCTTATTGGATGGTACAGGTAGCTGAGAAATGTGCCGGTGCAGCCCTTTTAAACCCCAGCATCCTCCCAAGAAATTCCACAGAGATTTTCTCGCACCAGTAAAAGAGCGAGAAAACAAACGGACGCTTGTATGGAGGTGCCAGGTGGGGAGTTTTACAAAAATAAAGGGCGACTTTCAGCGCAGCACTCATTGCAACGGTCCAACTTGTAAAACTTCCTGGATGTTTAAAAGGTTCAATGAGCAGTGAAGCCCTTGAGGCAGTTCTGAATGATTCTGGAAACCAGAAGCATTTTTACTGGGCATTGTAGGAAGTGACATAAATAGAAAGGAATGTAAATTTTTTTTAATGCAACAACAGCAGCAAGAACATTATTGGCACAAAAACGGAAGCAAGAAGAATTACCGACGAAAGAAGAATGGAGGATGAAATTAATGGACTACGCAGAACTAGATAAACTAACAGGAAGGATTCGTAATCAGCGGGACCAGAAATTCACGGAAGACTGGAGTAAATTTACAGATTATATGAAAAGTATTTGTGATGATCAGGCTACGTTTGTAGGTTTGCAAGAAGTTTTGTGAGGGGAATTATTGGAACTATTGCAAAAATGGACTAAGGGGAGGATGGTTAGTTAAGATAATTAAAGGCAATATGAACTTAAGAAATGCATAAAAAGCGGTTAAAACGGTGGATCATCAGAGGCGCTGATGGAAGTCCAAAAAAAATATTGTATAAGTGGTGAAGTTTTGTGGTATGTTTTGTAATTAAATGTTAAAACTAATAATATATATATATATATATATATATATATATATATATATATGAGACAGTTCCGAACGCAAGGAAGAAAGAGGCAATAGTTTCTTACCGCAAAAGCACGATGGATGCTAGGGATAGTTTTAAAAGCAATGACCGCTGGGTGGATGTCAAAGGCGCTGAACTCCAGGACTGCGGTGCTGAGAGAATCTCCATTGTCAGATGGGCCGTTGCTGAAGAAGACAGCAACTTTTCTCATGTTAGCACCTGGGAGAGTTCTCTTGAAAACATTCCTGGCCACGAACCTCATGGATGTGCCAGTGTCCCGTCTGTTGGTTGACCTCTGGTAAGAAAGCTTAGCTATCTCCTCCAGCAAACGTTGCTTATTGTGGAAGTCTGAGAAGCGGATTAGATAGTGAGTTTCGGAGTTGTAGCACACAACGGCGACTCTGGCTCCCACTGGGCAGTTGCTTTCCCTTATTTGGGTATTGTTCACAACTGCTATGACCATCTCTCTCATCTGCTCAAATATCTGGGGTGTAGTGTCTTGAGATGCATCCAAGGCAAATACTAAGTCTGTCGGATATACCGGGCACTCCAATGTTCCTAGAATGCAAAATAAGGTACTGAGTAGCTTGTTAAAAAAGCAAACAACATAGGCATTTTGGCTGAACGATGCCCTAAATGTTTGCATTGACGTAGGGCACCATCCAATCAAATATCAATACTTTTGAGAGACGCCATTTGTTTTAATGAGAGAGATATAAGCAAGTGTTTGGCTGTTCTATTAAAATCATTAGGGATTAAAATGGGCTTAATTCAGACTGGATCACACACTACGTACGTTTCCAAGCACAATTAAAAGTGTTGGTGCTGACCTTTAAAGCTCTAAACAGGAGCGTCTCCACCCCCATCATTCAGCCTCGGAGGTTCAGCTCTGGCGGTTCCCTTACTGCGAGAAATGAGGTTACAGGGAACCAGGCAGAGGGCCTTCTCGGTGGTGGCACCTGCCCTGTGGAACGCCCTCCCATCAGATGTCATAAGCAACTATCTGACTTTTAGAAGACATCTGAAGCCAGCCTTGTTTAGGGACCTTTTTAGTATTTGATGTTTTATTGTGTTGTTAATATTCTGTCGGGAGCCGCCCAGAGTGGCTGGGGAAACCCAGCCAGATGGGCAGGGTATAAATAATAAATTATTATTATTTGTTATTATTACTACCTAGAAATGATAACAGGTGAATTGTGCCACTGCAAATACTGCCATGTGGAGCAATGCTTAAAAAGTACTGGTTTGGAAGTGGAGCAGCAGCAGCAACAACAACAACTGGTGCAATACTCACCCCTCCAACAAGCTAAACAGAAAGGGGAAAGAAAAATATATGGTTCCAAATTAGATTCCCTTGAAAACTTTAAAAGGGAGAAAAGCACAGTTATTAATGGCACATTTTCCCTAAACTGCCTCCATCAGGAGGGCTATGCATTTGGATAATAAGGTTAATTTAAATAATAAAATAAATTAATCCCTAATTTTCAACAATAGGTAAAGATTGCAGAATAGAAATATACAGGATAAATTATAATCCAAAACAACAAATAGATCCAATTATTAAATTAATGTGCATTTGCTTTTATGTGATGATCAGAGTCCGCCCCCTGCCAACTTTCAAACATCAAATTGTGTCCCATGCAAAGATTCCATGGTATAAAAAGGGGGTCTTTGGCAGGCAGAGTCGCAAATTTACACTACAAAACTGTTTATTGGGGCTGGGAATTGATTTACATACTATGCAGTTTTATGTAGTGCCAAAGGCCCAAGAGAATCTCCCAGGAGCCCACCTTCCCAGATCTAACCCTGCCACACTACTACCAATCAGCCCACCCTGAACTGGATGGTTTTGGCTGCACAGGAAGTCATGTGGTATAGGCTCTCTTGAACAGGAATGACTTGCATGCGCCATGACTGCCTGGGATATCATAGCTCAACGTGAGATTGCATCATGCCAACGCTAGCCTTAAGGAAGGACAGATCCTGAAGCTGAGGCTCCAATACTTTGGCCACCTCATGAGAAGAGAAGACCCCCCAGAAAAGACCCTGATATTGGGAAAGATGGAGGGCACAAGGAGAAGGAAACGACAGAGGACGAGATGGTTGGACAGTGTTCTTGAAGCTACCAGCATGAGTTTGACCAAACTGCGGGAGGCAGTGGAAGATAGGAGTGCCTGGCGTGCTCTGGTCCATGGGGTCACAAAGAGTCGGACACGACTAAACTACTGAACAGCAACAACAATGCTAGCCTGAGGATCGTCCTTTGTAAACTGTTAACTGAACCAACCAACCAGGGTTTTCAGCCCCACTATTTATTGTAATTGCAGGCAAGTGGTCAATATATTAACCGGGCTCCGTCTAGGATGTTCTTCCTCCTTTCGGTATCAAAATTCAAAATCGGGCAGTACTTACGGCTGTGTTCACGCAGATACTCAGTGAGTTCACAAGGCTGGGGTGGCACGGGAATGAAAATGAAAAGAGATACGTTGTTAGCAGAAGAAATATCTGATGTCTAAACAGGAAGTGCAAGCTGAGAGCCGATATGTAATTATTAGGGTGTTGAATCAGGTCTGGGAAGACCCAGGTTTAAATCCCTCCCAGTAAGGATGCTCATTGTGTAAGCCCAAGGTAGTTGCGTGTTGAGTCCCACAATGCCACCCCCCAAAAAATTCACACTTCACACATCAATTTTTGTTTAAGGTTTTTGGCATAATTTTGGCCACAACTTTATTCAAAATACAAAAAATGTGAGTGGTTGCTTAGGCATTGGTTATGACTATCTGTCCTTGCCCTCAGGGACAGAGCTGGCCTTCCGGACACCAACGGAAGCCAGAGTGGGAAACAAGTATTGGGTGAGAGAATGAAGCTGGGCATCAGTCCCTCACTTCTCATCCTCATGTTCCTGTGGGGCTTGCACGGCCCAAGTCCGACTCCGGGGACAAGGACGAAAGAATGGCAAGCCCCTGGATTCCTTTAACGGAATTCCCTTTCCGCATCATTTGGAGGGATAGGCACTTACCCCTCCAAGAACCAATTTAACCAATGCCTAACCGCCAACCTTACAAGTTGTGACGATTTGCTACGCAGTAGGCAAAAACCAAATGGCACCAGCCAATCAGCCAGATGGCAAAATTCCTACCAGGCCCCCGCTCCAAGGCAGACGACCCCATGACAGGCATAGCAAGGTCAAGCGATCAAGAAAAAACCACCCTATAAAAGGGAGGGAGGGCGGGTGATCCGGTGCAAAACAGCCAAGAGGACGTCCAACGTCTGGCCCCTGTATTTAAAGATTCTGACCCCTCCTCCAAATTGGCAACAATCAAAACTCCCCAGCAACCCAAATTTAACCACTTAAAGGCTTGGGTTCCCTACCAAATTTGCCTAGCCACTGCAGGGTGGCTTGTTCCCCCAACCGCAACACGTGCTCTCTGTTAGGGAGAACACGCTCTATCATCACTCAGGCTATCGTATCTCATACATGTGGTGCCATGATGCTGATAATGCCTATGTAAGGCACATTATGTGGGTGTGTCCTGTGGAGTGTTCTTTCTGGTCGCAAATTGTATAAATTGTTTAGGCATGGCATTGAGAAAGTCGACAGAGGAAAGGTTTTTCTGCCTTTCTCACAACGCTAGAGTCAGTGCCGGATTTATGTATAAGCTAAACAAGCTATAGCTTAGGGCCCCACTCCTTTGGGGGCCCCAAAAAAAATTTAAGGAAAAAAATCTGGATGGACAGTTCCAAAATATATGATAAAAAACAAACAAATTTGATAAAATACATATTTTGTTATGTGCAAATGGCTTTAGATACCTATTAGGTCCATAAATTGCCATATAGCATATATTCAACACAGAAAACAGCGGCAATTTATTGTTGACAAAGGACAGCTGGACATATAAAGGGCCCCATTACCTTCAGTAGCTTAGGGCCTCCTCAAACCTAAATCCAGCCCTGGCTAGAGCTTTGGGAAATTCAAAGAAGCTGCATTTGGGAAGATTCAGGACAGATAAACGAAAGCCTTTCTTCACACAGCTAACCTATTGGATTCACTCCTCTTACAGAAAGTGAGGGGCATCAACTTGAATAGATTTAAAAGAGGATTAGACAAATTCGCAGAGGATAAGGCTATCGTAGCTACTTAACCACGATGGCCGACCAGCTGGACTAAATGAGCCATTGGCCTGTTCCAGCAGGCTCTTCTTATGTTCTTAATTATTGCTCACATTAACTTGCTTTTGGAATATTTATGCATGTTTCTTCACTTTGAAATCATATCCCTGCGGTGTGGGGAGTGACAGGTGAGCAACAAAAGTGGATCCTGCAATCCCTTATGGTTGCAAAGAGACCTGCACTTCAAGGCTGGAAGGGGGAAACACCCACACGTCATAAATACTGCATTCCAGGTATACGTACCGAAAATGAGGACAGGCCCTTCTCGCCTTTTGGACCCTAGAAGAATAAGGTTGGGATCAGAGAACTATATGTTGAACCGAAGGTTACTTTGGTCAGCTGGTGGTATTTTTCTGATAGAAGAGTCTTGTTGATGCCGTAACATATGAGCCCATGACATCTATGTTATAAGCCAAGGGCAAATGCAATGTTTTCTGATCTCTTAACCATGGTTAACTGCTCAGCCATACCCCATCTTGCATTTTTCCACCTTCTCTAGCCAATGCAAATCTCTCCTTTCCTTCTATAGCATTCGCCAAACATAACTTTATGCCTACCCTAAAGTGAACATTCACCATGGTTTGTTTTAATGCCTTCTAACCCTGGGAAGCGGGTGGCGCTGTGGGTTAAACCACAGAGCCTAGGGCTTGCCGATCAGAAGGTTGGCGGTTCGAATCCCCGCGACGGGGTGAGCTCCCGTTGCTCGGTCCCTGCTCCTGCCCACCTAGCAGTTCAAAAGTACGTCAAGTACAAGTAGATAAATATACTGCTCCGGTGGGAAGGAAAACAGTGTTTCTGTGCGCTGCTTTGGTTCGCCAGAAGTGGCTTAGTCATGCTGGCCACATGACCCAGAAGCAGGCTCCCTCGGCCAATAAAGAGAGATGAGTGCCGCAACCCCAGAGTCAGCCACGACTGGACCTAATGGTCAGGGGTCCCTTTACCTTTACCTAACCCTGGTTTAAAGCAACAGCTGCTGCATTTACTTGACTGACTGATTTAAAATGTTTTAAACCATTTGGCTGAGGAAGTGAGTGGCAGTTGAGTCCCATGGCATTCCACACCGTAGATGTCATGGGACAGAATAAAAATTCCCAAAAAAGGCCTTCTGAAAGTGGTCTGACGGTTCAGAAAAGAGCTATTCGACAAGAATGCCGCCGATTCTGAAAGCGCACAGGTGGTCCTCTAGAACTGATGAAATCAAAGTTGCTAAGCGGTTCACCAGCATCATGGGAATTGTGGTATTAAGGAGCCCCAGTTGGCTGCAGATGGGAACATGACTTTACTAAAACTGAGATCACTTCATAGGCCTGAGAAGATGAGCGCATTAGAAATCTAGCAACTCAGAGAATTAGACTTGTTTCTGAAGCAGATAAAGCAGCATATGTTTATAGAACAAAACATACCGGACGTCCTGGGAGACCCCAGGCTCCTCGGCCACCTGGTTCACCTTTTAATCCTGGGACACCCTAGAAACGTTACATAGACAATCTGTTTCAAGTGCAACATCAAAAAGATGGTACATTTGCATATTCACCAGAAATAACAGAAGGCAAGGATCCTCCCGGCATCAGAAACGACACCCAATTAGTATTATATTAAGGAGGGAAAGCTTGTCAGAAAAGCAGCTGAACAAGTACAAATATATACACAGACATTGTGTCACAGCTCACCATCTCTTTTGGAAACAAATACTAAATCTGGATGCTTTCCTTGGTCATAGTCAGCTTTTTGCTAGGGCTGAATAGTGGGGGGAATTTTAGATGTTACTACACATGGCAGTGAAGGGAGGCGGGTGGCGTTGTGGGTTAAACCACAGAGCCTAGGACTTGCCGGTCAGAAGGTCAGCGGTTTGAATCCCCGTGATGGGGTGAGCTCCCGTTGCTCGGTCCCTGCTCCTGCCAACCTAGCAGTTTGAAATCATGTCAAAGTGCAAATAGATAAATAGGTACCGCTCCGGCGGGAAGGTAAACGGCGTTTCCGTGCGCTGCTCTGGTTCACCAGAAGCGGCTTAGTCATGCCGGCCACATGACCCGGAAGCTGTACGCCGGCTCCCTTGGCCAATAAAGCGAGGTGAGCGCCGCAACCCCAGAGTCTGCCATGACTGGACCTAATGGTCAGGGATCCCTTTACCTTTACGGGAAAGTTGGACTTTCCAGTATCAAATCAGAAACCAGGACGGCTTCTCTAAATCAGGGACGTCCCTGGTAAATAGGGACACTCTGTTGATCCCGTCTTCCCAGAAGCTGAAAAATAAGTACTACAGGAAGGGCATGTAAGAACTAAACTAACCAATAATACTATTTAGAAAAACACCCTCAAATTGCTGTTCACCATACCATTCTTCCACTAACGCCTTTTGGTCCTGGTTTCCCAGGAAGGCCTGGGTCTCCACATTCGCCCTGTTGAATTGAATAGAAAACAAAGAAGGTAAAAATGACTGCCCTAGCAAAGAAAGAAAAAAAATCAAAATGTAAGATATCCTGCTTATTTGGCTTCCCATGATAGACATCACTATGGCCACTGAACTGGGAAGCAGAGTGCATACAGTCAGTTCAATTCATTACCAGAAATGCTAATAATGACTGCATTAGGATTGAACCCCTTGTCAGGATTTGGCCCTCAGAATATATCTACATCAGTACCTGCAGTCCAATGTCTCCTGGAAAGCCTTCTTCTCCCTATAATTTAAATATATATTTTATAATTAACACTGTAAAAATTCCTAGATGAATGTTTCTTTTGCTATTTTTTAATCAAGAAAACGTTAACAAAACCGAGGATTTGTTGTTTCCTTCTCAAGGCAGAGAAGGAAACAATCACGAAATGTAACAGGAAAATGCTATCACTTCGAGATATGAGCAAAAAGCTAATAAATAAAAAAATGGGGTATGGTTTTTGTAGTGACAAAGAGACTCTAGTCCATTCCAAGCAAGCATAGTTCATTCATGCACAACCTTTGTAGATCATAGTTTAACATCCAACATTCACAAAGTAAAAATTAGTTCCCAACTTTATATATATATATACATAGTTTTAAAACCATCCACCCACTCACAAAGAAGAAAAGCACAGTTTGGTTTGAAAAACAGCACCTCTCTCTTAATAATGAAAACTGCACAAGAAAAAAAAACACCTATTAAAATTGCTTATGTGTTTCATATTCTTGCATGTAAAGAACCCCTTTAGATTTCAGCCAGCAACTAAATATCTGATCCTTATATGCTCATTTTGAAAACTGTGGGACTCAGAACTGCACCCTTTTGGAGTAGGATTCCCCAGTATTCCTTTCCCAAAGCTATGCACTCTGTACAGTCTATTGATGATAAGGGCATTTGCACTCATGTAAGGGAATCCGCAGTAATTAACTGGGAGCAATTCCAAACTGCATAAAAACAAGTTAAAAATTTCTACAGGTTTTGTTTTTTAAAATGTAATTACCTTTGATCCTTTCTTTCCTTCTGCACCATATCCAGGAATTCCCTCATCCCCCTAGGGCAGACAAGCAAGAGATATGTTTATAAGTGGGTGGTCAATTCCTCAGGTAATATATTAGAAAAGTGTGTATGAAACGTATTTGTTCTATCGTGAACTTGGGGCAGGGCTGTTGTGGAAGTCACAAATTTGACTTAATGTGGTAAGGTATTTTGATTTATGACACCGCATCGTACACACCAGGGACAGATGTTTCTGGGTTACAACTTCCTTCGCCCCTGACTTTAGGCCATGTTGGCTGATGCTAATGGCAGTTAGAGGTCAACAAAGGCACCATGTTGGCTACCTTCATATACGTGGTGGCAATTCACATCACCCTTCGAGCCCTATGCGGCCTAGGACCCACGTACCTACGGGATGGCCTCTCCTGGTATGCCCCGCGGAGGACCTTAAGTTCCACAAATGACCACACTTTGGAGGTCCCAAGTCGCAAGTTGGTTAGATTGGTCTCAACTAGGGCCAGGGCCTTTTCAGTACTGGCCCCGACTTGGTGGAACGCTATGTTACAAAAGACTAGGGCCCTACAGGACTTGACATCTTTCCACAGGGCCTGCAAGACAGAGCTGTTACACCTGGCCTTTGGGTTGGATTCAGTCTGACCCTTATGTTTCCCTCCCCTTATTGTTTTGACTTTTAAAATGAGGCTGCATTTTAAACTGCATTTTAAATTGTTTTTTCTTCTTTTTCTTATTATGTTTTTACTGAAATTTTATTGATGTTAGCCGCCCTGAGTCCGGCTGTGGCCGGGGAGAGCAGGGCATAAATAACATTTATTATTACTGTTATTATTATTATTAAGTCACTTTTGGTTTTCAGTCAGGCCCTTTGAGCAAGATGAACATAAATTACAAACCCTCATTCCTTGTGGACCACGGGGGCCTGCTGGTCCTTTCGTTCCAGTATCCCCAGGTTCTCCCTGTTGGGCAAATTGAGTACAACATCATATATGAGAACCAAAGGAGTGAACCAAAATGGAAAGTTGCTGAATCAAAATCAGAACAGAGAACGAGATATGTAGCAAACATTCCCTGAGAAATAGTTACTGGTAGCTCCAAAAGTGAAAATCAGGACAGAGTTGTTGCGCTTTTCTCTTTTTTCTAGGGGAACCAAAGCTTTTTTTTAGGAATGTTCATCACGATTTAATCTCTGTTGACAGTTTTCCAGGACATTTGCCTGATTTCCAAAAAACAATCCGGGGCGCCAATTCGGGGGAGAATTCCAGGACATGTCCTGGAAAATCAGGACGTATGGCAGCCCTAGTTACTGGCGACGTAATTTGTGTTTGGCCACAATCCCCCCAAAACAGATAAACTGGGTACTTCAACCAGAGTGGGATTAACCTTTCCTTAGTTAAGGTAATTTGGGATTTATCAATTAGAGACTCAAATTCACAGACATTCTTTCACTGTTAACAAATACTCGTTTCTTTCTTTCTTTGTTTGTTCGGTTCATGAGTCACCTAATTAAAAAAATACAGTGGTGCCCCGCAAGACGAATGCCTCGCAAGACAAAAAACTCGCTAGACGAAAGGGTTTTCCGTTTTTTGAGTTGTTCCGCAAGACGAATTTCCCTATGGGCTTGCTTCGCAAGACGAAACGTCTTGCGAGTTCTTGCGAGTTTGTTTCCTTTTTCTTAAAGCCGCTAAGCCGTTAATAGCCGCTAAGCCGCTAAGCCGTTAATAGCCGCTAAGCCGCTAATAGCCGCTAAGCCGCTAATAGCCGTGCTTCGCAAGACAAAAAAACCGCAAGACGAAGAGACTCGCGGAACGGATTAATTTCGTCTTGCGAGGCACCACTGTATGTGAACTATGAAATACACATATTTTCACAAACTTTGCCTTGAACAGAGACTGGCTCAGCCACTGTTTATGTAAAGTCTCTTTTGACTATTTATTTGAATAAAGGCAACTTAAATATTGTCGTTTTAGGAGCATAAGCTCTGTGCCTTGTACAGCAGCACAGAAGAAAAATATCGACAGGCACAATTTTTCCTGATTACAGGAAAAAACAATGCCTGCTTGTTTTTTGTCATGCGACACATAATGGCAAAAGGCTCCTGTCAAAAAAGAAGCAGTAGTTAACAAACCTAATTTAAATGCTAAGGGGTTTTTTCCCCCACAGAGAGAAAAAAAGATTTTGGAAAATCTGCATTGGGAAATTTTCTCCTTATCATTTATAGCAGGGTGGCTAACATGTGGCCTTTGGGCTGTTGTTGGACTCCAACTCCCATCAGGCCCAGTCAATACAACCAGTGTTTAGAGATGATGGGAGTTATAATCCAACAGCATTTGGAGGGCTGCACATTAGTCACACCTGATGTATAGACTGTATGGGCAGACTTTACACTTTGTGTAGAAAAATTAATAGCAGACATTTGAAAACATACTTCATTTCCTCTTAGTCCAGGTTTCCCTTGATTTCCTTTAGGGCCTGGGATTCCCAAGTTTCCCTGAAAACAAAACAAACATTATATCAAGCTTTTTAAGTTTGACCAGAAAGAAAGAAAGAAAGAGAAAGGGAAAAAGAAAGAAGGAAGGAAGGAAGGAAGGAAGGAAGGAAGGAAGGAAGGAAGGAAGGAAAGAAAGAAAGAAAGAAAGAAAGAAAGAAAGAAAGAAAGAAAGAAAGAAAGAAACTCTTATCTTCTGTAATGTGTGGAACCTTTCACACATTGGTTATGAATACAGTGCCTCCTGTACTGTGCATTAAAGGTAAAGGGACCCTTGACTGTTAGGTCCAGTCATGAACGACTCTGGGGTTGCAGCGCTCATCTTGCTTTATTGGCCGAGGGAGCCAGCGTAGAGCTTCCAAGTCATGTGGCCAGCATGACTAAGCTGCTTCTGGCGAACCAGAGCAGCGCACGGAAACGCCGTTTACCTTCCCTCCGGAGCGGTACCTATTTATCTACTTGCACTTTGACGTGCTTTCGAACTGCTAGGTTGGCAGGAGCAGGGACCAAACAACGGAAGCTCACCCCGTCACGGGGATTCGAACTGCCGACCTTCTGATTGGCAAGCCCTAGGCTCAGTGGTTTAGACCTCAACACCACCCACGTCCATTACAACCCACAAATGCATCCTGGCCAGGGCCAGCCCTACCATTAGGCAGAGTGAGTCAGGTGGAAGATGCCAGGGATTGGCGGCAGTACCCCTATTCCCTAAAACTAGTCTGCTCTGCTCCTCCTGAGGGAGCCTGCTGGCTTCAGGCACAGTGGAGGATATTCCATTGCCAGTGCTGAAATCAGATTCAATTGCAAGCCTAGTCAGATTCAATCCATGGAACGGGAGGCTCCATCTTGTCCTTTGCTACAAGGAACAAAATGTCTCAAGCCAGCTTGATATGTTCCTGAGTAAATTGCACACAAAGGCCTCCCCACCCCACACCCCATTCTCAGGGAATTCTTTGTTCCATCAGGCCAACCACACACCACTGCCGACTCTTTTAAGAGACACCTCTCTCCATGTACGGCACAGTTAAGTCTACTCATGTATATACTTCCTATATAGATTTACAAGGGGTTGTGCCCCCGCTTGCTCCATTCACCAACACCCTGCTCCTCCAGGAAAGAAGTGGCAATTTTAAACAATGGCAGAATCACTCCCTTCTCACTTCCATGTCTTGGCCATTGCTGTTGTGCTACCTACATTCAATTTTGCTTCCCTGTCCCTACCCTAACTTCATGCAAATCCCTCAATCGGGGCTGTGCGATGACATCCTTACGTTTTTATTATATAAAGAGATATCAACATGAATAGTGAAAAATACAATGCAAAATTTATTCAGTGTTAACTACTGATGTAATATTCTTTTTGTTTGTAGAGAAAAAAGGCTATCCTCTAAAGGAAGAGTTTGTTTATAAGTGCATCCCGAACGGCTGAGTTTTCGAAATCACAATCGGGTCTCGCTTCAGAATGCTTGAAAAGCACTCTATTAAGAAAGATGAATCTCGTTGAAATATGAATTTTACCGGAAGACCTTTGTTTCCCGAATGTCCTTTCTCTCCTTTCACACCAGGAATTCCACTTGTCCCCTGGAAAACAAATTACATCTAAGAAGTCTGGTAAATTCACCCAAATGCATACCTGAAAGCTTATTAACTTTATGCTACTAAACAGAAACATAAAAGAATTTGTTTTCATCGTATGTGGTGGACGAGTCCTAAGGTGAAAGACTTCTGGGAAAAGATTTATAATGAGTTGGAAAAAATGTTGGAAAATACATTCATTTAAGAAACCAGAAGCCTTTCTACTTGGAATAACAGGATTGGAATTGCCCCAAAAAGATGTTAGGCTGTTTTTGTATGCCACTACAGCGGCAAGACTTTTATTAGCCAAAAACTGGAAATCGCAAGAGATACCAACAATAGAAAAATGGCAGATGAAGATGTTGGACCTTTTGTTTGCTGGCTGACCTGACTGGAAGAATCCACGACCAGAAGGAAGAGGAGATACAAGAGGACTGGAAGAAATTTAAAGAATATTTAGCTAAATATTGTAATATAAGATAAATAGAAAATTCTTGGAAGATATTAATAGGCTTAGGGGTAGAATAAGGATATGTGCTTGTGAATATTAAGGATTAGAACATTAATAAAGGAGAAGAGGTTAGTAAATGAAAGGAGTTAATATTATTAGAAATATGAATTTGGAGGACTGTTAAACAGGTGATATAATGAAATTCAGTTAGAGGGGACTTGAGGAAGTCAGTTATCAATGTAATGAAATTAGGGATTTGAAGTAATAATTCTTTTTCTCTGTCTTTTATCTCTGTTCTGTGTTTTGTAATGTTTTTCTTTTTTCTCTGTGATAAACGTGAAAATCAATTTAAAAATTTGGAAAAGAAAGAAAGAAACTTATATGAATTTGAAAACTGGGAAACATGTGGGAAGCCAGGCTGGGAAGGCTTTTTTGCAATAAGCATAAGCAGACAGATTTGTATTTCTCATATATATATATATATATATATATATATATATATATATATATATATATATAACACCATGCTAGATCCAGAATCTATGTTGTTTTTGACACAGTCCAGGCAGATGGGCACACAATCACATTTATTTCAAAGTTAAGTCTTTCCAAATACACTTATCCCTGTACACACATAGATGATGTTCCTTAAGTTTTCTCTGGCCCAAGTTTTAAAGTGATTTGGCATGGGGACACTCTTTTTAAAGAAGATTTTGAACGTGCTTAGACATTTTAAATATTTGATTAAGTGCTTGCTGCTCTCAGCGCCTTGGTGAGGAAAGGCAGGATAATTAAAGAGCGGATATCTTAAGAGCAGTACACACTGGTACCACTTTCCCTTTTAAAAGCTCTCACGCCAAATTCTCAAGGTTTCTCTATATCATGTTCTACACACCTGTGTTTTTAGCCGGGCACTTATTCAGTGAGCTTTGTGCAATGTTATTCTGTGTGTGTGTTTAATATACTGTTGATTTATGAGACAAGCAGAATCCCTGACAATTGCAGACACAATTTTTTTTACACACAGACAGAGAAAGTAGAGTGCAAACTGATATACCTCAAATGTCACCCACAGCAACTTAAATAGATCAGCTACCTGATCTATTTAATGGGAACGACTGAACCTGGGATCATCTGCATTCAAACTATGTGACTTTCCATTTATTTACACCCTTTCCCTCAACACACACATACATTGAATAGTGCTAATACCCACCTGTTGACCTTCAAAGCCTTGTTTTCCTTCCAGACCTCTGGGGCCACGGTTTCCTTTTGTCCCCTGAAAGAAGAACATTCTTGTTGGCTTTGGTTTTCCCCAGTGAGTATGATAACGATCTTACTTCCTCCCCATCTTAGTTTCTATAACTTAAAAACACCACGACAATGTTTCATGCTACACAGTAATGTCATTTAGATTTAATAATGTTGGATGCAAATCTCATGTGGGGGATTTTAACAGGGCCCCACAGAGCCTTGCTTTCCTCCATCTTGTGTGTGCACATTGGCTCATTGGCATGTTCAGAGGCCTTAATATTAGCAAAAGTGGAGAGTCTGTGCCTTCCATGTTTCTATCCAGTGCATGCTTTCCACCTATTTGTGTTCATGAAAAACATGCAGAAGGAAGGGCTAGATATGTGGGATGTAATCCACTGGGAGCAGTCAAGTACACATTCCTTGTTTTCCTAGAGTAGACATGCAGGGGAATGTTTGGTCCAGCCAGTCGAAACTTCCTGTTCCTCCTGGCCTGGAGCATCCTTCCTTGCATGTGACTAGTGGGTGGGCGTGACCTTTCCAGACCTGGTAAAAGGCCAAGGCATGCTGCCACTCTCTCTCTTTTCCATCTCCCTTTCGTCCTGTGAACTGCTGGACTGCTAGCCTGCAGTCACTAGGTAAATCTCCCTTATGGGGTAAACCTGTTTGCATATGTTTGAAACTTCAAGCCTAAAGCCTGCCTGCAGAGATCACACTGCCTGATCATGAGTAAACATTCTTTTTGTTACTTATGAATAAGACCGTGGTGTCTTTATTTTTTTAGGAGGGATTCAAGGGGGTCTTAAGGTAAAGGTAAAGGGACCCTTCACCATTAGGTCCAGTCGTGACCGACTCTGGGGTTGCGGCGCTCATCTCGCTTTATTGGCTGAGGGAGCCGGCGTACAGCTTCCGGGTCATGTGGCCAGCATGACTAAGCCACTTCTGGCGAACCAGAGCAGCACACGGAAACGCCGTTTCCCTTCCCGCTGGAGTGGTACCTATTTATCTACTTGCACTTTGATGTGCTTTCGAACTGCTAGGTTGGCAGGAGCAGGGACCGAGCAATGGGAGCTCACCCCGTTGCGGGGATTCGAACTGCCGACCTTCTGATCAGCAAGTCCTAGGCTCTGTGGTTTAACCCACAGTGCCACCCACGTCCCAACAAGAGGGTCTTACCAGGAAAATATTAGCACATATTTCAATCTGAATAAGCCAGATTGAATTGCGTATTGTCTTGAGAAACTCACATGAGTTTGCAACTAGTTTTCTGCTGTGTAAAGGGGAATGTAAACTCTGCTAGGTAAAGGAACTTGCTGGCGCAAGTTAGGAAGGATATTAATAAACAATATATCCTCTCCTGCCACCCTGAACATTCCCACAAGATGGAGATAAGGCTTCCAAGAGACTAGATGTTTGCTAGATATGTAGATACGTTGCTGGGGGGCGGCGTGCAGGGAAGATTTCCATTCCAAATGTGGCTGGAGCCCTGTCTGCTGCCTTTTGTACAAGGATCATCCTTGATCACTTAATTACAAGCCTGTGATTAAGTGAGAAGAAAAAGTCTTGACTTGCAGCTGCACGCTAAATATCTAGTAAATGTCCAATTTGTCCGTTATTCTCCCCAACACCTCATCATGCTGCCTGCTAACCAGGAGGGAGAAGATTAGGCTTCTTACAACCAGTGAAAAATGCAGAAGAGAGATTAAGAAGTTTCTCTTGTTTTGTTTGGACAAACGTCCTTTGAATTTCTTCTCTCTGACTCTGTCCAGAAGGCAGACACTCACACTTCCTTCATTAGACTCTTCCTCCTCCAGCCAACTCTGAGCCCATCTAGGGTTGGACGTAACTGTCAATTTCAATTTCTCTTGGTTTCTTACTTTTCCAGTCTTGTGCCCCACATTTCCATATCAATCTGCATATATATATATATATTTAAAGTCAACATGAAAATTCAGCAACATTTTAGTGTGGTTGTCTCCTAATATACACTGTTGCGTGTGCAATGTTGTCCAACATGCAAATTTTTGCAAAGCACTTTCCCCTAATATAATGTATTTCTGTACGTTTCTTTTCATTAAAATATGCATTTTTGGTGAACATTACTTGGCTGCACAACTGCATTGCAAAATTCAGAGAATTGCTAATTGCGTGTTCAGACCCAGAAACCTCCCCCCCCCAAATAAATTCACACATGATTCAAATTTTGGTTTTGGTTTTTGGCAGAATTTAGGCCACAACTTTATTGATTACAGAAAGTGACTGGTTGCATAGGCTCTGGTTCGACTAGCTCCCTGCCATGCAGGTAGCGCTGACCCAGGGTTCCAGCATAGGTCAGCCAAGGGTGAACACCTGGATAAGCGGAAAGCTGGGAACGGGCTAACTCCGCCACCCAAATGTCCCCTTGGACTCAGGCACAGGCACAGGCACAACCCCTTCACAGGGGTTGACCAAACCATCGAGTCCCTGGATTCCTTTAACGGAATACCCTTCACATAGGGATGGCGAGAGCGTTCTCCCATCCCTATCACCTGAACCAGAGCCTATCCGCAACCTTACAAGTTGTGATGATTTGCTACGCAGCAGGAGAAACCCAAATGGCAACAGCCAATCAGTCAAGTGGGGAAAATTCCTGCCGTGCCCCTGTCCCAATGACAGACGGCACACGACAGCACAGCAAGGTCAAGCGCAAAGCCCTAAAAGTAGGGAGAGGTGGGCGGGTGTTCCGAATGCACGCGCCAAAAGAGGAAGCTCTGGGTCACTTGCATGGGCGTAAATAGGTCCCTCGAACCGTTTGGACTGCGTCCCAATGGCCAGATTGCACCCAGCTTCGAGGGACCTACCAATCGGATGTTGTGGCTGACCAATTGTACCCACCCACAACACAGGGTGTCGGTTGTCCAGGTCTCACCGCAATACGTGCCCTTTTTAAGGGAGGACCTGATTTTCATAAGATGGCTGTGTTTCGGTTCCCAAGTGCAAATTAGGGAAGAAGAAGAAGAAGAGTTTGGATTTGATATCCCGCCTTTCACTCCCTTTAAGGAGTCTCAAAGCGGCTAACATTCTCCTCTCCCTTCCTCCCCCACAACAAACACTCTGTGAGGTGAGTGGGGCTGAGAGACTTCAAAGAAGTGTGACTGGCCCAAGGCCACCCAGCAGCTGCATGTGGAGGAACGGAGATGCGAACCCGGTTCCCCAGATTATGAGACTACCACTCTTAACCACTACACCACACTGGCTGGTTTGCCTTCTAATGTGAACCAAATATAATCCCACCCCCACCCCCCAATTCCTAATTTCTACACTTTCAGACATGATTGGGGTGGCATGAAAATGCCAGGTAGCTCCATCTCCCACCAATCTACTCTTCTGTCTCCAACAACTTTCTCCTTACTGTCCTGGGCAGTCAGGAGTTCCTGTGGTTATGTCTCAACGCATACTTACTGAAACTGGTAAAATTAAGGAAGACATACCGGTGGGCCTGGAAGTCCGCTTCGTCCCTCTGGTCCCTGTGACAAAAGGAATATTTGTTACTTTAAAGGTCCTAACTTGATGCTACAAACATTCACAGGCCTGTTTTTTGATGAGTGAGTAGCTCATGGAGCCTTTGGCCTGTTCCACCAACCAGCATAGGCATGGCACCATCAACATCCTTTTCTTCCCTCCACCACCCCTTCTTCCATCTTTGCAAGACCACCATCCTTCTTCCCCATTCCTCCCCATTTCTCCTCTACTTCCTCATACAGTTCTCTTCCCATCCCCCCTTTTTGGTAACATTTCTTCTCATTGCAATAGCTGTGGCCTAATAATAATAATAATAATAATAATAATAATAATAATAATAATAATTTTTTATTTATATCCTGCCCTTCCTGGCCAAACCCGGGCTCAGAGCGGCTAACAAGCAAGAAAAATAGCACAGTGTACATAAAATCACACAGTCAATTAATTAAAATATATTGTAAAATCAATTCAGAATCAAATTAATGGCAACCATTGGGCTAGAGTTCTATGAGGATTACAGAAGGAGAGAGGGGGTCAGGCTGTGCCTTGGCCAAAGGCCTGGTGGAACAGCTCCGTCTTGCAGGCCCTGCGGAAAGATGTCAAGTCCCACAGGGCCCTAGTCTCTTGTGACAGAGCTTTCCACCAGATCGGGGCCACGGCCAAAAAGGCCCTGGCTCTGGTTGAGGCCAGCTTAACCTCCCTGTGGCCCGGGATCTCCAAGATGTTTTTATTTGAAGACCGTAAGGTCCTCCGTGGGACATACCAGGAGAGGAGGTCCTGTAGGTACGAGGGTCCTAGGCCTACATCTCCTCTCTGCCTCACCTTGTATGGGCTTTGAGAAAGAGCCAAGGAGGCCATTCCCTCCCCCAAGTCAGGCATTCTGCATTCATTTATTATTATTATTTTTATAAACTCTAAGTTTAAAAAGCCTTTTCAGCTGCTATGGCAAACCACACTTTTGAGGTTGGCTTGTTATAAATGATCAGACAGGATTTATGTGACATTTCACAAACAGGGACCGCAAAGTAAGTTCTGCATTGTTTCGGATACCAAAGATGTGGTCTAGTTTGGAATTTGCTTAATCTTTTATTTACTAAGAAAACCCAGGTGAGCTACATTAGTCCTTACACTGTTTCCTGGAGATCCATTCTCGCCCGTAAAACCTTGTGATCCTTTTTCTCCCTGTGGATAGAGAATTTAACTTTACATCACGGTTTCTGCAGCAATTATTGTGGCTCTTAAATCTTTCAGCTTTTCACACTTTGCAGTTCTGTTGGGACAGACACAGAAATAGCAGGCACACAGTTGACCTTGGTGGGGAAACGTTATGTTCGTATACGTGCCTGAAGTAGTAGGAATAAAAAGCATAAATAGGGAAGACCAAGAGTCAATTGTTGCAGGATGACTGCAGTGCTACTATCAAATGGTCACTGATGGAACAATAGCAACTCTTATTCCCTTAATGGTCCAAATGGGTCAAGTGACAAGCTTGCTACTTGATAAAAACATCTCCAGCTGATTGCATGTAATTTAATCCATCTATCTTTGTTTCTCGATTTCTCAACTCACCCCCACAAGCCCCCTTTCTGTGCTGGTTCTTGTACCAATAGTTGAACAATTGATATATATGAAGATTACCGGGAAGCTTCTAATGTGTGGCGTTTTGTTGTATTTTTGTATATTCTGTTGGAAACCACACAGAGTGGCTGGGGCACAAAAAATAATTTTTTATTATTTACCACTAGGGTTGTCAGAGAATTCCGATGAAAACAGAAACGGGAGCAGTAATTGCTGATTTTTTGCTTATTTGTCCCATGTCCAGTACAGAAATCAATCCATTTGTGGTTTCTATTGTATTCAATACACAAATGAGAAGTAACTGATTGTTTCCTGCCCCCATTTCACTTCCTTTGCATCTGAATTAACGGGGTAGAATAATATAATCACAACACAATTTTTGTAATTTACTCAATTAATTATGTAAGTTATGTAATATTGCCATGGTGGGTAGTGAGACAAACACAATAGCTTTTGGCGGAAGGTGAACAGTAGCAGAAGAGAAACAGTGATGCTACAAATTAAATCCTTTCAATTAAATGAATTGAAAGTTCTTATCTAAAGCTGTGATTAATGCATCAAATTATTCATCAAATCAATTTATCCATTTTGCTTGTAGTCATCTTTATTTATTCTTCAATACCTTATAGTAAGGACTGAACTTTCAAGTGTTCAAAAACAAAAGAGATATAAGCAAAGCTATAATTATCAATAGTTACCCTGCTCCCTTGCGAACCTTTGTAACCTTTCGCTCCTTCTACATCATTATCCGCTCCAGAATCTCCCTAAATAAATAAATAAATAAGCTGAGGTTTACCTTCATGAAGATAAAACCAAAGTGTTGAATAATACACAGAGTAACACAAAAGTTGCCATTCATTGTGTAATCAAGATCTGAGATATACCCACCCTTAAGGTTTTTAATTACTTGAGAAGCATGCATTTTCTTTATATATAACAAGAATATTGTAGCGCCCTTTCATATTACTGCTGAATTGGAGCAAATGTCAATCAGGTGTTTTTCCCCCCTGGATTGACATTTGTTCCAATTTATCGCTAAAGAGCGGATTTTCCAGAAGAAAGCAGCGGATCAAGGGCAAGTTGGACCCATGCCTGGAAAACATGGGACAAGCAGAAAACTGCTTGGACCCTTTGTTTCTAGGCAGAGGACAAATGCAAGACTGGGCGAGCCCTAAGAGAGGCTGTTGATATATATTTTAGTGAATTATAAATACAGTCAGAAACTGCAACCAAATGTATGGTGCAGTAGTATGTTCATGGAGTGCGGAGAATACTTACATGATCTCCCTGGAAGCCTTTCTCACCTTCACCACCAGGAAGTCCACTTGGTCCTGGGCTGCCCTGGAGATGGAAAATAATTCTGTGAAAACCTCCCAGATGGTTTTGATTTGTGGCTGTTTCAAAACCGAGAGAGTTGGGACCTTGCTACCCTTTCCTGTACGGTGAGGCTGCCCTTTGTAACCTTCACAATTGACTTTTCTAATGTGCTTGATATACGGCTGCACTGAAATATGACCCGGAATCTGCAGGTGGAACAAAATGCTACTGCTAGTGAATATTGGGAAGTGAGGGCACAACCAACTTCTTTTGCAACAGCTGCACTGGCTGCTTGCTAGCTTCCAGTTCAGGACCCAATTCAGGAGGCTGATGTTTACCGTTAAAGGCCTTCATGCATGAGCCTCCATATCTCTTTGTTCCACCAGTAACACCCTGCTCTATATGCATTCATTACATGAAATAGATATCAAAGGTAAGGAGCTGGGCATTCCCTGAAGTGTCCCTCAAGACTGTGGAATGGTCTTCTGGTGGAGGTCAGAGATTCTTCTATTTCAGCCTTTTGTTGGGACTATCAAAGCCATTTATTTCAGGTGACATTTGGCTGACTGATTCTTATCTATGGGATGCCATGATGTTCAGTGGTGGCTGGGACATGCTAACTAATACAATTATACCCAGTTCTCAATTAAGCCATTTTAAACCATGTGGAATGCATTTTTCTTTGTTGTTGTTTTGTTGTAAATGTCATTTGTGGTTTTGGTGCCCTCAGGTGCCATCAAACTGGTGTGGAATGGCTCGGTTTGGCGAGAGATAGGTAGCTTGGGGCACCTGATAGATTTTGTAATATTTACAAGGTCACAAAAAGTACAGTAGCTTTCCAGATGGGAGATGCCATTCAATACAGGCAGTTCAGAAAACTTCCCCCGAAAAGGAAAGACATATATATTTTCCCCAGATTATCATATGCAGAAACTGGGAAGCCCACCAAGCAAAATGCAAAGCTCACAGTGTCTACAATGTGTCCCTGTCAAAATTTAGTGCCAACATTTTATGGATGAAATTGCAATCTTCACATGCATGAGACATAGGCATTTTTTCCAATACAGTAGTACGTCGGGTTAAGAACTTAATTCGTTCTGGAGGTCCGTTCTTAACCTGAAACTATTCTTAACCTGAAGCACCACTTTAGCTAATGGGACCTCCCGCTGCCACTGCACGATTTCTGAAGTAAATTTCTCATCCTGCAGTAAAGTTCTTAACCTGAGGTACTATTTCTGGGTTAGCGGAGTCTGTAACTTGAAGCGTCTGTAACCTGAGGTACCACTGTATCTTAGGAAGCCCAGCTATCCTAAACTTTTTACTAGTCTGTGCGTACTAAACCTATTCCTTTCCTTTGAGAATTATATAAAAGTTCCTCACTTAAACAGTACACTGGCTTACCAACTCTGCTCAATGTCAAACTTGGAAGCAATGATAGAATTTGAAAATATACCTGCAGGCCTGCATCCCCCTTTTCTCCTTTGTGTCCTGGGAGTCCATGTGATCCCTTGAAGAAGATTTTGAAAATTAAATTATTTCCAGAGTTAAAAAAAAGACTGTGACACAAGGGGGTGGAAAATAACTTACCTCTCCTCCCTCAGTTCCATCAATTCCACCATCCCCTTTCTCTCCCTAAGAGAACAAAACCAGGCAATGAGTTACACTGCTACTCAGAAGAATCAGCCTGCATAAACAGTCCAAGAAATGTAGAATATTCGTCAACTCCAGCACCTGACCAAAGCCTAATAAGGATTTTTATGAATAGTGTCAGGAGCTCGTCCTACACTTGAGTAGGACCCTGGCAGAGACACAGGCCCGATTGGCATGTTCCCTCCCTCCTGGTCTTTCGTTCGGGAGCTTCAAAAGCTTTATTCTGCCCGAACATCACAGCGACCGATGCCAACAGACATCAGCACACTTAGGGATATGCAGACCTCAGCAACTCTGCATTTTGGCTAATCTACTTTATTTACATATAAACACACACGGAGCACTGCAACATGGCTCCCTCTCTCTCTAGCATCAGACAGCTAAGAGAAAGAACAAAGGACAATAGTCCCACTTCACGGAACACAGTAACACAAACATCCTGTCTCCGTCACTTCCTACTTTGTGGAGTCAAAACATACACCATCATGTGATAGGCAACAATCCCATGACTGCAAACATGGAGCAGGAATTCTAACAATTTTTAGGGCCCCCCTCCTTGACCCAGTGTCTCTCTATGATCCACTCCAAAATCTGCAAAGTTACCTGCCTCTAGTTTCACACCCTATCCCACCTTTTCTAAAGACCTAACCTCAGCCCAGAACTAAGAAATATAAAATATGCAACTGAGCCAGTTGTTTACATTAGTTTACTTTGCCCATAACAGTAGAAATTCTGTTTTGATAAGCACTAGACATAAAAAAACCTTCCATTTAGGGGAGGGAAATAACTCACTTCTGGCAACCTTATACAAAACAGAGACCAGAAGCTTTTGAATCGGATCTTCCTATGCCATTACTATAGATGTGAATCCTAGATTCATAGCCCATAATTTGCTACTTACTCTTGGGTTGAAGAGCTAACAGAAGGGGAAACGGTGCAGAGCAGGGGCTGGTGATTGGGGTGTGATGGCCAATGGCCAACTGTGGCTGTGACATGTTGGGAAAGGCCTGGTGGGCTGGCCAGAGAGGGCCTGGTGGACCAGTTGAAGTCCCCAGGCTGAAGACTTCCCAACACTAATGCCTCACTGATTGGGAACCTACCTTTGCCTATGAGAAGGCAAAATCGTTTCTGATATTCAATATCTAACAAGTGAGTGGGTTCCAGTTCCTCTTTCATTCAAAACAATCTTAGACAAATCACCTCAAGTGGCATGGGTGGAACTCCACGTGGAACTACACCATGCATCTTGGCAAGGTCATATTTTTCAGAGGAATAATGGTATGGAGGAGAAGGGGCTCAGTCCTTTCCACACTAGCCATTTTTGTATTCAAATTCCCCTCTCCCTTTCCCCTGTAGCTTTCATATTTATATCTATGATAGTAAGTGTGCATCTGGAACCCTACGTGGAGGAAAGCATATGCAGGGATTTTGAGAAGAAAATGCAGTTGACGGGGACTCTATGTTGTCACACCCTAACTCAAAATTTGTGTTTCTTGAGGCTGTTCCTCATTAAAAAATAATAATAATGGTGCTTTTTAACACTCATTTCATGTACAGTGGTGCCCCGCAAGACGAACGCCTCGCAAGACGGAAAACCTGCTAGACGAAAGGGTTTTCCGTTTTGGAGGCGCTTCGCAAAACGAATTTCCCTATTTTAAGAAGTCCTCCGCTGTCCGGGGTTTTTTAAAATGCTGGGGGTGGGAAGAAAAGCCCTTGTCCCCCCCGCCTTCAGAAGAGGTCAGGGGACAGACTGTCCCCGGACCTGGTCTGAAGTCGGTTTCCATAGGAACACATTGTTTGATTTTCAATGCATTCCTATGGGAAACCGTGCTTCGCAAGACGAAAAACTCGCAAGAAGAAAAAACTTGCGGAACGAATTAATTTCGTCTTGCGAGGTACCACTGTAATATGTAGCTCATCCATTGTTGTCGTCATCATCATTATCATTATAATTCCAGGAATAGGTTTATAAATCTTTCACATTCACCAAACAATCCCAATGTTTTTGCAGACATAAGTCAGCACAGACAACATTTTCTTACTGCACCTTTCTTCCAGTTCGGCCTTGTAGCCCCTGAAATATTAAAAACAAAACAAAACAGGTGTTCATTAAATGACAAAACAAAACATTACAAAATCCGTCTTTTGATTATTACTTTAATTGCTTAAGTGTATTCCTACCTTCATTCCTTGACTGCCTGGGTCTCCCCTATAGCCTTGGGGTCCCTCTGGCCCAGGGAATCCTCTGGAACCCTAAAAGAGAAAGATGATGTCAGTGGAAACAAGGACCCTACTATGAACTGAAAAATTATTTCAACATTGATATAACTTACTGGCTCGCCATCCTCTCCTGTATATCCGTGATGGCCGGACAAACCAGTAGATCCCTGAAAATAAAATTTTAATAAAGAAGGTCAATACTGAAATTTGGGGAGCATTCAGATGAAGTGGTTTCTTGAACAGTGGCTCAATATTTAGGAAAAGGTGCAGTCTGATAAATGCAACTTCAGTATTCTAGAGTGTAGAATATTTGCATGCAAGTTGGAGACTCTTACTTTTTCTAAAATTGAAGGGACCTTGTTCATTACAAGTGTTTATCTGGGATGTACAAAGCGTTGTATTGTTTTTGATATTTGGTTGGAAGCTGTCCAGAGTGGTTGGGGAGACCCAGTCAGATGGGTGGGGTATAAATAATAAATTATTATTATTATTACTATTATTATTATTATTCACTAAAACATTACCACTGCATGGAAGGCTGCCTTCATTTCCTATTCCTTGGAAGTCAAACGGAATCCATTCCAGAAGTCCGTTCTGAAACGTTGGGAAACCAAAGTGTGGCTTCTGATTGGCTGCAGGAAGCTCCTGCAGCGAATCAGAAGCCATGGAAGCCCCATCAGACATTCAGCTTCCAAAAGAACATTCAAAAACCGGAACATTCACTTCCGGATTTCAATCATTCAGGAGCCCATTTGTTCGGGAGCCAAGGCGTTCGAGATCCAAGGTACGACTGTAGTTTGAAATATCAAATATTAACTTGCAGAATTAATAAACAATAAAATCCAAGCATTTCTGTTTTCCTTGATGAGCGTTCGGCAAGTTTCTACAAGCTAAATATTAGATTTAAAATGTAAGTTATTTTATCAGTGGCATATGAACTCCTTGAATGTTCAAATTAGGAAACTGGTAAAGGCTTCCACATGAAAGATACTGCATGTGGAAAGGAGTCAACATACACAGATGGTTGTAGTAAATTAAATTATGCAAAAGCATCCATACCTGTGTTCCAATTTTCCCTTTTGGTCCACGGGGCCCTTCCTCTGGCATACACGTACAGAATTTGCAGCAGCATGTTCTCTCAGCAATTTGTGTCTTAAAAAGAGGAAATTGTCACAGATGAAACATATATTCTTAGAGTATTCCTGTAGCTTTAAATGTGATGAGAATTGAAATCACTGCACCCCATACCAATCACTTATTTTCTGGTCAAAGGTAAAAGGTAAAGGACCCCTGGATGGTTAAGTCCAGTCAAAGGCGACTATGGAGGTGCGGCGCTCATCTTGCTTTAGGCCAAGGGAGCCGGCGTTTGTCCTCAGACAGCTTTCTGGGTCATGTGGCCAGCAGGACTAAACCAC
The DNA here is from genome assembly GCF_964188315.1 of Podarcis muralis. NCBI lineage: Eukaryota > Metazoa > Chordata > Lepidosauria > Squamata > Lacertidae > Podarcis > Podarcis muralis. The sequence continues at coordinate 47,092,791 of NC_135666.1, read as the reverse complement.
TTCCAGGGCAACGGAACACCATGACGGAAACCAGAGTGCACTGAAACACTGTTTACCTTCCCGCCACAGAGGTACCTATATTTTACTTGCACTGGCATGCTTTTGAACTGCCAGATTGGCAGGAGCTGGGACAGAGCAACGGGAGCTCACCCTGCAGCATGGATTTGAACTGCCCACCTTCTGATCGGCAAGCCCAAGAGGCTCAGCGCTGCCCACATCCCTGTTTATTTTCTGGTATGAGGAGCATAAAGGAATGGACCCTTAAGCCTTTAAATGTCTTACAAACTTACCACAAAGGCAAACAGCCTGCTGGCAATATTTTGCGTACCCATACTTAATTGCTTGTTATATCCAAATCCCTTTCCAAATTCAATATCCAGAAGATCTGCAAAATTGGTAACTCCTTCCAGAGCAACTGTTATTATTCCATCCAGTCCTATTTGAAACATTGGTTGTTAAAAATATGTTACACGTATCTATTTCCCAGACTATTATTTGACCTCTTATTTTTCAATTCCTTATCCTGAAAGGTTAACTCGCATGCTATGTATGATATGGTAACTATAATTATATACAACGACAGTTGTACCTTAGAAATCGAACGGAATCTGTTCCGGAAGTCAGTTCGACTTCCAAAACATTTGGAAACCAAAGCCCAGCTTCTGATTGGCTGCAGGAAGCTCCTACAGCCAACTGTAAGCCGCGGAAGCCCCGTCGGACGTTTGGCTTCCAAAAATAGTTTGCAAGCCGGAACAGTCACTTCTGGGTTTGCGGCGTTTGGGAGCCAAAATGTTTGAGAACTAAGCTGTTCAAAAACCAAGGCACGACTCTAATCATAAACAATATCAGAGCGGTTTCTAACAATTATATATGAAACCATACACTAAAAACATATAAAAATGTTAAAATTGGAAATCACCTATAATGGAAAGATGCATTCTTAATTGCCTGACGGAATAGAAAAGTTTTCAGCAGGTATTTAAAAGTTAAATAAGAAGGCACACAATACTGGGCTGCTGGCCCTAAGGCAGGGGTTGGCAGCCTAAGGCCCATGGGTCACAAGCGACACACAGTCATTTAACCGCCCCACGAGCTGCCCCCAAACCAAGCCACCTACTCAGTGAGTCCTCACATGCTGCTCTAAAGTGGTGCGGCATGGGGACTCACTTTCGTGGCACTGGAAATCATGTCTGCACATGCCAGAAACTGAGGCCGCGGGCGCGATCTGGCCCACAGAGGGATCTCCGCTGGAGTGAACTGGCCCAGGCAAGGTAAACCTTACCGACCTCTGCCCTAAGGCTTACTTTCTTTTTGTCAAATGAGGCTTTCCAACCAGCAACACTCCAGCAGATGAGCTCAGTGATCAAGCTGGGATATAAGGTATATGGGCAGACTGTGGTGTCACATGTTGGACCAGTTGGAGCTTCTGAACCATGCGCAAAGGCAGCCCCACATCGAGCACATTGCAGTAATCCAGCCTTAAGGCTACAAACACATGGGCTACAGTGCTAGTTGTATATTGCAGAGATACATAACTGCAACACTGAACCAGAGTAGTCCAATGCTGAACCCATGCTCGAGATATGCTGTGCACATCCTGAATGTCATGTACGGGAGTTCCCCTCTCCCTTCGGGTGGCTCACCAATAAGAATTAATGAGCATTTGGTAGATTTATAGTCTTTTTATTACAGCATTCTGTTATGAGCACAAACAGGCAATTCTCCGCAAGGATATTAGCTGCCTACTCTGACTCCTCCTTGCGATTTCAGCAGCAAGGAGTGTGCCAAATGGAAGTTCCTCTCCCCCTGCGTCTCCTTTGTTCTCTGACACGCTTAGACCTCGAGTTTGGGGGAAGGGATTCCCCCCACTCTTGATTGATGTATTGCCCAGCTACTCCCTCCCTTCTGATTGCTTAGCTACTATATCATAGCTGGGCAGCTCCTTTCTCAACTGTGCAGCTTCTGTGTCTCCCTGCTTCTGGAGATGCTGGAAGCAAGGGGAGGCGAATATTCCCCCTCCTCTTATGTTAGGATCTGATCTTCCTGTGATTGCACCCCCCAATCTTCCGATTCAGACCAGCCCCTGACACTGAATAATAATAATAATAATAATAATAATAATAATAATAATAATGATGATGATGATGATAATTTATACCCCACCCATCTGGCTGGGTTTCCCCAGCCACTCTGGGCGACTTCCAACAACACACTAATATACAATAACCTATTAAACATTAAAAGCTTCCCTAAACAGGGCTGCCTTCAGATGTCTTCTAAAAGTTTGGTAGTTATTTTTCTCTTTGACATCTGGTGGGAGGGCGTTCCACAGGGCAGGAATAAGAATGTTATTATAGATTAATGCAACAAATTTTGTATATACCACTAGGTCATATAGTACCCTGAAGAGTCTCAATTTTCTGTCCCTTGAATGTCAAGGAATTCCTCCCTCCAGCCTTTTGATCTGAACAGTTCTGCTACTCTGGGGATGAACTGAAGGCACATGACACAGAAATCTTGCTGAAGCTATGTGGGGTTGAGTTTGGTTAGTGCCAGGACAGCAGACTTCCCGAGCGAGTCCTGCTGGTGCACTTCCCACAGGTGACTAGTGAAAGAGTATGCTAGACTAGATGGACCATTGACCTCATCCAACAGGCTCTTCGTATGTTCTTAGTGAAGAAGAAGAAGAAGAGTTTGGATTTGATATCCCTCCTTTCACTCCCTTTAAGGAGTCTCAAACACTCTGTGAGGTGAGTGGGGCTGAGAGACTTCAGAGAAGTGTGACTGGCCCAAGGTCACCCAGCCGCTGCATGTGGAGGAGCGGAGACGCGAACCCGGTTCCCCAGATTACGAGACTACCGTTCTTAACCACTACACCACACTGGCTCTAGTGCCTTACATATGTCACCTTGCATAACACCTTATTGTTATAACTATAACTTATCTGCGCTAAAACAATTATATTCTGATTTTATGTAACGTACCCTTTTTTCGAAGTTCTTCCGATTTCTTTTTAAGTACTTCTTTGTCAGCATCCAAGCCATCGGAGAAAACAAGCAAAACCTAAAAAGTATTAGAAAGGAAAGACTGAAACAGCAACTGCATATACCCCAAGAGCAACAAGATATATGGAAGTATGGTACAACTTCATTCATCAAATAGTCTAATGGCTAGCTAGACTGAAAGAATAACCGCACATCTGGGGAATGGAAATCTTTTTAGATGAAGTAAAACTAGGGATGGAAGAGAAATTTCATTCAGTGTGCATTTAAATACATAATCCAAATGGCAGCTGTCTTTTGAAATCTGCACTTTTCTGGATTTTGTGATTTGGTTCCTCAATCAAAATATGTACAAAATGTATATATGCCACGTAGATAAAAATGCATATATTAGTGAAAATAAGATACCAACATTCATTAGGGGGAAATGATTCCCAAAATTATTTTAGGAAGAACTGCATCCAAAAATATTGTTAGGAGAATGTGCTCTAAATGACAAACTTTCATCCAGATCTTTTGAATTATTTTTTTTGGAAGTGGTGCAGAAATGTGATTAACTGAATTTAAGACAGGGAAAAGGAGAATCTAAGAGAAGCTGAAAATTTGTTCCTTCTTAGTTAAGACTGACAGGTGACTACAAAGCAGATACAGTGATGGAGATTTGGATTATTCCGAAGGGTTAGCTGGCAGGTATGCGATAAAAAATACCGCTTACACAGTATTTAAGTACCATCTGTTGAGCATGAGAATAACTTACCTGGCTTCGCATGTGATTACCAGATACATTTTCAAATACATTCCAAAGGCTGTCTAGGAATTCGACATTGAGATATGATGGGCCGTTCAGTCTAACTTTCCGGAGATCCTCTAGGATTTTTTCATGGTCAACTTGGAGTGTCCGCAGAAAAGGTGTGTCTGTATTTTCTATTAGATTTGCCACACTGAACTGTGTTTTTGTTCCTTTGTTGCAACTCACAGCCCCATAAGATGTAAAGTCTTTTAAAATATCAGGGAGATAAGTCTCCAGAAGGTGCTGCTCATGGAAAATATGGTCTCCTGCTTTCTGAGATGAGATGTCGAATCCAATAACGACATCCATAAAACATACTGTTTTAGGGAAACACAATGATTAAAAAAAATAAAAAATCACAAATTAATTTTAAAAGTAAACCCTGGAAGAAGATAGGTACAGAAAGAGCAGTGCAGAACTGTATTCTAACAAACTTGAACCATTTATCCTTTGAGATTGGTTACTTCTAGGTATCTCAGGTGATATTCTAGATAAACATCTGCCTTAAGATTTTTTGATCAGTCTTTAACACCAGCAGTTCGGAGCGTTTCAGCCCTGTTTTTGAGTTTGTTTAAAATCTAAAACAGCTTATCTCGTTTTCCTTTGTAAGTTTTTTTAAACCTTTTTGTAAAGGCAATACTAGAGTTTTCACAGCTGAGTCCTCAACTCCTTATTACTACTGCTTGGCTTTCTTTAAACAGGGCTAGGTCTAAAACTTGTCATTGAGGTTTTCATACCTTTTTTGTAAACTCAGGGAAGCGTTTCAGCCCTGTTCTTGAGTTTGTTTAAAATCATTTAAGGTTCGTGATTTCTCTATTTCCTTCTGAAGAAACCGAATAGTTCAGTGAAACGAGGTTTGTAGCCGGCATCCCGTTATGGCTTTGTTCAATTCTAGGTTAATTTTTTCCTTAAACTTTATTTTTGTTATTTAGTTTAATTCTATAGCCGATTACTGCTCGTTTCAGGGATTTTCATGGCATTGTTTTGTGTAATTTTTTGGTTCTGTGACTGTCTTTTTTCTACCGGTTAAGATTTTTTACTGGCCAAGGAAGAAGTGGATTTATCCATATAGAGGCAAACTTGGAAATTTAATGGATGGATACATTTACCTGGATTTGCTTGGTTTAAGGGAAGGGTGACCAAAGTTTGAGCTGTCAAAGTTCTCAAGGAAATATGGGCTGCCTTCCCCTGACATTATGGGCTGGATTTTATGAAGATGCCTGCTGGAAAATACATTGAGCTGGATGGTTGTCCTTGAAATTCCTATTTTAAAATTGTCAACAGATTACAGTGGTAAGGTAAAGTAAAGGGACCCCTGACCGTTAGGTCCAGTCGTGGCCGATTCTGGGGTTGCGGCGCTCATCTCGCTTTACTGGCCGAGGGAGCCGGCGTACAGCTTCCAGGTCATGTGGCCAGCATGACTAAACCGCTTCTGGTGAACCAGAGCAGCGCACGGAAACGCCGTTTACCTTCCCGCTGGAGCGGTACCTATTTATCTACTTGCACTTTGCGGTGCTTTCGAACTGCTAGGTTGGCAGAAGCAGGGACTGAACAACGGGAGCTCATCCCGTCGCGGGGATTCGAACCGCCGACCTTCTGATCGGCAAGTCCTAGGCTCTGTGGTTTAACCCACAGCGCCACCCGCATCCCGATTACAGTGGTACCTCAGGTTAACTACTTAATTCGTTCCGGAGGTCCGTACTTAACCTGAAACTGTTCTTAACCTGAGGTACCACTTTAGCTAATGGGGCCTCCTGCTGCTGCTGCTGTGCTGCCAGAGCACAATTTCTGTTCTCATCCTGAATAAAAGTTCTTAACCTGCAGTACTATTTCTGGGTTAGTGGAGTCTGTAACCTGAAGCTTATGTAACCTGAGATACCACTGTATAAATGACAAGAGGAGATATTTGAATTGGAAATGAAAGAGGACTCTGACAGGTGGAATCTTGGACCAATTGGACTGAGCAGATACAAAGTAGTAGGAAAACATCTAGTGAAAGTGAACTATTAGGTTTTCATACACACAGAAGGAAGGAAAAGAATTTATTTTAGAAATAATAATTATTGATTGATCATGGATTGATAATTTGTTGAGTAATCTCACTTGTAGATATTGTAAATGTTAATCTATTGTACGTGCAGGAATTGGCAAGTGGATAGCTGATGGCTGAGGATAATGAGTTAAAAACAAAAAAAAGTAATATAAGGTTAATTGCAAGGAATGGGATGTGAATTAGAAATAACTAGGAAAATAATGCAGCAACAGGGGGAAACTATGAACACATCAACAATGGAGTGTGGGAAACCAATTTTTGAAAAAATTGAATTACATGTGCTTTTATTTGTGGTTGATTTGGGGGAAAAATGGAAAATCAATAAAAGTGGTTTGGCCACAAAAAATAAATAAAAATAAAATTCCACTGGCCAACCATACATACATTGAAATGGACTATATAAAATGATGCTTAGCAAATTTCAGCAACAGAAAAAAGTGATACTTTGAGCTGATGTACATATGCAGCAGGGACGCAGGTGGCGCTGTGGGTAAAAGCCTCAGCGCCTAGGGCTTGCCGATCGGAAGGTCGGCGGTTCGAATCCCTGTGGCGGGGTGCGCTCCCGCTGCTCGGTCCCAGTGCCTGCCAACCTAGCAGTTCGAAAGCACCCCCGGGTGCAAGTAGACAAATAGGGACCGCTTACTAGCGGGAAGGTAAACGGCGTTTCCGTGTGCGGCTCTGGCTCGCCAGAGCAGCTTTGTCACGCTGGCCACATGACTCAGAAAGTGTCTGCGGACAGCGCTGGCCCACGGCCTCTTGAGTGAGATGGGCGCACAACCCCAGAGTCTGTCAAGACTGGCCCGTACGGGCAGGGGTACCTTTACCTTTACCTTTACATATGCAGCAGAATCATGTGGTGCAGCTTTCCCCCCCTGGACCATAACACTGCACAGTGCAAGGGGAGGTACTCTTCCTGGACTATACCTGCAGCTAATCACCCTCACATAAAAATGATTAATGGAGAAGGGTATGTTAGAACCCTTCTAGTTTATGTGTTAATCTTCAATATGCAGCGTGTGGGATAACCAGCCTCATATAATCAACATGCTCAAGTCTAGTTAATGCATGAAGGGGTTAATACCATAAAGTAAACTGTCCTCCTTGGCTTAGCTATACCCACTTCCAGTCACTTTGGGAGAAACTAGGTAATCAAGCCTTTGTTCTTCCCCAGTCTACCTGAGAAGCTCAATGTGTGAAGAGGTTTGAGCTGATTGATCTGCATGGCGCTCACAAGCCACTTGACTTCCTATACCAATAATTTAGCCACTTTGTAACTAAGCCAAGTTTTACTGCCTGTGCAAGTTTCTGAAGCACATGAATTTGGTTTTGGAGAGTTTGTAAGTACCGTATTTTTTGCTCTATAAGACTCACTTTTTCCCTTCTAAAAAGTAAGGGGAAATGTGTGTGCGTCTTATGGAGCGAATGCAGGCTGCGCAGCTATCCCAGAAGCCAGAACAGCGAGAGGGATAGTTGCTTTCACTGCACAGCGATCCCTCTTGCTGTTCTGGCTTCTGAGATTCAGAATATTTTTTTTCTTGTTTTCCTCCTCCAAAAATTAGGTGCGTCTTGTGCGTCTTATAGAGCGAAAAATACGGTAAACCATTTTTAAAAACTTACTTTTCCTATGTTGGGAGAAGAGGGAAACTTTGGAAAGAAACTTTTTAGGGGGACATTTTGCAACTCACTTTAGAGGGCAGACATATTTTAAAGGTCACACACACACACACACACACAGACACAGACACACACAGACAGACACACACACACACATATTCTCACCAAAGCCAACACAGGGAAGGTGATGGGTTGCTTGTTTTTAAATGGAACATTCACACATGAAACCCACACCAGCATTTTGGAGCAGTTAAAGTTCAAGGAAAGTTGCCTGATATCTCACTCTGGTGCAGGTATAGTAGATGTCCTCTTAGAATATTCAAAATGCTAGAAGTGGAAGTGACTCAAAAGCTCACACTTCCAATATTTTGAATATTCCTTATACAAAATTATTATTTGAATAATAAAATTCAACACATATCTGAGGTAAAGTTCCACCTCTAATATCAAATATTTTTAGAATGCTAATGTCAATTAATTTTCACATTGGTGTTCTTACTTAGCAGAAGAACATTATAGGGGGGGGGGAGAAGTTGATCAAGGTCCTTCTTAGCAGGCAAAGCTAGTCCCATTATTTTGTGGATTATCACCAATGGGCTTCAAGTGCCAAGAATGAAGTAATGAAGGGCCCTCAAGTGTGACAGTAAATAAGGACAAAATAAAAACAAAAAGTGGTTTTCTAAGGAGAAGGGAACAAACTCTTGGGGGAATGAATTTACACATGCACAATTCCTTTTTATATTGCATTAGCCACGTGCAATGCTATTTTTCTAGAAAAAAGAGGTGCTGGAACTCACTATGAACACTTTCTTTGCTCTCTTATACAGTGGTACCTTGGGTTAAGTACTTAATTCGTTCTGGAGGTCTGTACTTAACCTGAAACTGTTCTCAACCTGAAGCACTACTTTAGCTAATGGGGCCTCCTGTTGCCGCTGCACCACTGGAGCATGATTTCTGTTCTCAACCTGAAGAAAAGTTCTTAACCTGAGGTACTATTTCTGCATTAGCGGAGTCTGTAACCTGAAGCATATGTTACCTGAAGCGTATGTAACCTGAGGTACCACTGTAACCGCAATGGTGCCCACCTAAGAGGGACCGGAACTGAGTTCCGGCTGAAAAAATGTCCCGACCCTTTATGAAAACATAAATCTATTTTGACATAAATAATGTAAGAAGATCTAAAATGTTGTTTTTGAACGGAGCTTACTTGCTTCACTTTTGTCTTGACACACTTCTTTAGTTACGCGAGTTAGAATACTTGGCAGATCTGTGAAATTCGCCACAGAGTATATCCTGTCAGAGTCATCAGTTATCTCCATGAGTTTTGCCCGGTCAACCGTTCCCACTCCAATAGCGTGAATCTCGACACCATCGGCAGCCAGGGCTCTTGCACTGTCAGCAACAGGGTCATCGGAGACTCCATCTGTGATTAGCAGCAATTTGGGCACGACGACGTGTCTAGGTATTCTGCGTCTTGTGGAGTTGAAGAAGGCCTTCACTCCTTTGAGAGCCTCTCCAATGTATGTATTACCACCTTTCATCATTGTAACGCTAATAATTTTTTCTTGAAGTTCTGGCTTGTTCTGATAAGCGCCCAGACCAAATTCTTCTTCATATCGGTCAGCAAATTGGGCCATACCAACTTGCACGTTGTCATTATAATCAATTAAATCAAGCAGGTCTTTGAGGAAGACCTTCATCCTCTCGAAGTCTTTTGGGGGTATACTTCTGGAACCATCAATCAGGAAAACAAGATCAGCTTGGATCTCACATTCTGCAAGGGGGGAAACAATGTAAACCAAGATTTTTGTATTAGTACTGCAAAAAAAAGGTGAAAATAACAGTCACATGGAATAACTTATTCCATGAAGGTTGTCAACTCCAGTCCACCAAGAGCTGTCTATTAGAAAGAGATGTCAGTAGCCACAGTAAGACTTTAAAACCGTACGGTACAACTGCCTTGTATTGGTTTATGTGAATCCCTTAGGAGTCTTTGGGATAAATGTGCTTTAAATGCATGGGGTATACAAAGTCTTAGAGTGGTGGATTCTATGTTAGTCTTCTCAGCATCTTCTATGTGCAGAAGGTTTATGATTATTAATATTAATAACATGGGATTCCACACCTGTTATCTGCAGCATCACAGTCCAAACCTGCTCTCCCTCTCCTTGCTTCCTATCTGGGTACACAGTGTAATGGTTCTAGGGGTTGCTTGTGTGTAAATCAACGCCACCCTTGGCTGCTTGCCTGAATGAACCCTTTCTGTCTGGACAGCCACGCGCCCGTGACTGTCTCAATCGCTGGCAGAATCCGTTAGTGGGTGTTTCTTGAACTTCTTCCAGCAAAGAAGCTCTTTGACGCCTAGTCTCCACCTACTTTCCCTGAGCGGAAGCCTTCTGCGCAGGGAGGGTGTGCGCATCGGAGGACCCGGGCTCTCCCCACTGGTTCCCGGCGAGGAGTCTTGGAGCCACCTCGCCGATTCCCCCATCTGCCCCCCTTCTCCACTGGTGTTACGCTGATTTCCTTCCCCAGAAGATGTGCTGCTTCTCTCCCTCCCGGGACGCTCTCCGGAATCCCTCTGGAGCCCTCCCTCTCCCTCTGGCTCCGATGGCAGTTCCCTGACACACAGATACAGTGGTGCCTCGCAAGACGAAATTAATTCGTTCTGCAAGTTTTTTCTTCTTGCGAGTTTTTCGTCTTGCGATGCACGGTTTCCCATAGGAATGCATTGAAAATCAATTAATGCGTTCCTATGGAAACCGCCTTCAGACCAGGTCCGGGGACAGTCTGTCCCCCAACCTCTTCTGAAGGCTGGGGGGGGGGACAAGGGCTTTTCTTCCCACCCCCAGCATTTTAAAAAACCCCGGGACAGCGGAGGACTTCTCCGCTGTCCGGGGCGATCTTAAAATGCTGGCGCTGCGTTTCTCCGCTCTCCCGGGAAGGCAGGCAGGGGGGACAAAGACTTTTGCCCCCCGCCAGCCTTCAGAAGAGGTCCTGGGTTGGGGGGGTTGGGGGTTTAGAATGAATCGTGCCACCTTCTTCTGTATACTGAAAACCAAACTGAATATTATTTTCCTCCCTCCCTCCCTCATTTAAGGAACAACAACAGAACCAACCATGACAAGTTTCTAGCCCAAATAGAAAAAGTGAAGGTAAGGGAGGGTGGGACCCTTAAACTTTGAAACCTCTGCTGTTTTCCAGCTGAAAACTTGACACATCTCTGAGCTGCTCTTTCAACCTGCATCAAGAAGATGCAGGTAACCTCCATACAATATCTCATTTGGTGGTCTTCTGTGAGCTTTCTGAGGCAAACCGGCAGACAAAAATAGATCTCTATTGCATTTCAATGGGTCTTGATGAAGATGGCACAGGAAGGCTAGTGGGGAATTATTTCCTAGTTTGGTAAAAGAGGTGTTCTGTGGTTTTACTTTGCATGCGTTCAGATGAGTGCTGTGCTCAGACGTGTTTTCATTATTCTGTGATGGGGTTGCATTTCCTGGGCTTCAAAGGAATCAACAGATTTAGACTTCGCGCACACCCACACACCCACACCATGTACAGTCCTTCTATCAAAGTTGACTGGGAGTAAAAGGTGAGAAAAAGAATATTCAGCATGAAATCTAATGTAGGAAAGTCATGCTTCCTAAAAGTTATTTTAACAGAGTAGAACAGGACAAGACTAAACAGTTGAGGTCCTGATGACAAAAGCTCAAGGCTCATGAGCCGCCCTGAAATCTACAGATCATGGGCAGTGTGTACATTTAAAATAATAATAATAATAATAATAATAATAATAATAATAATAATAATAATAATGGCTAAAGGAAGGACTAAAATATAATGTAATTACAAATGGGTGAAGTGAAATTATCACAAGTCCATTATTTTATAACTGACACAACAACCTTTTGAAAGAAAATGGGCAACTGGGGAATTGCCATGGAAAACTTTTCCATTTCCCAAATGTCTCTGGAAACACCAACTTTAACCACGCTACATATATGAGGATAGGCTGTTTCACACCTACTACTGAAAAGCAACAACACGCAAACACAACAAAAGAGTAAGTCTGCACTTTACCTGGCCTTGAATTGTTGCATAGATTATCTGATAATTTCTTGGATATGTTTTGCAGTCCTTCAAATGTGTCCACAAAATACAGGTTTTCTTCTGATCCAGCCATAGTCAAAAGTTCATCAAGTTTGGCTTCTTTTATCCCAATGGCCAAGATAGTAATTTTATCATCCCTGAGTTTTTTAGACACTTTCTCAAGTCTTTCTTTATCGTGGGATTCACCATCGGTTATGACCATAAGAATTTGGGAAACGCCCCTGTGTTTGCGGCTGCCCCTTGCCTCAGTGAAAAGAGCTTTTGAATGCTCAAGAGCCGCAGCAGTGTATGTATTGCCCCCTAAATGTGTGTCACTCCTGATAGCATCAATGACTGCTGATTGTGTACTATGGTCATCGAGATCAAACAGAATGTGTGGATCATCTGAATATTTGAGAGCTCCGAACTGAACAAGCTCCTTGCCAACATCAGATTTATTCACAATGCCAATCATGAAGTTTTTCATGAGATTATAGTTGTTAGGACCAATGCTGCCAGAACTATCAATTACAAATACTATATCCAAACGCTCTAGCCTTTTGCACTCTGGAAAGCAAATGAGAAAAGACACCATCAATATTCATTAGTCATATTCAAACACCTTGTTACTCTTAGAAATGCAAGTTCATTGCACATGGCAAAGTAAAGAATGCAATATTTCTCATTATTGCAATTATGAATGCGTTCATCGCGATGGTGCCAATGTTATATTCTATATTTACCCAGAGTGCATGAAGTGTGCAACATTGTGAGATAAGTTGGATGTGTGTGCAAGCAGGTGGGTCGCCTGAGATGGAAAGATGCGCTTGCCAAATCCACCCAGCGAATTTGTGGCAACAAAAAGTCACAATAGGAGCTTCCCAATTTGTAGCACAGTTAGCAACATTGCACTCCAATATCTGCAACTTTAGAAAATTGCCGTGTACATAATAATTCTATCTTTAGCCATAAAATATCTGTATTTCTTTACAGTCCCATTATAGAGAAGATTCAAGACCCCTATTTAAGAACCATTGAAGTGGTACATGATAGCATTAAATCTATTTGTAAATTATCATTTCAGTGCAGTAAATGATGCGTGGAAGATCCTAGTATGACAAGTGAATAAACACAATGCAGTTAGAAATGTATTGTAGCTGAATCGGTGAAAGCTCAACACAGACATTTTGCGGGATTTGGGCCACTTTCCTGTATCAAACAGCCTCAGCAGTAAAAGTGAAATACAAGCGATCTACTTTACAAAGTTATGGTCTGGATGAAAAGGGTAAATTGATGTCGCGTTTCATCCAGGACATTAAAAAAGACAGCATAAGGCAAAACAACTGAAGGTGGGAAAATATTGAAAGAGGCACACCTCTCTAGCAATAAAGAAAAAAAAAGAAAGGTAAAGGACCCCTGGACGGTTAAGTCCAGTCAAAAGCAACTATGGGGTTGCGGTGCTCATCTCACTTTCAGGCTGAGGGAGCCGGTGTTTGTCCACAGACAGCTTTCCGGGTCATGTGGCCAGCTTGACTAAACCACTTCTGGCACAACAGGACACCGTGATGAAAACCAGAGCGCACGGAAATGCTGGTACCTATTTATCTACTTGCACTAGCATGCTTTCAAACTGCTACGTTGGCAGAAACTGGGACAGACCAACGGGAGCTCACCTTGTCACAGGGATTCGAACTGCTGACCTTCTGATCTGTCAGCCTAAGAGGCTCAGTGGTTTAGACCACAGCGCCACTCACGTCCCCTACCTCTCTAGCAGAACTGCCACAGAAATATATGATGGGGGCATAAAGGTAAAGGGACCCCTGACCATTAGGTCCAGTCGTGACTGACTCTGGGGTTGTGGCGCTCATCTCGCTTTATTGGTACAGCTTCTGGGTCATGTGGCCAGCATGACCACGCCACTTCTGGCGAACCAGAGCAGCACATGGAAACTCTGTTTACCTTCCTGCCGGAGTGGTACCTATTTATCTACTTGCACTTTGATGTGCTTTCGAACTGCTAGGTTGGCAGGAGCAGGGACCGAGCAATGGGAGCTCACCCCGTCATGGGGATTTGAACCGCCGACCTTCTGATTGGCAAGTCCTAGGCTCTGTGGTTTAACCCACAGCACCACCCACGTCCCCGATGGGGGTATAATGAAATGTAATTTGACTTATATGCCCTAAAACTGAGTTTTAGATTATCTTTCTACTGGAAGATAGCATTTGAAGCACTGCCATCTTGCTGCTGCAGAACTCTCTCTCTCTCTCTCTCTCTCTCTCTCTCTCTCTCTCTCTCTCTCTCTCTCACACACACACACACACACACACACACACACTTTGCATATGTACCCAAGACCAACAGAAACAGTACTTACCCTCTTCAGGGTTGCACACACCAAACCTGAGCTCATTCTCTACCTTATTCAAAACATCAAAGTTCTCCACGTAAAACACCCTCTCAGGTTTCCCACTGATCTCTTCGAGCTGAGTTTTATTGGCATTAAAAACACCAACTGAGTAGATTGTGATGCCTTTATCTCTCAGGGCTGTGGCTGGAGTTTTCACCTCATCTTGTGCTTCCCCATCAGTGATCAGGATGAGAACTTTGTGGGCGCCAGGTCGTGCCCCTTTGGCAGCCTCAAAATAATCGGAAATAAATACCAGTGCTTCTCCAGTGAGTGTGTTGGCGCCGATAAGAGACATACTCCCAATAGCGTCAATGATATCATTCTTTGTCAAGTACCTATTGAAGGGGAACTTTTCTTCGGTTGTGCCACTGAACTGCACAGCACCAATGCACATTTGTTCTGGGCCAATGTTAGATTTTTTCACAAACTCTGCCATGAAGTTCTGCATTTTTGCAAAGTCCTCAGGGTGTATGCTACCAGAGCTGTCCACTAGGAACATGACATCAACCTTCCTCACCTCACAGGCTGTGGAAGGAAAAGCAAGGATTGCTCAGGTTAAGAGAAATACATTTGAATTAGGCCAAATTCAGCAGAAAAGAAACATGTTAAAGCAGGTCAGATCGAGGACATTTTGTTGCTTGAGGTGGAGCAGGAAATTGCACCCCCTTTCCCAAATTGAGTTTATTTTTAAAATTTATTTTACAAATAATAGTAAACTGTTTCACAGCATGCAGTCACGGAAGCAGCCTACAAGTTGCATACCCTGTAGTGTCTAGTAGTTCCAACCAGAAAATAGGTTCTGGAAGCAATAAATGTTCATGAAAATATTGATGCAAGGACTTGGGTTTGCTTGACAGCATTGACTCGGAAACTACAACTAATCCAGAATGGCAACATGGGAATGGGCCTTTTCTGTAGTGGCTCCCTGTCCTTGCAGAATGCAGCAGCTAGACTGGTGACTGGGGGTGGCCACCAAGACCATATATAACACCAGTCCTGAAAGACCTACATTGGCTCCCAGTACGTTTCTGAGCACAAAGTGTTGGTGCTGACCTTTAAAACCCTAAACGGCTTCGGCCCAGTATACCTGAAGGAGCATCTCCACCCCCATTGTTCATCCCGGACACTGAGGTCCAGCTCCAAGGGCCTTCTGGTGGTTTCCTCACTGCGAGAAGTGAGGTTAAAGGGAACCAGGCAGAGGGCCTTCTCAGTGGTGGCGTCCTGTGGAACTCCCTCCTGTCAGATGTCAAGGAAATAAACAACTATCTGACTTTTAGAAGACATCTGAAGGCAGCCCTGTTTAGGGAAGTTTTTCATGTTTGATGTTTGATTGTATTTTTAATACTCTGTTGGGAGCTGCCCAGAGTGGCTGAGGAAACCCGGCCAGATGGGTGGGGTATAAATAAAAAAGTAATATTATTTTATTATTATTATTCTGTTTATGGAAAGAATTACCAAGGGAATTTCTCTTTACCCTTTTCATTGCATATGTCCCGAACAACAACATTTTTTATTTTTTCCAAGGCTTCAAACTGTTGCACAAAGTAAACCCTTGACGTTGAGCCCGCAATATGAAACAACTCTTCTTTGCTGGCATTTTTCACTCCAATGGCGTAAATGTTGACATTTGCCTGTCTCAGCAGCTGAGCAGCTACCTTCACGTCATCATGTGCTTTCCCATCCGTCAGCACAATGAGATAGCAGGGAACATTGCCGCGACACTGTTGTCTTGCGTCCTTAAACAATGGCTGTGTGAAATTTATAGCTGCTCCTGTATTTGTTTCTAGTAGTGCTCTATGTCTGATACGATTCACTTCTTTTTCTAAACTGATGCGGGTGGTGTGCTGACCAAGTCTAATTGGTAAGATAGTATTTTCTGAATACTGAACAACTCCAAATCGAACATTATCAGGTCCTATAGTAAACAGCTTAATAGCTTCCATCACAAAAGACGTCATATTCTTGAACTCATCGACATGAATGCTTGACGAATCATCAAGGAGAAAATAAATATCAGCCCTTTCTGTCTCCATACATCCTACAAGAATATAGAGAGATTTTATGTCAGTAGAGGTCAATTCAACACAGTCTGGGTGGGGACCTGCCGCCCTCCAGTGTTGCTGGACTCCAAGTCCCATAAGCCTCAGTCAACATGGTGAGTGGACAAGGATGATGGGAGTTGTAGTTAGGCAATATTCGGAGAGGCACAAGTTCCCCATCTTCACATTGGACCCGAAAGATAAGCATTGGGCTTGCATGATAGTATTCAAAGCTATGTAGGCAGAGGGCCAAATGCAGACAGAGTTTGTGGTATCAAAAATATGGTAGGCAGAATGTTAAAAAAAATGAAGGCAGTATATTTAAAAAAAAAGGAGAAAGGAGAAAACATTTATACAGGTTAGTTTTTCACAGTTCAGTGGTCTTTTCAGAGTCTTGCCAGAGTGGTGCATGCTCTAGTTATCTCCCGCTTGGACTACGGCAATGTGCGCTATGTGGGGCTACCTTTGAAGGTGACCTGGAAACTGCAATTAATCCACAATGCGGCAGCCAGACTGGTGACTGGGAGCGGCCGCCGGGACCACATAACACCCGTCCTGAGAGATCTGCATTGGCTCCCAGTATGTTTCCGAGCACAATTCAAAGTGTTGGTGTTGACCTTTAATGCCCTAAACGGCCTCAGTCCTGTATACCTGAAGGAGCGTCTCCACCCCCATTGTTCAGCCCGGACACTGAGATCCAGCACTGAGGGCCTTCTAGCAGTTCCCTCATTGCGATAAGTGAGGTAACAGGGAACCAGACAGAGGGCCTTCTCTGTAGTGGCGCCCACCCTGTGGAACACCCTCCCTTCAGATGTCAAAGAGATAAACAACTACCTGACATTCAGAAGACATCTTAAGGCATCCCTGTTCAGGGAAGTTTTTAATGTGTGACATTTTAGTGTATTTTTGGTCTCTGTGGAAGACGCCCAGAGTGGCTGGGGAAACCCAGCCAGATGGGCGGGGTACAAATAATGAATTATTATTATTATTATTATATTATATTTGAAACCTCAAAACAAAGAGCTGAAAGACCGAAGCTAGGACCAGATTGCGTCAATGTCTTTACCTGATTTGAGCTGTTTTTTCATTGCAGGTTGGATATAGAGTCTGCCTTGTATTTGGTTGAAGAGTTTCTTGTGAAACGTCTTGTCCTGTCTGGGCAGTTCAGAAAATTCTGTCAGTTTGATAATATTCGGTTCTGATGGATATGACACAATCTGAGTCAACTGAACGGCGTCTGCTCTTTCAACGCCGATGGCAAAGACAGTCACACCAGCCCTGCTAATGAGAGAAGCTGCCCCTCTTATATCATCATCCGAGGGCCTGTGGGTGATAATGGTGGCTACCTTCTCTACACTCCTTCTCCTGTCGGCAAAAACACGTTTTGTGGTCATATTAATGGCAGCACCCAAATGAGATTTCCCTTCTTTAGGGGAAAAGCTCCTAATTTTCTGAAGAATGTCCGTTTTCTTCGTTTCGTCTCTCAGAGAAGTTAATACTTTGGCCTCCGTGCTGTACGTCACGATGCCCATCCTTATGCACGCTTCCTTCACGTCGAGAGAGTTTACTGTGTTCTGCAAGAATTCTCTGATATGTTCAGCATTCGTCTGTGAAACACCCTCATCCACAATAAATACGACGTCTGCAACTGAGTCCTTATGGCACGTCAGAGCTGGGGGGGGGGGGGGAATAGCACAGCGTTAGTAACATAGCTGTCAACTTACAGATTTGAAAATAAGGGACCAGCAGCCTCGAAAATAAGGGATCAGCAGCCAAAATAAGGGATTTTCCAGGCACAGGTATGCTAAAACTTCTGAGCCCCTCCAAGCCAAAGGCAGAAAGCCCAGCCAGCAGCCAAACGAAGCCTCAAGCAGTGGTTCCCACAGTGCAGCAACCCGGCAAAGGGGATGCAGCAAGGAAAACCACCGTCACCTCTCCGCTGGGAAGCGCTGAGCAAAGGCGAGTCCCCAGGCAACGCGGCCGATTTGATCGGCACAAGGCATGCAAGCTCCACCCCCCCAGTCGTTCTTAGACTCTTTGTTGGGTGAGCAACGCAGCCAAGCAACACAGTTGGAGCCTCCCTCCTCCCTGGCCAGCAGGAAGAGAGGGAGAGGAGCTGCTTCCTTTGAAACCCGGGAAATTTAAGGGACATCATCAATAAGGGACAGCAGCGGTACACGGCACTGGGATAAGGGAGTTTCCCGCCAAATAAGGGACAGTTGACAGCTATGGTTAGTAATCCACCTCCCCACCGCACAGTTTGTTTGCTAAAGTTTCTTAAGTGCACAAAGATTACTTTGCAGTCCTAGGCAGTCTCCTGAACTGCTTTGGCAATGTGCTTAGCAAAGCCATTCCTGCCATTAGGGGGGAGAGACTTGCTGAACCCCACCTCCCTCCACCAGAAAGAGAATCGAGTTGCTCTCTCTTGGAAGGATGGGGGTCAGCAAGATATCAGAAAATGGGTAGCCAGCCCCACTGGTACCATCTCCAGGGGGTCCTGGGGACCCACAAAATTTTTGCTGTGGGTGCCCAGCCTCTGCCCCCTCCCACCGCTGCCCCCACCTCTGCTAGCATTCTGATGGCAACAAACAGTTGCCCATTTTTTTCAAGTTAATAGGATAATTGGGAATCTGCTTTTCACCATATGTCTGAAAGGTTCAAATCCCCCAAGTTACCTTTCATATTTGTTACCAGGGACACCAGTTCCGTTCTCCTAAGAAAGAGCCAGGTGAGTTGTGTACTGTCTCTTTAAGGGACAAACATTAAGGGAAGTGTGAGAGGATTGATAGGAAAATGCTTTCACTGTTGGATGCAAAGTCTGAGAGAGGGGACAGAGAGGGGGTTAGACATGCGGTGCTGGCAAAAAGTCTCGCCGATTCAGGCCAAGACAATCAGCAATCGGGACATTATTCCGCCAAGCTTTTTTCCTGCTCTTCTTATAAGTCAGAGATTTCTGCCCTGCAGCTTTGAATAAATAGTTGGTGCATTTCCACCTGGGGTGATATCCAGCTAAATTTCAAGAGCAGACCCATCGAAATTAATGGACCTAACTTAGCTATGCTAATGGAACTAAAGTGGTACTTTGGTTCTCAAACGCTGAAAACCCAGAAATAAGTGTTTTGGGTTTTGAACACCTTTTGGAAGCCGAACATCCAAAGCGGCTGTCAGCTATTGTTTCTGGGGTGCATGTACCAATCAGAAGCTGTGCCTTGGTTTTCGAACATTTTGGAAGTCAAACGGACTTCCGGAACGGATTAAAGTTAGCACTTTTGTTTTTGCTATTTATTTTGCGGTTTTGTTTTTGAGGCTTTTTTTTTTTTGGTTCATTTGTTTTTGTGACTGTGTGAACCCAGTTCAGCTACTGATTGATTGATTGATTGATTGATTGATTGTGTGACTGCGAAAATGGATTAAAGCCCCTCAGACTGTGCTATAAAATAAATAAGACAGTATTGTAGATTATATATATATACATATATATATATATATATATTCTTATCTGCACTGATGATAGTCATTGTTTGGATGGGGGGCTTTAATCCATTTTTTTCAGTCACACAATCAATCAATCAATCAATCAATCAATCAGTAGCTGAACTGGGTTCCACACAGTTTTCATTTTATGGATCAAAAGTCTCTGGATAGTAAAATTCATGTTAAACTGCTGTTTTAGGGGTTGTTTTTAAAAGTCTGGAACCGATTAATTTGTTTTGCATTGTGCAGGGGCCATGCTAATCTCTGTATCGTTCCAATTTTAGTATATGTGCTGCCGAAGCGAGCCAGGAACTAATCTCAGCTGCGGGAAAAACATGTTCCCCTCTTTATTTTCGACTCTCTTGGGCGCAGGAATTTAACCTTAATTATTTACAATTTTTGTTTAACCCGCAAGAAAGAAGGGCTTTTTTGATGACTAGGTTCAATTCTAATCCTTCTAACCTCCTTTGGGGTAGGTTTGCGGGTTTGGCAGGAGGAGATAGGATCTGCCCATGTGATGCCCACCTGGTGGAAACTCTAGCTCACATGGCCCTTAAATGTAAAATGCATGATGATCTCTGCCAACAATTTTTAGACCATCTATGTATTCCATAAAGAAGGCTGATCGCCGAAGAATTGATGCTTTTGAATTATGGTGCTGGAGGAGACTCCTGAGAGTCCCATGGACTGCAAGAAGATCAAACCGATCCATTCTGAAGGAAATCAGCCCTGAGTGCTCACTGGAAGGACAGATCCTGAGGCTCCAATACTTTGGCCACCTCATGAGAAGAGAAGGCTCCCTGGAAAAGACCCTGATGTTGGGATAGATGGAGGGCACAAGGAGGAGGGGACGACAGAGGACGAGATGGTTGGACAGTGTTCTCGAAGCTACAAACATGAGTCTGACCAAACTGCGGGAGGCAGTGGAAGACAGGAGTGCCTGGCGTACTCTGGTCCATGGGGTCACGAAGAGTCGTACACAACTAAACAACAACAACAAAATGTATTCCAACATGGAAATGAGAGACAGAGGTTATACGCTTCTTATTACAGCGGAGAGACCAGGAGCTCACTAAGACAGTAGCTAAGTTCCTCTATTTGTTTTTTTTCCGCCGAAGTACGCTACAGAATCCTGCCCTTGCTGGAGACCCACAGAGATGAAATAGATTGCTCGCCTCTTCTTCCCTCTGGCAAATGAATGTACTGTCCCTTGTCCCCACACACTGCAGCCGCAGTGTCATTTTAAAAATATATACATTAGATATATACGTGAAGTTAATGTATTGTCTAGGAAACATTCACATCATACATTTCAAGCACTATGACACCACTTTCAACAATCATGGTTCCCCCGCCTCTGAGAATTCTGGGAACTGTGGTTTGTTAAGGTTTAAAGCGTTGTTAGGTAAAGGTAAAGGGACCCCTGAGCATTAGATCCAGTCGTGGCCGACTCTGGGGTTGCAGTGCTCATCTCGCTTTATTGGCTGAGGGAGCCGGCGTACAGCTTCCGGGTCATGTGGCCAGAATGACTAAGCTGCTTCTGGCGAACTAGAGCAGCGCACGGAAACGCCGTTTACCTTCCCGCTGCAGCGGTACTTATTTATCTACTTGCACTGGTGTGCTTTCAAACTGCTAGGTTTGCGGGAGCAGGGACCGAGCAACGGGAGCTCACCCCGTCGCGGGGATTCGAACTGCCAACCTTCTGATCAGCAAGTCCTAGGCTCTGTGGTTTAACCCACAGGGCCCCCCATGTCCCCCTCAAAGAGCTACAATTCCTGCAGTGATTTAACAACCGATCCTTCATCCCAACGAATGCTGGGACTTTAAACTTCGTGAGGAGAACAGGGGTTGCCCAACAACTCTCAGCACCCTTAGCAAACTACCGCTCCCAGAATTCTTTGGGGAGAAGCCACGGCAATGTAAAGTGGTATCACAGCGCTTCCAAAGTTTGGTGCGAATGCGGTCCAAGTTTGGGATTTTCTGCCCCATGTTTCTGAAATTCTGCTGCCTTGATTTCTTTACCTTCTGAAGATACAGGACCAACGGTTCCTGTGACATTTCCTGTCACCCTTGGAGGTGCAGGCGTTGGCGTGGCCGTGAAAATCTCCATTTGTGCTGCCTTTCCAATAACTTCAGACATGTTTTGAGAAAACGCTAGGAGATCCCTTGGTGTACCAAATTTATAGTGGAATGGAGGAGTAGCTATTGACTGCAGCTCTTGAGGCACCGCCTCCTGGATTCCTAACGCGATTATTTTTATCCCATCCCGCCTCAGTCGGCTTGCTGCTTCTTCCACGGGATCATCCGACATCGCTGAAGTTGTGACCACCACAATCTGGTTCCTGTCTTTTCTTGGGCTTCTGAAAAACGTCTCGTGGACCCTTCGTATGGCATTCCCAGTCCTTAAAGGTCCACCTTTGAACGAAACCTTTTTGAGTTGGTTCAGCATGGGGTTCTTTGCTTTATAGTCATCCAGCTGGAATTCAACCTTCACGTCATCGCTGTATTGCACGAGTGCAATTCGATACCTGTTTGGGCCAATTGGGAGACTGTTGATCATTCTGTTAACGAAGGATTTCACAGATGGAAAAGCCCTTCTCCCAAGGGCATCAGAGCTGTCGATCAAAAGGACAATATCTGCAGATTCAGAGGCTGAGAAAGCAGAAAATAAAAACTTAGTGCATAAGCTTATCAGGGCTTTACACAGACAATAAACATACCTTCCAACAAATTGAAGGTAAAAAAACGGGACCCCATCTTCCAGGACCCCATCTTCTCATTTTTTCTTTCTTGTGAGAGGACGGTGGCCATTTAGGGTGCGGTGATCTCTCATGATTCCCCTCCCCAAAGTGTTTTGGAGGGACATAGTGCCCCAAAACATGCCTTTTGGGGCACCACACAAGATCGTGGCCCCCAAAGTGCTTTTCTTGTGGGAAATCACAGCATGAAATTGCACGAGATCACAGTGCCCAAAGTGGCCGCCATTTTTTCCCCTCATGAGAAAAAATAGGTTGTCCTGGTTTTTCTGGGACAGTTGCAGGGTATGAATAAATAAAAAGAAGTGGAACCCGAATATGTAAAAATTATACAGTTTATCATGAATTCTCTTTTATTTGTTAATATCCTCTGATGTCAGAAATATACCAATATATCTATTGCTCTTGTGAACTTGTATCCTCAATTTATTGTACTTTGTATTTACACTGAAATTGCTTTAGTCTTTCTTGTAAATTGCTCTAGAGAAATGAAGGGCAGTGTAAAAATATCTTGAAGAATTAAGTGCATCAAATGTTATAGCATGCCTCACATTTCCCTGCGGTCACACTTTGTCCTCCTAATTTACACAACACACAAACAAAACTGGCTTGCTGTTGTCTGCCCCTGAATCCTTGTCTCATTAAAAATAATTTAATATTAAGGATAATAATGATAATGCCAACTATACATATGCAGTTTTCTAAAGTTTCACATGTAGCTATCCCAGATCTGGCTCAATATATTTTGGCACCTGAGGCAAAAAAAAGAGGGGGGGGTGCAGTGCCCAGGGAACAACAGACCCAACCATTTCCTCCCTATGAGTGTGAGGAGACCAGCATTCTCTCCTATTGTAGAGATGGCATCGAGGGAGGGCTGCCAAGGAGACAACAGATCCGGCCCTTGCTGCCAATGGTGGTGGCAACAGCAGATGATGCATTCCTTGGAGGCCAGATCTGCTGCTGCCCCTGCGAATCCTGCCGCCTGAGGCACCTCACCTTGCCACATGGGTGAGCCGGCCCTGAACTCCGTCTCTCCCCCCCCCCCCCCCGCTGCAAACCTACTACCAAATATCTATTTGAAAGGAGCTTATGATCTAAATTGCCACCAGACTGGAAGGACCACTGAGAATTTAATAAAATTTATATAATTTTCTAAATTACATTTCAAAATAACCATTTAGACAACCTTAAATCAGTGACTTCCCTTCTTTTTCCGTGGTTCATTTTGCATACCATACATCCCTCCATATTTTGCATTAACGAAACCATTTAATAATCCATTGTTACATCCATCAAAACTTATTTACACCGTTGAATTTTTCTCAATGCTACCAGCATCTTTAAATAGACACAATTGAAAATTGTGAAAATTGTGTTTATTTAGAACCACTGATCTTAACACGAAATATGACATGCTACATTTTTTTAAAAAGGATACTGAATTACCAGGTCTCTGTGCTGTAGAAGTTTGTGCTCCGAGAGTAACCAGAAAAAACATTAGAAACATCTTCATTCTGTGTACAAATGAGCCAGGAAAAAATCTGGAGGTGGGGAAGACATCATAATCACATTCATTTCATTATTTCATTTCACTGATACCATTTTTTCCTCCAAGGAGTTCTAGGTGGCGTACAATACGATACAATAATCTTTATTGTCATTATCCCATACAGAACAACGAAATTGAAAATCTACATCAGACATTCAGAAACCAACAAGCCTGCTATCCCAGCCTGGTTAACCCCCTAAAAACTCTGATACCCCATAATTAAATACAATATACTCCCATAGAGACTACCTTAAAAAGGTAAAGGGACCCCTGACCATTAGGTCCAGTCGCGGCTGACTCTGGGGTTGTGGCACTCATCTCGCTTTATTGGCCAAGGGAGCCAGCGTACAGCTTCCGGGTCATGTGGCCAGCATGACTAAGCTGCTTCTGGCAAACCTTCCAAGCAGTGCAAGGAAATGCCATTTACCTTCCCGCCAGAGTGGTACCTATTTATCTACTTGAACTTTTTGGTGTGCTTTCGAACTGCTAGGTTGGCAGGAGACTACCTTACACCACATTTAAAACCAAAATCACATTTGAATAGAAACTGTTTCTCAGGCAGCTAGTCCTAGTCTTTATAACCCTGTACCTTCTTCCAGAAGGCAGAAGCTGAAAGAGATCATTTCCGGGTTGCGCACTGTCCTGCACTATCTCTGCAGCTTTCTTATGGCACCTGGAAGCATAGATTTGATCCAAGGTGGGAAGAGTGCACCCAGTTATTCTCTCTGCAGTCTTTACAACCCTGGACAACATTGTTTTTTCCTTGACCATGAAGCTCCCAAACCATACACACAGACCATAAGTTAATACACTCTCAACAGTACAATGGTAAAATGCCATCAACAGGTCCTTTGACAGATTATTTTTCCCGAGGATACTCAGAAAATAGAACCTCTGCTGTGCTCTCTTCATCAGGTCTTTGCTGTTTTCTCCCCAGGTTAGATCATCTCTCAACTCCATTCCCAGAAATCGAAACACCGAGACCTGTTCCACACACTTCTCAAAAATAAGTGGCTGAATATTCAATTTATATTTCCTAAAGTCCACAATAATCTCTTTTGTTTTCTTTAAGTTAAGGAGTAAGTTGTTCATGGTTCTCCTCCTCCTCATACCATCCTCACAACAACTCTGCAAAGGTGGTTAGGCTGAGAGGCTGTGACCAGCCCGAGGTCACCCAGTGTCAGGGACTGGCTAGATGAGGAGAAGTAGGGGACAGTGCCTGACAAAGAGGCTTTCAGGGCGAGTGCAGAAGAAGATAGTATGGATCCAGGTTTGTGGTGATGGGAAACAGGACAAGGGACAAGGGACAAGGGTGAAGGGACATGGGTGAAGGGTGAAAGGTCAAGGGTGAAGGGTGAAGGGTGAAAGGTCAAGGGTGAAGGGGGAAGGGTCAAGGATGAAAGGTGAAAGGTCAAGGGTGAAGGGTGAAAGGTTAAGGGTGACAAGTGAAGGGTCAAGGGTCAATCATGAGGTCACCCATTGTCAGGGACTGGCTAGATGAAGAGAAGTAGGGGACAGTGCCTGACAAAGAGGCTTTCAGGGCGAGTGCAGAAGATAGTATGGATCCAGGTTTGTGGTGATGGGAAACAAGACAAGGGACAAGGGACAAGGGTGAAGGGACATTGGTGAAGGGTGAAAGGTCAAGGGTGAAGGGTGAAAGGTGAAGGGTGAAGGGTGAAAGGTCAAGGGTGAAGGGTGAAAGGTCAAGGGTGAAGGGTGAAAGGGTCAAGGGTGATATATGAGAACAGAGGCAGGAGTGAGATGTGATAGAGACAGTACCAGAGCCAGTCAATAGCATTAAGTTTAAGAGCCTACAAGACCCCCTTCCTTCCCCTAAAACCAGGCATTTCATCCATGTCACAGAGCAGAAAACCAGACAGAGACAGAAAGGGTCCCTTGGCAGCCACCGTAGGCAGCAGGAAGGGTCTTACACATACAAAATGAGTTGGTGTGGGAAGGAGCGGGCACCCTGGGCAACAGCTCAAGCCTTGTGGGAGTACACTTTATGGATCTCTGTGTGTTTCTGTTTGATGCTAATAAATGAACCGATTAAGAAACTCACCGTGTGCCTGGTTTCTCTCAGCTGTTCGCCTGTCAGCTACCTCATAACAACCAGGGAGTTTTGTGGCAGAGCAGGGATTCGAACCTTGATCTCCCAGGTCAAAGTCCAACACTATAACCATTACACCGCACGCTGGCTGAATGGTACCACTTTTATGCATTAAAAGACAATTTGTTCTCCTGCCTTAGAAAACCAGTTGACTCCAGCTCACTGTCCCGGGTCGCATCCGGCTGTCAACTCAAACACCTTCAACGCAAAAGAGGGCACATACCTGGGTCTCCCTCTGAAGATAGATAGATAGATAGATACAGTGGTACCTCAGGTTAAGTACTTAATTCATTCCAGAGGTCCGTTCTTAACCTGAAACTGTTCTTAACCTGAAGCACCACTTTAGCTAATGGGGCCTCCTGTTGCCACCGCGCTGCCGGAGCACGATTTCTGTTCTCATCCTGAAGCAAAGTTCTTAAACCTGAAGCACTCTTTCTGGGTTAGTGTGAAGCATATGTAACCCGAGGTACCACTGTAATTTATTACGGTCGGAGACCAGCTTATAAAACACACTTGGGAGTGCAATTCCAGAAGGAAAACAAACATTTAAAACAATGTACAACAATAAATTTAAAATTTATAAATGTGATAAGTGTATAGACACTTAAAACTTTAAGATAAGCTACCGCAGAGAGATGATCCAGAGTTATCCATGGAACCGAGTTTGGGGATTTTCTTAACGAACTAGTTTGAGTCGGGGAATGGTCTGCGCCTACAGATCTGTACACAGAATCTGGCGACCATCCGGGTCATCTTATGATCTTTGCCTAACAGGAAAAGGTCCAATTTTTGCTTTTCCAGGAGGTCAGCAAGCCTCACCAGCAGGGGACCAATAGTCTCACTACGTGTCTCTTCATAAAAGGGACATCTAAAGTGCTCTGGGCTTCCTATGAACAACAGCAAAGTCTCTGAGAATATGGGATTTTTTTAAAGGATCCTTCCAGGACCGGTCTCCCTCTGAAATGAGGATGGGGTGCTTTTGGTATCCTACCCCCTCTTCAACTGGATGAGCTCCCTTGAGCCACACAAAAAAACTTATGAGAACTCTGGAACTAAAAATATACACATCCAAGCATGCGAGCCAGTTCCCATTAATGTGACTCAGGCGTCGTAACTGAGATCCAAAGAGCCACTTTAGGAAGTCTAAGGGGCGTGAGCTTGACCAGTGGGATTTTTAAAAAATGTCTCCTTCGAACATTAGTCCTCCATGCATATCAGAAGCTGTTTCTGAAGCTCCCCTCTGATTCAAAAGCAGTCTGCCATATGGCGCGAGCTGAGAAACACGAGCAGAACTCATTGTGCAATTCCTTGGAGCCAGAGAAATATCTGGCCTTTTTAAACATCTCTGTTTTGCCCTCTGGCTTTATGAACTTAATCAGGCAGACAAAAAGAAGCCATAAAAAGCCCAGTGGAGTCACAGAATCATGGAGTTGGAAGGGACCCTGAGGGCCATCTGGTCCAACCCTCTTCAATTCAGGAGTCCAATTACATACGACCTGCAATTCCCTCATTGCATTTATGAAAGGAAAGGTAAAGGTAAAGGGACCCCTGACTATTAGGTCCAGTCGTGACTGACTCTGGGGTTGCGGCGCTCATCTCGCTTTATTGGCCAAGGGAGCTGGCGTACAGCTTCCAGGTCATGTGGCCAGCATGACTAAGCCGCTTCTGGCAAACCAGAGCAGCGCACGGAAACGCCGTTTACCTTCCCGCCGGAGCGGTACCTATTTATCTACTTGCACTTTGATGTGCTTTCAAACTGCTAGGTTGGCAGGAGCAGGGACTGAGCAACGGGAGCTCATCCCATCGGGGGGATTCGAACCACCGGCCTTCTGATCGGGAAGTCCTAGGCTCTGTGGTTTAACCCACAGCGCCACCCGCGTCCCTAAAAGGAAAGGAAAAGTAGACCCAAGCTATTTTTTTTCAACTGACTGATGGCCAGGTTTAATTCAAATCCATCCAACCTCCTTTGGGGAAGGTTCTCAGGCAGGGTGGAAGGAGAAAGAACTTGCCCATGTCAAGACCACCTGGTGGAAACCCTTACACCTATGGTTCTTAATTGTAAACTACAGTGGTACCTCAGGTTAAGTATTTAATTCATTCCGGAGGTCCGTTCTTAACCTGAATCTGTGCTTAACCTGAAGCACCACTTTAGCTAATGGGGCCTCCTGCTGCCGCCGCGCCACCAGAGCATGATTTCCGGAACAAATTAAGTACTTAACCCAAGGTACCACTGTATGACACTAGATGGCAATAGTGAGCTATGGCAAATTCAATAGATGTTTCAAAACTTTTTTTTAAAAAAGCCTCTTCACAAATTTCTTTTTTATGTGTCTAGATTCTACCTCTCTTTCTCTCTCACACACAGAGAGACAGAAAAACAGTTAAAAACAACAGTTACTTGAATAACAATCACAACAGAATGGAATGCCTCTCTCATGTGACTCACAGTCAGCCAATCACATGAGGGAGCTACCGCCAAAGGAAAACCCCTAAAAATACACAGCAATTCAATATAAGCAAACATTCCCGTTTCAGGGAATTAAATCATTATCCTTAACAACCCTTGCCGAGCCTCACGCCCCTCCCCACCCTTATCACTGGGGGGGGGGGGGGGGCAGCAGGACGTTCCCCCTCAGGTGCCAGAACGTCTCTGCACACTTTTGCCTTCAGCTCTTCCTACTACTGGCATGTGGACGCCAAGATGCCAAGAAAAGGAATTGACCTGGCGGCTGAGAAAGTTTCCCCACCCCTGGTTTCATAAACTGAAACTGACACAGGGACAAATGGAAGAAGATGCCTTCACCCCGGTATGGCTCCCTTTTATCCCATACACAGCCCAACAAGACAACGACAAGAATCCACCAACAGCATACGAATCAATCTGGCTAACCTGATTCAAAAACACCCACCCACCCCACTCACACATGAAAACAATGTTCACTACGGCCAATCACAAACAAACAACCACACCCTAGGCCAACCCCAACTTCTCTCACCACCAAAGGAGCACAAGCGAATAGTAAAGAGAACCCGCTCAAGCGACGCTGACACAAAACCCCACACATACATTAAGTAAAATGGAAACATCGCCACGCCACCCCACCCCTATTCAACATGGCCCCTTCCACCTCTTTCCCCCTTTTCTTCCTGATGTAACACTAATGTCTCAACAAATGAAACTGATCTGTAGAAAATGTAACTTGAAAAAAGAGACATTACACATCCTTTTGTAAACCGAGAAATCTTTAATAAAAAAAATACCGTACATTAAAAACAAAACTTAACAGTTGCCAGCATTTTTTCTGGATGCGAAGCCCGATGTAGGAAATAATTTTACTGTACTGGTTTTTCCTTTCACTGTCTATTAAGAGTATTTCAAAAGACATGAACCTAAACAAAGATGAGGTCATTAGGGCAGGATGGGAGAAGCAGCGGTCCTCTCACAATTTGGCACATTGAAACTTGCCCTCTATTTTATTCACCCATGTTAGGATTGATCTTTATTTACTCTAACATACTTCTGGTGTGGCTAATCAGTCCCACTCCCCCCTCCCCCCCGCTTCGAAATCCAACAGCTGTTTCATAATTTTTTCCCCATCTGAAATCCATCCATAAACCTTTTATTTTGTCCATCCGTTTTGAAGTATGGAGTTTTTATCAGATGTAAGGGATCAAGTCCTTTGCCAAATGGTAATCAAATTTCTTTGAAACCAAAAGCCACAAGCGAGAGCCAATTCTCAGTCCTCTGCAGAACAAGCAAATGTTCCCACAAACGCATATTTTTCATTAGCGGTTCCAATAACTTGGATACACTAATGGCGATGAGTCCAACCATTGCATCCATCTAGCTCAATATTGTCTACACACTGACTGCAGCGCCTCTAGGTTTTCAGGCAGGAGGCCAGCGCTACCTAGCGATACCAGGGATGACCTGGGCAAATATGCTGACTGCCCTTCTGAATTTCTGAATCTTTATAAACCCAGCCTTTCTTTCAAACTTCTTCCATCTTTCAGTGCCTCATTAACCCATCTCAAACCATTTATTTGCAAAGATCCTGGGGGTGCAGTTGTGCTCATGGAAGTCACTGTGCTATACATGAGAATCTGTAGATAGGAAGGTAAAGGTAAAGGGTAAAGGGACCCCTGACCATTAGGTCCAGTCATGACCGACTCTGGGGTTGTGGTGCTCATCTTGCTTTATTGGCCGAGGGAGTTGGCGTACAGCATGACTAAGCCGCTTCTGGCGAACCAGAGCAGCACACGAAAACGCCGTTTACCTTCCCGCCGGAGTGGTACCTATTTATATACTTGAACTTTGACATGCTTTCGAACTGCTAGGTTGGCAGGAGCAGGGACCGAGCAACGGGAGCTCACCCCATCGCAGGGATTTGAACTGCCGACCTTCTGATCGGCAAGTCCTAGGCTCTGTGGTTTTACCCACAGCGCCACCCACGTCCCTTGTAGATAGGAAAGGGGATATTAAATTAGATGTGCTCTGCCCTTTCACTTACTTTTCTTCTTATTATTTTTGTACTCAGCTCAAGTCCAACTCACCCACTGAACCCTGTGAGGGACTGACAAGCTGGCCAGAAGCCAGTGACCATGTCACAAGAGTTAGCAGGAAGAGGAGAGGCAAAGACCCAGGGGGAACCCCAGCTTTCTTCTGATTTCTGGAGAAGGGGTCTCTGACACTGATATATAGGCTGTTTGCAAAGTTGGCAGGAGAGAATGAAGCCCTCCAGTGAAAAGTCATACAGCTGCTACCTAAAGGAGTATGCAGACCAGCTTTTACAGTCATACCTCGGGTTACAGATGCTTCAGGTTGCGTTTTTTCAGGTTATGGACCGCTGAAACACTGAAGTACCGGAACGGGTTACTTCCGGGTTTCAGGGGTTGCGCATGCGCAGAAGCACTAAATCACGCTTTGCGCATGCGCAGAAGTGCCGAATGGCAACCCGCGCATGTGCAGAGGTGCCGCTGCAGGTTGCGAACGCTGCGGGTTGCAAACGTGCATCCCGCATGGATCACTTTCGCAACCCGAGCATCCAGTATATTTTACTGAACTTGCAATGGGTTTATACGATGTTCTCTGTTTATCGGTCATTCATCCCCATAACCTCACGCTGAGATTATGCAGCTTTGCTGGCTACTCTTGGTTGTCTCCCACTTTCCTGTCATTTCCTGTCATGGGACAACTGCAGAAGCTGACGGATAACAAGCAACTTTTGTGGGAATAAACAGCCTGCCTGGAAGTGTGCTAACAGCTGCATCTGCTAGACTGGTGACTGGGAGTGGCCGCCGAGACCACAGTCTTGAAAAACCTACATTGGCTCCCAGTACATTTCTGAGTACAATTCAAAGTGTTGGTGCTGACCTTTAAAGCCCTAAACGGCCTCAGCCCAGTATACCTGAAAGAGCATCTCCACCCCCATCTTCCAGCCCAGACACTGAGGTCCACCTCTGAGGGCCTTCTGGCAGTTCCCTCACTGCAAGAAGTGAGGTTACAGGGAACCAGGCAGAGGGCCTTCTTGGTGGTGGCGCCCACCTTGTGGAACGCCCTCCTATCAGATGTCAAGGAAATAAACAACTGTCTGACCTTTAGAAGACACCTGAAGGCAGCCCTGTTTAGGGAAGTTTTTAATGTTTGATTTCCCCCCCCGCTTTTTTATTATTATTACTAATATTCTGTTGGGAGCTGCCCTGAGTGGCTGGGGAAACCCAGACAGATGGGTGGGGTATAAATTATTATTATTATTATTATTATTATTATTATTATTATTATTATGGTACCTCGGGTTAAGTACTTAATTCGTTCCGGAGGTCCGTTCTTAACCTGAAACTGTTCTTAACCTGAAGCACCACTTTAGCTAATGGGGCCTCCTGCTGCCACCGTGCGATTTCTGTTCTCATCCTGAAGCAAAGTTCTTAACCTGAGGTACTATTTCTTGATTAGCAGAGTCTGTAACCTGAAGCGTATGTAACCTGAAGCGTATGTAACCTGAAGCGTATGTAACCCGAGGTACCACTGTATTATTATTATTATTATTATTATTATTATTATTATTATTATTATTATTATTAAGTTCTAAAGACGATGGGGAGCCTTCATAGATCCCAGAGGCTCCCCAAGGCAATCACCTTCCATGTGTTAGGTGACAAGCATAGGGATGGAGAAACTTCACAGCTAGTGCTTTCACGATCTCTGCCTCTCCTCACGAGGCAACCTCCCCAATACGAAGCACCCAAGGAGTGCTTTAGACAGCTGGAGTCCGTGATCAAGGTATATCTTCCGGGCTTCATACTGCAGAGCCAGATCAGAACATCATTACAGAAGCTCATGCATTGTCCTCCTGGATATTGCCTGGACTACATTCCAAGAAACACTGTCCTGGCTAGCCTAGAAAGTCTGCCCACATTTAGGCACTGAGCCAGGCTTTTGACAGTAGACATGTGGGACAACTTACAAGTACATTTACTTTTTGTTAGTGATGGCAGGCGGCCACAGGAAACGGGAGGGCAAAGTCTCTCCTTGCAAAGGATGCTTCAGTGACACAAGGCATGAATCTCCTGAAGTTCTCCACTCAAACATATTTTTCTCCAAAAACAAACTCCAGTTCAATAAGGACAGGGCTAAGCCCAATAACCAAACAGCCCAACAAACACTGAGCGTATTGAATATCAGCTGGAAAAAAAGAGAGGGGAACCTGGGTGGTAGAGGTAGAACATCTGGCTGCAACATCTGGCTTCAAGGTATATGTATTACTTTAAATAAATAAAGTAGGAGTGTTAAACAGAAAAAATTGTCCCAATTTCCTAACAAAGCAATGATGAAGAAGAAGTGCCTATATATTTCTCATCACCCCACCCCACCAGTAATTTTATAGAGTTAGAAAACAGCAGTAGGAAGAAGACTTACCTGTGTATTTTGGGTCACTCCAACTCCAAAAGCACATCACAGAGCTGGAAAACATGCAGGAAATAATAATAATAAATCAAGCAGGTTTAGCACATTTCCTTAAAACAAGGGTTTGAGGATTTTTTTTAAATTTTAAAAAGGATAGCATGATAACGATTTATGAAATTGTACACGATGTGGAGGAAATGTTTTCTCCCTCTTCCATAATATTTGAACCTTGTGTCACCAAGAGAAACTGATAGGGGCTGGATTCAGGACAGTCAAAAGGGTACACTCTCACAATGAATGCGTAGAGATGTCTGCTAGCTTAGATGGTTTTAACAGAGCATTAGATAAATTAATGGAGGATGAGCTTGTTGATGGTGATTAGCCACAATGGCCAAAAGGAACTTCTCTGACTGCCAGGTTTAATTGGGGTGGGGATGAGGAAGAAGAAGAAGAAGAAGAGGAAGAAGAAGAAGAAGAAGAAGAAGAAGAAGAAGAAGAAGAAGAAGAAGAAGAGGAGGAGGAGGAGTTTGGATTTGATATCCTGCTTTATCACTACCCGACAGAGTCTCAAAGCGGCTAACATTCTCCTTTCCCTTCCTCCCCCACAACAAACACTCTGTGAGGTGAGTGGGGCTGAGAGACTTCAGAGAAGTGTGACTAGCCCAAGGTCACCCAGCAGCTGCATGTGGAAGAGCGGAGACGCGAACCCGGTTCACCAGATTACGAGTCCACCGCTCTTAACCACTACACCACACTGGCTCTGTAATATAGAAAGTTACTGTATAGAGAATGTTAGATTGTTGATCTATCTGGCAGCACTGACTAGCAGAGGTTCTGCAGGGCTTCCCAACCCTACCTTTAAATGCTGGTGAATGAACTTGTGATCTTCTACAAAGCAAGCGTGTGCTCTACCACTGAATGATGGTCCTTCTCAGTGGGAGAGAACTGTGACCTGTCTGACCACTGTGAAAAACTGAATGCTGGACCAAATGGAACTTACGTTTATAGTCCTCTGACAGGGAAAAATATGGAGATAGCAGTGTGCAGGGCAGCAATCTCACACCCGGGTTCCTAGGAGTAAGCCCCAAGGAACTCCAGTTGGTTTTACTTTTGAATGGACCATATATAGCAAAAAATGAAAATCAAATGCTTTCACTTTACTATTAAGACGCTCACATTTAATCTCTGATGATAGTTGTATGTGAAAGTTCTGCTTCTATTACACAGTGACAGCAGAGGGGAGGAGAGAAATGAATTGTGGTGTGATCTACTAAATTAGGGTTGCCAATTTTGGGGTAATTTCACACGAAAAATAAAGCTTTTCAGCTATTTGTAAGGAAAATCGCCAAAAACGGCACTGCAGAGCTGGGTTGCGCTACATCCAGATTTTCATGGACATTGTTTGCGATTTCCGCCCAGACACTGCTTCTGACTGCATTATTCCTTATATGCTCGGAATCTGTATTTTAAATTGTGCGTTTTGTTGGAATACCTTGCCCAAACAAACTTCCAGACTGAGTGGGGGAAATGTGCCGTTGAAGAAGTTTTGCTGTGCGCTTAGTTTGCTCTAGAGGCTAACAGCACAATCTACGCAGAAGTCCCATTGATTTCAATGGGGCTAGTTTAGGTTAAGGGGGCACAGAATTGCAGTCTTTGCTTGGGAGTAACTCCTAATAGACTCAGTGGGACTTAATTTTGAGAAGATGTATACAGAATTGCAATGTTATAAGAAGGGGAATCGGCAGTATGCACCAACCGATAGGCAAATCTGTAACAGAATGCTCAGTACTAGAAGAAAATTCATACAGAAACAAACCATGGATGTCAACAGTCATGTTGTGTTCCAGCAATAATCTCATTTCCCCCTCCTCAAGATTTTGCAGAATAAGAGGATCACAAAGCAGCGGTTACTGTTACATTGAGCAGTCATAGATTAGTACCTTTAAACTAATGTCACTCAGTGGAAGTTAAATAGGTGCTTAAATCTCCTAGGAAATCAGTAGGACTTTAAAAAGTGCTTAGCGGTGAATAGATTACATCTATGGAGGATATATTTATGCTTTTTTCTGCCCTTGTGAAGGCCAGTGAAATATTCAAGAACTGTGCAGGAGGGAAAGGAAAGGAATGAGCATGGTATCAGAATGATGCTACGCTTAGAAAAGAATGGTGTATATATCCACTAAGCAAACATTGCCAGCATCACAAACGAAGAGTTAAGATTCAAATTAAAAAGCGTACACTATGCACATTTTGTGTGTGTTTAAAATTGGAGTAAAGTACTGAACACAGGTATTGGGCACAAGAGTTAGTTATGCATTCTTAAAACAAAAGTTTCCAATACCAGAATGCAATAGCTTAAGTTTTGAGAGAGAAAGAGAGAGTATTTATTAAGGCAACATCAAAACATTAAAACAGTATAATTTTAAACAAAATAAAAGCACATTTCAAACTTATTTTCAAAATTCTAAAACACCCTGGGCTCCTTTGGGAGGAACGACAAGATGTAAACTGAATAAATAATTATGGGAACAATTAAAAACATTCAGAGCTTCTAAGAACACTTTGAAGCAATCACATACAGTCACGACCTCTCATTTCAAATTGGACTGTAAAATCTGCAGTCAATAATGTCTTTCTTTAGTATATCATGTCAAGGGGGCGGGGGGGGGGGGAGCCACCTCAATATCTACACCCCAGGAAAGTCTTCTGACAAAACAGTAACTTTAAAAAATGGTTTTTTTTTTTATCTCAACAACACCAGCAACCCCTGACAAGCAATGAATGAAGACACTTACCAGTTGACAAGGTAGCTGCACGACTTCGTCAACCGCAAAGTGGCTCAGGAAAGACTGGCCCCTTTTATGAGCAGCATTGTCAGCAACATCCCATAAATCCTCTCCCAAGGCAGCAAATTGGAACAAATTCCCTGGAAAAGCAAGCTGCACCACCCACCCTTGATTTTGGTTACTGCATCATTATCTCTGAATCCACAGTCAAAGGCCATAGTGGCATTTTCAGAGGGGATTTCCTCTCTTCCACCCTGTGCAACTGGACTGCAAATTGCTGTATAGAAAAGAACTTGGTTTCTTGTGAATTCCCCTCTCTTTCATCCCCCCCTCACATCTGTTAGTCCCCCTACCTCTTATCACAAGCTCAACTTGTGCCAAATAATATAGCAAAACTACTGGCAGTGGTTATTTGCAGAGGAGTAGCTGGCCGCTCACCATATTAAACAAGGTGACAGCCAAAAGCAAAAGCCCCAACCCAAAACGTTGTTTGGTAGCATTTCAAGAGACAAGGACACAGAACGTAGAACTTTTCTGTGCAGTTCTGTTGCGTGTGTGTTCCTCTCATGCAACGAGTCTGCACAGCTTGCCCCAAAGCTGCTCTTCTGTCGAGGGAATGGCATACTGTCGAGTACGACTTGCCAAGCTAGCAGTTCGGAAGCACGCCAGTGCAAGTAGATAAATAGGTACCACTGTGGCGGGAAGGTTAACGGTGTTTCCGTGTGCTCTGGTTTCCGTCATGGTGTTCCCTTGTGCCA
Organism: Podarcis muralis; assembly: GCF_964188315.1. NCBI lineage: Eukaryota > Metazoa > Chordata > Lepidosauria > Squamata > Lacertidae > Podarcis > Podarcis muralis. The sequence goes on along the minus strand of NC_135666.1, from coordinate 47,056,460 downwards.
GAAGCAGTTTAGTCATGCTGGCCACATGACCCGGAAAGCTGTCTGTGGACAAACACTGGCTCCCTTGGCCTAAAAGCAAGATGAGTGCTGCAACCCCATAGTCGCCTTCGATTGGACTTATCTGTCCAGGGGTACTTTACCTTTTACCACCACCTCCTCCTCCTCCTCCTCCTCCTCCTCCTCCTCCTCCTTCTTCATTCCACCTTATACCCGTATATCACCCAATATCTATAGTCTAATTAAACTCTGATTCTTTTTCAGAACTACAATAAGGATTGTCTACTGCATGAAATTCTAATACGTGGGTAGGCAAACTAGGGCCCGGGGGCCGGATAGGGCACAATCACCTTCTAATTCCGGCCCACGGACGTTCCAGGAATCAGTGTGTTTTACATGAGTAGAATATGCCCTTTTATTTAAAATGCACCTCTGGTTTATTTGTGGGGCATAGGAATTCATTCATATATTTTTTCCCCAACATATAGTTCAGCCCCCCCACAAGGTATGAGGGACAGTGGACCGGCCCCCTACTGAAAGTTTGCTGACCCCTGTAATCTAATAGGTAAATGTTTTGATGCTGTTGCGAATTTCACTATGCATGCCCCACAAAGATTCTTCATTGCTATCCAAAATATTTGATGTGGGATTCGAGGTGTTTTAAAATCCTGGTTACTCATTCCTCCACAACTGTGTTTTGCAATTTCACACTGTGCCGAATTACTTTCATGAATTTAATGTCAATTAATGTAAAAGGCGGGGGAAATAAGTTCTGTATGTTAAACGCAATATCAGGACAAAATGCAGGCACTGAAACAGGATCACAAGAGACCATCAATTATTGTTGGCATCCATCTGTCTCAGGAAGCAATTATAAGTTGAGTCAAGTTGTCTGGCTCTTGATACAATATTGGACACAGGAAAAACAGTATTAAGGAGTTACTTCATAAGCTTGTCTGCATATATATAAAAACATGGAAACGGAAAAGAGGAAAGCTTAAGAAACGTCCGGGAGATAAAGGAAGATAAACTTTGGAAAGAGTGTGTAATGTTTAGAACACACCTATACATGAGACTTGAAAAATCGAGCAAGCTTTGTTATTTTTGGAAAAGCCAGAGATTTATATTTTTTTAGCTTAAAGCATTTCTTGCAAAGAGAAATCTAGAACTTACTTTCCAGGCAGGGTGATACGCACAAGAAACATTGTCGGAGTTTGTGTTGTTTTATATTTTTCCTCCGTAAATCTGACCCAAATAAAAATAAATCATTTCCTGAACAGTTTGGAAATCCCTATCGACGCAAAATAAAATGATGTTGACCGTTCCTGTCCAGGATACAGAAAGGACATCTGTTATAAATATGGCAACCCTAAGGAGAGTTGGAAGGTACCTTGAGGGTCATCCATCTCAACCCCCTGCCATGCAGGAATCTTTTGCCCAGCGTGGGGCTCGAACCCACGATCTTAGCAGCACTAGGATCCACTCAATGAGTCTGCACTGGCTACTGGTTTTTAACTGGGCCAGGTTGAAGGTTTTACTATTAATATAACACTCTTCATTGGGACCAGTTTACTTGAAGGGCCACTTTGTCCCTTATGTGCTTATTGGACTGCTTCAATCGGTGGAATTCGGGAGGAGTCAATTTGGTGGCGTGGCAGCACCAGCCGCCGAGAGTGTCTTGATGGTGCAAAGCGAGGGTGAGGCTGGGATCGAAGGGCGCAGGGCTGTGCGATGCTGGCAGGGCGGCATGAGCAGCGCCCCCCCGAAAAAATTACCTGGGGCCATTGCCCCAGCGGGTCCCCCCCCCCGCTACATCCCTGGGTAAGCACCTGTGCTTTGTAAGTCCCTGCCTTTTAACGTTAAGCCTGCATGTGGTGTAGAGCCAGTGTGGTGTAGTGGTTAAGAGCGGAAGTCTTGTAATCTGGCATTATATTGTCAAACAAATTTACTTACTATTAACCATTCCAAAATTAAAGTCCTAATTTTTTCCAGGAGTCGTAAACTGAATAGATGGGAACTCGAGGGGAAGCCAATTGAACAAGTTTACAAATTTCAATATCTAGGAATTTACTTCCAGTATAATATGGGATGGAAAGCGCATATCACATATTTACAAAATAAGGTCAAAGCCCTTATCTATGCTCTATTACGCTTCTTCTTTACTGCGGGGGCTATGCATGTTCCATCCGCCTTAAAAGTTTATAGTGCAAAAGTGGTTGCAACTATGGCCTATGCGGTCCTTTTATGGGGCGCTTTTGTAAACCTCTTGCCTCTGGTGACATTGCAAAATCTTTTTCTAAGACGCCTTCTGAAACTACCCTCCTGTGTAAGCAACTCTGCCATTCGCTTAGAACTTAAGACCCCCTCCCTAGAGATTCTGATGTGGAGACATGCCTTTAATTTTTGGCTGTCCCTCTGGCATAAATTGCCAAACTACTATCTTATTCAGTGCCTTTGGAGAGATGAATTCACCAGCCCATGGGCAACAAAAATCCATTCCAAACTGTTGTCTTATGGAATCTCTCCTTCTGATATTCTTAATTTAGATCTAATTACAGCTAAAAAGGTCATTAAACAAAGACTGGAGGAGGTAGATTTGCAACAAAATCTTACTACAGGTGGAGGTACATGTTCCCCGATAAATCTGGGCATTACATCTATGTCCCAGATTCCTCAATATCTGTCTACTTTATCGGCTGCGTCGCATAGATTCGCATTTGTTAGAGCCAGATTTAATGTGTTCCCCTCAAATGTGCTGAGCAATAGATTCTCTAACGGTAAAACCTCTGTTTTATGCACATGTGACAACAAATCAATAGAATCCCTTTATCATATCTTGTTTAATTGCCCCTTATACACTGTTCCCCAATCAAGGATACTGAGTTCAATCTTTCTGGAAATTGCTGCTAAACCACCTGAATTACATCTAGCTTATCTACTCCAGGACATTGACTCTTATAGAACATTACAGGTTGCTAGATTCCTGATTTCAGTTCTTTCATATAAAAGACTTCATGGAATGCTGCATGATTATTTAAAATCCAGTAAACTCTATGCACCACCTTTATTTTCAAGGCCATAACACGGTACATCTAGAGATTGTAAGTAATGTGAAGGAGATTATGCGTTGAAATATTTTAGTTGATATTTTAGATTGTAAAATCCTATTTTATCTATTGATTTGTTTTACCTTGTGGGCTTATAGCCGAATAAAGTATTATCTATCTGGTGAACCGGGTTCGCGTCTCCGCTCCTCCACATGCAGCTGCTGGGTGACCTTGGGCTAGTCACACTTCTCTGAAGTCTCTCAGCCCCACTCACCTCACAGAGTGTTTGTTGTGGGGGAAGAAGGGAAAGGAGAATGTTAGCCGCTTTGAGACTCCTTTGGGTAGTGATAAAGCGGGATATCAAATCCAAACTCTTCTTCTTCTTCTTCAGAAGGAGGGTGCCTAAGTGAATTAAAAACCCTCCTGGATGCAATGTAAAAAAGATAGGTTTGCAGAGGTTTGAGTAGATTTTATTACTGTCAGGGACTGTGCCGAGGAGGGCTGCACTGAGGAAGAATGGTGGGAGCCACCCCCCCGATCCTGATTCTTTCCTGGAGCAGGAGGACAGTATAGATCTGGGACAGCGGTTTGCAGAGGGGCATAGTTCAGAAGACAGAAGCTGGGAAATACTGGATGGGGAACAGCTAGGAGAAACAGTACAGTGGACGCTCGGCTTGTGAACGTGATCCATGCGGGAAGCACGTTTGCAACCCGCAGCGTCCGCAACTCGCAGCGCCGCGTCTGCGCACGCATGGCTCGTGATTCGGTACTTCTGCACATGCGCAAAACATGATTTAGTGCTTCTGCGCAAGTGCCAAAACCCAGAAGTAACCTGTTCCGGTACTTCTGGGTGTGGCGTGGTGCGCGACCTGAAATTGTGCAACCCGAAGCGTCTGTAACCTGAGGTTTGACTGCACTAGAAGAGTTAACAGAGTTAACTGGAAGGGTTAACAGATTCACAGTCTCTGGACAGCAATCCTCTGCTCAGCCCAAGGTCAAGAAGAGCTCAGAAAGTGGCAGAACAGAAAGCACAAAAAGCACAGAGGGGAGAAGCTGTGTCACAAACATAGGAGTGACTTGGATTCATAGTGACATAAGGGGGTGGAATCCCTAATTGGGAGCACTGCCATTCTAGGAGATGGGTTCTTTTTTCTCTCGCTGTGATCATTAAAGTTTCTAAAGAAGACTCGTTTTCCTTTCTTCTGCTTATCTACTGCCATGCGGGAGGAAACCGATTCCCCAAAGCCTGACAATTGCATAGGACAATAAGGAAGGATTCGGACCGTCAGCTCTATCAGTGAATTTGGTTGATTCAATAATCTGTGATAGTATTCCTCTTTAAGATTCATCCCACCCTTGACTAGGGTTGCCATATTTCATATTTCCATATTTCTGGACACAAAAGTTATTAAGCTTTTTTTTAACCTATTTATTTAACCTATATGACAACACGTCATAGGCTATTTTCCAGCTGAAAAACACTCTCCCAGTGCTTCCATTGCAAACTGTTTGGGACTCTTATAAATCCAGATGGTTCCAACTCTTACGTAGCAAAATCAGATCTATGGGTATTGGCTTGGAACTCTAGTATAATTCAAGTGAGCAATTATATTTATCGTAATATTCAAATCAGATTAAGGGTCATTGAAAAACAAAACATTGAGTCAGCTGTAGTTAAAATGTGCTCTCCCAAGCTTCATGGTTTAAATGCAACAGGCAACAGGGCCACTTATATTTCAAAACTAATGATCCCAGTCTTTGTGTTAGCCTAACGAAACGTTTCTCCCTCAGCTTTTGTCGAGGGCAAATATTTAAACATCCCCAGAAACAATAGACATTGCGGATGTTTTTTGGAATGTGCTGGACACCGTAGAACAGATCCTTTTCTACTGTCCATTGTGCAACCAGCTATGCAAACATGTGCTATCCCCTTTTTGGGGGCAATCTAACACCACAGATGTTCCCAGTAGTGATGTATGGAAGTGAGAGCTGGACCATAAAGAAAGCTGATCGTCAAAGAATTGATGCTTTTGAATTATGGTGTTGGAGGAGACTCTTGAGAGTCCCATGGACTGCAAGAAGATCAAACCACTCCATTCTTAAGGAAATCAGCCCTGAGTGCTCACTGGAAGGACAGATCATGAAGCTGAGGCTCCAATACTTTGGCCACCTCATGAGAAGAGAAGACTCCCTGGAAAAGACCCTGATGTTGGGAAAGATGGAGGGCACAGTGAGAAGGGGATGACAGAGGACAAGATGGTTGGACAGTGTTCTCAAAGCTACCAGCATGAGTTTGACCAAACTGCGGGAGGCAGTGGAAGACAGGAGGGCTTGGCGTGCTCTGGTCCATGGGGTCATGAAGAGTAGGACACGACTAAACGACTAAACAACACCACCACCACCACCACCACAGAAAAATGAAAATATCAGATTCCATCTGTCTGACATTAACCCGGAAGTAACTGCAAGGGTGGCTGAGCTTTTATCAATAGTTTCTCTCAGAGTGGTGAATGGCACTATTTAGTGGGAAGAAACTCCTATGAAAATCGTCGTTATTACGTATTTTTACATGACCGTTTATTTGTTTATATTTTAAATTTTTATAGAGAGATGTGTTATGATGGTCTATATTTGAAATGCCTAGTAAAGGTTTGGCAAAATAGATAATGTCAGCAGCACCTCCCTTCTTTTTATTACTGTATATAAACTACAAACTGCCCCAGCAGTGGGTGGCCAGAGCAGATCTCCTGCAGTCTCTGACATGTTTCCTTTCCCCAAATGACCCTTAAATTATAATAGCTTTCCTCTGCTACTATAATTCAGAGAGAAATGGTTGCTGTGCTCCAGTCATACTGCTGTTAACAGAGGCAGTGTCTTTTATGAGCGGCAGGAGAGGACGGAAGGCAAAAAGCTCACAATTTGAAAGACAATTATTAACAGAATAAGGACAAGCTATTGTCCAAACTGTGTAACTTTTTATTAGAATGGGAAACAAAAGACGAGCTAGTCAAAGCTTCAATGACACACTGGGCAATGGATGTAAGACACAATATAAATTTAAAGCTCTGGGAGAAATTTTGGAAGAATGATTTGAAATTTACTGCATGTTACTCACTGAAAGAGAATTACATGGAAATGATTCACAGATGGTATTTGATTCCGAGTAGGTTGGCTAAGGGATGCCGGTAGCGCTGTGGGTTAAACCACAGAGCCTAGGACTTGCTGATCAGAAGGTCGGCAGTTCGAATCCCCGCGACGGGGTGAGCTCCCATTGCTCGGTCCCTGCTCCTGCCCACCTAGCAGTTCAAAAGCACAAAGTGCAAGTAGATAATTAGGTACCGCTCCGGCGGGAAGGTAAACGGTGTTTCCGTGCGCTGCTCTGGTTCACCGGAAGCGGCTTAGTCATGCTGGCCACATGGCCCTGAAGCTGTACGCTGGCTCCCTCGGCCAGTAAACCCCAGAGTCGGTCACGACTGGACATCATGGTCAGGGGTCCCTTTACCTTTTAGGTTGGCTAAGATGTACAGTGGTCCCTCGGTTCTCAAATGTCTTTGTTGACGAACGTTTTGGAACCCAAACTCTGAAAACCTGGAAGTTAATGCTTCCATTTTTGAACGTACCTCAGAAGTCGAACGACTTCCGCTGCATGTTTTTTTAGTTTCTCAATTGAATTTTCAGCCAGCCCTTTGTGCCGTGGTTTTTGAACATTTCAGAACTCGAACTGTCTTCTGGAACGGATTATATTTGGGCAGTGCTTTTTTTCTAAATATATATATATGTTTAGGTGTACTCTCATTTTCCTACTCATATTGAAATGCTGCCCCTCAATGAGGCCAAACTTAGATTCACAAAATATTTAGGGGTATGTGTACCCCTGTTTCCCCCCCAGAAAAAAGCACTGCATTCGAGAACCGAAGTATCACTGTATAAAGCAGAATCAGATATGTGTTGGAAATGTAAAGAAATGAAGGGAACGGTTTTTCGTATGTGGTGGACACGTAAAAAGGTAAAAGAATATCAGGAAATGATCTATAATGAATTGAAGAAAATGTTTAAAATAACTTTCCCCAAAAGATCGGAGACCTTTCTGTTGTGAATAATCCAGACTGAAATCCCCAAGTGTCAACAAAATTTATGTATGCAACAGCGGCAGCCTGAGTTCTGTTAGTCCAAAAATGGAAAGCGAGAGAGAGAGTTCCCAGGCAAAGACGACTGGTATCATAAAGTGGTAGAATATGCAGAGTTTTCAGGTTTAACATATAGAATAAGAGAGCAAGAAGAACACACATTCAAAGAAGAGTGGAAAATATTTATTGGGTATATGGAAAATAACTGTACACACCTGAAAATGCTGGCAGCACGAAGATAAAATCAACAGTGTAATTAATGTCCGAGTGATGTAAAAGTGGAGAACTAATATGGTTATAGTAAAATATGCAGGAATGAAAGATTAACGAGGAGTAAGGAAAGAGAAGAAGCAAGTCTTTGGGTATTTAACAGTATGTAAAATGGTTATTTTAAGATGTAAAACTGAAAATTTAATTTAAAAAAATGTAACTGCTTTTTATTGACTAATGTAGCTGAGTCCCTCCTCTAGTCTCACAGCATTTCTGAAACAGCTCCCTGAAACAGCTGATGAAGGTTTCAGCTCCAGTTGCTCTGAAGTCCTGGATTAGACTGAGAAAACAATAATATTTCTGTTTCTCTAGGCAAGCAGCCCGATATAAAAGAAGGTATTTACAGGTAGAGAAAAGGAGGTGCTCAAGGTGTATGGGTAGCGATCACATAACGGAGACCATGTATTATACAAAATAAATAATATCTGGTATTATAAACAGATAATATGTGATCTCTCCAAATAAAGTCCTATTTTGATGCCAGCCATGCGATTATCTAGTCATGTAAGTCACAAGCGGCTGTGAAGTCTTGTGGAAAAGTCTTGAGAAATTGATTGCAAAATTGGTGAAACAAGGAAAATTTCAGCAACCTATAAAATTATTACTACTACTACTAATAATAATAATAATAACAAAATATTATTCTTGAAATTGAAAAGAAATAAATTATGTATATTAAACAGTGGAAGAAAGCTTTCTAATGAATGCCCCAATATTATCTGACAAAAGCTCTGGAACAGGGGTGATTAACTATGGCGCTTCAAATTATGTCGGACTACAGTCTCTATCATCCCTGACCATTGGTCATGCTGGCCTCTGCTGATGGGAGTGAGAGACCAACAACATCTAGAGGTACACAGCTTAGCCACCACCAATGACTGAGAAGCTTGGGGGGCAGGTCTTGTTTTCTTCCTCTATGCACAATTGCGAAACAGGCTTATTATAAAATCCGATCGATGTTTTCTTATCTTCGTGGAGATTGAAGGAAACATTTCTGAAAACTAAAAGCGGCAGAATCTTGAGAAGGCAGTGAAGCTAAGAATAGTTGGGTGGAGATTCTACAAATCTTATTTTTTATAGATGGATTTTCATTTCTGCAGTCTTAGTAATAATAATAATAATAATAAATTTTATTTATATCCCGCCCTCCCCAGCCGAAGCTGGGCTCAGGGCGGCTAACAACAATCAAATAACCAAATAGTTGAATAATCACACATTCTAAAATATTTCATTATAAAAATTAATTAAAATCAAATTGATGGCAACCAAAATACTGTGCAGGTTGCCAGAGGAGGGAGTCAGGCTGCGCCCTGACCAAAGGCCTGGTGGAACAACTCTGTCTTGCAGGCCCTGCGGAAAGATGTCAGGTCCCGCAGGGCCCTAGTCTCTTGTGACAGAGCATTCCACCAGATTGGAGCCGCAGCCGAGAAGGCCCTGGCTCTAGTTGAGGCCAGCCTAACCTCTCTGAGGCCTGGGACCTTGAGGATGTTTTTATTTAACAATGCCTTCCCATTAGGAACGAGTAAAGTCTGCATTTATTACAGGCAGCTAATATGCTGGAAGCAGGTGACGCTGTGGGTTAATCCACTGAGCCTAGGGCTTGCCGATCAGAAGGTTGGCGGTTCGAATCCCAGCAACAGGGTGAGCTCCTGTTGCTCGGTCCCTGCTCCTGCCAACCTAGCAGTTCGAAAGCACATCAAAGTGCAAGTAGATTAATAGGTTCCGTTCTGGTGGGAAGGTAAATGGCATTTCCGTGCGCTGCTCTGGTTCGCCAGAAGCGGCTTAGTCATGCTGGCCACATGACCTGGAAGCTGTATGCCGGCTTCCTTGGCCAGTAAAGCGAGATGAGTGCTGCAACCCCAGAGTCGGCCAAGACAGGACCTAATGGTCAAGGGTCCCTTTTAATATGTTGGAAAGAAGCTACAGCGCTCAATTAAGAGGGAAGATGAGTAGCTATTAAACTTTTGGGTTCATGAATTTATGGGAAAGTTTAGCTGAGGCCAGAATGAATTAAAAACAGTTTTGTATAAACTGTGATTCTTTCAGAATAATTTGGAAGGATCATAGCGGAACTTTTGGTTTTAAACATGCTGCGGCAGATGTTAACAAAACCTTGTAGACTTTGGTTATTATTGTGTTTAGCACAACATATGAAACAATTAAACTGGGAACAGGAGGATACAATTCCACATTGCTTGGTTTATCTTTCAGAGTTATATAAAAACTGATGACACAAAACAATTTGTATATTTCCAGACTCCCTCCCCCCGCCATTGCCACTATGGCATAATTTATCTGTGACAGCTGTTTAATGGTTTCTGCATGGGAGAAGAATAGCTAGCCGCATGCAAGTCTCCATGTTTAGTACCCTTTTCAGCTCAAAGAAGGAGATCACTTAGCTAAATACTGCGATGAGTTGTTTGTGGCAGCATTAGGACCTGATCGAACCGATTTATATTGAAACTAAAAATAGAATTAACTCTGTGGTAGCCAAAGGGGCAAATGGGACACAGATGATCTTTCAAAACTTGACTTCCTTCCCCCTCTTTCTGTGGTTCCTTAAATTTGTTTTTAATATCTTTTGCATAGCCAAATTAACTCAATTTACTCATCTATTCATCTTCTTTAAATATATACTCTTATAAAACTGCAGGTTGCTACAATAATCCTGCCAATGTTTTTATCTGTTTATAATTTATCTGTAAATATTCCATAAATCATTTCCATTCTTTAATTTTTTTAAAAAAGTTATCTTGATTTTTTTATTCTTTCGGTAAGTTTCGCCATTTCTGCACATTCCATAAGTTTTTGTATCCATTCTTCCTTTACTGGGACTTCTGCTTTTATACATAATGAGCATAGCCAGTATACTCTGTACCAAAACATGGAAAGAGTAAAGAGGGCCAAAGAAATTGGAAGTCGTTAGGAAAAATTGGAGCGATTGGAAATGATTAACTGAAATGATCTGGCAACCTAATCAAAGAAAGCGATTAACTGGTCACATTCAATAACACATACCAGAAGAGAACTGGAAATATTAAATATATGATGAAATCAACTGCTGCTGTGAACAAAATGAAATTCAAAAATTACAAGATAATCTACTATATAATTTGAAAGGTGGTTTGTTTGTCTGTCTGCCGGATGGTCTGTTCTGTTCTGTTCTCTAAGCATTCAGATGCCTCTCAAGATTCCATCACCAACTGGGCACAAGAGTTCCCAAGATGTGGTGGTGGTCTCCATTGATGCTGGGACACCGGCTGCCATTTTGAATCAAGATGGCAGACTGAAACATGCCATTGGCATAACTTCACCAGATTTTAGGTATGACAGGCCCCAAATACACTGAATCGGGTGCCTCTGAAGATATCACCACCTCATCTGGCAATACATTGCCCAGTTTGGCCTAACGCGTCCAACCAGTGTGAATTTGGATGCCGATGGAAATATCATTGCCCAACTTGGCAATGAGAGTTCTTGAGTGGGAGGTGGCAGTCTTCATCTATGTTGGGAAACCAGGAGCCATTTTGAAACGAGATCAGTGAAAAAAAGACAGTCACGGAACCAAGAAATTACACAAAACAAAAGAAATTACCGTGAAAATCCCTGAAACGAGAAGTAATCGACTATAGAATAACAAAAATAAACTAGAATTAAACAAAGACTTTACGAGATGCCGACTACAAAATTCATTTCACTGAACTAATCAGTTTCCTCAGAAGGAAATAAAGAAATAAGATTTTAAGTGATATCAAACGAGCTCAAGAGCAGGGCTGAAAATGCTTCCTCGAGTTTACAAAAAAGGTATGAAAACCTCAATGACAAGTTTTAAACATAGCCCTATTTAAGAGAACCAAGTTTCAAACAAACTCAAAAAACAGGGCATAAACTCAAAAAAGTTTTAAACATAACCCCATTTAAGAGAACCAAGCAGTAGTAATAAGAAATTGAGGTTTGAAGTTTCAAACAAACTCAAAAACAGGGCAGAAACTCAAAAAAAGTTTTAAACATAGCCCTATTGAGAAATTGAGGTTTTAAGTTTCAAACAGACTCAAAAACAGGGCTGAAGCGCTCCTGACTGCTGATGTTAAAAACTGTTTTTTGAGTTTTGTAGCTGGCATCTCGTAAAGTCTTTGTTTAATTCTAGTTTATTTTTTGATTTTTGTTATTCTATAGTCAATTACTTCAGGGATTTTCACGGTAATTTGTTTTGTGTAATTTTGAAACGAGATGGCAGACCAAATCATGACTTTGGTATGACTTTTCCCCATTTGTTGTGACAGTTACAAATTGTGGTTTCCATTTAAGTTTGGATGCTATCAGATGCGCTCAGCCCTGCATCTGTCCTAAAACTCACAAATTACAATATCCATCTAAAAATCTCAATATTTTTGGTTACTTCAACTTCTCCGGAAGTGCTAAGCACTCGCCGCTAGTATAAAGTGTTTTGATTTGTAATATACAATTTGCAAGTATGTATTATGTGACTAATGATAGATTATAATAACATTTTGAAAAAACCAACCCCATTTTATCAACTCTTCAAAATGGAAAGTTTTAACTGTCAGGGTTATTTTAAAAAATTGTTACACCACTTCTAAACCTTCAAGGTTAAATGTCACTGGATAGTTAAAATCCTCATTGCAGATTTGATTCATTTCTTACTTTGCAGCAGATTTCTAAAGTGTTCTGTGAGGGGAAAGAACAGCCCTGCTCTGTCTACAAGTGTTAGTACCCAATTAATCCTGAAGCTGTTCAAACTATTGTATTTATGCCTGTCAAATCCAACCGTTTTATTGCAAGCTTCACAAAAATAAAATCAGTAGACTAGTAACAGACTGCAGAGATTTAAGGTTCAAATGAAGAAAAAGCATGCTTGAAGTCTTCTTTCATCTATGGTCACATCTACCACATCATAACATTAAAAGCACCTAGCTCCCTTCAGAAATCATGGAAACCGCAGCTTGTTAAGGGTGCTGTGAATTGTAGCTTTGTGGGGGGTAAACTGTAGTTCCCAGGATTCTGAGGGTCAAGTGGTGTGCTTTAAATATGTGTTAGGAACATAGAAAGCTGCCTTATACCATGTAAGACCATTAGTCTAGCCAGTTCAGAATTGGCTACTAACTGGTGGGCAGTGGCATAGCACGGGTTGCCAGTGCCCAGGGCCACACAAAGGTAGGAGGATGGGAGGGAAACAGACAGAGTACACATGCATATTCAATTGCCTCATGACATCCACGTCACCCAGGAGATCAGATCCACAGAGATAACAAAAGAAGAGCTGTTCTGTTTGTCACTGAGATTCTACTCAATATGATCCAGAGCAGAACTCTGACGTATAGTTAGCAGAGTAAAAACTTAAACACATTGCTGTAATGCCTTAAGAGAGAATATTATGAAAATGATATACAGGTGGTACATGACCCCAGTCAAGCTAGCAAAAACCTACCATTTGCCCGATAATAAATGTTGGAAATGTAAAGAAACTGAAGGTACATTCTTTCACCTTTGGTGGACGTGCCCAAGGATTAAGGCTTTCTGGGAGACGATATATAATGAATTGAAAGGTATTTAAATATACCTTCTTGAAGAAACCAGAGGCCTTTCTCCTGGGCATAGTTGACCAATCGGTGTTAAAGAAGGATAGAAGTTTCTTTATGTACGCTACAACAGCAGCAAGAATACTTATTGCAAAATATTGGAAGACACAAGATTTATCCACTCTGGAAGAATGGCAGATGAAGGTGATGGATTACATGGAATTGGCGGAAATGACTGGCAGGATCCGAGACCAGGGAGAAGAGTCAGTGGAAGAAGACTGGAAGAAATTTAAAGACTATCTACAGATATTGTAAAATTAACGAATGTTAGAATGATGTTGGATTGAAATTAAGTGGTTTCTAGCTGTAATGGTATAAAAGAATATGAAAAAATGGTTTTTATAAGTAAAAATTCAAGGTTATAATAATTTAAGATTAAAGATCTGGGTAGAATAAAGAGGGAAAGAAACTGCTGAGTTAATAAATTGAATTGGAATACAAAAAAGGGAGGTACGAGGAGGTCCGAGAAACAAGTAAATGAAAAATAATGTGATGAAAAGATTGATTGTTTTTAACTATTTTTATTTTGTACTTTTTCTTTTTTCTTTGTCTATTTTGTAATGTAAAAATCTTAATAAAATTTTTATAAAAAAACAAACAAAAACTTAAACACATTGCAAGATTCCCCAAAAATAGACCAGAGGCAATTGTATTTCATTCAGCAGAGCTTTACTGCTACTGAAGGCAAATGAGCACAACGGTTACAAATCCAATACACTCAGTACTGGCACTGCCCATAAGAAATCCAGTTGCAGCAGACTTAACTTAAACTTACAATAACTTATAGTTAAGTCTAAACCATAACACTAAACACCACACCAGAAGGAAAGGAGATAGAAAGTGAAACCCAGGCTCCTTCTGGTCTTACTTTTATAGTCAGCATGACAGAAGAGATAAGAGAACCAGTTTAAACCAGCTGTACTGCATTGTATTGGATCAGATTATTATAAGGGGTGGTGTTTTTTGTTGCTGTATACTGCCTTGTGCATAGCAATATAGTATACCTGAAGGAGCATCTCCACCCCCATTGTTCAGCCCGGACACTGAGGTCCAGCTCCAAGGGCCTTTTGGCGGTTTCCTCCCTGCGAGTCGTGAGGTGACAGGGAACCAGGCAGAGGGCCTTCTCGGTGGTGGCACCTGCCCTGTGGAACGCCCTCCCATCAGATGTCAAGGAAATAAACAACTACCTGACTTTTAGAAGACATCTGAAGGCAGCCCTGTTTAGGGACGTTTTTAATGTTCAATGTTTTATTGTATTTTTAATATTTTGTTGGAAGCCGCCCAGAGTGGCTGGGGAAACCCAGCCAGATGGACAGGGTATAAATAAATTATTATTATTATTATTATTATTAGGCGGTATACAAATTAAAAGTGAAATGAAAATGAAATGAAATGTTCTCTCCTCACCTTAGTTTTGAGGTAGCTGGGGGGTGTTTGCTGGTGTCCTTTCATTCGACAAAGCCTCTTCTAAGTGGTCTGCAACCTGCTGCCTTTCTGGGTACTTTTACAACCAAAGATGAGGGATGGGGAGAAATCATGAGGTTTTACAAACTGGGCATCCAGGGAGGCTACAGAATATGGAAGAAATGTTTCCTGGAAAACGGGGGACATTCAGAACACTCTAATACCTTAAAATAAACAGGGGCAGTCAAAACCCTGTCCTCACAGAAACTCAAAAGAAAACCTGAAGTTCCCTGACAATGAGGCAGAAAAACAGGGAAGCCTCTTTCACAGGGAAATGAAACTTCAAAGAAATCAGAATTCAGCGCAGCACTTGAAATGCGTGTAGGTTTGTTGAGAGCTGACCCGGTAAAAAATTGTTTCACGTTCTGCCAGTGGATCGGTGTGGACCGTATCTCTTGTTTTAGAAACAAAATGTGGAAAATTTGGAAATAGGTCTTGCAAGGCTTGACTGTTCCTTTAGATATCTTTTCAGTGTTTTGTTCCCTTTCATCTCTAATGTTGCAGGAAGAATCACAGAAAGCTGAAAGCAGAGAAAGATTGCATTCTGGACCGCGCTCAACATCTGATGGAACGAAAGGCACATTTGCTTTGTATGGGCGCCATCGAGAGAGGGCGGTTGTCCCGCCGTCCTGTCAACATGTGATTATTTTTCATCAAGAACACATATATCTCTCTGGCAATTATGAAACAACTACTTCAAATGCTCTTAAAATACCCTCCTCAATTAAACCCATTCTCCCCACTGCAAAAAAATTAATACATCCAAGAGCAGGCTATTGCGAAGACTTTCTCCCGGAAAATGCCACCAAATCCCATTATGTCACTCCAGTAGCTTTGTACTTGCAGTTGTGCGTTTATTCAGTCCAGGGAAACCCTCAGAGGAAAGGTGCAAGGTGTTTCTGACTGAGGAGAAGGACGGACGTGTGTGCACTCTGTACATGCTCAGAGGTGCTACTGCCAGTGTGGTGTAGTGGTTAAGAGCAGTGGACTCGTAATCTGGTGAACTGGGTTCGCTTCCCCTCTCCTCCACATGCAGCTGCTGGGTGACCTTGGGCTAGTCACACTTCTCTGAAGTCTCTCAGCCTCACTCACCTTGTTGTGGGAGAGGAAGGGAAAGGAGATTGTTAGCTGCTTTGAGACTCCTTAACGGGAGTGAAAGGTGGGATATCAAGTCCAAACTCCTCCTCCTCTTCCTCCTCCTCCTCGTCTTCTCTTCCTTAGCTTGCACATTACCAGATGGGATCCTAGCACTGGGCACCAGCCTTCCTTCCCTTTCCCACTCTCTATCCCCCATCTTGCCAGCCACTCAAGATCTGCACCACGGCCCTTTTAAGCCCATGTCCCCTCAGTCTCTCTGCTTCTGGCTCCCAGCGGCACCCTGGCAGCTGACATCATCGAGCCATGGTGCCTAGATCAGAGCCGGCCACCATGTTGTGGGGGGCAGAGAGGCAGGGGTAGAATCTATACACATATAAAAAAACCGCTGTGAAAATGTTTTCTTAAAAAATATATATTTTTGAAAAATAAATTGAATTTTGCATAGCTCACTGTCGCCATCTAGGTTCACATTTGTATACTGCACTTTGCAACACATTTAAAAAGTTTTATTTGCTGCTGTGTAGCTGAGTCCAGGATCTGTTGCTGGGGAAGTGCTGTGAGCTGGGGACAAAGCCTCAAAATTGGGACACCTTGATTTCAAGTCAGAAACCATGAAGGCTTTACCATCTCAGCAGAATCGGGGCAGTTGAGGGGTATGATAATGGTAAAGGTAAAGGGACCCCTGACCATTAGGTCCAGTCGTGACCGACTCTGGGGTTGCGGTGCTCATCTCACTTTATTGGCCGAGGGAGCTGGTGTTTGACTGCAGACAGCATCCGGGTCATGTGGCTAGCACGACTAAGCCGATTCTGGAGAACCAAAGCAGCACACGGAAATGCCGTTTACCTTCCCGCCGGAGTGGTACCTATTTATCTACTTGCACTTTGATGTGCTTTCGAACTGCTAGGTTGGCAGGAGCAGGGGCCGAGCAACAGGAGCTCACCCTGTCGCGGGGATTTGAACCGCCAACCTTCTGATCAGCAAGTCCTAGGCTCTGTGGTTTAACCCACAGCGCCACCCGCATCCCTTGAGGGGTATGATACCCATCTCTGTTTCAGATGCCACCAGGTTCACCCCTAATAGGGCAACAGTGCCGTGTTCCTGAGCAGGACTGACTCCTTCGTAAACCGAGGCTGGTTTTGAACACCCCTTCTCCTTCAGCCTGGCTCGCGATACGTGCAGGAGCAGTGATCGTAAATCTTGCACCAGGCTCAAATTAAGCCAACCATACTCAAGCCAAGTTCACAAACCTTCTACTGAAAATCATTTCGGATTAAAAAGACTTTCTTGAGCCAAATATTGCTGCCCCTTTTCTGACTAACTCCACCGATTTCTCCCCATTGTCACCTCTTCCTACGAAACCTGTGGTCACTTTAGCTATTTTGCCATATAGACATGCTTTTCATGGCTTTTTTTTTTTTTTTTTTGTCAGAAAGAAGAAAAGGCATTTCCCTGGTTGATCCTTAAGAATTCTCCTTGAATTGGCTTTGTGTGAGTCATGGATTTCCTGAGAAATGGCCTCCTTTTAAAAGGACATCAGCTCCTGTCCCCAAAACATTATACTGAACTCCAGAGACATGTTAACTTCACAGAAGAATGTCGTAAAGAGCAGACAATAAGCAGATCATAATGTACTTTCAATTCAGTTAAAATGTTCGTATACCACGCTTGGTTTGGATGGTCCCAGAGCGGTTCACAATATATAAGTCTCATAAAAACAATCCAAATATTGAAGCCACAGTAAAACTACACCCACTGTGACAAAAATATATATTTTCTTCCAAGCTAGGAGTTAGCAGCCAGCAAATGACCGGGTGAATAAGGGAGTCTTGAGGAGGCTGCCAAAACCTCAGTAGAGCTGGGACTTGCTACATCAGGGGTGGAAAAACTTGTGAGACTCTGGATATTGTTGGACTCCAACTTCCATCATTCCTGCCAGTTGGCCATACTGATGGCAGCTGTAGTCCAAGAACACCTGGAGGACTGCAGTTTCTCCATCCCTCAAGTACATACATTGAAGATGATGTTTGGACAGGACTTTAGGGTGGAATTCCAGGGCCCACTCAGCAGAATAAGTGGGAGGCCCCGGCAAATACAGCCGAGCTAGCTTACCACATTTCAAAAGAGGTGAAGTGTTACATATACTAATCAAAAAGCACAATCCCATAGGACCATTTGAAATAATACACAACACCAACTAAAGGGGGTCCTCAGACAATCCTGAAGGTTAAGAAAAAGGTACATGGGTGGTGCTGTGGTCTAAACCACTGAGCCTCTTGCACTTTGCCAATCGGAAGGTCAGCAGTTCAAATCTCCACGACAGGGTGAGCTCCTGTTGCTCTGTCCCAGCACCTGCCAACCTAGCAGTTTGAAAGCACGCAAGTGCAAGTAGATAAATAGGTACCAGTGTGGCGGGAAGGTAAATGACGTTTCTGTGTGCTCTGGCTTCCATCATCGTGTTCCATTGTGCCAGAAGCTGTTTAGTCCTGCTGGCCACATGACCCAGATAGCTGTCTGTGGACAAACGCCGGCTCCCTCAGCCTGAAAAGTGAGATGAGCACTGCAACCCCATCGTTGCCTTTGACCGGACTTAACCATCCAGGGGTCCTTTACCTTTTAGGTTGGCTGACTGCACCGATTTCTGATTTTGGTACCTGTTTTTTATTGAGATGTAGCTGTTTATTGCATGACCATAGACATGTAATAAATAAATATACAGATCCCCCCCCCTTAAGCAGGGGTTCTGGGCCCCTAAACACGCAAGCGAAAAAATGCGTAAGTGGGGAGCACTCTCTAAACACCCTCTCTGCCACTCTCTCTCCAATCTAGGACAAAAATGCTGGATTCAAAAATACTCACAACCAGAATTGAAGCTCTGGGGCCACCTAGAGGCTGGAGGTTGCACAGAAAAGCAACTACTGCTGCTGCTGCTGCGCTATCCCGCATGTCAGCTGCTAAGTGGGGAGGCTGAGCAGCCTAAGCAAAGTCCCTCTTCGCCTGCAGTCTCTTTGGGGATTCCTCCACCCTCACTGATGTCCTCTTAGGGCGCCCAGAAGGGTCTTCTCATGGATCTTCCCACGAGGAATATCCAGCTATCTCACTCTTCTTAAGACGCATCTCTGTTCAGCCCTACTTCACATCCTCCTTGAATGCTTTTGCTTTTTGGTACCTTTTTTATACATATGTGGTGGACTTGTAAGAAAGCAAGGGCTTTGGGGAAATGATATATAATGAGATGAAAAAGATGTTCAAAGTGATTATACCAAAAAAACCTCTCAAAAAACAGAAGCCTTTCTCTTAGGGAGAGAAGATGATTAAGAGGGTAAAGATGATTAAGTTATTTATGTACGTAACAGCAGCTAGGATTCTCTCGCACAAAAATCGCAGGAAGAAGAAGTTCCCACCAAAAAAGAATGGATAAGTAAGGTGCAGAAAAATGGCAAAGTTAACAGCCAAAATAAGAGAATCTAACAATGATTGCTTTGTGGAAGAATGGAAGGCCTTTTCAGACTATTTAAGGAAATATTGTAGTTTGATGAACTCGTGAGCAGGATTTGAATTATGAGCAACAAAAAGAATTAGAGACTACACTATTGATGAGTTGGTATAAGAAAATGCAATGTGCAGGGGGGGATTAAAGCACCATGGAAAATGAGGTGGGAAGTCGTGAAAAGTCAAATTTATTATGTATTGAAGTAATAATAATAATAATAATAATAATAATAATAATTTATTTATACCCCACCCATCTGGCTGAGTTTCCCCAGCCACTCTGGGTAGCTTGCAATCAAGTGTTAAAAACAATACAGCATTAAATATTAAAAACTTCCCTAAACAGGGCTGCCTTCAGATGTCTTTTAAAGAGAAGATAGCTACTTATTTCCTTCACATCTGAAGGGAGGGCGTTCCACAGGGCAGGGGCCACTACCGAGAAGGCCCTCTGA
This sequence comes from Podarcis muralis, assembly GCF_964188315.1. Classification (NCBI taxonomy): domain Eukaryota; kingdom Metazoa; phylum Chordata; class Lepidosauria; order Squamata; family Lacertidae; genus Podarcis; species Podarcis muralis. Next base: position 47,036,913 of record NC_135666.1, on the reverse strand, counting down.
CTGGTTTCCTGTAACCTCACGTCTCGCAATGAGGGAACCGCCAGAAGGCCCTCAGCTGAACGATGGCGATGGAGACGCTCCTTCAGGTATACAGGACCGAGGCCGTTTAGGGCTTTAAAGGTCAGCAACAACACTTTGAATTGTGCTCGGAGATGTACTGGGAGCCAGTGCAGATCTCTCAGGACCAGTGATATGTGGTCCCGGTGGCCACTCCCAGTCACCAGTCTAGCTGCCGCATTCTGGATTAATTGCAGTTTCCGGGTCACCTTCAAAGGTAGCCCCACATAGAGCGCATTGCAGTAGTCCAAACGGGAGATAACCAGAGCATGCACCACTCTGGCAAGACAGTCCGCAGGCAGGTAGGGTCTCAGCCTGCATACCAGGTGGAACTGGTAGACAGCCACCTGGGACACAGAATTAACCTGTGCCTCCATGGACAGCTGTGAGTCCAGAATGACTCCCAGGGTGCGCACCTGGTCCTTCAGGGGCACAGTTACCCCACTCAGGACCAGGGAGTCCCCCACACCCTCCCGCCCCCTGTCCCCCCAAAACAATACTTCTGTCTTGTCAGGATTCAACCTCAATCTGTTAGCCACCATCCATCCTCCAACTGCCTCCATATATGTTTAACTTTTGAAAATTCAATAAAATTATTACTACTACTACTACTACTACTACTACTACTACTACTACTACTAAAAAGAATGTTTCTGCCTGGCTGGAAAGTGTCCTTGAATCCTAAATGCTTTATTCAGCTCCCTACCACAGCTAGAGATTGAACTCCTAAGGATTTGACATAAAACCCACCACCCAATATGTCATAGTTATTTAATTAAGGTTCACATTTGCACCTATGGCATAATCTGTCCTTTTTGGGGAGTGGAAGGGTGTTGAGCAATGATGCCTTCTTAGCTTTGCTAAGGCCATAATAATATTTCGAGGTGCTGACTGAATTTCTGTCAGTTCCTTCAGCCCACTAGCCCACATGTAACTTTTTATGTACGAGAAAATCAAAACCACATGGATGCTTCAGGAGCGATGGAAGCTCTTGCCATGAGAGGTTAACAGAGGCTCTCCAGATGTTCTGGACGACAACTGCCATCAGCTCTAGCCAGCACAGCAAAGGCTGGCTTAAAACAGACAGACAAGTATCATAATGTAGACTTGGCTGCTTATGAGGAATTCCTGAAAGTGTGGCTCAGTTACTGGGTCAAGGAATGACCAGTACTGGTTCTTCCAGTGCCAGGGAAAGAGCTGGTGGGCAAGCGAGTTAGGAGGTGGTGGCCAAAGAGCTGTTGGGCAGAGAGTCCACTGTCGAGGTATGCACCTTGGGAGACCGTGCCAACTTGCGTGGCGAGTTCCCGCCTCCCACCAGTAGAAATAATGACACAAGACACCATTATTAAGGTTAATGGGCTAAAATTGGCCACAACTTTATTGGTTACAGGTGATGAGCAGTATTGGCTTAGGCATTGGTCCTAATCGACTATCCGGCTTCAGTCTGTCTGCCTGAAAGGCTGGGAAGGGTTAACACCAGCAGGGGGAGCCCTGCTGATGCACATCAACTAGGCATTCCCCCGGGGTCACCGCTCGGGGGCGTGCCTTGGGCCCTGGCCTCCATAGGCTTCGGACGGGGCCACGCCCCCCAGAATCCTTTACCGGACTACCCATCAGAAACTGGGGGAGGTGATGGCGCTCCCCCCATCCATCTACATAACAATACCCCAAACCAATGCCTAACCGCTAAACTGCGGAAGTTGTGACGATTTGCTACGAAGTAGGTGAAGCCAAATGGCTGGTCCCAATTTGCCAAGTGGAAAAATTCCTGCCAGGCCTCTTAACGGCGACCAACCGAAGTCCATAGCAAAGTCAAAAGAGAAACCTTGACGGGTGGGAGGGTGGGAAATTCCCCAGCTGATCGGTGGCAAACGAGGACGCTCCTGCCGCGCTTGCTTCAAATGCGGCAAGCCACACCCCCTGAGCCAGCCAATTGGCTGGCCAGGGAATGACGCAGCACAGGATTCCCCTGATCGTGCGGGGCAGATAGGCAAGGTGCCAGGGGTGCCATCTGGTGTCGGCCAGGGGGACAAGCCCCCCCCCCAAAAAAAATTCAAGGAGGTTCCAGGGAACCTCTGCAAAAGCCATCCATGTGGTTACAGCAGATTATTAAATTAATTCACTTCATTTATAGCCTGCCTTTCGGCTGTCTAACAGTAGCAATCATAGGACCCAACTCCTAGGGGCCGAGGTCTCTTCAGCCCCCCCCCCCTAATAAAATATTTGAGGGGTTCCCCCCAGTAAATGGTATTGCCATTCAAAATGGTGTGTCTGTGCCCCATCATGAATGAATGAAATATTTTATTGTCACTTGTACGACTTGTATACAGTGAGATTACACAAGAACCCCCCACTCAGCTCTCTTAGTCTTAATTCCCCTCGTTTACTGACGCACACCCACCAAACCCAAAAGTCAGTTGCCCTGTTATCTTTTCATTCAGGAGCCTAACAGCCCACAGATAGAAGCTGTTCATTACCCTGTTGGTGCAACTAATCATGCTTCTATATCTTCTGCCTGAGGGCAGGAGATCAAGAAAGTGCTGGCCAGGGTGTGAATCATCCCTGAGAATTTTCCTCACTCTCCTGAGGCAATGTTCGTCCGCTATTTCATCCAGTGGATTCACGGGACAGCCCATAATATCTTGTGCTGTATTCACCACCCTCTGTAGGCACTTGCTATCAGTTGGTGTCAAACCAGCGTACCACACCGTGATGCAGTATGAAAGGACACTTTCTATCATGAGCCCTCTCCAATATTTTATTTAAGTTGGCACCCCTGAAAGCAACGTGTGTGTGTGTGTGTGTGTGTGTGTGTGTGTGTGTGTGTGTGTGTAATGTGCTAAAACCCGTAAAGAACATTTGAGGTTTCCACAAAATCCTAAAAACCGCAGGAGGGAGAGCCAGACATTATCTTAATGCTCTCTCTTGTGCTGTCTGCCTCTATTTCTCTTTTACACACACCCACCCACCCACACACACACCCAGTGCATTTCCAAATATCTGGCAGAAAATAGGAAAAGTGATGGCTTTCTCAAGATTAAAGTAAATCAACAGGAACTCATGTGACACTGCCACACAATAGTGACCTGGTCCCAAGAGGGCGCATTCTGTGAACATCTTTAAAACATGCCAGAGTTCTGAAAGATTCTTGTTTAGACTAGAAATAGCGATAGCTGCAGCTTAAGAGTCTACTTGCTTTGTCTCCTAAGTGTTCTGGGCTTCCTTTATCAACTGGAAGGCATTAAAAGGAATACAAAAACAAAATCTGAAATGAAATGTTGCTGTTTAATCCAGTGTCAGGGCTTCTCTGTTCCTTGTTTGCAAGAAACAGTACGTACGCCTGTTAATCTGGTGTCTACACTGCAAATGTTCTTTTTATTTGGTACTATGTAAATTGCCCACATGTTTGGTCTTCTGCTGGTGTGACATGAATCTAGTCATCTACTTTCTAGAATAGCAATATTTTCGCATGTGGCTGTGTTACTTGGGGACAACTGGAATGCACTGGTTGCAATACCCACCCCCCGCTTAAAAAAGACACTATTAAAGTGATGACACAGTTATACCTACCTCCTTCGGAACACTCAAATAAATAGATAATACAGATTTGCTTTTACTGCATTTCTAGTCTTTTATAATTGCAATCAACCAACAATATTGTTGAAAGCAGAATGTTGAAAGCAGAAACTCTCAATACTGCCACCAATAGTGATTATAAAGGTAAAGGTAAAGGGACCCCTGACCATCAGGTGCAGTCGTGGCCGACTCTGGGGTTGCGGCACTCATCTCGCTTTACTGGCCGAGGGAGCCAGCGTACACTTCTGGGTCATGTGGCCAGCATGACTAAGCAGCTTCTGGAGAACCAGAGCAGCACACAGAAACGCCGTTTATCTTCCCGCCGGAGTGGTACCTATTTATCTACTTGCACTTTGACATGCTTTCGAACTGCTAGGTGGACAGGAGCTGGGACCGAGCAATGGGAGCTCACCCCGTCGTAGGGATTCGAACTGCTGACCTTCTGATCAGCAAGTCCTAGGCTCTGCGTCACCCGCGTCCCTCCAGCACCACCCGCGTCTCTCCAGTTGAGAGTACCAGGTGGCAAACAACCAAACAACCCTAAACATAACCAGCAATTTCCCCATGAATGTATGCTGCTCCCGAAGCCTCGGAGCCCGCCGTGTTTGTGGAGACAGGGGCTCTGGTGATGGGTCCTGCTGCTCTGGTTCCTGTGCACTGACCCGCCATCCCCACGGCTTCCGATTTCACCCCGTACTTCCTACACCAACCACTCCTTCCTCATCCATTTCTTGCCCCAGTGTTTCCCAGTCTGGACTACACCCTTTGCCGCGATCTTCTTCCTCTTCTTCATAGTCCTTCCAGAAGAAGAAGAAAAAGAAGAGTTTGGATTTGATATCCCGCCTTCCACTCCCTTTAAGGAGTCTCAAAGCGGCTAACATTCTCCTTTCCCTTCCTCCCCCACAACAAACACTCTGTGAGGTGAGTGGGGCTGAGAGACTTCAAAGAAGTGAGACTGGCCCAATGTCACCCAGCAGCTGCATGTGGAGGAGCGGAGACGCGAACCCGGTTCCCCAGATTACGAGACTACCGCTCTTAACCACTACACCACACTGGCTCCAGTTCATGACACTACCAGATCAGGGATTCCACTGAACAATGCCAGCACCTGCCCCCTCCACACCTTCTTGTGTATGTCCACGAGTCCCAGTGATGACCAGCCACCACTTATCCTGCGCTGTAACTCGCACTGCTGTGAGGTTCCATATAAGGCAGCTTCCCATATTTCATGCTCAGCCATTTAGCTATTGATCCTCCTCTGGGTTTGAGGACATTCACAGGGAAACCAAATTGCTTGTTTACAGAGCTATTGTAAAAAGGTCAAGTGTGTTCTCCTTCATGGAGAGCACGTGTTGCAGTGGGGGCTAACAAGACACCCCACTGTTGCTGGGCGGGTCTAAATTTGTTGACCACTGTTGCGATTTGGCTTCCCTTGTCGTTGGGAAGATTTTGATGTTGCCATTCTGTGATTGACAGCCAGAAGCGTTAAAAGCCTCTGCGCGCAGCCTCTTTTCGCTGCGTGCATTGGATTGCCCTCCCTCCCTCCCTATTAATTAGGGTTGTTCGTGTTGACCTTGCTTTGCCTGTCATGGGGCCGTCTGCTTTTGGGGCAGGGGCCCAGTAGGAATTTTGTCCAATTGGCTGATTGGCTGGAGCCATTTGGTTTTTGCCTACTGTGTAGCAAATCGTCACAACTTGTAAGGTTGCGGTTAGGCATTGGTTCTATGAATTGGTTGGTGGAGGGGCATGGATTGGCTGTACCAGTGGCGTAGCGTGGGTTGTCAGCACCCGGGGCAAGGCAAGTAATTTGCGCCCCCTAACCCGTGGATTTGTGCCCCCTAACCCGTGGATTTGCGCCCCCTAACCTGTGGATTTGCCCTAACCCTAGATGTTGCGCCCGGTGCGGCCGGCACCCCCTGCACCCCCCACGCTACGCCACTGGGCTGTACCTGCCCCTCTAATGCTGCTGCTGCAAGGGTTTTCCATTAAAGGAACCCAGGGGCTCGCCATGCTTTTGTCCGAACCCCTGTCAAGGAGCTAGGGCCACGCAAGAGCCCCTGGGAGCATTTGGGGGAGAGCTGAGAGAAGGTGCCCTTTTCCATCGTTCTCCCCAAAATGTCTTTCCCTTTCTGACTTTGCAGTCATGTGAATGTCAGGCTCTCCCCATGCGGGGACAGATAGTCATAACCAATGCCTAAGCAACCACTCACATTTTGTATTTTAATAAAGTTGTGGCCGAAATTATGCCAAAAACCTTAAACAAAAACTCTGTGTGAATTGTGTTTTATTGGGGTGGCTTGGGGACCTCGACACGCAAAAAGGTAAAGGACCCCTGGACGGTTAAGTCCAGTCAAAGGTAACTATGGGGTTGCGGCGCTCATCTCACTTTTCAGGCCGAAGGAGCTGGCGTTTGTCCACAGACAGCTTTCTGGGTCATGTGGCCAGCAGGACCTAAACAGCTTCTGGTGCAATGGAACACCGTGACAGAAACCAGAGCGCACAGAAACACTGTTTACCTTCCCGACGCAGCGGTACCTATTTATCTACTTGCACTGGCATGCTTTCAAACTGCTAGGTTGGCAGGAGCAGGGACAGAGCAACGGCAGGTCACCCCGTCGCAGGGATTCGAACCGCCAATAGCATACAAAAAGGGCTCTTACCAAACTGACTGAGTGCCCTAACTAGTCCCTTACTCACTTATAGACATCTGCCTCCTACAGTTGTCATTAGCTCATCAGCCATATCCTCAGTACCATGTGTTATGGCTTAACAAGGCAGCTTTATCACAACAAAATTCCAAAGAACAGTGAGCAGAAGAAAAGTGGTTTCAGACACTGGTTCCAGAAACTCTTGTGCAAGAAGAATTTGTTGACAGCTATGGATATTGTTGGGACTACAACTCTCACAATCTTTCCTGCCTAGGACTGATGAGAATTGTAATTCTGCAACATCTGGAGAACAGCAGATGTTAGCCTGAATGATGTCTACATAGGCAAAGAACCTATATGTGTGCCTGTACAGAAGGCATGAAGAAGACATCTATAAATTTGGGACATGTTTTTGTTTTAACTTCTTCCCAAATGATCCCAAGTTAGGGGTGAGCCATGGGGTAGCTAAGTTTGCTGATGATACTAAATTATTCAGAGTGGTTGAAACAAAAAGGGGATTGTGAGCAACTCCTTAGTAAAGGTAAAGGGACCCCTGACCATTAGGTCCAGTCGTGGCCGACTCTGGGGTTGCGGCGCTCATCTCGCTTTAGAGCAACTCCTTAAAAACCACCTTTAAAAACTTTTAACTAATACGTTCATTTTCAGGCACATTTCCCTCTATGAAATTCCGTAAACATTGGTTGCAGAACTACACCACAAATTTTGGAAATGGGCAAATTTTGAAAGATGACTGTGTTTCAGTTCTCAAAATTGTTTTGGAATTTGATCATTTGGCTTTAAATACAAAGTGAAAGGAATCCCACCTCATCTCTGCTTGAATGACAACATACAGTGTGCTGGGTGGAACAAATTGAGATTGCTTAGTGTGATGGATTATGGCTTGTTGCTCCCAAGCAAGCTATTATCACAAGCCTGCAGCAAACCACAGCACAAGTAAGCAATAAGCCAGGATTCCTAACTTATCCGATCTTACTTGAACCACAGTGTGAATGATCAGTGTGCTGGCACAATCCACCTGTTTGTTGTTGCTTCACTCATCCCTTTGCATGGGTGGGTAAAAATCAGCATTGCCCAGAGCGATGTCTGGACTCTGGTTTGTTCCTCTCGAGCAAGTCAGGACTGAAAGCCAGCAACAAACCAGAGCGAGCATGAAACAGCTACGTGAATAAAGAGACGCTACAGAGAAGTCCAAACCAGCAACAAATTTGAGTTTAATGATTTCATTCCATTCATGGCCATCAGGAGGGCAAGTACAGGAAAAGAGATACTTTGCTGGGGGTGGGGTGGGAGGGATGAAGCAATGGGGGAGCAAGAGATAACCAGAGACAGGCAAGGTGTGGAATAAGGGAAATAAGAAAATACACGATGAATAAAGGTTCGAAAGGGTTGGAGGAGAAATGGCTGGCTGGAGATGGAGAATGGGCAAAAAAAAGTAAGGAATCGAAGGAGAAGATGGGTTTGGGTATTAGGCTAAAACACAAGAGGCACAAAATGGCATGAATCAGTGCAAATATTGAAGTGTTTGGAAAAACGGAGGTTATTCATACTTTTCATGGAATGATAAAACATTTAAAGTGTGTGCAAAACTGCTTTAAGTTGAGTAGAACTTTCAAGGCATTCTGTCCGTCAGAAGATATGGCCTTGCTAAATCTTTGGAAATGAAAGACCACATATGAAAACGAGAAAGAGGATCCATTCCACGAACTTCATACGCCACATCTGGTTTCCAGAAAACACAGCCATTTGACAACAAAAAAACCAAACTCATCACCATTGATTGCAGCTGACTAATGGTGAGAAGTCAGTTTTCTCTTCAATGCCAGGTTGTCCTCTTTCAGTCATCTGAAAAATATCGAAAGCAGACATTGCGGGAAGATGAACAGGAAAATGTAGGATAGCCTTTGGTTTGGATGATGTTTTTGGATCCCGTCCAAGCCTGCTTTCCAGGTCATGTGGCCAGCATGACTAAACTGCATCTGGTGCAACGAGACACCGTGATGGAAACCAGAGCGCACGGAAACGCCGTTTACCTTCCCGCCGCAGCAGTACCTATTTATCTACTTGCACCAGTGTGCTTTCAAGCTGCTAAGTTGGCAGGAGCTGGGACCAAGCAACGGGAGCTCACCCCGTCTGGGGATTTGAACCGCCAACTTTCCGATCGGCAGGCCCAAGAGGCTCAGTGGTTTAGACCACAGCACCACCTGCATCCCAAGCATAATCTCGCAACGATTAGCTATAAACAGTTCAGATCTGAATGATTGGGTTCTTCTTCCTCCCGTGAAATGGATCAACAACTGTGGCCCACTCCCTTTGTTCCTCTCCTATAAGTGAATAGTCCCCTTAACTCCTGTAGAGAAACCTGCAGCCCTGTACTTGGGGAAAATCTTGACGCAAGGGCAAAAACCTACCCTCCATTCCCGATACTACGTGACCATGGGGAAGGATTCTTCAGGGAATGCAATGCATATATACACACCTATTTGTTGATGATGAAGGGCATTTTTCTAATTTATAATAATCTTTACAAATAAGTGGCTGGACTTACATGAGACTGAGACTCCTTGAAGTGTATCTCGATTTTTGAGAGGTGACCTTGTTACATTTTATTCGGAGTTCAGCTGGTGGATAGCTGTTGATTCCACCTGTTGTGACAAAAAGACACAGGGATGAACCTTTTCAAAGTTTGGAAATAGATTTTGCCATGATTAGGGTGTACTTTCATATTTCCCCTCCTATCACCAGTGTGGTGTAGTGGTTAAGAGCGGTAGACTCGTAATCTGGGGAACCGGGTTCGCGTCTCCGCTCCTCCACATGCAGCTGCTGGGTGACCTTGGGCCAGTCACACTTCTCTGAGGTCTCTCAGCCCCACTCACCTCACAGAGTGTTTGTTGTGGGGGAGGAAGGTGAAGGAGAATGTTAGCCGCTTTGAGACTCCTTCGGGTAGTGATAAAGCGGGATATCAAATCCAAACTCCTCCTCCTCCTCCTCCTCCTCCTCCTCCTCCTCCTCCTCCTCCTCCTCCTCCTCTTCTTCTTCTTCTTCTTCTTCTTCTTCTTCTTCTTCTTCTAGTGAAAGTCCTAATGATTGCATCTGGCCCTGGCCCTACACCAAAATACAGTTTCCAGTCCCTCCCTCTAATTCTTTTAGCTCACACATGCAATTATTCTTCAAGATCATGTGTCAAGGACAGTGCTGAGGAGAGCTGCACAGACTAGGAATGGTGGGAGCCTTCCCCTCTCCCTGCTACCGATCAGGATCCTGACTCTTCCCAGGAGCTGTGGGACAGTATAGATTTGGAACAGTGGTTCGCAGAGGGACATAGTTCAGAAGACAAAAGTTGGGGAGAACTGGGTGGTGAACAGTTAGGAGAAGAAGAACCAGGAAAGAGAGAGAGTTAACAGACTCCGGTTCACTGCAAAGTGTCCAGCCGATCAGTCCGAGGTCACAGAGATTAGATAAAGAAGCTGCCTAGAAGACACAGTGGTTGCAAGATCAGGTTGCAAGACGCAGAAGTAGTGAGGGTGACTTGGGCGGGGGAGTGGGTGTAAACCTTAACTGGGAGCACCTTTACTCTGAGAATGGGCTCTCTGTTCTTTCGCCGTGATCATTAAAATCTCTTTAAATGGTAAGAGACTATTTTTGCTTTGTTCTGCTTATCCACGGCCAAAGGAGGGGGGAGCCGCTTCCCCGAAGGCTGACATCATGCATATCTCTGGTTATTGTGAAGAAGGAATGCGCGGAAGATATGAAACACTTTAGGGGAGGTAGGAAAGGACCCATTTTGTAAATGGTTGCTGGGAAGTGATTTCCTGAGTGGGGTGGAGTGGAACTACTTGTAGTTTACTGACAATGGACGTGGTTTCATGCTTATCTTTCAAAGAGAGAGGCCCTGGGGATTTTTATCTGTGTAGGTTGTAGGCCATTCCTCTGTAAGTCCTCCGTGGGAAAAGCTGTTGCATATGCTTAAAGGGACTGGTGGTACGATCTATCCTTTTTTTAAAAAAACAACAGAATTCTTGGATGGACGCTTTAGGAATATTTTTGCTTTTTGTTATCTGGTTTTTAACTGATTGTAGATATTTTGTATTTTACATTTCAATACTTTTTAAATATACGAAGCGATGAATAAATGCAATAAACAATAAATAATAAAATTTACCGCTCCGTTGTGATTTCTGCTTAAGATTTCTATGCCATGGATTCACAGACGGGGGCTAATAATTAATTGCTATAAAATGGGCTCAGTGTCCTCAAAATGGGTTAGATCAGCCTTTCTCAACCTGTGGGTCCCCAGATGTTGTTGAGCTACAACTCCCATCACCCCTAGCTAGCAAGGCCACAGCTCAGGGATGGTGGGAGATGTAGTCCAACAACATCTGGGGACCCACAAGTTGAGAACCACTGGGTTGGATGCTACACTGTGCTTATTTCACTTGCCACATAGTGCATGCTCTGCCTTGATGCTTTTGTCATCAGAAACCATCCACCTGTAGTTGCAGTTCCCATTTACTGCTTGCAGCAAAACTGAGTGTGGATTCTGTTGGTCCACCATTACCCACCTGGCCTTGCTGTTGGTATGCCAGACTTCACCCCAGTATCACTCTGTCTTGCACAGGAGGGTCTCTATTTTCATCAGTGGAATGTCTGGTTCAAGTATCCTAGAACTTCTCCTGATCATGGGGTAGCTAGGAATGAGTGGTTTTCTTATGGGTGGAGAAGGAAGCAGGGTCACATTCCACCAGAAGAGAGAAGAGAGACAGGACAGTTGTGAAAGAGCATCTCCACCTCCATCGTTCAGCCCAGACACTGAGGTCCAGCTCCGAGGGCCTTCTGGTGGTTCCCTCACTGTGAGAAGTGAGGTTACAGGGAACGAGGCAGAGGGCCTTCTCGGTGGTGGCGCCCGCCCTGTGGAATACCTTCCCTTCAGATATCAAGGAAATAATCAACTATCTGACTTTGAGAAGACGTCTGAAGGCAGCCCTGTTTAGGGAAGTTTTTAATGTTTGATGTTTTATCGTGTTTTTAATTTTCTGTTGGGAGCAGCCCAGAGTGGCTGGGGAAACCCAGCCAGATGGATGGGGAATGAATGAATGAATGAATGAATGAATAAGGATGCTGTAAGCAGAGAAAACTGTTCTCTCGCCTTTTTTCCAAGTCTGCTGGCCAATCAGAACAGTAGAGGGCCAGACCAGCAAAGAGACACTCAGGAGGCCATGATAATGTCTAATCTGGCACAGAGAGGTATGGAGAGCCCAGAAGATTTCCATAAGTGTGCTACAGCAACAGAACAAACTTAAAAACAACAGAGAGGTGGAAAGCCGTGAGCTCTTTCAGAATCATGTATCGACAACTTACTCCGAAGGAGGTATAGAAAGGGTTTCAGGAACCTAAGCGCGAATTCCAGTTCAGGCTTGTGAATCCTGCCAAGCTGAATCAAATGCTGCTCCACGGGTCGACTTGCCAGCTCCTCAAGTTCTGTGCCATTGTACTTAGGTCCCAAGGAGAGTACCAACAGAGCATAGCCTAGGCACTTGGCTCTCAGAGACGCTTTCTTCAACACTTCCTTATCCCAACGACTCGTTTCCCCAGCGGATACAATGATGAGAGCCTTGTGTCTCCTCGGGTTGGGAGATGCTGAGAAAACGTTGTTGATCGTCCACTGGATGGCATGGCCAAGGGCAGCTTCTCCACCCAGCTGCCGAAGGGATTCCCGGATATGTCTTTTCATTGACTGCGTCTTGCCGTAAGTCACCAAGTCGAACTCTTTTTTTGCCGGCGGTTGCTGTGTCTGGGGCTTGAAAGCTGGCTGAGCGTGGCTCACCACAGCCACCCTGTCACCCACAGAAGAAACCGCGGGCTCAGAGGAGACCTCAAAGGCGTCAAGTGCGCTGCTTAAGAATCCTTTCAGTTTCTCAAATTCGCCGGGATTCATTGCCTGTGAGGTATCCAGAATGAAAGCCGTGTCCACATATCCCCAAGGCGGGAGAGATCTTCTGGTACGTTTGCAGGCATCATTTGGTTTGCATTTATCTGGAAATGAACACATGTTTCAGACATCGGTTTACAAACTGCACAATGTGGGATGTGATACATAAGCAGCAGTCAAGTACAACATTCCTTGTTTTCCTAGAGTGGACATGTGAGGGAATGTTTGGTCCAGCCAGTCGAAAACTTCCTGTTTCCTCCTGGCTGGGACATACCGTATTTTTCGCTCTATAAGACGCACATTTCCCCCTCCAAAAATTAAGGGGAAATGTGTGTGCGTCTTATGGAGCGAATGCAGGTTCCTTGGCTTCAGCGATAGCAACGCGAAGCCTCCGAAGCGCAGTGGGAGTGGTCCCACCGCACTCCGGAGGCTTCGCGTTGCTTTCGCTGAAGCCTGGAGAGCGAGAGGGGTCGGTGTGCACTGTCCCCTCTTGCTCTCCAGGCTTCAAGGATAGCCGCCTGAAACCTCCGGAGAGCGGCGGGAGCTCCCGCTGCACTCCAGAGGCTTTGGGTTGCCTTCACTGAAGGGTAGGTGCCCCTTCAGCTAAGGCGCAGTGCCCCTTCAGCTAAGCAGGAGGAGAAATGGAAGGGGCTCCATTTCTCCTGCTGCTTCACTGAAGGGGAGCTGCACAGAGAGGGCGAGATTTTTTTTTTCTTGGTCTCCCCCTCTAAAACAAGGTGCGTCCTATGGTCGGGTGCGTCCTATAGAGCGAAAAATACTGTACTTTCTTTGCATGTGACTAGAGGTGGGTGTGACCTTACCTGTTCAGGTAACAAAAGGACAAGGCACACAGCTCTCTCTCTCTCTCTCTCTCTCTCTCTCTCTCTCTCTTTCTCTCTCTCTCTCTCTCCCTTCTACGTTGGACCAGCTTTTTAGCTTGAGATGCTCTGTTGGTTTTTCAGCCAACAGAGGACACTGGGATCATTCTTTCATATGGGGTAGAACCACATGCATATACTTCGTAACTAAGTTTCAGGGATCCAACTGTGAACTGATGATGTGAGTAAACTTCTTTCATGAACTTAAAAAAAAATTGGCATGTGTTTATTCTTTTAAGAGGGATATAAGGGAACTTACCAGGTACCTAATAGTGAGAGGCTTACACAAGCCTGCAGCCAGCTACCCGCTAGCGCAAGTTAGGAAGGATATTAATAAACAATATATCCTCTGCTGCCTCCCTGAACATTCCCCCGCACAAGGGGGTAGGTAGCCTCTTGGAAACTAATGGAACGCTCCAAAAAAAGGAAAGAATTCTCCTCAGGATTGAATTGGCTCACAGCCTCCATTGGGGAAGTGCTGAGGAGATTGAGTTACATTCCTTTCTAGTGCTTGGCTGGACTCAGAGTTGTTGAGATATCTATATAAATTTAGGTAAATATTCATATAAATTATAAAACGTCAGGGTTGGTTGGCGTACAAAATTCGCAGAAAGCGTAACATCCCATAAAAATGGTACAGAATACCAGAATGACCATTGTGACCATTCCTGCATTCTATCAACACTGGGAACTTTGATTATCTAAAGTCTCCCATGCACTCCTATACTCATTATTTGAGAGTCACATTTCCAAATATCGAGACAATTCTTTCCTTATTTTAATATTACCCATGTCAAATGCAACCCGTGAAAGCTCGTTCAACACCCTTAAACGAGTACAAAATTTACATCTCTACTATATCCCAATAGCATATAACAAGCTCAGCAATTTCGCAATAGAAGGTTCTGCACTGCAAGATGTAAATTGGGACAAGTTAGCCAATGATTTCACGAGAAGGAAATGTTGAAGAAAATTGCTTGAATATCTGTTACTATTATATGAAAATACTTGAATTTAATTCATTTTGTTCCTTTTAAATAAAGTTCATTTTTGGATGAAGAGACATCTTTTCTATCTCTATGTACGTATATCATTAATTTTAAACAACAGCTCAGTCAGTAGAGCATGAGAATCTTAATCCAAGGGTCTCAAAGTTGTGGGTTCGAACCCCATATTGGGCAAAAAGATTCCTGCATTGTAGGGGGCTGGACTAGATTATTCTCATGGTCGCTCCAGTACTACAGTTCTATAATTCTACTGTTTAATCGTATAATAGCCAAAAAAATCAACCTAAAATCAGTGAATCTAAATAAAAGTTTAGATACGTTTTTCTTAGTTGCTCCTCTGGCTCACTCATCAACTGTTTTAAAATCAGCCCCACCCCCTGGAAAAATCCTTACAATAACCGCTTGATTGCTCTTTTTCAAAACCTTTAATCAATACTACATTTCTGGTAAGTTTAACTTCCATCTGATGCCTTGATTTCCATCGCGTGTCAATTTGCATTACCGTAAGAAGGGCGTAGTAGTCAGACGGTTTGCTCATCAACCCTCCTTCTCTCAGAGCTTTTCTCCTAAAACACCAGAGTTTTCTGCCAAGCTCTGTCAGTCTTATGGCTCATCATGATCAAATAAACATGTTTCTTGGAAATTATAATTGCAAGAAGATTATGCTTCGTACCGTAACAAAGAGTGCACAGCTGGAGTCCCTGTAAAAACAATGTGTAATCGCCTTTGCTTGGAATGTGAAGGACTTGAAACTGTCCGGAATCGTCCATCTAGAAAGAAAAAACGAAAAGGAGGAGAAAAAACTTCAGTTAATAATAATAATAATAATAATAATAATAATAATAATAATAATAATAATAATATCTTGTGAACTGCCCTGAGACCTGCGGGTATAGGGTGGGATAACAATAACAATAACAAGATTTATTCCACACCCATCTGGCTGGGTTGCCTCAGTTGCTTGGGCTGGCTTCTAACACATATAAAAACATAATAAAACACCAAACATTAAAAACTTCCTGATGCAGGGCAGCCTTTGGGTGTCTTCTAAAAGTTGTGTAGTTCTTTATAGGAAGCTTCATGCAGCAACAGTGTTTTGTGTTGTGTAGGCCCCTATGATGTAAGTAATGAGCCCCGCCTGCTAGCCTGCTCCCTCAAATATCACTGCTTTGCTCATTTCTATATATTGGGTGCCTACATTCTGCATGGACTGGTTGCATGGCAACATGTGCAAATGGCTTTAGATACCTATTAGGTCCATAAATTACCACATAGCATGTATTCAACACAAATATCAGTGACAATTTGTTTATGACAAATGAGACCTGGACATATAAAGGGCCCCATTAAACCTTCAGTAGCTTAGGGCCTCATCAAGCCTAAATCTGGCCCTGGCTACCATAAATAGAGAGCAAAACATAATCGCTAAATGCAAAAGAAGGAAAAGACCATAGTTCTCCTCACCCCAAAGGAACGATGGAGCTGGGTGATGTTATTAAAGGCAATGACCACCGGAAGGATCTCTAAGGCACTGTATTCAAGGACAGCTGTGTTGAAGGAATTTGGATCGGCAGTCTGACCGTGGCTGAAAAAGACAGCAACTTTTCTCAAGTTAGCACCTTGGAGAGTTCTCTTGAAGGCATTCCTGGCCACAAACCTCATCGATGCACCCGTGTCCCGTCGGCTTGCTGCTCTCTGATAAGAAAGTGCCTTGAGCTCTTGAAGCAAACGCTCCTTACTGTGGAAATCTGAGAAGTGGATCAGATAGCGGGTGCTAGAGCTGTAGGACACGACGCCCACCCTGGCTCCCACAGGACAGTTGCTTTCCCTGATTCTGAGGTCCTTCACAATCGCTATGACGATCTCCCTCATTCGGTCAAACATCTGAGGCGTGGTGTCTTGAGAGACATCCAAGGCAAACATTAATTCTGTGGGATATACCGGGCATTTTGGCGTCCCTAGGACAAAAGAGTGGATGGCTTATTGAGTTAGACATCAGATTTCCAAAGCTCAGGAAACAAAATAATAATATAGAATAATTATTTATTATTTGTACACCGCCCATCTGGCTGGGTTTCCCCAGCCACTCTGGACAGCTTCCAACAAAGATTAAAAATACATTAAAATGTTACACATTAAAAACTTCCCTGAACAGGGCTGCCTTCAGATGTCTTCTAAATGTCAGGTAGTTGTTTATCTCTTTGACATCTGATGGGAGGGCATTCCACAGGGTGGGCGCCACTACCAAGAAGGCCCTCTGCCTGGTTCCCTTTAACTTGGCTTCTCGCAGTGAGGGAACTGCCAGAAGGCCTTCAGTGCTGGAACTCAGTGTCCGGGCTGAATGATGGGGGTGGAGATGCTCCTTCAGGTATACTGGGCTGAGGCAGTTTAGGGCTTTAAAGGTCACCACCAACATGTTGAATTGTGCTTGGAAACATACTGGGAGCCAATGTAGGTATTTCAAGACCAGTGTTATGTGGTCTCAGCAGCCGCCCCCAGTCACCAGTCTAGCTCTGCGTTCAGTTCTTCTTTACAAAATGGAAATGCTTTATTTTATTTCTGTAGTTTAGAAAGTAATCTACAAATCTTTTCAAAATAAATAAATAAACAGGGGTGGAGAATTCTCTTAGCTTTCCGAGGCATGAAGGAAGCACTTCCAAGTCAGCGTGAGGGCAGCCTGACAGGAAAAATGCTTGAAACTGCTCCACACAATGGAGCAGCAAGATAGTCTCTGTGTTGCAAGTTCATCAACACCTCTACAAAGGCAGAAGTTCATCAACCGTGAGCAGTAATGTTAGATGGCGCTGTGAAGACAAACCACACAGACTTGTCCCCACGCCATTCCACACGGTAAACTGATATGTGCAAAAAGGATTCCTAGATTGGGCAGTTGCTATAGCAGGGGTGGGAGATGTTTTGCAGCCAAGGGCCACATTTTCCCCCAGGGCCCACATACTACAATGAGGACATATCGTGCAATCTCTTGAGCCAGACAGCGAGATTAATCACTCAAGCACCTTATCAGATGCATGACCATAGCTGGTTGTTTAAGCATTCATTGAAAGAAGATTGGGAAATGTTTATTGAATGTATGGGGGAAACTGTGTATACTTGAAAACGTTGGCAACGTTGGCAACGTAAGATAAATTCAATAGTGTAAATAAGTTTTGATGGAAATAATAATGGAATATGCAGGGATTTGTGATATGCAAAATGAACCATGGAAAGAGAAGGGAAGTCATTGATATTTTAAGGTTGTTTAAATGAATATTCTAAATTTAATAATTTAAAATTTAATAAAAAAGTAAAATAAATAAAAAAGAGCATAGTTGGTTATTTAGAAGTAAATGTTGATGCTAATATTATTGTCAGGGAACTGCCATCAGTGCTGGAGGGAGAGAGCAAGAGCTTTTTTTTTTAAAAGTTTTTAAAATCCATTGCGTCAGATATCATACAATGCATAATTATACAAAAGAACGTTTACAAAACCATAACAAATACAGTGCACAACAATTT
Source organism: Podarcis muralis (assembly GCF_964188315.1). Lineage (NCBI taxonomy): Eukaryota > Metazoa > Chordata > Lepidosauria > Squamata > Lacertidae > Podarcis > Podarcis muralis. Next base: position 47,019,284 of record NC_135666.1, on the reverse strand, counting down.
ACTTCAGACAAAAGGAGAAATTCACAAATGTATCACATCAATCCACTTAACAGCTGCAGTATAATGTTAAGTGCCTACCTTGGTAACAAGCTAAAGGAAAGAGAGAGAAAATAATATAGTATCATTAACAACAACAACAACATATTATCATTATTATTTATATCCCGCCCATCTGGCTGGGTTTCCCCTGCCCCAAATGAATCTTAAAAACCCAATAATACACCAAACATTAAAAACTTCCCTAAACAGGGATGTCCTCTAAAAGTCAGATAGTTGCTTATTTCCTTGACATCTGATGGGAGGGCGCTCCACAGGGCAGGCACCACTACTGAGAAGGCCCTCCGCCTGGTTCCCTGTAACCTCACGTCTCGCAGTGAGGGAATTGCCAGAAGGCCTTTCGGCGCTGGACCTCAGTGTCTGGGCTGAACGATGGTGGTGGAGACGCTCCTTCAGGTATACTGGCAAATTATGTAGCAAATGTTCAAGAATCTCTTCTAGTTATCATAGAATGCTTCAACTATTATTTTACAGAAATCCTTTTGAATGGAATGGCGTAACAATGGGGTGTAACACCGAATGTAGAGGGCATTTGTGTCACATCCAATTTGTGCATTTAAAGCACATGGACCCCTTGACCATTAGGTCCAGTCGTGACCGACTCTGGGGTTGCGGCGCTCATCTCACTTTATTGGTCGAGGGAGCCGGCGTACAGCTTCTGGGTCATGTGGCCAGCATGACTAAGCCGCTTCTGGCGAACCAGAGCAGCACATGGAAACGCCATTTACCTTCTCGCCAGAGCGGTACCTATTTATCTACTTGCATTTTGTCGTGCTTTCGAACTGCTAGGTTGGCAGGAGCAGGGACCGAGCAACAGGAGCTCACCCTGTCACGGGGATTCAAACCGCCGACCTTCTGATCGGCAAGTCCTAGGCTCTGTGGTTTAACCCACAGCGCCACCCGCATCCCTTAAAGCACATGTAAAGGTAAAAGGTAAAGGTACCCCTGCCCATACGGGCCAGTCTTGCCAGACTCTAGGGTTGTGCGCTCATCTCACTCTATAGGCCGGGAGCCAGTGCTGTCTGCAGACACTTCCGGGTCACGTGGCCAGCGTGACATCGCTGCTCTGGCAAGCCAGCGCAGCACACGAAACACCGTTTACCTTCCCGCTAGTAAGCGGTCCCTATTTATCTACTTGCACCCGAAGGTGCTTTCGAACTGCTAGGTTGGCAGGCGCTGGGACCGAACGACAGGAGCGCACCCCGCCGCAGGGATTCGAACCTCCGACCTTTCGATCAGCAAGTCCTAGGTGCTGAGGCTTTAACCCACAGCGCCACCTGCGTCCCATTAAAGCACATGATGTCCCCCCAAAGAATTGTGGGCACTGTAGTTATTTAAGGGTGCTGGGAATTAGAGCTCTCTGATGGGTAAACAGAATTCCGGGTACTCTTCGGGGTGGGGGAAGCCATGGCTGTTAAAGTGGCATATATGTGCTTTAAATCACAGTGTGGATGTGACTTCAGATCTAGCAAGTGACCACCGTGAGTAAGCTTGGCTGGTGAAGTTAAACAAGAATGAATAAATGGATTATTCAATGAAGCAAAAGGTCACAGCAGCTGGTCCTGTAGAAAGGACAAATTCGCCAGCTCCCAAATGTGTTTATTGCTTGGTGAAAGACATTTCTGGCTCCCATGAAAAGTTTTTAAAAAAACTGAATTAGGAAAGTGATATATCACAGTCGCATAGGACTGCAGGATCTGAGCTATGACACAACAATGGAAATGGTCGTCAAGGAGCTATCATGACAACAGCCAGAGATAACTCCCTATAGCAGAAGTTAACTAAAGTTTTGGCAAGACAGATAACCAGATCAGCCAAAGAGTCTCCTAAAGCTATTTGAAAACCTGTCGACTTCTTAAGCCTGTGAAGGTCAGTAGTCAACCAAAGCGATATGATTAAGGGTGTTCTATCTGCCCATGAACATGGGTGGCACTGTGGGTTAAACCACAGAGCCTAGGACTTGCCGATCAGAAGGTCAGCAATTCAAATCCCCGCGATGGGGTGAGCTCCCGTTGCTCGGTCCCTGCTCCTGCCAACCTAGCAGTTCAAAAGCAAACCAGTGCAAGTAGATAAATAGTTACCACTCCGGCGGGAAGGTAAACGGTGTTTCTGTGCGCTGCTCTGGTTCGCCAGAAGCGGCTTAGTCATGCTGGCCACATGACCCGGAAGCTGTACGCTGGCTCCCTCGGCCAATAAAGCGAGATGAGTGCCGCAACCCCAGAGTCGGCCATGACTGTACCTAATGGTCAGGGGTCCCTTTACCTTTATCTGCCCATGACAATAGTAACTGAATGCAGTAGGAATCAATACTTACAGCTGTGCTCATGAATATAAGCAATGAGTTCGCACGGCTACAGAGTGAGAAAGAGAAAAAAAGTTGAGTAATCCACAGATTACAGGGGGGGGAAAATTATAGAACCTTTCTGAATATTTAAGGTCCATGATGTGGTGAATACATACGGAAAAAGAAGCCACACCCTTTGCTCCTTTAATACCCTGAAAGAAGAAAAATAGCATATTGTAGTAGAACAAATAGATTTCTGTGCTCAGTCACAATTGATAATGAAGTTGAAAGAAAAGTCATTAAGTAAGGCAACTGCAGCAGAACATCAACAGTCATTCAGCAAAGCTGTTTGTTCCGTTGATTCGGTTTATAACTTAGAAATATGGGGCGACACCATATTTTTTTTTATTGATAAGAAATACATTGGAAAACACACCTAGGATTCAGTATAACTCGGTGTTCTTGCTTTCATTTGATATCTATCTATATTCTGCAAATTTTAAAAAAATGATACTCGACTATACTACACTGAAATATTTAAATGTTTCTTTGATTATCCTTGAATCTTCCGATCACACTTGCCACACCAACGTTTGAGAACCACTGCCTTAAAATGACACACCCTATTCCAGCCTAATTCAGTCCACACAAGTGGAAAAAATGAATTAGCTATGTCAATATAGATGGAGGTGTAAATTATATACAGTGGTACCTCAGGTTAAGTACTTAATTCGTTCCGGAGGTCCGTACTTAACCTGAAACTGTTCTTAACCTGAAGACCACTTTAGCTAATGGGGCCTCCTGCTGTTGCCGCGCCGCTGGAGCACGAATTCTCATCCTAAAGCAAAGTTTAGCACTATTTCTGGGTTAGCGGAGTCTGTAACCTGAAGCGTATGTAACCTGAGGTACCACTGTATCACACTTGGCCTACAGTGACTGAGCTCTACATGCATAGCAGGTTGCCCAAAGCAAAGATGGCATAGTCACATACCCTACGTCCAGGAGGACCACGATCTCCCAATGTACCCTTGAGGCCAGTAGCACCTTCAGGACCCTAAAAACAATGATGGGGAGAGACACTCCTTAAAAATGCAATTAGCAACGTGGGCATTACAGAAAAGGCAAATGAGCATAACAGTAAAATACAGGATAGACAATCAGTGAACTGGAGTTACTCCTTATGAAGAGTTCCAGGAACTGCAGGAACATTGGGGGAAGTGTCTTAATTATGACTCCTTAAGGTCAACATCATTATGGTAGAACTAAATTCATAGGGACAAAGAATCAGAAGACTCAGCTTGTTGTTTCTTGCTTCCAGAAGGAGGATTTCATCTCTGTTATCATTCCCCCCCCCCCCCGGACTGCCTCTGCCGCCTCCTCCTTCTTGAATTAATCAAACGGCAGCGGGCCTTTACAGTGGTGGCCCCTCAATTGTGGAAGTTGCAAAATCTTTTTACGGTGGCATTCAGTAGCTGATTACACACTGAGCTGCCGAAATGGTTCTGTGGTCTGTTTTCCTAGGCTGAGTTGTTCTCTTTGGGCTGGCTGTTTAGTGGTATTTTGAGTAGAGGGAATACTTTCAATTTCTATATTATTTTGTTTTGAGGCGCTTAAAAGGTAAAGGTAAAGGTACCCCTGCCCGTACGGGCCAGTCTTGACAGACTCTAGGGTTGTGCGCTCATCTCACTTTAGAGGCCGGGAGCCAGCACTGTCCACAGACACTTCTGGGTCACATGGCCAGCGTGATGAAGCTGCATCTGGCGAGCCAGTGCAGCACACAGAACGCCGTTTACCTTCCTGCTAGTAAGCGGTCCCTATTTATCTACTTGCACCCGGGGGTGCTTTCGAACTGCTAGGTTGGCAGGCGCTGGGACCGAGCGATGGGAGCGCACCCCGCCGTGGGGATTTGAACCGCTGACCTTTCGATCGGCAAGTCCTAGGCGCTGAGGCTTTTACCCACAGCGCCACCCGTCGGTTAGCTAATTTGTTGGAGATTTGTTTCCTCGAAAAGTGGTTTACAAATGGAAGCAAACAGGGATGGGGGGGAAATGGTCCCTCTTTCCACTGTAGCCTAGCCGCCCCCATTTTGTCAGCACATTTTTAAACCAAGGAGAGGGAAAGTAGTTTTAACACAGTATGTGTATGCGTGTGACATGACTAAATTGGTCCTTTGGATCTTAGCCTAGGTTTGTATGAAAATTGATATAGCGCCAACCAGCAAGCTTTCCTTAATACTGTTTTTACAGAAACACAGATGGAATGTGTTATCTGTACACTTATCGCCGTTACCAATAATTTATATAGCACTCCTAAAGTTGAAAACTCTTTTACAGCCCTTATCTCATTAATTATGGTCACAGCATGACCAAAACATGCAAAAATACTTCAGTTTAAGAGAATTGTGTCTGAAATAGCATTCCTGTCGAGTTACGACAGGCAAACCGCTATCTGCAATTTCTGGAAAATCCATGACTCCTTATTTCTACAAGTTTTTCCCAGCTGGATGAATGGGTATTTACCACAAGTGTCTATTTTGCGTGGATATATTCTTATTCTAAATCATAGCTGTCAACTTTTCCCTTTTCTTGCGAGGAATCCTATTCGGAATAAGGGGATTTCCCTTTAAAAAAGGGAAACGTTGACAGCTATGTTTTAAATATGTTTTTAATTGTTTTTGTGGTTTTAAACACTTTAGATATCTTTCATGTAAATCACCTGGAGATGGTTGTTTAGAAGGCAACGAATAAATCAGTGGTGGTCATGATAATCTAAAGTTCTCCTTTTTAAAAGTAGGGGAAACGGAAACAGATATATCTCCAAATGACACAGTTATCATTAGCAGTAGTAAGCTAGTATAAAGGTCTGTAATCCCTCCCCCTTGCAATCCCATTCACAGGCAGCAAAAGCAGGGAGCATTTGGGCAATTTTCAGGTGGGTGAGAGGAGTGAAAATTTCAGGGGCAGGACGGGGGCAGCAGTGATAGACTTCCAGGTGGCTGGAAGCTGGTATTAGACATCTAATGATTTGTCAGAATCTGCCATTTTCTGTTAGACTCAGTTTTACTTTTGAGTGTAAAGGTAAAGGGACCCCTGACCATTAGGTCCAGTTGTGACCGGCTCTGGGGTTGTGCGCTCATCTCGCCCCATAGGCCGAGGGAGCCAACGTTTGTCCACAGACAACTTCTGGGTCATGTGGCCAGCATGACTAAGCCACTTCTGGCAAACCAGAGTAGTGCACGGAAACGCCGTTTACCTTTCCGCTGGAGCGGTACCTATTTATCTACTTGCACTTTGACGTGCTTTCGAACTAATAGGTGGGCAGGAGCAGGGACCGAGCAACGAGAACTCACCCCGTCGCGGGGATTCGAACCACCGACCTTCTGATTGGCGAGTCCTAGGCTCTGTGGTTTAACCCACAGTGCCACCCACGTCCCTACTTTTGAGAGTGGGTGTGTGCAGATGAGACCAGTTCTTCTGCCTTCACAGTACATTACGGTACATCTTTGAGGGACCAGTATCTTACTGTTTGCACCAGAGTAAGATGTGGGTAACCCTTCTAAGTCACCTGTTCCACAAATTATGGTACGTCAGACTCTCCAAGTGTCCCTACTGTCCAGGGACGTTCCTGATTTAAAGAAGCTGTCTCAGTTTCTGATTTGATCCCAAAATGTCCCACTTTTCCTTAGGACGTCCCTATTTTCATTGGAGAAATGTTGGAGGGTATGGAGTTATCTGACCCCCAAGTCGTCTGAAGGTAAGGTTTTGAATGTTTAATGTTTTGTTGTGTTTTTTATATCTGTTGGAAGCTCCCCAGAGTAGCTGGGGCAACCCAGCAAGATGTGTGGGGTATAAATAGTAAAATTATCATTATGGAATTGGACGTCCCTATTTTCATCAGATAAATGTTGGAGGGTATGGCGTGTTTCTTCAGAAGCTGGCACCAAACAGCACAATACTAACCATAGCTACAAAGGACAACGTTCTGTTGTATATAATGGAGCTTACTCTCAGGTAAGTGGAGTTAGGATTTCAGCCTAAAACAACAAACAGTGCTAGTTGCAATCTGAGTAATAGGAAAGCTTTTATCTGGGGAACATTCTTCCAGGCCGTACTCATATATGAACACAGAGTACTGGGAGTAACCTTAACTGAAAGCAGAGGTGATATATTGAATCAGTGTTTCACTTCAGCTTTGGCAACAAACCTTTTTGGATTCTAAAAATGAAAAATGGGCCTGTTGAAACTTATGTCTGATTGTCACCAGATGAAGCCTACAGTAGAAAAGACACAGTTGTGTCTTGAGGAAAGCCAAAAGCACAATTACTCCAATAATACTCTTTCGGGTATTATTATTACTAATCACAATATATCCTGCCCTCCTTCCAAGACGTTCTCAGTGGGTGCTTAGTCTTTTTCAGTTTTATCTTCACAGCAACCCTTTGGGGTAGGTTCATTTTGTGAGTGAACTTCATGGATTAATGGGGAGCTAAGCCTTTGCCTACTGATAATAGCTGTCAACCTTTCCCTTTTCTTGTGAGGAATCCTATTCAGAATAAAGGAATTTCCCTTAAAAAAAGGAAAAAGTTGACAGCTACGCTACTGATATCAAGATTCAGTCCAAGACATTGCACACGCCCTCATGATATGACAAGCTTAAATCCAGATACCTCTCCATGTCAGGATTGCAATTGTGTAAGCAATGGGAGTAAGCAGCATTGTGTGTGTGTGTGTGTGTGTGTTTCAAGCACATTTTGATATTAAGAGAGCATAAAGGATTGGCTTACCATTCTCCCAGCGGTTCCTTTTGGCCCAGGTTCTCCTGCAATGCCAGGGTTGCCGTCCTCACCCTAATGGAAATACATAAAACACAATCAATTTGAGGGGAAATGGCTACTGAAATGCTCTGTTTATTAATTACAATATTTATGTAGCCTGCCTTTTGTACCAAGGCACCCCAAATGACCAAGATATCAAGTACAGTCGGCTGTCACCAATGGAAGCTAAGGCCCGGAAAAGACTTAATATGGAGGCCAAATGGCCGAAATATTGGGAAATACTAGAAAAGGATGGAGATACTTGGAGGTTGCAGAGTTTGGAGAAATTAAAAGATAAAGTGCGAGATTGGCTACATTATGCTCAGATTAAAGAGGTTTTTAATTTGGATAAAAAGATAGGATTCCAGGCGGAAAAATCGAAGTTAGAAACAGAACTGTTAGAACCTAAGACCAAGGTACTTTCAAAAATGTACAACTTGCTGTTAAAATGGAATACACAAGATGAAACGGTTAAATCAGCCATGATAAAATGGGCACAGGACATTGGGTACAATATCATGTTCGCTGACTGGGAAAGGTTATGGACCACCGGTGTGAAGTTCACGGCATGTAATGCCTTAAAAGAAAATATTATGAAAATGATATACAGGTGGTACATGACCCCAGTCAAGCTTGCAAAAATATATCATCTGCCTGATAATAAATGTTGGAAATGTAAAGAAACTGAAGGAACGTTCTTTCACCTCTGGTGGACTTGCCCTAGGGTCAAGGCTTTCTGGGAAATGATATATAATGAGTTGAAAAAGGTATTTAAGTATACCTTCCCTAAGAAACCAGAGGCCTTCCTTTTGGGCATTGTTGGCCAGAGGGTGTTAAAGAAGGACCGAACATTCTTTATGTATGCAACAACAGCAGCAAGGATACTCATCGATAAGCATTTGAAAACTCAAGATTTGCCCACGCTGGAAGAATGGCAGACACAACTGATAGACTATATGGAACTGGCAAAAATGACCGGCAGAATCCGCGACCTGGGAGAAGAAGCAACCGAAGAGGATTGGAAGAAATTTAAGGACTATTTACAAAAACATTGTAAATTGTATGAGTGTTAAGAAGGATGCAGGATTGAGAATAACAGGGCATCAGCAAACTAGCTCAAGGGAATATGAGAATAAGTGAAATTTGAGAAGAAGATAAATTTCGGATTAATATCATGTCTAAATTAAGTATTTAAGCTTATGATAAAGATATTTAAAGTTAGAGACATAATATTGGAAAAACACAAAATAAGATTTGAAACAAGGTGATAATTTGCTGTTTAAAACTTTAGAAATTGGGAACGCAGGAACGAGAGATGTGAGGAAGTCCAAAAACAAAGAAAATATGGTTACGAACTACTTGATTTTGTTATTGTATGTTTTCTGTATTATGTGTTTTTTTTTATTATGTGTTATTCTTTTTATTGTTATGTGCTCTCTTTTGTTTATTGTATTATGGTGATGGTTTTATATGTGTTTGGTGATTATAAATGTCTAAAATCTTTAATAAATATTTTATATAAAAAAAACAAGATATCAAGTACAGTCAAACCTTGGTTCTCGATCATCTCTGTTGCCAAACGTTTCAGCTCCCAAAAATTGAAAACCCAGAAGTAAGTGTTCCGGTTCTCGAACGTTTTTTGGAAGCTGAATGCCCGATGCGGCAGACAAGCGGCTTCTGATTGGCTCTTCAAATTGCAAGGTCCGTATAGTTAAAGCCATGGTTTTCCCAGTAGTGATATATGGAAGTGAGAGCTGGACCATAAAGAAGGCTGATCGCCGAAGAATTGATGCTTTTGAATTATGGTGCTGGAGGAGACTCTTGAGAGTCCCATAGACTGCAAGAAGATCAAACCTATCCATTCTGAAGGAAATCAGCCCTGAGTGCTCACTGGAAGGACAGATCATGAAGCTGAGGCTCCAATACTTTGGCCACCTCATGAGAAGAGAAGACTCCCTGGAAAAGAACCTGATGTTGGGAAGGAGAAGGGGACGACAGAGGACAAGATGGTTGGACAGTGTTCTCGGAGCTACTAACACGAGTTTGACCAAACTGCGGGAGGCAGTGGAAGACAGGAGTGCCTGGCGTGCTCTGGTCCATGGGGTCACGAAGAGTCGGACATGACTAAACAACTAAACAACAACAACAAATCATCCACCAAGCAGGACTTTCTTAATGATATTTGAGCCAATTATCCTTTCATAGCTTTCAGCCAATCATGCTTCTTCTGCTGTCCCATTTTATTTCCATGCTTTTGCATATTTACTTGCCAAATCATTAAATCACAGAGGAAACAGTGGGACACAGTAGAGATGTGGCTTTTTTTAATATTAAAAAAATATGTATGTCATAGTTTTTCAAAAGAACAGTACCTTCTGACCCATAGCTCCAGGAAAGCCTTTTTGCCCCTGTAACACACAAAGGATGGAAACAGTGTTTGATCATGTTTATGTGTTATTTTAAGGACAGCAATAAAGATACAGCAGCAACTACTGCAAGAAGAAAAGTCCATTTTGTCTTCCTATTTCCTCTGCACATTCTAGATTTCTAATGGGATTCATCTGGTACGACTTTTCTCAAGAGGTGCTTTGATCTAGCTGCAAATTATTGCAGCCAGCTCACTTATTCCCTGCAGAGAGATTCAGGGTCTATTCCCCATCACTTTTACATAAATAATGGCACTTCGTTGTTGTTGTTGTTTTGAGTCAGTAGGCACAGATCAGGCTTCCTCAAACTCGGCCCTCCAGATGTTTTTGGCCTACAACTCCCATGATCCCTAGCTAGCAGGACCAGTGGTCAGGGATGGTGGGAATTGTAGTCTCAAAACATCTGGAGGGCCGAGGTACAGGATGCCTGGCACAGATCATGGGAACAAAGGCAGTCGATTCAGGCTGACCAGCACCCAAAATCACAAGACTACTGTGTTGACTCCTACACACTTGGATGACTCCCTTTGTAGGCAAAAGCAGAAACAAAACATTTTTAAAATCCCAAGCTTTCCAATGATAACAGCAAATTTAGTGCCCTCCAAAACCCACAAAGTTTGGCTGAAAAACAGAAAACTGGGAGGAGTAAAAATGTCAGCCTAGCCGAGTCCCTCACAGCTTATACTTTATACTTTCTCAGTGGAAGATATGACTAGTGTTACTGGATTTTTTTTAAGGTAGTCAGGGTGTATGTGTGTGTGTGTGTGTTTGTGTGTGTGAGAGAGAATGAGAGAGAGAGAGAGAGAGAGAGAGAGAGAGAGAGATGACGGAGGGCAGCTTGCAGATTTAACAGGTAGAATAAGAGAACAAGAAGAATGCAGAAGAATTTAAAGAAGGCTGGAAGAATTTAAAGAAGACTGGAAAATGTTTACTGAGTGTATGGGTGAAACTTGTCTTCATTCAAAAGCGCTGGTAGCATTAATTCCACAGTGTAAATAAGATTTGATGGATGTAACATTGAATTACTGAATGGTTTAGTTCATGTAAAATATGCAGGGATGTATTACCACAGAAAAGTAAGAAGGGAAGTAATTGATTTAAGGTTGCTTAAATGAATATTTTGAAATGTAATTTAGAAAATTTAATAAAATTTAATTATATATATATATATATAGCCTACAGGTTCTTGCCTGGACATCTTAGGGATTTTAATCTCCTTTTTCTTTTAATTTACAGACCAATAGATGTAGAAAAATCACCTACATATAACAGAAACCACGATGCTGTGAGTGGGGAACATGGCGACCACCAGTTGTTGGTAGATTACAACTCCCTGACTCATCGGTTTAGTGGAGCTGATGAGAATAGGAATCCGGCAAAATCTGTAGGATCACGGGTTTCCTAACCCCGCATTACTTTATTTTTGTGTATGTACGTGTTTGCTGGCAAACTGATAGGTGTCAAACCACCAAGTTTGATACTGGAAGGCAACACGTAAGGAGATAATCTAGTGCCCACACCTCTACAATAATCCATGTTTTATTTCCATTCATTCCAGCTGATAATGATCTGGAAGGATATTTATAAAAAGAGCTCAGATTTTCATTAAAGATTTCTTTTCACTCTTACCTTTATTCCTTTATGTCCTTGTTTACCATATCCAACTGCACCACCATCGCCCTAAAGCAAAGTTACATTGCATCAGTGTTTCATTTTCGTTTCCATCTACCCTTTTGGAGGCAACAAAGGTCTTCTTTGCTTCCATTTTGTATTAATAATCGCAGAAGCGGAAGAAGATTTTGACAAATCTAAACAAACAGAGGACTACAACATCCATTTCTCCTCCTACTTTCCATAAATACCTTTCATTTATTCCTATAGTAAGATGAGCTCAATTAATACTCCTTCTGATAAATTTATCTGCACTGGGGGTATTTTTGGTGTGTTTTTTTTTTTAAAAAAATAATTTCAAGATTGTAATGATCAATTAATTAATTAAATTTTTATACTGCTGTTGATCCAAAGATCTCAGGAAGATTCACAAGATAAATAAATACAGGATAAAAATTACAGGAATGTAAACAAAATAATAACAAGCAAACCCTTATTCCCCGGCGTCCCGGTGGACCTCTCTCCCCTTTTATTCCGGGGCCGCCAGGCTCTCCCTGTTAAATGAACACAAAATTGGCATTGTTATAGGATTTCGAATGGGATACATGTCCTCTCAGAATCCCTTCTCTCAGAATCATGACTTTAAATTTGTAAAACCGGTATCTGGAGATAACCTCCACCGCAATAATCCCAAAGCTGTTCCCAAAATACCTCCTTTGCTGGCTAAATTGCCCTAACCTGTCAAGTATCTCCTTTGTTATGTAAGCGAGGGACAATCTATTGCCACAAAAACTAAATTACTGAGGGCACTTTTAGGAGATGAGTGTCAGTATGACCTGACTGGAAGTGATGTTATCAAGTAGTGTCTCTGCATGAAAGAGAATAGGCTCACAGGTTTTGGAACCATGCAAAGTCAAAGAGAAGAGGCTGCATTTTAGATTTAACAGCTTTTGGGGAACTGGTTGTATTCCCCTAGACATCTAATCGGTGAATTTGAGACATTTTTTGGAGTTGCATATCCACTTATGCCCGGCCTCTATATACGTGTAAACAGTGCTTTTTTCTGGGGGTACGCATAAAAGGTATAGGTAAAGGGACCCCTGACCATTAGGTCCAGTCATGGCCGACTCTGGGGTTGTGGCGCTCATCTTGCTTTATTGGCTGAGAGAGCCGGCGTACAGCTTCCAGGTCATGTGGCCAGCATGACTAAGCCTCTTCTGGCGAACCAGAGCAGCACACGGAAACGCCGTTTACCTTCCCGCTGGAGCGGTACCTATTTATCTACTTGCACTTTGACGTGCTTTTAAACTGCTAGGTTGGCAGGAGCAGGGACCGAGTAACGGAAACTCACCCCGTCACAGGGATTCGAACCGCCGACCTTCTGATCCGCAAGTCCTAGGCTCTGTGGTTTAACCCACAGTGCCACCCGCATACCCCTCAACATTTAACTTTGGTCTTATTGAGGGGCTGTATTTCAATATGAGAAGGAAAATAAGAGTACCCCTAAACATTTTTAAAGGAAAAAAGCACTGTGTGTAAATAAAACCATATATCACAAAAATGCCACAAGCCTCCAGTGACCTGGGAGTTTTACACTGCTCAGGGAACTGGGGCAAACTGAGATTAATTTCATTGTCAACAATGATGCCACAACATACTGCATCTGTGATCAAAATTGCAACAACCTGCTGAAAACTCAAAACAGGCATCACAGATAAATTTCATGTCCATGCAGTTTTACTCAGTAGGGCAAATCATATATTTACTATATGTGAAAACAAGAACCATTGCTATTTCCCCCCTCCATATCTGAATGAACAGGAAACCTCTCATTCAGACGGGGTGCAGGGGTGAATTTGGCTGTCTGGGTGTCATGCAATTAACACATTTGGAAAATAACTTCTGATCAATTCCAGAGCATTTCTACTTGGTGGAATTAAAAGACAATGTGTGAACTGAAACAGGCACAGGAGCCCACATGTGAATATATTTAAGAGGAATTTGCAAACAAATTTTATAACTTAAAGTATGGATGCTCCTGAGGAGAAATTGTATGGATATGATAAAAGCTCGCCGCATCCATCCCCTGGCTGTCTAAATTCTAACCTGGTAATATAACCTTCACATTTGGACAGCTTTTTTTTAGCCAAGTATAGTGGTACCTTGGTTCTCAAACTTAATCCATTCTGGAAGTCAGTTCCAAAACCAAAGCGTTCCAAAACCAAGGCACGTTTTCCCATAGAAAGTAATGCAAAACGGATTAATCCGTTCCAGACTTTTAAAAACAACCCCTAAAACAGCAATTTAACATGAATTTTGCTATCTAACGAGACCACTGATCCATAAAATGAAAGCAATAAACAATGCACTGTACTATAAAATAAATAAGACAGTATTATAGATGATGAAAATTACGGTAATTTTTTTATTATTATTATTACCTGCACTGATGACAGTCATTGTTTGGATGGGGGCCTTTTATCCATTTGCATAGTCACACAATCAATCAATCAATCAATCAATCAATCAGTAGCTGAACTGGATTCCACACAACCACAAAAACAAATGCACTGAAAAAGCCTCAAAAACAAAAACGCACAATAAATAGCTAAAACAAAAGCACCAAACTTAATCTGCTTGACTTCCAAAATCTTCAAAAAACCAAGGCGCAGCTTCTGATTGGTGCAGGTACCCCGGAAACACTGACAGCCGCATCGGATGTTCAACGTTTGAAAACACTTACTTCCGGGTTTTCGGCATTTGAGAACCAAGGTACCACTGTAAAATTAACCTGCTGGATTCTCTGGAACATACCTTATTGCCTTTGGTTCCCCAGCTCCCAGGAATGCCTGGTGGACCTGCCACTCCCAGGTAACCCTGAAACAAAAGACAGGTAAAGGTAAAGGGGACCCCTGACCATTAGGTTCAGTTGTGGCCGACTCTGGGGTTGCCGCACTCATCTCGCTTTCTTGGCCGAGGGAGCCGGCGTACAGCTTCCGGGTCATGTGACCAGCATGACTAAGCCGCTTCTGGCGAACCAGAGCAGCGCACGGAAACACTGTTTACCTTCCCACCAGAGTGGTACCTATTTATCTACTTGCACTTTGACGTGCTTTTGAACTGCTAGGTTGGCAGGAGCAGGGACCGAGCAACAGGAGCTCACCCCGTCGTGGGGATTCGAACCACCAACCTTCTGATCGGCAAGTCCTAGGCTCTGCGGTTTAACCCACAGCGCCACCCGCGTCCCAAAACAAAAGATAAAACAGGGCAAAACTATGCATCTGGGTAATTACTCAGCATAGCATTTTTCTTTTAATGGGCCACCATCCAGAGGGCTGCCCCCCCCATGGAGGTTCCTGCTTGGGGTGGGAATAGAGGGAGACTGTCTGTCACACACTCAGATCGTGAGCCAACTGGAACATCCCACACCAATGGCAGGGGGTCACTCCCAGAGGTCCTGCAAGTCCATTTTGACCCCCAGTCAGTGGGCTGGAGGGAGGAGACATCAGCCAGCAGGGGCGCTGCCCAATAGCTGGATATTTGCCACAATGCCCCATCTACCTCCACGATGAACGTCATCAAAGTTGTGACTATGTTGTACCCGGGTTTTTGGCTCCTGTGGGCTTGCACCCCTGTGCCTCAGGGACAAACTAAAGTTGTAAGGGGATGTCTTGCCACAGTCAATATGGAATCTGTTTTACCAATTGACTCTGGACTTTATTTCACATTGTGATAGAGAGATTAGATAGATAGATAGATAGATAGATAGATAGATAGATAGATAGATGATACCAGTGCTTTTTTCTAAAAAAAAATATGTTTAGGGGTACACTCATTTTGACTCAAGAAAAGCACCATTTTATAGTTCAAATCGGGGGAAATAAATATAGTAAACGGACATAAGTACGAAGATTCACAAAATATTTAGGAGTATGCGTACCCCTGCATCCCCCCCCCCAGAAAAAAAACATTGGATGATAGGATTTTAGTTAATTTAAGCTGATTTGAGATTAAAAAAAACAAAAGAAAAGAAAGTGTTTACATACAGGAAACCCTTTGTTTCCTTGATTTCCTTTCATTCCCTTCACGCCCTGGATTCCTCTCACACCCTAGAAACATATTTGACAAAAACAGAAAACTGAATATGAACAAATCATGTTTTCAGCACAGACTCTCTCAATATCCCTCAGAAATAAACCTGAATATTTTTAACGTTGACCTGTGGACCTTTAAATCCTTGCTGTCCAGGAAAACCGCTAGGACCACGGGGCCCTTGTCTTCCCTGTAGCAAACAAAAGCAAGAAAAGGCCAGACTTAAAATCTTCATTCATGAAGAAATAAGTTGAATTAGAGACCAAATTACACTGAGGCCAGACAGTTTTCTTTGTAAGACAATCTAATATATTGCCATCATGATAAAACAGCACTCCTATATATATATATATATATATATATATATATATATATATATATATATAATGCACACATACCTGGGGGCCAGGCTGGCCTCTTCGGCCTTGATGTCCCTATGACAAGAAAATTGCAATAAGTTAAACATTTCTATTTAGATCTCACTTTAACTAGCCTATGTCCACTTGGATATAAGTACCATTGAGTTTAAAAGGGCTTACTCTTAAGAAAATGTGCGTAGCTCTAGGATGCTGTGTGACAAACCATTAATAATAATAATAATAATAATAATAATAATAATAAATATATTATTTATACCCCACCCATCTGGCTGGGCTTCCCCAGCCACTCTGGGCAGCTCCCAACAAAATATTAAAATACAGTAATGCATCAAACATTAAAAGCTTCCCTACACAGGGCTGCCTTCAGATGCCTCCTAAAAGTCTGGTCGTTGTTTTTCTCTTTGACATCTGATGGGAGGGCGTTCCACAGGGTGGGCGCCACTACTGAGAAGGCCCTCTGCCTGATTCCCTGTAACTTGGCTTCTCGCAGTGAGGGAACCGCCAGAAGGCCCTCAGCGCTGGACCTCAGTGTCTGGGTAGAATGATGGGGATGGAGACGCTCCTTCAGATATACTGGACCAAGGCCGTTTAGGGCTTTAAAGGCCAGCAGCAACACTTTGAATTGTGTTCGGAAACGTACTGGGAGCCAATGTAGGTCTTTCAAGATCGGCGTTATGTGGTCTCAGTGGCCGCTCCCAGTCACCAGTCTAGCTGCCGCATTCTGGATTAGTTGTAGTTTCCGGGTCACCTTCAAAGATAGGCCCACATAGATAGCACAGTCTCCACTCTCCTTCATTCAGAAGAAATAAAACCCCTGGGATCTCACACTGCTTGGAGACTGGAGTGGCCTGCAACAATATGTTTTCCATGCCTGGTGCCATTTAACAACTGTGCAGCCACACTTTGAAGCATCCGAACCTTCCGAACACTTTTTGAATTTAGCTTCTAATAGAATGCAATGGTGAAACCTCCCTGCCCCTCCCAACAGAAGATGCAGCCTATTGATTTCAGTGTCCAGACTCTGCCATGAATCTGGACCCACAATAACTCTTTTCTCGGCCTCAAGACATTTCCCAGAATCAAGTGGCAAAGATTTAGAGAAAGGGGGAAAGTCTCACGCAACTGCAATTCCAATATTCTCAAAGGGACTTCTATTTGTGGAAGAGGGAGTTTAGGGTTCTCTGCCTATTGCTGGCAGTAGACCCAGTGATAGGACAGTTGCAGTCTGCCTTGCATTACCACCATGAAGTTCTTTCACAGGGAAAACAATGTCAGCATCTTCGTTCTTTGGCTCTTACTCTGGTTCCTTTCAAGCCGGGGAATCCCGTGGGGCCCCTTGGTCCCCTCTCACCCTGAAAGCAAAACATTTGAATTTAAATTTAAGTTGCAACATCTTTACGAGCATAAGTCCCCTGCACTATGAGGCCAAAGGCCCATCTGGTCAGTATCCTGTTCTCACAATGGCAACCAGATGCCTAAAGAAGATAGTCCACATAGGAAAATTCGTCTTCTCAAACTCATAGCATGACACCTTGCCAGATGTTGGCAAGTAGGATAAAATACGTTTCATTGTGTTATTCATGCTGCATGTGAAAACCACTGGTCTGTTTACAGAAATTAGAAACGGGAGCTTTGGTTATGAGGCGACGTTGTTATGGGCTGCCTGCATATTTTAGAAAAAGAAAAGCATTACTCTGCAAAAATGGTTTCAGTAACTATCCTGCAGCCCTCCTGGTCCACTGGGAATTTGAGAAATGAGCTCAGGAAGTTAGCAGGGCCTGGCCTGGAGTTGGGGCTTCAGGACCCTGGACAGCGCTACAGGTGCTCGCCTGCAAATTCTTGGCATTTATTTGCAAATACAGCGGTACCTGTTGTGACCCGTATCCAAGGACACGAGCACACAACTAGCACAGTCCAAACAGAAGCTGAGCCTTGAAGTGTAACATCTACGCCAAATTTATTGAGCACAAAATCAAACATAACATAACAAAGAAAACATGGCTTCTCTGTCTTTCTTCCTTGGAGATAGAACTGCAAAAGCAATAGCTATACAGAACGGAACAGCGTATATCAATTTCCGCTCACAAGACTCCAACAATCAGTGCTGGAATGTAAACACAGACATGTGACGTGTAACAATCCCACACATCTGCAGCACGGGAGACATGGAATTCCCAACATCTCTCCTGCAGCTAAGGAAATTGGTGTGGGAGAGAAGCAAGAAGAACCTGGTCTTAGACCTGCGGGAACCCGTGTTGCTTATTGTTATGTCTGTTACTCATATTTTATCAGTTCTGCTAGAGCTGTAAAGTAATAAATCCTTAACATCATTTGAAATGGGCTGATCACAGCTTGGTTCAGAAGTGGGAGAGGTGTGGTTGCCACACTAATCATACACATCAATGCTCAGGCGTTTATTATAGTATATTTCTGTAGAAACTACTTTTCACAGGCAAATAATAAACGAGGCATATAAGATGGTATTTTACCTCTCTTCCTCTTCCCCCTTCTAAACCTTTTGGTCCTGCTATGCTACTATCTGGTCCAGGAATACCCTAGATGAAAGGGAAAGAAATGTTAATGTTCCCACATTGTTTGTTTGAGAGAGAGAGAGAGAGAGAGAGAGAGAGAGAGAGAGAGAGAGAGAGAGATGGGGGAAAGCACAGGTTCTTAACCTCTGGTCTATGGACTCATGGGGTCTGTAAATCTCTCTCTCTCTCTCTCTCTCTCTCTCTCTCTCTCTCTCTCTCTCACACACACACACACACACACACACACACACACACATTGTTTCCTTGATTTCTTTCCAGCTACCATGAAGATTGTCTTTGTGGGGGGAAATCTGGGGACGGGGTTCACAACTTTCATCAGATACTCAAGTAGTCCATGACACACACCCCGACAAAGGTTAAGAACCACGGGTATAAACAAAACTTTGGTTTCAAATTGTGGAGCGAAAAGGAGCCACCTGGTGTCATTGTGATGTCAGGTGGTTGACAGGGGAGAAATCCTAACAGAGGGATTCCTCTCACAGTAGCCAGAATTTCCTGGGAAGGGGGTTAAAACCACTCTGGGAATTGTAGCTCTGTGGGGAGGATGGGGGAATAGTGATCTCCTAACACCAGACCCTCCAAGTGTCCCTATTTTCCAGGGATGTCCCTGATTTAAAGAATACGTCCTGGTTTCTGCAACAACAACAACAACAACTTTATTATTTATACCCCGCCCATCTGGTCATCCATCTTGCTCCCGAAATGTCCCTCTTTTCCTTAGGACGTCCCTATTTTCATTGGAGAAATGTTGGAGGGTATGGAATTATCTGAAACACCCCCCCCCCCAGCCGTCTGAAGGCAATCCTGTATAGGGAAGGTTTTTTAAAAAATGTTTAAAGTTTTATTATATTTTTATATATGTTGGAAGCCGCCCAGAGTGGCTGGGGCAACCCAGTCAGATGCGTGGGGTATAAATAGTAACATTACCATCATGGAACGGGACATCCCTATTTTCATCGGACAAATGTTGGAGGGTATGCCTAACACCTCTCAATGCCCTCAGCAAATTACGGTTCCCAGGATTCAAAAGTATACTGCAGATAGGGGCTCACTGTTCCTGGTTTGTGTGACACCCCCCCCGAGTCCTGCCATGTTAGCAAAATCATGCTCACATCACCTGTTCAATGCAAGCGCCGCTAGCCTCTTGCCGCAGTCAATATGATGAGAGGCTGCGGCTGAATTCCCTTAGGAAAAACAAAATTTTGCCCAAAGAACTGCAGGAAGTGGCTGATAAAGAGATTGCTGCCCTTCCCCAGGACAGCTGCCCAGTGAGGATCCGTAATCGATGTGTTCTGACCAGTGGCGTAGCGTGGGGGGTGCAGGGGGGGCCGGCCGCACCGGGCGCAACATCTGGGGTTAGGGCAAATCCACAGGTTAGGGGGCGCAAATCCACGGGTTAGGGGGCGCAAATTACTTGCCTTGCCCCGGGTGCTGACAACCCACGCTACGCCACTGGTTCTGACATCCCGTCCATGAGCTGTAGTGTGGCGACGGAGGTTAAGCCGAATTGTCTTCCGCCATCTGGCTGACCAAGTGCAGCTCTCTGGAGTACAGAGAGCAATGTGGTGAGCCACCAACAAGGCTTTTCTTCAAAAAAAGACAAAACTGAATTCTATTTCAACTCCTAGGAGGAATTAAAGACAAGTGGCACTGTGGGTTAAACCACAGAGCCTAGGACTTGCCGATCAGAAGGTTGGCGGTTCGAATCCCCATGACGGGGTGAGCTCCCGTTGCTCGGTCCCTGCTCCTGCCAACCTAGCAGTTTGAAAGCACGTCAAAGTGCAAGTAGATAAATAGGTACCACTCTGGCGGGAAGGTAAACGGCGTTTCCGTGCGCTGCTCTGGTTCACCAGAAGCGGCTTAGTCATGCTGGCCACATGACCCGGAAGCTGTACGCCAGCTCCCTCGGCCAGTAAAGCGAGATGAGCGCCGCAACACCAGAGTCGGCCACGACTGGACCTAATGGTCAGGGGTCCCTTTACCTTTTATATAAGTTGTAGCATGTAAGGAGTTGCGGAGGGAATAGACCCATTGGTAGAAGACCCTTCGCTAGAAGGGGGCAACTTGTTTACTTTTGTCAAACCTTCCACACTTGCTCCTCTTGCATATTTAAAAATGACATGGAAAAATAAAGCAGTCCCACACTTGCAAAAAGAGAGAGAGAGAGAGACAGAGAGAGAGAGCCAAATGCAGATACAGAATCAGGGCAGTGAGCAGAGTCATTTCCTTCTCTCTTGCCTCTGGAAAACAAAACTTACTGGGTCTCCTCGGAAGCCCTTTTCGCTGCGATCACCAGGGAGTCCCCTTGGTCCTGGGCTGCCCTTTGAAGAATAACAGTGCATGAGAGCTTTAGGACAAGAAGATATAAGCGAGCCATTATTTTGTGTGATTGATGTGTTTGGCATCAAACGGGCTGCTGTTTAGGCTCAAGGCAGACATAAAGTTTCTCTGTTAACAGAAACAAACTTTCCATGTTAACAAGATTAAAAGCAGCTCCCACGGAGGCTCAAACCCTTATCAGCGCCAGACAAAGGCCATTTCATTCTCCCAAGCAATTAACCGAGAGTTGCTTCTCTTAACTACTTTTTTTTTTAATGCCGGGCCAGTTATTGCCGTGTTTTTATTGCTGTTTCTATTTATGATATTCATTTTATTACTTTTGCTGAATTATTGTAAAATGTTATGCTTTTATTCTTACTGTAAAGTCGCCCTGGGAAAGTTTCTTTGACAAGTGAGCTACAGGTATCTAAAACGAGCAAATGAAATTACCTGGCCGCCTGGGTCACCCTTTTCTCCTTTAATTCCTGGAGGTCCAGAAGAACCCTGAAGAAGATACATTAAATGGCCTATAAGTATGCGATTAACTCTATGGGGTGGGTGGGATATGTTTGCTAATTCAGACAGAACACTGAAAGGCAAAACGAAGAAATGAAAATCTTACTGGCTCTCCATTAACGCCATCAAATCCATTATCCCCCTTGTTTCCCTGCAAGAACACAAAAAAACAGGAATTATCTGCCAAATTCATCTCAGTATTAAGCACATGTTTACAGGCACTGTCGGATCTTGCAAATTCTATTTCAAAGACCCCAGCAGAGTGCTTTGCAATGAGTTCCACAAGACCCAGCAGTTAATACATTAATTAATGTGCTGTTTAATACAAAACATAACAAAATATGTACAGCATTTTTCCCCTAAGTATTTTCCTCCATTGTTGTTATCTGATTATTATTATTTAATTGCTTAAAGGAACTCCACAGTCGAGCCCACCACTCTGAAAACTTCAGAACCTCAGGAACTGAAGTTCACAAAATAATTTTTATTAGTGTGACAGCAACGGGGGCCTCATTTCTGCATTACTGACAGCACAATCCTATGTGTGTCTGCTCAGAAGTAAGTCTCATTGAACTGAGCAGGACTTACTCCCTGGTAACTGCATGCAGGATTGCAGCTGTAAAGCAATGTGACGGCTGTTTTCCCGCTGTTACTCTTCTAACACCCCCAAGTAAAGACCTACAACACATGTGGTTAGTGCAGATTGTATGCCTGCATTCATTGACTTCATTTATAGCTCAGCTGTTGACTGGCTAACGAAAAGCTATTTCCATAAACTGCTTAAAAAAAACTTTTAAAACCTGGCAGCAACAAGAGTTAGAAGTTACCCCAAACACCCTCCATTAACCAAATGTCTCCTGGAACAAAAAAGACCTCAGCTTAACTTTCTAAAGATTAAAATTAAGCTAGGCTGCTCGCACAGAAGAACACATCCCAAGATAGTGACACAATTCCATAAGAACATAAGGAGAGCTTTGTTGGAGCAGATCAGAGTCTACTGCAGCATCCTGCCTCCCCAAATGGCCAACCGTTTGCCCGCAGGAAGTTCACAAAGAAGAGCGCAAGGGCAATAGTCCTCTCTAGCTCATAGCGGGTGGCGCTGTGGGTTAAACCACAGAGCCTAGGACTTGCCGATCAGAAGGTCGAAGGTTCGAATTCCCACGGCAGGGTGAGCTCCCGTTGCTCAGTCCCTGCTCCTGCCAACCTAGGAGTTCGAAAGCATGTCAAAGTGCAAGTAGATAAATAGGTACCGCTCTGGCAGGAAGGTAAACGGTGTTTCCATGCACTGCTCTGGTTCTCCAGAAGCTGCTTAGTCATGCTGGCCACATGACCCGGAAGCTGTACGCCGGATCCCTCAACCAATAAAGCGAGATGAGCGCCGCAACCCCAGAGTTGGCCACAACTGGACCTGATGGTCAGAGGTCCCTTTACTTTTACCTAGCTCATACTACTTCCAACCCTGGAGCTGATCCAAATCAGGGTGATACAGGTCGACCCAGGATTCCGCCAAATTAGGTTAAGGCAGCTCCACATTGCCCTGGCCGACTTGGGTCCACTCAGAGCCATCCGGGGCTATCGAAAGGGAAGGCAGTCTTGAGGTGAGGGCAGCAGCGAAGAAGGAGTCATATGCAGGCAGTCTGTAAACAACTCCTTTCTCTCTTCCCCCCTTCCCAACTATGAATTTATTTCACATTTTAAGCCAGAAGGGTGGGGCAGCGTTGCTTAATTGGTTTCCCAATACCACACATCACTTCTGTTTACTGACAGGGGAAGGAGCGAGGCAGCAGAGAGCTTGGTGTGATGTGGGCACAGCAGCAAAGCCAATCTGTATACTTACATGTAAGTTACATGTAAGTCCTATGGTGGCGCTGTGGTCTAAACCACTGAGCCTCTTGGGCTTGCTGATCAGAAGATCGGCGGTTTGAATCCCCATGATGGGTTGAGCTCCCGTTGCTCTGTCCCAGCTTCTGCCAACCTAGCAGTTCAAAAGCATACCAGTGCAAGTAGATAAAGAGGTACCGCTGCGGCGGGAAGGTAAACGGCGTTTCTGTGTGCTCTGGTTTCCGTCACAGTGTCCCATTGCACATGAAGTGGTTTAGCCATGCTGGCCCCATGACCCGGAAAGCTGTCTGTGGACAAACGCCGGCTCCCTCAGCCTGAAAGTGAGATAAGTGCCGCAACCCCATAGTCCCCGTGACTTAACCGTCATAGGGTCCTTTACCTTTAACTTTTACCTATGGAATTCAGTATTCCAGGTGAGTGGAGTTAGGGCTGCAGCCTTACTTATGAGTAGCGTGGTTCATTTTTGAAGTTTCATGCCGTGGTTTTGTTAGAGTCAACAGCGATAGAGGGCCATATTTGATGGTACCAAATTTGTCATACCACCATTTGCAAAGGATGCTCATTTAAGACACGATCACACATTCATAACTTATTCAGGAAAGAAGGAGAAAAACACTTTTCTGTACCTTTCGGCCCACTATTCCTCTCTGCCCCTGAAAAGGATCAGAAGAGCTCATGTCAATTTGAGGACCGTTAGACACAAGAAGATCGCAAGGAACATTTCGCTATGCGTTAGAAAGGAGGAATGCAGTTATAGCTGATGCTTGCCTTGGGTCCTCGGTTACCACGGCAACCCTTGTCGCCCCTTTCTCCATCTGGCCCTGGCATCCCTCGTGGGCCCTGGCGACAAAATAAGCACAACCATTAAGAGAGGGAAGTTGTGACAAGCAAGGATTGGTACCCCTTTCAGTTAGGGGACAAGAGAAAAGTGAAACTGCTATGATGCCGTACACACCCAGTTGAATCTTTTTTTGGGGGGGACAGCAGGCATCACCCTCCATTCAAGCCATCCTTGAAATTCCAATAATAATAATAAAAATAATAATTATTATTATTATAAGTGGTTTCCCCAGCCACTCTGGGCGGCTTCCAACAAAACACTAAAATACAATAACCTATTAAACATTAAAAGCTTCCCTAAACAGGGCTGCCTTCAGATGTCTTCTAAAAGTTTGGTAGTTGTTTTTCTCTTTGACATCTAAGTTTCAGAAGAGTCTTGCCATGTGGCTTGGAAAGGCCTCGTGTTTCAGCAAGGCAAACCCAGAGCACCTTCTACTCAGAGATAGAGTTGCGCGCCCTTTGGATTCTGGCCAATATTTGGAAATATTCCACTCCCCCACCCAACCCAAAAAATGTGTGTATGTAACTTAATAGCTTACAGCTTCCCCTTCTTCTCCTAAGTGTCCTGGACTTCCTCTAACACCTTGAAGGCCCTAAAATGGAGATCAAGGAGACTTATTAACACCAAATATCGTTTTCAGAGCACACGGAACTATCAGAGGCTTTTGAGGACAGCGCCTCTCCGGTTAAAATCCAAATTCCTTGCCTTCATCCCATGTCTTCCTGGGTCTCCTGCTTCTCCCTCTTCACCGACACATTTGCAAAACACACAGCAACATGTTCGCTCGGCAGTATTGGCCTGAGAAAGACCAGAATGGCGGATGAAATTGATGGACTATGCAGAATTAGATAAATTAGCAGGAAGGTTTGAAACCTGTGGGACCAGAGATTCTTAGAAGACTGGAGTAAATATGCGAACTCTTTGAAAAGTAATTGTAATGAACAGATTACGCTAGTAGGACTGCAAGCAGTTCTGTAAGGAGGAGTATTTGAAATATCAAGAATATGAGGAGAGTTATTAGTCAATGATAATTAAGAGTAATAGATAAATTAAGAAATGCAGAATAAGCGATAAAGAACGGAAAATCATCAGAGGAGTTGACGGAAGTCTAAAATATTGTATAAGATAAGAAGTTATGTTACATGATTGTTGGAAATGATATGTTTAAAAAACCAATAAAAATGTATATAAAAAAAGAGAGAGAAAGAACGGAATGAACTCTTAGAATTCTGAAGTGCAATCTGTCACACTTTGGGAACAAATTTGTATTGGATTGCTACACCAATATGACACAATGACAGGATTCCTCTACAGTTTTTAATCATGCACAGTTATCAACTGCCATCACATTGCTGCTGTTTTAGCCCCAACCCAATGAAAGTTAGTCATACTATTTGCTCAAGGTGCCTTGCCCCATATGCATCTATTCAGTTGCTTTGATCTGCAGAAGTTCCATTTTTGCAAGTGCCACATTAATGTCCATTGTGCAATTGCAAGGATTTCTTCCTTTACTTAGCCAGGCAGAATATGGGCTTTCGAAATCCCTGCCTGTTGAAAACATATTTGTATCAGCAAGCCTATTCAGAAATATAATTTTAGTTACCTAAATCAGCTTCTAAAACTTTACTTATTTTATATCTGTTTTTAATTATGATGATTTCATGTATATTGGTTTTTATATGCATTTGTTTTTAACGATGCCGGTTTTATGTGTTATACATTTTAATTGAACTGTGGGTTTTCGTTGTGGGTTTTCTCTCCAGTCTTATTTGCAAAGCATTTTGATTGAGAACTTCTATACATTTTCTAGATAAATTAAATAAATAAATATTGGAATGAATTTCACAAGTTTGGCTGCTTTTCTAGAGTCCGTTTCTAGAGACCACACAGCATCATCAGACAATTGCACTGAAGCATTTCTTGTGTTGTCCTCTGATTTTTTTCCATGATTTGCAGTGATTTAAGGGGGGGTGCCACTATATATTTGCTATAGCAACACCAGCCTGGCCATTGTTGTTGTTTAGTCGTTTAGTCGTGTCCGACTCTTCGTGACCCCATGGACCAGAGCACGCCAGGCACTTCTGTCCTCCACTGCCTCCCGCAGTTTGATCAAATTCATGCTGGTAGCTTCAGCCTGGCCATTAGGCACCCGCAAAACACTTTTCAGGCTTTTAAAGGGAACAGCTCCCTTAATCAAAAGCTTCCTGTCTGCAAGTTTAGCCTAAATTATTGCTTCCCTGTTCAGCACAGCTGGTGGATTACTCCTGAACTGCCCCTTTTACAGTTCAGTTTTTCAGGGGCAGAGGGGTGTTAATGTACTGCTTTACAGTGGTACCTCGGGTTACATACGCTTCAGGTTACATATGCTTCAGGTTACAGACTCCGCTAACCCAGAAACAGTGCTTCAGGTTAAGAACTTTGCTTCAGGATAAGAACAGAGATCGTGCTCCGGCGGAGTGGCGGCAGCAGGAGGCCCCATTAGCTAAAGTGGTGCTTCAGGTTAAGAACAGTTTCAAGTTAAGGATGGACCTCCGGAACGAATTAAGTACTTAACTCGAGGTACCACTGTATTTCAATGTTATCACCTATTTTAATGTAATAGGAACAAAAGGGAAAACACAAGCTTTCAGGTAACAATGGAAATTATTATTTTTCTGAACGGAACTTATTTCTTAGCAGACATTATAGAAGGGTAGAGGCGGGGGGGGGAGCATTGCTGGATAATATAACACTATATTCTGTCCTTTGTATAGCCTTCATTTTTAAGCGATAGTAAAGCAATCTTTCACAAGGGACGGGGGTGGCGCTGTGGGTAAAAGCCTCAGCGCCTAGGGCTTGCCGATCGAAAGGTTGGCGGTTCGAATCCCCGTGGCGGGGTGCGCTCCCGCTGCTCAGTCCCAGCGCCTGCCAACCTAGCAGTTCGAAAGCACCCCCGGGTGCAAATAGATAAATAGGGACCGCTTACTGGCGGGAAGGTAAACGGCGTTCCGTGTGCTGCGCTGGCTCGCCAGATGCAGCTTTGTCACGCTGGCCACGTGACCCGGAAGTGTCTCCGGACAGCGCTGGCCCCCGGCCTCTTAAGTGAGATGGGCGCACAACCCTAGAGTCTGTCAAGACTGGCCCGTACGGGCAGGGGTACCTTTACCTTTAAAGCAATATTTCAGCACCATTACAGAGCTCTAGTGCAGAAGCAACCTTAGTAGTAACTGATTTAGGTCTCACTCACTTAAAAAAAAGCCTGATCTGCCTTCTCCCTGCTTAAGCCTTGAAGGTTTCAACAAGACCCATTGAACCTAGTGGAATTTAACACCTGTAAGTTGGTTCTTTGGTGATTTACTTACCACGTACTTGGACAGATGACTGGCAATATTTCTCATGCCAATATTCAATTGCGTCCTGTATCCAAATCCTTTCCCAAACTCAATATATTGAAGATCGTTAATTTTTTCAGCCCCTTCCAGAACGACAGTTATCAGTGCATCCAATCCTGTTTGAAATGTTGATTGTGATTTGTGAGCGTATAACATGGAGTTTTAGAAATCAAAACACTGTCTTTTGGCTTTGGATTTGATATCCCGCTTTATCACTACCCGAAGGAGTCTCAAAGCGGCTAACATTCTCCTTTCCCTTCCTCCCCCACAACAAACACCCTGTGAGGTGAGTGAGGGTGAGAGACTTTAGAGGAGTGTGACTAGCCCAAGGTCACCCAGCAGCTGCATGTGGAGGAGCGGAGAAGCGAACCCAGTTCACCAGATTACAAGTCCACCGCTCTTAACCACTACACCACACTGAGGTCACAGGATGCAACCACCTTACTGAATTTGCACAGGTTTAGGTCTAGTCAGTGTCTGGATGGGGGACCATCTGATGCCTTGAGTTCCATGATTAAAGGAAGGTGGGTAGAAATTTAATAAATCAGTAATCACAATAATAAACCAGACTTCAGCCTTTTCGCAGAGTTTTGAGGAACACTTGTCAAATGTCGCATCCTACAGAAATTCCATGCCTCTTTCAAAATTGTCACTCACGTTTGCTCTCCTTCTTTCCTGAATTCTCTGTTTCCTGACTCTCGAATGCCGAGAAATTTCTTACTTCCTTTCGCTGCTGAACAGCCTTTATATGTCGATCGTATTGATTCCCTCAAACTCATCACGTACCTTTTTTCTTGAGCTCTTCTGATTTCTGTTCCAGGATTTCCACGTCGTCGTCCAGACCATCCGAAAATACAAGGAGCACCTAGAGGAAAGTAAAAACAACAACAGCGGTTTGTAAATGTATTAAAATTATACAATATATTGTCGGGTTTGAGTAGGCCAGGATGAAGCCAGACAGCTTACCTTTCTTCGATCGGCAGATTTGATCTGGAATGTTTCCCAAAGTGAATCCAAAAAGTCTACATTAAGGTGGGATGCATTCTTGACGGTGGTGCCCACAAGACTGTTCAAAAGCTTTTCACTATCAATTTGGAACTTTGATGTCACCAGCGGTTCTGTGTTTTTCACCTTCAGTGCCACACTGGTTTGCGACTGTGACCCTGCATTGCAGCTCACACCTGTTAAGGATGTGAGGGCATTTATAATTTTTGGAAGGTAGGTTTCCAGCTGCGACTGTCCGTGGAATATATGGTCACCTTGACTTTGTGAGGAGACATCTATTCCCACAACAACATCCACGAAGCATGCTGTTTTATGAAGAGGAGAAAAGACCGCCAAATTACTAAACACAACGGATAGTTACTTGGAAGGGAGAAAATGAAAGTGAAAGACAGAAGGTGAGAGAGATATGGATTGAGGCTAATAATCACTGCGAACCCCACAATTGTAAAAGGAGATCTAGGAGACAATCAATATCAAAAGAACTAAAAATTGAGACTGTTTGAACAAATGAATGAATGAATTCTTCGTTGCTCTGTTCAATCACAAATATGTCATCTAGCTTTGCAAGTGGTTCTTGACAGTTATCTAGATGTGTTGATAAGCAATGGGTCAAAGTTGCATTCTGGTATGGGGAAACAAAAAACATTGAGCAGGGGGAGGGGAGTTTTATTCAATGCCCCCACAATAAGACATTTATGGATCACACATGGATCAACACAGTGGTACCTCGGTTTTCGAATGTAATCCGTTCCAGAAGACCATTGGACTTCTGAAACATTCAAAAACCGAGGCGCAAAGGGCGTCCTGCAAATTTACAGAGATAATTGAGAAAAATACAGTGGTACCTCAGCGGAGGCCATTCAACTTCCGAGGCACGTTAAAAAACGGAAGTGTTTACCGTACTTCTGGGTTTTCGGTGTTCGAAAACCAAAACGTTCAACTTCCAAGATGCTCGAAAACTAAGGTACCATTGTATCTAACTTTTACCATTTAGAATCAGGTACGTGGACACCAGTGGTTAGATCAGGCACCCCAAACTCAGCCCTTCAGCTGTTTGGGGACTACAATTCCCATCATCCCTGACCACTGGTCCTGCTAGCTGGGGATGATGGGAGTTGTAGTCCCAAAACAGCTGGAGGGCCAAGTTTGGGGGTGCCTGGATTAGATTGAGGGATGGACCACCATATATCCCACTTTCCCCAAGGCCCCAAGTTTAGGGGATTTACTTGAATTCTTGAAGTGGGGATACTTACTTGTTTTATCTTCTTCCTCACAAATATCATCAACTAGTCTTTTTTTAATTACCTTCAGTTCGCTGAAATTATCAACTGTGTATTTCCTATCTGAGGAGCCGGCTATCTGACTAAGCTGCAAATGGTCGATTTTCCCTACTCCTATGGCATATATGTCAACACCTCTCTTTCTCAGATCTTCTGATGCTTTCACAACTTTGTCATGTGACCGGCCATCTGTGATCACCAGCAAAATCTGTTGGATGTTTTCGTTTACTCTGCTGCCACCTTCTGGTGTAAAGTAGTGCTTCACCCTCCCGAGAGCGGCACCAATGTAGGTCTGAAGTCCTTCCATCTGTCGGATGCGTCCGATTTTTGTTTCAAGTTCTGATTTGGCTGGGAAAATATCCAGGCTGAATTCTTCCCTATACCTGTCGCTGTACTGAGCGATACCAACTTGCACGTTGTGGCCGGTGTCAAAGGGATGAACTACGTCTTGCAAAAAACTCTTCATCTTGTTGAAGTCGCTGTTGCTTATGCTGTTAGAGCCGTCAATCAGGAATACAAGATCTGCTGGAATTCCACATTCTGCAAGGGAGAAGTGGGAGCAGAGAACCAAATAGGTTATTGTCAGGGAACTGCCATCAGCTCAGAGGTGAGAGGTGGAAGGGCAGTTATGTTACAGGGAGCCTCTGAAGATATTGAGAAGCAGTTCTTCCTCTGGTGAGGAGGGAAGCCCCGCCTCCAGTGGGGAGGGGGTGCAAGGATCAGAAGATGCTAGGGAGAGCCTCAACACCGAGCCTGAGCAAAGCGGAGGGGAGGCGAGTCCCCCTTTGCCAGCACCCACTCTGCGCAGTAGTCTTCAGCATATGTATGTTATCTAATTTGTACTTAATATATTTTTTTAAAAACACAACAACAATGATAATGATGATGATATAGCTACCTACCTGGTTTCGAAACACTGCATATATTGTCAGACAATTTGGGATACAGGTGTTTCAGTCCTTCAAACGAATTGACATAGAAGTATTTGTCTTCCGATCCTGCCATGGTCAAGAGCTCCCCAGGATTGGCTCTTTCTATCCCGATGGCATAGATGACAATGCCATGTGCCCTAAGTTTCCTGGACACTTCATCAAGTTCTGCTGCATCATGGGAGTCCCCGTCGGTTATCACTATAAGAACCTGGGGAACACTGCGGCGCTTGCGGCTGCCATGCTCCTCTGAGAAAAGGCCTTCTGAATACCTCAGAGCCTTGGCTGTGTAGGTCGTTGTCCCAATAGGCTTATCATTCTGGATGGCCTTAATGATTTCCGATTTCGTGCTGTAGGTGTTGAGAAAGAAAAAGGTTTCTGGCTCGGCAGAATATTTGACAGCTCCGAACTGAACTCGGTCCTGGCTGACATCCGATTTCTTCACCAAAGCGATCATGAAGTCTTTCATAATGTCGTATTCTCTGGGATCGATGCTTCCAGAACCATCAATGACGAAAACAATATCTAGGCGCTCGATTCTCCTGCACTCTGAAAGAATAACAGTGAGAATTGGTAGCTAATGTGTGCCCTAGACAAATCTTCATAGTAGTTTTCCTTTGTTGCAGGTAGGGATGGACAAATTTGTCACTTTCGATTCTTGTGGTTTCTCATGCTTACAAAGTTAGACTCCACATTTCCACAACAATTTGTGAATTTTAGTTGCAACAGTCACCCGGAAAATTCATCAACATTTTTGTGCGAATTTCTCATAATAATCACATTTTAGATGCAGCTTTGAGTAATATACACGTTTTTGCAAGCAACATCCCCTGCTATGATGCACTTTGTATGTTATCTTCAGTAATACATGGATTTGTATGCATACTTTACATGTGCATTTTTGGACACACTCTTGGCTGCAGGATTGCAAAATTCAGAGAAGTGGCACTTTTGAAGGATTGCTGCATTTCAGCTCTCCTTTTGCTTCAGGAAGTGCAAATTAGGTAAGGTTGCAATTAGATATGAAGTGAATTTCTCCTCCATTCTTAACTGCAAACAAGACTTGCTAGTTTAGTTGTAAGCTATTCCAAGATGATCAAACACGCTATTTGAGGTCATGCAATTTAAAGCTATAAATATGCACAGTTGTAGGTCAAAGCCTTATCCCAGGACTGCTGGGAGGCAGATGGACATACCTATTTTGGATGATAAATTCTGAGTGCCATTATATAATATTAATGTGTCCATTGATTCTGTTATTATGATATCTAATTTCTTAATCAACTACAGTCACCAGAATGCTTGCAATGAAGGGCATGCCTAGCCTAGGGCATGATGGGATACGGTAGGTTGGAGAGGATGTTAGAATTCCTGCTCCATGATGGCTGAACTCCTGACAGAGGAGACATACTGAGATTAGGGGGAATTCAGTCACTAGGGCACAAGACAACCTTAGACGGTTCGAAGCTGAAGTCGAATGCAGAGGACTTTTTACGATGCCTCTAATCCTCTCCGAAAGCGGTCCTCAAAGCTTTTAGAAAACTTGAACCAATTTATTGTCTTACAGAACCAACAGGCTTCCTCTTATGATCTGAATTCACAGGATTGTTCCCATTACAAAAAAAAAGGGGGGGGGAATAAACATTGGAAATAACAGTCCCTGTTAAGTATGGGATTGGTTCGCTTACCTAACCCTGAACATTGAGCAGATATGAGCACAAATCTTTCCCATATTATGATCTTGGCCGCAGGAATAATTTATAGGGACTTAATAATAATAATAATAATAATAATAATAATAATAATACATTTTATTTATATCCCGCCCTCCCCAGCCGAAGCCGGGCTCAGGGCGGCTAACAACAATAAAACAGTACAACAACACAACACTCTAAAATCATTCATTATAAAATTAATTCAAATCAAACCATTGGGCCAGAGCTCCGCGAAGATCGCCGAAGGAGGGAGTCAGGCTGTGCCCTATTAACTCTCTTCTAAACCAACATTTTGACATGAGCCAACACCTTTATTAAGGATTGAAATATAAGGTTTTGTCTCGGCTAAACCTGTTCCCTAACAGAGCTATTAACACCATTCGAATACTTACATTATGTCTACATTTATCATCTGGGCCTTATCAAAGTGGCTCGATGTTCTAGCATACTCCTAATTCTTTCTTACATGTGGTTATGTTTATGTCTCTCAAAGGAGACTTCATAAAATAAGCCCTCTCTTCCGCACCATGTGTTTTAGTTTAACAAGACAGCTTTATCTGAAGCAGTAAAGGGTTGGATCCAAAGAACTGGGAGAGGAAATTAAATAGCTGCAAGTGCTGTTCCATGAACACTTGCAGTGCTATAACTGACAGCTGGGATAGCTCAGTCAGTAGAGCATGAGACCCTTAATCTCAGGGTCAAGCCCCACAGTGGGCAAATTATTCCTGCATTGCAGGGGGTTGGACTAGATGACCCTCGTGGTCTCTTCGAACTCTACGTTGCTATGATTCTATGGTTTATGAATAGGTAAAGTAAAGGTAAAGGGACCCCTGACCATTAGGTCCAGTCGTGACCAACTCTGGGGTTGCACGCTCATCTCACTCTATAGGCCGAGGGAGCCAGCATTTGCCCGCAGACAGCTTCCGAGTCATGTGGCCAGCATGACTAAGCCGCTTCTGGCGAACCACAGCAGCGCACGGAAATGCCGTTTACCTTCCTGCCAGAGTGGTACCTATTTGTCTACTTGCACTTCGTGCTTTTGAACTGCTAGGTTGGCAGGAGCAGGGACCGAGCAACAGGAGCTCACTCCGTTGAGGGGATTCGAACCGCCGACCTTCTGATCGGCATGTCCTAGGCTCTGTGGTTTAACCCACAACGCCACCTGCGTCCCTATGAATAGGTAGGTTGGGTTTGATAGCAATTCTCATCCTTCCACCTGTGCCAAGGGTCCTGAGAAAGCAAAGATGCACCACGAAACCACATGGTGATCTCCTTTTCACCTGTACTGTCAGTAACATCAGTACAAAGCCATAGGGCGAAAAATAGAGAAGGAATAGGAGAACAAGGTAAATTATTCCGAAGGGACTGTCCTTCAGTGTGATAGATGACAAAATGAGCAGAGTTACTACAGCTCAGTGTTACAGTGACTTCCCTCCTTCCAACTCAGAAGCCAGAAAAACCTTCAAAACTCTTTCTGCACTGTGTGATTCTGGGACAACAAACTTGGAAAAGTGCCATCTGAAACCATGACAATATACATACAGATTGATGTATTCATTGAAAGCTGCTGTACACTCTGTCTCCCATTCCAATAATATTTTACACCTTTTAGACAGCAAAGTAAAATCCTCAATGATACACTGGGCAATAGATATTGGTCATAATATAGACATGGAAGCATGGGAACGATTGTGGAATATGGATATAAAATTTACAGCATGTTATGGTCTAAGATAAAATTATATAAAAACGCTATATCGTTGGTATCTAACACCAAGTAAACTGGCAAAAATGCATAAATCTAAGTCAAACAAGTGTTGCAAATGTAAAGAGAAAGAAGGTTCTTTTTATCATATGTGGTGGTCTTGTGGGAAATGATATGCAATGAATTGAAAAGGATGTTCAAAATAACTTTTGTAAAAAAAAAAAAAGCCCAGCTTTTCTTTTGGGAATTATAGGGACAGAATTGTATATACCTAAATTGTATAGAAATTTATTTATGTATGCTACCACAGCAGCAAGAATGCTACTTGCCCCAAAGCGGAAAGAAGCAGAAGTCCCAGTAAAGGAAGAATGGATACAAAAACTTATGGAATATGCAGAAATGGCGAAACTTACTGGAGGAATAGGAAATCAAGATAACAAACCTTTTAATAAAAGAATGGAAATGGTTTATTGAATATTTACAAACCAACTGGAAATAGATAAAAACATTGGCAGGATTATTGTAATAACCTGCAGTTTCATAAGAGTATATATTTAAAGTAGATAATAAAATGAGCAAATGAAATGAATTCGGATATGCAGAATATATATATATATATATATATATATATATATATATATATATATATATGCAGGTTTTGGTGTCCTCGGGTGTCTTCCCGTGTAAAAGTTGGGGTGTCTAGGCGACGTTTCGACGAGGTCTCACTCGTCATCTTCAGGCTGGTGCTTTCGGCTTCTTGTTACTGGAACAGAGCAGGATCTCAGTGTTTGAGTTCCTATAAATACTGTTGAGGGGTGTGGTAGCCTCCAATGTTCTGGGCCGAGAGGAAGTTCCCAGGCTAGTGTGCCTTTTCTTCTTTTGTTCCTTAGTTGCTTGAGGGATATCTTGAGTGATTTCTTGAGTGATATCCTGAGTACCACTTAGGTGGGTCATTAGGTGTGGATTAGTTGCTAAAGCCTTTGTGTCTTGACCTCTTGAACTTTGTGAAGAGTTTTTCTGAGAAGATGGCTGTACATCTACAAAGTTCAAGAGGTCAAGACACAAAGGCTTTAGCAACTAATCCACACCTAATGACCCACCTAAGTGGTACTCAGGATATCACTCAAGAAATCACTCAAGATATCCCTCAAGCAACTAAGGAACAAAAGAAGAAAAGGCACACTAGCCTGGGAACTTCCTCTCGGCCCAGAACATTGGAGGCTACCACACCCCTCAACAGTATTTATAGGAACTCAAACACTGAGATCCTGCTCTGTTCCAGTAACAAGAAGCCGAAAGCACCAGCCTGAAGATGACGAGTGAGACCTCGTCGAAACGTCGCCTAGACACCCCAACTTTTACACGGGAAGACACCCGAGGACACCAAAACCTGCATACCTATACCCGTGAAAATCTACGAAAGCATATATATATATATATATATATATATATATATATATATATATTAAGGAACTGCAGAAAGAGGGGGAAGGAAGTCAAACTCTGAAATGTTAAATTGATTGTAAAACTAATGAAATGTATAAACTTGAAAAGCAGAAATAAAAACCTTTTTAAAAAGAAAGCTGCTGTACACTCACCATCGTACGGACTGCATATTCCAAAGAGGATCTCACGTTCTAAGTGCTTCAGAACGTCGAAGTCCTCCACATAAAACACCATTTCAGGCTTTCCACTTATCTCCACCAGCTGAGTTTTATTTGCGCTGAACACCCCCAAGGAGTAGATGACAACACTTTGCTCTCTCAAAGCCTCTGCGGGTCCTCTCACCTCATCCTGCGCTTCCCCATCAGTGATCAGAATCAGAATTTTCTTGACATGGGGCCTTGCCCCTTTGGCGGGCTTAAAATAATCGGACACGGATCGCAATGCTTCCCCTGTGAGCGTGTTCTGTCCCATAGGAGACATTCTCCCAATAGCACCAATGATGTCTCTCTTCGATGAGTACTGGTTGAGTCGGAATTCTTCTTGGCTTCTGCCACTGAACTGCACAACACCAATGTGCACTCTGTCGGGACCAATGTCAGATTTGCTCACGAGGTCCATCATGAAGTCCTTCATTTTCACAAAGTTCTCAGGGCCTATACTGCTGGAGCTGTCCACCAGAAACAGAACGTCAGCTTTCTTCTCTTTGCAGGCTGTTTCAGAAAAACATGAACACATATGGATGAGAGATGGCCACAACAAAGATAGCTGTGATGGCCTGGGATTCGGACTCGGATGCTGAACCTGAGGGATTCCAGCCTGCACAGGATTCCCTGCCTCCAGAACCAGCTGAGCCGGGGCTGGGGCCTGAGCCTGAAGGGTCCTCACCTGTCCTGGATCCTCAGGTTCAGGCATCAGCTGAGCCTGCTCTGGCTCCTGAGGTGATGGAGGACCCATTGCCTGCAGGTGCTCCACTCTCAGCCCGGTCAGAGGAAGCTGAGGTTGCCTCTGGGTCCGGTAACCCTCCAGCCTCTCCTGAGCTGCAGAGGCTCAGGTCAGAGAGGCGGAGGGAACTAAGTTCCCACAGGAGGAGTGCTCGCCTCTAGGCCAGGAGAGGCGAGTCGCCAGAGGATCGGGGCGGCCTATGCCTCGGGGCAGATAAAAGCCGTCCAGCCCCAGTCCCAAGTTGTGGGAGCAACATTGTTGGTTGCTAGTTCCTGCCTGAACCCTGTCCTGCTTTCCTGCCTGAGCTCCTGACCTGCCCTGGCTCCCTGCTTGCATGCCTGTCCCTGACTTCACCCGACTCCCTGCCCTGCACCCAGCTTCAGCTACTACGGACTGTCTCCACGTTGCACCTCTGACCACGGACCGGACTTGGGCCTCGCCTCTCAGGTAACCCACGGGACCAGCACAATAGCATTACGAAACTGAAGCCAAAAGGAAACCCAGCCATGCGCAGAGCTAAGTGCACTGCTGAAAATCACTAAAACATCGCCATCATCCCCGCTCAGCCATGAAGCCCACTGTGCAATATTGAGCCAATCTTTCTCTCTCTCTCTCTGTGCCTAACCTACTCCACAGGGTTGAAATTCTACTCAATAATGATCCAGAGCAGAACTCCGACGTATAGATGCAAGTGTGAAAACTTAAACATGTTGCAGGATTCCCCAAAAAATACACCAGAGGCAATTATATTTTATCCAGCAGAGCGTTACTGCTACTGAAGGCAAATGAGCATAATGGTCACACATCCAAGACATTAAGGATAGGCACTGTCCATAAGAAATCCAGTTGTGGCAGACTTAACTTAAACTTACAATAACTTATACAGTGGTACCTCAGGTTACATACGCTTCAGGTTACATACGCTTCAGGTTACATACGCTTCAGGTTACATACGCTTCAGGTTACAGACTCCACTAACCCACAAATAGTGCTTCAGGTTAAGAACTTTGCTTCAGGATGAGAACAGAAATTGTGTTCCAGCGGCATGGCGGCAGCAGAAGGCCCCATTAGCTAAAGTGGTGCTTCAGGTTTAGAACAGTTTCAGGTTAAGTACGGACCTCCGGAACGAATTAAGTACTTAACCCGAGGTACCACTGTAATGTGTCTAAACCTTAACACTAGCATATTATGTACAGAACACCACACCAGAAGGAAGAGACATAGAAAGTGAAACCCAGGCTCCTTCTGGCCTACAGTGGTACCTTGGGTTACAGACGTTTCAGGTTACAGACTCCGCTAACCCAGAAATAGTACCTCAGGTTAAGAACTTTGCTTCAGGATGAGAACAGAAATCGCGCCACCGCTGCAGAAGGCCCCATTAGCTCAGGTTAAGAACAGTTTCAGGTTAGGAATGGACCTCCAGAATGAATTAAGTTCTTAACCCAAGGTACCACTGTATTATTATAGTCAGCATGACCTTGACAGAATGAGATAAGAGAACCAGTTTAAGCCAGCTGTACTCAGCTTCTCTGAAGGAATAACCCAAACATCATGAACATTCCGCTTGTTTCTTTCACACAGAGAAACTTCCAGAAGCATCTTTAAGTAGAGTAGGAAAGATCTCTACACACCAGATCAATACTTTCTGCACTAAGAAATGCAAACTGGCAGTTGTGAGGATAAAACAAGGGTCGGAGAATGACCTTGAATCTTTTGGATGAAATGTGTAATGGAAATGCAATAATGAATACAAAAATGCAGTTCAGCTAGGAAGGTGAGCTGACAAGGATCTTAAAAGCTTGGACAAAATACAGTGGTACCTCTGGTTACGAACTTGTTCCAGAGGTCCGTTCTTAACCTGAAACCATTCTCAACCTGAGGTTTAGCTAAGGGGGCCTCCCGCTGCCGCCGCACCACCGGCATGCGATTTCTGTTCTCATCCTGAGGTAAAGTTCTTAACCTGAGGTACTACTTCCAGGTTAGTGGAGTCTGTAACCCGAAGTGTTTGTAACCCGAGGTACCACTGTACGCTTGAAGGTCCCACCAAAATCTTCAA
Source organism: Podarcis muralis (assembly GCF_964188315.1). NCBI lineage: Eukaryota > Metazoa > Chordata > Lepidosauria > Squamata > Lacertidae > Podarcis > Podarcis muralis. The sequence goes on along the minus strand of NC_135666.1, from coordinate 46,981,102 downwards.
CAGGAGAGGACAAGAGAGTATCCATACCCTTTGCATGGGAGTTCCCAATCTAATCAAAAGCCACACTGTGTCACCTTTCAAGTCCGCTTACCTTGTTGGGTGGGCGGCATTGTGGCTGGGCCCTTGGTCTTGCATGACCCAGCTGAGGGCTGGAGACTGATGTGCTCCCTGCCATCACCTCCCTGCACCCTCAAGTGCTGGGTGGGACCCCACTCAAGCAGTGAACCTCGCCAACCATTCAGCACTGATGGGGGGAGGGGGTTTCCGTGGGGAATTTAAACTCCAGCACAACATTCTTGTGCCCTCCAACCCACCTCGCCCTCTTTTTCTGCTTTGATGCGTTACGACCTTGCTAAGGACTAATCGCCGGTCACCATATTGTTGGGATCGGGCAGGATTTTTTTCCACTTGCAAATTGGCTCCACCATTTGCTTTTCGCCTACCTCGTAGCAACTGGCACAACTTTGTGAGGTTAGGCCTTTGTTTAGATGGAGGGGAGGTTGTAGCCTCAGCTTGCCCCTCTTCATTAAAGATATCCTGTTGAAGGGATCTGGGAGTGTGGGTTCTGTCTGATGCCCAGATATGAGCTAGGGCCATGCCACTACCCCAATGGGGACCCCTCGGGCTGCTCCTATTTGATGTAAGTCTTAGGTCTCCCCCTATCGGTGCTTTAACCTTAGTTGGAGCCCCAGCAGACTGGTGGGAGTCAAGATATAGTCTGGGCTTCACCCAATGTCTAAGCCAAACCTCTAACATCTATAACCAATAAAGTTGTGGCCTATTTGAACCCATAAACCAAATTCTGCTTGTTTTATTTATCCACCAGAGGACTGTGGGTCATGGGGCCTTGGTACACAATTGAATCTCTCTTTAACAAGAATAATTTTACACCCCGCTTAAAGCCCGGGCACCCATCTTTTTTCTTCCTTTTTAAAGCAGAAACAGGATATTCATCTCTCTTTGGTTCACCTGAAAATCTATCCACATAGCATGCCATTAATGTCTTATGGGACTGTTTTGGATCTTTTCCCTGAAGCATTTCCCCCTAGCAATTTATTGTATTTCTGCAAATCTCAGGGTTCTTTCAAGTATGCCAGTATCTCCTAAGCACATTTGGGCTATTTAAGAGCAGGCATTCTCCCCTGAAGTTTAAAAGTAAAATATAAGGTGATTTTTCTTACCTTCTACGGCACAGATCTCTCGGACAACTTCATTCTTTATATGCTTCAGAGAGGCAAAATCGTTGACAGAATAAGCTCTGTCCTTTGACTCTGCGATCTCATAAATCTGTGACTCGTTAGTGTGTCTAACACCGATGGCATAAATGTTGACCATTTCATTCCTCAACCTCTTGGCAGGTCCCTCAACGTGGTCCTCTGATTTCCGGTCAGTTAGCACTATCAGATGGCATGGAACACTTCGGGAGTGTTGACCTTGTGACCTTCTTAGCAAGGGCTGGATGGATGTCAAAGCTGCTCCTGTGTAAGGACTGCCACCTATTTGACGGATGTTATCAATGGCTTTCAATATATCACTTGCTTTACCATATTCCTCAAGTCCGAATTCCAGCTCGTTTGTGTCTGCATATTGAACAACTCCAAAGCGAACTTTATTTGGTCCTATCGGGAAAAATCTAACCACTTCTTTCAAAAACAACTTCAGGTCCACAAAATCGAAATAATCGAGATTTGAGGAACCATCGATGAGAAAATAAATATCTGCTTCTTCTGTATCCACGCAGCCTATGGGGAAGAGAATTTTGGTGATGCGTTTAATAATTCAAGCAATGAATTTATCCTGTGGGTTGTTTCGTTTGTTTGTTTGTTTTAAAAAAGCACACAACACTTGAGATGGCTGAATCTCAAAGTTTCTTTCTGTATCACATTTTCCCCAAACTTAAATTCATTCACTAATCTGGGCATTTTATGTGCACTTTACCCTAGTACAGTGGTACCTCGGGTTACAAACACCTCGGGTTACAGACACTTCAGGTTACAGACTCCGCTAAACCGGAAGTAGTACCTTGGGTTGAGAATTTTACCTCAGGATGAGAACTGAAATTGCATGGCGGCGGCAGGGCAGCAGTGGGAGACCCCATTAGCTAAAGTGGTACCTCAGGTTAAGAACGGTTTCAGGTTAAGAACGGACCTCCAGAATGAATTAGGTTCTTAACCAGAGGTACCACTGTATATGCATTTCTGTACACATTGCTTGGCTGGAAAACTGCATTGCAAAAATTTGCGGAATTCCATAGGATGGCTGCGGTTTGGTTCGCATATTGTGTGAGAAAGTGTCAATTCCCCTCACCTCCCTATCCAACAGTGAGGCAACCACTAACATGAGCATCAGAGCTTGGCAGCAAGTTGTTACAGATATATTAGCCATTAAAAGACCATCATTCATTGCTCGTATTTGAACATGTGCGTTTCCTCGGGGGGGGAGTGCAGGCTCTTAGGGAGACTCTGAAGAAGTGCATTTAACTAAAGACTGCTTCTTATTTAATGTAAGACTACTGCAATGCGCTCTGCGTGGGGCTACCTTTGAAGGTGACCCAGAAACTACAACTAATCCAGAATGCGGCAGCTAGACTGGTGACTGGGAATGGCCGCCGGGACCATAGAACACCGGTCCTGAAAGACCTACATTGGCTCCCAGTATGTTTCCAAGCACAATTCAAAGTGTTGGTGCTGACCTTTCAAGCCCTAAATGGCCCTTGGCCCAGTATACCTGAAGGAGCGTCTCCACCCCCATCGTTCAGCCCGGAGACTGAGATCCAGCACCAAGGACCTTCTGGCGGTTCCCGCCCCGCGAAAAGTGAGGTTACAGGGAACCAGGCAGAGGGCCTTCTTGGTAGTGGTGCCCATGCTGTGGAACGTCCTCCCATCAGATGTCAAGGAAATAAACAACTACCTGGCTTTTAGAAGACATCTGAAGGCTTTAGGGAAGTTTTTAATGTTGGGTGTTTTATTGTGTTTTTAACATTCTGTTGGGAGCTGCCCAGAGTGGCTGGGGAAAGCCAGTCAGGTGGGCAGGGTATAAAATTAATAATAATAATAATAATAATAATAATAATAATAATAATAATAATAATAATGTTCACCAAAGCACTTTTTAATTCACATGTGTAATTTAACGTGTGCATGCAACAAACATGCATTTTGAAGAACATGCATCATAGAACATAATATGAGTTTGTGGGACCAGGCCAATGGCTCATCTAGTTCAGCTTCCTTTTCTCACAGTGGCAAACCAGATGGCTATAGGAAGTTTGCAAGCTGGGCATGAGCACAACCACACTCTTCCCAGTTGCAATTCCCATCAAATTGCATTCAGACACATAATATACTGAACATAACCATTATGTCTAGTAGCCATTGGCCAGGGAGCCAGGGTTGGCCAAGTGTTGAGTCTACACTTGTTAGGAAACCCAGGTTTGCTGTTGCTGCTGCATATGTGATATGGTCCTGATCTGTTGCTACATGACATTGCAGCAAGAAGACAGAACACTTTCTCTTCTATGGAGTGCTCCTTTTCTCCCGCAACCTCTGCCAATGAGATCAGTGTGATCTATTAGTTTCTCTACAAATGGGGATGGGACATATTCTTGGGCTCAGGCCAGGTTCCTCCTTATTGCCCTGCTCCCATCCTGCCTTGATAAATATTTGAAGCAGCAAGAAGCTTCTGTGAGCTTTGTGGGAGAACACAACCTCAGCAGGCCCCGTGGATCCCTCCGCAGCTCTCTGAATTGGGCCAACAAAATGTTAGCAAGTAATTGTAAGAAACCATATTTTCCCCGATCCCCCACATTTTTAAATGGAAGGGGAGAGTCATTCTTATCAGAACATGCGTTCCTGTTCACATGGCTCTCTTCCTAGTCATACTGAGATCATCCAAAAGTTATTATATTCCAGGATTAATCTCACAGTGATGTCTGTGGATCCTCATGATATAGCAGCAGGCCTTTGGGGGAGTGCCATAACTCAGTGATATGTGTGCAGAAGGTCTCAGGATCAAGCCCTAATATCTCTAGTTCAGGTTGAGGGAGATTTCTGGCTCAAACCCTGGAGAGCCATTGCCAGTCGGCTGAAATTCCCAGAAACTAGAGACTGGTTCCAGAGTCCGTGACAGACAGAAACAAGAGGGAGATCTGCAAAGGTGCTGCAAAACTAGTCAAATGTTGTATCTTGAGCTCTTTTTTCAAGAGAGATGGGAAGCAGGGCTCACACCATCAGCTCTGGTGTGACGGGCCAACTCCTTCAGGCCTCCTTTCCCTCAGGGAGCAGCTATTCCATCAGGCTGCCTCAGTGGGAGAGATAGGAAGAAGGGCTCATTCCACTAGCTTTGCTGAAAGCCCGGCTCTGCCATACACTTCCTATCCCTGAACTGTGCAAAAAAATTGGTCACTATAAGAACAACTGTTCAAGAATTGGTGCCTGAATTTTCGTTTCCCCCTACTTCCTTCCCTGTCCCTTTTCCCTTGTGTGACGTTTTATTTTAGATTGTAAAGGACAGTCTCGTTTTAATTGACTGGATGTAAACCATCCTGGGAGACTTTTTGGCTGAAGAGCAGGATACAAATGCGCTACATAAATAATAGTATAATCTATTTCCCCTTTTTAGCTTTTTCAAGGGAGAGCATGCTGTTGTTGTTGTTGTTTGGCTTCCTGCTTTCCAGTCTGCTATTGTCACATTTTTTTAGAACCTAATAATAATAATAATAATAATAATAATAATAATAATAATAATAATTTATTTATACCCCGCCCATCTGGCTGGGTTTCCCCAGCCACTCTGGGCGGCTTCCAACAGAACATTAAAATACAATAACCTATTAAACATTAATAATAATAATTTATTAAACGAAAATTCAGGCACCAAATGAATCTTCTGCAACACCTCTGGAGATGTTTTTCTTGCTTTTGCTGAGGAACTAGAGTGTTGCAACTCTCCTGAAACAGCGTAAGACGACAAGTTACCTCTTTTAAGCAGTTCTGCTCTTTTGTTGTCCATGTAGAGCTTTCGTTGCACCTGATTCACCACCTTCTTATGAAAAACGAGAGCCTGGGGTGGCAAGTGGGGAAATGTTTTCAGGTGGGTCACGTACTGTTGTGGCGGGTACGCAGCTATCCGGGTTAGCTGAGCGACATCAGCCTTTTCGACGCCAATTGCAAACACCGTCACACCTGCTCTCCTGAGAACAGTTGCAGCATTGCCCACCCTGTCTTCTGAAGGCCTGTGAGTGATAAGAATGGCTATTTGTTCCACCCCCTGGGTCTTCCTGCTTCCGGAACTTTCCGTGAAAACTTTCTCCCTTGTGAAATGAATGGCCAAGCCAACGTTGGCCTTTCCTGCCTTGGGAGAAAGACTTTGTATGTGCTGCAGAACATTCGTCTTATCCATTTCCATCCGCAGTAAAAATATCACCTCGGGTTTAGCGCCGAACGTCACCAAGCCAACCTTGATGCACTTCTCCTTCACATCCAGAGAATACACCAGCTTTTCCAAAAATATTTGAATCTTCTCAAATTTGTGTTGCGGAGGACCCGCATCCACTATGAACACCACGTCGGCCACTGCATCGTCATCGCAAGCTGCAGTGGGAAGAAAACGCAGAATTAAACATTGGCTATTGCTTGGCTCCCCTTCATGCCGTGGCGAAGGGCCTTGCTTCTTGGGGGAAAAGCAATGACAAACCTAGACAGCATCTTAAAAAGTAGAGACATCACCTTGCCAACAAAGGTTTGCAATAGGTATGCTGCATTATATCGCTTTTTCATATATTTTGTGTTGATTCTGAAACTGAAACTTCAGTAGTTTTTTGGAAATAAATAAACCATTGAAAAGGGAGAAAAGCAATGACAAACCTAGACAGCATCTTAAAAAGCAGAGACATCACCTTGCCAACAAAGGTCCGTATAGTTAAAGCTATGGTTTTCCCAGTAGTGATGTATGGAAGTGGACCATAGGTGATGTATGGAACTGGACCATAAAGAAGGCTGATGGCCGAAGAATTGATGCTTTTGAATTATGGTGCTGGAGGAGACTCTTGAGAGTCCCATGGACTGCAAGAAGATCAAACCTCTCCATTCTGAAGGAAATCAGCCCTGAGTGCTCACTGGAAGGACAGATCCTGAAGCTGAGGCTCCAATACTTTGGCCACCTCATGAGAAGAGAAGACTCCCTGGAAAAGACCCTGATGTTGGGAAAGATGGAGGGCACAAGGAGAAGGGGACGACAGAGGATGAGATGGTTGGATAGTGTTCTCGAAGCTACCAGCATGAGTTTGACCAAACTGTGGGAGGCAGTGGAAGACAGGAGTGCCTGGCGTGCTCTGGTCCACAGGGTCACAAAGAATTGGACACGACTAAACGACTAAACAACAACAAATTGCTTGGCTATTCTGAGCCAGTGAAACTGCCTTCGCAATGGCGCAGCCATGCTCAACCATCCCAAGGGATCTGTTCTCCGCTGCAGGCCAGGGATGAGGAATTTTGGGCCCTCCAGATGTCCCACCCAGCGGTGTAGCTAGCTGCCTGGGTGCCTGGTGCAGGGAGGGGTGCCCTGCAGCTGGGGGCGGGGCGTGTTAGGATATAGTTCCATTCCACCTTAAAAGGGTACAGGCATGACGTTTGTGTATCACATGCCTGTTTACTCCCAGCACAGTCTGCTGGGAAATTCTGTTGTATGTAGCTTTTCATACCCAGCTCTACCTCTCTTTCAAATCAGAACCAGTGAAGGCGGTGAAGGTCCTGTGTGAGTGTCTGGAGGAGGTTGGAGGATGGATGGTGGCTTACAGATTGAGGTTGAATCCTGACAAGACAGAAGTACTGTTTTTGGGGGGACAGGGGGCGGGCTGGTGTGGAGGACTCCTTGGTCCTGAATGGGATAACTGGGCCCCTGAAAGACCAGGTGCGCAGCCTGGGAGTCATTCTGGACTCACAGCTGTCCATGGAGGCGCCGGTCAATTCTGTGTCTAGGGCAGCTGTTTACCAGCTCCATCTGGTACGCGGGCTGAGACCCTATCTGCCAGCGGACTGTCTTGCCAGAGTGGTGCATGCTCTAGTTATCTCCCGCTTGGACTACTGCAATGCGCTCTACGTGGGGCTACCTTTGAAGGTGACCCGGAAACTACAACTAATCCAGAATGCAGCAGCTAGACTGGTGATTGGGAACGGCTGCGGAGACCACATAACACCGGTCTTAAAAGACCTACATTGGCTCCCAGTACGTTTCTGAGCACAATTCAAAGTGTTGGTGTTGACCTTTAAAGCCCTAAACGGCCTCGGTCCAGTATACCTGAAGGAGTGTCTCCACCCCCATCGTTCTGCCCGGAAGCTGAGGTCCAGCGCCGAGGGCCTTCTGGAGGTTCCCTCATTGCGAGAAGTGAGGTTACAGGGAACCAGGCAGAGGGCCTTCTCAGTAGTGGCGCCCGCCCTGTGGAACACCCTCCTATCAGATGTCAAAGCCATAAACAACTACCTGACATTCAGAAGACATCTTAAGGCAGCCCTGTTCAGGGAGGCTTTTAATGTGTGACATTTTAGTGTATTTTGGGTCTCTGTGGAAGCTGCGCAGAGTGGCTGGGAAACCCAGCATCTCACTTCTTACCTTCTATAACTGTCCCATTATTTACTTTGTCCTCAGCTCTCTTGCTCATTAGGTCTGGGTGGTTGTTGTCACCTACGTGAATGGCATCTACGATTCCGGAAATGTTCTGAGAAAATAAAACGAGTTCTTCTGTTCTAGGAATAAAGAAGCTAAATGGTTTTGTGGCCATCCGAATTAGTTCATCGTAGGAAGCATCCTCCATGCCCAGTGCAAGGACCTTCACTCCTGCTTTGTGCAACAATTGGGCACTTTCTTCTACATCATCACCAGATGGTTGAGACGTCATCACAACCAAAATCTTGGACCGGTCCCTTTCATGGGTTGGCTTCCCGTAATAGGTCTCATGAACCTTCCGGAGAGCAGTACCAGTTTTCAAGGGCCCACCTCTGAACACAACTTTGTTTTTGATATGGTTCAACATTGGAATCTTCCCTTTATAGGTATCCAGTTGGAATTCATTGTATACTCGATCGTTATACTGGGCAAGTGCAACACGATACTCATTAGGACCTAGCGGTAAACCATCGATGACTTTGCTGATAAATGTTTTGACATGGTGTGAAGACGTATTGCTGCTAGCAACCAAAAAAACAATATCGGCAGGCTGGGGGGCTAAAAAGGAAGAAAGGAAAGGAGCAAGATTAAGGAATCAATACTCAATCTTCAAGTGTTCATTTCTCATAGAGAGCGAGAAAATAGTACAATAACTAAGGTGGAGTCTAGCAGTCTAAGGGGCTCACAGACTTTACCATGACTGTTTGAAGTGGTATCACAGTGTTTTAAATATATGGGGTGAATGGCCTCAGTCCAGGTATGTTTTATTGGTTGGGTGTCCCAAAGTTCTCCTGTACCTCCCATAACTATATCCAGGATTTTTTGTTCCATCAGTCAATTAACATGTGCTAGGGGCACATCTGGACGTATGAAAACTGTGCCTGGTGTTTTACTCAGTTGTAAAGGTAAAGGTAAAGGGGCCCCTGACCATTAGGTCTAGTCGTGGCCGACTCTGGGGTTGCGGCGCTCATCTCGCTTTATTGGCCAAGGGAGCTGACGTACAGCTTCCGGGTCATGTGGCCAGCATGACTAAGCCGCTTCTGGTGAACCAGAGCAGCGCACGGAAACGCCGTTTACCTTCCCGCCGGAGCGGTACCTATTTATCTACTTGCACTTTGACGTGCTTTTGAACTGCTAGGTTGGCAGGAGCAGGGACCAAGCAACGGGAGGTCACCCCGTCATGGGGATTCGAACCGCTGACCTTCTGATCAGCAAGTCCTAGGCTTTGCAGTTTAACCCACAGCGCTACCCGCGTCCCATCAATTGCTCAATTGTACAAACATATTAATTGTGATATTCTGTTTTTTCAGAGGAGCAAACATGACCATTTTAAAACAAGAAAACAGTGACATACCTGGTTTATGACCCATTGACGTCTGAGCCTTGGTAACGATGAAAATAAACACCAAAAACATCTTCATATTTTGCGCAAGTTGTCAAGTGTTTGCTACGGAGGGAAAAACAGACAATCTCATGCACTGGTTCATCGTGGGTTTAATTCAAAATAGTAACATGAAGACCTTGGCTGGAGATATGAAAACAATCCCCTTTGAATCTGCTGTCCGGAGTGACTTTTTCATCTTCCTTTATGGCATTTACATATGTCCCTATGTAAGTCAATGCAGGACAGAACCACACATTATGAATGCCTCTGGCTGCTATTAAAAGCATAGCAACACATCTCATCCTCTCTGCCAATAACATCTAGAAACCAAAACACCTTCATTTTACAAGTTTCTGCCAGATCCCACAGGAGAGTTCCCAAGACCACTTCTTCTTTGATCGGTGATTAATTTAGATAAAAAGCTACTGTTTGGTTCTATTCTTCACAGTCAATAAGGCACTTGGCATCTGTCTATCTCTAGAGACAATGGAGTGTCCCCTGGGGGTGAATTCAAACAGCTGCATTAGGAGCACCAAAGTGACCTCCCCAGGGCGCAAGCCTGGGCAGTGTGCATGGAGGTCCTGGGCTGCCCAGATGACAAGTACAAAACGCATCACAAAGCAGATGACCTCATAATATAAGGCTTGGAAACCAAGCCTTATGAGCAATGGTTGAAGGAGCTGGCTATGTTGAGGCTGGAAAAGAGGAGACTGAGAGGAGATCATCTTCAAATATCTCAAGGGCTGTCACATGGAAGATGGAGCATGCTTGTTTTCTCCTGCTCCATAGGGTGGGACCCCCATGCGATGGCTTCAAGTTACAAGAAAGGATATTCTGGCTAGACATCAGGAAGAACTTTCTGGCGGTAAGAGCAGTTTGACCGTGGAACGGTCTCCCTTGGGATGTGGTGGACTCTCCTTCCTTGGATGTTTTTAAGCAGAGATTGGATGGCCATCTGTCAAGGATGCTTTAGTTGAGATTCCACTATTGCTGGTGGTTGGACTAAATGACCCTTGAGGAAGCTGTGGCTGAAGTTAAATCCTTTGAAGACAGAGGTCCTTTGGCTGGGTCGGGACGATATGGGATAGGGAGAGGCAATTCCCATCTCTTGTGGGGGCGCAATTAGTGCCAGCCCTGTCCGTTAAGAGTTTGGGTGTAATCTTTGACACCTCCCTTTCTATGGAGGTGCAGATTGTAGCTATATAAGAGTTTGGGTGTAATCTTTGACACCTCCCTTTCTATGGAGGTGCAGATTGTAGCTATAACAAAGGAGGCATTTTTCCATCTCCACCAAGCTAAGCAGTTGGCTCCTTACCTCTCTCACCCTGACCTAGCCACTGTGATCCATGTGACGGTCACCTCAAGGCTTGATTATTGTAACTTGCTCTATGTGGGGCTGCCCTTGAGACTGACCCAGAAACTCCAGCGGGTGCAGAATGCCACGGCGAGACTTCTTACGGGGGTCCTCGCCATGGGATCACATTCACCCAGTGCTATACCAGCTGCACTGGCTCCCGGTGGAGTACAGGATCAGTTTAAGGTGCTGGTTTTAACCTTTGAAGCCCTATATGGCCTAGGACCCTCGTACCTATGGGACCGCCTCTCCTGGTATGTCCCACAGAGGACCTTACGGTCTTCAAATAAAAACATCTTGGAGATCCCAGGCCGCAGGGAGGTTAGGCTGGCCTCAACCAGAGCCAGGGCTTTTTTGGCCGTGGCCCTGATCTGGTGGAAGGATCTGTCACAAGAGACTAGGGCCCTGTGGGACTTGACATCTTTCCGCAGGGCTTGCAAGACAGAGCTGTTCCACCAGGCCTTTGGCCAATGCACAGCCTGAGCCCCTCTCTCCTTCTGTAATCTAAATGACCCTTGAGGAAGCTGTGGCTGGATGGCTATGTGGGAGCCAGTTGAAGTTAAATCCTTTGAAGACAGAGGTCCTTTGGCTGGGTCAGGACGATATGGGATTGGGAGAGGCAACTCCCGTCTCTTGCGGTGGCACAATTAGCGCCAGCACTGTCCCTTAAGAGTTTGGGTGTAATCTTTGACACCTCCCCTCTCTCCTTCTGTAATCTTCATAGAACTCTATCCCAATGGTTGCCATTAATTTGATTCAGAACTGATTTTAGAATGTATTTCAATTAATTGACTGTGATTTTATGTAAACTGTGTTATTTTTACTTCTGTTAGCCGCTCTGAGCCCGGCTTTGGCTGGGGAGGGCGGGATATAAATATATTATTATTATTATTATTATTATTATTATTATTATTATTATTATTATTATTACCGTCCAACTCTACAATTCTATGGTACACGACCACTTCATGGACAGCTGCTAATGAGAATTGGAGTCACTATTCCACTGTGGATTCTTCAATGTATAACAAACATGGTTTATGCAGAATGTCAGCTGCATCCCATTGCTGACAGAGGGGGAGAGCTTGGAGAGACAGGAGGAGGTAATTAGGCAGGAATGCGGAACGAGGGAGGAGCAGCCAAGTTGCAGTAGAAGCCTGAGTTCCGAGAACAAGGAGAAGGGGGGGCAGTTCCAGGGAGAAGGCACAGACTGAGTCCGAGTTGAAGCTCGGACTCAGAGGGAGGGCCACCGGAAAAAGCCCATCCCATGAGGCACAGACGAGCAAGAATTAATGAGAGGCGTGAACAGGACAGGAAGTGTAAGTGGGAAGGGGAAGGGGCGGAACTCAGACTCGGCAACAGCTAATTTGGAAGCAGACTCTGAGTGACTGAGCTCCAGTGTGATTAATAATAATAATAATAATTTATTACTTATACCCCGCCCATCTGGCTGGGTTTCCCCGGCCACTCTGGGCGGCTTTCAACAGAATATTAAAATACAATAATCTATTAAACATTAAAAGCTTTCCTAAACAGGGCTGCCTGTTTGACAGCTGGTGGGAGGGCGTTCCACAGGGCGGGTGCCACTACCGAAAAGGCCCTCTGCCTGGTTCCCTGTAATTTGGTTTCTCACAGGGAGGGAACCGCCAGAAGGCCCTCGGCACTGGACCTCAGTGTCCAGGCAGAACGATGGGGGTAGAGACACTCCTTCAGGTATACTTGACCGAGGCCATTTTGTGTGTTTTGAGCAATAAACCTGAGTTAATTGCTGCCGGAGTTGTCTTGCTTCTGTGGGAGAGACCCAACCATTACACAGAATGATGAAGTGAGCAGAATTTCTTAGAAACCTAGATAGAAATACAGTAGTATGAAGAGTATGATACTGTCTGTATTACTCTTAGTTTTTCTGGAGCAATGGAATGCTCAGAACATTTGTCATGTGAGCAACGAAAGATGTGGTAATGTCTGAAAAACCTATATTTGTTTTTCAGTGCTGTTAATGAGATTTGCCATCTTACAGGGCCTCATTTTTCAGTTCAATTTATTTTATTTTATTTTTTCTGGTGAATTTCTTACTTCTGCTTTAAAGCAGATGGCTTGGCATGACTCTAATTCACTTTGCTTATGGTATTAAGCACCATGAGCCAAGCTATGTTCTTGGACATCCTGGAATGCATTTTGGAGAATGAGGTTATATTAGTGACTAGAGGTAAAGTATAAGCAAGAGAGACAGTGATAAATGTTCCTTGGCTTTGTCTTCTTTTGAACATTTCCAAAATGTATTCTCAATCCTTATTTTTCATTATATAGTAGAAGTCCAGAATTAGCAGGGCAGGCAAGTAGGATGCAAGCCACACATGGTAAACATGGGCTTCAGTCAGAAGAGGTCTGTAGAAAACTCGTGCCGTGCAAGTCCATTATATTTTATTAATTTTCAACATTTTTGAAATATACAATCAAAACCCAATTTCTTCTTTTCTCTAATTTTTGTTGACTTCCCACCCTGTTTTCCATGGAGTTGTTGTTTCTCGCTTTCTGCTGCACCCTATCTTCTGTCTTTAAAATCATAACCATGATTGTTGTTGTTTAGTCGTTTAGTCATGTCCGACTCTTCGTGACCCCCTGGACCAGAGCACGCCAGGCACTCCTGTCTTCCACTGCCTCCCGCAGTTTGGTCAGACTCATGCTGGTTGCTTCAAGAACACTGTCCCACCATCTCGTCCTCTGTCTTCCCTTACTTCTTGTGCCCTCAGTCTTTCCCAACATCAGGGTCTTTTCCAGGGAGTCTTCTCTTCTTATGAGGTGGCCAAAGTATTGGAGCCTCAGCTTCAGGATCTGCCCTTCCAGTGAGCACTCAGGGCTGATTTCATATTATCATAACCATGATAATATAATCCAATTACTTCCTTTGCTCATCGCTCAAATCCTGCTCATGAGTTCATCATACTATAATATTTCTTTATTTTTTATGATGTTCAATTTTATGCATTTCAAAAAAATTTAAAATCATTTTAACATTTCAAAACTGAACTTCCTTCCTCCTCTTTCTGAGGTTCTTTACATTTTTAAATTTTCCGCATATTCCAAATATTTAATTTACTCATTTATTCATCTGCTTTAAATATATACTCTTATAAACTGCAGGCTATTACAATGATCCCGCCAATGTTCTTATCTGTTTACAGGTTTTTGTGTGTGTAAATAGTCAATAAACCATTTCCATTCTTTTATAAAAAGTTTGTTATCTTGATTTCTTATTTTTTCTGGTAGGTTTCGCCATTTCTGCATATCCCGTAAGTTTTTGCATCCATTCTTCTTTCACTGGGACTTCTTCTTCTTTCCCTTTTTGGGCAAGTAACATTCTTGCCACAGTAGTTGCATACATGAATAAATTTCTGTATAGTTTTCGTCCATTTACTGTAATATTTCTTTAAGTAGTCTGAAAAAGGCAACCATTCTTCCATAAAGAACTCAGCATTAGGTTCTCTTAATTTTGCTGTCAATGTTGCCCGTTCTGCATTGTTCATTATCTTACTCATCCATTCCTCTTTGGTGAGGACTACTTCATCCTTCCATTTCAGCGCATAAAGAATCCTAGCTGCTTGTGCTGGGCCCAGGGGTTACCCCGAGCCACGTGGTCCAGGTCCGGTCCCGAATCCAAGGATTCCACGAGGAGTCAGTCCAACAGGGCCAAGGCAGGAAACCAGGCAAGGTCAGGCACGAGTTCTCAGGCAGGTTCCAGCAAGCAGCAATGTTGCTCCCGAAACCTGGGGTGGGGTCTGGCAGCCTTTTATCTCTGACGGGGTATCAGCCGGTCCTGATCCCCCCAGTGACTCACCTCCTTGTTTTGCCCAAAGGCAAGCACTCCTCCTGCGAGTACTCAGGTCTCCCCTTCTCTCAGACCTTAGTCTCTGCAGCTCAGGAGATGTCGGTGGGTTACTAGACCCAGAGGCCGCCTCAGCCTCTCTTGACCCAACAGGTAGTGGAGCAGCTGTATGTGATTGGCCAGCAGAGAGCAACGAGGTAATCCCCACATCTGGAGCCATGGCAGGCTCAGACCCCTGACTTGGCCCAGCTGGTGCTTGTTTTAGGGGAACCTGTGCAGATTGGGACTCTTCAGAATCAGGCCCCAGACTCGGTTCAGATGCCGCCTGAGGCAGAGGATCCAGTGTGGACTGAGACTCCTCCGGCTCTGAGTCCCAGGCCATCACACCACTGTTGTTACATACATAAACACCTTTAACATTTTCTTTGGAATTTCTACCCCTATAATCCCTAAAAACACTCTCCTCACTTCAGAGGCATACTGTCGCTTGGCAGTATATGTAAAACAGAGCCACCATAACCCTCCAAATACCCCCATTTTCCAGGGACAGTCCTGGATTTACAGAAGCTGTCCTGATTTCTGAATTGATCCTGGAATGTCCCACTTTCCCTTAGGACGCCCCTATTTTCATCGGAGAAATGTTGGAGGGTATGGAATAGGAGGTCCCTATTTTTCAGCCGGGAGTCATTGTCATTATAAGAGAACAAGGGAGGCGTTTGTGGTGAGTTCTGGTACTTTTTTTTTTTTTTGCAAAAATAGGACCAGATGTCCCTATTTTCATCGGAGAAATCAGATCTTCCATACCAACACAAGAATGGTCGGGGAGTGAGACAGCAAGGACACAAGGTCTCCTTCTCACAAAACAAAAATGTCTGAAATGGGTTCTTGGAAAGGCATGCTGTTCTCTTAAATCCTTGAAGAAGGTGACATTGGTTGACCGATGCACTAATTGTTCTTTCAGAAGAATCCTCTCTGGCCTGCTAAAACAGTTTTTGAATGCAGCAAATATGCTAAAAGAAAACATCATCATTTGCTGGTCAACAACGCCATAAAGCAATCCTTTGTTTGAACTGGACAACCACACAAATTATTTGTTTATCAAGATTTTCTGTTTTAATTTATTCTTCTCATTGCACAGTTGTCCTTTCAACACGTTCCTGAAAGCTTTCTGTATCGTCTCACACAATCTTCAAGTCCTTAGGCGGTGAAATACTGGCCCAGACCGCTTGTCACTATATTGAAGCATCCAATTTTGAATAGTTACTTCTTTAGCCGCTTCTGGCTGAGCACATAGAAGTTCATTCATTTTGCAATGCAAGGCCTGATCAAAAGGCTGTTTTGCTGCTGCCTGAGGCTTCCTGCCATTGTTGGTACACGTACTGTTCGTACGTTCCCAAAATCCATCCATCAGTGATCATCAAGTGTTATCAGAAATCAAATGGTGAAATGCTTTCTGCTCGTTGTGGCAAAGTTCTCCCCCAGATTACACCGGACATCTGCTGAACAACTGTATTGTCAAAGGTTTTCATTCATCCCAACAGGTGGCTTTCAATTGCTTGCATATGGATCAGTATTGCAGGAATGGTTTTGTTAGATGCTGCAGAAACATCTTCCAAGTTTCTTTTCCTTCCTGTTTATAGTCACAATGAGTTCAGCCTCAACTTCATTCGATGTAGGACTCCTCTTCAAATTGTTACGCTTTGCACTGCAAGAAATATTTGCTTTCCATCCTGTGTCTATTGAAAGACAACAAACTTGCCTGATGAAAACTGAAGAAAAAGACTAGGAACAAGAACCTTTGGGATAATAATTGCATTTCCCCCTCCCCTCTCCAACTACTTTAAGCTTTCATTAGCAAATAATAATAATAATAATAATTTTTATTTATACCCCGCCCTCCCCAGCCAAGACCGGGCTCAGGGCAGCTAACACCAGGTATAAAAACAATGGATTAAAATACAACTTAAAAACAAGATTAAAATACAACATTCCCAATGTGATCCCAATGTGACCAGTTGTCATTGGGTATTTTGCATCCAGCAACATGGAGACTATAAGTTCTTAAACCTAGCTGTGAGATGTATTGGCAAGTCTAACCCGACACATTTCAGCACTTGTCTTCTCCTGCCCCTTTGCAGGTAAACCTAATCCAGATATATATTCGGTGTAGATCCTTATTATCTACCGCTTTCAACATCTAACTCCTTGTTACATTTCAAAACCACATGGATAAAGACTATCAGGCCCAGATTCGCCTGGTTAACTTTCCAAACTTTGATCCTAAGTGTAACATAAGCACAAGTTTCATACATCTGCAAACACTTCCCTGAACTGAAAGCATCTTCATAACATTTATACAAGAATACGAATTTCTTAATAGATATCTTGGATTCCAGTACTTGTCAAACTGGCAGCCGGGCTTTTCCAACACAGATAGACAACCCCATAGAAGAAATGTGAGTTTTCTACTTGTAGCAATGGATGACTTCAGACATCATGCAAGTCTAGAGTCACCTCCAGATGTTGTTGGACTCCAACCCCCATTAGCCCGAGCAAGCATGGCCAGAGGTCAGGGGTGATGGGATTTGTAGTCCAGCAGAAGACCACAGGTTGACTACATGAGCAAGCCGAGCCTTATCCTGGACTTGCATGTTTCCCACCCAGCATGCAGCCAAGGAAAACATTTGGGGAAATTTTGCTTCCTCTTTCTGGAGAATTTATATACTAATATATTTCCTCACACACAAGGGTAAGATTTACAGAATGATCCAATGAGCCAATTGGGTGCATACTTCTCAGACATCTGGGGAATAGTTCAACATATCTTTCGAACTGGTCACAAGATGTTCACATAGCAGTCCATTTTCTGAATATTTGGTTTCTGGAGATGGATTGGCCCAAGAGATTTGTGGCTATCTCCACAAACGAGCCGAATAAAATAGGCTTCTTTTGATGGAAACCCAGTAAAAGGAAAAGTGCCAGTTGTCTGGGCTTTGTGAAGCGTGAAGCACAACTCTTTAAGCAATTGCCCTGATGTGAAACAGAGCAGGCCTAGGCATGCAAAAACGCTTAGCTCACACTGACAGGTACAACACATATTGCCAACTTCACTTTGTGTATGTTTTGGCTTGGATCCTTAGGTATTTTAAATTTCCCGTCCCACCTTATGCTGCAGTCTCTTGCACCTCTTCCAAAAAAACCTTCTCTGGGTGGGTGGGGGGAACTCTCTCCAACAATGTGGGGTGGAATAACATCCAGAACTGGTCTTGGAACCTGAGATAAGTTCACTTAAGGACATTACTGAAGAGCCTGTCCACCCCCTACCATTTTGAAAGGCTTTTTCCTGAGGAATGGAGGTGGGAGGAAGGAATGGGAAACTTTCCTCACATGAACTTCCTTAAGGATCCAAGCTATAACGCATTTGACTTAAAAACACACAAACTCACACATCGCCACATTGCAGTCACAACTGGAAATAGATTTGCTTCGGTTCCCAGAGTTTTCTTTAGTACTTAAGCCACAAAGTGTTGGTGATGTTTTAAATGGGACTTGTTAGGAGACACCTCTTGACAAGGGGCAATGCAGGAGGGAAATGTTCAATCATTTTCTGGCCACATTGCTCTAATATTTGGGGGCGCGGGTTGGGAAGATGATGGGAGTAGAAAGACAGGCAAGGGTGTTGGGCTTCTCTGTTGACTTGTGTATATAATATCAACATTTTAATTGAAGGATAAAGGTAAAGGTAAAGGGACCCCTGACCATTAGGTCCAGTCGTGGCCGACTCTGGGTCGCTCATCTGGCTTTATTGGCCGAGGGAGCCGGCGTACAGCTTCCGGGTCATGTGGCCAGCATGACTAAGCCGCTTCTGGCGAACCAGAGCAGCGCATGGAAACGCCATTTACCTTCCCGCCGGAGCGGTACCTATTTATCTACTTGCACTTTGACGTGCTTTCGAACTGCTAGGTTGGCAGGAGCAGGGACCGAGAAACGGGAGATCACCCCGTCGCGGGGATTCGAATCGCTGACCTTCTGATCGGCAAGTCCTAGGCTCTGTGGTTTAGGATATATTACTTGATAGGACACAAGTTGATGCACATGTGACCCATTGTCGTTTGGGAAAGCTTTGCAAGTTGTTCTATAGGTAAAGGTAAAGGTACCCCTGCCCGTACGGGCCAGTCTTGCCAGACTCTAGGGTTGTGCGCTCATCTCACTCTATAGGCCGGAAGCCAGCACTGTTCGCAGACACTTCCGGGTCACGTGGCCAGCGTGACAAGCTGCATCTGCCAAGCCAGCGCAGCACACGGAACGCCGTTTACCTTCCTGCTGGCAAGCGGTCCCTATTTATCTACTTGCACCCGGGGGTGCTTTCGAACTGCTAGGTTGGCAGGTGCTGGGACCGAACGACGGGAACGCACCCTGCCGCGGGGATTTGAACCGCTGACCATGCGATCGGCAAGTCCTAGGCTCTGAGTTTTTACCCCACAGCGCCACCCGCGTCCCTTAAGTTGTTCTATAAATGTATCTATCTATCTATCTATCTATCTATCTATCTATCTATCTATCGGGGGGGGGGGAGAGAAAGAGAAAGGGAGAGTATAAGAGCAGAGTCACCCACAAGGCAAAATTCAAGCAATCCTGCTCTACTCTGCTGCCCAGATTGGATTTCCTAAATGATCAAGCAAAGGAAGGGACCCTCCTTGTCCTATTCAGCACCAAAGACAGTTGCTGCTACTTACCAAGAGGAAAAAGAAGATGCTTCTCAGGTCAAAACCCATTCAGAGGATCTCAGGAGCAGTGGAAGCCTCTGTAGAAACGATTTGCCGCAAAAGGCTCTTCCACATCGAAACGGGATGCATTTTTAAAGTTCTCCAGAGCACTTTGCTCTTCTCCCAAGATGACCTTTCCTGGTCTTTTCTTCCCTGCTACCTAACCTTTCCCTTCTCCAGCCTGTCTTCTTTGCTGATTCCACCACAAGAGAGGAGAAGAGTGAGCCTACCCTTACCCTGGGAGAATCTCTTACTAACCTGATTTGCTCTTTGGGAATCAATCCAGTCCTATAAATTCCTTAGCCAGCAGCAGTAGAAGATGGTCCTGGTGTTTTGTAGATTGTGTAGAGTTGGGGCGTGAGGGGTGAATCAGCGTTCTGACCTAACTCCTTCAGGTGTGGGGCTTCCCCCCTCCCCAGTACTGTTTTGGCTGGCAAAGCCATGCCCATTGGCAATGGCTCTGCGAGGACAATTTGGAGATGGATCTGAACTGCTGGTGAACCTTTTGTTGGTTGCCGCTGAGATGCTGGAGTTCCAGTGGGATGATCTATCAAGTGATTTTCCTGGCCTCGCTTGTCCACCATTCTTGGCCAAAGAACGCGGAGAAAATTAGCTGAATAGTTTCTACCTGGAGCGGTTTTGGGGCTGGGGGGCGGGGGGCAGGCAGGATGTATAAATATGATACATCCCTCTGGGGCTTACTGGAAAATGAACACTATGCCCAAGTATTGACTTTCATCGTCGTCATAATTCTAACAGTATTTCTTGCCATTTCCAGCTATAATAGTGAGAATGTGCCGTTTTAAAAGGAGGTTTTGCATCGCACTGTTATTACCTGCATCCTTCAGTGCGACCAGCAGCCAAAGCAGGAATGAGGAACCTGTGACCTTCCATCAACTCCAATTCCCATCAACCTCAGCCAGCAGAAGCCCATGATCAGGTATGATGAGAGTCGTAGTTCAACATCTGAAGGGCTGTTCCCAGCTCTGTTACAAAACTTGGGTGCTACCCCCCACTTTCTGCCAAGCCGCAGCAAGATTCCAGGGGGTTCCAGAGTCTGTGTTCCTTAGGAGACATGGCAGAGAGTGTTGCGTGGCGAGTTCCTGCCCCCCCCCCAGTGGAAATAAAGACACATGACACAATTATTAAGGTTAATGGGCTAAATAAGCCCATTATTTGGGCTTTATTGGTTACAGGTAATGAGTGGTATTGGCTTAGGCATTGGTCCTAACCGACTATATCCGGCTTCAGCCCGTCCGCTTGAAGTCCAGGAAGGGTTAACCACCAGTAGGGGGAGTCCTGTTGATGCGTATCAACTAGGAACTCCCTTGGGGTCACCATTCGGGGGCGTGCCTTAGGCCCTCACCTCCATAGGCTTCAGATAGGGCCACCCCCCCCCCCCCGGAATCCTTTATCGGACTACCCTTCAATATGCGGGGCAGGTGATGGCACTTCCTCCCCCTCTTCCATCTACAAAACTATACCAATACCAATTCCTAACCGCCAATACCAAGGAAGTTGTGACGATGTGTTACAAGGTAGGCGAAAACCAAGTGGCTGGTGCCAATCTCCCAAGTGGAAAAATTCCTACCAGACCCCTCGACGGCAACCAACCAAGGTCCATAGCAAGGTCAAGGAACGAAAACCTTAAAGGGCGGGAGGGTGGGAAACAGGAGCAGCTGATAGGCAGGAAAAGAGGGAGATCCCCAGCCGTACCTGCGTTAAATAGGGCAGGCCACACCCCCAGAGCCAGCCAATTGGCTTGCCAGGGGGTGACACGGCCAGGGATTCCCCCAATCGCACAGGGTGGGGCTGTGACACCCGCAATCCCACCTCCTCTGCAGGGCGGAAGTGGCTTTGTAGCTTTAAGAAGAATGGTTTATTCACCTGTTTACACCTTCAGTCTGCATGGAGGGAGTCCAGACCTTACAACATGGTCATTTCAAGAGGAGCTTGTTCTCCACAGCAGTGCGGCTGGAGTCTGAGGCATCTTTCCCAGCCAGCCTTTAGCCAGCCTGCCCAAGATGGATGACAGCCTTTCTTCTTCCTTCCTCTTCCCAGAACACCTTACAAAAAAACCCCTCTCTTTTCTTGTCTCCTGACTCCCAGGTACCATGGCAACCTTCCAAACTCCCAGTCTCTGTGTTTTGTTTTGTTTCACCCCAGACTGCAGCAGTGAGAGTGCTGAATCCTAACCACTAGACCACCAGGGAGCCCCCAGTCTCTGTTCACAGCTCAGGGCAAGGGGGTGGGGAGGACAGTTCTCTTGTACAGTCATACCTCATGTTACATTTGCTTCATGTTATGTTCTTTCAGGTTATATCCTGCGGTGACGCGGAAGTACCAGAAAGGGTTACTTCCAGGTTTCGCCACTCGCGCATGCGCAGAAGTGCAAAATGGCACCACGCGCATGCACAGAAGCAGCGAATTGCAAGCCGCATGTGCGCAGATGCGCCTCTGCATGTTGCGCTCTTTTCATGTTGCGAACGGGCATCCAGAACGGATCCTGTTCGCAGCCAGAGGTACCACTGTATTGGCCTGGCCATTCTGCCCAGGAATTCCTCTACAGCTTGTATTTCTCCCTTCACATCTCAGGCCATCCAAATCCTACCATTTATTAATTTCTATGGTTTAGGGGAGTGTCCCCTCCAATCTATAACACCAACAACCAGTACCAACCCTGGGTGGGGGCATATTTAGGGCAACAGCCTGTGGAACTGGGCTCAAGAGACACATGCCATGAGCTAACTAAACAACAACAACAATTTATTACTTATACCCTGCCCATCTGGCCGGGCCTCCGCAGCCACTCTGGGCAGCTCCCAACAGAATATTAAAAACACAATTAAACATCAAACATTAAAAACTTCCCTAAACAGGGCTGCCTTCAGATGTCTTCTAAAAGTCAGATAGTAGTTTATTTCCTTGACATCTGACAGGAGGGCGTTCCACAGGGTGGGCACCACCACTGAGAAGGCCCTCTGCATGGTTCCCTGTAGCTTCACTTCTCGCAGTGAGGGAACCATCAGAAGGCCCTTGGAGCTGGACCTCAGTCTCCAGGCTGAACAATGGGGATGGAGATGCTCCTTCATGTATACTGGGCTGAAGCCGTTTAGGGGTTTAATGGTCAGCACCAACACTTTGAATTGTGCTCGGAAACATACTGGGAGCCAATGTAGGTTTTTCAGGACCGGTGTTATATGGTCTTGGTGGCCACTCCCAGTCACCAATCTAGCTGCTGCATTCTGAATTAACTGTAGTTTCTGGATCAACTTCAAAGGTAGCCCCACGTAGAGCTCATTGCTATAGTCCAAGCAGGAGATAACCAGAGCATGCACCACTCTGGTGAGACAGTCTGCAGGCAGGTAGGGTCTCAGCCAGCATACCAGATGGAGCGACTCACCTACTCAATAGATGAAACAAATATTACAAATATTGGCCACACTGACCTGCGCTGTATTAGCGCTAGAAGATTAAGATAGTGGGCATGGTGATTATAATCTGATCCTGCCATCTCTAAATCATGCACGCCAATCAGACATCAAAAAGCCATTCAAAATACGATGACCAAATGTTGAAGTAGTGCTAAGGCCATGGGTAGGCAAACTAAGGCCCGGGGGCCGAATCTGGCCCAATTGCATTCTAAATTTGGCCCGTGGATGGTCTGGGAATCAGCGTGTTTTTACATGAGTAGAACGTGTCCTTTTATTTAAAATGCACCCCTGGGTTATTTGTAGGGCATAGGAATTCGTTCATTTTTCTTTTCTTTTCAAAATATAGTCTGCCCCCCTCCCCACAAGGTCTGAGGGACAGTGGACTGTCCCCCTGCTGAAAAAGTTTGCTGACCCCTGGCTAAGACCTTCCATGCCTGAGCAGCCATGGTTTTCCCCACAGAATCCTAGGATCTGTAGTTTGTTAAGGGTGCTGAGAGGTTCTGCCAGATCAACACCTCTCAGGATTCCAGGGAAAGAGGATTGATTCTTATACCACTCTGGAAATTGTAGCTCTGTGGCAGGAATAACACCTCCTAATGCCTCTCGGTGGGATGCGGGTGGCGCTGTGGGTTAAACCACAGAGCCTAGGACATGCCGATCAGAAGGTCGGCGGTTCAAATCCCCGCGACGGGGTGAGCTCCCGTTGCTCGGTCCCTGCTCCTGCCAACCTAGCTGTTCAAAAGCACATCAATGTGCAAGTAGATAAATAGGTACCACTCCGACAGGAAGGTAAACGCCGTTTCCGTGCGCTGCTCTGGTTCGCCAGAAGCAGCTTAGTCATGCTGGCCACATGACCCGGAAGCTGTACGCAGGCTCCCTCGGCCAGTAAAGCGAGATGAGTGCCGCAACCCCAGAGTCGGCCACGACTGGACCTAATGGTCAGGGGTCCCTTTACCTTTTTAATGCCTCTCAGCACCCTGAACAAACTACAGCTCCCAGGATTCTTTGGGAGAAGACTGCACTGTTTAAAGTGGTATGGTGCCATTTTAAATGTATAATGCAGACAGGTTTGGTTTCAATGAGATTTATGCAGCCCAGCTAAGTGTAGGACTGCAGCTACGGTTCACGACATGCCTTTTGCTTTACTGGGGTATGTTTATTTTATTTTGTTCTGGGCGTCTGTGAGATATAGCATATGGGAAAGCCATTTCGGATCCTTTTGAGAAACCCAATAGCTGGGCTTCTATACACTCCAGACAGTTAGATTTATGAGCTTAAGGAGCATAAAGAAGAATATGAAAAAATGCAGGAATGTAGCATGCTGTAAAATTCTTTATAGGCATCCGCTAGAGATGGTTTGCAGAGTTTGCTCATGGCTTCTCCATCAAGCCTTTCTGTGTTTATTTGTACTACTAATATCAAATTCACTCAGACAGGTTTCAATTTAAAGCAGGCTGTGTTCCGGCGTTGTGACTCATGTCTACAGCCTATTGCCCCTGAGTGGACTAATAGGAAAAGAAGGGATTGGGTCAGAAAGTGTTCCCATCAATTATTTTGGTTAATTTTAAACAAACCAATGCCCCCATTTTCATTTCATCCAGCCACGCATTACAAGAGGGACTTTAGGGACGCGGGTGGTGCTGTGGTCTAAGCCACTGAGCCTCTTGGGCTTGCCAATCAGAAGGTCGGCAGTTCGAATCCCCGCAACAGAATGAACGCCCATTGCTCAGTCCCAGCTCCTGCCAACCTAGCAATTCGAAAGCATGCCAGTGCAAATAGATAAGCAGGTACTGCTGTGGCAAGAAGGTAAACACCATTTCCGTGTGCTCTGGCACTCATTATGGTGCCCTGTTGTGCCAGAAACACTTTAGTCATGCTGGCCACATGACCTGGAAAGCTGTCTGTGGACAAATGTTGGCTTCCTTGGCCTGAAAGCGAGATGAGTGCCACAACCCCATAGTCACCTTTGACTGGACTTAACCGTCCAGGGGTCCTTTACCTTTGCCTTTTACAAGAGGGACTGTGTGAGGTGATATTTAGTATTATACAACAACACAAAAGCATAAAGTTTTTAGATATGCTGTAAGCTGCCCAGAGTGGCTGGGAAAACCCAGCCAGATGGGTGGGGTATGTATGTATGTACAGTGTGTGTATGTATGTATGTATGTATGAAGGTTTACAATGTCCCCATGGTATGGCATAGGGCCGGGATTCCTTCAGCAGCGGCCAGGCAGACTGATATGGGAGTCGTAGTCCAACCAAAGTTTCAAGAATAAAAGCTGAGAAGGATTAGTAGAAACTTAATCAGCATTTTTAAAAAAGTTTGGGTTTTTTTTAACAATGTTAAGCTGATTTACCATACTGGAGAAACTTGACATTTTTTCTTTGGAGATACATTTTTTCTTTACGTTAAAAGTTTACCTAGTCCGTTTTTTTATCAACTGCTGGTATCCAAGGCAGTGAAAACAAATATTAATACAGCAGTTAGACATCCAAAACAGGTAAAAAATTAGAGAAGCACACCCTCCTGTTTCATTGAATGTACCCATTGGATTTTTAATAATACTCAGCTAATACTAAGGTGTGTGGGTTCACAATAGGTATGCTGCATTATATCGCTTTTTCATATATTTTGTGTTGATTCTGAAACTGAAACTTCAGTGGTTTTTTTGGAAATAAATAACACACCATTAAAAAGGACAATACAGTAGTACCTTTGTTTAAGAACAGCTTAGTTTATGAACAACTTGGATTAAGAACGCTGCAAACCCGGAAGTAGGTGTTTTGGTTTGTGAACTTTGCCTTGGAAGCAGAACATGTTTCGCCTCCTGTTGAGTGTGTTCCATTTGTAAACTGAGTCCCCCGCTGCTATGGGAAAGCACGCCTTGGTTTAAGAACGCTTTGGTTTAAGAACGGACTTCCGGAACGGATTAAGTTCATAAACCAAGGTACCACTGTAACTTGCCAATGCAACCCTATAGCTGTTTATTCACAAGAAAGTTCCATTGGGTTCAATGGAATATACTCCAAAATAAGTAAATTGCATATTTTATATGAAAAAGCAATGTGGGCTTCATATTCATAACATGTTTTTTGGGAGGAACTGCTTTTATTCAAATTCAGTGTGTTTATTTCAGACAAAAAAAAAAGCTGGACTAAGAAGAATCAGTTGCATGAAACATTTATTACCACAATTTTGTAATTTTACACCTTGTGAAAAAACAGAACAGTTCTACTAGCCGTGACATTGTGTCAGTGGCAACCCAGAGCTCACTTCCAAATGTCTGAGGTAACGTTTGTCTCCTATACAAGGTGCACATCTTGGTAATGAAATGATATCAAGTTTTAGTCTTTTTTTAAAAATGTCCTCAGCTACGAAAAGCACTTCCATAGTCAACGAAGAAATTACTTTAACCCCTACAGAGCTGTGCTATTAATTGATTATAGAAGGAAAAACAAAACAAAACAAAACATCCTAAGGAAACCAGAAGTTCTGGTGGACTAAATATGTCAAAATAAATCTGTTGTGTATTTAAGGTGCCACAAGACACGCTGCTCTTATCAGAGGCAAGCACAAAACTTTCTCTCTGCGCCACAAAATTTAAGACCTGTTTCATTTGATCTTGGGTATTCGTATTTGGGTTTATTCCACCTCTTTAGTGGATAACTAGGCCCATTGTTCATGGCTGGCGCTCTCCACATTAGGATGATTTGATGCATAAAGCTTCGCATTCTTCTCGAGTTTCAAATCTGTTGGCGTTTCCTCCACAGCCACCATACCAGAACTGGGTGCAGATGTGCAGCTTTTTCTCAAAATACCACTTCAGAACGTAATCGTCACACTCGCCGTTGTCCACATCCACTATGCAAGCGTCTGAGGGGGGAACAGAAGGGTTCGCGGTTACCAGTGGGAAAATGATGCATGTTCCTTTTACAAATAGAATCATAGAAATGCAAAGTTGGAAGAGACCCCAAGCCCCCTGCATGCAGGAATCTCTGTCAGTTTGCGTTTCTTGGTATAGAAAGTAATTGACAATAAAAATAATAAATAATAAACTTTTATTTGTATCCCACCCTCAGGGCGGCTAACATCAAATATAAACACTGATATAAAATCAAACAATAATTAAATCACCTCTTAAAAACAAGTCAGGATAAAATTAAAATCTGAATTAGATGGCTTTCCGCAGGATTTGGGTTGGGAACAGTAAATGCTCATCAGGCCCAGCTGTGTACGCTGATCTTATATAGACCTGTGAGAATGCTGGGAGGCCTCTTTCTTACTAGTTCTTATACAAAAACGGAAGGGGAGTCAGGCTGAGCCCTGACCAAAGGCCTGGTATGTAGAGATCTTTTCTGTTCTGCTTAGTTCAAGAGGGCTCTGGAAGTTTCTGGAAACTTCTCTGTGTGAAAGAAGCTTTGTGAATCGTGCTTTGAAATGGAACTGTTATGTACTGAAGTTTTCACCCTGGGCCAGCAGGGGGATACTGTAGATAGTTTTCACTCAGCTCCACATATGCAAATAAGGGATTGAAAGTGAAGTTCTGTGATTGGATAGTAACAGAAAATGGTTACTGTTGCATTGTAGTGGAGCTCTATAGAGTGGTACCTTGGGTTAAGAACTTAATTCGTTCTGGAGGTCTGTTCTTAACTGAAACTGTTCTTAACCTGAAGCATCACTTTAGCTAATGGGGCTTCCTGCTGCCGCTGCGCCGCTAGAGCACGATTTCTGTTCCCATCCTGAAGCAAAGTTCTTAACCCGAGGTGATATTTCTGGGTTAGCGGAGTCTGTAACCTGAAGCGTATGGAACCCGAGGTACCACTGTATAAACAGGCTGGCTAAACCCTTCAGTTCAGTTCTGTTCTGGCCTGTGAATAAACAAGAGCTGTTTGAAGAACCACTGTGTCGTCTGATATGTTCACCCACAACTTAACAGGAACCTTAGCCAGTGATGTTGTTTTAAGAGAGACAAGATGTCTTCCGCTCAGTTGGTCCTGGTTAACAATCCTGCCACTATATTTTGAACCAATTGAAGTTTCTGAGTAGTCTTCAAAGGCAGAACCATGTACATCCCATTACAGTGGTCTAAATGAGACATTACCGGACCATGAATCACTATAGCACTTACTTTGCCAAACCTTTATTAGGCATTACCGAATAAAAATAATCTCTGTCAAGGAAGGGCTCTGCCCCTTAGGGGCCTATGAGCACTATGGAGGACATGTGTTCCAAAACATAAACACACCATAACATAAGGCTTTAAAGAATGAGATTTATCATATAAAAGAACTTTTGCGTGTTCCAAAAAGTTTTCACAAAGGAATCAGCATTAACAAGTCAAACTTCTTGCCATACTTTTCTGCAATGTTCGAAGAGGGAGTTCACTCTGGCTTCGACGTTGGCAATAACCTCAAGACTCCTCTCCAATTCTATCAATATCTCCCGGCCCTTAAAGCCAGAAGGAAGCTCTTACATAGGAGTAGCAGAGGCCAGAACGTGATTTAATGATTTCATCCTGTTCCCAGCCTATGACCTGCATCATCTCTTTTCTAATCAGTTCACATCTTCAATTACCAACATCAAAATCACTGAAAGAGTCCTGAGATCAGCAGGGGAGCCCCTACTGGTGGTCCTGGAGAAGCAACAACAACTTATATTTTAAAGAAATAAAAACAACTCAGATGTACAATACCTTTTTGATGCAAATTGGAAACCACTTAAGTAAAAGAACTTGCTGATGAGCTGTTTCTCCCATAGACTTCAATGCATAGCTGTCAACTTACAGATTTGAAAATAAGGGACCAGCAGCCTCGAAAATAAGGGATCAGCAGCCAAAATAAGGGATTTTAGTCAACCAGCAGCCAAACGAAGCCTCAAGCGGTGGTTCCCACAGCGCAGCAACCCGGCAAAGGGGATGCAGCAAGGAAAACCACCGTCACCTCTCCGCTGGGAAGCGCTGAGCAAAGGCAAGTCCCCAGGCAACACGGCCAATTTGATCGGCACAAAGCATGCAAGCTCCAACCCCCAGTCATTCTTAGACTCCTTATTGGGTGAGCAACGCAGCCAAGCAACACAGTTGGAGCCTCCCTCCTCCCTGGCTGGCAGGGAGGGAGGGAGAGGAGCTTCCCTTGAAACCCAAGAAATTTAAGGGACATCATCAATAAGGGACAGCAGCAGGACACGGCGCTGGGATAAGGGACTTTCCCGCCAAATAAGGGACAGTTGACAGATATGCTTCAATGGCCCCAAATCAGTATAGAAAGTATAAGGAAGCCAAATGAGCTGTCAGCTGCAGGCTTCATTTTTGTAGGGAATGATAAACTCTTCTTAAGTGTGTTGCTTAATGGACGGCCATCCATCATGGATGCTTTAGCTGAGATTCCTAAGGCTCCTCTAGTCCAGGAGTTTGGACTAGACGACCCTTAGGGTCCTTCCCAACTCTACAATTCTATTATTCTAATTGTCTCCAAGTCAGAAATATCCAAAGACAATTTCACTAACACAGGGCTAAAACCTCTGCTCAGAACAGGACATGGTTGTTCAATGGCTCGGCTCCTGCCAGAAGGAGGCCAATTGATAGTTAATCCTGGTCTTCCCAAGAGCCACTTTGATCTGAAGAAGACCCAGAAGCAGTGCTCCAATGTACTAAGAATTATAAACATCTCTTCCAGCTGGCAAAGACAAGCTCTTTTTGATTGTAGGCTGTTTTCACAGAAATCGCTTACCTCATCATCAATTAAACACATGGGGTTTTAGCTAAATGTTGCCTTCTTCTGAAAGGAGGAACTTCTTCCAGGGAGGCAAGAGTCTGGCAGAAGAAGGGAATCTTTGAATGAAACCCACTTTGTCTCATCAGCCTACATTATCCATGGCCAAACATCAGTATTACTACACTTTCAGGGGTCAGTTGACACACGTTAGCCAAAATGGCAATCCTTCCCATAAAACGAGGCAGAATGTTCACACGAATATCCCCATTATGTTGTACAGTAGTACATTGGTTCTCAAATGCCTTGGTTCCCAAATGGCCAAAACCTGGAAGCAAGTGTTCCGTTTTTCTAACGTTTTTCGGAATGTCCAATGCGGTTGTCGGCTATTGTTTCCAGGGCACCTGCACCAATCAGAAGCTGCGCCTTGGTTTTTGAACATTCTGGAAGTCAAACGGACTTCCGGAATGGATTAAGTTTGGCGCTTTTGCACTTGCTATTTATTTTGTGTTTTCGTTTTTGAGGCTTTTTCGGTTAATTTGTTTTTGTGACTGTGTGAAACCCAGTTCATCTACTGATTGATTGATTGATTGATTGATCGATTGATCGATTGATTGATTGTATGACTATGTATGGAAGTGAGAGCTGGACCATAAAGAAGGCTGATCGCCGAAGAATTGATGCTTTTGAATTATGGTGCTGGAGGAGACTCTTGAGAGTCCCATGGACTGCAAGAAGATCAAACCTATCCATTCTGAAGGAAATCAGCCCTGAGTGCTCACTGGAAGGACAGATCCTGAAGCTGAAGCTGAGGCTCCAATATTTTGACCACCTCATGAGAAGAGAAGACTCCCTGGAAAAGACCCTGATTTTGGGAAAGATGGAGGGCACAAGGAGAAGGGGACGACAGAGGACGAGATGGTTGGATAGTGTTCTTGAAGCTACCAGCATGAGTTTGACCAAATTGCGGGAGGCAGTGGAAGACAGGAGTGCCTGGTGTGCTCTGGTCCATGGGGTCACGAAGAGTCGGACACGACTATACGACTAAACAACAACAACAACAACATGACTATGGAAATGGATAGAAGCCCCCCATCCAAACAATGACTATCATCAGTGCAGGTAATAAAAAAAATTAATTTTAATTTCTATCATCTACAATACTGTCTAATTTATTTTATAGTACAGTTGTTGTTTAGTCGTTTAGTCATGTCCAACTCTTCGTGACCCCATGGACCAGAGCATGCCAGGCACTCCTGTCTTCCACTGCCTCCCGCAGTTTGGTCAAACTCATGTTGGTAGCTTTGAGAACACTATCCAACCATCTCGTCCTCTGTCATCCCCTTCTCCTAAATAAACATATTTACTGTTCTCTGAATTAGCTCAAACCGTCATTCACCTTGAACACCGATGTCTGTGAAATCATCATACTGTTTCTCTTCTTCTCTGTACTTAATGGGTTTTTGGGTGGCTGCCATAATTTCTTCTTGCATGTTTCCTCCGGGTGATGGGGACGGTCGCAAAGAATCGTTGTAAACTATTTCAGGGAAAATGATACTGAAAAGGGGAATGGAGGGCAGGGCGGAAGAGATAAGACTTCAGATATGTTTGGCAGAAGAGTCATACAAAAGATTCTATTATTCTAAGATATATGGATACCCTAGATCAGGGATGTCCAACAGGTCGATCCCCAGGAGGTTGCAATCGGTCGCTGTCGATGGCAGGCTCATTTTCCTTTGCTTTTGCCTAAGAGCACCCGGCCCTGGTCCCTCTCCCCTGCGCTGTTTTGGTGAGCGACTAATCCCCTTCCCCCTTAAAAGTGCCCCCCCACGGAACCCCAACAAAATGGGCATAAAACAGGGTATAAAATAAGCTCAACAAAAAAGGGGCATTTCCTCTCCTAACAACAACAACAACATAAAATAATAATAATAATAATAATAATAATAATAATAATAATAATAATAATAATAATATATTATTATTATTATTATTATTATTATTATTATTATTATTATTATTATTATTATTATTAATACCCCGCCCATCTGGCTGGGCTTCCCCAGCCACTCTGGGAGGCTTCCAACCAAATATTAAAATACAGTAATACATCAAACATTAAAAGCTTCCCTAAACAGGGCTGCCTTCAGATGTCTTCTAAAAGTTTGGTAGTTGTTGTTCTCTTTGACATCTGGTGGGAGGGCCACTACTGAGAAGGCCTTCTGCCTTCTGCCTTTGACCTGAAACCCCCCCCCCCCCAAAAATGGGGGTCGATCACTGTCAGATTTAATTCTGAAAGTAGATCGCAGTCCCTCAGGAGTTGGCCACCCCTGCCCTAGATCATTTCCAAATTTTGCTTCCTGCTCCTGCTAAAGCCAATGTAAGTTTTTGTCCCTAATTCTAGAGGAGAGGAACAGATATATATATTTTTGTACCTGTCAGTCCTCCTTATTAGCTGCTGGTAAGTGTCTCCTCGATCCAGGCTTTCACATTCTTCCTGCAGGCCTAGAGGAGGATAAGGATTCATTTCTCCTGAGGGAAAAGAAAAGGGAAAGGAAAGCAATGAAGTAAGCACAGAGTTATCCGGGTAAATCGAAACTGAAAACATGGACTGCCATAGAACATGGTGTTAGGAACTTTCAGATTTATAATCTCTGGACATATAGGGCACCCTCCATAAATCTGTTGAGTTTTTAATGATGATGATAATGATGATGATGATGATAGGAGAGCCAGTGTGGTGTAATGGTTAAGAGCGGTAGTCTCGTAATCTGGTGAACCAGGTTCGCATCTTCACTCCTCCACCTGCAGCTGCTGGGTGACCTTGGGCTAGTCACACTTCTCTGAAGTCTCTCAGCCCCACTTACCTCACAGAGGGTTTGTTGTGGGGGAGGAAGGGAAAAGGAGATTGTTAGCCGCTTTGAGACTCCTTCGGGTAGTGATAAAGCAGGATATCAAATCCAAACTCCTCCTCCTCTTCTTCTATTAACAATTTATTATTTATACTAAATCCTGCCTAACTGTGGTTGAGAGCCACAGCTCCTTTCTTGCTCCAAAGCAACAGCAGTGAAGCTTTAGGAGTGATGCATCCAGGAAACATAGACGGATGCCATTGCCTAGGTAAAGGTAAAGGGACCCCTGACCATTTGGTCCAGTCGTGACCAACTCTAGGGTTGCGGCGCTCATCTCGCTTTATTGGCCGAGGGAGCCGGCGTACAGCTTCCAGGTCATGTGGCCAGCATGACTAAGCCGATTCTGGCGAACCAGAGCAGTGCACAGAAACGCCGTTTACCTTCCCGCCAGAGCAGTACCTATTTATCTACTTGCACTTTGATGTACTTTCGAACTGCTAGGTTGGCAGGAGCAGGGACCGAGCAATGGGAGCTCACCCCATCACGGGGATTCGAACCACTGACCTTCTGATCAGCAAGTCCTAGGCTCTGTGGTTTAACCCACAGCGCCACCCGCGTCCCTTATGCCATTGCCTAGGTCTCCTTTAATCTGCTGTGAATGTTTTGATTGTTTTTCTAATAGGGACAACCCCCTGAAAAACACTCAAGTGCAAACTTTGCAGCCTCTTCTGGAGAAACTTGATGGACATCCATTTCATGCCAAGCTTCTTCTGCACCAAAACAATTCAAATCCCGCCCCAAGAAAAATTACACGCCAGGATCAAATTTGTGTATCGCTTAAGAGTGCAACCCTAGACATACTTACTCACTTCTGAGTGAATCTCACCATGTTCAATGGGGCGTATTCCCCTGTAAGTGGGTTAACAGCTGCAATTTTCTACCCACTCACCTGGACGCAATCCCCATTGAGGTCTACAAGTGAGTAGGCATTTAGAGTATGTGATGGCACTGTAAGGGTATAATCTATCCTATGAATCAGGGGTGGCCAACTCTCAAGAGACCACGATCTACTTTCAAAATTAAAAACTGGCAGTGATCTGCCCCCGTTTTTGGGGGGTTCAGCTCAAAGTTGTTAAGAAATTATACAATTGAATATAAATATAGATGGGAAACGACTATGTATAGTGAATACTTATCTACTTTTAAAATTTTTCACCTATGATCCTTTTCTTTTACTTCTTTATTTTTTCTTTGTTCTTTTTTTCTTTTTTCTGATATCTTTCATTTCACTCCTTTATTGTGAATAGCATTTTATAGAGGTATAAATAACTGTAAATATGAAAAGAGGCAAAGTATTCTCTAATTTTTTTCCTTGGTTATATGTATTTTCTTTTTCCTTTGTATTTTCTTTTGTTGTAAATATGTATGTTTTCTAATTTGTACTTCATAAAAATTATTAAAAATTTAAAAAAATTTAAAAACTTGTTAAGCTTTTCTACAGAGGAGAAAAGGCCAATTTTGAGGGCTTTAAAAAATGCTTTTAGAGGGGAACTTCCATTGTTTTTTGGGGGGGTTAAAGGCAAGGGACAAAGCGGTCACTCACAAAAAGATGGATGTGGATGTAAACAGCAGCACAGAGAAAACTCCGTCTTCCCTTCCAGAGATCATACAACAATGGAGGATGGGGTGAGGGGTGAGGGGTGTGGCAGGAGTCAGTTTTAGCGATACTAAGGAGAGGGAGCCAGAAATCAACCATGATCTACCAAAACCTCGCAGGGATCTACCAGTAGACCGCGATCGACCTGTTGGAAACCCCTGCTCTAAATGGACCGAGGCAAATTTATGTACGAAGCAACAGGTCACCTAGAATGGCAGATAAACAGCCCCTAGCACAACATTACTCAGTAGCAAAGGAAGCACACTAAACTGCGTAGCACTTACGTTTTAAAAGATTTAAGAAGGCTCGGCTGAATTCTAGAGCATATGGCAATTCAAGTTTACCAGTCCTGCCCAGTGCCAACAGGTGCTGCTCTACTGGAGCGCTAGAGAGTTCTGTCATCTCCATATCGTCAACTCGACTTCCAAGAGCTAAAGTGAGCATGGTGAATCCTTGGCACTTGGCTTCTAGTGACATTTTCCTCAGTTTCTCCCTGTCCCAGGAACTTGTCTGACTCCCGAGTATTGTAAAGATGACCCTGTGTTTTCTCGGGTTGGGGGCTTCCAAAAATACGTTGCTGATGGTCCAGTCTAGAGCATGCCCTACTGCTGATGGACCTTCCAGCTGGTGAACGGATTCTTCGATGTGCATTTTCATCAGGTTCTTGTTGTCATAGGAGACCAAGTCAAACTCTCCCTTCACTGGCCTTGAGAATCCGTCGACCGTGAAATTTTGCGGAGCCTGCTGCACCAATGCCACCCTCGCCCCTCCGTCCGACTCCATGGGCAGAGAAGCAACGACGAAAGAATCCAACATGTTGCTCACAAAGGTCTTCATGGTCTCAAAGTCCTCACTCCCCACGTTGCGAGAGCTGTCGAGGATGTATGTGATGTCCATGTTGATTAGAACGGGAGGGGAATCCATCACCCCGCATTCTGGAGCAGGGTTACACTTATCTGTGAAAGAAACATTAGGCAGTGTAAGGGTATCATGGGGTTGCTCGAGAGCAATCAAGCAATTCCTCCCTGGTCGGCTGTAAAGCCTTGTTATTAGTGCCAAAAAAACCTTCACCATGCAGAGCGCCACTCTCCCGTGGCTGGCTCATTCACTGGCAGAATCTGAGAGTGGGCGGTCCTTAAACCTTCCCCAGCAGAGTAGTTTCTTGACGCCCAGTCTGCGCTTCCCCTCTCTGCGCAGAAGCCTACTGCGCAAGGAGGGCGTGGGTAATGGAGGACCTCTCTCCTCCCCTCTTTGCTCAGGCAAGGTGTCCTGGCACCGCCTCGCCTCCCCCGAGTCCTGCAGCTCCTCTCCTCTGGAGGCGTGGTTACTCTCCTCCGCTGAGGAGGTGCTGCTTCCCACGATCTTTGGGGGCTCTCTGTAATCCATCCGGCTTTTCCCCTCTTGCCCCCGAGCCGATGGCATTTCCCTTACAGGCAGCAAGGAACTGCATGGAGCGTCTGATAAGATGTGTTTAGACGCTGCTCAAATTTAGCTTTGTTTCTCTCTTAAAGCTATTTCTAAACAATTATTTCTGAAATGCTCGCTATTAGAGACAGAGAACAGAAAAAAACAGCCCTAAACATATTTCTTCTCTCTCTCTCTGTATATATATACTGCATTTTTCTGTGTATGACTATATTTTTTCCTAAATTTTTGAAGTTGAAAATAAGAGGTTGTCTTATACATGGATAGTGCATAATGCATTTTCCTAATTTTGAGTTTAAAAAGGGGGGGGTCATCTTATACATGGGGGCATCTTATACACGGAAAAATATGGTATATATAAGAGAGACTATATTTTATGGTCTATATATTCCAAGTTATATATAATCCTAGCTAATGGAGAGCATGCGCCTTACCTGAAATATATTTTATTTACACCACAGTTTATTTAGGCCTCACTCAGAGATGAGGCGATGCACTTTTTCTTGCTTATTTAGTTCTAATTATTCCATTGTTTACGGCTGTTTGCATGGTGAGAATACAAATAGACATCATCAAGATTTAAAACACTAATAATACAAGAATGGTAAAATCACAGGCCAGAATAACAATGGAAAATTAGGCAAAAAAACAGATGTCTTCAAATGCTTACCCAAAAAAGTGCACTTTCTCCATATGTTTAAAAACTACAGCTGCAATGTTTAGCCAATTAACCTGTTAGGTTAAACAATTGGCAAAGCATGCATTCTAACCCCAAAGGGATCCTGACCTGAAATAATCAGCAATGTTTTATAATTATTATTAATAGGCATACTTCTAAAAACAACAGGTAAAGAATATGATATATGAGAGACGATGGAAGAGGTGTCTTTTAAGATTATACCTGCGGTCACATATGCATTAATCATCCAGAAGCAAAATATGCTTCCTCTTGCAACAGTAATGGCAAAGTTACACCCTTTCCTCCTTTTACAAATTAAATGATAAGTGTAGATCATTTATGGTAACAGCCTTAGGGCTTGCCCAGGTGGCTGTAATTTTGGCCTGTGAGTACACTGAAATACTGAAAATAATAATAATAATAATAATAATAATAATAATAATAATAATAATAATAATAATAATAATAATTTATTATTTATACCCCGCCCATCTGGCTGAGTTTCCCCAGCCACTCTGGGCGGCTTCCAATCAAGTGTTAAAAACAATACAGCATTAAATATTAAAAACTTCCCTAAACAGGGCTGACTTCAGATGTCTTTTAAAGAGAAGATACAGTGGTGCCCCGCAAGACGAAATTAATTCGTTCCGCAAGTTTTGCCGTCTAGCGAATTTTTCGTCTTGCGAATTAGTATTTAGACAAAGGAAACAAAGTCGCAAGACGTTTTCGTCTTGCGAAGCAAGCCCATAGGGAAATTCGTCTTGCGAGGCAACTCGCAAATGGAAAAACCTTTCGTCTAGCGAGTTTTTTGTCTTGCGAGGCATTCGTCTTGCGAGGTACCACTGTAGCTGCTTATTTCCTTCATATCTGAAGGGAGGGCGTTCCACAAGGCGGGCGCCACTACCGAGAAGGCCCTCTGTCTGGTTCCCTGTAACCTCACTTCTTGCAATGAGGGAACCGCCAGAAGGCCCTCGGCGCTGGACCTCAGTGTCCGGGCTGAACGATGGGGGTGGAGACGCTCCTTCAGGTATACAGGACTGAGGCTGTTTAGGGCTTTAAAGGTCAGCACCAACACTTTGAATTGTGCTTGGAAACGTACTGGGAGCCAATGTAGGTCTTTCAGGACTGGTGTTCTATGGTCCCGGCAGCCGCTCCCAGTCACCAGTCTAGCTGCCGCATTCTGGATTAATTGCAGTTTCCGGGTCACCTTCAGTATGGTGCATTTGATTCGTATAGACTGGACATATAGGGCCATGCCACTGGTATCCTGGCAACTTATAGGGAAAGGTATCTGCTTTGGGGGTGGGGCAGCTCTCACGCTCCCAGCTGGACTCTACTGTGATTACGTCATTACCTACACAATCCTATAAATGCTTACTTAGAAGTCCCACTGAGTTCAATGGGGCTCTCTGTCCCTTGCAAGTAGGCAGAAACTTTTAGCCTCAAGGTCTTTGCTGCCATCTTGACCTGAGAATTGCCACAGTAGCTTTTCCACTGAGAATAATTAAACAACATTTAGAATACTTGGCACTTGTTGTCCACAAACTCATCCAACTTCCAAACGAATAAGTTTGAGTTCTGAAATTAAGAAGACCTGTCAGAACGGGTGGGCGGGGGGATTATTCCATATACACTAATTTAAGAACAAACAAAATGAATGGCCTTACCGAAACAGAGAGCACAACGTGAGACGGTGTTCAAGTTCTCATCCTCCTTGGTTTCCCAAACAAATAACTGAAATCGCTGAGTATCATCTGCCTAAATAAATGCAATTTTTAAAACAAATTTTAAAAAATACATTTAAACAAAAGGAAATGCATGAAAAATGTAGGGTGGAATCCATTGGCTCCCTTCCATTCACAGACAGGTTTTTCTTCCAGTAGATGCTTCCACAAATGGAAGGAGGATGCTGATTTTCACTCATGCTTCCTCTTCCCATCTCCACCCATTGATAATCTGCTCCAGAAGGTTGAGGGACCCTTCAGAACAGTATGGAAGGTAGGATGAGAGGCTGGGAAGGTTTGAGGTCAACCAAAATCGACAACCTCTCATCAATTAGCAGATGATCAGATGTCTCTGTTCATCACCAGATATGACCCGTGGTTTTCATAAACAGCTCTTTCTCAGTGTTGGCACCCCGATTGTGGAACTCCCTAGGTAAGTTCATTTGTCCTCCACACTGAAAATTTTCAGGTTCCAAGACGTATTTACAGTATTTACCCAGTCTTGGGGACATAAAATATGTCCTGGGAGCCAGAGGCTGATATGGTGAGCTGGCTGTGTTAAATTAGGTTTCTTATTGTAGATATGGAGTTTTTAGACATTTTAATTTGAAATTTCGTGATTTTTGTATTGTAATCCTGCTAGGATCCTAGGAGAGAAAGGACAACATAGAAATAACTACTACTACTACTGGGACGCGGGTGGCGCTGTGGGTTAAACCACAAAGCCTAGGACTTGCCGATCAGAAGGTTGGCTGTTCGAATCCCTGCAACGGGGTGAGCTCCCATTGCTCGGTCCCAGCTCCTGCCAACCTAGCAGTTCAAAAGCACGTTAAAGTGCAAGTAGATAAATAGGTACTGCTCCAGCGGGAAGGTAAATGGCGTTTCCGTGTGCTGCTCTGGTTTGTCAGAAGCGGCTTAGTCATGCTGCCCACATGACCCGGAAGCTGTACGCCGGCTCCCTCGGCCAATAAAGTGAGATGAGCGCCGCAACCCCAGAGTCGGCCACGACTGGACCTAATGGTCGGGGTCCCTTTACCTTTACTACTACTACTACACTGCTGTTGGAGGATAGGAAAACCATATTTATGCAGAGAATAACTGGAAGGTTAATTAATGACTCATCATGTGTTGCTCACACTGATAAAATGGAAGAGAGAGATCTCAACGTATTTAACTTGTCTTTCCATATCGTACTCCAACAATCGTACTCCCTTCAGAATTGGCTGGACATCTTTTAGGAGGTTTTGCTATTTCAAATCTGAATTATTATTTCCTCGCTGCTCTTTCTAGAGTTTACAGCTTGCAAAACGGAGAAGAAGATTAAAAAGTTGGCAACCAATCAGAGGAAAATCTGAGACTCTGTGGAAGTCATTAAATTGTTGGAATGGAAGTCAAGCATATGCTTTCACTCTCATGAATACATGCTACAGCAATTAAAAGAAATAGACAATCCTGGAATAAATTATTGCTATATTCTGACAGCCCTAACTTCCACAGGGGTTATGACTGAGGTTCCGTTTACAAACAGTGCTATGTAGACTGAGGTGGAAGAAAACCAAATCAGATACTGGAAGAACAGATTTCTAGGAGTGAAGGTGCAGCGTGAGTTAATGGAAGTATGAATGCAATGTTTCCATAGAGATTAATTATGCTTTCATCATTATATGACTATGTTGAATCCATTCATACTGCCCAGATTTTGCTTCAGTGTGCTGTTTTTTTTCTGGTGCAAACACAAATACTCAGTTGGCAATGAATGAAGCTCTAAGTCCTGCAAATTACCATTCACTCCAAAATCTGTAGATGAACTTCCACGTCACAAACCAAGATTACAAGCACTTACAAACACAGAACTGTAGAGTTGGAAGAGACCTCTGAGAGTCATCTAGTCCAACCCCCTGCCCACAGCCATCCCTGGGTGGGTTTGAATCACCAACTTTCTGGTCAACAGCCAGACGCACCAACCCATTGTGCCACCTCTGAGGTCCACTTGTCTGAACACATTGCTGCTGTCTGGCTATTCTGGTGATGTCTAAAGCAACGTTTTTCTTAAGAGATACAAAAGAGCCCTCTCGATCCACCCTCGAAAGCTGTTCTACATTTCCCCAGGACAATTCTGTAGGACACTTCAAAATCTTGCTATATGTTTCTTACGGAGCAAGCAACACAGAAACTAGAGCTGAAACTGAAATTCAAAATTTAACCGATGTCCGATTTCACAATTTGGATTTGTCACTGAAATCAGACCCCCAAATGTTGACATTCTGGTTCAGAATTAAAATTTGAATTCCGCCAGTCTGATTACCATCTGCTAGTCAATAAGATGTTAAGTAAAAAAAATAGTGCAAAATTTACTAAATGCTATTGCAAATCAGCTGTCAGGTTTTCCTGCAACTGATGTGACTGAATCCTGGTTTTTACGAACACCAGATGTGATCGGGTATCTGCTTCTGGGATGTTTGTAGAGTGTGCATTTAGATGCTCCCATTTAAATGCTTCTTGGGTGCTTTAAAACAAAAACATAAAACCCATACCTGCAAGTAGAAAGCTAGATATTAAGCAGATGCATTCTAGTCTGGCCTTTCCCCTGACATGCTTGCTCTCAGTACAGGGATGTTTTATAGTTCACAAGAACCAAGCAAGAGAAGTACCGAACAGGAGCTTATTTAAGTAGCAAGACCCATTCACTCAGTATGCATTTGCTGACTGATCATTAATGCCAACAAAGGTCCGTATAGTAAAAGCTATGGTTTTCCCAGTAGTGATGTATGGAAGTGAGAGCTGGACCATAAAGAAGGCTGATCGCCAAAGAATTGATGCTTTTGAATTATGGTGCTGGAGGAGACTCTTGAGAGTCCCATGGACTGCAAGAAGATCAAACCTATCCATTCTGAAGGAAATCAGCACTGAGTGCTCACTGGAAGGACAGATCGTGAAGCTGAGGCTCCAATACTTTGGCCACCTCATGAGAAGAGAAGACTCCCTGGAAAAGAGCCTGATGTTGGGAAAGATGGAGGGCACAAGGAGAAGGGGATGGCAGAGGACGAGATGGTTGGACAGTGTTCTCAAAGCTACCAGCATGAGTCTGACCAAACTGCGGGAGGCAGTGGAAGACAGGAGTGCCTGGCGTGCTCTGGTCCATGGGGTCACAAAGAGTCAGACACGACTAAACGTCTAAACAACAACAACAATATAATGCCAAAAGAGTTTCCGATTGCAGCCTGCTTACCGAAAAGGCTTGTCTCACATTAGGCACTTCCCTGAGGGCAATGACCACAGGTGTGATATCTAGGGCGCTGAATTCCAATACGGCTGTATTGATGGAGGTGGCGTCCTGCGAAGGTCCAGCGGTGAGAAATACTGCAACGTTCCTCATGAGGGCGCCTTGACGATGACGCTTAAAGGCGTTCCTGGCCACAAACCTCATGGCCCTTCCGATATTCCGCCTGCCGGAGGACTTCTCCAGTGGAATTCTCTGAACTGCCTCCATCAGAAGCTCCGGCCTCTGGAAGTCAGAGAACCGGATAAGGTACTTCGTATTGGTGTTATAGGACAGAACCGACACCCGTGCGCCAGTCGGGCAGTTGCTCCTGCTAATCTCGATACCCTTCAGCAAAGAGGTCATGATGTCTTTCATCCTGTCAAAGGATTCCGGGGTAACGTCTCCAGACATATCAAGGGCAAACGCTACTTCAGTTGGGTATACTGGACACTTGTTCATACCTTGCCATTGTGGAGGAAAAGAAAAAAGTCAGAAAATTTTCAGAAAAAAAGATACCTTTTCCTATATGTTG
Organism: Podarcis muralis; assembly: GCF_964188315.1. Lineage (NCBI taxonomy): Eukaryota > Metazoa > Chordata > Lepidosauria > Squamata > Lacertidae > Podarcis > Podarcis muralis. The sequence goes on along the minus strand of NC_135666.1, from coordinate 46,939,837 downwards.
AAACAGAATCTGTTTGCATAATAATAATACAGTGGTACCTCGGGTTAAGTACTTAATTCGTTCCGGAGGTCCATTCTTAACCTGAAACTGTTCTTAACCTGAAGCACCACTTTAGCTAATGGGGCCTCCTGCTGCCGCCGCGCCGCCGGAGCACAATTTCTGTTCTCATCCTGAAGCAAACTTCTTAACCTGAAGCACTATTTCTGGGTTAGCAGAGTCTGTAACCTGAAGCGTATGTAACCTGAAGCATATGTAACCTGAGGTACCACTGTAGTAGTAGTAGTAGTAGTAATAGTAGTAGTAGTAATAATAATAATAATAATAATAATAATAATAATAATAATAATAATCTATTTATACCCTGCCCATCTGACTGAGTTTCCCCAGCCACACTGGGCGGCTCCCAATCGAGTGTTAAAAACAATACAGCATTAAATATTAAAAACTTGCCTAAACAGGGCTGCCTACAGATGTCTTTTAAAGATAAGATAGCTGCTTATTTCCTTCACATCTGAAGGGAGGGCGTTCCACAGGGTGGGTGCCACCACCGAGAAGGCCCTCTGTCTGGTTCCCTGTAACCTCACTTCTCGCAATGAGGGAACCGCCAGAAGGCCCTTGGTGCTGGATCTCAGTGTCCGGGCTGAACGATGAGGGTGGAGACGCTCCTTCAGGTATACAGGACCGAGGCCGTTTAGGGCTTTAAAGGTCAGAACCAACACTTTGAATTGTGCTCAGAAATGTACTGAGAGCCAATGCAGATCTACATACCTATACAGCAAGCTGGATGGGATAAAAGAAAGGTGGTTTAATGTCACTTAGTATCTCTTGGTTTTGTTCATTTACATACATTACATATCCAATAACAACCCTCAAAAACACACGGACAGAACTTGTGTTGAGCGTTTCGCTTGTTGCGACATTCAGTGAAAAATTCGCTTTTGGCTTTGGATAAAGCAAAGTAGCAGAAAGAATGTAGTCACAGCATGTCTTATTTAAGCCGGGAATTGTGAGTTCAGATTTTAGCCCAGCCATGAATTATTGGCTTGGTTTGCACATAACAGTAAGCCATGTTTTCTTTACGAGTTCACAACAAGTTGTCCCTTAGATGATCAGTTAAATCCTGGCTTGTTTCTCTAAACTATGTTTGGTTCCCAGCAGCTCTTGCCTCATGCCTTTGTAGGTTGGTAAGCATATGGGGTTGGATATGGTTAAGGAAAGTTTCTGGGTTCACACATATTGCCAAACCATAGTTAACACAAGCAACTATGGCTTCTGATTATGGTTTGTTGGCAGCAAACAAACCACAGTTAAGCCACTGGAGAGGGTTTGGACAACCAGCCAAAACATGCTTTAACATATCATGGCTGATTGCTGTGTGAATGAGGCTGCTGAGTAGTTACGGAACTTGGTAATTTTAGGCTTATTTATAAGCCTATAGCCATTGTGAGGATTAAAGACCATCTGCAAACTGAAGATTTCAGGAGAGCATGACCAGTTTGAGACAGGTCCTAACTGGAATGCTACTAGTACATAAAGTCAATTTAGATGCAAAAATTATAATGCGTGTATTTGTAAAGGTTTCATAATTTATCGTTTCCCATTTTCGTACATTGGGACAGTTTCTACGCAAAAATGGCAGGTGTATGTTCAAAAGATTGATAAAATTGGAATGAGAGAGAGAATACTTTTATCCTTTGGGGTGATATTGTAAAAGACAGATTAACACAGTCCAATAATCCTGTCTTCTTTTGGACACCACAGCTTTTTAAAGTAAAGTAAGCTCCTTTGACAGGAAAGGGGTTTACTTTTAAAGAAATCCCCCAAAGGATGGAGAATCAAAAGAGTCTCTGTGAAAAACTAAGAAATATTGTAAAAAAGAAAGTAGGAGAAAGGAAGAGGAATGGTTAAAGGCAATAATAAGTTCAGAAATGTGTTAACAATAGAAATTTTAACAAAAGATTGGCAGAGAAACAGAGGGAAGTCAAAAATTGATGAATGTGTGAGTAAATATGAGTTGATTGTATAAAAATGTTTGGAAAATGAATAAAAATTATTTTTTTAAAAAGGGATGGAGAATCAAATCTATTCAACAACAATTTATTATTTGTACCCCGCCCATCTGGCTGGGTTTCCCCAGCCACTCTGGGCAGCTTCCAACAAAGATTAAAAATACATTAAAATGTCACACATTAAAAAACTTCCCTAAACATTTAGTGCACACAACCTGCGTCAAATCACAACTACAGTATCAGATTGGCAAGGCCCTCTGCCAGTCTTTAGTACTAAGAGGAGGTCATTACTTACGGCAGTTTCCTCTGGTGAAGTTAACAAGTTCACAAGGCTGTAGATAAGGGGGGAAAACCAGTGTGGTCAATGGTGCAACGCTAGGCATGCCTAAATCACAGTGAGTTCAATGGAATTCAGTCCCAGGTGAGTATGCATAAGGCTGCAGCCCATTCTAAAATACAGCTCTCATTTTTAACAGCTACAACAAATTTTATTTGCTGTCAACGAAATGCCAATTGCCAGGTGGGCATCGGAAGGCTGCGTACAACAATCCTAAAACAGCATGCAAAAAATAAATAAAAGTCAATTAAATTAACCCAATACAATAAATGATCACCAAGCTTTCAAAAAATGAAGCTCTACGGTGGCAGACATTTGTTGGAACTCTACCAGGTTCCATGTTTCAGCCCAGATTTCCCACTTCTCCCATCCAAAGCCACTTCTGACCTCGGGAGGAGGTGGTGTTGCAGGCGTCACGCCCCCAACACTCGCGCGGAGTCTGGGTACGACAAGGTAAAGGTTCATAAGCTATTTAAAAACCATATTGTAAGGAAATCTCTGTTTAATGTCTGGACTAAATACAAGGACTTATTCGAAAACAAGACCCCGAGGTGGCTATCACCGATGGAGGCTAAGGCCATAAAAATACTCAATATGGGGGGTGGCTGGGCAAAATATTGTGAAATAATAGAAAGAGTAGGTGACACTTGGAGGTTGCAGAGTTTTGAAAAATTGAAAGGAAAGGTGCGAGACTGGTTTCATTATGCCCAAGTTTTAGAGATCTTTAAAAAAGATAAAAAAATTGGCTTCCAGGTGGAAAAATCAAAACTAGAGTCAGAACTACTTGAACCTAAGACGAAAGTGCTTTCAAGAATGTACAACTTGTTGCTTAAATGGAACACTCAAGATGAGTTAGTTAAATCAGCCATGATAAAATGGGCACAAGATATTGGACACAACATTATGTTTGAAGACTGGGAAAGGTTATGGACCACCGGTATGAAATTTACGGCATGTAGTGCCTTAAAAGAAAACATTATGAAAATGATGTACAGGTGGTACATGACCCCAGTCAAACTCGCAAAGATATACCATCTGTCTGATAATAAATGTTGGAAATGCAAAGAGGCTGAAGGAACGTTCTTTCACCTTTGGTGGACATGCCCGAGGGTGAAGGCTTTTTGGGAAATGATTTATAACGAGTTGAAAAAGGTATTTAGGTATACCTTTCAGAAGAAACCAGAGGCCTTCCTCCTGGGCATTGTGGGCCAGAGAGTGTTAAAGAAAGATAGAACTTTCTTTTTATATGCAACTACAGCAGCAAGAATCCTCTTAGCCAAATATTGGAAGGCACAGGAGTTACCCACACTGGAAGAGTGGCACACGCAACTGATGGACTATATGGAATTGGCTGAAATGACCGGCAGAATTCGAGATCTGGGAGAAGAGGCAGTGGAAGAGGATTGGAGAAAATTTAAAGACTATCTACAAAAACATTATAAGATATTTGAATGTTGAGAATTTGCTAAGTTTTGAGAAAAACATGCTTCAATATTGAAATTTGGATATGATTGGGACTGAGTTATGACTGAGAACAGTTTAAATTTCAAAGCAATTAATTAGATGAAAATATAAAAACACACGAAACAAGGTAATAATTTGCTATTTAACTTTATTGTAAAGAACACAGGGACGGAGGAGGTGGGGAAGTCCAGAGGATAATGAAAAAAGATTTGGAAAAATGAATTTTTCTTCTGTATTTGTTTGTTTTCTTTTTTTTTTCTGTAAAACAGCTTTTGTTGGATTATTGATGATGTATTTTGACTTTGGAAAACAAAGCAATAAAAAATATTTATAAAAAAAAAAAAACACTCGCGCGGAGTCTGGCTCCCAGCCCCGCGTGATCAGGGGAATCCTCTGTCGCGCCATCCCCCTGGCCAGCCAATCGGCTGGCTCAGGGGTGTGGCTTGCCACATTTAAGGCAAGCACGGCAGAGGATCTTCCTCTTTGGCCGCCGCTCAGCTGGGTGAATTTCCTACCCTCCCACCCTTCAAGGTTTCTCCTTTGACCTTGCTATGGACCTCGGTTGGTCGCCGTTAAGGGGCCTGGTAGGAATTTTCCACTTGGCAAATTGGCGCCAGCCATTTGGTTTTTTCGCCTACCTCGTAGCAAATCGTCAGAACTTCCTCGGTTTGGCGGTTAGGCATTGGTCGGGGTATTGTTATATAGATGAATGGGGGGAGGAGCGCCATCACCTCCCCCGGTTAGTGAAGGGTAGTCCGGTAAAGGATTCCGGGGGGCGTGGCCCCGTCTGAAGCCTATGGAGGCCAGGGCCCAAGGCACACCCCCGGGGGAGTGCCTAGTTGATGTGCATCATCAGGGCTCCCCCTACTGGTGTTAACCCTTCCCGGCCTTCAGGCAGACAGACTGAAGCCGGATAGTCGATTAGGACCAATGCCTAAGCCAATACCACTTATCAGCTGTAACCAATAAAGTTGTGGCCAATTTTAGCCCATTAACCTAAATATTGGTGTCTTGTGTGTTTATTTCTACTGGTGGGAGGCGGGAACTCGTCACCCAATGACTGCTTGACTGATCGTTTGTTGCCCTTTCCTTTAGCAAGGAAGAATTTTGAAGCTCAGCCGTTAAGAACACAATTCTATGTATATTTCCATTTACTAGTTGATAAGTTCCTGGTGTATCAGGTGTGAGGAAGTAGCTTATCGCATACCGTCATTGCTCGTTCGCCTTTTTGTCCTTTACGACCCTGAAAAAAGTAGGCATACGTTTAGGAAATCAAATTACCCTCTTTCCCCATTTCCGTTTACACTTGTACATAAATACATACACACATGCTGATGAACACCCCCCGATATGATGTGTGTGGGGGGGGGGAGTTTCATACATTTTCCCGGTTTGCATAAGTTGGTGGAGCATGAGACTCAGACTCGTAGTCGTGGGTTCGAATCCCATGTTGGGTAAAAAGGCTCCTGCACTGCACAGACTAGATGATCTTCATTGTCCCTTCCAACTCTGCAATTCTACAATTCTACAATTTTATATCACGCTAAGCCAAACCACAAACAAGCATGTGGGTTCTCAAGAAGAAGATTGCAGCTGTTTTTCTCTGTTTAGTCTTACGCCCAAAGTAGGGATGGGTGAATATGTCGATTTCCGTTGCTCCTTTTCCCAATCTTAAATTGTGTTCTCCACATTTTCAAATCGGTTTAGAATTACTTTTTTTTTTTTAAGTCTTCATGAAGATTCATCAGTATTTTTGTGTGATTTCTCCTAATATATGTATTTTGCTTAATATACACATATTTGTATATAGTATAATGCATTTCTGTATGTTATTTTCATTAATATATACTTTTATGAGCACAACTTGAAGTGGTTAAAAGGTCTGGGGAAACCCAGGTATATGGCAGCCCATATCGGAAGAGTTGGTTTTTTGGAGAATTTCCAAAAAACAGCTTTAAAAAAAACTATTAAAAACCCCCAACTTTGCCTGCCCTTCCCCTGAAGAAAGCTCAACAAAATACTCAACCACTTTCGTGTCTGGATTTTCACTTCTTGATATATGGCAAGCCTAGTTTTTGAACACATTACTTGGATGACGAAAGCAGGGAGACATGTAAATTTCAATGGATGACTGTGGTTGATCTCACCTATTGCTTTGGAAAAGTGAAGGCAAATTTGCCTTGAAGATGGAAATCAAATCGATTTTCTCCCTCATCCCTACTAAAACCCCAATTCTTGGCTTATCTGGCTCCAGCCAAGGTTCATTCTATGAACCAGCCAAGGTTCATTCTATTTACCTCTTACGGTTTGTCTGGGGGCGGGAGAGACAATGAACTCAGGTTTGGACATAATACAAAGTTAAACGGTGACTTGGTTCACCAGCTAAGAGAAGCAGAGAAGGAGCAAAGTTCTCTCTCTGGGAATCCATGTTTTCTAAGTCATGTTTTGGCTTAGCGTTACATGCAAACTGGGCCATATTCCCTAAGCGATCATGATTCTCCAACGGGACAGCTTGTAATGCTTCCTTCAGCTTGCAATGCTGGTACTCCTTCAGGGTCTTAGTATATTTTCCCACACATCCTAATTCTGTGGGGAACAACGTCCTACCCCTCAGGTAGAATGATGCAGTCCATGGGAGAGAATGTTCACTTCAGAATAAATGGATTTTTCTGCATATCCACAGTTTGCTGTTGCTGACAAACCTAGACAGCATCTTAAAAAGCAGAGACATCACCTTGCCAACAAAGGTCCGTATAGCTAAAGCCATGGTCTTCCCAGTAGTGATGTGTGGAAGTGAGAGCTGGACTATAAAGAAGGCTAATCGCCGAAGAATTGATGCTTTTGAATTCTGGTGCTGGAGGAGACTCTTGAGAGTCCCATGGACTGCAAGAAGATCAAACCTCTCCATTCTGAAGGAAATCAGCCCTGAGTGCTCACTGGAAGGACAGATCGTGAAGCTGAGGCTCCAATACTTTGGCCACCTCATGAGAAGAGAAGACTCCCTGGAAAAGACCCTGATGTTGGGAAAGATGGAGGGCACAAGGAGAAGGGGACGACAGAGGACAAGATGGTTGGACAGTGTTCTCGAAGCTACCAGCATGAGTTTGACCAAACTGCGGGAGGCAGTGGAAGACAGGAGTGCCTGGCGTGCTCTGGTCCATGGGGTCACAAAGAGTCGGACACGACTAAACAACTAAACAACAGCAACAAATCAAGATTCTAGATTGAACTCAAAATCATTCCTTCCCCCACCCCAGATTCTTTCACACATATATGGAGCAATTTTGAAAAGGAAAGCATAATTTGAATTCAACACTGAGCTACTTCTATACTGTGCTGTTGATTTTGCAGATGAAATATAGCCATATTTTTGTTTATATAAGCCTGATCCAGAAAATATAATTTGATAATCTATTTTCAGCTATATTTGGTTTCACAGTTCAATATTAATCTATATTTCTTTTACCATTCTTCCAGGTTCTCCCCAGCGTCCCGGATCACCAACTGCTCCTGGTGTTCCACCACGGCCCTTTAAAAAATGCAAAGGCCCCATTAAAATAACGCAACTTGTTTCAGGCTTCATAAGCAAAAACAAAAGGTTTGGAGGTTTTTTTGGGTTGGCTGAAAATTCAGATTTTTTGAAAGTTTCATTTTTTAGGTTCCTTCCAAACTCTTGGATAATTTCAGCTCCCTTGAAATGAAATTTCAGGTACAAGTGAAATGCCTTCATCCCCCCAGTTCTCTGCCTGTGAATAAAGTTAGGCAGCTGTGGATTCAATATTATTTCACATTTTAATATTGCTAAAGATAGCAAATGAGCTTGGAGCCTGCTCCTACCAATTCTTTTTTCTCAGAGTTCGAAACTCCCATTGTTCTAGGCGCATTTTGCGACAAGGAATTTCATAAACACAAGCAGTTTCTGAGCTCTGGGTGCAGTATAGCGTTTAAGATTTCAGATTAAAATTGCCACTGTTACTCAGATGTAAATCCCAACCAAGTTCAATGGGGCTTCCTCCCAAGTAAAACATGCATGGATTGGGGACCTGAAAACTTTCTTTTCTTTTAAACCCAACATGTTTTGCTTAGGTTTCAGTTGCCTTGTTTAATGTACTTTTCATGTATGATGTGCTTTTAATTTGAAATAGTAATAATAATAATAATAATTTATTTATACCCCGCCCATCTGGCTGGGTTTCCCAGAAATAACTGGGGATCTACAGTATATTGTCAATTAAAACAGATATTCTACTGGTTTTTCCCTAATAAGATTTTTAAATGATCTGCGGTGCACAGAAACATTTCATTTTTCTTTTTCAGCGCCCTCAAAATGTTGAATAAGCCCAGAGAATATCCAGCAAATTCCCACAGAAAGGGGGGGCGGTTTGAGTGGCCATTTTCACACAGCTCTGAGGCATTATTAAACTGTCACAAATTGCGGCAACTGGATTCTAGCTTAAGGCATCTGAAAGAAACCATCAGGAGTTTTAAGAACCGTTATAAAGAGAACTCTCCTTTCTCACATATCAAACCGCTTAGGATCATTTATCATCCTCACCCGTTGTCCCCTAATTCCTTTGGCGCCTTTATCTCCAGGAATGCCTAGATCTCCATCTTCACCCTAGAAAGGAATCAGAAGTAGAGTTTCACAGCTAAGAGCTCCTGTTTGGATTGCTTATCCTTTCCTTCCACGAAAAGAAAGTTAATTTGGATCGAAGCCATTGTGAGTGGCGTGCCTTTGTCCTTTCATTGCAGCCCTAGTCCAACGGGCTCCTTTCATTTATTGCCCATAACCTCATTTTCCTTCCTGAGGGAAACCCAAAGCAGCTAACAGAGAATGGAAAAACTTTATTGATACTGAATATGTTAATTTTGTTGGTATCTTGTTCTAATTATGAGAATAATCAATATAACAAAACATAGCAACTATCGCAATATTCCAAAGCAACATTCATGTCTAAACAATAATCCATTCAGTTGTATTAAATACGTAAGGATTAATTCAACAACAAGGGTCCTGTTTCTGTCCAGGGTGTCACCACCCCAAATCTAGCTTAATGTGTCCAAAGATCAGAGCTGCTTCTTCACTAGAAGGTTTTATACTAGTGGGGAGTGCATTATCCTGTCGCTGTCCCAGAGTTGCTATGTGCTGAAGAGGAGAAAAAGGGTATGTGTTTAGCCATTTTGTGGCTTCCGAACTGGACCAAGGCTGTGGTGCAAGGTCAAGTGTTAAGACTCCCTCTGCCCCAAACCATGGCCCAAATCAACACATCTAGTTAAAGACTATGAAAATAAGAAACATACCACTCAAAAGGTAAAGGACCCCTGGACGGCTAAGTCCAGTCAAAGGTGACTCTGGGGTTGTGGTGCTCATCTCACTTTCAGGCCAAGGGAGCTGACGTTTGTCCACAGACATCTTTCCGGGTCATGTGGCCAGCATGACTAAACCGCTTCTGGTGCAATGGAACACCGTGATGGAAACCAGAGCACACGGAAACCATTTAGCTTCCCACTGCAGTGGTATCTATTTATCTACTTGCACTGGCGTGCTTTAGAACTGCTAGGTTGGCAGGAGCTGGGACAGAGCAACGGGAGCTCACTCTGTTGTGGGGATTCAAACCGCCAACCTTCTGACTGGCAAGCCCAAGAGGATTGGTGGCTTAGACCACAGCGCCACCCACATCAAAACAACCCGTACAGGAAACATAAATGAGTCACTGTAGGAGTATAAGCAATACCTGCAGTCCAGGGTTTCCAGGAAATCCAGGCTGCCCCTGGAATTAAAGAAACAGAAACAAAACTTTGATCTCATGTGACTTCCTTGCTGGCCGTTTCACAACCTTTTCTTTGCTGTTGTTTTAAAAAGAATAGGTCTATTTTCTTTTCTTTTAGATTAAACACATTTACAATTTTGTATCTGTATTGGAGTGTGTGTTGTATTGCTTTACATGTGCAACTATTTTAATTGTTTATAAATGCAAATGCAACTATATATGTTATATAGTTTTACTGAGGGCAAGCCCAGTGAAATGAATGGGCCATACATAGTCATGTTCATTCATTTCAATGGGTATACTCTGAGTAAAGCCAAGTTGAATGTGTCATTGAATGTGTCTGGTCTCATATCCCAGGCTGCTTTTCTTACATCTCATGGCCACTCCAACAGTACTGCAGTAATCTGCTTCATTAGAAAAGTTAATCATCAGCTTAAGAAACTTGATCTGCTGGTACTGTATAGTGGGCAAGGCTCCTCCTTTCTTCCATATAATCCTAATCACATGGAGAATAATGTCTGAATAGGGTGGAGCATACGAAAATGTCACAGGCTATGACATTACACCAGTCGCCCAGGTGAGTTACTCTGACATCAAAGGAGAGGTAGAATAATGCAATAATGGAGGTGCAAATTAGTGCACTGTCAAAATCATTAATGCACCACAGTGGCGAAGTGTGGAGGGAGGTTGCCTTGGGCACAAAATTTGTTGGGGTCACGCAATTTCAGTACCCGGTGCTGCCTTAATACAGCTAACTGCTTCCGGCACTGGGCTCTGTTGAAAACAGCTTCTCCATACAAAACAGGAAATGACCTCGCCAGACAACAGAACAACTCTTCTTATCTCTACGGCTGCGATCTCCTGGGTAACGCAGATGCTTTAGGCAGTTGAATGCACATGCATACACTGTCTGTTCCCTTCCTTCCCTCCCCGGGCACTGGCACCCCACGCTACGCCACTGATGCAGCATCAAGAAGCAAGTTAAAGACAGAGCAGGAGAGTGAATCCTGAGCTGGTCACAATAAAGCCCGTAGGATCCATTCACCCTACGATATGCTAATCTTTATTGTCATTGTCCCATACAGAACAACGAAATTGGAAAAATCTACATCAGACATTCAAAAACCCACAAGCCTGTTATCCCAGCTATCGCAGCCTGGTTAGCCCCTAAAAACTCTGATACCCCATAGTTGAATACCTTAAAGGTAAAGGGACCCCTGACCATTAGGTCCAGTCGTGAGCAACTCTGGGGTTGCGGCGCTCATCTCGCTTTACTGGCCGAGGGAGCCGGCGTACAGCTTCCGGGTCATGTGGCCAGCATGACTAAGCTGCTTCTGGCGAACCAGAGCAGCTCACGGAAACGCCGTTTACCTTTCCGCCGGAGCAGTACCTATTTATCTACTTGCACTTTGATGTGCTTTCGAACTACTAGGTTGGCAGGAGCAGGGACTGAGCAACGGGAGCTCACTCCATCGCGGTGTTTCGAACCACCGACCTTCTGATCGGCCAGTCCTAGGCTCTGTGGTTTAACTCACAGCGCCACCCGCGTCCCATATTGAATACCTTACACTGCGTTTAAAACCAAAATCGCATTTGGATAGATACTGTTTATCAGGTGGCTAGTCCTAGTCTTTATAACCCTGTACCTTCTTCCAGAAGGCAGAAGCTGCCAAAACATCCTTCCATATTCAACCAGAAGAACTAACTTTCCACGAAATTAGTTCTTATACATCTCCCTCTGTAGTTTTTGGATGACCGTCAGACTCCAGAATACTATTCTTGATACAGGAAAGATTGCTGTGCTTCTTTCCCAATCACAACTATTTATCATGCATTGTAAGTGTTGAGTGTTGCATTCCATTCCACTGTTTGTTTTGGTCACTAGAAAAAATCAGCAGACAAATATCCAGATCTCCAGGTAGTGCAACAAAACAAACATTTATACTGGCTTCTAATGTTGGTTTCGAACGGAATCTATTTTGTTATATGATCTCAGCAACATGGGTCCCTTGTCAGTTATGGAATGGGTTGCGCTTGTGGCGTTGTGCTGTCCACAATCAACAATGGAACATTACCAATGTGCTCTGCCTCACTCTCATCCAAAGGATGAGAGCACTTTGGTTCATAAAGCTTCACTCTGCATGTGACTAGGCAAAGCCAGAACATGAGCCAGCATGACAAAGGAAGCAAACTGTGCTACGAATTGGCTGCCCTTTCTTCTGAGAATGGGGCGATTTAGGGCTCTGCAAGTGGTGTGCACGCATTGGGCCCTGAACGCTGTCTCAAAGCCCAGAAAGCAGGGTGTTGGGCTTTGGGAAGGAGGCGTTAGGCTCTGGTAGGATCCTAGAGCCCTCCCACCTCCTTCCCAAAGCCTACTTAGCACTTTCCCAGCAGGCGGGAGAGCTCCAGGATTTTGACCTCGCACAGGGCACCAAATCCATCACTGAGCTGGGCTTACCAAAGCATAACGACTTGGATGTAAGCGTTGCTTTGTTCTGCTCCTGACCCTTTTGGCACACAGTCACTACAAGCACGCTTCTCTGATCCCTACCAGTAAATTAATAAGCATTCCTGCATCAACAAAGATTAGGATTCCCACATCCAAGCAGGCAAACAGACCCAAGATTTTGGAAACTGCTTGCAGTGGTGACATACATCCATGTATGGGTGCAAGTGTGATCAGGGGCACTTTTAACAGACTGGCTGGCAAGCATGGGCTGTGTTTGCAAAACAAAATGAGAATGGTTACATCCCCAATGTGTGCTTTAGCTCGGCCGGTAGAGCACAGGACTCTTAATCTCCGGGTTGTGGGTTCAAGACCCACATTGGGCAAAAGATTCCTGCATTGCAGAACCAGGTGATCTTTGTGGCCCCTTCCAAGTCTACAATTCAATGATTCTATGAGTCTATTCAACAGTGCTCAATAAATCCATATAATATTGGAGGCACAATCCACCAGGAACATCTGCACAAGCCCAACAGCAACTAAAGAAATCTGTGCAAGGGCACCCTCATTTTCTTTTAATGAGATTTCCATAAGAGACTTCCTAAAAGATTGCACTGCCTGCTGTTAGTGGTAGTCGCTGTATAGCAGGGATGGTGAAGCTGTTACCCTACAGATGTTGCTGGACTCTAACTTGCATGAACCCCAGCCAGTACAGCTAATGTGCAAGGATTATGGGAGTTTAGTCCAAAAATATCTGTAGGGTCACACGTTCCCCACCCCTGCTGAAGAGTGATAGTTCACTGCGACCGAAACTTCACAGCATGGCTCTCACCTTTGCTCCTTTTCGTCCTTGTATACCATAGCCATTGTCACCATCTAGCCCCTGCAAAGAATAGAAAAATCAAAAGAATTTTTTAAAAAAAGACTTTTAGGGCTGGCCCTACCATTAGACAGAGTGAGTGTTGTTAGAGCTAGCCCTAAGTCTCATAGTTGCTGGGCCTGAGTATCCCTGCCCTTGCATGAAGTCTTGGGTTTACAATTTTGGGAGAGGGGAGACTGTGGCACTGGGGAGAGATCAAACTGGTGAGGCCCCCTAGATTCACAGGACTGAGTTGCCCTGCCCTCGCATGAAATCTTGGGTTTGCAATTTTGGGAGAGGGGAGACTGCCCACTGGGGAGCGGGCAGGCTGGCAAGGCCCCCTAGATTTAGAGGCCCCAGGCTTCAGCCTATACATAAATCCAGCACTGCTGAGAAGAAATGACTGGCATCTTGGCAAGAAACCCACAAACTGTATCCTTGGCACATCTTCTACAGGACAAGTTACTTGTTGCAGTTTTACTCTTGTGAACCATTGTGCCAAATCTGGCAGCAATATCTTAAGAAGTGTCCAAATTGGTGTGGTTTAGAATGTTTCGGTCTGCCATCTGGATTCAAGATGGCAGCTGATAGATTATTTTTTTTAAAAAAAAAAAAGCTCCTCCATCTTGGGAACCGTCGTGCCAAGTTTGCCAATCATATCTCAAGAGGTTTCCAGATGTGTAGGGAACAGACAGAAAGATGGACAGACACACGGCTTTCCAGTAGAGGAAGAAAAAGGATGAAGGAAAATCAAACGGAGCAACCGTTCTTTCTCAGAGACGGAGAGAAATTCAGTCACAAACGTCAAGACTCAGAATCAGAAAGGCAAAACTCACCGTCAAGCCTCTTGGTCCAGGTAGCCCCTGTAGGCCTTTTTCTCCAAGATCACCATGTTCTCCCTTTCACACAGTACAAAACAGAGATTAACCATTAAATACGGACCAATAGTACAGACCAATTTTATTGTTTTGGTGTCTACAGTCTAGCTCTCAATGAGGCAGCAAACTCAGGACTGTCTGTACTGCCACAGACTGAAAGTGGGGGGCTTCCATAATGGATAGCTCCTCCAGACAAAATAATCCCCTTTACATAGAAAACTAGATTTCAGACAGAAGGCTTCTAGCTTAACCTTCTCCCTGACAGACTGCTGATTATATGAAACCCTGGTTACCATTAGAGTTGATGAAGCTTTGGGTGAAATGTTCAGACGTGTGAAGGGGCATGTTAGCACCTCATCCTAGTACCCACCTATAGAAAAACTAAGCCTCAGGTTTCCCCATGAGGAAAAGGCCAGGCCAGAGAAGTCTATGGCAGTGTTTCCCAACCACTGTTCCGCGGCACACTAGTGTGCCGCGAGATGTTGCCTGGTGTGCCGCGGGAAAAAATAAAAAATTGAAAGATTTTTTTTTTAAGTCAAATTTTCGATTGGGGCGCCGTCACTAGATGACCCCTGGGGTTCCCTCCCTCCCTCCCACTCTGCGCCTCCCTCCTCCTCCTCCTCCTCCGGGGAGGCCCTTCCTGGCTCTCGGCCAAGGCTTGGCGGCTGCCAGTCACTCGCTCGCCCACCCGTCCCTCCATCCCTGCACCCGGCCTCTCCCCCTCCGTCCCCGGCGCGGGGGCTGCCGGGATCCGTAGTCCCCTCGCCCTTGGGCTCCGCGCCCGCGCGGGGTGCGCGAACTACGTTTCCCAGCGTGGCCTGGCGGGCCGGGCGTTTTGTTTGAAGCGCTCTTCTCCCGGCCATGGAATGAGCGCAGCGGCGGCGGCCGGGCGGGCAGGGGCTCTTCCGCGCAGACCCCGCACAGCCTGCCTGCGCCCCCCGGAGATTGGGCGGCAGGATGGAGCCCGGGGATCCCCGCGGAGGCGGAGCGGCGGAGGCGGAGGCTGCCCCCCAGGTAGGGCTGCGTCGGGGGTTTTTTATTTTTGCAATGCTGCATCCGCGCCAGAGGGGACGCATCGGACCGCGGGGAGACCCCTTGGCGGGCGTGCAAGGCAATGCATGCGTGCAGGCGTTGCATGGAGTGCAGTGCAATGCAATGGCAACGCGGCGCCCTGCATGCATGCATGCAACTTCCACCGGCACTCCGGACTTGGCAGGTGAGGGGGGTCCCCAGTGGGCGGCAGAGAGAGCCGGGAGGGCGAAGGGGAGCCGGGGGGGGAGCAGCACTGCTCCCCGAGCCGAGCCCGGGGGGAAACTTCGGCGTTGTTGCGCCGGGTGTTGGAAGCGGAGGCTGGCGGGGGCCCCTCACCTGCAAAACCTGGTCGCCTCTCATATATTTCGTGCATTGCATCCATCGCCCGCTTTCTCCTCCAAGGAGCTCCCGGGGGCGCGCGTGGTTCTCCCCGTGTTATCCTCGCAACAACAGCCCTGCGAGGTGGGTCAGGCGAGTGGCCCAAGGGAGCACCCAGGGATTGTCCTGGCCAGGTGGGGTGATTTGAACCCTGCTTTCTGCCCGGTCTTCATCCTCATTTAGCCCCCACATGTGCATGACTGTGCATGACTGAGGTTTTCCCCCCTCGTCTTGGCTATGGTGTGAGTCTGTGCTGTTAATTAATGGGGTTCTGCCTTCGGAGAAGATGAGCCAGCCCTCAAGGAGGTGATTATGTAATTTGCTAGCAATTCATGTCCCTCCCGGCGTGACGCTGCGCGCTGACGTCACGGGGCTGTAATGGTGGTGTGCCTCGAGATTTTTTTCATGAAACAAGTGTGCCTTTGCCCAAAAAAGGTTGGGAAACACTGGTCTATGGAACTTATTTAGGGTTGCACATTTCAAGTAGTAGAAATCTGGACACATTTTTTTTTGGGGGGGGGGGATCGCCCCAAAGGTTGTTGAGCTTCCTGGTTCTGTTTGCAAAACCCCAGACATTTTGCTGATTTTTCAAAAAAAATTCCCTGTGTACTAATTTTGCTGATTGGCGTCCCAGGAAAAATTGGACATATGTCAACCCTAACTTATTTTAAATGGCAGATGGTACCAAATAATAGACTATCTGCAAGAGTTATTTTATTTTATTTTAAAATACCACCCCCCATGTTAGATATGGATGATCATCACCATCATGAGCTCCATAACTCGGCGAGCCATTTGAAGTTAAGACAGCTGATAGCAACCGACAGCATTTTCATTCCAGAGAATTTTAGTGAGTTTGAGCAGGGGACTGAACAGGGCGGGAGGCAGGGAGGTAAACAGTAGGCGCCACCAATACCAGACAGAGCCAACAGAGTGGCAGCACACACACACACACACACACACACACGTCCTCTTCTGCTGATCTTAGGAGAAGATGGCAGCCCTTTTAAGTATTCTAACCTCCTCCCAAGTCATTTAAGGCAGGGGTTGCCAGCCTGGCACACACGGGCACAAGGGTTCCCACCCATGCCAGCGTGGTGTGGTGGTGACTTTTTTCTTTCATTCATTCATTAAGCCTTTATTGGCATAACAGGGAGCCTTCCCATACTGTTCTGTGTTACTGTTTCTTTTTCTGCTCTGACATTTTGCGTCATACAATGCCTCCAATGCCAGTGTGGTTAAGAGTGGTGGACTCGTAATCTGGTGAACCAGGTTCGCTTCCCTGCTCCTCCACATGCAGCTGCTGGGTGATCTTGGGCTAGTCACACTTCTCTGAAGTCTCTCAGCCTCACTCACCTTACAGAGTGTTTGTTGTGGGGGAGGAAGGGAAAGAAGATTGTTAGCTGCTTTGAGACTCCTTAAAGGGAGTGAAAGGCGGAATATCAAGTCTAAACTCCTCCTCCTCCTCCTCCTCCTCCTTCCTAACAGCCAGCATTTTGTGATATGCCACACATCCCACAGTGGCCATTTTGTGACTGGGGCCCACGGAATTTTCTCAAAATTCCATATGTGCCCACCAGCCCCCAAAAGTTAACAGCGTCTGATTTAGGCCATTCAGCAAGGGGTTAACTAGTGCTTTGAACTGCAAGACAAATAGGCGGCAGCCAGTGAAGTCCATATAAAGTGGACTCGCATGTTCCAAAGGACCAGCTCCAGATACATTTTGCACCGAGTATAAAAGTACAAAAATATTTACAGCCCTGCTCAATTGCTACATAGAGCTGCTCTTTATACTGGACAAAACGAAGGCTGCGTTTTACTTCGGAAGAAACGTGTTCAGACACTTTGTTGAAACACAAAAGGCACTGTTGAAACCAGTTCTTACCTTTTGACCTCTAGGTCCTTCTTTCCCTATGGAGCCAGGCGCGCCATCGATTCCTTGACTACCCTCCAATCAGAAACACATATCGAAAGTCACATTAAGAAAACCACAGCAATCATTGGCAGCCAGTTAAATAGCTTTTGTGCTTTCTCTATAATCCCATCCAGGTTTCAGCGGTCCTAAATGACGTCTGTTCAACTACTACGGAAGAAAGGGCAGACATAGAATCATAGAACTGTAGACATATATACACTAAAGGCATTTCTTTCTTTTAAAAGCGTCAGTCCGCATCTTATGATAGAATGCAGCTGAACAGGTGAATAGGCAACGTGAGGCCCCAAAGTTGTATTTGGAGGGATTTTACTTGTTCAGAGAAAGTAGCAGTGAGAAAGTCATTTCAGAGGAAAGCTTTGGAGATGGGGGGAGCTGACACAACTCAGAAGTCTGGATGAATGGAGGAAAAGAAAACACTAGGAACAGGGATTTCTGCAAATGACCCTAGAAGCAGCTTGCAAATTTAAACATGCATTGGCTGAAATGCACATATAAATCATTGGCAGCCGCTCAGAGTGGCAGGGGCAACCCAGTCAGTTGGGCATCATCCTCAATGAACACGAGCAAAATTCAGGCTCAAAAGCACTCTACATACTTTTGCATAGATCAAAATTAAAAACCCATGATATAGTGCATAAGCCAAGTCAGGATGCTCTACTACAATTGTAAAGTATAGACTACAAAACCCGTGACTAGGAACAAAATACTTGTGCACAGAAATATCTGGGGGATGTATAAGAGGTGAGAGGCCTTCGCTTGGGGCCCACACGGTCTCGTCCTCTCCCTGCTGAAATTAGGCTTGCAAGAAGCCTTCTCTTGAAGCCAACAGCAGACTAGGTAGTTGTTAAGTTGTGGGTGAACATATCAGACAGCACAGCGATTCTTCAAACAGCTCTTCTTTATTCAGAGGCCAGAACAGAACTGAACTGAAGAGCTCAGTCAGCCTGCTTATATAGAGCTCCAGTACAACGTTACTGTAGCAACTTTCTAAAACTATCCAATCACTGAACGTCACTTTCGATCCTTAATTTGCATACAAACTATCCAATCACTGAAGGTCACTTTCGATCCTTCATTTGCATAACTATCTACAGTATCCCCCTGCTGGCCTAGGGTGAGAACTTCAGTACATAACAGTAGTGGTGTGCGATTGGTTATGTCTGTGGTGCCCGCAACAGTTCCTCCATTTTGCAAATGTTCCCATGGACTTAAAAAGACTGGCAAAGTAAGACATATCATTTTAAGACATACTTGGGGTCCTGGAAAGCCTTGGAGTCCTTTAGGTCCTGGTATTCCACGTAAACCTGGTGTACCCTGAGTGACACAGGAGACAAAGGAATACAATAGGTTTTTGATGCATGTTGACCAAGCCCCAGATGCAGCCTTATTTTAGTGGCTCTGGCCTGTTGATGCAACCGCTTCAATGCACGATGGCTACTGGAAACAAATCCTACCTGTTTCGATTCACAACCTGCAGGGTCAGTCATTACAATATGCAGAATTCAGCTTTGACAAGACACCCCTCTAAGCACGGCAACAGAACACAGATTTATATTACCTGGTTTCCTTGTAGCCCCATTTCACCAGGAAGACCTGGGTCGCCTTCATTTCCTTTTAGGCCCTGTCAAAGAGAAGAGAAAAGTACTAAAGGAGACACGCGTTTCTGACCTGCAGCATTCTGTGGGAGTGAATGAAATGCAGTTTCTGCCCAGATATTAACTAGCAGAAACTTGATCTCGCGCACAGTCAACCACAACCTCGACAACAAAACAGCAACAACATGCCACTATTGAAAACTATATTGTTTAGACAATATTGTTTTGCAATATGACTTTTTGTTATTATTTTTTTGAAGTTTTTATGGATACTTTGGTTGATTTTACTCTTATATGTTGTATCCTGCATTGTTATATTTTGACTAAAGTTGAGAATTATAAATACATCCATGAATAAGTACTTGTCTCCTCTGTAGAGTTGGTGGCCCCAGCTGACTCATGTGTAGTAGCATTGCTACCATCCATTGCTGCCATTTTAACTTCCCACAGTGTCCCCACCGAAGCATCACTCCTAGGCATTGTGGGAAAACTAAATGGCAGATCCAAACTGCATGGCCTGGAGAGATGAGGACAGGTGTTAACAAACCTGGGGGACTAGGGCTGCCCAACCATGCAGGGTGCCAGGCTTAACAGATGAGGGGCCCTCTATTGCTAAAAGTGTGTTCATACATTCATCATGGGTTGAGCATTAGGGATGTGAATGAAGGTACTTAAGTATCATGGAGGAGGATGCAGCTGACCCCCTTGGTCTAATTTTTCCTTCTGACAAAGAAATGGAAAAAGCAAAGCAAACAGACCCATAATTACCACGCTTTCGAAACATCAGGTAGTTCAACTGGCGCTTTTTGCCTGAATCCCTGGAGCAAAAATGATGGGAGCTGTTTCCAAAGCTTTAGTTTGGTGACAAAAGAAAAATTACCAGGAGGAGCTGTAATCCGAGAAAACATTTATTGACACCTAAGGCAATCATTAACCGGCATGGGGTTTGTAAGGACATAAAGAAAGCATTGCTGAGTAATGCTCAACTTTGGACAGAAAAGCGGTCTGCTGTGACAATTTAAATGTGTGTTTGTGGCAGGATGGGGAGACGTAAATTCAGATAAAAGCCAAAGCCTGCAGGGCCCTCTACGGCTGCAAAGTAAAATTGACACTGCAAAGAAAACATCTTACAAAGAAGCTGGTGTTGTAAAGTTGGCAGAAGCAGGTGTGTAAGAGATGTGTAAACTTTGGGCAAGCGACATTTCATTTTGAGGCCAAACTCCCTTCATCCCACCGCAAAAATGAAGAACGTAAGATGAGTCTGGCTGGAGCAGACCCAATGATTATTCAGTCTAGCATTCCATTTCAAACAGGGACCAGCCAAAAGGCCCAGCAAACCTGTAAGCATAGCTTAAAAGCAATAGAGCTTAGGAAGAGAGGGATTTGTTTTATTTATGTGAATGTCACCTGCATTCATTCATCTTTTACACCCCGTTTCCACATGGTTCTGCAAAAGCATTTTAAGGCATTTTACCCTAAAATTGTACTGGTTTTCCCAGTGGTGATGTATGGAAGTGAGAGCTGGACCATAAAGAAGGCTGATCGCCGAAGAATTGATGCTTTTGAATTCTGGTGCTGGAGGAGACTCTTGAGAGTCCCATGGACTGCAAAGAAGATCAAACCTCTCCATTCTTAAGGAAATCAGCCCTGAGTGCTCACTGGAAGTACAGATCCTGAAGCTGAGGCTCCAATACTTTGGCCACCTCATGAGAAGAGAAGACTCCCTGGAAAAGACCCTGATGTTGGGAAAGATGGAGGGCACAAGGAGAAGGGGACGACAGAGGACGAGATCATTGGATAGTGTTCTCGAAGCTACCAGCATGAGTTTGACCAAACTGCGGGAGGCAGTGGAAGACAGGAGTGCCTGGCATGCTCTGGTCCATGGGGTCATGACTAAACAACTAAACAACAACCACCCTAAAATACCCTTTCTGGCATATAGACGTTTCTTTAAAATGCACATTCTTATATGCATTTTGTTGCATTTGAATCAAGAAACGTATCACAAAAGCAAAAGAAATGCAAAGGTCGAATGATAACTGCATGCTGACCCACATAGGCAGACTGGGCAAAATTCCTGAGGAACTGCTAGTCAGTGACAGGCTGCCTTTGGAAGAAAAGAAAAGTTTCAAATGGTGATTTATTCCACTTCATTCAGCCCAAGGAGATCAGGGGGTCTCATAATAGCCCTGCCAAGTAAGTTAGGCTAAAATGTAGCCTAAAATGGGTGGCTGAGGCCACCCATCCAGTTTCATGGCTTGTTTGCAAGCAGTGGCATAGCATCAGTTGCTGGCACCCGGGGTGAGCACAATTTTGCTGGGTGGGGGGAACACCAGCCCAGGCCTCGCCGGCAACACCACTGGAGCGACCCCACTCCTACCGGAGCAAAACAGGACAGCGTTGAGCTGCCTTCCTGCCCATGCAGGGGAGAGCATGGCCGGTCAACGCAGCCCTTGATGAGTGGAGAGTAGCACCAAGCGAGGCCGTGGTGGGGTCGCCTGATTCATGCCCACTCAAAAATTGTGCACCCTGGGCCACCGCCCCCCTGGTACCTTCCCACTCTATGCCCCAGTTTGCAAGAGCCGCTCGCATCTATAGCCAATGCACAGAGGGGGCAGCAGGAGCACCCCGATACCCACACACTTCCCAGACCCATCCTTGACATCCAGTGAACCGAATGTTGGCGAATGCTGGTTAGCCTGGTTCAGCTGCATTCACATAGCATGCGCCCTCCCTGTGATGTTCATCTGAGCACACAGATACTGGGGAGCAGCATCAGAAGACATGCGGCCATCAGAGGTTTGCTAGCGGACACTCTTCTTGCTACTCCCTCCATGCATTTGCTATATATAGGGAGGGAGATATTTTGAACAGTTCTACATTTAAAAAAGGGACGCGGGTGGCGCTGTGGGTTAAACCACAGAGCCTAGGACTTGCCGATCAGAAGGTCGGCGGTTCGAATCCCCATGACGGGGTGAGCTCCCGTTGCTCGGTCCCTGCTCCTGCCAACCTAGCAGTTCGAAAGCACGTCAAATTGCAAGTAGATAAATAGGTACCACTCCGGCGGGAAGGTAAACGGCGTCTCCATGTACTACTCTGGTTCGCCAGAAGCGGCTTAGTCATGCTGGCCACATGACCTGGAAGCTATACACCGGCTCCCTCGGCCAGTAAAGCGAGATGAGCACCGCAACCCCAGAGTTGGTCACGACAAGACCTAATGGTCAGGGGTCCCTTTACCTTTTACATTTTTTAAAAAAATAATGCATGAGCTTAGATGAGGATTTGAGAAATGCCATGAAGCCTAAGCCAGGATTAAGAATTAACCACAAACTCAGATCTTGAAACAGCAGTTTTCAAGCTGCTGCATGCTTCAAACTGTGGTCCTTCCAGTCTTCCTGATCAATTTCCACTGATCAGTTGGGCCACTGGATTATCAAGAACAAACAATGCCCTTGTTTTCATGAAAGGCACAGCTCTCCTTTCAATTTCTAGCTCCGCAAGTCAAGGAGGTTCCAGCTTCAGAACAGGAAGGGAACACAAGTCATCACTATTCCGAATGGCAATGCCAGTTCCTGCATCGGTTCCAGGAATAAGGGGCAAAAGCTAATAATAATACATTCAGCATTATGTGAGTGCAGTGGCTACTGACCTCTAAGCCAGGGCGACCTCTGCGGCCATTGGGACCCTAAACGAAAGGGGAGGAAACAGCTTTTAAAACAAGTTTTAAAGAATGGCACTTTATATGTCAACTTATACATCATCCAAAAAGAAGAAATGCATTTTCCCCCCACCACCAAAAAAGAGGGCAATAAATGACATACATTTGCATTACAATTTGCAAATGCCAAGTTATATGTATCTAACTTTGCAAGTATACAGAGTATCAATGATGCAGAAGAACTGCCCTTTCCTCTCCTCGCCCTGCATACCCGCAAAATCTGCTCCAGAGGGTCTTCCAGCTCCCTGGAGAAGATTTTGAGGGTGCCCAAGGAGCAGGCCACAGAGGAGAGGAGGGGAAATTCTGTTGCACAAGCAGACGTCTGATGCACTAACAGAACAGCAGCGCTGGATATGACCCAGTTACTACTATTTAAACTGAGATGCACTGTACTTCTTTAACGGGGAAGACTGCCAGTAGGTGACAAGCGTGGGTGGCCAATCTGCTGTTGATGGGTAACTCCTGGTCTCCTTCATTATGGTTCTTTAAACCAGATTTGGACCAGGCAGCCCTTCAAATAAGGGACTCTTTCAAGTGGAGGACTGTTCTCTGTAAAGCATGGCCACCCTAACTGTGGAATATTACCTATGGGAAATATTCATCTTACATCGGACCCTTCCAAGTCAATGAAGAGGCTAGTCAGCTGCTCCAGCTTCTGCAATGGGATGATTGCTACCTCTGCTTACTTAGAGCTGTTTTGTCGATCAGCCCTGCATTTTAAACCACCAGGGGTTAAAAACGGCTAGCCAGTTTGCAGTGAAACTAAGTTAGTTTATAGGGGAAGAAAAAGTCACCAGCAGATGAAAGAGAACCATTTCCTAAAGTGTCTAAGATGAGCAGTGAAAGGCCTCAGGTTGCAGTAGGCCACGAGTTGGCAATTTTCTAATAAACTCAGCCTACCAATGCTGGGTAGCATTTGGGCCCAATTGGCGCTGTGGGTTAAACCACAGAGCCTAGGACTTGCCGATCAGAAGGTCGGCAGTTTGAATCCCCATGATGGGGTGAGCTCCCATTGCTCGGTCCCTGCTCCTGCCAACCTAGCAATTCAAAAGCACGTCAAAGTGCAAGTAGATAAATAGGTACCACTCCAGTGGGAAGGTAAACGGCTGCTCTGATTCGCCAGAAGCGGCTTAGTCATGCTGGCCACATGACCCGGAAGCGGTACGCCGGCTCCCTCGGCCAATAAAGCGAGATGAGCGCTGCAACCCCAGAGTCGTCCATGACTGGACGTAATGGTCAGGGGTCCCTTTACCTTTAACCTATGGCTTACAGCACAAGCCCATGCGTAATTGATTCAAAAGTAATTCAACGGGGCTTATGTCAGGGAATGGTCTGAAACAGAGGATTGGGAAATTCTCAGGCAGATCAGCTCCTCTTTGAAGAGGAGGAGTGGGGGAGATCCACCTTCCCTGTTTCCAGCGGTTTCAGAAGCAGAGGGAGACACAAACACTGAGCAGCTTAGACAGGAGTTACCTAGCTACGAGATAATGGACAGAGAAACAGAAGGGAGGGAACAGCCAGCAGAGATGTCATTACAGAGTGTGGGGTACCCCCCTCCCCAAGAACTAGGAGGTCCGTCTGTATTAGAGAACAAAGAAAACAGAGAGGAGGAACTTCCCATTGGCGCCCAGGATGTTGCGGGAGATGGAAGGGGGAGGAGTTAGAGTAGCTTGTGGGTCCTATCTCTCCTTGTGGAGAGATCTGGATTTTTGCTTGCAGTCAGATGATTGAATACAAAGGACTATAAAATATAAAGTGCTCATTAATTCTTGTCTGTGAAGTCAGACTCTCCACACCTGACAGCTTAGTTGCAGAAAAGAGTGTACAGGATTGCAAAATAATCTTAGGGGGGTTCTGTTCTGGGTTTTTTGTTTTTTTGAAGTAGTTACATAGGAAGAAAGGAAGAGTTTGTCCCCTGTAAACTGAGCCATAGCATTTCCTTTATGCATTTACATCTTCTCTATTACAGCTGCTCTTACATTTGCACCCTTCTCGCCTGGCTCTCCTTGCACGCCATCAGTTCCCAGGTCCCCCTGCAAAACACAGTGAGATTACTAAATTACATTTGTGCCTTTGACGTACTCCAGACATGTGCGATGAACACTGACATGTAATTCAAGGCAAACATACTCATCCGAATAGTTGCGGTACGGCATTGCTTTGTAAGCAGTTTCACCGTAGCCAATTGAATCAAAGTATATAAATCATATCTACTTTGATGGAACAGAACAATAGAGACTAGTCCATTTCCAAATTAAGCACATTGTCGGAGGCGTCTTCTCCCATTTGTCTTCATTGCACCCCAATGATCTGCCAAAATCCACAGCGTTCATGTGTCTCTTCCCTCTCCAGTAATCAGGATTAAGGTTGCAAAATAGGTCAACTGGATCCAAGTTGGCAAGACTTTGGTGGGGTTTTCGTCCCCAAGATAAATATTAATAAATATTAGTGAATTAATAAATAAATCCCTGTTTCAATGAAAGAAGCTATCCACATTCAATCTTGCAAAAATGATGACTTCTCTTTTCAGATATTTCTAAATATACACATTAGTTTGTTCTTAACGATTTCTAGATGTCTGGATACCTGCCGTCCCGTGATTCCTTTTGCACCAGCTGGACCAAAGGCATTGTTGTCAATTCCAGGATCCCCCTGAAACAAACGAATACACACTTAAGTGTTTCCAGTGACCTATGCTATGCTAGCATAGCTGGGAGGGGAGGATGGGTGACCGACATCAACATTCATTTTAAGTTGAAATATAGGCCTGCAATCAAAAATCTTTCCCTGAAGAAATGAAAGGAATCATCTGGCAATGAATGCAAGCGGGCAATCTGTGCGGATGACTTGATGATTGGAGATACAGTTTCACAAGACAAAGAGGTCGGAGAGGTTGAAAAACATTTTAAATCTAAAATAATGTCCATGTCATATCCCTTTTAGAAATGCATTTGTGTTCTGTGCCAATAGTAGAACAGCAGGTTGTGTCCACTTTCTTGTAACTTCTAACAAGGTGAAATGGATCTTCTCAAAGCACAGCCTCTGGTTGGCCACTATGAGAATCAGATGCTGGACTTGATAGGCCTTTCGGTCTGATCCAGCAGACCCCTTCTTACATTTTTATAAGTCCAGCCACAACAAAATTTGGGGTGAGGGAAAGGCTGTCAAGGGCTGCAAAGGCCAGAACTGGAAGCAGCTAGTTCTGTGAGAAAGGTGGGGTATAAATCAGATAAATGTGTAGATTTTTGATTAAAAAATAATAACAGCAGCCATCATTACTCACATTGTCTCCTCTTACACCAAGCTCTCCATGCTCACCAGGCTCTCCTCTGGGGCCTTTTCTACCCTTCATCCGGAAAAGAAAGACAAACAGCAGTTAAAATGTTATGTACCACCTCACCTTATCAAATGCAATCTTTACATCCTTAGGCCTTATTTCAAAATGATGAGGGCCGCAGACTGAGTTAAGCAGTCTTATCCTCACTAACTGCAGTGGGGTTAAGTACATTTATCTTTCTACTGGATGGGACAGAAGAAATGCTGACTAACATCAGTTCCATTTCCTGTGGATTAGATATATATTCCAAACTTAGATCCTATCTGCAGTAGATGTTTAAAGCTGTATGATAACACAGTAATGGTCATGGCTTCCACCAAAGAATCCTTGTTTAGGGTGCTAACAGTTGTTAGGTGACCCCTACTGCCCTTGCAGAGTTACAGTTCTTAGAATGGCTTAACAGTCAAACCCTCTTCCTAGGTAACTCTCGAACCTGCAGCTTGGTAAAGGAAATAGGTGTGTCCTAAGAAGTCTACAGTCCCAGGATTCTTTGAGGGGAGTCATAACTGTTTAAAGCATATGATAGTGCTTTGAACGTACAGCAGACCCTCCAAGTGTCCCTATTTTCCAGAAACAGTTTCGGATTTAAAGAAGCTGTCCCAGTTTCTGATTTAATCCCAGAATGTCCAACTTTTCCTTAGGAAGTCCCTATTTTTGTCAGAGAAATGTTGAAGGGTATGGAGTTATCCGATCCCAGAGCCATCTGAAGGTAGCCCTGTATAGAAAAGTTTTAAAAAATATATTTAATGTTGTATTATGTTTTTATACAACTTGGAAGCCACCCAGAGTGGTTGGGGCAACCCAGTCAAGTGGGTGGGGTATGAATAGTAAAATGATGATGTTGGTGGTGGAATAGGAAGTCCCTCTTTTCATCAGAGAACTGTTAGAGTTTATGGTATAGTACGAATGGGACCTCGGTCATTACACAGTTCAGAGCCATTT